>NC_091617.1:0-1364579 GCF_027580195.1 Bos mutus | reverse complement strand
CAGAAGGTGAACAGGGAAATCATTGGTTGCTCAGGTTGTTAATAAATATTTTTAGATGGTGCTTAGTAGGCACCGCTGCCTTTTCATTTGAAAAGACCCTGATGCTGGGAAAGATTGAAGGCAGGAGGAGAAGGGGATGACAGAGGATGAGATGGTTGGATGGCATCAGTGACTCCATGAGTTTGAGTAAGCTCCAGGAGTTGGTGATGGACAGGGAAGCCTGGTGTGCTGCAGTCCATGGGGTCGCAAAGAGTCGGACATGACTGAGCAACTGAACTGAACTGAGTAGAAACCCCAGGCCCTGGTCCAGGCATTTTCCTCTTGTCCACGAGATCAACCTTCAAGACAATCCTAAGAATCAGATGCTCTAGCGCATCCCCATCTTATAGATCAAGAGACTGAGGAACAGAGAAGTGAAGTAACTGGGTTTGAACCTGGGTATTCTGGCTCTAGAGTCCATGTGTTTAATCACGAGGCTGTGCTCCCTCTCATGATTGAGGTTGCTTTCAAAATTAGACAAATTGGGGGACAGAGGCTGTCCATATGAACACATTGCCAGGAGCCAGGACCGCTTGCTGGGTATTGCTCAGACTGGCTGATTCATCATAGGCTGGGGCAAGAGGCTGGGGCTCCAGGCCTGGGCGGTGTCATGCCATGAGGCTGTGTTCATTGCATTATCCATTTAAATGGGGCCCACAGCAATTTATTTTTACCCTTTACAAATAGATGGGGAGCCAAACAGTGTCAGCTGTCATTTAAATTTGGATGGTTTGTGCCGTTTTAAACCCCGTTCTTAAGAAACACTTTAAAAAAGTAGTTCTGAATGTACAGAAATAACATACAGAAATGCAACAGATTTCTGTGTATTAATTTTGTAACCTGCAACTTTACCAAGTTCATTTATGAGCTCTAGTAGTTTTCTGGTAGCATCTTTAGGATTTTCTGTGTGTAATGTCGTGTCATCTGCAGCAGTGACAGTTTAACCTATTCTTTTCCAATCTGGATTCCTTTTATCTCTTTTTCTTCTCTGATTGCTGTAGCTAGGACTTCCATAACTGTGTTTAAAAAGTGCCGAGAGTGGACATCCTTGTCCTGTGCCTGATCTTAGAGGAAATGCTTTCAGCTTTTCACCACTGACTGTGATGTTAGCTGTAGGTTTGTCATAAATGGCCTATGTTGTGTTGCCATGTGTTCCCTCTATGCCCACTTTCTGGAGAGTTTTTTTATCATAAATGGCTGTTAAATTTTGTCAAAAGCTTTTTCTTCATCTGTTGAGATGATGGTATGGTTTTTGTTCTTCAGTTTGTTGATGTGGCATATCACTGATTAATTTGTGAATATTGGAAAAAATCCTTGCATCCTTGGGATAAATCCAAAACGGACAAGTTTGGAGGAGAGGGGAGGAGGTGGAACATGGTAGGTCAGTTCCCCGGCTAATCCCAGAGGGGGCCTTTTGCCCCAGTTCAACAGCTGGAATTGGCAGGGAGAAGGTGAGAGTACCTTCAGGTATCTGTGTAACTTTAAAAAAAAAATCACCCACCTGCTTCTGTAGCACAGCCCCCAGTCTGAGAGGGGGCGCCTGTGGTTTGTGATCCCCTTCCCAATTAGGTCCCAGGACTCCAAGGTACAGTGGTGTGTGAGTCTGGTGGGCATCTTCGGTGGAAGCCTTGGCCACATGTATTGATATCACTTTCATCGGGTTACCTGCCACTTTAGCAGAAGCTGAGTCTCCAGACTGGGTCAGAGAGACCCTTAGAAGCCCACGTGGTGTGGGAGAGCTGGCGGCTGTGACCCCAGCCTCATCTCTCCTGTCTCCCCTGGCCCTGCTTTCCAGGCCAGAGTTGCTGTCCAGGGCACAGCCTGTCTCTCAAGGGGACACTGCCTGCTGCCCCCACTGAGGCTTCTGGAGTCACCCCTCTGCCTTTTCTCAAGTCTGTCACCTTAGGACAGAGCTCAGAGTCGGGATTAGTAATAGAATCCCGCATGGGCATGTGGTATCGGAACAGGGGGTACATTCTCAGTTACAAGGATGCATGGCCTTACAGGCAGCAAGGTTTCCTTGTGGGCAGGACTCTATTTTTTACAAATGGTTTATTCTTTCCTGGTTGCACTGGGTCTTCGTTGTTGTACAGGCTTTCTCCATTTGCAACGAGCGGTGGGCTGCTCTTCATTGCATCGTGTGGGCTTCTCACTGTGCTTGCTTATCTTGTTGGAGACCACGGACTGTAGGCTTGCAACTTAAGGCGTTGCAGCCCGTGGGCTTGGTAGTTGAGGCTGGCGGGCTCCAGAGTACAGGCTCAGTAGCCTGTGGCACACACAGGCTTAGTTGCTCCGCAGCATGTGAAATCTCCCCAGACCAGGGATCGAACCCTTGTCCCCTGCACTGGCAGGGAGATTCCTATCCACTGTACCACCAGGGAAGTCCATGACTCTTTTTAAATGGGCAACTATGGGGTGAAAACAAAGCTCTACACCAGTGAGAAACTGGGGTGTGGTTGCATGAACACAGTATCGGTTCTAAGACATAGGCTACAGAGGCTGAGTTTGAAGCATTAACATTGGCTGTGGAACAAAATGGGAGAAAATATTTGCAAACCATATATCTAATAAGGGACTTGTATCCAGAATATATCATATAAAAGAACTCTTACAACTCAGCAATTAAAAGGCAAATAGCCAAATCAAAATAGAGACACAGGATTTGAGTAGACGGTTTTCCAAAGAAGATATGCAAATAGCCAGTAAGTACATGAAAAGATACCCAACATCATTAGTCACCAGAGAAAATACAGACACTTGAATGGCTTCAATAAAAAGGTCATAATAACAAGCCTTGGTGAGGATGTGGAGAAAACGGAACCCTCATACATTGTGGCCGGGAACATAAGATGATGCAGCTGCTTTGGAAAACAGTTAAAAAGAGAGTAACTATATGACCTGGTAAGTTCATTTCTGGGTATACACCCCAGAGAACTGGAAACATAATTTCACACAAAAATTTGTATGTGAATATTCTTAGCATTATTCACAGTAGCCAAAAAGTGAATAAGCCAAAAGACAAATAGCCAAAAGACAGCCCACCTGTCCGTCAGAACATGAATGGATAAACATGCAACCGGACGTTAATTTGGCCATAAGAGGGGATAAAGTACTGATACGTGCTACAACATGTATCACACTTGAAAACATACTAAGTAAAACAGGCTAAGTGAAAGGCACTAATCACAAAAGACCACATCAGTTATGATCCCATTTCTATGAAGTGCCAGAACAAGCAAATCCTTAGAGATAGGAAATAGATCGGTGGTAGCCTAGGGCTTAGGGATTGGGGAGGTCGAGAGTGATGCTCTAAGCATGGGGGTTGTTTGGGGGATGATGAAAATATTCTAAAACGGGTATGGGGAGGGTTGCACCACCCTGCGCATATACTGAAAGCCATTGAACTGTCCCCTTAAGTGAGAGCAGTGTGTGATATGTGAGGAATATCTCAATGAAAAAATTTTTTTAAAAACTCAACCCTGGGGGAACTGTGATATGTGATCAAAGAGAGATTTCTGCTAAGTGAAATCCTTTTTTCTGTTTGCAGCAGCACCAGTAGTAACTGGTATGATGTCAACAAAGAAGATAGCAAGGTGGATTGTACGAACCTCACCAGGACAGAGTGTGACTTTACCGCAAACAGCCTCTCGGAGGGGTTCCCACGGCGTTTCAACATCTCTTTACGTGTTCGAGCTAAGCTCGGGGGCCTCGTTTCTGCCTGGGCAACAGCACCTTGGTTCGAACACTATCGGAATGGTAAGGGGACTTGGGTACAAATTCCTTTAACGTTTGCACTTTGCTCTTTGCTAAGCGGTACTGACTCCATGCGCCTAAGTCCTGCCTCTCAGCCTAAATAACCAGCACCCAGATGGGTGTGATGGTCAAACCAGAGTACTGTCCACAGAGGCTGGGGCTAGGGGAGGGTGATTTGCTACACTAGGGAGTTGCCAAACCACAGCCTGCAGGTCAAATCCGGCCATCGACCTGTTTTTGTACATAAAGTTTTATCAGAACTGTGATGTGTGTGTACACGCATCACATAATAGATATTATCATACATAATAGAATATTACTCAGCCATTAAAAAAGAATGGAATAATGCCATTTGCAACAGTGTGGGTGGACCTGGAGATTGTCACACTAAATGAAGTAAGCCAGACAGTGAAAGATAGATATTATATGATATTACTTACATGGGGAATTTAAATCTATAATACAAATGAACTTATAAAACAAACAGATTCACAGATATCGAAAACAAATTTAAGGTTACCAAAGTAGAGAAAGGGGAGAGAGAAATTAGGAGTGTGGGATTAACAGATACATACTACTATATATAAAATAGATAAGTAGCAAGGACCTACTCTGTAGCATAGGGGACTTAAAATAACCTATAATGGAAAAGAATTTGAAAAAGAATGTATATACGAAAAAAAAAAAAAGAATGTATATAGGGGTTTCCCAGGTGGCGCTAGTGGTAAAGAACCCACCTGATACTGCAGGAGACATAAGAGACACAGGTTCGATCCCTGAGTTGGGAAGATCCCCTAGAGGAGGGCACGGCAACCCACTCCAGTATTCTGGCCTGGAGAACCCCACAGACAGAGGAGCCTGGCGGGCTACGGTCCATGGGGTCACACAGAGTCAGACACGAATGAAATAACTTAGCACCATGCACGCGAAGGTATATACACACACACACACACACACACACACCTGAATCTAACACAGTATTGTAAATCAACTATTCTTCAATTTAAAAAGTTTTATCAGAACACAGTTTCCCCATCTATTGATGGACTGCCCAGTGCTGCTCCCATGCTGCAACAGGCCAGCTGAGCAGTTATGTTGGGGGCTGTCTGACCTGTCAGAGCCTAAATTCACCCTGGCACTTGACTGAGAAAGTTGGCCAACCTCTCTGCTGAGTGTGATACTATTAATAGTGTATTGGCTTCACTGGTCACCATCATCTGGCACAACTTCTTTTATGTTCAGGAAAGCTCTTAATTCAGCCTTGACTGGTACCTGTCGCATAGCAGAAAATATCTGTGGAATGACTGCATGAACAGATGTCCTCCCGGATATTGGAAGGGAGCATCAGAGTCATCAAACACTAGTTCATAGACTTGTTCCTTTTGCTGTTGTTCAGTCACTGAGTCGTGTCCGACTCCTTGCAACCCCATAAACCACAACACACCAGGCTTCCCTGTCCTTCCCCATCTCCTGGAGTTGGCTCAAACTCATCTCTTTTGAGTCGGTGATGCCATCCAACCATCTTAGCCTCTGTTGTCCCCTTCTCCTCCTGCCCTCAATCTTTCTAGCATCAGGGTCTTTTCTAATGAGTTGGCTCTTGGCATCAGGTTTAACGATTCATTTTTTACATGGTCAGCTATGCCTGATGATTCTCCCATGTCTACACAGATGCAAAGTATGGAACTTCTTAGGATCTTTATTCAAGCTCAACAGAAGTATAAGACAGTTGAGGAAATGTGATTGCTGTCTAGATATTTGATGACTTGCTAAGCAATTGTTGTTCACATACTGTAGATGTTATAATGGTATTTTGTTTATTTTTTAAAGGGAGGGGTCTGGTCTTTTCAAGATACATATCTTATAGATGCAGCGATGTAATGCCTGAGATTTGTTCCAAACCATCCGGAGAGTGGGAGGGTCAAGGTGGTCCTTACAAGGTGAAGGAGAAACAAAACTTCCTGGACCAAGACAGTTGATGTACAATGGGGTGACTAGTACATGCTCTTTGGCTACAGTCTTCTCTACTTGCTATGTGTTTGAAATTTCCTGTAATAAGAAGCTAAGGGGGGAAAAAAATCAGTATTTGCTAGCAGTTTGAGGATGGGACGAGAAGGCAGGGTGGTCCCTGCCAGCTGGTCATCTACTGGGGACCAGGCCTCTGTCCTTGAATGGAGCACCGCCAGACATCTGAGCTGTACCTCAGTGGGATTAGTAGGGAACAGAGTAGGCAGCGACAGAAGCAGGGCCCGTCGTGATGTCACCAGGCCCCTGGCAGCCAGCTGCCGCTGTCTGTCTTCCCGGCTGGAAACGGCTGGCTGTGTCATTGGTTAAGTTGCTGGCAGAGTGTCTCTTCGAGCCAGTGGTGTTTGCAGAGCCCATTGCTGCTTTCGGCACTTGTGGTCGAGTCAGGATGGGTAAACAGCGTGACGATGCCTTACCGAGGGCTCGAGGGGAGAGGGGTTGGGACAGTGGCTGAAGGGGGCAGGCTTTAGCATCACGTAAACCTGGGTTCAAACCTCAACGCTGCCCCTGACCGGCTGTTACTCTGGGCAGGTCATATCCCTCTGGGCTTCAGTTGCCCCCTCTGAGAAATGGGGATGGCCTTGCATGGTTGTTACATGCAGATCTGTGCGGACACACATGTAAAATCCGTGTTGCCAGGTTTCAAGTGATCGCTCAGGCCGTGGGCGCCGCTGTCGGTAGTCACCGCACAGACCTATCAGGTCCTCCTTCTGGGCCTGGAGAGAAGGCAGGCTGTCCGCCCTGGAGAGACAGGCTCATCACATTGGGATCAGACTCCTGGGCACTGACCTTTCAGTGGTGTAAGGGATGTGGTCATCCAGGCACATACACCCACTCCCTTGGGTGAGTCACAAAAAAGTGTGGAGAATCTGCTCAGCGGGGAGGGGGCCCTGGCCCTGCACATGGGCGGGCTGACCGGCGCTCTGGCGACTTCACCGTCTGAAGGGCACCTTGAAGATATTCATGCCAGTGTCCGTGAGTGGGGGGTGTGATGCAAGCTTTTTCTGTTCCTCGTGGCCAGTCTGCTAACAACACTGAGGCTTGAGACGGGCCCCACCCGACAGTGTATCTGTCTGGACTTAGTTCCTCCACCAGAACAAAGGAGGTGAGAGGGCAAGAGTGCAGGCCCTCCGGGGACCAGTTACTTTACGCAGAGAGAAAGGTGGCCAGACCACGTGCCTAACCCTCCCCAACCTGGGAGAGCCCAGGGTGGGGCATGGAAGCTAGAGAGAAAGCCAGCCCTTCTCTCGTGAACAGGTGACGGTTCCCAGCGATATGATCGTCTGCGTGCGTGTGTCAAACGTGCAGAAACAGGCCCCTAAGAACTTGGAGCACATGACCTGTTCCTTGATCTGAGTTCCTCTGGTTAATTATACAGGTTAGATGCTTACTTAATAAAGGCTATAGTCTTTCTTCTATAGTGTACCAGAATCACAGTACTCTCCAGTGATGTGTATTCCAGAACATGAAAAGTCTTAACAAATAGATACATGATAGTGTTGTTGTTCAGTCGCTCAGTCCTCAATCCCCTGGATGATAGCCTGCCAGGCTCCTCTGTCTGTGGGTTTTTACAGGCTGGAGTGGGTTGCTACTTCTTTCTCCAGGGGATCTTCCTGACCCACGGATCGAACCCACATCTCCTGCAAGTCTCCTGCATTGCAGGCAGGCTCTTTACCCCTGAGCCACTGGGGAAGCCCTTGTGATAGCAGTGTTTCATGTTATTATGTTTAAGTGTGTCCTATTGGAAAAAGCTAAAAGAGAAATGTATTTAAAAGTTTGTAAACACCACTTTTATCTATATAAAAAAATATGTAACAAAAAGAAAATATATATAGAAGGTAAGAGCTAACAAAATCTTTTCATGAAAATTTGACCTTTGGTTAACCTTCCAGCTCTCTGGAAACCTGATAAAAGCTAGCCTATAAAACTTGTTATTAGCATAGCATATGGCAGAAAGACCTCTGGTAAAGAATCGGCCTGCCAGTGCAGGAGACGCAAGAGACACAGGTTCGTTCCCTGGTTGGGAAGATCCCCTGGAGGAGGAAATAGCAACGCACTGCAGTAGTTTTGCCTGGAGAGTCCCATGGACAGAGGAGCCTGGTGGGCTACAGTCCTACAGTCCCTTGCGGCACAGAGTCAGACACGACTAAAGCAACTCGGCACTGCACAGTATATATATACACACACATACATGCACACACGTGTATCTACATAGACTGATGGATCTCGTTTGTAATTCTATTTCAGCTACCATTGGGCCTCCAGAAAACATCCGGGTGACCCCAGAAGAAGGCTCCCTTATCATCAGGCTTTCTGCTCCCTTCGATGTCCCTGCCACTGAGGCCTATTTTGTGTATTGTGTCTACTACTGGGAGAAGGCAGGAGCTAAACAGGCAAGAGCATGTTCTTCTTTGTTTTTGATGTTCTTTTCTTTGGAGTTTCTGGGTAGCAAACGAAAGGCCAAGGAGGGGATTTCCCTGGCAGTCCAGTGCTTGAGACTCTGAGCTCCCATTGCAGTTGGTGGGTTCAACCCATGGTCGGGGAACTAAGATCCTACAAGCTGCTCTGCTCAGCCAAAAGGAAAATCAAATGGCCAAGGACACCAGGGTATCCCAGTGCACCCTTAGAGGACAAGACCCATCTGCAGGGCCCTCTCTGCCTCGTATCACACAGTCCCCGTGGTCTGAGTCTGGATTCAGCTGGTGCCCAGGGAGTCTTTGCCACACTCCAGCATTGGGAAGGTCTCATGGGCCTGTTTCTACTCATGGGCCTATTTTTACTCCTGCAGTCTGCAAGGTTAAGCTATGTGACATCTCTGATCTGAATGGTTTTCAAAGAAGGCAATGCGAATAGGTGAAAAGTCTCAGTGAAGGCGAGAAGAGGGCATGTTCCAAGGAGAAGGGCCAGTAGGTTGGAGAAGGCTGGGCACATCCGGGAACCGCACATGCCTGGATCCATCAGAAATGCGGGCCTGGGACTCCCCTGGTAGTCCAGTGGTTACGAATTCACCTTCCAATGCAGAGGACACGGGTTCAATCCCTGGTTGGGGAGCTAAGATTCCCACATGTCGCAGGGCAACCAAGCCCATGCACCGCAACAAAGACCCAGCACAGCCAAAATAAAAATAAATTAATTAATTAAAAAAAGAGAAATGGGGCCATGTGAGGGCCTTGGGCAGGGTAAGGTTGACAAAGGAGGGGTCAGAGCAAAGGGGCCTGGTGTCTGGGCCAGGGTCATCTCCAGTGTCTGATCATCCAAGCTGCATTTTTTTTCCTATTTTTTGGCCACACTGTATGACAGCAGTGGGGGTGGGGGGTGAGCCTTAGTTCCCCAGCCAGGGATCGAACCTGTGCCACCTGCCGTGGAAGCCCAGAGTCATAACCGCTAGACTGCCAGGGAGGTCCCTTCAAGCTACATTGAATGATGTTTCACTATGTGTGTGAACCTCCTGATTTCCTACGTTCAACATTACTCTAATTTTTATAAGAATTTTAAGAGCTGTATGTTTATCTGGAGCTTTCTTCGTGTCTGGCACTGGGCCGGGCACTTTGGATACATCCTTTCGTTTACCCTTTGCACCCATCAGTTTCACTGAAAGGGAGAGGGAGTGTAAGGACTGCCCGAGGCACGCGGAGGAGGCGCCTGGCTCCAGAGGGCCCGTGCTCTCAGTGCTGTGTCTCCCACGTTGCTGATGTTTGCACTTGCTCTGTTTCTTTATGAAAGTGAAAGTCGCTCAGTGTGTCCAGCTCTTTGCAACCCCATGGACTACACAGTCCATGGAATTCTCTAGGCCAGAATACTGGGTGGGTAGCCTTTCCCTTCTCCAGGGGATCTTCCCAACCCAGGGGTCGAACCCAGGTCTTCTGCACTGCAGGCAGATTCATTACCAGCTGAACCTCGAGGGAAGCCCCTGTTTCTTTACAGTGAGTGTAAAAACACCAAGGAAGGCAAAACTCACTGAAGGGCAGACTCTCAGCAAATAGGGAAGAAAGAAATAATCGTTTCCCAAAATCTGAGTTCACAGTTCTGGTCAACTGGAACAGAGGAGGTCTGGAAGAATCTGGGAGGGATTCCCCTTTCAACCAGAGCATCTATGCTTTGGACTTCTGTGAGCAAAAGATTCTGCGGCTAAAGTGACTCTGAAAGCCACTGATATGGTCTCCATTCCAGCTGTGAGTCCAAATGTCAAGGGTCCCCAAACCCAACCCCTAGATTTGCTCCAAGGATCCTCGGGGACTCAGCGTCCAGTTGTACTTAAGGCTGTGACTTATTACAGAGAAAAGACACAGAACAGAGTCAACAAAGGGAAGAGACACAGGGGGCAGAGTCTGAAGGAGTCCAGGCAGAAGCTTCCAGGAGTCTTCCCCTCATCACACAGGCTACTCTCAATTCCCCCGACAACAAGAGTAACCGAGTATGTGAAATCGCATCTCCCAGAGAAGCTCCTGGGAGACTCAGTACCCAGGGCTCGTACTGGGGGCTGGTCACACAGGCACCCTCGACCCAGCAGAGCCACCAGGGCTCCTGACTCCCAGAGGTAGAGCAGGTGTTCAGCATCAGAAGCATCATTTATACATTAAAACAGCCTTATCACTTAGGGATCTGTGGGACGCTCCTCAAAGCCAAGTTCCCAGATGTCAGCCTTGGGTCAGCCTTGCAAACAAGACCTTTCTAAGGACAGGTCTCCTGCGTTCCTTACTGTCTCAGGCCTGAACGGTAGCTCTTCTCTGTAGTCTGTGATTCTTCTGGAATAGCCAACTGGCTGCTGAAATAAACTCAAAAAAGAATAGTGTTGGGACTCCCCTGGCGGTCCAGTGCTTAAGAATCTGCCTTCCAAGGCAGGGAACCTGAGCTCGATCCCAGGTCAGGGAACTAAGATCCCACATACTGAAGGGCAACTAAGCCTGTGTGCCACAAGGAAAGATCCCACGTGCTGCGGCTGAGACCCAACACAGCCAAATAAATAGATAATTTTTTTAAGAAAAGCATATTGTCCTTAAATTTACCTTTTTTAAAATAATTATTTCTTACTTAAAAAAAAATTTTGGCTGTGCCAGACAGCTTGCAGGAACTTAGTTCCTCGACCATGGATTGAACCCAGGCCATGAGAGTGAAAGCGCCAAGTCCTAAACCACTGGACTACCACAGAATTCCCTGAAATTGCCTTATGTGGTGTCATATTTTACTCCTTATGTGGAGTAAAAATTGTTTCTTTTCTGCCCTGGCAGTTATCATCGTTAAACAGGAGGGGAGAAAGTTTTGAATCATCTATAATCCTACTGTTCAAATATAGTATGACCGTTTGTATTTTTAAAAGTAAGATCATGTCCTATATACTGTTGAATGATCTGCCTTTTTTTTCAGTCAACATATATAATAAGCCACTTTATCTCCACACTCTGAAGCTGCCACCATTTCCAATGGTTGTAGCGTATTCTGTGTGTGTGTGTGTGTGTGTGTGTGTGTGTGTGTGTGTTGTGCGCCCGCGCATGCGTGCTCAGTCATGTCCGACTCTTTGTGACCCTATGGACTGTAGCCTGGCAGGCTCCTCTGTCTATGGGATTTCCCGGGCCAGAATACCAGAGTGGGTTGCCATTTCCTTCTCCAGGGGATCTTCCCGACCCAGGGATCGAACCTGTGTCTCCTGCGTTCCTTATCACTAGCACCACCAGGGAAGCCCTAGTGTTTTCTACTGTATCTCCCAATATGAAAGCAGTCCTTTAGGAGAAATCCCGTATCCCCATAGTGTGTGGTGTCTTTTTCTCATTTCCCCATAGAATAGTGACAGTTTGTCCGGAATGAGAGAGGGGCCGTTGACCGAACATGTGGAGGTGACAAACCGGAGGGAGGTGTCACGGCAGGCGAGGGAGACAGGGGACAAGATCCTCTAAGAATCTGGGACCCAACTCTTCCCTGATGACATAAATTTCTAAGACCGTGTTCACCAGAACTATAAAGGGAAGCAGCACAGTGAAGCGAAAACCAGAAGCAGATTCGGAACCCAAGGA
Source organism: Bos mutus (assembly GCF_027580195.1). NCBI lineage: Eukaryota > Metazoa > Chordata > Mammalia > Artiodactyla > Bovidae > Bos > Bos mutus. Next base: position 1,352,757 of record NC_091617.1, on the reverse strand, counting down.
ACAGTATTTTCTAGAATGCCCTTTTTCCCTCTGTTCATCCACTGACTTGAAACTGTAGACGAGACTAACCATGAAATATACAATGTTCATTTCAAAGGAGAAAATTTCGTCCTGGAAATTGGGATTTGCTAAATTCCAGCTCTGGACCCTCCATTGCTGCAATGGGGCTTCAGATCTCACAGCCAGAAACACAGCTCTAATGCCATCAGCATGTTTCTCAACACTCCTCCCGTTTCCACACGTGAAATTTGTCGGCTGTAAGCGTTATATGTATAAAATTGGTATTCTGTCTCTTTAAAACCAGAATTGCCTTATTCTTTGGTTATTGTGTTCGATGTGAATTTGGGGAAACACTGGAGAAGACGGAAGGCCTTGACCATCCCTGTGCGGGTAATTTACATGTGCGGTTGTTGATGCTTGCTACGCAGGTGACACGCCCGTTCAGGAGTAACTTCATCACATTGAATGATTTAAAACCCTTAAGAGTATACTGTTTTCAAGTCAAGGCAGAACTGTTTTTGACCAAAGAAAACATCTCTCGACCTGGACATTTAAGCAACATATCTTGCTGTGAAACGGCAGCAGATGGTAATGTATGCTTTCCTAAGTGCTTTCTTTCTGAGCTGGAAACAGAACACTCCTAAAATAGTGCAATCAGGAATTGCTTTTTCGGTGAAGGGTGGTGATGAGTGTAGGGAGATCCAGAGAGGACGGGCTAAGACAGCAATTCACAGTAGATACAACGAGGCTGTGCTGGAATCTCCAGAACAAGAACTGCCAGACGGGTAACACCTGCTTTGTTTTAGGATTGCCTTTGTTGTTCAGTCACTCAGTTGTGTCCAGCTCTTTGCAACCCCACGGACTGCAGCACGCCAGGCTTCCCTGTCCTTCACTATCTCCCAGAGTTTTCTCACACTCATGTCCATTGAGTCAGTGATGCCATCCAACCATCTCATCCTCTGTTTCCCCCTTCTCCTGCCCTCAATCTTTCCCAGCATCAGGGTCTTTTCCAGTGAGTCAGCTCTTCATATCAGGTGGCCAAAATATTGGAGCTTCAGCCTTAGTATCAGTCCTTCCAGTGAATATTCAGGACTGATTTCCTTTGGGATGGACTGGTTTGATCTCCTTGCAGTCCAAGGGACCCTCAAGAGTTCAATAAAGCATACAGGGCAGGGTGGAAGAGAGCAGTATCCATTCATTTCCCTGGGACGTCAAGTGTATTTATGCAGTGGTGGATGAGAAATTACCTGATGTGTGGGTCATCTTGTTGGTTTTTCGGTTGTCTCTCTAGCTTCTGTCAAGCTTCAACAAGACTTCCTGGCTGCCGGAACCACCTTTTTGGTGCTGTCAGTGGTGGTAGGGTCCTGTCTCTTCCTGGTTCTGAGATACAGAGGCCTGGTTAAACCCTGGTTCCACTCTCCGCCACGCGTTCCACCGCAGATAGAGGAGGTATGTACACGCCCACAGGGGTGACTGGTCAGGCTTTCTTGCCCCTAGTAAAACCTAAGAGTAGGACAGTGGACAAAGCCACAGACACAGAGGTCAGAGTTAAAAGTGCTGCTTGGTTACTTGTACACTCGTCTTCACAGCAGCATTACTCACCATAGCCGAAAGGCAGAAACACCCTGAATGTCTATTGACAGATGAATGGATAAATAAGACGTGGTGGGAATTCCCTGGCGGTCCAGTGGCTGGGACGTGGCACTTTCACTGCCACGGCCCTGGGGTTCAACCTGGTCAGGGAACTAAGATTCCTGCAAGCCTCATGATTCACCACCCCCGCCCCCACCAAAAAGATATGGTATATACATATGAACGGAATGTTAACCTTAAAAAAAAGAAGGGAGTTCTGAGACATGCTACGATAGAGGACCTTGAGGACATTACGATCAGGGAAATAAACTAGTTACAAAATGACAAATACTACATGATTGCACATACTCGAGCACTTAAGAGTACTCACATTCACAGAACCAGAATGTAGGATAGAGGTTGCCCGGGTCTGAAGGGAGGGAGGAAATGGGGAGTTGGTGTTTAACGGGGACAGTTTCAATTTTACTATGAAAAAAATGAAAAAAGTTCTAGAGACAGATGGTGCTCATGGTTGCCCAACAATCTAAATAGACTTCACACCACTGAACTGCATGCTTAAAAAGGGTCAGGACGGTAAATTTTATGTTATGTGTTTGTTGTTGTTCTTTAGTCACTCAATCGTGTCCAACTATTTGCAACCCCATGGATTGTAGCCCGCCAGACTCCTCTGTCCATGGGATTCTCCAGGCAAGAATACTGGAGAGGGTTGCCATTTCCTCCTCCAGGGCGTGTCTCCTGCATTGGCAGGTGGATTCTTTAAACTGAGCCACAAAGGAAGCCCCTATGTTATATGTACTTTTCCACAATTAAAAAAAGTTTTTTTTTTTTAATGGCACGAGGTTGGCCAAAAGATGGCCTAGTCTGGCCCATCCAGGAGATTGGCCGTGGTAGGTCCCACTGGAGACAACACATCGATCCTAGGCGTTTGGAGACTGCCCCCAGGGAGCCTGGCTGGAGCTCACGGACCAGTGGAGGCTGCAGTCAAGAGCATGAGCTTTGGGTTAGACAGTGTGCACGCAGGAGGATTCTAGAGTAAACACACCCAGAGCCATGAGCTCAAAGCCTTGCATGCCTAGCGCACAGGCCATGTTACTTTAAAGAATTTAAGAAAGAAAAGTGGAATGGGTGGGCCTTGTTGTTCAGTTGCTTAGTCACGTCCAACCCTTTGCGGCCCCGTGAACCACAGCACACCAGGCTTCCCTGTCCTTCACCATCTCCCAGAGTTTGCTCAAACTCATTCCATTGAGTCTGTGATGCCATCCAACCAGCTTATCCTCTTACCCTCAGTCTTTCCCAGCATCAGGGTCTTTTTGCAACAAGTTGACTGTTTGCATCAGGTGGTCAAAGTATTGGAGCTTCAGCTTCAGCACCAGTCCTTCCAACTTCCAATGTATATTCAGGGTTGATTTCCTTTAGGATTGACTGGTTTGATCTCCTTGCTGTCCAAGGGATTCTTAAAAGTTTTATCCAACACTCCACTTTGAAAGCATCAACTCTTTGGTGCTCAGCCTTCTTCATAGTCTAGCGGGTCTTACAGATAGTCTTGTTTTCCTGCCCAGCCACACCGCAGCCCCCCTCCCCAAGGCTCAGTGAGGCAGCCAGGTTCTCTGAGGACAGAGCCATTGGGACATTCTTGGGATCAGAAGCTCGCTGATAGAAGAATACTTAAAACTGTTTGCCTCTGGAGGTTTATCATTCTTCAGTAAAATCAGAATAAAAGTACTAGAAACAGAATCTCATGTTGTTGTATCTCGTCTATAAAGACAAAGTCTAGAAAGAGCTGTAGTCACTTGTTTTCCTTCATATGTCATGAGCTGTTTAAGGGACACAGACATTATGAGAAATACACATTGAACTCCCTACTGGGACCTGCATACAGATGCTGTAGGAGTCTGCTTCTATGAAGACTCTAAGTAGAATAACAGTCAAACTCATAGAAAAGCAGAGAGTAACACAGTGGTTAACAGGGGTGAGGGGAGAGGGGAGTGGGGCGTTGCTTTCAAATGGTAGGAAGTTTCAGTTATGCAAGATGAATAAGTTCTGGTTTCTGCTGTGCAAGATTGTGCTATAATTAGTACTGTGTTGTGCCCTTAAAGGGGCTTCCCAGGTGGTTAAGATTCCACCTACTAATGCTGGAGGCACAGGAGACTTGGGTTCAATCCCTGGGTTGGGAAGGTCCCCCGGAGAAGGGAATGGCAACCCACTCCAGTATTCTTGCCTGGGAAATCCCACGAACAGAGGAGCGTGGCAGGCTACAGCCCATGGGGTTGCAAAGTGTTGGACATGACTGAGTGACTGAGCACGCACATGCACTTCAAAATGTGTTAAGAGAGTAGAACTCAAGTTAGGTGTTCTTACCACAAAATTACAATAACGGCAACAACAACAGCAACCGATTTTCCTGGTTAATACTGTCACAACAGAACAGCTGTCACCTCGGAGTTTTACTTGCATTAATAATCTCCGTCTCGGGACTCCCCTGGTGGTCCAGTGGTTAGGACTCTGCACTTGCAGGGAGCGCAGGTTCAGTGCCTGATCAGGGAACTAAGATCCTGCATGCCGTGTGATGAAGCCAAAACACTAAAAAACAAAACCAAAAAAAACCAAAAAACTCTGTCTCTCAGTAGAACTAGCAGCCGGGCCCCAGTAAGTGAGTTTACTGCTACTTGTTTCTTTGGGGCTTGAACCTAAAACACAGAGCCTTTCGATTTGCTTTCCTGGGAAAGTGTGAAAAGTCTGTATCAAAGGTCACTGAAGTTTCATGAGAAAATGACTCATGTTTCACTTGTATTTTTGAGGTTTCGCAAGTGCACGTGACATGCTGCTGCTCCTCTGCTCACCAGCCAGCGCTAAGCTGACTGCATTTCAGTATCTTTCAGCATTTCCAAGAGCCATGCGGTTGGTTCTTGGTAACTTGGTTGTGGTGGTCGTCATTGTTCAGTCGCTCATTCATGTCTGACTTCCCTGCGACCCCCATGGACTGTAGCCCGCTGGGCTCCTCTGTCCATGGGATTTCTCAGGCAAGAATACCGGAGTGGGATGCCATGCCCTCCTGCAGGGAATCTTCCTGACCCAGGGATCAAACCTGCGTCTCCTGCTTTGGCAGGCAGATTCTTTACCACTGAGCCACCTGGAAAGCCCTTTGTAACTTGGTAATGATGTCTAAGCCCAAAGCAGAGGCAGGAGAGACACAGCACATTAAGGGTGTGGATCAGCATTTCAAATCAAGGACCTGCACTTTCTCATTCGCCCATGGCTGCCCGCTGCAGATCCTCCGCACCCATGTGTGTGTTATATAAAGCAGAAACACCTAGTGGGTGGGGTAGCTGAGAAAAAAATGCCCATGAACTTTCCCTCTTCACCCTTACCTTGTAGGTGACCAGGAGGCTTCATTTCCTCCTTTCCTGAAAAGTTAGAATTCCGAGACATTCCAGGTGAATAGCCCACAAGCCCTCATCCAGCCAGTGCATCAAGTCAGAACTTCATTTCTCGAGTTACACACCTTACACACTTTCAGAGTATCCCCTTGGTTGGCCCTTGGATTCGTGTGCAAGCTATTGAGATGAGGGGTGGGGAGGGGTTTTCAGGATTTTTGAAGCTGTTTCATTGGTGGACAGAAGTGGAAGTTACACCAAAATGATATAGGATTATGCCAACTCAAACTAAAGTCAAAAGGTCTTATATCTGGAACTTACAGACTAATTATGGTGATGGTTTTCAATTTTTCAAGTATTTAAAGGATCCGGCTCAGCCCATCTTAGACGCCCTGGACAAGGACAGCTCGCCAAAGGATGACACTTGGGACTCCGTGTCGGTCGTGACGTTTCCAGAGAATGAGCAAGAAGGGAGTCCCCAAAGCACTTTGAACCAAAGTGCTGGTCCAAGCCACCAGCCCACGGAAGGAGTTCTCTGTGCCAAGGAAGCTGCGACATGCCTGTCAGGACTGGATGGAGCCACTTGATCCTTAGTCTCATCACAAAAAGACCTTGGGGGTGCCTGGGAAGAAGTCAGTTGTGGGAGAGACAAACATTTTTTTTAACTAGTGAAAGTCGTTCAGTCGTGTCCGACTTTGCGACCCCAGGGACTGTATAGTCCATGGAATTCTCCAGGCCAGAGTCCTGGAGTGGGTAGCCTTTCCCTTCTCCAGGGGATCTTCCAAACCCAGGGATGGAACCAGGATCTCCTGCATTGCATGCAGATTCTTTACCAGCTGAGCCACGAGACCTAAATCCTGCAAGTTTCTAGACTGATTCTGCATACCAAAAAAAAAAAGTTTTTGCTTAAACACTAAAAAGGCATGTAATCATTTGTTAGCAAACAGGCTGTGACACCCTTGTGATATTTCGGACATTGTTGCCTGGCCTGGGTGGTCAGGAGACGGGGTCCTTTCCTTGGTTCTGGCAAGGCCTCGGGCCCTTTGGGCAGGTCACGGAACCTGTCCCAGCCTCTCCTGTCAAAGGACACTCAGTGGCCCTTGACACCCATCTCCTGGCTTAAAATGTGATTAATCCCATGAATAATCTTCTAGTAATTTAAGGGCCTTTTTTTTTTCCAAACTAGAAATAAAAGACTGTTTCACTAACTTTTTATCAGCCTGTGTAGGGACATGTCTGGTGACCCAGTGGCTAAGACTTCATGCTTCCGGTGCTGGAGATGGCGGGTTTGACCCCTGGTCGGGGAACTAAGACCCCACATTGCTGCACAGTGTGGCCAAAAACTGTAAAGAAATCAATAGACATTTGAAAGTCTGTGTGAAGGTTTCCTCTCCACCTTCTTTATTTTAGCCTCTTTTCTGCAAAGTTTCAGCTTTTTGCTATGACGCTATCTATGATGCCCAGCAGACTCACCCAGAGGCCACGCAGCAAGAACTTCTGACTTGTGTCACTGGACTGCTTGAAAAGTTAGGCAGGGGGTTTGCAGAAGCTGCATCAGCACTGCATTCAAATGTGATGTGTCGCATACGTCGAGCAAGGCGTGTAAAGGGAACGAGCTTGTGGCCAACAGTGTATCCGCTGGGCTGCTGGTCTTCTTATGGGGCAAGTATTGATGGGCTAAAAATCCATTTATCTGATTCCTGAGGCTTAGGAAATGGATGCGTCGCTTCACGGCTCCCCTCCAACACACATAGAAAGTGACATGTTGCCGTAAGTTCTGCTTCAGAAAGAAGCCCCCACGGGCAGCCTCACCTTGACAATGGGAAGTAGAAATGCTGACGGTAGGTCCATGAAGTACCTAGGACTGGTTGATGGAACCACCTGCTGTCTCAGGTGGGCCCTGTACCTCTGGTGAGGAATTGGCCCTTGGGCTGACTTTCTAACCAGTCGTGACCCCTGCCATCCAGGGTGACAAGAGAGGAAAGGACACCCACCCACAGCTGCCCCCCACCCACCCACCCCAGAGGAGTCCCCTTATGAGATGTCTGTGTTATCAATCAGGTTCACCTTGAGTTGGGACAGGGTTGGAAAAAGAGTTGTCATTCAGTTGCTCAATCGTGTCCAACTCTGCGACATGGACTGTAGCACACCAAGCTTCCCTGTCCATCACCAACTCCCAGAGTTAGTAGAGGGCAATTGTAAAGACCACCCTCAAACCATTTAGGAAATTGAGGATTTGAGCGCTTCCTCTGCTGGGCCATACGATGCAGCTGGTTGAGGTGGGGAGGATGTGTGTACAGCAGGAAGAAAACCAGCTAAAAGTGAGTCCAGCAGGAAGGGGGACAGATACGCTGTTAGGAATAAGCGCTCTGTGCCACCCTCCATAAAAGGAGGTGCCAGCTGATCAGGGGCAGGCAGGCTGGTTATGGGGACCAGATTCTGATGAGGCTGTACTGGATTCAGGGCAGAGACAGTCCAGTGTCCTGGGGCAGACTGGGTGGGGTTCAGGCCCAGAAAGGCCCTTCTTAGTTGAAGGCGGCAGCTTCAGCAAGTGACAGAGTTCAAGTGCAGGGCCGGCACTCTGACCAGGTGCCTCTCAGGGGCCAGGCTCGTGTAGGGGAGGGGCTACACTGGGTTCCAACTGGGTTCACTGAGGGCCTCTCGGGGCCTCCCCATCCTTCCTCAGTAAGCGTGGGGCTGGCCTGTTATGCAGAAGGAGAGGACAGAAATTATTTAAGACACTCCTTCCCCGGCAGCTCAGACAGTAAAGAATCTGCCTGCAGTGCAGGAGACCCGGGGTTCGATCCCTGGGTCGGGAAGATCCCCTGGAGAAGGGCATGGCAACCCACTCCAGTCTTCTTGCCGGGAGAATCCCATGGACAGAGGAGCCTAATGGACTAGTCCATGGGGTCACAAAGGGTCAGACACAACTGAGCAACTGAGCACGCATGCACGCATGTCCATAGTGAAAGTGAAAGTGCACGTTGCTTAGTTGTGTCAGACTCTGCGTGCGACCCTGTGGACTATACAGTCCGTGGAATTCTCCAGGCCAGAATACTGGAGTGGGTAGCCTTTCTCTTCTCCAGGGGATCTTCCCAACCCAGGTCTCCCACATGGCAGGCAGATTCTTTACCAGCTATGCCACCAGGCAAGCCAATAAGTAAACTGTTATTGAGACCCAGTGACGCTCATTCAATTTATGTATAACCTGTGGCTGCTTTTGTGCTGCAAGGTGGAACTGAATCATTGCAAGAGCTTGTTTTCCTGCGAAGCCTAAAATAGTCACCACCTGAACCCTTACAGAAAGAGTCTGATGAACTCTGATCTGTACAATGAAGTGTATGTTGTATAGGAGAAAACAGACTTACTCCCATTATTTAGGTTTATACAGTTACAGAAGGTCCCTACAAGACCCCACCCCATTTAATGCTGAGACTGTTTAATTCAAAGGTCATATATTACATGGGAGGAGGGGTATTTGATGCTTGCCTGTATTCTATAAAGTACATTATGGAATATGTACTAGGAAAGGCTGGAGGTCATTTAGGTGTAGGCAAATCAATGGAGAAACATAGGCCCTAGATCAATGCTAGGTCACCCAGAGATGATGGGAGAGTTGGATCAAGGCCACTGCTAACTCATACATGACTGCTATGTGCATTAGATAAAGACCCTGTCCTTTAAGATCCTTTGTTTTGTGCGGAGTTTTAAGTAAACATAGGATGTTCTGGGCCTTCATTGTGAATAGCGCCCCTGGGGGTCCCGCAGTGCTCAGCATGCAGATTGCAGACGGGGTTGGGGGGTAGGGGGATGTGGGGGGGGGTTGGGGAGGTGAGGGGGGTTGGGGGGTGAGGGGTGGGGTACACCTCAGGGCCATGGGAGAGGAAGCAGCCCCTCTTGCTCTGGGTGGTACCAAGGCCATCAGGATGAGGAGCTGATGGACATGAGGGTGCAGAGGGGAGAACCCCAGGTGGGATGTGGGGATGAGGGACGGGCAGAGAAGGGAGACTTTGTCCACACCCATAGGTCACCTGCTGATGTTCGTTCACTCACTGCAAAAACCACAGCTGCCCTCTCACTCAGAAACTGCCAATGTGGAGAACGGCTCAGGTCCTAGCCTGTGCTCAGGGCGTCGGCCTTTGTTGACTTCTATTTCATTCACCATCATTTATCTCAGTCCATAGGATGTTTAAAAGTCTGCATAGCCACTAAGTTACACTGCTTTCGGCTACCGGAAAACAACTGTGTATCCCCAAGGGGCTCCAAGGCTCTCCAGAATAAAGGTGTTTTATGCCAGAAGCCTGTGTTTTAGGCAAGAACCTCCTAAACCATCCCTACTGTTTGGTGACAGTGCGAATCCACACAGGCATCTTCCCGTGGAGCAGTCAGGCCTCCGGCTCCTCGGTGTGCCCACAGGCCCTCTGAAGAAGCTACAGCCCTCTGATGGGAACATGGTGGAAATCACCTCACCCTCCTTGCTTCCAGTCTCTGGTGACTGAGGATTGCCAGCTGCATCAGGAGGGCGCCGACCCACAGGTCCAGGAGGATACCTGGGGCAGCACCCAACCGGTGGAGGGAGCTGGTCGGTGCTGCTCACAGGCGCTCTAGGAAGACTGAGAAGGATGCTGCCCAAAATCTCATCCTGCTAACAGAATACAGGCAGGAGGGGCTTCTCTGGGCCCTCCCCCATTTATTAAAAAAAAGGGGGTGAGGTAGACCCCCAGGGTTTCTTTACAAAGATATATCTAGTTGAAACCTAAATGCCCACTGACAGAGGAATGGATAAAGAAGATGTGGTGTGTATATACACACAGTGGAACATTCAGTTCAGTTCAGTCGCTCATTCGTATCCAACTCTCTGAGACCCCATGGACTGTAACACGCCAGGTCTCCCTGTCCATCACCAACTCCCGGAGTTTACTCAAACTCATGTCCATTGAGTCAGTGATGCCATCTAACCATCTCATCCTCTGTTGTCCCCTTCTCCTCCTGCCTTCAGTCTTTCCCAGCATCAGGGTCTTTTCCAATCAGTCAGTTCTTCTCATCAGGTGGCCAAAGTATTGGAGTTTCAGCTTCAGCATTGGTCCTTCCAATGAATATTCAGGACTGATTTCCTTTAGGATGGACTGGTTGGGTCTCCTTGCAGTCCAAGGGACTCTCAGGAGTCTTCTCCAACACCACACTTGAGCATCGAATCTTTGGTGCTCAGCTTTCTTTATAGTCCAACTCTCACACCCATACATGACTACTGGAAAAACCATAGCTTTGACTAGACGGACCTTTGTGAGCAAAGTAGTCTCTGCTTTTTAATATGCTGTCTAGGTTGGTCATAGCTTTTCTTCCAAGGAGCAAATGTCTTTTAATTTCATGGCTGCAGTCATCATCTGCAGTGATTTTGGAGCCCCCCAAAATACAGTATCTCACTGTTCCCATTGTTTCCCCATCTATTTGCCATGAAGTGATGGGACTGGATGCTATGATCTTAGTTTTCTGAATGTTGAGTTTTAAGCCAACTTTTTCAGTCTCCTCTTTCATTTTCATCAAGAGGCTCTTTAGTTCTCCGCTTTCTGCCATAAGGGTGGTGTCATCTGCATATCTTGATATTTTTCTTGGCAATCTTGATTCCAGCTTTTGCTTCATCCAGCTGGCATTTCATGTGATGTACTCTGAATATAAGTTAAATAAGCATTGTTTAATAAGCAGTTAAGCAATATGCAGCTTTGACATACTCCTTTCTGTTTGGAACCAGTCTGTTTTTCCATGTCCAGTTCTAAGTGTTGCTTCTTGACCTGCATACAGATTTCTCAGGAGGCAGGTCAGGTGGTCTGGTATTCCTATCTCTTTCAGAATTTTCCACAGTTTGTTGTGATCCACACAGTCAAACGCTTTTGGCGTAGTCAATAAAGCAGAAGTAGATGTTTTTCGGGAACTCTTACTTTTTCGATGATCCAGCGGATGTTGGCAATTTGATCTCTGGTTCCTCTGCCTTTTCTAAAGCCAGCTTGAACATCTGGAAGTTCATGGTTCATGTACTGTTGAAGCCTGGCTTGGAGAATTTTGAGCATTAGTTTGCTAGTGTGTGAGATGAGTGCAATTGTGCAGTAGTTTGGATTTTTTTTTGGCATTGCCTTTCTTTGGGATTGGAATGAAAACTGACCTTTTCCAGTCCTGTGGCCACTGCGGCGTTTTCCAACTTTGCTGGCATATTGAGTGCAGCACTTTCACAGCACCATCCTTTAGGATTTGAAATAGCTCAGTTGGAAATCCATCACCTCCACTAACTTTGTAGTGATGCTTCTGAAGGCCCATTTGACTTCATATTCCAGGATGTCTGGCTGTATGTGAATGACCATACCATCATTAAGACCTTTTTTGTATAGTTCTTCTGTGTATTCTTGCCACCTCTTCTTATTATCTTCTGCCTCTGTTAGGTCCATACCATTTCTATTCTTTATCAAGCCCATCTTTGCATGAAATGTTCCCTTGGTATCTGTAATTTTCTTGAAGTGATCTCTAGTCTTTCCCATTCTGTTGTTTTCCTCTATTTCTTTGCACTGTTCACTTAAGAAGACTTTCTAATGTGTCCTTGCTATTCTCTGGAACTCTGCATTCCTATGGATAGATCTTTCCTTTTCTTCTTTGCCTTTCACTTCTCTTCTCAGCTATTTGTAAGGCCTCTTCAGAGAACCATTTTGCCTTTTTGCATTTCTTTTTCTTGGGGATGATTTTGATCACTGCCTCCTGTACAGTGTTATGAACCTCCACCCATAGTTCTTCAGGCAGTCTATCAGATCTAATCCCTGAATCTATTTGTCACTTCTACTGTGTAAATCATAAGGGATTTGATTTAGGTCATACCTGAACAGTCTAGTGGTTTTCCCTACTTACTTCAATTTAAATCTGAATTTGGCAATAAGGAGTTCATGATCTGAGCCACAGTTAGCTTCTGGTCTTGTTTTTGCTGACTGTATAGAGCTTCTCCTTCTTTGGTTGCAAAGAATATGATCAATCTGATTTTGGTATTGACCATCTGGTGATGACAATGTGTGGAGTCTTTTCTTGTGTTGTTGGAAGAGGGTGTTTGCTATGACCAGTGTGTTCTCCTGGAAAAACTGTTAGCCTTTGCCCTGCTTCGTTTTGTACTCCAAGGCCAAATTTGCCTGTTACTCCAGGTATCTCTTTACTTCCTACTTTTGCATTCCAGTCCCCTGTGATGAAAAGGACATTTTTTGGGGGTGTTAGTTCTAGAAGGTCTTGTAGGTCTTCATAGAACTGTTCAATTTCAGCTTCTTCAGCTTTACTGGTTGGGGCATAGACTTGGATTACTGTGATATTGAATGGTTTGCCTTGGAAACGAACAGAGATCATTCTGTCGATTTTGAGATTGCATCCAAGTACTGCATTTCTGACTCTTTTGTTGACTATGATGGCTACTCCATTTCTTCTAAGGGATTCTTGCCCAGTGGAATATTACTCAGCTGTTAAAAAGAATGAAATAAGGCCATTTGCAGCAACATAGATTGATCTAGAGAGTCTCATATTGAGTGAAGTTAAATCAGGGAGAGAGAAATGTAATATGACATCCTTTATATGTGGAATCTACAAAGAAATGATACAAATGAATTTACTTAAGAAACAGAAAGAGACTCACGGAAAACAAACTCATGGTTACCAGGGGGATAAGGGATAGTTAAAGACTTTGGGAAGGTTATGTACACACTGCTATATTTAAAATGGACAACCAACAAGGATCTATTATATAGCACATGGAACTCTGCTCAATCTTATGTGCCAGCCTGGATGGGAGGGTGGTTTGGGGGAGAATGGATACATGCATATGTATGATGCAATCCCTTCACTGTTCACAACATTGTCAATCAGCTACACCCCAATACAAAATGTTTTTGGTGTTTAAAAAAATAGAAAACATAATCACTTGCAAAATATATTAACTAGTGAAATTAATATAATCAATTAAAGTAATTATATTACACTTTAATTAATTAGTGATGTGAATTAATAATTTATAATGAACATGAATTAGACTGCTTCCCTGGTGGCTCAGATGGTAAAGAATCTGCCTGCAATGCTGGAGATCTGAGTTCAATCCCTGGGTTGGGAAGATCCCCTGGAGGAGGGCATGGCAACCCACTCCAGGATTCTTGCCTGGAGAATCCCCATGTACAGAAGAGCCTGGTGGGCTACAGCCCATGGGGTTGCAAAGAGTTGGACACAACTGAGCAACTAAGCGCACACACACACATAAATTAGGCTTACTTCATTTTTGCATTCAGGTGAATAGAACTATTTGATTTCATATCCCTGAGGATAAGTGTCCTGTTTGTAGTTGAGAGCAAGAGCGAAAACCTAGGACCTCCAAGAGCTGATGAGCCCAGATAGGACTCTGAGTCCTTGCCAACAGGCAAGTAAAGGGCCCAGCGTAAAATTTAATTCATCAATTAAATTGACGTGCTTCTTGACTAACTCCTTTCTGAAGTGTTGCTGTGAACCTCAGTATGACTGTGTGTAACTCTGGGTACCCAAACCCTTCTCAAGTGGCTAGCCCCACGCTACAAGTGAAAGATGAACACAGCACCAACAGTCTTAGCCATGTGTACATCTGCATAGACTGTGCACTGCACGACCCCAGTGGTGCCCTGTATATACACAGAATACAAAGTATTTGGTTCCTTTGAGACTTAGAACTTCTTCTTGAAAAACTGTCAAAATTAATAGTGAGTTTCCATGCTAACATGCAAAATCAGATTTAAAACATATTACACACCCAAAAGCCATTAGTAGACTTTAGACAGTAATGTGAATTTCTTCTTTTTACTCCTATGTTTTCCAGCCATTTTCTGGAGAATATTCCTTTTTATAATGAAATAATATCAGGAATTTTTTATAAAATGAAAGCTCAGTGCTCTGGCAAAGAGACACCAGGATGGTAGAGACTGAAAACAGGCAGATTTCAGGGTGAGGTTAAATCCTCTCTCCCTGCTGCACCTGGGTTTTTCTTCAACCAGACAAGAACCACTTATAAAGATTGTAACTTGTTAGACACAAATTATTTATCTCCTCCACATATCACAGGGTCACTTTAGTTCAAGTCTACACAATGCTGTTAGTAAAAAGTACACTGAATTTGTTCTATTTGACTTAATCAGTCTCCCCTCCCACAAAGTACTTTTAAAATTATAAAGGAGAAAAATAGCTTCTTTACGGTAGAGATACCTGGTAGACCCCACCTTGAGCAGGCAAGCAAAGTTAAAAACACCAGGACGGGGACAGATGTATGCTTGCTTTGATGTCATGAAAATGTAACATCTATGTTATTCCTGCCAAAACTGCATAACCTGAATTTAATCACAACGGAACATCAGACAAACCAAAATTGAGGGGCATTCTACACAACAGTTGGTCTGCATTCTTCAAAAATACCTCGTCATGGACTTCCCTGGTGGTCCAGTGGTTAAGAATGCTGCAGGGAACACAGGTGCAGTCCCTGGTCTGGGAAGATCCCACATGCCTGGGGGCAACTCAGCTGATGCACTCAACTACTGAAGCCCGCACGCCGTTGCTTCACAACAGGAGAACCCACAGCAAGAAGAAGTCCGGGCACTGCAAATAGAGAGTAGCCCCTGCTTGCAGCAACTAGAGAAAGACCTAGCACAGCCAAAAATACAGTGAATAAATAATTTTACAAAATAATAGCCATTATAGTCTTTCAGTGATATGAGCGGTTATACACATGGGATAAAATAATACTGGGCCATTGTAAATGGAGGTGAAGTCACCATTTCATCTCCATGGTCTAGACACTGCAAAAAACAAAAACCAAAAACCTAGTCATGAATGACAAAGGCTGAAGTTGTCCCAAGTTAATAGCCACTAAAGGGGGCTTCCCTGTGGCTCAGCTGGTAAAGAATCTGACCTGATTCTTTATCAATGAAGGAGACCTGATCCCTGGGTTGGGAAGATCCCCTGGAAAAGGAAATGGTGACCCACTCCAGTATTCTTGCCTGGAGAGTCCCCATGGACAGAGGAGCCTGGCAGGCTATGGGGTCGCCATGGGGACCCGCCCACGGGGTCGCAAAGAATTGGACATGACTGAGCAACTAAGCACAGCACAGCAAAAGGGGGCTTCCCTGGTGGCTCATGGTAACGAATCCGCCTACATATGCGGTAGACACGGATTCAATCCCTGATCTGGGATCCTACATGCCGTGGAACAACTAAGCCCAAGAGCCACAGCTACTGAGCCGGTACTCTAGACGCCGTGCTCCACGATGAGAAGCCACCGAAATGAGAAGCCGGTGTGCCGCAACTAGAGAGCAGCCCTTGCTCTCCGCAACTAGAGAAAACCCGCGCAGCAACGAAGACCTAGTACGGCCAAAAGTAAATAAATAAAATTATTTTTTAAAAAAGAGCCACTAAAGGGCCATGACAACTAAATGCAATGCGTGATCACAGACTGGATTCTGGACCGGAAAAAAACCTTATTTTTCTTTACTATAAAGCATACGAGTGGGGCACTTGACAAAATTCAAATGAAGTGCTTAGTGCTCTATCAATGGTAACTTCCTGATTTTGGTATTGTAGAACAGTTGTGATTTGCAGAAATACACCGAAGTATTCACGAGTAAAGAGGCATCTTGTCTGCAGCATACTGTCAAATGTCTCAGAAAAAAAAGACTAAAGCGATTGTGGTAAAATGTTACCATCTGGGGAAGCTAGAATTCTCTGAGTTATTTTTGCAACTTTCCTGTAAGTCTGAAGCTATTTCAAAATAAGTCAGTCAATCTCTACACTCCTAACTTTCGTTAACAGAAGTAAATACACTTTGCCTCATACTGAATCCCTCTTGTCACCTGGATAAGGTGCTCCCATGTCAAAGATTTGCTGATCTCTGCACTGGCATAATCCACAGGGTTCCAGAAGGCTTGCCTTGCTACTCTTGTAGAAATTTAAAATATCCTATTTTCTGCAGCTTAAACAATTGAAGAGGGGGCTTCCATGGTTGGACAGTGGTTAAGGATCTGCCTGGCAATGCAGGAGACACAGCTTCGATCCCTGGACCAGGGATCCCACATGCCACAGGGCAACTAACTACTGATCCCGCACTCTAGAGCCCAGGAACCGCAACTACAGAACCCACATGCAGGAACGACGGAAGGCCTCACGCCCTAGAGCCTGTGCTCGTCAACCAGCAAAGCCACCATAAAAACCCCATTCACGGCAATTAGACGGTAGCGCCTGCTCTCTGAAGGCACCAACCAAGACCCAGTGCAGCCTATATATATATATATATATATAAGAATTGGAGAGGCATATACTATCATCTAAAACCCTATATAAAATGACTAAACCTGTGTTAAATCTACTACGAGAAAGAAAAAAAACCACTGGCAGGCTCAAAAAAACAAACGTCTCAGACTCTTTTTTTTGACTTTAAATTATATATCTTTATAAATTTTTTATTTTTAAATTTTAATTGGAGGCTAATTACAATATTGTAGTGGTTTTTGCCATACATTAACATGAATCAGCCACGGGTATACATGTGTCCCCCATCCTGAACCTTCCTCCCACCTCCCTCCCCATCCCATCCCTCAGGGTCATCCCAGTTTACCAGCCCTGAGCACCCTGTCTCATGCATCAAACCTGGACTGGTGATCTATTTCACATATGGTAATGTACATGTTTCAGTGCTATTCTCTCAAATCATCCCACCCTCGCCTTCTCCCACAGAGTCCAACAGTCTGTTCTTTACATCTGTGTCTCGTTTGCTGTCTTAAGATGGCACGCCACCTTGTGACCAAAGGCTAAAAAGCCATCAAATGACAAAGGAAAAACGCCTTCAGGCAGAGCCACCAGGGAAAGAAGGACCCAGCTTTATTTATCATTTACTGTTTCCAGGCACCACGAGGCATTTCCTTCTGTCAATTCTCAAACAGCGTGGGGCTCACACAGCTAGTAAGTGGCAGTGGCAGAATTAGGGAAAAGTAAAGCAATCTAAACCCCGTCCATTGATCACGGCCTTGTGGTGAAGGGGCTTGCGTAACTCAGTGAAGCTAAGAGCCACGCCGTGCAGGGCCACCCAAGACATGGGATACATGTGTATGTACATCTGAGTCCCTTCATTGTTCACCTAAAACTATAACAACATTGTTAATCAGCTATACCCCAATGCAAAATGTTTTTGGTGTTAATAAACATAAAAAAAAAAAAAAAAAAAAAGGTGGTCATAGTGGAGAGTAATGACAAAACACGGTCCACTGGAGGATGGAATGCCAAACCACTCCAGTATTCTTATCCAGAGAACCCCATGGGCAGTGTGAAAAGGCAAAAAGATATGACACTGGAAGATGAGCCGCTCAGGTCAGAAGGTGTCCAATATGCTACTGGGGAAGTGCGTACTCAGTCACTCAGTCGTGTCCAACTCTTTGGGACCCCACAGACTGATGCTTATGCTGAAACTCCAATACTGTGGCCACTTGATGCAAAGAACTGACTCATTTGAAAAGACCCTGATGCTGGGAAAGATTGAAGGCGGGAGGAGAAGGGGACGACAGAGGATGAGATGGTTGGATGGCATCACTGACTCAACAGACATGAGTCTGAGTAAACTCTGGGAGTTGGTGATGGACAGGGAGGCCTGGCACGCTGCAGTCCATGGAGTTGCAAAGAGCTGGACGCCACTGAGCAACTGAACTGAACTGCGACTGTGGCCTGCCAGGCTACCCTGTCCATGTGACTATCCAGTAAGAATACAGAGTGGGTTGCTATTTGCTTCTCCAGGGATCTTCCAGACCCAGGGATTGAACCTGAGTCTCCTGCATTGGCAGGCAGATTCTTTACCACTAAGCTACCAGGGCAGCCCATAGAATTGATAGTTCATTCCTAAAAAATACAGGACACATTTTATAAAAAGCTCTAAGAAAGGAACTTTACAGGAAAAAAAAAATTTTAACCTAGTTCAACCAAAGGTCTTCCAAGCTTCTTTGACCACTGTACATCTTTTCCTAAAGAAATGCCAAGGTTCTAGGGCAGTTCAGAAATGCTGGCTGAGGAGAGGACTTCGCACTCAGGAACAAAGGGCCTGAGCCGTGACTCCCATCCGTGGGCAAGTCCCTTCACCTCTCCAATAAAAGTTCCTACCTCCAATTGTGAGGGTGAAATGAGACCATACACAGGGCATAGAAGGTTCTTCACAAATGCTAGCAGGGAAAAAAATGCGTGAGTTAGAAGCTTCCTTCAGGCGTAAGGTATAGTGTTGCTTTGCGCTCAAGGCTGTGAATCAACTACATTTAAACAAGGTGTTTTTAAGTAGAAACACACATGAAGCAAGGTTATGTATTGATGGCTGAGGAAAATGTTGTGGCCAAAAGCTCACCTAACCCAGCATTTCCATCAGAAGCAAAGATTCAGAACTCACTAATTTGGTCTTGGGGAGGCTCTACAGATTCTACAGCAAAGGAGAACTGACTGGGGCTTTCCTGGTGGCTCAGTGGTAAAGAATCTGCCTGCCAATGCAGGAGACACGGCTTTGATCCCTGACCGGGGAAGATGCCACATGCCACAGGGCAACAAAGCTCCAGTGCCACAACCACTGAGCCTGTGCTCTAGAGCCTGGGAGCCGCAGCTACTGAGTCCACGTGCCTCGAGCCCCTGCTCTGCAATGAGCAGCCCATACACTGCAACCAGAGAGGGGCCCTCGCTGGCTGCAACTAGAAAAAGCCCGCACAGCAGCCAAGACCCAGCACAGCCCAAAGTAAGTAAATAAAAATTATTTTTAAAGCAAGACAATTGACTGGATTTGGAAAGCTTGAAAGTTTAAAGCATGCGGGAAGGAAAAAGAAGAGGTGGAGAGATATTTTGGGTTTGGTCCAAATGAAATTGAGAGCAGGGGAAGAACAGAAAAGTTCACTGTCTTTAGGTATGAAGGAACCAGGGTGGATACATAGTTCATTTTAAATAAAATGCAACCATGATAAAGGCTATTTACAGGAAAACGGGGGTGGACTGTGAAAACAAAGATGGCATCACAATTTCCTTAAAAAAGAACTGTTCTGGGATTAAATGAGCATGTTCTGATTTTCCTCAGTAATTTTTCAGAAAAGCATTCAACCTATCCATCATGTTAGGCTACTCCTTTGTTTTCAAAGAAATAAGAAAAACAATCAACAAAGGGACTAAAATAATAATTTCTACTTCAATCCTCCCAGTTTGAATAGATGATACAGTGAAGAGAGTGCTCTGAAATAAGAGCACAGGCTGTTAAAATCAAATGTGACTGTTAGAGAGGGATAAAATTAGCATCAGATGTTTATCCCTCAGGGTTTATTAGGGTGTATTTGAGATGAAACTGTCTAACAGTAGCCCGTCATTTGTATAAACTTTAAACAAAATCAAAATGAGTGTGTGGTGATAGAGTACAGGAAAAAAAAAGGGATAAATCAATAAGGTTGGCAGAGATTTGATGTTTGATATGAGCCAATTAAATACAAAACAGAGCAATGAAATTGCTTAAAAAAAAAGCAATAGAAAAAAAAAAAACGGGGCGGGGCGGTTAGAGTTAACATTATGTTTGAAAACCCTCCCATCATGGAAAACTACAGCGAACCTGAGTTCAATGCATCTATGTCAAACACCAAAAAAAAAAAAAAAGGACTTCCCTGTAGCTCAAATGGTAAAGAATCTGCCTGCAATGCAAGAGACCAAGGTTCGATCCCTGGGTCGGGAAGATCTTCTGAAGGGAATGGCTACCCACGATAGTACTCTTGCCTGGAGAACCCTATAGATAGAGAAGTCTGGCGGGCTATAGCCCATAGGGTCGCAAAGAGTCAGACACGACTGAGTGACTAACACACATGTCAAACACCCTGGGGTTTCTTGCACAAGCAGCAAATGCTATAAGGCACTGATCTTCCAGTCTGCAATCTCTGCTACCTCATTACATTGATAAACGTCAAAAATTTATATAATGGAAAGACGCAGCATCTATAGCAACAACCCAAAGTATACAACGAGGACTCAGAAACAGTGTAATTAATAACATATAATGCTCTGGTGATGTTGGTCCTACACAAAACACCAAAAGACACTTGGATTCAATAGCCACTGAACCTGTGTTAGCAGGGAGATTTTAAGGGAATCACATGTACCTTTAAAGGTTTACAAAGGAGTCTATTCTGACAGTGTCTGATAGGAGTGGATACTAACATTATCTTTTTTTTTTTAATGAGGAAACAAACAGGGAAATCAAGTGATTTGCTCCCAATTAAAAAACAAATTCATGACAGAGTCAAAAATAGAAAAAGCAGCCACTATTTCAGTCAGCCTTCCCTTCATTAGCCTTCACACTGCTGCTGCTACTGCTGCTAAGTCGCTTCAGTCGTGTCTGACCCCACGAGGCTCCCCCGTCCCTGGGATTCTCCAGGCAAGAACACTGGAGTGGGTTGCCATTTCCTTTTCCAATGCATGAAAGTGAAAAGGGAAAGTGAAATCACTCAGTCGTGTCTGACCCTCCGCGACCCCATGGACTGCAGCCCACCAGGCTCCTCCATCCATGGGATTTTCCAGGCAAGAGCACTAGAGTGGGGTGCCATCGCCTTGTCTGAGCCTTCACACTAGCACCTCATAAATCTGAGAAGAATATATTTCTCCTGGGAGTTCACTGCTGGTCCAGTGGTCAGGACTCCCCATTTTCACTGCTGAGGGCCCAGGTTTGAGCCCTGGCCAGGGAGCTAGAATCTCACAAGCTGAGCGGTTGTGTCCCCTGAGCCCAACAGGCAATCTATATATATATATAGATTTTGTAAAGGGAAGTCACTTCTTTGACCAGGTCCACTGGGAATGACTGAAACCTGAGCAGCAAGCCAAATTGTAGAGTTTGTTTTCTCCAACAGATTTAACAATATTACAATGTGTGAGAAGTAATATTTATTGCAACAAGTTACAAGGGAGTGGAAACATGTAATTAGTCTTACAGTTTATTGGAAGCCAGACGGTATTTTTGAAGGAAAAAACAACAAAGAGAAAGTGATTAAACAAGATGATATCAGACAAAGGCACAGCATTCCACAACTGCTTCATACTCTGTGCGCAGTAAAACCTCAGAGAGGAGAGACGTTAACATAAGCAAAACACGGCTTATGTTAGAAGCTGCATATAATATCACTAATACTATTCTGTCTTACAACAAAAGGCTCTAGAAAAGTCCCTCTGGAGGAAAAAAGTGCAACAACAACAACAAACCTGTTGAAAAGTGCAACAAAAAAAACAAAGGAAAGCCAAAGTAGAAATAAAGACCCAGCTCTCCCTTTGAAATCTCTCAAGGGAATACACATAGTGCAAATACAGTATTTCATACTCAGCAAAAGAAGCTTTCAACTGGAGTAAGAACTTTCAGGTTAAAGATGTATTTGGCAGGGAGAGTTCACCTCATGTTTTGAGAGCTCAAGCAAAGACAGACCTGCAGTCAAGTCACTGAGTGACGAAATGCCTAATTTTTCACTAGGTCATGAGGATCCCCTTTGGGAAGAGTGCTTTTATCCTGAATCTAATTATTCCACTTTTTGTTATATGGTTCATGCTTTTAAACTGCAGTTGTCTTCAAACTTGCTTGATACAGAATTCGGTAACATCAGATAATAGTAGGTTGTCAAACGACAACGGTTTAAGCTGCTTTTGTTAAGAAGCATGTTGCTGAGCTGCCTACCAATCTTTTTACATCAGCCGTGTAAAACTGAGCTTATGCGACCATGTATTACCCTTTCTCAAATAAAGTCTTAGTAGAGGAATTGTTTTTTAGAACAGATTTTCAAACTAGTCCTTCGGGCATTTTTAAAAATCTTCATATAAAAGTCCACTTTTTTTATACATAAGAACAAACATTTTTCCTTTAAAAAAAATCTAATTTTTAAGCCAAAATAAATTACAACTTGCTAAAATACCCCTTTTAATGGCTCAGTGCTTATTTCAGATATGTGGAACTGTATTTTTTGCACATCTTTGAAAATCAGGCAAAGTAGTTAATGCTACAATGACCATGATGATACAACCCTGGCTCAGGGAACAGATTAAGCTTTAAGTCTTCAAGAATAAAAAAACTGACACTCCTCATCTCATCTATATAGTCTTACACTATGTACATATTAACAATCTAATTCAATGAAAAAAAAAAGGACAGAAATTTCATAAAACTATTTAAAAACTCAGGGCTTTACATAAAAGTGTAAAGAGACAAAACATTTAATGTACAATCTATTCCATTTGGCAATGTGTAAACTATACTGAAATAAAAAATTATCTACAGATAGAATATAACAAAAGGAAAACGTGATTTGAGAAGTGATCTCAGGTCCACAGCTCTTCAGTTCTTCCAAATTTGTAGATCAGAGTGCTGGAAAGATATTAAAATAAATCGTGAGGTAAAATCACATAGAAACACAATAGAGAATTCATTTTCTAAATATGCTTTGATGGGTACCTCACTGATCCTTTCTATCAGCTTCTAAAATTAAAGACTGTGGTGCTGTTGGTCTGAATTTGCTTGTTTTATAAAGCAGTCTGTGGACCTCATGGCTGAGTTTAGTATCTTCTTAAAGCCTGAAGTTACTGGATAGGACACCAGTAAAGGAAAGAGCACATTTCTCATCGTGGCCAGCAATAAGGTCATTCACATCTCTAGGGTTCTACAATATCTGAGCTACAAAAACTGAAGCATCCTAAAACAGACCATGACACAATTCTTCATTCATTTACAGAAAGTTACTGTACAGAGTGCTGGCTGGGCATGAGGCACCTGGCTAAGCACTGGGAATGGGACTGTGAGCCAAAACTAGACAAATGTGCTCACCAGTGGGAGAAAACCAAATCCCAACTCAGTGATACCCATGGGACCAAGAGAGAGAAATACAAGGATCAGACCTAGTTAGAGGTCAAGGTTTTCCTAAGGAAGTGATGACTGAACTGAGATCTAAAAGAAAGGGAGTGTGGGACTTCCGGGGTGGTCCAGTGGTTAAGAATCCACCTGGCAATGCAGCAACATGGGTTCGATCCCCAGTTTGGGAAGATCCCATATGCCACAGGGCATCTAAGCTTATGCGCCACAACTACTGAGCCCACGCACCTAGAGCTCACACCCCGCAACAGAAGCGGCCACCGCAGTGAGAAGCCCACACACCACCAGCAAGAGCAGCCCCCACTCTCCACAACTAGAGAAAAGCTGCCACAGCCCTGAAGACCTGGGGGGAGGCAGGGAGGAGAGGAGGAAGGAAGGGAGGAGGAGAGAGAGGAAAGGAAGAAATAATTACCTCAGCAAGGCATGAGGGGAAGAAGGAAAGGCCAGAAAGATAGGACACTCTGGGACCAGGAGTTTGAGCTCTGGGTACACTGGCTGTGTTAGATTTGAAACATCAGCCACTCAGGAAGGGATAAGTAAGAATCCAATACATGGTTTAGACACAGAGACAGACATCTGTGGCTCCCTGGCACACAGGTACTAACTGAAGTCCCCAGCAAAAAGGACCTCATCGAGAGAGGGAAGGAGTCGAGAAGAGGCCTAGAGCAGAACCTTAAGAAACTTCAACGGTGAGTGGCCAGGGCGTGGCGGACCAGCAGGCACAGCAAACAGAGGAGGAGGAGGAGCTGCCCTCTGCACTCAGAAAAGGCCTGGCATACGGGAAGCACGGCTGGCTGCGTAACTTGCTGGCCTCTGGGCGGAGCACACAGCTGGTGCAGCAGCCACTGCCCACGTGAGCACAGGCCTTTACACACACAAGGTTTCTGTTCAACCAACTGTCATTTACACAGGCTCATCTGCCCCTGCAAAGGGCTGAATCTGAATTTAAATTTGATCTCGAAACAGTGCCTAAGACATCTTTGTGCAAATTCAATGTATTCCCAGAAGGGTGTCAGTCATGTGCCAAGAAATACAGTCACAAGACGCAGAAACAGTCACATGTCTTTCACAACCAAGAGTGCCCCAGCCGCGGTGCAGTAAGAGGGAGCCCAGGCACAGGGGTCTCCTGAGGTGAGCAGAGTCGAGACAGTGTCGAGAGTTCCGGGAGGCTGAGCAGCCAGAGTGTGCAAGGTGGAGGACAGAGAGCTAGAGGGTAGGGTCCCATGGGCTTCTGCCGAGTACTGACAGTAGATGCGTGTGTGGAAACTACCCAAGAAAAGGGAAGGAAACATTGGAAAGAACCATTCCCAGAGCTCCCAAAGGGCTGGGAATACCTTACAATCTCATAGCAGAGTGAACACCTCAGAACACATGCGGCATCAGGAAGAACACTGAGAAGTGCTCTCTGCCTTAGCAAGGGGGCCCTAAAGCTGCTCTGGGCCTGCCTAACAAAGCTTAAAAGCAAGATCCAAAGGATCAACGCGTTTCCAAATGACTGAGCTGCATTCAGAACAAAGCTCAAAAACATTTAAAGGAACACCCAAAAGTCCAGCTCCCAGTCAGCTACCAGCAAAGAGCAAACAGAGCTTCAGACCCAGAATGAAAAAAGGAAACAAAAGTAATCAACAGAAACAGACTGAGAATTGATACAATTAGACAAGGACATTGAAATAGTTATAAACATACTTCATATGTTCAAGAAGACAGAGGAAAAGCATAAGCATGTTAGGGAGAGACGTGGAAATGGTGAAAAAAATAAATGCCCAAATCAAGTTAACAGAGATGAAAAATACAATATCTGAGATGAAAAGCACACTGGATGGGAGTAATAGATTAGATGTGATGGAAGCAGACATCAGTGAATTTAAAGATATAACACTGGAAACTAACCCAAATGAAACACAGAGAGAAAACAAGAAAAGAGAAGAAGACTTGGTGGGCAGAAGAGCGGTGGTGGAGAGGTAGGAAAAAAGCACGCAAAGAACGAAGCACCAGTGAGCTGTGGAACAACATCTAGCAGCCTACTACGTGTATAGCTGGAACCCAGGAGGGAAGGGTGGACAGAAAAAAAGATCTGAGGAAATACTGTCTGAAAAGATTCCAAGTATGGTGAAAACTATAAATCCACAGATCCAAGAAACTCAGTGAACCCCAAACAGAAGAAATATGAAGAAAACGACACCATAGCCCTCCATAATCCAACTCCTTAAAACCAATGACAAAAACAAACTTCTTCAACACTTAGATCTTAATGCTTCAGTGAGTGAGGAGTAGGGTAAGGGGTGTAATTTTATAAATGATGCCCAAAGTACCTACCTATCTTTACACTAAAAGACATTTTCATCTCAAAAAGCAAAGGATACAGGCTTCATTTTGGAAGCTTTATAGAAGATTACCCCTAAAAAGCACTTCTGATCATTTTATTATTTTACTTAAAGTTATCTTTAAAAACTTAAAAAAAAAGTTTAATTCCCCAATCAGGTTTTGTATATGACATGCATATTATGTATTAATTCTAATTTTTTTTTTTTAACTGAAGGTGCATGATATGGCTTCTTAACAAAACACAGCCTATGGAAACAGCAGTCTGGTGGGTCCAAATCTCTGTTCTGCATTTGCTTATTAAGTGAACTTAAGTAAGCCTCTGAGTCTTATTTTCTCATTGATAAAATAGGAGCACCATCTGGTTCACATACTTAAGACAATTACACGGGAATTTAAAAAGTTAACATACATAAAGCATCCAGCTTAGGTCTTGGCATATAGCAGGGCCCCTAATTAAGTGGTTTATGTATGCTTTTATGCAATAGTAGAACTTTCACGTTTTAAAATAAGTTTTATACACTGTAGATTTATCCATGTTTCATTGCATATGCTGCTCTTATAATAAAGATGATGTTTCTGTAAATGGTATACACGTATAGTTTAAAAATTAGGCAACTTACCTAAAAAATATAAGTGCATTTTGAAAAAACACAGCTAGTCCTGGATAAACATCAGTATCTGCACATACAAAGTGAAACAGATCATAAGATTACAAAAGGCAAAGGTCAACAACAAAGTATTTGTGACATTTATAATGCTCTGTATATTATAAAATAACTACTATTATTCATTAACTCCAAGCAATCCACAATGAGGGAATCCCCTGGCAGTCCAGTGGCGAGGACTCTGTGCTTTCGCTCTTGGGGCTCAATTTCAGGGTTCAATCAGTTCATGGAACTAAGATCCCACTAGCCACATGGTACAGCCAAAAAAAGAAAAGAAAAAAGAAATCTACAACAAAACTGAAGTAAGAAAATGCCAATCTTATTCTCTTAAAACAAAAGATTACTTTCATTCTGGATAAAAGACAAAGAATTTACTAGATTTTCTTTTTGACTTAAGTATTTGCTATGGTTTCAGCTACATCTGAACTGCTGAGGAAGCAGCAGCTCATCCGTCACGTCCCATGGCCAATAAATACACAATTGTCAGAAACACACAATGTTAGAAGTACACAGTGATAGAAATACACAACGTTAGAATATGCAATGTTAGAAAGAGGCAAATTACATTTCTGATGATCTAACAGTCTGTTCAGCTCATTTTCCTTCATAAATTTAAGAGTTTTATTTCATAAATCTGACACATATGCAAAAAGAATCATTAGAATTCATCATCATATTCTCCTGGAGAAAAGAGTCACTCTCTTTCTAAGAAGGAAAAAGAAAACATTGGAAATGATTCAAATTTTTGTGGATATTAACTTTTATAAAACAATCAATGTTGATTAAAAATACTAGGTAGGATGAAGAAATATTCAGTTTGTAGCCTTTGAAATCACAGCAAACAATACAGCTACATGGTTAAAAGCTCCAAGTTTGAGCCGTACCCTGGGATCTGAATCCCAACTCTACCACTGACTAAATGCATAATTATGGGCAAATTATTTAACCCATTATCCCTTACTTTCCTCATCTGTAAAATGGACATTGTAAGCACAGCTACTGCACAGAGTGTGAGAGGTGTAGACTGCGCACAGCTCTCATGACACTGCTTGCTCATGAAGCACTGTGTGACTGTCAGCTGCTACTATCAGTAACAGTTCCAGGAAACCTGTACACTAAAAGATGTGAACTACGTGTTAGAAATGCTCTCTGAAGTAAATGCATGTTCAGTTTGCAAACTAACATGTAGACATAGGGAATTCCTCGGTGGTCCAGTGGTTAAGACTCTGAGCTTCCACTGCAGGGAGTGCGGGTTCAATCCCTGGTCAGGGAACTAAGATCCTACAGGCTGTGTGGTTTGGCCAAAACACTTTAAGTATATGTAATAAGCAGTGCTGTAGGAATATGAAAATGAATATGAATATGAAAAGGAATATGAAAATCCATAATCAAGAAATGTCTCAATATATACTGGATCTTTAAAGATTAAGATACAACCACTAAAGGGAATTCCCTGGCGGTCCAGTGGTTAGGATCCTGCACTTCGACTGGTGGGGGAAGGAAGATTGCGCATGCTACATGGAACAGGCCAACATATGCTACATGGTACAGCCCAACAACTGCAAGCTCCATAGTATTTTTAATTAACTAAAATAACACATTTTAGATACATTTGGTGAGTGGTATTATTTAAACATTAGTCAACCACTGACCTCTTACACCTATTAATTTTGCACAAAATGAGAGATGAAGGTATTCCAAAATCTAATACTGATCAACCTATGATACTTAAGGGATCCTATCACTACATTAAAAGGTCAGCTGGGGGTCAGGAAAAGGAGATGTGACAGTTAAGCAGAGTGACAAAGAGATTCCAAAGACAGAGGCATCAGATGATGAATAAAGTGTTATCTGAAACTGATCCTATCTTTGGAGTGAAGGGGGAGAGCCAGTTAAAGGTTCTTCTGATGCTTCCAGGAGTACAGGGTACAACTGGGTCCTGCTTTTCAAAACCTCTCATCGCCTCCCTGATGAAAAGCTGTGGTGACTGAAACAGTCCTAAGACTCAGAACAGTGTACTAAGAGCTTGCTCCATTGCATCAACAGTTTCTACATGAACGCTACACACGTCTTCAATCCTGCACTTAAAAGACTCCCCTTGTACCTATGAATGAAAAATTAGAGACTGGGGTTGGAGAGGAGATGTATCAGTGGACAGAAAGATACTGGTGTCCATAACACCTTATCTTGAAATCCTTGGGGCCAGACATGTTTTAGAACTCAGAATTTTTCAGATTTAAGAATGATAACACAGGGCATATTACATAGCACCTGCAACTGGGTTTGGACCAGTATCCCACAATCACACAACCATATTCCCTCCCATAATAAAACATTTGAATGCTTATTAAAGCAAATAAAGATAATAATGAGCCCCAGGTCAATTTAAGTCAGGTTTTGCTGCCAAGCTGGTTATGAATTTCTTGACCTTCAGCACTTCATGGATTTTCAAGTTGTGTATAAGGGGCTGTAGCCCTGTGCAGGGTTCCCACTTTAAGACCATGACCCTCAGTAAAAGGCCTCTAGTGCAGAGCCTGGCTGCTTAGGGTAAGAAAGGAATGAGAACCTCGAGAGACGGCTGAGAGTTGCCTGGTCTTGTCAGTGGCTTGGATTTCCCAGCGAGCCTACCCTACTGCACTCAATGACCCCACAAGAAAGTTACATTAAACAACTTTTATTTTTACACAGAGTCTTAGCTTGAAGCTGAGTAATTACACTAAATTTTACTCCATGAGAAGATAACAGATTAAGCCACATAGAAAAGACATATCTGAATCTCTCCTACGAAAGAAAAGAGGAATAAATACTTACTCTGGGTAACATAGGCACCAAAGAGAATCCACATAGAAGCAATCAGTGACCCAAACATCAACATGAAACCAATGAAGAGCCAAACTCGAGCACCTGTGTGAAAAGCAGGCTTCATGATTTGCTCATTTCCGCAGTTCTATGTCTCAGTAATACATAACACTAGAACACACAACTTAATATACACTATGCCTATCAAAGATAGTCACATATTTATATACACCTGCTTTAATAATTAACTGAATGAAGATTTAAAAAAATAAAACTAAAAAGGGTAAAGCAATACTTGGGAAGGGAAAAAGGGTAAGTTGCCGTTCTACTGGCTAAAAAAACTAACAGCTGAGTAAATTAAAGTAGGCAGGCTTCATAAGTCTGCCTACTTAACCAAACTGATTAATTGAACCCTAACTGAAAAGTTATCCTCTTATATATTATCAAAGTAATTGTTCTATTAGAAGTAACAAATGTATTTCAGACAGCCATTACCATACAGGAAAGAGAGACTGCAAATGAATAAAGACCATATGTCCCCTCTTCATCAGTATTAATATCATGTTACTACTCGATATGGTACTAACAGCAGCCATATATCAGTCTCTCTTATGGCTGAGGTGGCAACTTGTGCCACGTATCCTTGAAAAGTTCAAGGACAAAAGCATCTCTTCAACCCCTCACTATGTAGAATTTTTGAATTTATACAACACAGAATCTCAATACAGTGAACATCTGGACACGTGAGTAGATTCAACACACGTATTGGAAAGCAAGTTAGCATTTGTGCCAGACCCTGATCACAGGTATATTGACAGCCTGTCACCCTGTGGAAGGGTTTGAATAAAGCTCCACTGGAATGAAAATAAAACCCAAGTTGATTTCCATAATAGCTAAACTTGCCTTCATTGTAGATATT
Source organism: Bos mutus (assembly GCF_027580195.1). Lineage (NCBI taxonomy): Eukaryota > Metazoa > Chordata > Mammalia > Artiodactyla > Bovidae > Bos > Bos mutus. Next base: position 1,323,174 of record NC_091617.1, on the reverse strand, counting down.
CTGTTACTAAGTGAACAGAAATTCATATATTTTGGACACCAGATAAGCAGCAAGCTCAAAGCTCAGCATGGCTGGAATAGCTGATGTTTGAAAAAAACGGGTCTCCAGATTATCTCAGTTTTATCATAACACTAAGCAGATCTCCAGAAATATACAGTAATGTTTAGCTCCTTGGAGAAAGACATCTTCCAAATTCAATCACAGCTTTTTTCTAAAATAAATGAAAAGGAACTACCAAAACTCCTTGTAATTATTTTCCTTCATGTCCTTTATATGTGACCACTCAAAACTCTTCTGATAGAACAAGAAAAAAAAAACTTCCCTTAAAAAATGAGTATGCTTTTGTTTAACAAAAAATAAAAAACTAATATTTTCCCTTTTTTGCTTTGACTACAAGGAAGCTCAGAGTCAGGTTAATAAACAATTAATAAGAGTATCCATCTTGTCCTAGATTCTAAGTACAAGATCTCCTTTCTACCTGGGGTTCCTGTTCCTTCTTATTTAACATTCCCATTTGTTGTATATTTATTACTTTGATAACACTCTCCTGCAAGTTACTCTGGGAATTAAATAGGAATAAATTACAAATAAACTGTTAAAATAGTATGAAAGTGTGGCAATAACTGAGCATGCCTATAAGACAGTCTGCCTTTATTTTTTTAAGTACTAGACAGAACTTGCACTAAAGGCACCATGTATAAACTGTACTATGAACTTTAACTGAGTAGAGAATAATCATGGAATAAAATGTAATAGTCACTAAGAGTAAAAAGTACAGGCTTTGGAACCAGACAGACCCAAGACAAATACAAGTTCTACCTTTAAGCTAAAAAGCTTTGGGTAAGTTACAGCACAATTTTCTATACAAAATAGATAATAGTAACATAATCCACAGCAATGTCTGTGGAATATATTTTTAATGATCAAATAAATAAATGTGCGCTCTATGCACAACATTTTCACTTGCTAATACATGCTTTTATTCTTCATTCTCACTCATTTCTGACACTACTTGCCGAAGCTGGGGCACAAGACACGCAAGTGAGCATGTACACACAAACACACACAATGCACTTTTTAAAATAATTTTTATTTATTTTTATTTTTGGTTGTGCTGGGTCTTTGTTGCTCTGTGGGCTTTTCCTAGTTGCGAGTGGGGGCTACTCCCTAGTTGCAGTGTGGGGGCTTCTCACCGTGGTGGCTGCTCTTGCTGCGGAGCTCGGGCTCTAGGGTGCATGGGCTTCAGTAGTTGTGGCTCGTGGCTCTAGAGCAGCGGCTCAATAGCTGCAGCTCACGGGTTTAGGAGCTCCATGGCATGTGGGATCCTCCCAGGTCAGGGATCGAACCTGTGTCCCCTGCACTGGCAGTGAATGCTTTACCACAGAGCCACCAGGGAAGCCCCGCAATGCACTTTTAACTTAGGTTTGTCTGTCATTTGTCACTATCTCCAGCCTCTCCAATTCTTCAAGGATCACAATGCAAGTGAAATTATAAAATCTGCATCAGCATTTAAAGCATCAGGTGTAAAAGAAAGCTTATTTGTCCCCCTGTAACTGGCTCAGTTCACTTAGCATCACGTCCTCCAGGTTCATCCCTATTGTCACATACGGCAGGATTTCCTTCTTCCAGCCCCATGCCCTCATGTGAGGTATCTAAGACAGTCGAGCTCACAGAAACAGAGAGTACAGCAGTGGTTGCCAGGGGCTGAAGAGGGAAAGTGGGAGTCATTCAGTGGGTACATGAGATTCTAGAAAGGGCAAAACTACATTGACAGGAGGCAGATCAGTGGTGGCCAGGTAGGGGAAAGGGGGTTAAACTTTCTGGAGTAATGGAAATATTCTACACTATGACTGCAGGTGTAGTTACACACTGCGTACATTTGTCAAAATTCAAGTTGTACACCTTAAACTGAACTTTATATTTCATATAAAATTATCCTCAATTACACTGAGTAATGGTAACAGACAAGGAGACTAAACGATTCTCGACTGGATACAAGCATGACACAGTGGCTAAAAGCGTAGGCTCTGAAACCAGCCTGTCAGTGTGTAAATCCTGGCCCCACCACACTTGCTTTCTGACTTTGGACAAGTTACTTGAGCTCTGTGCCTTAGTTCCTTCACCTAAAATTGAGGACAAGATCGCTTAGCTCCAAGGACTATTGCAAAATTAACTGAGTTAATATATGTAGAGAATTCAGGCTAGTCTTTGGTACACACAAAGTATTCTACAAGAAGGGAATGGCAAATCACTTCAGTATTCATGCCTTGAGAATCCCATGAACACTATGAAAAGGCAAAAAGATATGACCCTGAAAGATGAACTCCCTAGGTCGGTAGGTACCCAAAATGCTACTGGAGATCAATGGAGAAATAACTCCAGAAAGAATGAAGAGACGGAGCCAAAGCAAAAACAACACCCAGTTGTAGATGGGACTGGCGATGGAAGTAAAGTCCAATGCTATAAAGAACAATATTGCTTAGGAACATAGAATGTTAGGTCCATGAGTCAAGGTAAATTGGAAGTGGCCAAACAGGAGATGGCAAGAGTGAACATTGACATTTTAGGAATCAGTGAACTAAAATGGACTGCAATGGGCGAATTTATATCTACTACTGTAGGCAAGGATCCCTTAGAAGAAATGGAGTAGCCCTCATAGTCAACAAGAGTCAGAAATGTAGTACTTGGATGCAATCTCAAAATCGACAGAATGATCTCTGTTCGTTTCCAAGGCAAACCATTCAATATCACAGTAATCCAAGTCTATGCCCCAACCACTAATGCTGAAGAAGCTGAAGTTGAATGGTTCTATGAAGACCTACAAGACCTTCTAGAACTAACACCAAAAAAAGATGTCCTTTTCATCACAGGGGACTGGAATGCAAAAGTAGGAAGTCAAGAGATACCTGGAGTAACAAGCAAATTTGGCCTTGGAGTACAAAATGAAGCAGGGCAAAGGCTAATAGAGTTTTACCAAGAGAATGCACTGGTCATAGCAAACACCCTCTTCCAACAACACAAGAGAAGACTCTACACATGGACATCACCAGATGGTCAATATAGAAATCAGACTGACTATATTCTTTGCAACCAAAGATGGAGAAGCTCTATGCAATCAGCAAAAACAAGACCAGAAGCTGACTGGGGCTCAGATCATGAACTCCTTATTGCCAAATTCAGGCTTAAATTGAAGAAAGTGAGGAAAACAACTAGACGATTTAGGAAAGACCTAAATCAAATCCCTTACAATTATACAATGGAAGTGACAAATAGATTCAAGGGGTTAGATCTGATAGACAGAGTGTTTGAAGAACTATGGAGGTTGGTGACATTGTACAGGAGGCAGTGATCAAGACCATCCCCAAGAAAAAGAAATGCAAAAAGGCAAAATGGTTGTCTGAGGAGGCCTTACAAATAGCTGAGAAAAGAAGAGACACGAAAGGCAAAGGAGAAAAGGAAAGATATACTCATTTGAATGCAGAGTTTCAAAGAATAGCAAGGAGAGATAAGAAAGCCTTCCTCAGTGATCAATGCAAAGAAATAGAAGAAAACAACAGAATGGAAAAGACTAGAGCTCTCTTCATGAAAATTAGAGATACCAAGGGAACATTTCATACAAAGATGGGCTCGATAAAGGACAGAAATGGTATGGACCTAACAGAAGCAGAAGATATTAAGAAGAGGAGGCAAGAATACATGGAAGAACTATACAAAAAATATCTTCATGACCTCATGACCTAGATAACCATGATGGTGTGATCACTCACCCAGAGCCAGACATCCTAGAACGTGAAGTCAAGTGGGCCTTAGGAAGCATCACTACGAACAAAGCTAGTGGAGGTAATGGAATTCCAGTTGAGCTATTTCAAATCCTAAAAGATGATGCTGTGAAAGTGCTACACTCAATATGCCAGCAAATTTGAAAATTCTGCAGTGGCCACAGGACTGGAATAGGTCAGTTTTCATTCCAGTCCCAAAGAAAGGCAATGCCAGAGAATGTTCAAACTACTGCACAATTGCATTCATCTCACATGCTAGCAAAGTAATGCTCAAATTTCTCTAAGCCAGGCTTCAACAGTATGTGAACCATGAACTTCCAGATGTCAAACTGGCTTTAGAAAAGGCAGAGGAACCAGAGATCAAATTGCCAACATCCATTGGATCATTGAGAAAGCAAGAGTTCTAGAAAAACATCTACTTCTGCTTTATTGACTACGCCAAAAGCCTTTGACTGTGTGGATCACAACAAACTGTGGTAAATTCTTCAAGAGATGGGAATACCAGACCGCCTGACCTGCCTCCTGTGAAATTTGTACGCAAGTCAGGAAGCAACAGTTGGAACTGGACATGGAAAAACAGACTGGTTTCAAATCGAGAAAGGAGTATGTCAAGGCTGTATATTGTCACCCTGCTTGTTTAACTTATATGAAGAGTACATCATGTAAAATGCCAGCTGGATGAAGCAAAAGCTGGAATCAAGACTGCCAGGAAAAATATCAATAACCTCAGATATGCAGATGACACCACCCTTATGGCAGAAAGCGAAGAAGAACTAAAGAGACTCTAGATGAAAGTCAAAGTGGAGAGTGAAAAAGTTGGCTTAAAGCTCAACATTCATTCTAAGCAGTGTTTTATTTACATTGCAAATGTTTCAATGTATTATATTTTCTTTACCATTAAAGTTCAAAAGATTTTCAAAAAAAAAAAAAAGCTCAACATTCAGAAAACAAAGGTCATGACATCTGGTCCCATCACTTCACAGCAAATAGATGGGGAAACAGTGGAAACAGTGACAGACTTTATTTTCTTGGGCTGAAAAATCATTGCAGATGGTGACTGCAGCCACGAAATTAAAAGACGCTTACTCCTTGGAAGAAAAGTTATGACCAACCTAGACAACATATTAAAAAGCAGAGACATTATTTTGTCCACAGAAGTCCGTCTAGTCAAAGCTATTGTTTTTCCAGTAGTCATGTATGGGTGTGAGAGTTGGACTATAAAGAAATCAGCAGTGCTGAAGATTTGATTCTTTTGAACTGTGGTACTGGAGAAGACTCTTGAGAGTCCCTTGGACTGCAAGAAGATCCAACCAGTCCATCCTAAAGGAAATGGGTCCTGAATATTTACTGGAAGGACTGATGCTGAAGCTGAAACTCCAATACTTTGGCCACCTGATGCAAAGAACTGACTCCTTGGAAAAGATCCTGATGTTAAGAGATTAAAGGCAGGAGGATGAGGATGAGATGGTTGGATGGCATCACCGACTTGATGGACATGAGTTTGAGCAAACTCCTGGAGTTGGTATTGGACAGGGAAGCCTGGTGTGCTATAGTCCATGGGGTCGCAAAGAGACGGACATGACTGAGCAACTGAACTCAACTGAATTCTGCAAGTGCTTGCTATTATTCCTAATCATCGTTCAAAATTCCTTTCCCACGTATTCCCAATTTCTGACTATAATTACAAGTTACCCTCCCTCATCCTTAAAGGCTAGAAACAGGATGTCTAGTCCTGTACTGTTCATATACAGCAAGAAAATTCCACTGGAAACAAACCCCTGGATTCTAATAGAATGTGTTATAGTCGGAATAAAAAAAAAATACTATTGGATGACAAATCAAAAGATTTCAAACAAAAAAATGTGTATGTAGACAGCATGATTGTTCTAGACACTTTTGTTGTAGTCTATGGGTTGGTTATTCAGGTGATCAGAACTAAATGTGAAACACGCTGTAGCCCTAAGTTTGATCTCTTAATGTGTTCATACTTTGGTGTTAGATATTCACAATCAGCTATATTGTAAGTAATATTATTGGTCAATATTTGGGATAAGAATAAATCCATCATTAGTATAGGAAGAATAACCTGGAGTCAAGATCCACTGATTCTGAGTGGTATATTTTATCTATATACTATGGGCAATATAACATGTCAAAAACCAGTAACTTTAACTTTCTTAAAGTTTTAAATAACAAAAACTTTTAAACTTTTAATAAAGCAAAACATTAAAAATTCTACATAATCATTACCATCCCTAAATAAAGACTCACAAGAGGCTTTGTTTTTTCTACTGATAAATCCCTCTTTCACTAGCATACAGTAACCACTCAAAAGGGCCTTACCTGTTCTTCCTAAACAGCCGCTCTCATAGCTGTCACCTCTCACCTGAGCGTTGGACACAGCGTTTATCCTAGAACAATACAAAATCATCCAATAAGCTTTCAGGCTGCTAAGAGAGTCACAGATATTTAGAAGGGTATATCTTTTTCACAAGTCATTTAGAAGAGAAACATTTTCTAACTAAAGTCAACATCTAAATAACTGAATGTATCTTTTAACTTAAATGTCCTAATGGATAGAAATATTACAGTAGTCTTACTTTACTAAAATACACCCAGAAAAGATTTAATTTTCAGGGATTACTATCACGTGCCTCCAGAGATTATGCAAGAGACTTCGGTTTTCTGATTTCCTTGCCTATTTTACATGAGTGGCCTGCTGTGTGTGACCCCATTTTAAGGCTCTCACTATAACCAAGAGCTCAAAAGTTTCTCTTTGTGTTAAAAGTCAAGTGTCTTTCTCTCATCCATTTCTCAAATTCAGAGAACATGTGGTTTACGTATAATAAATAGGCTCACTTTATTCAGCTTCTCTTTCCACTTTTGTCAGAGCAGGTTCATTTGTAGCAGGAATTGTCTTTACTTAGCATCCTGAATGAATATAAGTAGATCCATCTTCTACAAATTTAAACGTTTTTAAAGCTCCTGACTATAATAAAATTATACAATCTTATGTTTAACCTAGTTTTTAAATTATTAAAAGACATCCATGAAAAACTTCTAAACTTTTAGGAAGTGACAGAATGGCTAAACCTGAAAATGATTTAATAGAAAAGCCATAGATCAATCTCTTAATTTAAAGGTTAATCCTGTCCTCCCCCAAATACTAGCAAATATAGTCAATAATACATTTAAATAATATTCCATGGTAAAAGATGAATATATGAGAATATTCAAGGATTACTCCCCTCCTAAAAAAATCTACAAATGTACAAACTTGATTAAATCTAAAATGCCAATGATTTTTAAGATGCACCATTATTTTTCATGCTGCCAAGGAAAAAAATTATGAATTATAAGATACCAATGACTATGAGAAGCATGCTGATATTCAGAGATGTTAAAATACAAAAAACAGTCTTAAGATCTATAAAACATAGTAATTTGTCAGTTTAACAAATATAAGATCGAAAATCACATGCTGAATCATTATAGAGGATAAAAAGATTATCTGACCAAATTCAACAGTCATTCTTGATTTTTAAAAATTTTAATAAAATGGGAATATAGATATACGCACATATATATCTATCATGTTAAAGACTCAATCGAAGTTATTCCAGATAGCATTAAACTTTTGAGAAAAAAAAGTTTTTAGAAAAATAATCTTGAGTTGAGAGTTACCTCATACTTACATGAAGAAAGCCAATGTGGAAAACACACCACATGTGTGAAAGGCATGGTTCAGCTGCTCTGGCTTCGGATACACTACAGCTGCATCAATCATTATCCACCAACCGGTAAAAAACTTGGGAAGGAGAAAGAGCCCATGTCGTTAAAACAGCACTAACACTAACACTTTGGTTTACGTGTTCCTTAACATTTCACGTTTTCTATGGGCCATATAATTGAAACATACAATGAAATATGTCTACTTGGAGTTTTAGATGCTGAAATATAAAAAATAAGAATCCCTTATTTACTTCTTTATAGTGATGAGATAAATCCAACTAATCAAATCGGTGTAAGATTCTGATGTCCTGCTCTCAGTGTAAGATGAAAAATTTATTATCTAGGAATGAATTATCTGCTTCTTTCACCATAAATTTATATACAACCATAAAATACACCATAAATGCACCATAAAATTATACACAACCAAAGCTCTCTTAACTAACCAGTTCCCTGATTACCTGGTTTCACTCTCTTGTTCATATTAAAAAGCACTCGGACATTCCTTTTTAATGTGACCAAACACTTTCGTTTCCACAAATGAGTTGCCACGTCTCCAAGAAAACATCTAAGCTTGCTATGATTTTAATTAATAGGCAATTTGATTAAATACTGTAAACTGATTAAATATGAGTTTGGAAAATGTAAAGTTTCTATGTAAACTAGGCTGAACAGACAAAGTAGAAAAGTTACTAAGGAATTTCATAGGCAAATTAAGTGCAGGAGAGATGACCCTAGAGAGCAAGAAAAACTTAGAAACACCTAAAAGACTTCTGCATGCATACTGCTTCACAGTTATCTTTAGTTCTTGTCCTACTTATTTTTTTTTTCTATTGGACTTCAGGTGTAGACCTATACACTGAAAAAGAGAAATTTACATTAAGTGTAACAGATCTTTCTGGTCCCAGCTCAAGGTGGTTGTGGTTTCAATGATGAGCTCCCCAAAGGGAATGTAACTCATTCCAGGCCTTGGAGGCACCAGAATACATTTAGCTTCAAAATGAAAAGTTTTATAACAACAGTCTTCAGACCAAGAAAATTAATGCAAAACTTCATGATGGAGTATGCCAGTATCATAAAGAAGCTCTGGAATGACGTGTAAAATACAGCAAGTATCTTATTCAGTGGGACCTGGGAATGCTTGATTTCCATCACAAGATTGGCCACGATCTGATTTTTTTTGGGGGGGGGGTTGGCGCTGTGCCCTGTGGCTTCCCTAGTGGCTCAGAGGGTAAAGAATCCGCCTGCAATGCAGAAGACCAAGGTTCGATCCCTGGGTTGGGAAGATCTCCTGGAGAAGGAAATGGGAAAGTCCCATGGACAGGGGAGCCTGGCAGGCTACAGTCCATGGGTTCCCAAAGCGTTGGACACAACTGAGCAACTTCACTTTCACTTTCATTGCGGCATGTGGGATCTTAGTCCCCTGAGGAGGGATGGAGCTCATACTCCCTGCAGTGGAATCGTGGAGTCTTAACCACTGGCCCATCAGAGAAGTCCATGATTTAATTTTTTTGAAGCTCAAAGATTAAGTACAGGGGGTGAGAAGGGACTCTTTATACCATTCTATTTTTGTCTGTATGTTTGATATATTTAGTAAAAAGCGTTTTAAAAAAAAAAAAAAAAAAACTTCCCTGGTGATCTAGCAGTTAAGAATCTGCCTGCCAGTGCAAGGATCACGGGTTCAATCCCTGGTCCGTGAGGATCCCACATGCAGAGGAGCACTAAGCCCGTGCACCACAACTACTGAGCCCGAGCACTGGAGCCCCTGAGCAGCAACGGCAGAAGCCCGTGTGCCCTAGAGTCTGTGCTCCTCAAGGAGAGACGTCATGGCAACGAGAAGCACAGGTGCTGCAACTAGAGAAGGCTTGCACGCAGCAACGAAAACCCAGCACGGCCAGAAACTAAATAAATAAATATTAAAGCAAAAAAGGAAGGAAAAAACTACTGCCTACAAAAACTGTATTATCTTGGTTATTCATAGTGCAAAGGAATCGTGGTCAATTTTCAGGGGGAAAGGTGAGGCATAAATGTCACCAACGACGCCTTTCCACTTACCAATATACCTGCAACCACAGAAGCCACTGCATTTCTTCTCTCACTCCAGTCGATGCACTCACATTCCGGCCAACGGAAATTATCTAGGAAGCCTGCCATTTTCACCACTGAAGCATGGATTTTTCATTAAATACTATATTCTTAAAAAAAAAAAAAATCCATGTAAGGAAATATTTTTAAGAAGTGAAATATTGTACTCCTTTCTTAAAGCTTTAAAGAACAACTTACTTCGGGTCTTTATCTCCTATAGGTAAGAAGAAAAATTCAGTACTACACTGAGTATCTATTGAGATGTACCTAAGACTGCTAAGACACAAGAGGGCGCTTACTAACAGTATCTGTTAAACGAGCAGGGTGTTTTTAAAACGTGTCTGCAAAGTCTCTGACACTTCTCCAATTGAGAGGTGGATCTATGTACCTTCCTTTGAATTGAGGCCAACGATAAAGGTGGGTCGAGGGCTTCCCTGGTAGTTCAACTGGTAAAGAATCCACTGCAATGCAAGAGACCCCGGTTCAATTCCTGGGTCAGGAAGATCCCCTGGAGAAGGAACAGGCTACCTACTCCAGTATTCTTAGGCTTCCCCTGTAGCTCATATGTTAAAGAATCTGCCTGCCTGGGTTCGATCCCAGGATTGGGAAGATCCCATGGAGGAGGGCACAGCAACCCACTCTAGTATTCTTGCCTGGAGAATCCCCATGGGCAGAGAAGCCTGGTGGGCTACAGTCCAGGGGGTTGCAAAGAGTCAGACATGACTGAGCAACTCAGCACAGCACAGCAAAGGTGGGTTGACCAACAAAGTAGAGAAAGTGATGCCATGTAACTTCTCAGACTAGATCATACAAGGTAAGGAACACTAAGACCAGAGTCCTGGTTCCTTCATGAAAAATCCAAGGCCATGGTACTGTGAGCAGACCACATATAGGTGTTCTGGTCTAGTGCCAGGTGGCGGCCCAGCCAACAGCTAGCCCCAAACACTGCAATATAAACTCTCTTAAATACCTGACTAACCGCTCACTGCAACTAGAGAAAGTCCTCACACAGCAACAATGACCCACTGTAGCCAAAAATAAATTAATTAAATTAAAATCCAATGAACAAAAGCATCTTAAAAAGCATTCAATATCATTAGTCATCAGGGAAATGCAAATTAAAGAAGTATCACATCCACTAGAAGAGCTAAGATTTTTTAAAAATATTGACTGTTGCTGGTAGAACAATTGGAAATCTTACACAATTCTGAGTGCAATTTCTTACAAAGTTAAAAATAAACCATCCTATAACCTAGCAATTCCATTTCTAAATATTTACCAAGGGAAGTAAAGACATATGTCCACATACACAAAAAGACTTTTACAAGCAAGTTTAGAGCAGGTTTATTCATATTAGTTCCAAACTGAAACAACCTAAATGCTTAACAGAAAAACAAATGGATAAACAAATTATGATCAATCCATAGAATGGAATATTATTCAGGGACAAAAAAGGATGAATAATACATATAACCACACAGAAAAAAAACCTCAGAAACCTGATTTATGTGAAAAAAGGCAGACACAAAAGAGTATATACTGTATGATGCTATTTAAATGAAGCTTAAGAGACAAAACTAACCAATGTTCCCAGAAATCAAAACAGTGATCGCCTACAGGGACTGAGAACTGACTACAAGGGAACTTTTTTTTGTGAGGGAGTGATAGAAATGGTCTATATCTTGGTTGAGATACTGATTATGCAGGTACATGTATTTATCAAAAGTTACTGAAGTGTACACTTAAGAGCTGTGTATTTTACAGTATGTAAATTTTACCTACAAGCAGTTTTATTTTTTAATTTTATCATTTAGATACGCTTTAGCTGCACTAAAGACTTACTCTGTATGCATTATGGGTATGTTTCATCAAGATAGTCTGCAGACATGGAGATGAACTGTTATCAAAGATTAAACATTAACTAGTTAAAAAGCAAGTTTAGGGGAAGGTCACCATGAATTTAAGACAATGTCTGAAGGTTAAAACAAAAGTCGTACTTCTTATTGTAAAATTCATTTCCCAAGACTTACCCAGTGGTCCAGGGGTTAAGAACCCACCTTTCAATGCAAAAGATGTGGGTTTGATCCCTGGTCGGGGAACTAAGATCCCACATGCCTCAGGGCAACTAGGTCTGCACGCCGCAACTACTGAGCCCATTCGGCCCAGAGCCTGCGGAACCACAGCTAACGAAGGAGCACGCCACAGTGAAAGATCCTGAAAGGTCCCGCATACTGCAACTAAGACCTGACTCCGCAACTACTGAGCCCATTCGGCCCGGAGCCTGCGGAACCACAGCTAACGAAGGAGCACGCCCACAGTGAAAGATCCTGAAAGGTCCCGCATACTGCAACTAAGACCTGACACAGCCGAATAAATAGTCTCCTTAAAATTCATTTCAGAAAACATACAGTCATCCCTCGGTATATACAGGGGGTTTGGTTTCAGGACTCCCCTTGGATACTAAAATTTGTGGACACTGAAGTCCCTTATATAAAATGGCATCAGTTCAGTTCAGTTCAGTCACTCAGTCGTGTCCGACTCTTTGCGACCCCATGAACCGCAGCACGCCAGGCCTCCCTGTCCATCACCAACTTCTGGAGTTTACCCAAACTCATGTCCATTGAGTCGGTGATGCCATCCAACCAGCTCATCCTCTGTTGTCCCCTTCTCCTCCCGCCTTCAATCTTTCCCAGAATCAGGGTCTTTTCAAATGAGTCAACTCTTCGCATCAGATGGCCAAAGTATTAGAGTTTCAGCTTCAATATCAGTCCTTCCAATTAACACCCAGGACTGATCATCTCCCTTAGGATGGACTGGCTGGATGTCCTTGCAGTCCAAGGGACTCTCAAGAGTCTTCTCCAACACCACAGTTCAAAAGCAACAATTCTTCGGTGCTCAGCTTTCTTTATAGTCCACTCTCACATCCACACATGACTACTGGATAGCTTTGACTAGACGGACCTTTGTGGGCAAAGTAACGTCTCTGTTTTTTAATAAGCTGTCTAGGTTGGTCATAACTTTTCTTCCAAAGAGCAAGCATCTTTTAATTTCATGGCTGCAGTCACCATCTGCAGTGATCTTGGAGCCCTAGAAAATAAAATCTCTCACTGTTTCCATTGCTTCCCCATCTATCTGCCATGAAGTGATGAGACCAGATGCCTTTACCTTCATTTTCTGAATATTGAGTTTTAAGCCAACTTTTTCACTCTCCTCTTTCACTTTCATCAAAAGGCTCTTTAGTTCTCCTTCGCTTTCTGCCCTAAGGGAGGCATCATCTGCATATCTGAAGTTATTGATATTTTTCCTGGAAATGTTGATTCCAGCTTTTGCTTCATCCAGCCCAACATTTCACATGACGTACTCTGCATATAAGTTAAACAAACAGGGTAACAATATACAGCCTTGATGTACTGCTTTCCCAATTTGGAACCAGTCTGTTTTTCTATGTCTAGTTCTGTTGCTTCTTGACCTGCATATAGATTTCTCAGGAGGCAGGTCAGGTGTGGTCTGGTATTCCCGTCTCTTGAAGAATTTTCCACAGTTTGTTGTGATCCACAGAGTCAAAGGCTTTGGCGTTAATGCAGACATTTAAAAAAGTATTTTTGAGGGACTTCCCTGGTGGTCCAGTGGTTGAGACCCCATGCTTCCAATGCAGGGGGTGCAGGTTTCATCTCTAGTTGGGGAGCTAATATCCCACATGCCATGTGAAAAAAACTTTTTTTATATTTATTTCTGAAAAACATAGAATGGCATGAGTAAATGGTAATGACTAAGTGAAAAAAGCAGGTTATTAAAACTATCTATTGCATTATTTCCTTTTTAGAAAAAAGAATCAGCAGTATAAACACACACATGTGTAAAAATGCTAGAACGACAAACACCAGTACTTCCGTAATATCATTTACATATGGATGATAATAAGATGTGTGTGTTTTTTAGTCTATTTTCAAAGTCTGCTGCACTGAGCATGAATTACATTTTTTTAATGCAAAGTGATTTTTAACATTAACACTGTAATTAAAACTATGAATTGTTGATTCTTCTTGCCTGTTGAAACCTCTTATATGATGTACTATGTCTATAACTATGTTTAATAAACAAACTTTTTTGAGGTCAAGGAAATTACCGATATGTTCTCCCATAAAACTGACCCTGGTAGCAATTTTTAAAAAACAAGATTATTAAACTGAACTAAAGGAAGTTTTCTAATACATTCAGTTCAGCTCATTTCAGTTCAGTCGCTCAGTCGTGTCCGACTCTGCGACCCCATGAATCGCAGCACACCAGGCCTCCCTGTCCATCACCAACTCCCGGAGTTCACTCAAACTCATGTCTATCAAGTCGGTGATGCCATTCAGCTTTAGCATCGGTCCTTCCAATGAACACCCAGGACTGATCTCCTTTAGGATGGACTGGCTGGATCTCCTTGCAGTCCAAGGGACTCTCAAGAGTCTTCTCCAACACCACAGTTCAAAAGCATCAGTTCTTCGGCACTCAGCTTTCTTCACAGTCCAACTCTCACATCCATACATGATCACTGGAAAAACCATAGCCTTGACAGACATTAGACAGTCATTATTGCCACTCCTAAAAGGTAACTCTTTATAAAAAGAAATGAGTCTTTTTTTGTTTTTTTGCCTGTGCCATGCCGCATACAGGATCATAGTTCCCCAACCAGGGATCAAACCTATGCCCCCTTAAGTGGAAGCTCGGAATCCTAACCACTGGACCACCAGGGAATTCCCAGAAATGAGCCCTTTTTAGAGGGCATTTTAAATGATTCTATTGTGAAAATTTCATTTCCAAACAGTTAGTTTAGGAAACCAAAGGACAGCTGAAAAAGGCAAGAGGAGAAAACAACAAATACTTGAATAATATATAAACATGGTCTGAACAATTTCCATATACACCCAAGTCCCAAAATTCAAAATTCTTTCCTTTGACCAAACTTTCATACTACCATCTGTTTGTTCATCTATCTTTGCACTAGTTGCCAAATGATGTTAGGTGCTGTGTATACAAAAATGATTACCACAATCAACGTAAAGAATTTAGGGGACATTGTCAGAAGAGTAAATGTGCTATAAATATACATAACCTATGGGCTGTAACATAAAAGCGGTATAATAGAAATATAAAAACAGTGTTACAGAAGAGTTGCCAGGAAGAGTTGAGGGAAGTTTAATAAAGGAAAAATAAACTTGGCTGAGTTTTAAAGCAACAATAGGAATGTGATAGATGAAAAAGAAGGAATAAAATATGTGAAATCATGTAGGCACACAAGAAAACAGGGTAGAGTTTATGGTATTTCAAAGAGTGGTGGTGGTGATTAACCTGTATGGAACAAGATCAAGAAGACTTTTTCAGCCTATGCAAATCTGACCTCTACCCTCGAAGCCAGGGATTAGCCAACTTCTTCTGTAAAGAACCAGAGAGTGCACATTTTTGGCTTTGCAGACCAAACGATCTCCGCCAGGACTATGCATCTCTGCTGTTATACAGCACAGACACTATGTGGACAAATGAGCATATGCCTGTATTCCAATAATACTTAATTTACAAAGCAAGCAGCAGACCAGACCTGGCCCACAGCTCGGAGTCTGTAGGCCCTTGCTTTGAGAACTAGGGAACTGCCAGAGGCTTGTAAGCAGGGAAGACAAGATCAGTGCTGTGATTTGAAAGATAATTCTGGGAGCAGGAGTATGGAGAAGGGACTGAAAGAATATGTTAAAGACACCTTCTAGACAGAAAGAGAATAAGGATATGAACTGAGGCCAGACTGGTACAGGCTAAAGGGTTTTGTTTGAGAAATACTAGCATGGTATTATCCACAAGCAAGCAAGAGCTAAGAATGACTACGTTTGGGTGCTCAATGCCTGGCAAGACACCACTAACCGAAACAGGGAAGGGAGAATGGGAGAGTTTGAGCATAATGGGCTTGAAATGATGAAGGGCCTGCAGGTGGAGAGGTGCCAAAGACATGCACAGAGGAACAGTGGTTTAAGACAGAAAAAGAGGCTGGAGGTTTGCAGTGATTAAGTGGTAGCTGAACTCATGGGCGCAGCTAGCGTATCTGGAGGAGGAAACGTGGAAGAGGGCGGAGGACTGACTCGGTGCTCATCTGAGACTCCCTTCCTTCCTTCCTTGCATCACTGTGTGCCAGGCATCACAGCGGACTACACACAGTGGGACTTAACCAGCACAAAACTCCTCTAGAACATGTATGGAGTACTTACAGAACATGCCTTACAAGCAAGGTACTGTGGGAAAAACGAAGATGAATAAAACTTGGCACCCATCATCAGGAGGTGAACAAACTGGCAGAGAAATCAACTGAGATGTTTTTTAAATCGTTACAATTTGTAAAAAAAAAAAAAAAAAATAACTGTTACCCCCTCACCCCCAAATCAGGAAATTAACAAAATTTAAATACTGTCCAAGATAGTAGGTCTACATAATCAGACAACTGACTCAAAAGAGACAGAAATAAAATCTATGGGAATTCGCTGGTGGTCCAGCGCTTAGGGCTCTGTGCTTTCAAATGCCGAGGGCCCAGGCTCAACCCCTGGCTGGGGAGCTAAAGTCCCACAAGCTTCACGAGGCGGTCAAACTAAACGTGTAAGAGTCATACAGAGTAAAACATACATCTCCCCACCTCTACGACTACTACTGGCTGTTAGTTACAAGGTGCTTATCGGTTACAGACAGCTCCACTCCATCCTCGGAGGAACTCTTTGCACAGACTATTCCACTGACTCCTCACAAATACTCTAAGGCAATTACTAAGATTCTATGGTATTACTAAAAAAAGGTTTAGAGAAGAACTGGCCCAAGGTCACACAGCTAGCAAGAAGGAAAGCCAGGATTCCACTGAAGCTCACATCTGATTCCAAAACCCATTTTGTGACCATTACACTGTACCTATGCCAGAGAGATTCACAGCATTCCTCTCATTTCTGGTTTCTTAAGCAGAAAGTTACTATCCTACTGCCTGTGGTGAAGAGAGCAAGAAAAACAAGATGGAAGAGAAAGGGCCCCAATTTACAGGAACCCTGTGACCACCCAGAAATAGAAGAAAGCCATCCAATGAGATCCACAATGACAGTGTGATTACTGTTGATTCAAATCTTGCCAAGCGAGTCTGGAGAATACAAGCTCTCTTCTTGGGTTGCTACAAACCTGGTTTCTGGGCACTCACAGTGTGAATATTTTATAGGCCTTAAGATCCAACAGAATGAATTATTCAGAGAGCTAAAGCACTTTTGGAAAAGACATTTTACATACTTAATCTCAGGATGCTTCTTTGCCTTCTCACCTATAAATCATCTATTAAACAGAAATAAAATTTAGGAAGTAGCATCAATTTTGGTAAAAGATTTAAAACTAAAAGCCAAAGTAAAGGACAGGGAGCTTAGGTTTCTAAGGAGACTCTAATCCTGTAGCTATACAATTTGCCCCAGTAATATCCTTAACAACTTTTAATTATTCAAAACATGAATTATTCAAAATGGTGAACCTTCCCTATACTGCCTCCCTATGCAGTTGATTCACAGATTTACGTTTCCATACATCCAACTACTTGCCTGACACCCTCTGGCTGTCTCAGTCACTTCAAAATCAGCAGGTCCAAACACAAATTCAAATGCATGGTCCCCTCCTCCAAATCTGATCCTATTCCAGTATTCTCACAATTAATGAATCACCAGTCATTCGATTACATAAGCCAGAAATTCAGGTGTCTTCCTCTTTACTTCTTTCTTACCTCTCACATCCCTTACCTGATTGTGCCTCCTTTAACTCTCTCAGGGCTTCCCTGTGGCTCAGTTGGTGAAGAATTCGCCTGTGATGTGGGAGACCTGGGTTTGATCCCTGGGTTGGGAAGATCCCCTGGAGAAGGGAAGGGCTACCCACTCCAGTATTCCGGCCTAGAGAATTCCATGGACTGTATAGTCTATGGCGTTGCAATGTGTTGGACATGACTGAGCAACTTTCACTTAACTCTCTCAAGTCTAACTTCTCCACGTCTCCCTTCCAGCACCATCACCTGAGTGATGGAGAGAGGTCCCTCTCCCACCTGTCCCATGACAACAGGTACCCAACTGATCCAGCCTCACCCATCGTGCCCTCATCAATATGTTCCCCATACCACAGCTAGAATGTTGTTGTTGCTTTTAAAAGGCACAAAGCTGGCATCTCCTCCCTGCTTAAAACCTTTCACCGTCCTTCCATTTCTAAAGACAAAGACGCTGTAGCACGGCCCAGCACTTTTTCTCCTCAAGCTGCTCTTGAAATAGTTTCTCCTCTCTCTCCCAATGATCCTCGTTTTTCTTGTAGTGCCTTACACTTGCTGAATCACCCCATATAAACCACATCCTCTCCGCGTGAAACCTACCTTTCCACCCCCAGCTCACCTGGTTAACTCCTACTCATGATGCCAGATGTCCCCTTAGTTGTGACTTCTCCACTCAAACATCAGCTTTCCTTTCATTCATTCAAGGTTTATTTAAGGAGTGCCGGCTACACGCCAGGCCCTGCTGTGGACACTTAAGATACAAGAATGAGAAGATAAAAAGCACTGGCCATGTGGAGCTTTGGCAGTGCGAAAGAAGGGAGATGGGAACGACACAATAAACGTAATTGCACACACCTCACACGCTAGTAAAGTAATGCTCAAAATTCTCCAAGACAGGCTTCAGCAATACGTGAACAGTGAACTTCCTGATGTTCAAGCTGGTTTTAGAAAAGGCAGAGGAACCAGAGATCAAATTGCCAACATCCACTGGATCATGGAAAAAGCAAGAGAGTTCCAGAAAAACATCTATTTCTGCTTTATTGACTATGCCAAAGCCTTTGACTGTGGGATCACAATAAACTGTGGAAAATCCTGAAAGAGATGGGAATACCAGACCACCTGATCTGCCTCTTGAGAAATTTGTATGCAGGTCAGGAAGCAACAGTTAGAACTGGACATGGAACAACAGACTGGTTCCAAATAGGAAAGGGAGTACGTCAAGGCTGTATATTGTCATCCTGTTTATTTACCTTATATGCAGAGTACATCATGAGAAACGCTGGAGTGGAAGAAGCACAAGCTGGAATCAAGATTGCTGGGAGAAATATCAATAACCTCACATATGCAGATGACACCACCCTTATGGCAGAAAGTGAAGAGGAACTCAAAAGCTTCTTGATGAAAGTGAAAGTGGAGAGTGAAAAAGTTGGCTTAAAGCTCAATATTCAGAAAACGAAGATCATGGCATCCGGTCCCACCACTTCATGGGAAATAGATGGGGAAACAGTGGAAACAGTGTCAGACTTTATTTTTCTGGGCTCCAAAATCACTGCAGATGGTGACTGCAGCCATGAAATTAAAAGACGCTTACTCCTTGGAAGGAAAGTTATGACCAACCTAGATAGTATATTCAAAAGCAGAGACATTACTCTGCCAACAAAGGTTCGTCTAGTCAAGGCTATGGTTTTTCCTGTGGTCATGTATGGATGTGAGAGTTGGACTGTGAAGAAGGCTGAGCGCCGAAGAATTGATGCTTTTGAACTGTGGTGTTGGAGAAGACTCTTGAGAGTCCGTTGAACTGCAAGGAGATCCAACCAGTCCATTCTGAAGGAGATCAGCCCTGGGATTTCTTTGGAAGGAATGATGCTAAAGCTGAAACCCCAGTACTTTGGCCACCTCATGCGAAGAGTTGACTCATTGGAAAAGACTCTGATGCTGGGAGAGATTGGGGGCAGGAGGAGAAGGAGATGACAGAGGATGAGATGGCTGGATGGCATCACTGACTCGATGGATGTGAGTCTGAGTGAACTCCGGGAGTTGGTGATGGACAGGGAGGCCTGGCGTGCTGCGATTCATGGGGTCGCAAAGAGTCGGACACGACCGAGCGACTGATCTGATCTGATCTAGAAAATGATAAATGCCATGCGGGAAACAAAGCAGACTAGGAGCACTGGGAGTGTGGACTAGAGTGGGGCCAGCTGAAAGGTCAAACTGGTGGACAAGGTAGGCCCCCTTGAAAAGATGACACCTGAAGGCATGGAGTTAGCCTCGTGAGTATCAGACAGAACAACAGCAAGGCAGAGGCCCCAGGGCAGGACGGGTTATTCAAGGAGCAACACGGAAGCAGGCGAGGTTGCAATGGAGTCAGTGAGCTGGGAAAGTAGACCAGAGAGGTAACAGGGTAGCCTCACAGGCTACTGTGAGAACTTTCGTCTTTACTGATTAAAATTGGGAGCCCTAAGGGAGAAGGCAATAGCAACCCACTCCAGTACTCCTGCCTGGCGAATCCCATGGACAGAGGAGGCTGGCAGGCTGCAGTCCATGGGGTCGCTAGGAGTAGGACACGATTGAAGCGACTTAGCAGCAGCAAGGGAGTCTGAGAAGTCTGCCAAACATTTAAAAGCATCCCTTAGGCTGTTGTGGGGAGAACAGACTGCCGGGGGAAGAGTGGAAGGAGCGAAACCAGTTAAAAGGTTGTTGAAATAATCCAAGTGGATGATGATAACGGCTTCCATGCTCTCCTGACTCCATGGCCAGATCTAATTCCCCTAGCATTTCAGTATTAATCTTCTATGTGATCAATACCTACCTCCCTCTGAAGAAAGTAAGCTCCACAAAGGACACCCACATCCGTTTTTGCTCACTGTGGTTCTCCCAGAGCTTAGCACAGTACATGGCATAAAGAAGGCACTCCAATACTTGCTGAATGACTGAATCTAAATATTCTGTCTTTCAAACTCTGAAATGCAATACATGTCTCATTATCCTGTCACCAAAAAAAGAAGAGTCTACTTTATACCTGAAGGTGAAGTCGCTTAGTCGTGTCCGACTCTTTGTGACCCCGTGGACTGTAGCCTACCAGGCTTCTCCGTCCATGGGATTCTCCAGGCAAGAATGCTGGAGTGGGTTACCATTTCCTTCTCCAGGGGATCTTCCCGACCCAGGGATCAAACCCGGGTCTCCCGCATTGGAGGCAGACATTTTAACCTCTGAGCCACCAGGGAAGCCCTAGATTTATTTAAATTGATAATTTGTAAACACTGGTAATAAAAAGCATTATTTCAGTGAAGGAAATAAAATCTTGCCATGACAATATATTTAAGCATATCAGTTCTTAAAACCATCCTCTGTGCTTTCTCAAGTCCATTTTCTGCCAGAACTTTCTAAAACTCAAATTGGGGGGACTTCCCTGGAAGCCTAGTGGTTAAGACTCCCTGCTTCCACTTGGGCATGGTTTTGCTCCCTTGCTGGGGAATTAAGATCTAATAAGCCGTGCGGCACAGTCAAGGAAAAAAAAAGTAGTTTAAAAACAAACTCAGGTGGGATCATGCCTTTTATTGTAAAACTTTCAATGGCTCAAGATAAAGCCAAATGACACAGGATACTTACAGTCTCTCCCTAATATAGCTTCCTTAGCTCCTACTATCCTGAGGCACTCTTCACTCCAGTCACAAAGAAATAAAAGGGAGAAGACAGCCAATACTTACCAAACACTACTGTTAGGCAAACTGTTAGATATTTTCAATATATTCATGTATATATTTCTGTATCTATTTCTATATATCTGTGTCCTTGGAATGGCTCTTCATCTCTTTGTCTACAGACACACTCCCAATTCAACTTTTCGGACACACAGAAGCCAAGTTCGGAAATAACTGAACCAGATGACATCAAGGGTCCCCTCCATTTCGAAGATTCTGAGAACCATCATATTTCCAGTCATGAAGTAGTCGCCAAAAGCAATACGAGCTAGAAGGTTCAAAAGATTTCACCATTAAACTCATCTATGACAAAAAATACAATTAACCAACCAAGTGAAATGTGTAAGCCATTACTGGTCCTCATTTCAAAAAAAAAAAAACTTTTAAGGCACTCTGGGCCAACTGGGGAAATCAGAATACAGGTCAGAGAACATTACAGAATTGTGGTTATGTAAAGAGAATGACCTTGTTAGGAGATGCTTGCTTACTATTTGGGGGTGAGGTGTCAGTGTCAGCAACATATGAGCAAATGGTTCAGCAAAGAAAAAGAAAAAAATGAGACAAATACGGCAAAATGTTAAATCTTTTGTTCAATTTTTCTGTATGTTTAAAAATTTTTTATAATAAAAAGCTGGAAAAAAATAGAGTGGCAGATAATCATGAGTTGCTACCTAAGTAAGATGACTGCTACACAACCCCAGAGCTGATCTAGCCACAGGAAAACATCACTCACTCTCGGAAGCCACCTTTACCCAGGTTTCCCCGCAGGAGCCCTGCCTGGGAATCTTTGAGTCCTCTGAGATTGCTCAGAAAATGCTCTCCTCCCCTGTTCAGGGAAACTGGCCCCGGGTCACAGCTCTGAACCCAAGTAGGTGAAAGGGAACCCACCTGGCAAACAGTAATGGGCAGGTAAAGACCTGAGTAAGAATGTTGCCAAAGGGCACAAAGGAAGTAGACGCCTAGACACCAATTACCCTCCTCCAGCGCCAGCCACCACCCAGGCAGCTGAAAGTACAGTCCATGGAGTGAGCACCAGCCTGGGCCCTCGCCTACATCAGCCTCTTCCCAGCTGTGCCTTCCTGGCCAGGCTCATTTAATTCCATTTTTAATGGAATAGTTGCTATGTGACTGGCACTGTTCAGGCTTTATTTTTTTTAATTGGAGGATAATCGTTTTGCAATATGTTGATTTCTGTTGTACAGCAATGGCAATCAGCTATAAGCATACATATACTCCCTCCCTCCTGAAGCTCCCCATCCCCAGCCCACCCTCTGGGTCATCACGGAGCACCAAGCTGAGCTCCCAGCGCTATGCAGCGGGTTCCCACTAGCTGTCTATTTTAAACATGATGGCGCATATATGCCAATGCTACTCTCCATTTGTCTTACCCCCTCATTCCCCTGCGGAGTCCACAACTGTTCAAGCTTTAAATATCCCTAGGTTTTGGTCTTCTGATGTGTAAACTGGGGATATGACAGCACGTCCCTCGATAAGTGAGAATTAAAAAGACAGGCCAGAACACTGGGCTCACTCAATGCTATCAACCACTACCCACCAAGAAGAGGGTTCACAAACATCACAAACATAGGACCGCTTTGAAGACGGCCTTCTGTTTATGGCAGTACTGCCATTCAGTTCAGTAGCTCAGTCGTGTCCAATCTTTGCGACCCCATGAACTGCAACACACCAGGCCTCCCTGTCCATCACCAACTCCTGGAGTCCACCTAAACTCATGTCCATTGAGTCAGTGATGCCATCCAACCATCTCATCCTCTGTCGTCCCCTTCTCCTCCTGCCTTCAATCTTTCCCAGCATCAGGGTCTTTTCAAATAAGTCAGCTCTTCGCGTCAGGTGGCCAAAGTATTGGAGTTTCAGTTACCACTTGGTCAAAAACAACTATTACTATCTTTGGGTGAAGATGTATCCAAGCATCTCATTTTGCTCCCTCCTGAAACATCACTAAAAACTGCAATCAGTAAAAGGAGTCGTGAACACAATGATGAGAACAGAAGAGACAAGAGCAGTAAAATTTTGAAAGTTGCAAAGCAGATGGACCATGGTCACTGACTGAGCATGCCCAAGAAAGCTGGACGTCCAAGCCAGTAGCAGGGAAAGCTGAGAACCAACACGGTAAAGACTTGAGGGAGGCAGGAAAACAAGTTAGGGCCCAGAACCTGTCCCTTTTCTCTTTGCTCGGTCTTTCAGTCATGTCTGGCCCTTTGCGATCCTACAAACTGTAGCCCGCCAGGCTCTTCTGTCTGTGGGGATTCTCCAGGCAAGAATGCTGGAGTGGGTTGCCATGCCCTCCATGGCCTGGCAACTGCCTCATCCATATCCAGATAGAAGTCTGAGGTTTTCCCCCACATCTGGCCTTCTGGACTGAGGGATACCATGCACAATGGCAGACTCAGGCATCATCCTGAAAACTGGACAGAAGTTTGCCATTCCTCTGTTCTGGTGCAGGAGACTGAAGCTAGATCCCCTCCAGACAGGAGTCTGGAAAGCTACGCAGAGAAGGGAAACTTAAAATCATTACAACCTCAGAAACAAGAGAACATACTGCATCTTAAAGCAAGAACAGCATGTTATCGTAAGGAACACTCAGAGACTAAAAAATAGCCTTTGAATATTAAAAGTATAACCATGGGGTTTTCTTAAATCCAAATATAAAGTTTGGGAAGTAAAAGTTAAGAAAATCTAGCCGTAAGTAGATGGAAAACAGAAGAAAACAGGTAAGAAAATGAGAAGACCTTTACAAGGCTCACATCCAAGTAACAGGTGTTTCAGGAGGAACTACAGAGAAAACATGAGGGAGAAAAATAACAAAATATTCAGGAAAACTTCTCCAGAATAGGAAGAACTGTATTTTCTGATTTAAAGGGCCCATCAGATACTCAAAATAATGGATGAAAATAGACCCACACTAAGACAGACTATTTTAAATTTCAAATCATTGAAGTCAAAGCAGAAAATGTGTGTGTGTGTGTGCTTAGTTATGTCTGACTCTTTGAGATCCCATGGACTGTAGACCTCCAGGCTCCTCTGTGCATGGAATTTTCCAAGCAAGAGTACTAGAGGGGGTTGCCACTTCCTTCTCCAGGGGATCTTCCTGACACAGGGATCGAATCTGCATCTCCTGCATTGCAGGCAGATTCTTTACCCACGGAGCCATTAGGGAAGCCGCCAAATCACTGAAGTCAAAGCAGAGAACAGTCTGCGGAAATTAAAACACAAACAAACAACAAAAAAAGGTTCACAAAGGATCAGGAATCATAATTCTCCTTGTCAGGAGACTACTGCTGTCTGAGTGCCATCAGAGTGAGTGAAAAGCAACAAAAGAGAATACAGGAAAGATCCCCACACAGGAGAGCTGACGAGAGCCCTGCAGGGCCCCCAGACTCGGACAACCTGCTGGAATGAAGCGAGGTCCCACTGCTCCGCCAGCTTTTTCACTTGAGGACTGAATGCCGTGAACCTGGCCCAGACTCCTACTAATCCGTCCTCAGCTGGGCTTGGCTGGATCATGATCATACACTGAGGCAGTTCCTGTTCTCTTTCGGAGTCCTGCAGCCAGCATCAGCAAAGGACACGCACTTCCCTGACAGAAGGTTCTGCTTTGACCTACCCTGGTAACTGCAGGGAGGCCACAGAGAGCCGGCCACGCCCTCTGACCGTATCTCTGCTGTCCTTCCAGTGTTCGCTTCACATTAAAGCCTCCCAGATCCCCTGAGACCGTAGTAAACGTCTCCCAAGACTCACCCAGAACACTGTCCACTGACCCCTTCAGAAAGGGCTCCAGTGGGGAAAAGTCAAGGAAGCTGAAGCCGTTCTGTCTCCCTCATTTTTCCTGGAAGCGTTCATCTCAAAGTGACAATAAATCCTGTCCTTTCCTTACATGGTCAGCATTGTGCTCGCAATTACGAAACAAAATTTTAATCTCAAAGGGAGAAAGCACTAGCATTTTTTTTAATAAGCCTGTTAGGACCTCATCTGGGCTCTTGGGGAAATAATTTCCTTATCTCAGTTTATTTAATGAACAATCCACTGTTAATAAAGACACAGTTTATCATCCTATAAGGTTTGTGCTTAACTGCAAAAATTAATAAGGTATGATCATTATAGCCTTGTAGAAATGATTCATCACAAAGGTATTATGATTTTGTTGCCCTCTGGAACATTAACCAATTATATCCAACCCAGCACTTTTATTGAGACAGTCCTTTCTCTAGGGACTACATAGATATCTGTTTCTTAAGTGCTCTTAAAAAACCTATTCTTGGCAGCACTCTCAGTAACAGTAAAATAAAACTTTGAAACATGCTATTTGTATGTAATATGTTTTTAACACTATTCACTCAAAACTAAATATACTGTTTAAAACATGTAAACATTTACATGTGTGTACATATACATATATGTGTATATTTATGGATTTGTGTGTAATGCTTATTTGATAAAGCAAGAGAAAGATTAACTTCTAGCACGACAGAGGCTCCCTCTGGAAGAAAGATGTAAATGTCTCCTTTCTTAATGTGGTTGTAGATACAGTGCTGATCACTGCAACAGTATTTATTCCCCACAACATTCTCCATACCCGAGATACCTTTTACAACAAAAGGAAGTTATTTCAAAAGAGAACAAGAATTCCAGTTACTGCTGTATATTCCAGGGGGATTACCACAGGAGGGTACTACACAACATACCTGTTCACATTTTCCCTTCCTCAGGGCCCTCTATTCATTCCTACTAAGCCAATCAAGTGAGTCAATATAACCTTAAAGTCAACACCACTATGTGGCAACAAGGTTAAAAAATTCACCATTATCTAACTCGGTACTCAACAAATTTTTTGATCCAGTCTCTAAATACTAAAAGACACACAGATACTAAGAAATGCATTTAAATCAAACAAATTAGCTACTGTCTTTATTTTTTTTTTTTTTTTTAATTTTATTTTATTTTTAAACTTTACAATATTGTATTAGTTTTGCCTAGCTACTGTCTTTAAATTGTAAAGTCCTTCAAATTACAAAAAGATTCCACGTGAAAAGAGCATGAAAATTATACTCTAAAATACAATAATCCGTTTAAACTATCTGAGACTTATCCTACAATTTTCAAAGATATTCACATAGTAAATCTTTTAATGGCTAAAACTCAGAAACAACCAAAACATCCACCAATAAGGGGCCAATAAAATATATTAAAGTACTTCTAGACAGTGGCGTGCTTTACAGCATTTTTAAAATGAGGCATATCCACAATGATATGATTCTGTCCTTATATTAAGTAGGTTGCCCAACAGTATCATGGTACTATCCCCTCCTGGGGCTTCCCAGGTAGCACCACTGGCAAAGAACCTGCCTGCCAATGGACGAGATGTAAGAGTTGCAGGTTCGATCCCTGGGTTGGGAAGATCCCCTGGAGGAGGGCAGAGCAACCCACTCCAGTATTCTTTCCTGGAGAATCCCAGGGACAGAGGAGCCTGTGGGCTATGGTCCATTGGCTCACAAAGAGTTGGACAAGACTGAGGTGACTTAACACAGCACATCACCTCCTAGGGACTGGAATTGAGGGTGCAAAGTAAAGAAACAAGGAGTTCTAATTTATGCTAACCTTTTACTTGATACACTTCTGTGCTGTTTCTTTTTCTTTTCTTTTCTTTTTTTTTTTTTTTGGCACTTGAGATCTTAGCTCTTAGACCAGGAAGAGAATCCCTGCTCCCTGCAGGGGAAGCGCAGAGCTCTAACCACTGGACTGCCAGGAAATTCCCTGGTTTCAATTTTTCACTTGATGTTCTTCTGTAATGTTAAAAAAAAAAAGTTCACAACCTGAATGTATTACGGTAATCGTTTAAAGGAGTTGATAATGATAAAATAAGATAAATTCTTCACCCTGGAGTCCAGAAGTGAATTCAGAAATGACCAGCCAGTTAGGGCTGCCCTAATCCTAGTGGGCGGAGGAGGATGGAGGTGGGGAAAGCGCGTCTCCGGAAGAGGAACACTGCGCCCTCCCCCTGCTCTCATTAAACCAGCCTTTCCTGCCTCACCGATACTCAAGATAACTCCGGGTTTTCTTTTTAAGGACAAAGAGGCTTGCAACAGTATTATCGGTTAAAAAAAAAAAAAAGTCTAATGTTTGTTCTACGTCTGAAAACTATGTTTGCAAAAAGAGATGACCAAGTGTCTGAAGATGATGGAAAAGAAGTGTGACAAGCCTGAGAGTCCGGGGCTTGGGAATTGTGAAGCTAAGGGGTGTTACAGTGCGGGTAGGTGAGGAGTTTGAGAGAAGAGGTGGCACACTGCGAAGAGAAATCAAGGTCTTTGAGAGGCACAAGACTGACGACACATTCACTCCAATCGGAAGCTTGAATCCTTGCCCAACACACACACACACACACACACACACACACACACACACACACACACACACACACACACACACACACACAGCAACGGGGAGGGAGCGAGGACAGTGCCTCTCATCATCAGCGCTTTGGCTTTAGGTCACGTACTTACCTTTCAAGTTAAGCACCTTCCCATGATTAACTGGAGAGTCAATTTATTGCTTAAAAACGAGAACGGCCGTCCCCAGTGCAACTACCTCTGCGACACGAGCTGTTCTGTTTCTCAAAGGACACCCAACCCTGTACGATCAATCCTCCAAAGAATGTCCATCCTCCTCCATCTCCACGCCACACCTCTGTACAGAGTCGGAAAAGTCCACTCAACACGGACCACATTCTCAGCAAGGAAGGGTTCAGAGCCAACGCGAAGAGGGGCGAAGAAGCCCCTGAGGGGCCCGGGGCCCCGCGCCGGCGCACCTCTTTCCCCTTCCCCGCAACGCCGGAAAGCCGACAGTTCCGAGATGGAAACCTTTCAGGGCAACCAACCCGACGACGAGAGATCGCGGCTCTCCCCGACCCCGACCCCCGAGCGCCGGCCACGGTCGCAGGAGCGGGCTGGTGAGGAAGGGGGCGGCGTCGCCCCGACGCCCCACGGACCCCGATACGCCCGGCGGCGGCGCCGCGCACCGGGGAGGCCCCGGGCGGGCCAAGGGTGCCTCCCTGCGCCTCGGAGGCGGGCGCTGGTCCCCTCGCGCGCCCCCGAAACGGGCCGCCAGCACTCACCCGGCTTCCCCGACGCCCACGCCGACCCCCTGGGCTCACACGCAGAGGCGGAGGCGGCCACGCCGCGGCCGAGCCGGCGTCTTCCGCGCCACCTCAGCCCCGGGAGGGGAGCGCTCAACCGGCGCTAGGCTGAGGGCGCCGGCAGGGCGGGGCGCGGCGCCGTGCGCACCGCGGCAGCCAATCTGCGCGCAGCAAGTGGCC
The DNA here is from genome assembly GCF_027580195.1 of Bos mutus. NCBI lineage: Eukaryota > Metazoa > Chordata > Mammalia > Artiodactyla > Bovidae > Bos > Bos mutus. The sequence continues at coordinate 1,294,755 of NC_091617.1, read as the reverse complement.
GGCCGGGGCGGGGGCGGGGCTCGGGGGCTGGGCTCCGGGGGCGGGTCCTGACGCCAGGGGTCTGAGCTAGGGCGCCGCCCGCCAGGGTCCGAGTCCTCTGATTCGCGGATGCGTAGACAAGACCGGTCCCGAGGTCTGCTTCTGGGTGGCAACCCCGCTGCGTCTCTGCTCAGGAACTTCCAATTGTAGCATCCGTGAGATCGCGTGCAGAGGGTATCCCGGGACCCGGGGGCAGGGGCTCTCTTTGCCTATAGGCCCTTCGGCGTTGGCCAAGTGTAGGGCACGTGGTCCTGAAGGATTCTCTGGAAACTGCGGCCTGTAGAGATGTCCTTTTCTAATCCCCACCACTCAGAAATGATGCTTTTGAACCCGTGGTGTTGGAGAAGACTCTTGAGAGTCCCTTGGACTGCAAAGAGATCCAACCAGTCCATCCTAAAGAAAATCAACCCTGAATTTTCTTTGGAAGGACTGTTGCTGAAGCTGTAGCTCCAATGCTTTGGCCGCCTGATGCTAAGAGTCGACTCACTGGAAAAGACCCTGATGCTGGGAAAGATTGAAGACAGGAGGAAATGGGGACGACAGAGGATGAGATGGTTGGATGGCATCACCGACTCAATGGACATGAGTTTGAGCAAACTCCGGGAGATAGTGAAGGACAGGGAAGCACACGTGCTGCATGCAGTCCATGGGGTCGCAAAGAGTCGGACATGACTTAGCCACTGAACAACAACAACCACTCAGAAATGGAAGCCTAGAAAGGTGAAGTTAATTGTCCGAGGCTACCAACGAGTACTGTTACCCATGGTTACCAAAACAACTGACTAGTCTTCTGATTCTATCCTGATGCTTTAACCGGGCATCCAGATTTTTCTTTTTCTTACAGTCAGGTCTCTTCCTGTCTCCTTTAAAGACGTTACATCTTGAATTTTCAGTGTAATTTCAACAGATTTTGCAAGCTCTGTCCCTCTAAATTTCCTACAGAATATACAATACAATATGTGCAACCTTAAAACTAGTTTAATTGCTGATCTATGAAAGTAGACTTTTAAAAACAAGTTTGTAGGGAATTCCCCAGCAGTCCCGTGGTTAGGGTTTAGTGCTTTCATTGCCAGCCTGAGTTCCATCCCTAGCTGGGGAACTAAGATCCCACAAACTGTCAAGTATGGCCAAATAATACTGTTTTTAAGTCTTGCTTCTTTTTTGATTATTGTATTAGGATCAGATTTGGCTGCAAGAAGCAGGGGGAAACAACCACAAAATAACACTAGCTTAAACAAAACTACCACACAATTGCACTCATCTCATACGCTAGTAAAGTAATGCTCAAAATTCTCCAAGCCAGGCTTCAGCAATATGTGAACCATGAACTTCCTGATGTTCAAGCTGGTTTTAGAAAAGGCAGAGGAACCAGAGATCAAATTGCCAACATCCGCTGGATCATGGAAAAAGCAAGAGAGTTCCAGAAAAACATCTATTTCTGCTTTATTGACTATGCCAAAGCCTTTGACTGTGTGGATCACAATAAACTGTGGAAAATTCTGAAAGAGATGGGAATACCAGACCACCTGATCTGCCTCTTGAGAAATTTGTATGCAGGTCAGGAAGCAACAGTTAGAACTGGATATGGAACAACAGACTGGTTCCAAATAGGAAAAGGAGTTCGTCAAGGCTGTATATTGTCATGCTGTTTATTTACCTTATATGCAGAGTACATCATGAGAAACGCTGGGCTGGAAGAAGCACAAGCTGGAATCAAGATTGCCGGGAGAAATATCAATAACTTCACATATGCAGATGACACCACCCTTATGGCAGAAAGTGAAGAGGAACTCAAAAGCCTCTTGATGAAAGTGAAAGTAGAGAGTGAAAAAGTTGGCTTAAAGCTCAACATTCAGAAAACGAAGATCATGGCATCCGGTCCCACCACTTCATGGGAAATGGATGGGGAAACAGTGGAAACAGTGTCAGACTTTATTTTTCTGGGCTCCAAAATCACTGCAGATGGTGACTGCAGCCATGAAATTAAAAGACGCTTACTCCTTGGAAGGAAAGTTATGACCAACCTAGATAGTATATTCAAAAGCAGAGACATTACTTTGCCAACAAAGGTTCGTCTAGTCAAGGCTATGGTTTTTCCTGTGGTCATGTATGGATGTGAGAATTGGACTGTGAAGAAGGCTGAGCACCGAAGAATTGATGCTTTTGAACTGTGGTGTTGGAGAAGACTCTTGAGAGTCCCTTGGACTGCAAGGAGATCCAACCAGTCCATTCTGAAGGAGATCAGCCCTGGGATTTCTTTGGAAGGAATGATGCTAAAGCTGAAACTCCAGTACTTTGGCCACCTCACGCGAAGAGTTGACTGCTGGGAGGGATTGGGGGCAGGAGGAGAAGGGGATGACAGAGGATGAGGTGGCTGGATGGCATCACTGACTCGATGGACGTGAGTCTGAGTGAACTCCGGGAGTTGGTGATGGACAGGGAGGCCTGGCGTGCTGCGATTCATGGGGTCGCAAAGAGTCAGACACGACTGAGCGACTGATCTGATCTGAAACAAAAATTGGTATTTCCCTCTCATGTTTAAGAAGTCCAAAGTTAGTCTAGAGCTGCTCTGGTACTTTATGGGGACAGATGGAGCCTCCTTATTCCAGCCAAGAAAGTCACCCATGTATTTATTTATGCTATCAAGTACATGGGCATTTGAAAGATACCAGCCTCCATTCCCAATGTCACCTCATGGTCTAAGAGAGCTGCTGGAGCTCTAGCCATTATGCTTACATTCCTACCAGCAGATGAGAGGACAAAGGGAACATGTATTCTCTTTAAGAAACTTTCCCAACGTTTATATATACCATTTCTGCTTTCATCCTGCTGACAAAAGCGTAGTCACCTAGCTACACTAAACTACAGGGGAAGCTGGAACATGCAGTTTCAGTACTGAGGAAAAAGGATGAAGAGATATTGGGGGACAAGTCAAAGCTTCTATCATGGTCTCAAATCTCATCACTGTTGAAAGTACTAAGTATTGTGAGATTCCCTGAGGGACTTACTTAGTGGTCTATTGGCTAAGACTCTGTGCTTCCAATGCAGGGAGCACAAATTTGATCTCTAGTTGGGGAACTGGATCCCACATGTCACCACTAAAGATCCTGCATGCTGCAACTAAGACCCAGAGCAGCCAAATAAATAAATGTTTAAAAAAAAAAAATTTCCCGAGATTTTTAAACTTGATTACGGAGGAATATCTATGAGCAAAACACGTATCTATGAAGATGTTGCTGTTGACCTACCATTAAGATGCACATGCTTTGAGCTGCCTTCCCAGACATGAGAGGGGACTCACACTAATGCAGCTTGTTTCTCTATCATCCTGTAAGCTTTTACTTCACAGAGAGTCAAACACGTATAGAGCTTTCAAAAAATATAGGCATTTGAAAGCTATTCAGGTTAAATTACTAATGTCAACATTTCAGAGTTGCATTTCAAATGTACTGATTTAAATCTTTAGTAAAGTTGCATGAGTTTGAGCAAACTCCAGGAGATAGTGAAGGACAGGGAGGGCTGGCTTGCTGCAGTGCCTGGGGTCACAAAGAGTCAGACACCACTGAACGACTGAAAAACAAAAAGTTGCAAATCAGCTTTAAGAAAATCTCCACACATGCCCTGATCAGGTGGTATTCAATTCTGTAACTACCTAAGCATATGTTTTCTTAAATTCCTATTACCTTCCTAGATTCTGGAGTCTTTGTGACTTCAGAACCATTTTCAAGTTTGGGCCAGGACGAGTTCTAAAGGGCCTACTCCACCTAAACCTAGACAGGTAGAATCTAGTCCAGGTGGTTCAAGCCTACTAAGAGAAAGAAGCGATCTAGATTGTTCTTCACACCAGGTCCCGTGGGTTCTCGTTTGTTCTTCTTGAGGCTGCTTCATGAATTTACTCTGACGGATGGCGTTCATTTCCCATCTTTTAGAAATACACACCAAAGAGTACTGCAGGAGCTAGGTTGTGTAAAACATAGTGGACTTCTAAAACTATTGCCTTTCTGGGACTTCCCTGGTCGTCTAGTGCCTAAGACTGCAAGCTCCCAATGCAGGGGGCCCAGGTTTGACCCGTGGTTGGGGAACTAGGCTCTCATGTGCCTCGGATCAACTAAGCCTGCATGCTGCAATTAGAGTCTGTGTGCCATAACAGAACATCCCACATGCCGCAACTAAGACCTGACACAGGAAATAAGTAAATATAAAATATACACACACACAGTGGGACTTACCCAGCGGCCCAGCGGTCAAGAATGCACCTGCAATGCAAGAGACTTACAGGACACACGGGTTCTATCCCTGGGCTGGGAAGATCCCCTGGAGAAGGAAATGGCAACCCACTCCAGTGTTCTTGCCTGGTGATCCCCATGGACAGAGGAGCCTGGTAGGCTACAGTCCATGGGCTCACCCAGTCAGACATGACTGAGCAACTAAACAAAAAGAACTCTCTCTATATATATTGTCTTTCACCATAAGCTTATTGGGTTGTGAAACAGAAAGACTTCATGTTAGTAAGTCCGTTAGAACGGTTGTATTTGGACTTAGAATTCGGATCAAATTCCTATGGACCTCAAGTGACCCTCTTCTGAAAGGATGGATATGCAGTGTCAGTCATCTGAGTAAAAGACAGCCCTTTTGGGTTTTTTTTCCTACAAAACTGAAACATTTACTGCCTACAACAATGAGAGGATCAGTACCAACATGAAGCATGGTACCGGTGTTTTGTTGTAGGTGAAAAGATGGTCTTTTAGAGTGGAAACAGGATACCAAAACTTGGCCATCATTTGATCCAAGCAGAAGAGGAAACATTTCTTTCTAAAGTGTAGACTCTGATGACACTGGATACATTTATCAGCTGGTTTTCTTTCAGTTACAAATAACAAAAAACAATGTCAAACTGGCTTTTCAGCATAGTAAAAAGAAAAAAAACTAGTTTTAGAACAGAAAAAAGAGGATATGATCTCAGTTTAAATAGAGATATGGCAGTGAGGTAGGAAGGAGCCTCATAAGGGAAGGGATATACATATACATACACATATGATTCATGTTGTTGTACGGCAGAAACTAACACAACATTGTAAAACAATTATACTCCGATTTTTAAAAAATGGAGGTAATGAGAAGTATGATACTCTCACAAATGAGTCATGCTTTTTTATGAGCCATGTTAAAATAATCACCTATACAGGAAAAGGTGGTGATGAAATAGTCCAAGTACTCTATGTCAGGGATATATTCAGACACCAGTGTTTAAAATACTGATATGGAGACAGATTCTTCAATGCTTTATGGAACAAAGAATGAGTCAGAAAAACATACAGTAGTATAAAAGTATAAGAAGTCATAAAGAAGTTAGGTAGGGGACTTCCTATGTGGTCCAGTGACTTGGACTCCATGCTCCCAGTGCAGGGAGCCCAGAATTCAATCCTGGTCAGGGAACTAGATTCAGCATGCCTCAACTAAGACCCAGTGCAGCCAAATAAAATAAATAAAAAAAAAAAAAAAAGATAAAAGGCCTCTGGGAACAGTATAAGACCAGAGTGATGTCAAAATTAATAAATCATTTCAACATGTAATTTTTATAATATTTGTTGTTTAGTCACTCAGTCACGTCTGACTCTTTGCGACCCCATGGACTGTAGCCTGGACCCCATGTAGCCTGCCAGGCTCCTCTGTCCATGGGATTCTCCAGGCAAGAATACAGGAGTGGGTTGCCATTTTCCTCTCCAATTTTTATAATATAGATTGACTTTAATTATACTGGAAGGATAGCACGTACAAAATGTTTTTAAAACAATGCTTATTGATGAATGAGACTACTGAGTTTCATGTATGTCTTCTCTATCAGTTATCTACTGCTATACAGCAGATTATCTTAAAACTTAGCAACTTAAAACATTTATTTATTTATTATCTTGTACAATTTTAAGACTCAGGAATCTGAGACAAGCTTAGCTGACTTGTTTCTGGCTCAGGATTCCTCACGAGATTATAATCAAACTGTCAGCTGGGGCTGCAAATACTGAATACTCGCCTAAGGCTCTGCTTCCCATAAAGCTCACTCACATGGCTGGTGGCTGGTGGCCTTGATTCCTGGATACGGGCGCCTGGATACGGGCGCCCTCTCCACAAGGCTGCCTCAAGACATGGCAACTGGCTTCACTCAGAGTGACTGATCTGAGAGAGACAGCAGGAAGCCTCTGGCCTCAGAAGAGACATAGCAGCACGTTTGCTCTATTCTGTTGGTCACACAGAGCATACCATGACGTTTGCGCCGTTGTGGGAGTGAGTGTGGGCTAAGTTGTTTCAGTTGTGTCTGGTTCTTTGCAATCCCATGGACTGTAGCCTGCCAGGCTCCTCTATCCATGGGATTCTCCAGACAAGAATACTAGAGTGCATTGCCATGCCCTCCTCCAGTTGATCTTCCCAACTCAAGGGACGACCGACCCTCCATCTCTTACACTTCCTGCGATGGCAGGCAGGTTCTTTACCACTAACACCACTTGGGAAGCCGATTGTGGGAGAATGCTACGCACACCAAAAAATGTGAATATCAGAAAGTGGGGATCTTTAGGGGTCGTCTTGGATGCTGGCTGTGATCTCCATTAATTTTTTTTTTGATCTCCATTAATTTAATTTTGGATTAATTATTACTAAAATAACATTTGCTGCTGCTGCTGCTAAGTCGCTTCAGTCATGTCCGACTCTGTGCGACCCCATAGACGTCTGGCAGCCCAGCAGGCTCCCCGTCCTGGGATTCTCCAGGCAAGAACACTGGAGTGGGTTGCCATTTCCTTCTCCAGTGCATGAAAGTGAAAAGTGAAAGTGAAGTCGCTCAGTCGTGTCCAACTCTCAGCGACCCCATGGACTGCAGCCTACCAGGCTCCTCCGTCCATGTGATTTTCCAGGCAAGAGTACTGGAGTGGGGTGCCATTTACTTCTAAATTAAAAGGGATCTCAAAAAAAAATAATAATAATAATAAATTTTTTAAACCAAAAATCAGGGAGGTGTCTGATCTCTGGTATACATTTGTCTTTAGCACTACAAATGCAAACTCCAACAGACACATAGTATTGGCAAGTCAAATGCCACAGGCCATGGTGCCATTGGTAACATTTTTCTAAAATGAAGTACAATTCTTGGTGAGTTCCCAAGAAAATGAAGTACAATTTTCACAGTAGTTGCTTTTATGGGGGGAAAAGATAAGTGTATTTAAAATCATGCAAAATTGGCATATTTATATGTAAAATATAATCCCATTTTAGGCTTCAATGACTATAAGCGAGTATTCACCCACATGAATGTCTGGTGGGATGTTTGAATGCTGAGCGGGACAAGGAACAATTCCTCATTTGGGTCAAGTACCCCATACACTGTGAAACACCTGGTGTCCCTGGCCCCATCTCTTAAGTGCCTGTGGTCAGGAATGATGTTTAAAATACTTACCAACTAGGGTTGCATGGACTTACCAATCCAGCCAGCCAACATGACAAACTGGGCTTCCCAGGTGAAAGTGAAAGTTGCTCAGTCATGTCCGACTCTTTGCAACCCCAAGGACTGCATACTCCATGGAATTCCCCAGACCAGAATACTAGAATGGGTAGTCATTACCTTCTCCAGGGGATCTTCCCAATCCAGGGAATCAAACCCAGGTCTCCTGCATTGCACGCGGATTCTTTACCAGCTGAGTCATGTAAAGAATTCACCTGCCAATGCAGGGGATTCAGGTTTGATCCCTGGGTGAGAGGAAGATCCCCTGGAGAAGAACATGGCAACCCATTCCAGTATTCTTGCCTGAAAAATCCCATGGACACAGGAGCTTGGCAGGCCACAGTGCATGGCATCGCAGAGTCGGACATGACTGAGTGACTGAGCACACACACATAAATACACATAGCGTGACATACTGGTCCAAATGGGCTGCCTGTTCAGTTCAGTTCAGTTCAGTTGCTCAGTCGTGTCCGACTCTTTGCAACCCCATGAACAGCACGCCAGGCCTCCCTGTCCATCACCAACCCCCAGAGTTTACTCAAACTCATGTCCATTGAGTCGGTGATGCCATCCAACCATCTCATCCTCTGTCGTCCCCATCTCCTCCTGCCTTCAATCTTTCCCAGCATCAGGGTCTTTTCAAATGAGTCAGTTCGTCAAATCAGGTGGACAAAGTATTGGAAGTTTCAGCTTCAGCATCAGTCCTTCAAATGAATATTCAAGACTGACTTCCTTTAGGATGGACTGGTTGGATCTCCTTGCTGTCCAAGTAGTGCCTCGCATCTTGTTGACTAAAGATTCTCCCCCAACTTTCCATAATGTCCTGTGGGGGGGCAGTAATGCCTCTGCGGAAAACCACTGATTTACAGCTGAGTAATTCTTGCCTGGAGAATCCCAGGGACAGAGGAGCCTAGTGGGCTGCCGTCTATGGGGTCGCACAGAGTTGGACACGACTGAAGCGACTTAGCAGCAGTAGCAGCAGCAAATCTGCGGAGAACCACTGATTTACTCCCTGCAAGAAACAGGGTCGAATACCTGTGGAGAAGGTCCCCTGGCGAAGGAAATGGCAACCCACTCCAGTATTCTTGCCTGGGAAACCCCATGGACAAAGGAGCCTGGCGGGCTACATCCCATGGGGTCTCAAAGAGTCAGACACAACTGAGCACGTAGGCACGCTCACACGCCCGTCCCCCTCCAACATCCAGCATTTCATGTTCATCATCTCAAAGGCTTACAACTATCCTGCAAGTTGAGTCTGATGATATTCATTTGATAAGAGAAGACAGATAGATGCCTAGGAAGGTCTCATAGCTGGCGAGTGGAAAATCCTGGATCTGAATTCAAGTCTCTCGAACTCTGAAGCTCATTCATTTCGTCTCCCCTACATCACATTTCCTCTTGCTCACTGGTATTACAGGCAGTCAGGGAGGCAGGGACCTCAAGAAGAAGAATAATCCAGCTATAAAGCACACTGAATCCTACCTACTGTATAGCCAGGGAACTCTACTCAATATATATGTAGTATTGACCTATATGGAGAAAGAAATGGCAACTCACTCCAGTACCCTTGCCTGGAGAATCCCATGGACAGAGGAGCCTGGCAGGCTACAGTCCATGGGGTCGCAAAGAGTTGGACACGACTGAGCGACTCACACACACACACACACACAAACACACACACACATATGAAGAAAGAAGCTAAAAAAAGAGTTGATATATGGGACTTCTCCGGTGGTCCAATGGCTAAGACTCTGAACTCCCAGTGCAGGGGGTCAGGGTTCGATCCCTGATCAGGGAACTAGATCCCACATGCTGCAACTAAAGATCACGTATGCTGCAAGAACACCCAGTACAGTCAAATATTTATATATTTGGCTAAATAAAAGAGTTGATTTATGTCCATGTATAGCTGATTCACTTTGCTGTACAGCAGAAACTAACACATTGTAAAGCAACTGTACTCAAACAAAAATTTAAGAAAACAAACAAAAACCCCACTGAATCCAAGGTGGCTCCTGGGAACCTCAGTGTATGGAGTTCTCGAATCTTCTCTCGGGGACTTCCCTGGTGGTCCAGTGGCTAAGACTCCACACTCCCAATGCAGAGGGCCTGAGTTCAATCCCTGGTCAGGGAACTAGATTCCCACATGTTGCCACTAAGACCTGGTACAACCTAAATAACTAAATGTTAGAATTTTCACTCAGTAATGTGATCTGCTCCATCTCCTCCCTACCAACCCCAGAGCTCGGTGTGTGGGTAAGAACAGGGGTGTGGAATCAGACCAACTCTAGTCAGTCTGGATTCAAATCCCCAGCTCCGCCACTTTCTGGCTGTGTGCCAGGTTATTTAATCTGTGCCTTAGTTTCTCCATCTCTCAAAAAAGTTAATAATAGTACCTATGTTGTAGGACTGTTGTGAAGATTAAGTGAGTTAACGCAAGGAAGGTGTTCAACAAGCATGAGCTTCTGTTGCCTTCTCTGTCGCTCATAGCTTATGACTTGTTACACCGTATCTCGTGCCTGCTTTGTGATAACTTCAGCTTGCATTTGCCCTCTCAATGCCTTGTGGTCTGTCTTTGTGTCACCTTGCACTGCTATTTATTTCCTTTGCTCAGTATTGATTAGTTCTGCTTTCCATGAGCGCATGCAGCAATCTCATGATGGCTTAACAGATGAGATAGAACTATATGTGTTGATTTGGAAAAATGTTGAAGATACATTAAAAGGCAGGTGAAGACGAAGATAATCCATGTATTTTTGAGAAAGCAATGGAGATACAGTGTGTGTCTATAAATCATATACAGTTGACCCTTCAATAACTCAGGGGTTGGGGTGCTGACTCACTGCAGTCAAAAATCCAAGCATACCTTTATAGCTGGCCCTCCATATCCTGGTTCCACATGCCAGTCTCAACCAACTTGGCTAGTGCAGTACTGTAGTACACATTTATTGGGGAAAAAACCTAAAACAGATAGAAATGAACCTACACAGGGCTTCCCTGGTGGCTCAGTGGTAAAGAATCCACCTGGCAATGCAGGAGACACGGTTTCAAACCCTGATCCAGGAAGGTCCCACATGCCATAGGGCAACTAAGCCTGTGAGCCACAACTACTGAACCCCCGTGCTGCAACTACTGAAGCCCGTGAAACTCAAGCCTGCGCTCCACGAGAGAAGCCACTGCAGTGAGAAGCCCGCACACTGCAACCAGAGAACCGCCCCTGCCTGGCCACAGCTAGACGGAGTCCGCACACGGCAGCAGAGACCCAGCGCAACCAAAGTAGATAAACAAATTTAGAAAAGATACGTCAACCTGCACAGTTCAAACCTGTGTCGTTTAAGGGTCAACCAGGTACAGATTTTTTTTCAAAGTGGACTTACCTGCTGGGCCAGTGATTAAGAATTCGCCTTCCAATGCAGAGGACACAGGTTGGGGAGCTAAGGTGTCACATGCCACGTAGCAACTAGGCCTGCACGGCACAACAAAGACCCAGCACAGACAAAAATTTCAAAATAAATTTTTGAAAGGATATTGTGGTAAGATAGCATCACTGACTCAATAGACATGAGTTTGAGCAAACTCTGGGAGATAGTGAAGGACAGGGAAGCCTGGTGTGCTGCAGTCCATGGTGCCACAGAGAGTCAGACACAACTTAGCGACTCAACAATTGTGGTGGCAGGGTAACACCCCCCCATATGTCCTAATCCCCAGAATCTCTGAATATTTTATGTTACACAGCAACGGAAAACTAAATTTGCAAGTGGAATAAGGTTGCTATTGACTGACTTTCTTTCAATTTTAATTTTTATATTGGAGTATAGTTGTTTCACAGTGCTGTTTTACGATGATTCAGTTATACAGATATGAATATCCATTATTTTCAGATTCTTTCCCATATAGGTTATTACCTAACATTGAGTAGAATTCTCTGTGCTACACAGAAGGTCCTCGTTGGTTATTTTATATGCAGTAGTGTGTATGGGCTTCTCTGGTGGCTCAGACAGGAAAGAATCTGCCTGCTATGGGGGAGGCCAGGGTTCGATACCTAGGTTGGGAAGACCCCCTGGAGAAGGGAATGGCTACTCACTGCAGTATTCTTGCCTGGAGAATTCCATGGACAGAGAAGACTGGTGGGTGATCGTCCATGGGATTGCAAAGAGTTGGACACGATTGAGTGACTGACACTTTCACTTTCACTGAGTTCAGTTCAGTTTAGACGCTCAGTCATGTCCGACTCTTTGCGACCCCATGAATTGCAGCATGCCAGGCCTCCCTGTCCATCACCAACTCCTGGAGTTCACTCAGTCTCACGTCCATTGAGTCGGTGATGCCATCCAGCCATCTCATCCTCTGTCATCCCCTTCTCCTCCTGCCCCCAATCCCTCCCAGCATCAGGGTCTTTTCCAGTGAGTCAACTCTTTGCATTAGGTGGGCAAAGTACTGGAGTTTCAGCTTTAGCATCATTCCTTCCAAAGAAATCCCAGGGCTGATTTCCTTCAGAATGGACTGGTTGGATCTCCTTGCAGTCCAAGGGACTCTCAAGGGTCTTCTCCAACACCACAGTTCAAAAGCATCCATTCTTCAGTGCTCAGCTTTCTTCACAGTCCAACTCTCATATCCATACATGACCACTGGAAAAACCATAGCCTTGACTAGATCGACCTTTGTTGGCAAAGTAATGTCTCTGCTTTTGAATATGCTATCTAGGTTGGTCATAACTTTCCTTCCAAGGAGTAAGTGTCTTTTAATTTCATGGCTGCAATCACTATCTGCAGTGATTTTGGAGCCCAAAAATATAAAGTCTGACACTGTTTCCCCATCTATTTCCTATGAAGTGGTGGGACTGGGTGCCATAATCTTTGTTTTCTGAATGTTGAGCTTTAAGCCAACTTTTTCACTCTCCTCTTTCACTTTCATCAAGAAGCTTTTTAGTTCCTCTTCACTTTCTGCCATTAAGGGTGGTGTCATCTGCATATGTGAGGTTATTGATATTTCTCCCGGCAATCTTGATTCCAGCTTGTGCTTCTTCCAGCCCAGCGTTTCTCATGATGTACTCTGCATAGAAGTTAAATAAGCAGGGTGACAATATACAGCCTTGACGAACTCCTTTTCCTATTTGAAACCAGTCTGTTGTTCCAAGTCCAGTTCTAACTGTTGCTTCCTGACCTGCATATAGGTTTCTCAAGAGGCAGGTCAAGTGGTCTGGTATTCCCATCTCTTTCAGAATTTTCCACAGTTTACTGTGATCCACACAGTTGGATTCTTCACTTTCACTAGTGTGTATATATTAAACTGACTTTAAAATGGGGGAGATTATGCTGAGTGAACTGGGTGGACCCAGGGTTACCACGTGAGTGTGTGCCAAGTGCCTTCAGTCATGTCCGACTCTGTGCAACCCCATGGACTGTAGCCCGCCAGGCTCCTCTGTCCATGAGATTCTCCAGGCAACAATATTGGAGGGGGTTGCCATGCCCTCCTCCAGGGGATCTTCCCCACCCAGGGATTGAACCCATGTCTCTTACATCCTCCTGTATTGGCAGGCAGGTTCTTTACCGCTGGAGCCACTTAGGAAGCCCAGGGTCACCACAAAGGTCCCAAAAAGCAGAAGAGGAAGAGTCAGAGTGATGAGACATGAGAAGGACTCCACCTGCCCTTGCTGGCTTTGAAGAAGAAGAAAGGGCTATAAGCCAGGGATACAGGCAGCCTCTAGAAGCTGGAAAAGGCAAGGAGTCGGATTCTTCCCTAGAACCGCGGGAGGAATGAAGCCCTGCTCGCACTTTAATGTTAGCCCAGTGGGATCCACCTTTGGGGGTAAGGGGTCCTTTTGTAGCACCTCGCCCCAGTCACTGGGATTTCTGAGAATCCAGATGGTGGGATGGTGGATTGCCTTGTATGACTTCAGTAACTGTAGTTGAATTAATAAAACTTTGTTGAAAACAGGAAAGGCAGTACTTCTGGGAACAGGCAAATAAGCAGGAGTTGTGCCTGAGGGGTACTGGAAATGTCCTGGAAGGTGGCTGAGGCCCAGGGATGGGTATCCAGGCAGTTAGTATAACAGGGAAGTATGGCCCCAGTCATACAGACAAGGCCAGAGGGGACTCCCATCTCTGGGAGGGGTACTGCCAAGAGTAGGGCTACAGCCTGGGAGCACCGTGAAGAGAATGAACGACAGTGCAGTGGTATGGACAACAAGGTCCTACTGTATAGCACAGAGAACTACATTCAACATCCTGGGATAAATCACAATGGAAAAGAATATTAAAAAGCACGTATATATGTTTAACTGAATCACTTTGCTGTGCAGCAGAAATTGACACAACCTGGTAAATCAACTATACTTCAATTAAATAAACAAACAAACCCAACAAAGACTTTATTACCCTACATGGGAGTGTTAGATTTTGTGGACTTGTTGCCCAGTTTACATTACACTGAGAAATCTGATTAACCTCAATTATTCAAAGAACCAAATGTAACTGGCCTATCACTAAATTAACAAATTAAAGGGCCAGAGTTACTCAAAGTGAAAAAAAAAAAATGCAATCATTCTGTCAAGGAACTTAAAACTATAGTCCTGAGGGACCAGACTACTGACTGAGGCCAAACTCGGGCACACAGAACAAGGACATGGAGACAAAAGGCACTTGTGATCTACTCGCGGGGCTGGGCCAGGGTCTTCGTCGTACAGTTTGAAGAAAGGAGCCATGAAAAGGCTGGGAATCAGACAAGAGTCTGATATGTGCCTATTAATGAGTTAGATCTCAATAAATTATTACTACATCTGAAAAGCTGACAGTTACATGATGAAAAACCAACAGAAAAAGGTCAATGCTCCATCAAAACAGAGCCTAAGTTCAGATTCTGATTCCACAAATGCCAATGAACTGGCCCACATTTTTTTTCTGGCCTGGAAGTTACTTCAGTAAGTGACCCTGTTTGTACATAGTGAACTTGCTTTCTTAGCAAGAAGAGTCCATGTCTGTCAGTTTTGACATCATCAAGCAAGAAGATAAAAAAACATCCAGATGGTCAGACAAAAACATGTTTATTATTACTGTTAGTTGTTTAGACAACACTGCACCATTGAATAATCATTAAGTTTACTGATTAAATGTATTAATATAGACATTTACAAACATAAAGTGCTGTGCTGAAATTAGGAATTACTAGAGTTTTCTGAGAACCTTACCTTCTCATTAGCTAATATGAAAAAAGATTTCCTTGGACTTCCCTGGTGGTTCAGTGGGTAAGAATCCACCTGCCAATGCAGGGGACATAGGTTCGATGTCTGGTCCAGGAAGATTCCACATGCCATGGAGCAACGAAGCCCATGCACCACAACTACTGAGCATACGCTCTAGACCCCATGAGCTGCAACCACTGAGCCCACACACCACAACTACTGCAGTCCACGCATCCTAGAGCCCGCGCTCTGCAACGAGAAGTCACCACGATGAGAAGCCTGAGCCCCACAGTGAATAGCCCCTGCTCACCGCAAGTAGAGAAAGCCTGCGAACAGCAATGAAGACCCAGCAAACCAAAAATAAAAACGGTTTCCTTTATGTATGTTCTTGTAATGTGATTAGGTAAGTGAAAGTCACTCACTTGTGTCCATCTCTTTGTGACCCTATGGTCTATACAGAATACTGGAGTGGGTAGCCTGTCCCTTCTCCAGGGGATCTTCCTGACCCAGGAATCAAACCAAGGTCTCCTGCATTGCAGGCGGATTCTTTACCAACTGAGCTATCAGGGAAGCCCCATAATTAGGTATCATGTATTGTAATTAGGTGCCATGTATCTAATATTTAACAAGATTCACAGAAGCATCACCTTATAAAATGTTTTAGAGCAATAGCTTTTATTATAAAGCTCTTATTTCACACCGGTCACAATTGTATATAGAGTAATAGATCATTGCAGAAGCTAGTGATAACTCATTCAACAAAATAATCACATATTATACCCATTAATGCCCCATCATCTAAGCACAAGGTCTGAAATTTCCTTCTGAAGATGTAATTTTACTTATCTATCACACACTTTACAAAATCACTTGTTCTTCCAAAATCAGAGGGGCAAGTGACATGCTTCTGAGACACTTCCATAGTACAGCACTCTGAATTAAATAAGGAAACAGACCAGCTTGTTTTGACAAGTCTAGTTGCCCAATTCTGTGAATAAGGCAATTACACAGATCTTAAAAAGTCAGATCAGTCTGAGAGTGGATGGGACACAGTCTCATGGATGTCAATCTCTTCTCATTTGCCAAAGGTGCAAGTGAGCACAAAATTCTGACATCTTGTAGTTGCTTATTAAAGGGTTCCTAACACAGGAAATTGGATCCCTAAGACTGTAAACTGATATATTACTCTCATTGAAAAAGCCTCTGAGAAGTGTAATACAAGAGAGGCTTCAGATAGGCTTCTGTAAAACATTTTGACTCTGATTAGAAATGAAGCCATAAGTGAAACTTTGTTTCCATTGAACCCACCTCTGAGAGGTCAGAAAATAAACTCTTTAAAGTGGACATTGGAGTCTATTTCTAGAATAGCTAAATCAGTTAGCTTGGCTGATGGATCTTTGCTGCCAATGGCTCATGAAGTTAGCGCGAAGTACAACCTAGATGTTTGGTGGTTTCTTTATTCAGTACCCACAGAGAAGGCCTTTATAAAAAAAAAAGAAGAGAAGAGTGCTGTAAGTCCATTACACTAATTTCCTGTCATAATATTTCCAACCATATAGAGAATGTTCCAAAAGTCTTAGACTAGTTTTGTGCTTTAATAAACTCAAGTGTCAATATTAAATTGTTTCCTCTTGTCTTGCTATGTCTTCAGAACAAAGCTGGTTGAATATTTCTCGGACTCAGTTTGTTTCTTACAGTTCTCTCACTCACTTACACATCACTGGAGATGTGGGTCGTTTTGTGAAAAGTACAGAGGTGCACAGTTCTCAGACTCTTGTGTTATAGAAAGAAACCTCAGCCTCTATGTGTGGTGTTAATATTACTGAAAATTATTTGGGGCAGTACTGTGAACATTGAGATGGTCATATTTTAATAAATTTCCACAAATTCATCCAGTTAAAGAAAACTGTCTTAACTCCAGGTGTTTTCTCTCCTTCTCCCGGATCAGTGTTATTTGGGTTTTTATTTGTAATTTCTTTTGTTTTTATAAGGGTTGTGTATATTTCCTGGGTTCTGGCAATTTCTTTCTGTGCATCAAAATGGACCTTCTGCCTAGTCAGGAGGGGAACAATTAAATTAAAATCATTAATTCGCTTATTTAGCTTTTTGATGTCTTCTTGAAACTGCTCACAAACTTGGTTCCACTGTTTCTGTTCGGCTGATGTCATTGGATTCCCAAGTTTTTTCCTTGACGCTAAAACTGCCTCTCTGAGTTGATCAATGGTATCCTTTATTTCCTTTTGCATTAGGATCCATTCTGGTTGGTATCCATTATCTATCAATATTCTGTTCAGGTTGTGAGTCATAGGATCAATATATGAACAGCCAGAAAATTTTTTCAGAGGTTTTCCTTTCCCACTGAGATTGTCAAAGTCTCCTTTTGCCATTGATTCCTGAATGAGATCCTCCACCAAACGCTCTATTGCCTGAGTTATCTTTCGTTCCTTACTGTGTCTTACATCTTTAACAGTGACACTGTCAGTGAAATACTGGCTTTGCAGTTTCTGCTTTTGGTATTCCATCACTTGTTCAGTTGCACGGTCTGCTCTAAACTGCCTGTACTGCTTCTCTCGTTGACTCGGAGTCCCAAAACCAATACCCTCAAAACTTAAGTAATGCCGGTGTTGGGGTGTTTTATATTTGAATTTTTCTTCTTCTTCTTCTGTGTCTTCAACTTTACTCTGTCTGGCATTTGTCTGTTCTATCACGTGGGAAAGTACCTTTCTGTAAGCTTCTTCAATCCTTATAAACGTTGCAGAATCAGCAGTACTAGAGCCACCATCTGGATGGTATTGCTTGGCAAGCTTACGAAAAGATTCCCTGACATCATCTGCAGAACAGCCTTCATCCAGATTCAGCAGCCCATAATATTCTCTTATATTCCTTTTGGATTTATGAGTTGACATCATTCTAGTTCTTAGGACAACAAGATATGGACCCATTTTCATTCGATTAGGAATCACTGAAGCACTTCTCAGATGAGGTCTTAAGATCTGAGCCATCATCACATACGTTGTGTTCCTTATGGTACCCAGAGTTCTTCCTTAGCAATGATCTATAAAACAACAAATATAGGGTGAAAAAAGTTGTATTATCAGCTAAACTCATTATTTTCAGCAATATGGATGAGATTACGCATACAATAAGGGCAGTTCTTTCTAATGCTGCTGCTAAAATTCTCAGAGCTACGATTCATTTATGTTAGCAGAAAAATGGAAGTTGATGATGTCTTATATTAACATATTGCGATACGATCTAGATTCTACTCCTCACTAACTAACCCCAGGATGTTAGAGATGGCAAGTTCTCAGAGATCATCTAATCCAGTCTTTTCGTTTTATGAGAAAATGCAGACCCAGAAGGTTAAGCAACATAACCAAATCCAATAACAAGGTGGAAGCAAAATGGTTAGGGTTAGGGCACAATAAGCCTCTTGTTTAATTGTCTGTATCCCCAGCAGATCATGAATTTCATCAGCACCATTACATCTTTAGTAGAATGTATCATTGTCTTTACCGTCCCAAGGAGTCTTCTCACGAGGAGACATGTGAAATAATAGAGCACACGCCAAAGTATGTATCTAGTCTGACACTAAATTCAATAGAATCAAATGTGCAAAAAAGATTTTAAGCTCTGCAGCTTGTTAGGAAGGAGCTATTCGCTCCAAGTCGAAAAACCAAGATGAAAGGGTGAGCCCCCTCAACACGTTAACTATTATTTTTAAAACGCACGATACAGAAGAGGAAGGCAGTCTTGTACGAAAGTAATGGCAATGAAATGCTCGAAGTGGTTTCACTGAAAACAGGACTTTGATGTATACATGCTAAAACTGAGTTCCCGGGGACTCCAATTTCTGGACAGTTGGGATCAAGGACTTTCAGGTTTAACTGGGACTTCGGTGATGGTGCCCATGGTGGCCGTCCCGCGGGAGCGGTCAGTCCCGACGCTGGACACGCCCCGCCCCGCCCCCTACTCACCTCAGACGCGGCTCAGCGGCTCCCACTACCAAGCTGAGCCTCTGCGCGTGCGTGCGCCATCTGCCCTTCGCTCCACAGGCGTCTCCGTTGGAGGCCCGCGGCAAGCTCCGCCGCTGGGCTAGACCATCTGCGTTTTACACAGAGGGAACCCTCGGGGTGCGGCGGGCAGTATTATACCTAATAGGGACAGATGTCCTACCTTACCAGAGAACCCCAGAATTTCCTTTAGGCCCTAGTCTTCTCAAGAGGACTAGAGCCCTTTCGGGAGGCCCCACCCCGTCCCGGGCACCAGCTCCACCTCCGCCCCCACCTGGAGCGGAAGATGGGTCGATTGAGCGGGATTCTGGGAGATGTAGTTCTCCCGGAAGTGCGGCGCGCGCAGGACTGCTTCCGGGAGGAGGGAGGCGGGGAGAGGTGAGGCGGCGAAAAGGACGCTGTGGCGCCTCCGTAGATGTGTGGGGCTTCTCGTAGCCTGTGGCCGGTGTAGGTGGGGACCTTTGAAGTCCGAGTGGTTTGGAGGGCGACGCCCCTCGGAAAATTGTTTTGAGAAGGAGGAGACGAGTCCGTTTCCTCGAACAGGACCTGGGCAGCCTCTTCGGGTGTGCAGCCGGGGACACCCTCTCCGAAATTTCTCAGGAAATTCTACCTCAGAAAGATCTAGTTAACCCAGGTTAGAAAGCTGGTCTTTTGTTAGTTCAAGAACCTAGCGAGCAGCTCTTTTAGCCAGGCGTCGGTAGTGGGTGAGAACAGTCGAGGACAAAATTAAATTAGGTGTGTTTCCTGGCTTTAGGTTCAGCCACTGTCCTGGGGATTTAATATTTCTCCCTCCTGTACAGGGAGATAATTTTTTCTTTTTTTTTTTAAAGAGGCAGAACCTTGGGGAGTCAGACCTGAGTTAAAAATCCTTTTGCTTACACTTGCGTTTCTGTTTTTATCTGGCAAATGATTGTACCAGCACATGGTAAACGTGTGTTAAGCCCTTCCTTTTGTCAGGCACTGTACTAAATGCGCTATGTACAGTCTTAAAATCCTTACAACAGCCCTCTGAGGTAAGCGCTATTGTTTTCCCCATTTTACTTATGATGAAATAATAATTGCATCAAACGCAGTACCTTTTTGTGAAAATTACACAATGTATGTAAACCTCTTTGCATCGTGTCTGCCTGGCACGTTAAATTTTTTTGTTGTTATGTCGATGTCTCCTGAAACAAGCCAGAAATAGGTACTAACCTAGAAAGGCTTCTGAGTAATTGTTGTTCAGTCGTTGCTCAGTCGTGTCCAACTCTTTGTGACTCCATGGACTGCAATACGCCAGGCTTCCCTGTCCTACCATCTCCCGGAGTTTGCTCAGACTTAAGCCCATTGAGTCGGTGATGCCATCCAACCATCTCATCCTCTGTCGCCCCCTTCTGCCTTCAGTCTCTCCCAGCGTTAGGGTCTTTGCCTGTGAGTTGGCTCTTCGCGTCCGGGGGCCAAAGTGTCAGAGCTTCAGCTTCAGCATCAGTTCTTCCAGTGAAGGTTGATTTCCTTTAGGATTGACTGGTTTGATCTCCTTGCAGTCCAAGGGACTTTGGCACCACAGTTCTAAAGCACCGATAAAGCGTCAGTTCTTCGGTGTTCAGCCTTCTTTATGGTCCAACTCTCACGTTGGTACGTGGCTACTGGAAAAACAGCTTTGACTGTAATTTGCTACCTTTTACTAGGTATGTAGAAAATGGTTTAAATTTTGATTCAGAGGGATTTCCTTATAAGCAAACAATGAACATAAAAGAACTCCAGTGTGAAAGAGTTTCTACAAGTTTGAATTCTAGCCAATATTTTAAACACAGCTATAAAAGTGGGGAAAGCACACAGTTTTAGAAACTACCCATACTTATGTAGCACTTTGTATTCAATACAATGCACTAGTCACAAATGTGATTTTTATGTTTGCATAAGTAACTAGTCCAAGTAGTTAAGTGATTTGGATAAATGACTAGACTTTGTAAGTTACTGGGACTCTTAAGTCCATTGCTCTTTTCAGAATGTCAGTTTTGTGATATAATTCTTTACATGTAGAAAGAGAACTGAAGTCAGCCGAGTAATCAGTAAAGCACACTTTCAACCGCAAAGTATAAATTACTTAACTGACCTAGGAGATTATTTTTCTTATGTATATGAAACCGGAAGGTAGGCAGTTCCTGGCATTGGTTCAGCTACCACGAGGTGCTTTATCATCCTCTCTCTCTCTATATGTGTGTGTGTGTGTGTGTATATATATATATTCTGAGTCATTTAAAAAATAATTGCATTATTTTAAATGCAATTACAATAAAAACATTACAATAAAATAATTACATATTACAATAAATTATTACAATATTGGGAGAAGGCAATGGCACCCCACTCCAGTACTGTTGCCCCGGAAAATCCCATGGATGGAGGAGCCTGGTAGGCTGCAGTCCATGGGGTCACTAGGAGTCAGACTCCACTGAGCAACTTCACTTTCACTTTCCACTTTCATGCATTGGAGAAGGAAATAGCAACCCACTCCAGTGTTCTTGCCTGGAGAATCCCATGGATGGAGAAGCCTGGTAGGCTGCAGTCCATGGGGGTTGCACAGAGTCGGACACGACTGAAGAGACTTATCAGCATTACAATATTACATATTAACTTTAATAAATATCCATATTTAATTCAAATATTAAAATTCAATGTTTAAATATTAATAATTAAATATTAAACATTTTATTTAATAATATTAGTGTTGATAATTTAATATTAATTTTAGTATTTAAAATTTATTGAATATTAAAACATAAAATATTATGATATGTAATATTACATATTACAATAAAAATAATTGTATTATGTTCCTTTACTCCAAAGCACTTCAGTATTTGTTTCATCAGAGCAAGGGCATTCTCTTACATTATCATAGCTCTGTTAACAAATTCAACAGATTTAACATAGACAAAATATTATTTAATGTACAGTTTTGTATTCCAGTTTCAACAGTTGTCCTGATGATGTCTGTGAGAGCAACCCATAGACTTAAATCAGCAGGTCAAATGAGTGATAAACCAAAGCAGTATTGCTCAGTTTAGTTATGGGCAGAAAGAGTTCACCATCAAAAATATAGTTCCCATCTAAAGAGAAAAATACAGGAACATTCCTGGTGGTCCAGTGGCTAAAACTCCACACTCCCAATGCAGAGAGCCTGGGTTTGATCCATGATCAGGGAGCTAGACCTCACATGCTGCAACCAAGGGCTTGCATGCCTCAAGTAAGACCCAGTGCAGCCAAATAAATAAATATTAGAAAAGAAAACTTTAGTTCTTTTCCGTTTAAAAGGTGGCTGCATACTCTGCAGTCAGCAGTCCTAGTGATTATAAGATGTGGTCAGAGAATCAAATTTAAAGAAGTCAGAACCAAACATAGGTTGACTAGCTTTTTTTTTTTTTTTCCGATCCTGCCGCTTGTGAGCAGCTCTCGAGACCAGGGACTGATCCTGGCCCGTGGCAGTGAAAGCGCCAAATCCTAACCACTGGGCCACCACGGACACCTGGTTAACTACCAATTTTTATGTGATCTGCTACCTTGCTTATTTAAACTCCATAGACTTTTAAACCTGTTCATTTTCAGTTTAAATTGTTAACCACTTAAAGGTTATGTCATAATTCAAATCAACATGTTTGAACCTCAGTCTGTTCTTTTCCACAAAGTCTTAATTAATCACTTCAAGTTTCTCAGCTGGAATGCAGTATAATCTTGTACAAAAGGGCTGGTTTTAAAGTCTGTTGGGTTTCATGTGTGTAACATGTCCTAGTTTGAAACATCTTTTTCGTAATTCTGTACTCTTACAATAGAGTTGAGCATTTTGAAACAAATTTCCCCCTAAACCAGGGAAGGTAAAGAGTTGGCACAAATTCCATTAGCGTTAAACTTAGTCATTAACTGTGTTTCTGAGTGGGTGGAAAATAGATGTGATACTTTAAAAAAGTTATTAAAATTTTTTTCTACTTTATAGTTACATTAAATACTTACTGAGCTACTGCAAGAAGCTTGGCACTGCAAAAGTAACATTTTTTTTTTGTTCTTGGATATAGTTTCAGGCTTTGACTAAAGCATGTGAGGGCTGTGTTTTAATTCCATCTGTTTCTTTTTAAAAGAAAGATTCATTTGTTTATTTTGGGCCATGCTGGGTCTTTTTGCTGTGCATGGGCTTTATTTAGTTGTCTAGTTGCAGGGGAGCAGGGCCACTCATCGTTGTGGTGGACAGACTCATCTGTGCATTCCGCTGCATCTCAGAGCAGAGTCAGAGCACTCAAGCTTCAGTAGTTTGGGCTTGTGAGCGCAGTATTTGTGGTGCACTGGCTTAGTTGCCCCTTGGCATGGGGATCTTCCTGGACCAGGGATCGAGCCTGTGTTCCTTGCATTGGCACGTGGGTTCTTAACTGCTAGACCACCAGAGAAGCCCCTCTTCCTTCCTTCCTTCGTTTCATTTGCTGGTTCTGTGATAACTGCAAAGAAGCTGATTTATTTCCAGTAAGTTGTGGTACCATAGAAACCAAAATCACACCCCCCTGAAGATAGATGGATGGTCCCATCTGAATTCTAAGTCACATTTTGCTCAATGATGTTTGCAAATTGTATCTTCTGAAACTACAATTTCCAGAAACACCATGAATTTGCTTTCCTCTGGGTGCCATCTCAATTCATTGTTTTTGGTTTATTCTATTGAAATAGAATTGAGGAACAGTATTGTTAGTTTGGTTATATCTTTTCCTTTTTTACTCTGATCAAGGAAGTGTTTGTTGTAGACAGTGTCAGCTTTAAAAGAAAGGAGAGGTAAATGAACTTAATTAATTAGCATAATAAGATTGAAAATCTTCAAGGGTTGGGAAGAGGTAACCTGGAAAAGAGATTCACACTCATTTGAATATTTTTCCGTTCTTCATCTTCCCTAGTGGGTTAACCAGTTATCTAACATCCTAAGGTGGTCAGTAAGGGCCACACGCAGGATTTGTGGAAGTTTGCTAATGAAAAACTACCCTCCCCAACCCAGGATGCCAGTTTTCTATTTTTGGCCTTGATTCAACATAAGGATTTATCGTCATTTGAGCCTACATTTGAAGATGCTTGCTCCTTGGAAGAAAATTTTGACCAACCTAGACAGTATATTAAAAAGCAGAGCTATGACTTTGCCAACAAAGGTCCATCTAGTCAAAGCTATGGTTTTTCCGGTAGTCATGTATGGATATGAGAGTTGGACTATAAAGAAAGCTGAGTGCTGAAGAATTGATTCTTTTGAACTGTGGTGTTGGAGGAGACTCTTGAGAGTCCCTTGGACTGCAAGGAGATCCAACCAATCCATCCTAGAGGAAATCAATCCGGAATGTTCATTGGAAGGATTGGTGCTGAAGCTGAAACTCCAATACTTTGGCCACCTGATATGAAGAACTGTCTCATTTGAAAAGACCCTGATGCTGGGAATGACTGAAGGTGGGAGGAGAAAGGGACAACAGAGGATGAGATGGTTGGATAGCATCACCGACTTGATGGACATGAGTTTGAGCAAGCTCCAGGAGTTGGTGATGGACAGGGAGGCCTGGTGTGCTGCAGTCCATGGGGTCACAAAGAGTCGGACACGACTGAGCGACTGAGCTGAAGTGAATGCTTTCTGTTCCTTGAAACAATGAATAATGTATATACCTCCAATTGCAGGCTAATAGTGGGGAAAACAACTGCACATCAGTAGCCTGAGAATCAAGATTTGAATTGTTTTCAGCCCATATAACATTTACCCAACATGTTTATCAAAATCACTGCTTTACAGCACAACTACTCTATGTTTGCTTTCTTTTTTTAAAGAAAAAAAATTATCTCTGTCTTTGGCTGCGCTGGGTCTTAGTTGCTGCATGAGGGATCTTTTAGTTACAGCAGGTGGGATCTGGTTCCCTGACTGAGGATTGAACCTGGGACCCCTGCACTGAGAACACAGTCTTAGCCCCTGGACCACTGTGAAAGTCCCCATTCTTGTTTTTTCTCACCCTTCAAAATTTGTTTCCAGTTTTATTGAGCTGTAATTGACAAAAATTGTATACTTTTACAGTGTGCAACTTGGTAATTTGGTATTTGTACAAGTGTGAAATAATCATCACAATCACACTGATTAACAAATTAACATATCATCACCTCACATAGTTAGTGTTATCTTTTCCTTTTATTTTTTTGAGATCCCAACTGCAGGATAGACAGCCTTCATCAATCCTTGGGAAACTTAGGATTTCATTTATAGGTAAAGAATTTTAATAAGGGAATTCCCTGGTGGTTCAGTGGTTAGGACTCTGCACTTCCACTGCAGGGGACCAGAAAAAAAAGACTTTTTATCTGGAGTTAAGATCCATTATCTTCTTTTTCTCCTATGCATTGAGTTTGTTCAGCAGCAATTGAAGTCCTATGTGGGGCTTCCCTGTTAGGTCAATGGTAAAGAATCTGCCCGCCCATGCAGGAGACAGGTTCTATCCGTGGTCCAGGAAGATCCCACATGCTGTGGACCAGTTAAGTCTGTGTGCTACAATTACTGAGCCTGTGTTCTGAAACTGCTCAAGCCCACGTCTAGAATCCATATTCTGCAACAAGGGAAGCCACAGCAATGAGAAGCGAGAGGGGAGCCCTCAATCACCACAAGAAGAGAAAGCCTGCTTATAGCAACAAAGACCCAGGGCAGTCAGTTCAGTTCAGCTCAGTCGCTCAGGTGTGTCCAACTCTCTGCGACCCCATGGACTGCAGCACACCAGGCCTCCCTGTCCATCACCAAGTCCTGGAACTCGCTCAAACCTCATGTCCATGGAGTCGGTGATGCCATCCAACCATCTCATCCTCTGTTATCCCCTTCTCCTGCCTGCAGTCTCTCCCAGCATCAGGGTGTTTTCCACTCAGTCAGTTCTTCACAAAGAATTGGAGTTTCAGCTTCAGCACCAGTCCTTCCAATGAATATTCAGGACTGATTTCTTTCAGAATTGAGTGGTTGGATCTCCTTGCAGTCCAAGGGACTCTCAAAGAGTCTTCTCCAACGCCACAGTTGAAAAGCATCAATTCTTCGGCACTCAGCTTTCTTTATAGTCCAACTCTCACAACATGACTACTGGAAAAATAATAGCCTTGACTAGACAGACCTTTGTTGGCAAAGTAGTGTCTCTGCTTTTTAATATGCTGTCTAGGTTGGTCATAGCTTTTCTTCCAAGGAGCAAGTGTCTTAATTTCATGGCTGCAGTCACTATGTGCAGTGATTTTGGAGCCCAAGAAAATAAAGTCTGTCACTGATTCCACTGTTTCCCCATCTATTTGCCATGAAGTGATGGGACCGGATGCCATGATCTTAGTTTTTTGAATGTTTAGTTTTAGGCCAGCTTTTTCATCCTCCTCTTTCACTTTCATCAAGAGGCTCTTTAGTTCCTCTTCACTTTCTGCCATTAGGGTGGTGTCATCTACATAACTGAGGTTATTGAAAATTCTGGCAATCTTGATTCCAGCTTGAGCTTCATCTAGCCTGGCCTTTCACATGATGTATATAGTTAGCAGGGTGACAAAAAAGCAATCAATCAGCTTTTAAAAAATTTAATAGAATAGCATTAAAATAAAAAAACCCAATAAGGAATACATGTTACCAAGGAGGTAGGAGACACTAAAAATTATAAAATATTGCTGGAAGAAATGAAAGAAGACTTAAGTAAAAGGAAAGACATCCTGTATTCATTGATTGGAAGACAATATTATTCAGATGGCAGTACTCTTCAAGTTAATCCACAAGGTAAATTCCTTTCAAAATCTCAGTCAGGCTTTTTGAAAAAAGTTGACAAGGTGATCCTGGATTTACATGGCAAGTCCAGGTACACAGAATAGTGACTTCCCAGGTGGTCCAGTAGCTTAGACTCCACACTCCCAGTGCAGGAGGCCTGGGTTTGATCCCTGGTCAGGGATTGCACGTGCCACAACCAAGACCTGATGCAGCCATATATATATATATATATATATATATATATATATATATATATTAAAATGGAACACAGAATAGAAAAAACAGTCTTGAAAAAGAAGAACAAAAGTGAGGAGTCACACTTCCTTATTTCAAAACTCACTCCAAACCTACTGTAATCAAGACTTTGTGGTACTGGCATAGGATAGACAATGAATGTAGGATAGCAATGAAATGTAATTGAAAGTCGAGAAATAAACTATTACATTTTTGGTCAGTTGATTTTTAACAAGTGTGCCAAGACAAATGGGAAAAATAGGCTTTTTAGTATGTGGTGCTGGGACAACTGTATATCCACTTGCAAATGAATGAAGTTGAACTCTTGCTTCACATTATATTAAAAAATGAACTCAAGATAGATCAAAGGGCTTCCCAGGTGGCGCTAGTGGTAACGAACCTGCCCGCCAATGCAGGAGAAGTAAGAGACTCGAGTTTGATCCCCAGGTCAGGAAGATCCCCTGGAGGAGGACATGGCAACCCACTCCAAAATCCTTGCCTGGAGAATCTCATGGACAGAGGAGCCTGGAGGGCTGCAGTCCATAGGGTCGCAGAGTCGGACATGACTGAAGCAACTTAGCACACAAAAATATAAAACTCTTAGAACGAAACAGATGTAAAGCTTTGTAACCTTGCATTTGGCAATGGTTTCTTAGATATGATACCAAAAGCACAAGTAATAAAAAATAGAAAATTGGGCTTCATCAAAATTAAGAATATCTGTGCTTCAAAAAACACCATTAAGAAACTGGAAATGTACGCCACATAACGTGAGAAACAATTTTCAGATCACGTATCTGATAAGAGTCTGATATCCAGAATATATAAAGAACTCTTAAAATTCATTAATAAAAAGAAATTTAACTCAGTTTTAAAATGAGCAAAGATTTGAATACCACATTTCAACCAAGTGAAAGTGTTAGTCACTCAGTCACGTCCAACTCTTTGTGACCCCATGGACTGTAGCCCTCCAGGCTCTGTCTGTGGAATTCTCCAGGTAAGAATACTGGAGTGGGTAGCCATTCCCTTCTCCAGGGGATTTTCCCTATCCAGGGCTTGAACCCAAGTCTCCTGTCTTGCAGGGAGATTCTTTACCATCTGAGCCACCATGGAAGCCCATTTCACCAAAGATGTACAAATAACCACTAAAACATTAAAAAAGATGCTTGTCTCTCTTTGCTATTATCTGGAACCCTGTATTCAGTTGGAAATGTCTTTCCATTTCTCCTTTGCCTTTTGCTTCTCCTCTTTTCTCAGCTGTTTGTAAGGCCTCCTCAGAGAACCATGTTTCTTTCTTGCATTTCTTTTTCTTTGGGATGGTTTTGGTCACTGCCTTCTGTACAGTGTTATGGACCTCTGTCCTTAGTTCTTCAGGCAGTCTCTCTACCACATCTAATACCTTGAATCTGTTCATCACCTCCACTGTATAATGATAAGGGATTTGATGTAGGTCATACCTGAATGGCCACTACTTTCTTCAAGTTTGAATTTTGCATTAAGGAGCTGATGATCTGAGCCACAGTCAACTCCTGGCCTTGTTTTTGCTGACTGTATAGAGCTGCTCCCTCTTCAGCTGCAAAGAATATCATCCATCTAATTTCGGTATTGACTGACTGGTGATGTCCATGTGTAGTCTTCTCTTGTGTCATTGAAAGAGGGTGTTTGCAGTGCATTCTCTTGGGAAAAGTGTTACCCTTTGCCCTGCTTCATTCTGTACTCCAAGGCCAAACTTGCCTGTTACACCAGGTATCTCTTGAATTCCTACTTTTGTGTTCCAATCCCCTAGGATGAAAAAGACATCTTTTTTTTGGTGTTAGTTCTAGAAGGTCTTATAGGTCATCATAGAAGCATTCAACTTGAGCTTCTTCACCATCAGTGGTTCGGGGATAGACTTGGATTATAGTGATGTTAAACAAAGGGCACACTTGACACATACCTTAAGTCTTACAGGGTGCTGTGAACACCCTTAGGGCACCAAATGAAGGTATGTTTGAAAAGGCTGATTTGCTGTGGAGGTGGAGAATAGGAAATAAATTCTTTACAAAATTGGAGGGTTTCCAATACTTGGCTTTCAACACAATCTAGTATATTTGTCAGGTGATCTTTTTCTCCATACAGATTTTAGTTCCCCTGTCAGGGATCAAACCTGTGCCACTTACACTGGGAGCACTGAGTCTTAACCACTGGACTGCCAGGGAAGTCCCTCAGCTGAATATTTAATTAAAAATGTTTAATGATAGAACTTGTTTCGGTTTTGTTTATAACGGAAGCAGTCAAGGAATTGAATGATATTGCTCCAGAAAACTTTCTTCATATTAATTTTTGGAGGTTTGTGGTGCAGAAGGATTTAAAATGCAGTTTGACTTCAGTGTCAACAGATATTTCAATTCATGAACCTTTAAAAAATAAATCTATTTGTAATATTAGGCTTCCCAGGTGGTGCTAGTGGTAAAGAATCCACCTTGCCAATGCAGGAGGTGCAAAAGATGCTGGTTTGATCCCTGGGTTGGGAAGATCCCCTGGAGTAGGAAATGGCAACCGATTCCGGTATTCTTGCCTGAGAAATTCCATGGACAGAGGAGCCTGGCAGGATACAGTCCATGGGCTCGCAAAGAGTCAGACATGACTGAGTGACTGAGCACATTTGTAGTAGTATCCATGCAGTGCTGTGTTGCCATGCTCACAGTGGAAGTGGGGCTCAGGAGTTAGCACTTTTAAGCAGCTTAGCCAGGGACCTACCAGGTTAACAGGCAGTTTTTGGACTAGGATTGCTGTTCAGGTGGATTAGTATGGTTTTGAAACCAGGGGGATCCTGTGGGCTCCTGGGCATGGAAACCTTTTGTCTCCCATTTTTTGTAGGCAAGACTCCAGCCTCCATGACCTTCCCTGAGTTCCAAAGAGTGGATTTGAACATTGCTAATCAAAGTGAGGAGCAGCCAAGAAACCAGCTGAGGCAAGATTAAAGGGACCAGGGAACTCATCAAGGTCAGGAGACCCACCACCTGTGACCCCACACGTACCCCCAAGCTTGTCAGCAACCCCACCCTTGAAGTGCTTTTATAAAACTCAACAAATCCTCCCGGGTTAGGACACCTACTTTTTCAAGCCAGGAGCCTTCTGTGCCCATCTTTACCTGGCAAAGCTGTAAGGTTCTCCTTTTATTTATTTTTTTAAGGTTCTCCTTTTCTATTTCACCCAAACTCTGAGATTTGATTTGGCACAGGTGCAAAGAGGCAGAATTTTTGGCATTATAAAGCAGATGGCATGCTGTCACAAAGCGTGGGAAATTGTCTGTGTTGACTTCTTGCTCTATGTGAAAGTATTTTATATGTAAGTTTGATGCATTTTATAAGATTAAAAGTAATCCTGATCTATTTTAAAAATTATACAAATTCATCTTTTTATGGTAATAGTTGTATCTTTTGGGGGAATAGTTTTATCGACTGTAATTCATATGGCACACAATTCACCATTTTTGAGTACGGTTCAGCGGTTTTGGTGTGGTCATGGGGTGGTGCAATTATGTTCACACAATCGATTTTACTATGTTCTTATTACCCCAAGAGACACTGCAGAGGTCATCGCCTCCAAAAACCTCTATTCCCATAGCCCTGGGAGACTGTTAATCTCCTCGGTCTCTAACGATTTGCTTGTTCCAGACATTCCACATAAATGGAATCTTAAATGTGCAGTCATGTGACTGGCTTCTTTCACTTAGTATAATGTTTCAAGGTTGATCCATGTTGCAACCAGTACTTATTTCCTTTTTATGGCAGAGTAATATTTCATTGCAGGGATAGTCTACATTTACTTGATTTTGTTATGTAATGGACATTTAGATTATCTCTGGTTACAGCCTTGTGGTTAATATAAGGTTTACATGGCTTGAGAAAGAATGGCTAGAAGACTGTCTAAAAGAGCATAGGGATGGAGGAGGTAAAAATTGCGTATTAGATAATTGGTAAAAAGCAGTTCAGGCTTTTTACCAGTTCAGATAAAAAGGGTAAGAGGAACTGTCAGCATAATGTGAACTTCAAAAAATAACTGTAATGTTATTAGTCTTCCCAAACCTCTTGCAGCTGCATGTCACCTGACCTTTGGAGCTGGGCCTTTGTCAAATCGGGGACTCTGAGCATGGGAATCCTTGTCACGTGGGGTATCCACCATCATGTGAGGCAACCCAAAGGCCGTGTCCTAGTTTCTCTACCTCAGGCCATTAGAGCAGGGTGTGACCTAGACGTGACCAGTCAGATGATCCTGCCTGGGCAAGTGACCCAGAGACTGAGGAAGTCAGGGTGCACGTCAGTCGTGGAAGCAGCGACAGACTGAGCGCTCACTGAAGCAAGGCTGAGGGAGCCTGACTTGGCCGTGGCACCCACATCCTTGCTCGTCTTCCCCTGGCTCGACTTTGGCTGTGGTTCTGACCGCTCAGCATGGGAGCGAATAGCCAAGAAAACTGGTGAAACAAAGTAATGAGGGACTAGCTACACCAGTTACTAAAACTAAATGCCACACTGTACTGGAGTTGCTTAACTCAACTTGGGACATTACTTTATTAACTTTATTTAGCACAACTTGGGGATCTCAGTTCCCAACAGAGACTGAACCTAGGACCTTGGCAGTGAAAAGTGATGAGTCCTAACCACTGGACTGCCAGGGGATTCCTTGTACTTGAGTTATTTTTAAAAGTTTGTATAGTAGTTAAAAAATGGTGAAACATTTAAGAAGGTACATTTAGAGGCTAAAATCTCTTAAAAATTATTGTAACATTCCTCTCCAGAATATCTGACTCACCCATCCCTTTGAAATGGACACTTGAATGCTTTGACTGTTGTGTGTAACCTGCACAACTGATTAAAGTCGAACCCCCTTTCCCCTATCTCATATCTTTATACCTGAACACGGTGTAGGGGCTTGTTTGTTTTAATCCTGCTTACACAAATAGAAACAGACATTAAAGACAAACATCTGTATTTCATTAACAAAAGAATTTAACATCTTATTTTCACCCTTCTATGCATTGCCTCTTTAAGTTAAATGACCTTTTCTTGAGTATCATTTTAAACCAATGGCTGCACATACACTCAGCATGTCCAAATACTGTCTATCACAGACTAGACAGCAGGACGCCCTATGTGACTCCTTTGTCCTCTCAGTATGCAAGAGTCCTGCCTGCTTTTTTTTTTTGGTTCTGTCAATCAGGTATTTCTGACACATTTTGATTCTTCCTATCTGAAGATATTGGATCAGCTGCCTTACATGGAGTCCAGGTTTCTTTTTATGGGGATTAGTGTCTAAATAAGGGTTGGAAAATTATATTTCTTGGGTCACAAACGGATTGGTTTTTCTAATTTACATCTTGATATCAGCTTCTACTTTTATTATAGGATGTGATTTTATCATCTAAGTAACATTTTGCTTTGTATCTTCCAACTTTCTAAAAACTTCATAGGATAGTGTTTGGCACTTAATTATGCACATAATAGGCACATAATTATGTTGAGTGAACTCCCTAGACAAGTGAATCGACTGTTTCTGCAGCAAAGGTACCAGTATGAACTGATGTACCTGGAACAGCATTTGATGGCAGTTGCTGACCACAGTCAATGAAAGGTAGGGTAGTGTTGCCCAGCTGCCTGGGGAACCTGGCTTGGACCAGAGGCAGTTTTCATCTGACTTTGTTTCTCTTCACCCTCTACTCTTTCCTGTTCTAAGGCAAGAACTTACTATCTTCTATGTGTAACTACTCTAAGGGTCCTGTACTGTTAAGGTTTTGAGTTTAAACTCCAAGGGAGGACTTGTACAGGGCTTTGAGGTACCTTCCAGTAAGGTGCCCACTGCTGGGCAGGCAGAACTTTTAAGCCCCTTTGAAAGTGGCTCAGAAGTTTAAGGCTGGCTGGCAAGTGCCTGTGGGCCTGGTGGCCATTCACTGTTAGCTCAGCTGTGACAGAAATGTGGTCCTGTTTGTAGGGTCATATGCATTATGTCCAGTATGTGAACCTAGACCTCCCAGTTCCAGAATTGCATATCCAGACTGGAAACAACTGGCCAGGGAGGGAAACCATGTGGTCCCTTTAAACGCTTTACTAATGTTCATCCAGCACTGTTTATAATAGCCAGGACATGGAAGCAACCTAGATGTCCATCAGCAGATGAATGGATAAGAAAGCTGTGGTACATGTACACAATGGAGTATTACTCAGCCATTAAAAAGAATACATTTGAATCAGTTCTAATAAGGTGGATGAAACTGGAGCCTATTATACAGAGTGAAGTAAGCCAGAAAGAAAAACACCAGTACAGTATACTAACGCATATATATGGAATTTAGAAAGACGGTAACAATAACCCTGTATACGAGACAGCAAAACAGACACTGATGTATAGAACAGTCTTTTGGACTCTGTGGGAGAGGGAGAGGGTGGGATGATTTGGGAGAATGGCATTGAAACATGTATAATATCATATATGAAACGAGTTGCCAGTCCAGGTTCGATGCACGATACTGGATGCTTGGGGCTGGTGCACTGGCACGACCCAGAGGGATGGTATGGGGAGGGAGGATGGAGGAGGGTTCAGGATGGGGAACACGTGTATACCTGTGGCAGATTCATTTTGATATATGGCAAAACCAATACAATATTATAAAGTTAAAAAATAAAAAGAGAAAAAACCCTAAAACTAAATAAATAAATAAAGATTTAAACTGCTTTTCAATTTTTTCCATTAAACCATATTGTATGGTGCATTGTAACTTTGTGTACTTGACAATTTATATATCCTTAGAAAAATATTCAGAAATTGAATGACTTGGTCAGAGGACCTCTGAGGTTGTCATAAAAGTTCTTTGGAAATAACAAAAAGTGTCTAAAAAAAAACCATCCTTTGAATACTCTATTGTGGTTGTTTTGAATAATTTTAGGAAGTCTTTTATTCATCTTTGGATTGCTATTGTATGTCTTACTAACAAATACTTCAATTACCATCTGTTTGGGTTTTCCCCAGACAGAGACTGCTTATGTGCAATCCACTTACTGAACTTCTTTCATATTTTTGACAGAGAAGCACAAAACAAATTTTTTTAACTTAAGGCATGGATTCAATCTGTTCAGAATCCAGGTGTTTAGCTGTGCCAAGAAAATGTATTATTTTATGGAGAATCTTTCATTTTCAATCAAAATTTTGAAACAAAAAAACACATCCTGCCATTGGATCCAATATCATTTGTGAAACAAGGTCCGTTTTTCAGCAAGAATCCAATTTCAAGGTATGTTTGTGGAGCAAGAGACTTTCTCTCCTATGTATCGGAGGCCTTCAAACACAAAGACACAACAAATTGAAAAAGAAGAGGGAGAGAAGAGAAAAGATCATAAGGAGGAAGGGTCTGCTTCACTCGGTAAAAGCAATGATAATTCTCAGTTGTATTTCAAAATTTAGTGTAACCAGTATGTTAATTGTTTAAACTTACTAGTAACTCTTTTTAATATACAGTAATATAAATAAACAGTAATATAAATGCTTTTTAGACAGAAGACTGTTTAATCCATAACACTGTGGAATCTGTACATGTTATGAAAAACAGAAAATTACTATTGCAATAATTAAATAACATAAAAAAAAAAAAAAACGCTTTACTGGTCTGAGTAGATTGCCTTGTATCCTCCCAAACTGTGAAGCTGAAATCTGGGTATTATAGAAATCGTCAATTATTACAGGAAAGTGTAATGATTCTTCAAAGCACAGAGAACACTATCCCTCAATGGGAACTACCCAGAAATTTTATGATAACAACTTATGATCAGAATAATTCGAGAAGTCTCAATTCAAATTAGTACAGATATACAATATGAGGACAAGATACTAACTTTTTAGACTTGTTAGCTCTTTGAAAAAGAAAAGACTAAGTTTTGGTATAATACTTGGCTAAAAGTAAAAGGAATTCTGAAGGCCTAGTTTGATTATGAACAAGAAGGCCCCAGACAGGTAAAACCTGAAAGACCACTGGAGGCAACACACAGATGTCTCACACATCTTTTAGGTGGAGTCCAGGATAAAAGTCCCCCTGCAGCACCTACAATGCTCTCAGCTGTCTCCATTCCCGGGGGATGACGCTTCAGTCCTCTGTGACCCAACAGATTCTGCCATTTTCTCCAAGCCGTACAGCTCCACTGGCCACCAGCTGGAGGGCTGAGGGAAATATTTTATGTTCTGCTAATTTTACTCTCTCAGATAGAGTTTCAACAGTGTCACCCCTCTTCACTGGAACGGCTTCCTGTAAGATAATTTGACCGGCATCTACATCTTCCTGGAAAAGAAAGCAGAAGTTTTGAACGTTACCTCTGGCAAGTGCAACTGACATTCAAATACTAATCACGAGCCATACTCACAGCTACAAAGTGCACGGTGCACCCGGTGACTGTGACCCCAGCGTCCAGGACTTGTTCATGGGCATTTGAACCCTTAAACGAAGGGAGCAAGGATGGGTGGATATTGAGCATTTTCCCTGGAAATTAATTAAAATGTGGTCAGAATCTGGAATATACACTTTCCTGTCTAGAATCAGGAGTCAACATGAGCAAGCTTTCTCTAGGTTGGGTGTTTTCATTGTCAAAGACAGAAATGAGGAAAAGTGAAATACCCGTTTTCATCCAAGGAGGCCCTGGGAGCAGCAGGTTTCTGCCTTGCACATATGAAGACACAATGAGGGACTCTGAACAGGTGCCAGCAGTGACTCAAAGCTGGATGGGAAGGGGTCTACTCTGGCTTATAGGGCTCTTGACATTAACAGCGGATCCTGTGAAATCTGACAATAGTACCTTCTTTGCCATTTTCTGGCAGTGGTTCACACTTCTAAACAAGGAAAAAAGTCTCCTCCCAGTATTTATCCAGAAGATGAAATTATATTTGTATTAATGTGAAAGCAATCTAAGCTATCTTAGAAAACATAATTATAGCACACCAAAGAAAACTGATGAAGAAGGATAAGAAGTCATCACTGGGTCATTCTCTGGGCTAAAGGCAAAGGAAATTCAATTATTATGTATGTCAAAATAAAATGTCATAGTAGATCTCTCATGCCTGGAATGGTTTGGTAAATTAACCACCCTAGAGTCATTTTCAGTTGATTTCTCAATGTGGTATCAAACAGTTTTTTACTTACCATTCCATTTTCTGACGAAGGGGCCAGACAAAATTCTC
Source organism: Bos mutus (assembly GCF_027580195.1). Classification (NCBI taxonomy): domain Eukaryota; kingdom Metazoa; phylum Chordata; class Mammalia; order Artiodactyla; family Bovidae; genus Bos; species Bos mutus. The sequence goes on along the minus strand of NC_091617.1, from coordinate 1,258,855 downwards.
ATGAATCCTGCAAGACAGACTATGTCTGTGGAGAACTCTTCAAGGACTTCGTCAATTGCAGTGTCAAATGCTGCACGATTTTTATATAATTTATGATTAATTACCTAGAAGAGAAATGGGTAAGTACCATCTGTCTCCAACAAATTAACCAAAAATAATTTAAAATCCAACCTATAAATAGACTACATTGACCATCTGAAGACACATGTGATATCAAGAATGAAGGAATGAACCAGAATGGAAAGGCAAGCCTAGTAGCTACCCCAAATCCAGATGTCTTAAGAACATTTAGGGGCAGATTATGAGCTTGAATAATCTGTAAAGATACTTTTCAAAGTAACTTACTCTCGTGGGAATCCCGGCTTTTTCTGCTTTATCTAAGCCAGCCACTGCAGCTTTGTTGGAGATCACAATGACAATGTGTGCCAAGCTACTTGGCTCCCTAGTGCTGTCTATGAGAGCTTGGAGGTTCGATCCTGAAAAAAGGCAAAAAAACACAGGTGAAGGCATACTTCTTTAAAAGGTTTACATACTTCAAATAGGGAATGGTCAAGGTTTTTGAATAAAAATGTCTTGGTAAAGATTAGCAAAATATGTGAAGCTTTTACATTTCCTTCCTCTTGGAATAATGGATTAGTATCTCATGAAAACATAAGCACAAAATATGATTGAGCATAGCAGTAGAAACAGTTCAACACATGTTAAAACTGAAGGATGAGGAACAAGCTGCTTAATTAAACAAGAAAAAAACCCGAACACTTTCAAGAAGAATAAACCACTATGACTGACCTCTTACAATCATTTTGCTTTACCATCAACTCGGGTCTAAAGTATACTGAAACCTTAAAATAGACTTGTAAAGCATTTATATTTCTGATAATGTAATTTAAAGAAAGAATCTGATATTTACTTATGAACCTACTGTATTTACAAGAATGTTCATAGCAAAGTCACTTAAAACAGTGGTGGGAACTGCTGGGTGGTCCAGCGGTCAGGACTCTGTCCACTTACTGCCAAAGGCCTGGGTTCAACCCCATAAGCCAAAAAATCGTGCTGTATCCATCCATATGAGAGAAAACAATGCTCTTATTACTTTACCCCTCTGCCCACAAGAGGCAAATGAAAATTTTGTACTAAATTACTGTTGACAATTAAAAAAAGCCTCAACTGTCTTAAGACTTTTCAACTATAAAGCTACAATTGAAAAGTTACAATTTGCATTCTATCTAGAAAAGCTTCTCTCTCTTCAACCATCTTCCCAACACCCTCTAATTTTCCTTTAGAAGCTGTCTAAAATGCCTGAGAAAAGTGGAAGGACTGAGGATGCAGAATAGCTAACATTCCTTAACAATCCTCAGCCCTATTCTACTAACAGTGTTCTCACAGTTGGAGGTTTTTTTAGGGGGAAGAACAGGAGAAAACGAAGAGCATATCTACAGCTCTGTAGTAAAGAGGGAGCCATGTCTCACCTGTCCCAGAAATTAAGACAGCTACTCTTGCCTTTTTTGGTTGAACAGAGAAATGATTTCTCAGGGTTCCATTCTCCAATACTGATCCATTTATTTGCATGGTTTCAATCAGATGCTCGACTTTCACACGAGGAGAACCTTTGGTGCAAATGTACTCAATAAGTAAATCAAGAACAACTTTGAATTAACAGTAATATGGAAAGAGAAGTGTTTTAAAAACACTTTAGAACGCTGTTATTTTATTCTCAAAATATGCACGATTAAAACAAATAGTAAGTTTGTTTACTTATCATTACTCACTCATAGAAACTTCCTGAAGGCGGACACTGCCCACTTCAACTAAAAGCTACAGCACTGTAGATAAAGTGGATATGTTAGTGCCTGCCAGTGTTCTCTCCCTTCTCCTGTAAATCTTCCATCCACACTAGTGCTATGACCTCTCAGCTTCAAGGGTAGGCATGTGAACAAGCAAGACCATTCAAAGGTTTGATACAGGATGTTGAGAAAAAGAGGGCCTCTCTTAGTGCAATGTGAGTTGAAGGATGTGGGCTCAAGACATCTTATGGGTATTTGGAGAGCCTGCCTGAAAATGAAACCTACACAGTAAAGGAATGAAAGGCAAAATTAGCAAGTCTTGACATCTCTGTTAGAGAATCTGAATGGGTTTTCTGCCATTCTGCCAATTTCTAGTGCTTCTAACAGAGTTTCGGGTAATACAGGCTCATCAGGGTGCTTGCTCACTGCTCCTCGAATTGAGTTGTGCCACAAAGCAGAGCCTGACCCAACTCCTCACGTGAGAGATTGCTCTGGGAAGTGACAGGGGATGGTGATGGGGAAGACTCTTATACTGAGTGTGCTATTCAGCTGGTCACTGCAGTGGGCAACTTGGGCTTGATCCTAGGGACCCTCAAAGGAGGCATGTAGACAGACTGTGCCTAGAACCGCTCCCTCCTTCTGTTTCTCAAGTGGGTGCTGACTCATTATCTCTCACCCCACTGATCAAGGGTTGCTTCCTGCAGGGTGTGGTTGTGCGTGTGACTGCTACACACAGGGGTTAGACCCTGAGGCAGAAATGAAGAGACGCGTGGTATTACTGGCTGGGATGTTTCCACGTGACAGCTGTGTAAAGACAGTTGCCATAGCAATGGGTAGGCAGAGCTCCTAAGGCAGGGCACAGTTATATTGAAGATTATAGATCTAAGAGCCACTGAAGGAAGAGGTTACCCTCGGGACATGCAACCACTCTGCCGATCACGCAGGCTTCTTCCTGGTGCTGCTCAATATCCTGCAGAGTCTGCTTCACCAGGTCCTCTGATACCACGAGGGCAGCCCCAATCCCACAGTTAAATGTTCTGGCCATCTCCTCTTCAGAGAGGTGGCCTTCCTGCTGTAACCATGAGAAGATCCTGGGGACCCTCCAGGTCTGGGCATCTAAAAACAGGCAAGAATTGTTCCTTAATCTACTGTTGACCCAAAGTATAAAAGCATGCACATTTACAAAATTATGGAAATTAAAACCAGGACAGCTATTTTATATAAGGAGAAACTACTAACTGGCCTTTCAGAAGCTTTCTGGGGATCCATCTGTACTAAGGCATTAAGAACACTTTTGTGTCACACTTGGCCAATATTCACAATTGAGCAAATTTTTGCTCAATTAGTTTTGTGCTGCATTAACTAACTAGATCCTTAGAAATTCCCTGATGAAAGAGATGCTCTAATGGGGCTGAATTCCAGTAAAGGCTGGCATACTATCCTCTGAGAATGTTGTCTAGTTGGGTCTTAGCAATGACCAAAACACACCCTAAGTTTGATGCAAAACTAGTGGCTTATATACAGACTTAGAGGAAATACAGCTACTACTGTAGAAAACTTATGCTATATAGAAAGTTTAAGAGCAATACTCTGCCCCTCTGCATTTATTTTAAAATTTAGGGAACCCCCTGTCAGTCCAGTGATTAGGACGTGCCAGGTTCAATTCCTGTTAAAGGAACTAAGATCACGCAAATTGTGCAGTGGGGCCAAAAAATAAAACAAAAACAACAAACAAGCTAGACTTAGGTCTGTTTAAAAACTTTTTTTTTTTTGGCCCCACTGCATGGCTTGCAGGATCTGAGTTCCTGGACCAGGGACTGAAATGAGGCCACCACAGTGAAGTGCTGACTCATAACCACTGGATCACCAGGGAATTCCCAACCAATAAGTTTCTTGAAACAGCAATCTTCACTTATTGTCTCTGTATCTCTGCTATCATCCCTTGTGCCAATAATCTGGGGGGTGGAATCTACCCTCTCAAGTTGCTTTTTGACATTGCTAACCAGTGTCATGTTGAAAACCTTGCTTGGAATTGATACGTTCACATGGTTTACTCCCTGATTCAGACTGTTTTAACTTCCCACAGAAATACTGCAATGAACATGTCAAAGACTTAAAACACTGCATTCTCATTCTCTATTCAAATCTACTCTTCTCCTTTCTATGCATGTTCCCACCTATGCACCCACTAAACCAGAAACCTGGGACTTCTTTTTTCATGCTAAGTACACAATGATTCTTCTGTCTCTCTTCACAATGCTTTGGTTTGGGTCCTCTTTATCCCACACATGGACTATTTAATAACTACCACTTCCCTTTCCCTCCCAGCAAGTTCCTGATTCTATCTTGACAGAGCTTAAGCTTACCAACCCTCTGGAGAATCTGCTTAGAAAATTTCATCTGATATAAGCCAATTACAGGGCTGTATGCCTTATATGTGGGAGAAGGCAATGGCACCCCACTCCAGTACTCTTGCCTGGAAAATCCCATGGGCGAAGGAGCCTGGTAGGCTGCAGTCCATGGGGTCGTGAAGAGTCGGACACGACTGAGCGACTTCCCTTTCACTTTTCACTTTCATGCATTGGAGAAGGAAACGGCAACCCACTCCAGTGTTCTTGCCTGGAGAGTCCCAGGGAGGGGGGAGCCTGGTGGGCTGCCGTCTATGGGGTCACACAGAGTCGGACATGACTGAAGTGACTTAGTAGTAGTATGCCTTATATGTAGGACTTCCCTTATGGCTCAGACGGTAAAGCATCTGCCTACAATGCAGGAAACCTGGGTTCGATCCCTGGGTGGGGAAGATCCCCTGGAGAAGGAAATGGCAACCCACCCTTGCCTGGAAAATCCCATGGACGGAGGAGCGTGGTAGGCTACAGTCCATGCAGTCGCAAAGAGTCAGACATGACTGAGCAACTTCACTTGGTCTATGCCTTATAAACATGGCCAATGAAGTGAAAAGATATGGTAAAGGGTCAGTTCTATTTTTTCCACAAGAAGTCCAAATGATGAATAATTTCTGGGTATAATCCTATATGTATTTAAACTACCCAAAGAGTTTCCTTCCATAATGTATTTTTTCTTCTAATAGTTTTCTGAGCAAAATTTCCTTTTAGTGATCTTACCTAAATTCACCCCCAATTTCTGAGGGAGGACTCTGGGGATGTTTTCCAGTAATCCTCCACCAGTAATATGTGCAACTGCCTTAACACGTCCTGAACGCAGGACAGGTAACAGTGAGCGGCTGTAGATTTTGGTTGGGGTTAGAAGTAAGTCACCTGTATGTTGGGAAGATAAGATAAAAACTTAAGTCTATGAAATGAAACCAAAGCATACATAAAAAATAATTCTGAAACAGAGGAGGACTGTGACCCTGCCAGATACACCTGTTCTATAATGTCTAAGCAGCCAAACCACAGCCTAAGTATTAAGAGTACTTAGTATTAAGTATTAAGAGTACTTTAGTACTTAATATTCTTAGTATTAAGAGTACTTTAAGTAACGAAATCAGCCTAACCCTAGTGACCGGCTGCTCAGACATTTCCAAGTAGGAGAGTTTAAACGTGAGCTTGTGTACCTAAGGTCTGGTCACCACAGCCACCAGGTGCTGGAGAAGAGTACTCGAGAGAAGATTTTGCTACAATTTTCCTCACAAGGCTGAATCCGTTGCTGTGAAGACCAGATGAAGCGATTCCAATAACAGCGTCTCCTTCCGTGATTCTTTCCAGTTGAGGAAGTTTCTGATCCCGCTCCATGGCACCAACGGCAAAACCAGCTAGATCATATTCTCCAGGAGGGTACATGTCAGGCATCTCTGCCGTTTCACCTCCTGGCAGGAAGAGAAAACAAGAACAAAGAAATCACTGAATGTTTATACACCTGTCTAGGAAGTAGTGACTGACACCAGCTACTCTTCAAAAGGACAATTAAATGGAAGCTGTATTCTGCAAACATTCAGTAAAATGTTCTCTAAGGGCCGTCTAACAGAACTCTCAACCAACCATGATTTCAGGGGAAATAGCACTAATTTCCACAAAGGGTGAATATAGCCTCCAAACATTGTTATTTTTACAGAATGAATGCTCAGTCGGACGTAACGCCATTTCTCTAGCAGTTTAGTTTCAGAAATGCTTTCACCTACATTTGATCTTTACAATCACCTCATGTTCCAATAATGGTACAGGCTTAGAAGAGTGATTTAATCAGGTCTGCCTAACTCTAAATGCCCTGGCCTAAAACATCAAGTTCACATTACCACCATATCCCATAAAGACAGGGTCTAGGCAGGCAGATTTAAATCAGGAACGGTTCTAAAAGATGGTTGAAAGGCAATTTTGGCTTTTGGGATAGGCCTGTCCACAGAAATGGGGATGTAAAAAAGGTAGTTTTGTTCTCTGGTCAACCTAAAATTTATCTTGTTAAAACCCTCACATATGTACTCCTGCAATAGTTCTATAAACCTTGGGTACATTTTATCCTTAGTGTCATTTCTGTGGGAAATGAAGGCTTAAATTAAAGAGTCAGAATGCCAGGAACTGACCTGCCTCTGCTGCAGGGCCGTGAGGAGGAAACAAGTCCCTGCCCTGTCTGTCCGGGAGGCCACTGAGAGACATGGGAGTCAAACAGGGGCCAAGGGTCAGGGGGGGAAGACAAGCCCTGGCTGATGGTGTTGAAGTGTGAGTCTGACCCTCGAGGGGAGGGTTTGGGGGCACCGAGGTTTAAATTTTCCTTAGCTGGTGCTGTCTGTATTTTGTTTGCCTCATCGTGTGGCACAGTTTGTCTTGCTGGCTATACTAGTCACCAATCAGGCTTATACGCAGGGCTGAAACGCGGTGAGGGTGCGTGATTAAAATGGAAGTGCATACCGAGGAGAGCACATCCAGCCTTTTTACAAGCTTTGGCGATCCCAGTGATAACAGCTTCAGTAGTACGGAGGTCAAGTTTTCCACAGGAAAAGTAATCGAGGAAAAAGAGGGGCTCTGCTCCTTGTGCCAGAATGTCATTTACACACATCGCAACCAAATCCTGACCAATGGTGTCATGTTTACTGCACTGCTGGGCAATCTACCGAAGGGTATAAACATCCGCATTAGACAGTAAGTTCCAAACTGTATTTTGTCAATTATCAGAGAAGGCTAACAAATAATGACTTTTGGCTAGTGCTGTGAACACCTAAAGACAAAAGAACACTAAATTTTGATAAGCTACTTGGTCCAAAATTATTCTCTTTTGTCCCAGATATACTCTCAAAGACACTGCGTTATTAGAAACATGTAGCCATTGTAGCAAAACAATATTTGGTATGGTTCTCTTTAGTGCATATATGTCAAGAGGAGAAAGATATTTGATACACAGTAAATTCATATCTTTCACAAAAGGCCTTTACTCACATAAGTGTCTGATTACCTTCAGTTTCGTCCCAACGCCATCTGTTCCACAAGCCAGAAGAGGATCAGTGAAACCAGCTGCTTTCAAATCAAAAAGACCAGCAAAACCTCCAAGATCAACATCACAGCCTATTGGAGAGAAAATTTGTTTCTTGCTGCATTTCAACAGCAAAGGACTGATCAAGAAAGCAGATATTGAAGGGGCAGACACATCCTTTTGAGTTTAAGATTAGGGATATGAAATGCTTTCCCTACTATTAGAGGTAAGAAAGCAGAAGACTATGAGTTTGGCTTAAAGAGGACAAGACTTACAGCAACTTGGCATTAGTCTGGAACATTTTCTTCAGTTAACTACGAAGCCCCAAATCAATATACAATGTTTGTCATGGTTGATGAACTAGCAAAGGACAGGATCTGACTTACCTGGTCTGGAGGTGGCCTTCGCTAAAGGTTTAATTTTCTGGACCAGCGTATTACCAGCTGCAATGTCTACCCCAGATTCCTTGTAAGTCAGGCCCCTAAAAAGTTCAAAAAATAAACTAAGACATCACCAGGGAAAATTTTAACCTTAAATTATTTAAAGCAGAAGATATTCATTAGGCATTTTTCAGATCCCCTAATGTACTTGGCCCCATCCAGAGATTTTAATTTGGCTGGTCTAGGGCAGGTCCTAGGAATTGAAATATGTTTAAACAACCTCCCCAGTTGATAATCACTATTTGGAACTACTTCTCTAACTATTATCTATTTCTTCCAGAAGTACCTGTCAGAGGCAGGTAAATATATCAACATTTGGCCACAACCTTTCTCCATTCAATTTTGGTATGGGAAGGAAAGAGTACCAAAACTGAGTCAAAAAAGTGAAAATTATGATGGTAAGAACTCTAGAAAGAAATCCCTTAATAATGAAACTGAGCTCTTACTGCAGTAATAGAGAACTGTATCAGTTTTCTTATAAAGACTATAAGAAATGATTTTAAAAACTCAAAAAAAAACAAAAAAAAAAAAAAAAAAAAAAACCCCCACACCAAAACCCCACCGAAACCAGGTAATGATATTCAATGCATCATTTCCATCTTTGTAATAGTGCCAACAAGCTAGAGCATTCCATTTAGTGCTCATTTGCTCAGTCCTGTCTGACTCTTTGCAACACCATGGACTGTAGCCCACTAGGCTCCTCTGTCCGTGGAATTCTCCAGGCAAAAACACTAGAGTGGGTTGCCACTTCCTTCTCCAGAGGATCTTCCTGACCCAGGGATTGAAAGTGTCTTCTATGTCTCCTGCACTGTAGGCAGATTTTCTACCCACTGAGCCATGGGGGAAGCCCAGTCATGTTAAATGGCACTGTGACTTTGGTGGTCTAGCCTTACAAAAACAACACTGGCCTAGTGGGATTCAGGGATATCGAAAGAAATACCTCTAGTTTTATTAGAAACAAGATGCCAGGGAACAAACAGATTTGAGACTTTTGGCGGCTAACTACAAAAAAGTTGGCAGTCCAGGGTCACACTAGGATAGGAAATGAAGTTCTACTGATTAGAAATTTCAATAGGATCTAATTTCTTTTTTTTAAATGTGGATTATTTTTAAAGTCATTATTGAATTTGTTACAATACTGCTTCTGTTTTTTTTGTTTTTTGGCCACAAGGCATGTGGGGTCTTGGCTTCCTGATCAGGGATCAACCCTGTACACCCTCCTGCACTGGAAGGTGACTTCTCAACTGCTGGACCACGAAGGAAAGCCCAGAATCTACTCATTTTAAAAGTTAAAAAAACAAAATTTTAGCATGTTACTCGCATTTTGTCCTAAAACAAGTATTTCTCATACATGAACTCAATGAACATACTGTGATAAGATCAAGACACCCACATCAGCAGTTAATAGTTTATTGATATTTTACAAAGGAATAGCTATATATGACAATAAGTGAAGTTATAAATACACTTCAGTAATATAAATGCAATGACCAAATGAAGTGGTAAAATTTATAGTATAATCAAAGCTGTAAAGATAACCAATATTTACATCTCAAATTCTTTTGACAAAATCAGGATAACTAAGATATATAACAGTAATATGTAAATATATGATAAATCAAGGAATAAAAATCCCTTCCCCTATTTTTCTTGAATAATTGACAGCTTATTGCATACACCTAAAATGTAGAATGTGAAAAAAACCTTTTAACAGCACATTTCAAATATGAGCTACCACGAAGTTTTTTCCATTTCATTTGAATATAACTAATACTTTTGATTCAAACTAAATGCAAATCAAAACTGGACCAGTTTCAGAGTTCAAAATACAGAATGCCTTAGTTCAGGTTCAGTGGAGTTTTCTACATCACCATCTCTGCCAGTTCTAAAGCTGTGCTATGATCACCTGGGTCACAAGTTTACCTGGGCTGCTGGAGGAAAGCTATGGCTCGAAAGCCGATGTCTTTCCTATAAACAGCTCCCTCAAACTTTATGGCGGCAAGTCCTTTCCTGGCTTCTTCAAGAGCTGAGATGAGATTTTCCCTGATGGCCGTGACAGTAAGGACCCTACCCCCGTTAGTCACCACCTTGCCATCTTTTAGGGCAGTGCCTGCTTGGAACACCTCCAGTCCTAAAGCCTGAGCCTCAGGAAACCCTGTAAGAGAAAGCATATTTGATACACCAATTACAGTAATAATATTATACACTGTGGCTTATTCGAGAGGGTTTTTTAAAAGTAAAATCTTTATTTCATTTAAATGAATCTTCACAAGAATCCTAACAGAAAGGAATTATGTGATATAACAGTAAATCGAACCTTCCTCCTAACAACAGCCTGTTCTGCTCTAGGGTGACAACTGTATTACACTAAAGCTTTTTATCATAGATCTCATGTAAAAATGATTATTTCAATAAAGGGAAAAAAAAAGGCAAGCTCTGAAAAGTTTGGTACTAGAAGTCAGTTATTTTCTCCTGAAAAGTAAAAAACTTAAACATCAATGAATAAATCCTGATCACTTTTTACTTTAGAGTAAAAGAATTTTTTTGCTTTACCACAGCCAACTAGATAAGGTTGCTTTTCCTTTTTAAATATTATTAAACTATATTTTCTAAATTATGCAGTGGGCAATTCATACAAAGATAACCTCTTGATTAAAAAAAATTTTTATATCCTCAGTTTGTCCTTTTCCTTTTCTCTTTAGCACTGTATTTGGTAATGTTAAATTTTTTCTGTATCAATTAAAAAAAAAGTTTTTTTTAAAAATTGAAGTACAGTGGTTTATAATATTGTATCTTGTCTTGGTGTTTCTATAAGATAGGGGCATTTAGTCATAGATACCCAAATATTTGGTGGTATCAGTTAAGTTCAGTCGCTCAGTCGTGTCCCGCTCTTTGCGACCCCATGAATCACAGCATGCCAAGCCTCCCTGTCCATCACCGACTCCTGGAGTTTACCCAAACCCATGTCCACCGAGTTGGTGATGTCATCCATCCATCTCATCCTCTGTTGTCCCCTTCTCCTCCTGCCCCCAATCCTTCCCAACATTAGGGTCTTTTCCAATGAGTCAACTCTTTGCACAACTCCAAAGTACTGGAGTTTCAGCTTTAGCATCAGTCCTTCCAATGAACATCCTTTAGGATGGACTAGTTGGATCTTGCAGTCCAAGGGACTCTCAAGAGTCTTCTCCAACACCACAGTTCAAAAGCATCAATTCTTAGGGGCTCAGCTTTCTTCACCATCTCACTGTCACATCTATAAGCCTTGACTAGACGGACCTTTGTTGGAAAGTAATGTCTCTGCTTTTAAATATGCTATCTAGGTTGGTCATAACCTTCCCTTCCAAGGAGTAAGCGTCTTTTAATTTCATGGCTGCAATCACCATCTGCAGTGATTTTGGAGCCCCAAAAAATGAAGTCTGACACTGTTTCCAGTATTTCTCCATCTATTTGCCATGAAGTGATGGGACCAGATGCCATGATCTTAGTTTTCTGAATGTGGAGCTTTAAGCCAACTTTGTCAGTCTCCTCTTTCAATTTCATCTAGAGGCTCTTTAGTTCCTCTTCACTTTCTGCCATAAGGGTGGTGGTGTCTGCATATGTGAGGTTATTGATAATTTCTCCCAGCAATCTTGATTCCAGCTTGTGCTTCTTCCAGCCCAGCGTTTCTCATGATGTACTCTGCATAGAAGTTAAATAAGCAGGGTGACAATATACAGCCTTGATATACTCCTTTTCCTATTTGGAACCAGTCTGTTGTTCAATGTCCAGTTCTAACTGTTGCTGCCTGACCTGGTGGTATCAGTAGCATCCAATATTGGGGCATCAGAAACTATTACACTTGTCACTAAAACTTTAGGGAAATTTTACCAATACAATGATCTTGATTCTATTCCTTCCCTTTCTTTGTTTTAAAAGGCAATCAGTTCCTAACTGCCCAGTTACCATGTGTGGTATTCATAGGGCAATGGACTTCCTGTCTGGGTAAGACAGTAAATAGGGTGTCTGGAACTTATTTACCATTTTAAAACACTGAGTTAAAAAAAAACAAACAAAAAACAAAACAAAACACTGAGTTATATATAAATTGGTTACAATCATTTAACTACTGATAGATGCCTCACCTCCTATAAAGAGAAACAAAAGAGAAGGCTATAGTTCTGAAACTACTTTAATTCTGCCATCAAAGTGACTATGGGTATACTGCAAACTGGGGGAGGGGTTAATCTGTGATCAGAGATCATATCCTGAAATCTGAAATTTATATTTCAAATTTACAACATCCTTGATACAGCATATTAAAAAGCAGAGACATTACTTTGTCAACAAAGGTCCATCTAGTCAAGGCTATGGTTTTTCCAGTAGTCACATATGGATGTGAGAGTTGGACTATAAAGAAAGCTGAGCACCAAACAATTGATGTTTTTGAACTGTAGTGTTGGAAAAGACTCTTGAGAGTCCCTTGGACTGCAAGGAAATCCAACCAGTCCATCCTAAAGGAAATCAGTCCTGAATATTCATTGGAAGGACTGATGTTGAAGCTGAAACTCCAATACTTTGGCCACCTCATGCAAAGAGCTGACTCATTTGAAAAGACCCTAAGATTGAAGGCAGAAGGGGATGATAGAGGATGAGATGGTTGGATGGCATCACTGACTCAATGGACATGAGTTTGGGTAAACTCTGCAAGTTGGTGGTGGACAGGGAGGCCAGGCGTGCTGCGGTTCAAGGGGTTGCAAAGAGTTGGACAACACTGAGCGAATGAACTGAACTGAACCTATGTAGTTTAAACTTATGTTCCTCTGACTCATATATTCCTATTATCTTACTGGCTCTCAGAGGATGGACAAGAAAGGCAGGACTGGGTGATTCTCCGTAAACTTGGCTAGGCCCACTTAAGTCTTCATTGTGCAGAAAGGGAAATGGATAGCAGTTCCTAAATACAGCAATTTTAGGTATCTGGACACCCATATCCAAGCAATAAGCAACAGAGTTATGTTAAGAACCCCTGAAAAGATACTGATGGCCTCACACCCTTACAGGGAGCTTTCCATGGGACAAAGGCCTACTGCGGTACTGTTCACATTGTCTCCCAACCTTGCATTCCCTGATGTTCACCTGTTATCTCTACACCCTTGGTGTAGTCTCCCGGATAACCTTTACTTGCCATGACCACAGTTACGGCAGCACAGTTGTCCAGCCAAACAGGCAGAGAAGTGCAGAGCAAGCCATCTAAGATAGACTGAATCACTTCATAAAGATCACTTTTAAGAAGTGGGAGGATCACCTGGAAAAAACACAATCAGTATGACAACTGAGAGAAATTTCAATTCTCCTGGGACATTTTATTCACTGAAATATCAGAATTTGCATTGTATTTCTCAAAGGTAATAATTATTTCAAGGCTGAAAAATCCTAAGATTAAAATAGCACGCATCTTTTTTTACTCACTTGGCACTCTGGATCACCGAAACGGCAATTAAATTCCAGAACTTTGGGGCCGTTCTTGGTCAGCATTATACCAGCATAGAGGACACCTTCATTAAAAAAGAAAAAAAAAAATCGTTAATGCAGACACTGTACTGTGACTCGGAGAAGGCAATGGCACCCCACTCCAGTACTCTTGCCTGGAAAATCCCATGGATGGAGGAGCCTGGTAGGCTGCAGTCCATGGGGTCGCTAAGAGTCAGACACGACTGGGCAACTTCACTTTCACTTTTCACTTTCATGCATTGGAGAAGGAAATGGCTAAGAGTCAGACACGACTGGGCAACTTCACTTTCACTTTTCACTTTCATGCACTGGAGAAGGAAATGGCAATCCACTCCAGTGTTCTTGCCTGGAGAATCCCAGGGATGGCAGAGCCTGGTGGGCTGCCATCTATGGGGTCACACAGAGTTGGACACGACTGAAGCGACTTAGTGGCAGCGGCGGCGGCAGGTATTTTGACTATGAAATTTAGAATATAGACTCAAGGTTTTGGAATGACCATAACCAATGTTACAACAATGGTCAATAAAAAAGTCGTTTAAAAAAAAGAGAAAATGCTGTAAACTTCCTCCATGAATCATGTCCACAATGACATCCATGTGCTTACCTGTGTATGGCATACCCTCCTCCTGCATGCCATCCACTGTCCTCTGAAGAATATTATTTTTAATTTTTAGCAACAAATCCTTAGAAACCTGGGGAATACAGAGAAATATTTAAATGTAATTGGTATTAAACTAAAAAAGTCCTCACCCACATTGAGGCTCCTTTGTATACTTCCAATATAGTCTGCATACCTCATAAGCCTGTAAGTTGAAAATCTAGAGTTTATAAAATTACAAAAATTAGAGCTAGAGTTAGTTCTTATATTAAAATCATTTTCACCAAATGGTAGTTTTAATACAGAGTCTAAAGTAAACCATGTTTGTTTTTTAATCTTTTAGTTAAGAAAAATATCGAAAGGGCACCATGTTATCAGCACAATTTTAACTATCATCAGTGAAAGGAAATGAGAGTTTCTAAGTGCTATTTTTTTAAGTGCTATTTATAATATACTCAATGCAGATTTTGGAGAAGGCAATGGCACCCCACTCCCGTACTCTTGCCTGGAAAATCACATGGACGGAGGAGCCTGGAAGGCTGCAATCCATGGGGTCGCTAAGAGGCAGACACGACTGAGCGACTTCACTTTCACTTTTCACTTTCATGTATTGGAGAAGGAAATGGCAACCCACTCCAGTGTTCTTGCCTGGAGAATCCCAGGGACGGGGGAGCCTGGTGGGCTGCCGTCTATAGGGTCGCACAGAGTCGGACACGACTGAACCAACTTAGCAGCAGCAGCAATGCAGATTTTTCATAAAACTGTCCAGGAATTGTGTGGAAACATACTTTATCCATTATAGTAGAAAGAGAAGAAGAAATGATAGTCTGACTTGCTTCTTGATGTAACACACCCACTCTTACTAAGCCCTGGATATCCAAAAGATGCATAATTAATTCCAGATTATAACTGGCTCAAGGGGTAAAAACAGGGTGTAGAAAGGAGGGGCTGGAAGGATCTGTTTAATCCACAAAGTTAAGTTTCACAAAGGCTTTTAGAAAAGTTTAGTCCCAAAGTGAGGCCATAAAAGATATTTTTCATTTATCAGGAAAACCAATTTGCTGATTCGTAATGTCATTTACAGGAAAAAAACAAAAACAAACTTGAAAAAGTAAAAATGTCAAAGAGTTCTTTGCAAAGACCAAATGATGGCTACCTGAGGGGCTGGACAATAGGCTCCCATTCCTCCCGTGTTGGGGCCCTCATCGCCCTCCAGCAATCGCTTATGGTCCTGTGCTGGGGGCATGGGGGCCACAGTCCGTCCATCAGTGAAGCACAGACACTGCAGAAAAAACAAACAGTCCACTTAACCTTCCATGCCAAAAAGTTAAAAAAAAAAAAAAATTCATAAGCAGAACTATACATACCTTAACTCCAGTTAGATTTTTTTTTTTTTAAGTAAAATGATTTAAAACATAAATAACTTTCCTAGATCAAGTATCAAAAGATTTTGTATATTCAATTCGGAAGGATCTATAATTTTTGAGCTAGGTTGGTCAAGGGGCAGGTCAAGCTACTCCCTAAAGTAAAAGAGTTCAACCTTCCCCCTCTTTAGATAATGTGTGATATAAGTCCAGTTCCCCTACTGATACACTAGGGGTGATTAAAAGAAGATAAATTACTTTTTCATTTGTATCCAAAATACTAAACACATACAAATTCCTTTGTATTGCTCAGTTTATGCTCTTGGTTGAAGCAACCAGAACAAATCAAGCCTTTTTTGGGGATCATAGATCAGATAACACAGTGTATACTCTATACAAGTTCAAAAGATGGATATACATACAGACACCTCTTCTCCTTCAAGAAGTTCTTCAATGACAACTGTTTCTCCTGCTTCTCCGAAAGCTTTACCCTTATTGGAGATAAAATACAAAGAGAAACTATAAGCTTTCATTACTTATTTAATCAGCTGCTTCATTTTGCACCATTTGTATAATGAACCAATGCACTAGTTTATAATTTCTCTTTCCCTTTCTGAAAGCCGCATAGGAACATATGAATGTCTCCTATTTTTAAAGTGGCAGTGATGTAGAGTTAGCACTAGTACAGAAGAAATGAATACATCATTAGAACCCTCCTGGGTAGCCTCCTTTCCAGGTTCAGTAAGGCAACAGAAAAACAGATGTTTTCATCATCACTTCTTCACTCTTATTTCCGATTACAATTATATTTGGTTATAGTAATTATACCGTAGTGTCTGTGAAAGCAGATTTCCAAAAGATGGAGAAACCCAAAACAACCAAGATGGATCATAAAAGCAAAACATTAGGGGCTTCCCTGGTGGTCCAGTGATTGGGAATCCACTTGCCAGTATGGGGGTCCCGAGTTCAATACCTGGTCTCGGAGAGTTCTGCATGATGCAGAGTAGCTAAGTCCCCCGTGCATAACTACTGAGCCTGTGTGCTGCAACTGCTGAAGCCCATGTGCCTGGAGTCTGCACTCCGCAGCAGGAGAGGCCACCGCAGTGAGAAGCCGGGGCACCACTGTGAGGAGTGGCCACCTGTCAGCCTGCCGTCAAAGCCTGTGCATGGCAGTGAGACCCAGCACAGCCAAAAATACTTTTTTTTCATTAAAAAAAAGCAAAATATATTAAAATAAAAAGCAATATATATTAACATTGTTTCACTTTTCTTAGACTTGAGACTCCAAGAACAGATACTTGTTTTTACAGAGATGGATTATAATACATAGTATTATAAACAGTAACTACTACCCATTTCCCTCATCTTGAGGATAAGAATTTGTAAGTATTTGAAAAATTGGGAGTAGTTATCCAGTGTGACTAGAAAATTATGAAAGTTTTTCAAAAGGATCAACTTACCTGCATAATCTCTCTGACAGCTTCACAGGCCTCCTCTTTGCTCCTGGCAACAATTACCCCTTTCCCAGCTGCAAGACCACTGGCCTTCACAACCAAAGCAGGGAAGTCTGCACTGTGAAGACAGAGGAAGTTTCAGTATTCAGTAAATCCTTACGATTCAAAAGTTTAAAATACTTTCAGATTTTGTGATGATATGCTATAGCAACAACTAAAAAGCAGAAAGAAACTAAAAACAACTAAAAAAACAGCTAACACCATTTTGATGCACCTCTTATCAGGATTCTTTTCTTCTGTATTCCTCTGTAGTTGCCTGTGATCAGACGTTACATACGATTTTGCTTTTCTCACCTACCCTGAGAGCATACCAACAAATCTTTGGGAGAAGAAATAGCAGCAGTATAGCATGGATAAGGAAAGATCTTTAAGATACAAAGTAGTGAATCATGGACCAATATAAGCACGGATACATAACTGCTCCAAGTACACGTAAGAAACTGTTGTTGGTAGTTTTTTCTGTTGAGTAGACCTGGAGATCCAGGAGACTTACAGAAAGTAACTACATTGTTACGTCCAAGGAATCTGGCTACTAGAAAACGATAAACTTCAATGTAGAATAAAGAATAAATAAGAATAACTACAACGAAAACTATGGATAGGAGGTTCGTGACATTGTACAGGAGGCAGGGATCAAGACCATCCCCAAGAAAAAGAAATGCAAAAAGGCAAAATGGTTGTCTGAGGAGGCCTGAAAAGAGAAGCGAAAGGCAAAAGAGAAAAGGAAAGATATACCCACTTGAATGCAGAGTTCCAAAGAACAGCAAGGAGACATAAGCCTTCCTCACTGATCAATGCAAAGAAATAGAGGAAAACAATAGAATGGGAAAGACTAGAGATCTCTTCAAGAAAATTAGAGATACTAAGGAACATTTCATGTAAAGGTGGGCACAATAAAGGACAGAAATGGTATGGACCTAACAGAAGCAGAAGATATTAAGAAGAGGTGGCAAGAATACGCAAAAGAACTACACAAAAAAGATCTTCACGACCCAGATAATCACGATGGTGTCATCACTCACCTAGAGCCAGACATCCTGGAATGCAAAGTCAAGTGGGTCTTAGGAAGCATCATTATGAATAAAACTAGTAGAGGTGATGGAATTCCAGTTAAGCTATTCCAAATCTTGAAAGATGATGCTGTCAAAGTTCTGGACTCAATATGCCAGCAAATTTGGAAAACTCTGCAGTGGCCAAAGAACTCGAAAAGATCAGTTTCCATCCAAATCCCAAAGAAAGGCAATGCCAAAGAATGTGCAAACTACCACACAATTGCACTCATCTCACACGCTAGCAAAGTAATGCTCAAAATTCTCCAAGCCAGGCTTCAACAGTAGGTGAACTGTGAACTTCTAGATGTTCAAGCTGGATTTAGAAAAGGCAGAGGAACCAGAGATCAAATTGCCAACATTTGCTGGATCACTGAAAAAGCCAGAGAGTTCCAGAAAAACGTTTGCTTTATTGACTATGCCAAAGCCTTTGAGTGTGCAGATCACAACAAACTGTGGAAAATTCTGAAAGAGATGGGAATACCAGACCACCCAACCTGCCTCTTGAGAAACTTCTGTGCAGGTCAGGAAGCAACAATTATAAAGTGGATATGGAACAACAGACTGGTTCCAAATCGGGAAAAGAGTACAACAAGGCTGTATATTGTTGCCCTGCTTATTTAACTTATATGCAGAGTAAATCATGAGAAACACTGGGCTGGATGAAGCACAAGCTGGAATCAAGATTGCTGGAAGAAATATCAATAACCTCAGACAAGGAGATGATACCATCCTTATGGCAGAAAGCGAAGAACTAAAAAGCCTCTTAATGAAAAGTGAAAGAGGAGAGTGAAAAAGTTGGCTTAAAACTCAGCATTCAGAAAAAGATCATGGCATTTGGTCCCATCACTTCATGGCAAATAGATGGGAAACACCAGAAACAGGGACAGACTTTATTTTCTTGGGCTCCAAAATCACTGCAGATAGTGACCACAGCCATGAAATTAAAAGACGCTGGCTCCTTGGAAGAAAAGTTATGATCAACCTAGACAGCATATTAAAAAGCAGAGATGTTACTTTGCCAACAAAGGTCCATCTAGTCAAGGCTATGGTTTTTCCAGTGGTCATGGATATGAGAGTTGGACTGCAGAGAAAGCTGAGCGCCAAAGAATTGATGCTTTTGAGCTGTAGTGTTGGAGAAGACTCTTGAGAGTCCCTTGGACTGCAAGGAAATCCAACTAGTCAATCCTAAAGGAAATCAGTCCTGAATGTTCACTGGAAGAACTGATGTTGAAGCTGAAACTCCAATACTTGGGGCACCTGATGCAAAGAACTGACTCATTTGAAAAGACTCTGATGCTGGGAAAATGAAGGCGGGAGGAGAAGGGGTTGACAGGGGATGAGGTGGTTGGATGGCATCACCAACTCAACGAACATGAGTATGAGTAAACTCTGGGAGTTGGTGATGGACAGGGAGGCCTGCCGTGCTGCAGTTCACGGGGTTGCAAAGAGTTGGACATGACTGAGCAACTGAACTGAACACAAAAACATACCAAGTAGCTAGATGTGTCAACAAAAAAAAGGCAAAGGCATGTATCTTCGAACATTCACTTATTGCTCATTATTTTCCATAGAATAAAGAACAGGATGTTTAATTTCAAGATTTAGGATTGAACAGTGGTGGCAGAAGGCCAAGTGATGATTCTTCTCTCTAGCTATGAAAAAAAAATCCATACCCTTTATGTTGTAAGATGCTGCTGCTGGTAAGTCGCTTCAGTTGTGTCCAACTCTGTGTGACCCAATAGATGGCAGCCCACCAGGCTCCCCTGTCCCTGGGATTCTCCAGGCAAGAACACTGGTGTGGGTTGCCATTTCCTTCTTCAATGCAGGAAAGTGAAAGTGAAAGCGAAGTCGCTCAGTCGTGTCCGACTCCTAGCGACTCCACGGATTGCAGCCTACCAGGCTCCTCCGTCCATGGGATTTTCCAGGCAAGAGTACTGGAGTGGGGTGCCATTGCCTTCTCCAACGTTGTAAGATGCCACTATGTCAATTTGGCTAACAGTGCATGACTACAGAACCAAATGTATCCTTTCCCCCTATAAACTATTCAGCAGAATTGTTAAAAAGCTTATCCTTCTGCAAGGCCACAAGAGTGAATCTCATTTTATTTTGATGTTGGAAAAAGGCAATCTATATTCTATGAGTTTTCCCCTAGAATTACCTTACTATAAACTTGTAACAGTGACTCATACATTCCAATATCATAATAAGATAACAAGATAACTGCCCTTCACAGGCTGTCTTCTATCTACCTCATAATGAAGTCACAGGCTTCTTTAGGTTTAGTGAAAGCTCTCCATCTTGCAGTTGAGATTCCATGTCGGTCCATAAACTCTTTGGCAAATCTCTTGCTGGACTCTAACTGAGCTGCTTGTGCTGTGGGGCCAAAGCACCGAACTCCCACAGAGTTCAGGTTCCCAACAATTCCTAGTGATGAAAATAAGCAGCCTTAGTCAGGTCTGTGCAGGGCCTTTTCATTCTGAAGCATTAGGATTAGACTAAATCTACACTGAGATAAGGCAGATGGCAGAGAATAGGAAACATGAACATTTTTCTTGCTTTCTACAGGATATAACAAAATGCTATTTACACATGAGTCAAGTACAACAAAAATTTATGTGATATTCAAATATATGGATAGAGCAGAATAAAAAGAAAATATTTCTCATGGCTGCAAATTTGATCTCTCATTCAAATTTAATCATATTATTATTTATATTATCCAGAGTAGTAATTCTTCGGAGGAAAAAAATCCTAGAATCCATAAATTTCAAGAGAGTGACAACTTTTCCCAAGGTAATGTTGTATTAGGAAACCTCATCTGTAAAATGTATGAGATTAGATGATCTCCAAGCTCCTGTTGGCACAGTATAAATCGTAACAATAAATAGAAATGAACTTTACCAGCAGCTAGAGGTGCCTCTGGTCCAACAACTACGAATTCAATTTTCTCATCTTTGCAGAACTGCGCAAGGGCAGTATGATCACTGATTGAGATGTCTGTGAAAAGAGAAAAGAAACAAACCCATCTTGTTTATATAAACATACTTTGTTTAAGGTATAATAAGTAAGTGTCTTGCTGAAGTTTAAGTACTATACTCTGGTATGCCAATCAATTGATGATTTTCTTTTAGTGTTGCAGGAGAGTTTCACCATGAGAAATTCAGAGCAGAGTACATTAGGCTAACCAACAAAGCTGAATTCTCTGTTATCACTACAGTGACAGAGAATTGAGGAAGTTTCCCAAGAGCTGTACTCTCCTGACTGTAGCGTTCATATCACTAGTGTTGATTATAAACAAAACAGTGTATCAGAGAATATACTCAGAAACTGGCCTTTTAAATGTCTTTCATTCAAGATTTACTAAAAATTACTATGTGCTAGATAACTGTCCTAGTCACTGAGTTAAGACATACACACAAATAGGGTCCCTACACTTAGGATGCTTTTATTTCACTATGGGAATACTGGGTTATGACTATCCAAGCAAACTAATAAAGTTAGGCAAATCTGATGTGAAGTAAATTGGGAGGCTATTTCTAACTCAGCCAGGCAGGGGCTCTTTGTGCAAAGATGTTTAAGCTAAGAATAGAACGGTGATTTTATGACCTTCCTCACTTTCCCAACCTACCAATGAGGTAAATCTTTCTCGACGAAGTTCTAAGTAGTACTGGGATCAACCACATACTGAGCATGAGCTGGTTTTATAGGCACTCTTCCACTTCACTGTATCTGGGCCACCATTCCTAATCTGGTTGAAGTCTCAAATTACTCTGCACAATTTTTCATTCCCCAAAATACATAGCCAAACACCTTGAATCTGTATTAGGTACTGCTTTGTGACTTTCTTATTAGACATGTTTTAAAGGTTTAAACTAATTTAAGGTAAGGAAGTGCTATACTCTGAACAACAGGATACCTTAAATTTATAACATATGGCAACTATTCAAATTACCACATACATTTTTGGGTTAAGCAAAGCATTCAAATCTGAACAGCAATTGACTATTACAAAGAACAGATGTGGTTGACAGTTTATCATTTATAATTGTTCACTTTTACTTAAAAAAAGTCATTACCAGTATTTGAAATCTTCTCAGAGCAGGCAGTGCCTGCATTTCCTGGGGTAACCAACACTTGTTTGACATGAGTAGACTGTGCAAGTTTCCAGGCCAGCGTGTGTTCTCGTCCTCCATTGCCAATGACAAGTACTCGGGCTGCCATTGCGCTATCTGCAAAGCAGGAATTCAGCAGGAAGATGAAAGCTGCAGAAAGAAAACCACAGTTGACCGTTTTAAACTGGGATTCATAATTTAAGAAATATGACTGTACTCTTAAGGATTAGCGTGGTACTTTAGAAATAAGGCAGACTGGCCTAGAGAGCTTGATTTAAAAAAAAGCAAAAACTACGAACAATCACCCTTTCTAGAGCTTCACTTTTAGAAGATTTAATAACCATCAAACCTCAGTTAAAAATGAGTCTTAATGTTGTTCCAGTGGTTAAGAATCCATCTTCCAATGCAGGCGACATGGGTTTGATTCCTGGCCAGGGAACTAAGACACCACATGCCGTGTAGCTGGCGTGCACAATATACTACTGTGCTGCAGCTGAGTGCCACAGCTAGAGAGAAGCCTGTGCACCACAAAGAAGACCCAATGCAGCCAAATAAATAAATAAATTCTGATGGCCATATAGTCTCTGTTCCAATTACTGAACTTTGCCATTGTAGCACAAAGAGCAGCCTTGGACAAGAGACAAATGTGGCCTGGCTATGCTCAGCAAAAACTTATACAAAACAGGCATGGGCTGTAGTCATAGTTTGCCTATTTCTGCTCTAAGCAACAAGAAGCTGTAAGAGGTTTATAAAGAATTAAGTGTGGCTAGGTTTCAATAAAACTTTATTTATGGACATAGCAATTTGAATTTTGCATAACTGTCATAGAAATATCATTTTCCTCACCCCCCCCGCCCCGCCACCATTTAACAACATAAAAATTATTCTTATTTAGTGAGCTGTACAAAAACAGGTAGTAGGAAGGATTGGTACCAAGAGCTATAGTCTGCTGATCCCCATTTAAGAAGCTGGTGCAGGGCTTCCCTGGTGGTGTAGCGGTAAGACTCTACCTGCCAATGCAGGAGACACAGGTTGGATCCCTAGTATGGGAAGATCCCACATGCCTTGGAGCATTGGTTGTATGTGTGTCACAACTACTGAGCTAGCATCCTAGAGCCTGGGAGCACTTCTGGGCCCCCTCACCCTAGAGCCCCTGCTCCAAAACAAGGGAAGCCACCATGATGAAAGGCCCATGCACTACAACAAAGAGTAGACCCTGCTCTCTGCAACTAGAGAAAGCAAAAGCAAAAAAGATCCAGTGCAGCCAAAAATACAAATAAGTAAATAAATCTTTTTTTTTAAGTGCAATATGCTGGCAAAGGGACTTCCCTGGTGGTCCAGTGGTTAAAAATCTGCCTTCCAATGCAGGGGATGTGCGTTCCATTCCTGGTTGGGGAACGGAAGATCCCACGTGCCAAAGGGCAGCTAAGCCCATGGGATGCAGCAGCCCCCTCCTCCCAAAGGAAATTGGTGGAGAAGGCAAAAATCAAATTTAAACACCTCTCACTTAGTTCTGGCATCTGATGCTGAGCAGGATGGGTAACTATCTCTCCGCTCAAGTTAGCATGTGACCTTGGTTAAGCTCTTACTGTCTGCAATTCAATTTCTATGCATCTTACAAGGTGGAATTAAGAATGTGCCTTATGAGGCATAGTAAGAATTGAAATGCCATTTATTTTTAAGTAATTATTACAAGTGCATACACTCAGTAGTAAAAGAATGCTAACATGCTACATTTGATTACTTTTGTCTAAACTGATGCTTCAGGGATAGAAATTCTAGAAAGCCAAAAGAGTGAATAATCTGTCATATTTGTCATATTCATTTACTAATTTTCAGAAGACATCTAATTAGAATGCAAACTGGTAACAGGAAAAACTGAAATCAGTTACTTATGAAATACTAGGAATACATATTTAAAGAAAAATCTAAATTGATAATATAAAAACACTTCTTGAGCACTTCTTGCCAGATGCTACTCTAAAAGCTTTTAATTTTAAAATTCTATGAGGCAGATAGGATTACTATCCACTTTTCTGATAAACATATCTGAGGTTCAGTTAGGTTAAGAAACTTGCTGCAGGTCACACAGATCAGAGGGTGAGATTCCAACAGAAGCAATTTTGCTTCAGATACAATTGAAAATATGAAGAAGAAAAACATTTACTAAGTTATCTCAGAAAGGAAAATGGTTAATGAAAACATAGAGTTGCCATGTGTATTGAAATATTTGAAATAAATATACCTTTAAATCTAGAGAAGACATTAGTGTGAATTACAGGGGCAGTGAGAGGATTATCGCCATAGATCTCTGAAATAGTTTTAGGACTCAAGACTGAGGGAATGTACATCCAGGAGAGGCTAGGAGCCCTTCAGTCAGAAGACCTGGGACTGGGTTAAGACTTACTAGCTGGGAAACCTGGAGGGACTTAACCTTCTTGGGCCTCAGTCGTCTAAATGGATAACATAACAGAGAAAAGCCATTTCAAAAGACTTGGTGAATAACACAACATAGAAACCAACTGCAAAATGGGATTAAGTAACTTGCTAGAGACAAAGGACGGAATTAACAAGAAAATATGCAATTCTGGTGCATGACATAAAAAAAAGCATAAAGGTACAAAAAGGGCCCTGACACCTAAAGCAGAGGAAATGACAGACCCGTTGTAAACCTCAGTTAAAACTGAAAAAGCACATGCCCAACCTTCACCCATGGTATGTGGAAACGAGATGAAAATTCCTACAGCCAAACCAGTTCAGATAGTTTCATCTCATGCCTGAGAGTAAATCCGCCAAACCAAACCGTAAAGCAACTTTACTGAGAGGCATAGGAAACTCACCCGGCGATCCAGGGGGGACCTTGGGGCCCGCGCGTAGACCTTCGCCGAGCGCTCTGGATCGGAACGCACGCCACGCGCGCCGGAAGTTGGGCGCGCGGAACCCGGCGCGCACACCCCTCCCATCCCGCCCTCGACTGGCTTCGCCTCCCCATTGGCTGGCGCGGCCCGTGGTCCCCACCCCGTGGTAATCAAGAACGATTCCCTCTCGCTCTCGGGCGCGGCCTGAACCTCCCCTCCCGAGCAAATCTCTTAAGCCTTACTCGTTTACAGTGTTTAATTTTGTGGTACCAGGTGCCACGTAAAATCTATTCTCCCCCTCCAGAACCTCCTGAGCTCTGAGGGTGGGGAGCGCCAAAATGCTAAACCCATGTTCAGCTGCTTGTGTGTTGCTTAGGAATCAGAACTGACCGGCTACTGTGCAAAAGTCTCGTGACGCGCCTGGCTCCTGACGAGATTACAATGCACCAGGGTTTGAGCTCAGCTGGCTCGTGACCTCTGACCCAATGCTAAAATGGGGGGGAAAAAAAAGCTGATTATAGGATGCCATGGGAGAGAGATGGGGGGATGAAAACGTTATTCTTCGTACGGTGGGCAGGCGCTGATAATATGCTTTCCCGGAGGGATCTCCCCTGCCGAAACGCGGAAGACATGTTGGAGCACCCTGTTGCCCTTCCCGCTCCCTTTCCTCACGGAATTTAATCTCGGGTAGTTAGTGACTAAAATAAGCCTCTTAAACGCCCCCTCCCCCACGAACGCTGGTGAAGACTGACAACTGAAGCTGACACAGCCACCTCGAGAGAGACTTCTCCTGTAATGGCGCCTGCGTCAGTCACTAACATGGCGGACACAGTCGTGCGCGGCGCAAACGTCAGCAGCTCTACCCTAGACGCTCAGAAACAGCGAAGGAGAGCGGGGCCGTGCTCACTGATAGGTTCGGAGGCGGAGCGTGCCGGTCTGGGCTCTCCCACAGGAGCCAATCAGGACGGCGAGAGACGGAATTGGCCGCTGCGCCTCCTCCCGAGGCATGCTGGGAGCCTGGAGGACTAGTGAGGAGGAGTTGAGAGAACGGAGCGGACGCCATGGCGACCAACATCGAGCAGATTTTTAGGTCTTTCGTGGTCAGTAAATTCCGGGAAATTCAACAGGAACTATCAAGGTAAGCGCTCCTCAGACTCTTCTGCTCCCAAAGGACCGCTGGGACCCCACGGGGCCCTCCATGGAACCTTTCTTCGGAGACGCTGTCGTTGCTCGTCTCAGGCCCGGCTACAGCCCCGCCTGGGCCTGGGATCCATTTTCCGGCCCCCCCACCCCCATCCGCTCCCTCCCTTCCCGGCGAGGAACTTCGCCCTTTCCGAGGTAATCCCAGGCTCTCTCTTCTAGAACCGACTTAAGATGCTCAGCCTTCTGTCCTGTTTGGGCATCCCCTACCGTCTAGCTACTGTAGGCCTGCTTGTCCACCAGGGATGGGCCTAGTTCCTTCCTCAGCTCTGCCGCCGCGCTTCCCCTCCCCCTCTCCGCCTCCGCGGATTTCGCCGGCCGGTGTCTTTGACCGGAAAGGGGTCTAACGGCCGTTTCTTGAATAATCTTAAATACGCTTTATTATTGCAAGCTTCGGACCATTTGGGGGTCGGGATCCTTTGAGAAGATGATTTGGGTCCTAATGTCCTGTGGCTTCCACCAGGTAGCATTTTAAATAGTCTGGTAGATTAGAAATTTAAATTAAAGCAGTTCGAGTTAACGTTAGCTATTTTGACAGAATATTCGAGGCGAGGATGGAAGGAAACTTTGAATTACTAGTAATTACTAAATTTAGCAAGTGGAAAGTGGAGTTCGTGTACTGGTCTAAATATTCTTGCTCCCTCTGCCCCAATTGACATATTTGACCAACATGCTGTTTTTGTCATCGCTACTAGTTTACCCTTGGTTCCACACAATTTGAATGGGAAGAGACTTGCAAAGAAATAGTTGCTTACTCAGGAAGGAAAATCGCGTGGGTCATGTTATTTAGTGGTTGTCTTTTTGTATTTTTATTTTGTGTAACGTAAACATTTGTTCCCAGTTAAATGCATTGTTAGTTGTGTTTTAAAAGTTGAGAGCTAGAATCAGGCGTGAGGTGAATTTGAAAATTAGCCGGAAACTCAGTTGTAAACTTAACGCTCCAATTAACGTGAGGTTGTGGGGCAGTGATAGAGATTTGCTGGAATTCTTTGCGTATACCTTGTTTTTTAAGTGGGAAATATATCTGTTCATTGATATAGTTGCTTTTTGAAATTTTGTTATTTTTAGGATGGTGAGAAACGACCTGAGCTAAGGGAATAGAATTTTCCTGGAAACTTTTTAATAGTTGCATGCAATAAGTAGTTGTGTTTGGTAATTGTAATGTCTTGTTTCTGTACTTTTCAAAAATTAGGTTTTGTATTAGAAGTTTTATTGTCGTAGAAAGTTTAGAAAAAATAGAGAAACGAATTTTAAAACACATGGTTATTGATCTTTATGTTCTTTAATTTTTTTTTCTTGTCCATACAGATGCACGTGTTTTGTGAAATGTGATCATCTTGTTTTGTGTTTGTTTGGTTTTTTTTTTCACCTGTATATTGTGAACTTTTATCATGGTTTCAGTAGGCTTTGGAACATTTTTCCGGGCTCCACAGAATTCTGTTTATTGTAAGATTGTATTGATATTTAGGTGCCTTGAAATTTCCACCCTTTTTCAGTAGTTGAATGAACATCCGGATAGCTTTAAGATGATTACTTTCTTATAGACTGTCTGGTTTTGTTTTGTTTTTTATACCTACTTTTCTGATTTTTAAATCCGTAGATTTTTTAGTAAGATAAGCACAGGGTAAGTGCTTAGGAAAAATGTAAAGAAAGTCCAGGAAGAAAGTCTAAAAAGAAAATTAGATAAAGCAGTTTATTACTAGAGGAGTAAAAAGCTTCTTTTCAAGTAACTTTATACAGTATCAGTGTCAAGATTATTTGCTATTTTAGTGAGCTGTAGTTTTTCTGTGTGTGTCATTTATTTTTTTATGTATATTGGTTTGAGTGAAGTTTTTATATATAGATGGTTAGGAGTAAGAGCTCTGGTTTTGAATGCCAGCTTTACTGCTTAATAGATGTGTAACCTTCAGCTAGGTTTTTTTGTTGTTTTGTTTTCTTTGGGCCTCATTTTCCTCATTGAAAAATCAGAACAGTAGTGCTGATTTCAGAGTTTGTGGGGATAAATGAGTTTAGAAATGTAGAACCATGTGACCCTAATTAATAATTAATAAATGTTAATATTTATTGTATGATTCATTGTATTAGAAAACCAAATATTCTTTAATATCATGAAAAGCTACTGAATTTTTTTGTTAGTTAAAGCTTAAGTTACAGTAAGTCACACATGCTGTTGTGAAAATAGTTTTCTAAACAATTTTGTAAATTTGTACAAAATAATACAAGTGGCAAATGATAAAAATAAATGATATATTAAAATGTATCTTCTGTCAAGATTCTTCTGTTCCTATGAATTGAAAATATGTTAAGTGATTCATTCATTTACTCTTACTATAAATGAGTTGGTTTACATGATTTTTGGTAACTGGGTGAAAACTATATAAATGTAGTTTTTCTTTTCAATATTATGGCATTTCAGTAACTGAAGAGTTTCAACCTGATCTGAAGCTACCAGTTATACTTTTGACTAAATGTCTGTGGCTAAATTTTTGTTACTTCATATTGCTGATGGTGATTGTGATCCATCCAGAGGTGTAGCTTTATTGTCACTATAGCATTTACCATAATGTTAGATAATGTGTTTTTCTTCTTTGGTTTTGTTATTGTGATCTTAGTAATTTTTTTCCCCTGAGAGAAATATGCTGGTTGGGGAGTATTTAGTTTTTTGTTTTTTTTTAAAAGAGGTTGGAAACCTGTTTTAAAGATTTTTTTTAACTTTAACACTTCTGAAAACTTTAAGAAATTGTATGAAAATAAAAATGTGCCAACTGTTAAGTAGTGTTAAGGAAGCACTGTTGATGGGGAAAAGGGGAATATCATCCAAAATTAAATACAAAATGGTGAAATGTATGAATAATATGAGGTTTTTTTAAAATAAATTGTTACAAATATTTATATGTCATGATAGAATTATTAACGAATTTTGATAACTTTTCTTGTCAAGTGGAAGGAGTGAAGGACAGCTCAATGGTGAAACAAACACACCTATTGAAGGAAACCAGGCAGGTGATGCAGCTGCCTCTGCCAGGAACCTACCAAATGAAGACATAGTTCAGAAGATAGAGGAAGTACTTTCTGGGGTCTTAGATACAGAATTACGATATAAGCCAGGTAAGTTGAAGATAATTACCTGTCTTGAAAGCTAAATTTTTAAAAATAGTTAATAGTTAAATAATAGTATTTCTGATTGCACGGTATTTAAGATGTTCATTAGATCTGAAGTGTCAGTAAGTTGAATTTTTAATTTAACTGATTTACTGAAGACTTTGTTTATGTCCATTTTTTGAAAATACAATTGCAGTTGTTTGCTTTACTGGTGGAATGTAACTGTATTAGATTTGTAGTGCCTCAGTGCCAGGATTTTGAATATGGATTTTCATTGAAAAATTGTGTAAGTGTCAAGTTTTGGAAGGTACAGGAGTCTGGACCAAATTGTAATGATTTTAAAACCCTGGAAACTTTAATTTAAAACTCAAGGTTAGAGATTACTTTGTTTTTGCATCTACTTTTAAAGGTATAATAAATGGGGAGGAAGCATTGCTGGATATTGAGCATGTGGGGAACTGATTAAATAATTGGTGCTTAGAAATGTCTTATCATCAACCATCAACATTTTATGGATTTTTTTTTTTTTAATACGGAGTATGGCTTAAAAAAAATAGTATAGACTGGCCATGCTTAGATTCATGACTTGAGCAACTTTTGTTGAAGTATAATGTAGATTTGGTACATAATATAAACAATTAGTAGAAAATGATTAGTTTTGTTTTGAAACAGATCTTGTCTTGTGTTAATTCACTTTTTCCATAATCTTGATGACCTGGATTTCTGATCTTTTTCTGAGATCACTAAGGTTTATCAGATTTTATACTGGCATTAGAATAAATCTCATCTAGTAATAAAGTGTACACCATATTTTGGTTTAGATATGCAGAAATGTTCTTAACCTCTTAAGGGTTGTAAATTAACTTCTTAGTAACTTTAGAAGAGAAGGGAAGAGGTGTTACTTTTCTTAGAATACAGCATGAGTGATTTAGGTTCCATGTTTTGTGTTTGTTGCTCAGACCTTTGCCATCTTTATAAAAGCGTTCCCTAGCACTGAGCGACTTCACTTTCACTTTTCACTTTCATGCATTGGAGAAGGAAATGGCAACCCACTCCAGTGTTCTTGCCTGGAGAATCCCAGGGACGGGGGAGCCTGGTGGGCTGCTGTCTGTGGGGTCGCACAGAGTCGGACACGACTGAAGCGATTTAGCAGCAGCAGCAGCAGCATTTGCTGAGAGTTTACTTGATGCCACGCGTTATTCAGTGTACTTTGCATGTTTTAACTCAGTTTGTCCTCTGCCTCTGAAAGACAGTGTCAGCAATTGAGTGGTGCATTGATTCAGTATGCAAAAGCAGACAGTCAGTTCTAAAGCCAGTGCCACATTGCTTCTTGAATGAGTAAATAGGAGTTATGAAATAGTCACAAAAATTATTCAGTATATGTATTTTTAGGAATTCTGATAGTTAATAATATGAAAGATGTTTATATGTAAGTGTAGTTTAAAAGTTGTATATTGAGAGCTGGAGAAAATAATTGTTTTAGATGAACTTAGGAAAAATACATTTTAATGTAATTCTAAGAACTTTTATAATAAATTAAGAACTTATTTTTAACCCTGGCTTTAGTTGTAGAAGTGTTGCAAAGGTGCCAGTCTTCATATAGCTGGTTTATGGAAAATTATTTAACAGGAAATGTCTTATGGTATCTTTAACATGGAATGTAAGGTATTGTTTATATGATTTATCTAAATCTATCTTGGGGAATATTTGACATAATTAATTTTCTTTAATTTTAGACTTGAAGGAGGCATCCAGAAAAAGTAGATGTGTGTCTGTCCAAACAGATCCTACTGATGAAATTCCTACCAAAAAGTCGAAGAAGCATAAAAAGCACAAAAATAAAAAGAAGAAAAAGAAGAAAGAAAAGGAGAAAAAGTATAAAAGACAGTCAGAAGAATCCGAGTCAAAGCCGAAATCACATCATGATGGGAACATAGAGTCGGATTCCTTTTTGAAGTTTGATTCTGAACCTTCAGAGATGGCACTGGAGCATTCTGTAAGAGCATTTGGCCTGTATGATACCAGTGAATCTCCTGCAGTTGTGCTTGAACCTCCTGTAGTCTCGATGGAGGTCTCAGAGCCACACATCTTAGAAACTTTGACGCCAGCTACAAAACATACAGAACTGTCAGTTGCATCTACGTCAGTAGTCTCAATGCCGTCAGAGCAGTCTGTGGCAGTAATGCTGGAACCATCCACAACAAAGATTCTGGATTCCTTTGCAACAGCACCAGTGCCTACAACAACAGTAGTGCTAAAGTCATCTGAGCCAGTGGTAACAGTGTCAGTGGAGTGTCAGATGAAATCTGTGCAGAAATCTTTGGAGAGCACACCTCCAGAGCCATCAAAGATCATGTTGCTAGAGCCTCCAGTAGCAAAAGTGCTAGAGCTATCAGAAACTCTTGTGTCATCAGAGACACCTACTGAGGTGCACCCTGAGCCAAGCACGTCAACAGCAATGGATTTTCCAGAGTCGTCAGCAATTGAAGTGCTAAGATTGCCAGAGCAGCCTGTAGAAGGACCGTCAGAGATTGCAGATTCATCCATGACACGACCGCAGGAGATGCTGGAGCTGCCCAAGACCACAGCGTTGGAGCTGCAGGAGTCGTCGGTGGCCTCAGTGATGGAGTTGCCGGGGCCACCTGCGACCTCCATGCCGGAGTTGCAGGGGCCCCCTGTGACTCCAGTGCTGGAGTTACCTGGGCCCTCTGCTACCCCGGCGCCAGAGTTGCCAGGGCCCCTTTCTACCCCAGTGCCTGAGTTGCTAGGGCCCCCTGCGACAGCAGTGCCCGAGTTGGCGGGGCCCTCTGTGACATCAGTGCCACAGTTGTCACAGGAATTGTCAGGGCTTCCAGCACCATCCATGGGGTTGGAGCCACCACAGGAGGTACCAGAGCCACCTGTGATGGCACAGGAGTTGCCAGGGCTGCCTGCAGTGACAACAGCAGTAGAGTTGCCAGGGCAGCCTGTGGTAACAGTAGCAATGGAGTTGACCGAACAACCTGTGACGACGACAGAATTGGAGCAGCCTGTGGGGATGACAGCGGTGGAACATCCTGGGCAGCCTGAGGTGACAACGGCAACAGGGTTGCTGGGGCAGCCTGAGGCGGCAATGGTGCTGGAGTTGCCGGGACAGCCGGTGGCAACGACAGCGCTGGAGTTGTCAGGGCAGCCTTCGGTGACTGGGGTGCCAGAGTTGCCAGGGCTGCCTTCGGCAACTAGGGCGCTGGAGTTGTCGGGGCAACCTGTGGCAACTGGGGCACTGGAGTTGCCTGGGCAGCTCATGGCAGCTGGGGCACTGGAGTTCTCGGGGCAGTCTGGGGCAGCTGGAGCACTGGAGCTTCTGGGGCAGCCTTTGGCAACAGGGGTGCTGGAGTTGCCAGGGCAACCTGGGGCGCCAGAGTTGCCTGGGCAGCCTGTGGCAACTGTGGCGCTGGAGATCTCTGTTCAGTCTGTGGTGACAACGGAGCTGTCAACGATGACCGTGTCGCAGTCCCTGGAGGTGCCCTCGACGACAGCGCTGGAATCCTATAATACGGTAGCACAGGAGCTGCCTACTACATTAGTGGGGGAGACTTCTGTAACAGTAGGAGTGGATCCCTTGATGGCCCAAGAATCCCATATGTTAGCTTCTAACACCATGGAGACCCATATGTTAGCATCCAACACCATGGACTCCCAAATGCTAGCGTCCAACACCATGGACTCTCAAATGCTAGCATCCAACACTATGGACTCCCAGATGTTAGCCTCTAGCACCATGGACTCCCAGATGTTAGCAACCAGCTCCATGGACTCCCAGATGTTAGCAACCAGCTCCATGGACTCTCAGATGTTAGCAACCAGCTCCATGGACTCTCAGATGCTAGCAACCAGCTCCATGGACTCCCAGATGTTAGCAACCAGCTCCATGGACTCCCAGATGTTAGCAACCAGCTCCATGGACTCCCAGATGTTAGCAACCAGCTCCATGGACTCCCAGATGTTAGCAACCAGCTCCATGGACTCCCAGATGTTAGCAACCAGCACCATGGACTCCCAGATGTTAGCCACTAGCTCTATGGACTCCCAGATGTTAGCATCTGGCACTATGGACTCTCAGATGTTAGCTTCTGGCTCCATGGATGCTCAGATGTTAGCGTCTGGTACCATGGATGCCCAGATGTTAGCATCTAGTACCCAAGATTCTGCTATGTTGGGTTCAAAATCTCCTGATCCCTACAGGTTAGCTCAGGATCCTTACAGGTTAGCTCAGGATCCGTATAGGTTAGGTCATGACCCTTACAGGCTAGGTCATGATGCCTACAGGTTAGGGCAGGACCCCTATAGATTAGGCCATGATCCCTACAGACTAACTCCTGATCCCTATAGGATGTCACCTAGACCCTATAGGATAGCACCCAGGTCCTATAGAATAGCTCCCAGGCCATATAGGTTAGCACCTAGACCCCTGATGTTAGCATCTAGACGTTCTATGATGATGTCCTATGCTGCAGAACGTTCCATGATGTCATCTTATGAACGCTCTATGATGTCTTATGAGCGGTCTA
The DNA here is from genome assembly GCF_027580195.1 of Bos mutus. Lineage (NCBI taxonomy): Eukaryota > Metazoa > Chordata > Mammalia > Artiodactyla > Bovidae > Bos > Bos mutus. The sequence goes on along the minus strand of NC_091617.1, from coordinate 1,225,370 downwards.
TGATGTCCCCTATGGCTGAGCGTTCTATGATGTCCGCCTACGAGCGCTCTATGATGTCAGCCTATGAGCGCTCTATGATGTCCCCTATGGCTGAGCGCTCTATGATGTCAGCTTATGAACGCTCTATGATGTCAGCCTACGAGCGCTCCATGATGTCCCCAATGGCTGACCGATCTATGATGTCCATGGGTGCTGACCGGTCTATGATGTCATCGTACTCTGCTGCTGACCGGTCTATGATGTCATCGTACTCTGCAGCTGACCGATCTATGATGTCATCTTATACTGCTGATCGTTCAATGATGTCTATGGCAGCTGATTCTTACACCGATTCTTATACTGATACATACACGGAGGCATATATGGTGCCACCTTTGCCTCCTGAAGAGCCTCCAACAATGCCACCATTGCCACCTGAAGAGCCACCAATGACACCACCATTGCCTCCTGAGGAACCACCAGAGGGTCCAGTGTTAGCCGCTGAGCAGTCAGCATTAACAGCTGAAAATACATGGTCTGCTGAGGTGCCAGCATTACCTCCTGAAGAGTCTGTATCGCTGCCTGAACCTCCTGTGAGTCAAAGTGAGATTGCGGAGCCTTTGGCAGTGACTGCTAATTATTCAGTGTCAGCATCGGAGCCTTCAGTGTTAGCATCAGAGGCTGACGTGACTGTTCCAGAACCACAGCTAGAGCCAGAGTCTTCAGTTATGTCAACACCTGTAGAGTCTGCTGCTGGAGCAGAAGAGCATGAAATGGTTGCAGAGAGACCAGTGACTTACATGGTGTCTGAAACTCCCACAACATCAGCTGAACCAACTGTGTTAACATCAGAGCCTTCTGTTATGTCAGAGACAGCAGAAACTTATGATTCCATGAGGGCTTCAGGACACACTGCCTCAGAGGTATCTATGTCTCTGCTGGAGCCAGCAGTACCTATTGCAGAGCCATCACAGAGCACTGTAGATCTGCCAGCCATGGCTGTTCCAGAGCACCCAGCTGGGATTGTTTCAGAGACATCAACCGTGGCTGTCCCAGAGCCACAGGCTGAGGCTGTCCTAGACCCTCCAGCTGCAGCTGTCCAGGACCCTCCAGCTGTGGCTGTCCTGGACCCACCAGCTGAGGCTGTACCAGAGCCCCTGGCCTTGTCTGAGCCAGAGCATGTTACTGTTGCTATGCCAGTTGTCTCTACCCTGGAGCCTACTGTGCCTATTCTGGAACCAGTGGTGTCCATCCTTCAACCTAATGTGATTGTTTCAGAACCATCTAGTTGTGTCCAAGAGTCCACTGTGACAATTTCAGAGCCTCCTGTCACTGTCTCAGAGCAAACTCAAGTAATACCAGCTGAGACAGTTGTAGAGTCTACAGCAGTAATATTAGAATCTAGTGTTACAAAAGGAATGAATTTACTATCTGGTGATCAAAGTATTGCTTCAGAGATTGGCCTGCAGGAGATAGCCATGCATTCAGAGGAAGAGCCACGTGCTGAAGGACTCCTGAAGAGTGGCTCTAATGAAACTGAAAATTGTATAAGTACAGACCTTAACATAAATAATCACTTAATTGCTCAAGAGATGGAATGTAGCACAGTGTCTGCTGCCAGCACTGGTGCTATTGGTGAAATTGGTGAAGAGGCAGTTTTGCCTACCAGTGAGACTAAACAATGCACAGTATTGGATACCTGTCCTAGTGTTAGTGAAACTGAGCTAGGAGGAACTCTGTCTTCTGTTGGTCCCGTTGTCCTTGAATCTGAAGCAGTGGGAACTGGTAAGGATCTTGAATTTGGCACAGCATCTGCTCTCAGTTCAGTTAGTAAATATGATGGTGAAGTATCTTTAACTACTCAAGATACTGAACATGACATGGTAATTTCCACCAGTCCCAGTGGTGGCAGTGAAGCTGACATAGAGGGACCTTTGCCTGCTAAAGACATTCATCCTGATTTATCTAATAATTTTATCAACAAGGATGCAGAAGGATCATTACCTGTACAGGAGAGTGACCAGATGTTAGCAGCTGCTATCAGTCCTAAGGAAAGTAGTGGAGAAGATAAAGAAGTATCTCTCACTACTAAAGAGATATTGTCTGATTCAGGATTTCCTGCCAGCATTGATGATATTAATGAAGCTGATTTAGTGAGACCATTACTTCCTAAAGACATGGAACGTCTTACAAACCTTAGAGCTGGTATTGAAGGACCTTTACTTCCGAGTGAGGTGGAACGGGATAAATCTGCTGCCAGTCCAGTTGTAATTAGTATACCAGAAAGAGCTTCAGAGTCGTCTTCAGAGGAAAAAGATGATTATGAAATTTTTGTAAAGGTTAAGGACACACATGAAAAAAGCAAGAAAAATAAGAACCGTGACAAAGGCGAGAAAGAGAAGAAAAGAGACTCTTCATTAAGGTCGAGAAGTAAACGTTCCAAGTCTTCTGAACACAAATCTCGAAAACGCACCAGTGAATCTCGTTCTAGGGCAAGGAAGAGATCATCTAAGTCCAAGTCTCATCGCTCTCAAACACGTTCGCGGTCACGGTCAAGACGCAGGAGGAGGAGCAGCAGGTCAAGATCAAAGTCCAGGGGAAGGCGATCTGTATCAAAAGAGAAGCGCAAAAGATCTCCAAAGCACAGATCCAAGTCCAGGGAAAGAAAAAGAAAAAGATCAAGCTCCAGGGATAACCGGAAAACAGGTAGAGCTCGAAGTCGCACCCCAAGTCGTCGGAGCCGGAGTCATACTCCGAGTCGTAGGAGAAGATCCAGATCCGGGGGGAGAAGGAGCTTTAGCATTTCCCCTAGCCGACGGAGCCGCACCCCAAGCCGAAGGAGCCGCACCCCAAGCCGAAGGAGCCGCACCCCAAGCCGACGGAGCCGCACCCCTAGCAGACGGAGCCGGACCCGAGTCGACGGAGCCGGACCCCGAGCCGTCGGAGAAGATCAAGATCTGTGGTAAGAAGACGAAGCTTCAGTATATCACCAGTCAGATTACGGCGATCACGAACACCCTTGAGAAGAAGGTTTAGCAGGTCTCCAATCCGTCGCAAACGATCCAGGTCTTCAGAAAGAGGCAGATCACCTAAACGTCTCACAGATTTGAGTGAGTCATTTAAATATTTAATGGTATTAAAGAATGATTTGAATCTGAATTTTTTTCTGTGAGTTTAATGACATATTGGGGATTATTGGTTTTTGAGGATAAATATTTCTATCTTTAAGTTTTTGTAATTAGCTTCTGTTTAGAAAATGTGGGAGTAAGTATTTTTATAATTAGCTTTAAAAGATTAGCTTTGGAGTATATTAGAACCAAAGTATTTCCATACTTTAATGTTTTCTTTCTGCTTGAACTATATACCATAACTAAAAATGGCAAGTAGAAGTTCAATTAGGTGTTGTTACTGTAATTATTCCAACATAGGTTCTTGCAAATAAGCCTGAAATCAGACATTTCTTTTTTAAATAGTTACATGTCTTAAAATGGCATATAGAACTGTTAAATGTTTGTGAGGATAATTCTAATTGGTATAATGGGTAATGTAAGTGAGTAGGGAATTTTGCATGTGGGGAGTTAATGATTTCAGTCTGTCTTTTACAAAATGAAGTGTTCTAATATCTCCTGCTTTTTTAAGTGAGCAGAGGTGACTAAAATTTGATGGATAATGTATGACTACTGTTAATGGATAATTTGTCATTATCCCAGTAGATTGGACATTTCCAGGTCAGACTAGTCTAAAGAAAAAGTCCTAGACAGAACCTTAGGGGAGAATGATTCAGTTTAACAGATGGTTTTTGAGTGCTTTTTTTATTAAAAAACATAAAGATTACCAGCTAGTACAAGAGACACAGATAAAATGCATGTATGTCTGTTTTACCAAGTAGTGAAACTGCCTAAGAGCAGAATGTGATGATTGCTGTAAATACTGGTACAGATTAGGTACTTCGGGAGCACAATGGAGAGGAATGTTAAATTCTGACTTAAGACTTGTTACTTTGAAATGGTGGCAGTTTTGAAATTGGGCTCAAAGAGTGATTTAGAATGTTATTAAGAGATTTAGAAGGAGAGTAATTTAAGGGGCACCATAGTTTTGGAAAACAAAGTAGGCTTTGGCAGGTGTGGGAGTTAGCATGTATAGCAGGGTGATTATTGTAGTTGTGTAGTTTAGCTATTTTGTATAGTGTTTGAGTGGGAAGCTAAATACGGACTTAATTCACTTTTAAATATGGGGCATTTTCTTTATTTCTTTAAATCTTTGAGCCAAAGAATGATTTCATCACAGCTGTAAGTTTGGGCAGAAAATTGATGCCTTTAATTTTTTTAGCATGTAAAACATTAGATAATATAAAATGTATAGCCTTTCAGGAAAACTGCTTTTTGTATTTTTCCTCTTGCAGATAAGGCTCAGTTACTTGAAATAGCCAAAGCTAATGCAGCTGCCATGTGTGCTAAGGCTGGTGTTCCTTTACCACCAAACCTAAAGCCTGCACCCCCACCTACAATAGAAGAGAAAGTTGCTAAAAAGTCAGGAGGAGCTACTATAGAAGAACTAACTGAGGTAAGCTAGACAGAATTTGTTTTCATTCTTAAATGGATTACTCCAGTGATGTTGACTCTGGAGCGTGCCAAAAACCTGAATTGTGGGCTGAACTGATAATGGCTGGCACCGAGTGGCCAAAACCCGAAATACAGACGTGGCAGCGGCAGAAGCTCTGTTTAGCAGGCCATTATCCGGGATGGCTAAGCTCCGCTAGCTAAGTTACTTCCCATTACTTTTGCTTTCCAGTTTTAGAAGCCAAACTGACTGAGGAGTGGGACGGTTCGTTTGAATGGAGGAGGTGTTGAGTGAGCAACACGCAGAAGCTCGCCTACAGTTTCGTTTCCATTCACGACGCGTTCACTGATCGCCACGAGTGTACTGCATATACGCAAAGACACAGACAATCTTCAGAAATGATCTTTTGCCACCGGAGCTTGGAAATTAATGAGAATAGCTGGCCATTGCCTGAAAGGAACTTCTTTCGCATCAACATTTCGGGTTTTGGCTGTTTGGTACCAGCCATTGGTGATAATGGCCGGCCATTATCAGTTCTTCCTGCGGTTCGGGTTTTGGCAGTAACATATATATTTTAAACACAATTATTTTTGTTTTTAAGAATTTGATCTTTTCAATTGAGGCTTTTTTTTTGTCTTATGGCTTTGTTTTATTAAAATTTGTTTGGTTTTTTTTTTTTTTTTTTTTGGAGGACGCTGAAATATTGCTGCTAGGATCCAGAAATACCACACTGTTTCAGATATTGAAACTTGTTATTGGCTAGCCTTATGCCAGCCTGCCACTGTCAATATATTCTGTTCCCCTTGGTTACAAGCTTGGTATACTCTGTGTTTTTGGCTAAATGAGCTTTTTATCTGATTAAAATATTTTCAATTGATAAGGGATATGATAAATTCTACTGCTTGTATAGAGACAAGTCCACCCAAATTTACTCTGACCTTTTTATAAAGCCAGGTAATGGGAGTCTGTTCCTTTGCTTCTCAAGGAGGAATTGACTTTGCTTTATGTGTCAGACCTCATCATTGCACCCTCTCCATCCTTGAGTTCTGTTCCTTTAGACACTCAACCTATAAAACATTTATGGAAAGACATGCTATTATCTAGCCCAGTTGCAAGTGTTTCAAATTTTGTTTAGCCATACATTTGGGGATTGCATAGTTTCTTAATCTCTTTCCTTAGATTTATTACAATATGAATTACAACTTTTTTTTTTATGTTTAAGGACCTAGTGAAGACTTCTATTGCTTGCTTATCAAATCCAAGCTCCTTATCCAAAACCTTATGAACACTTAGTGATTCCCTATATATTTTAGCCTCATCTTCAGCCCTCTTATCCCTTTTAATAAGTTTTTTCTCACCTCTTTACCACTACCTGACTATAGAGTGACTTTCTTTTCCTTTCCCTGCTAATCCTTTTTCTTAACTATGAAAATCTGGCTTAGAACTTTCAAGGAATATTCCTTGATTATCAGATTCTGCCTGATTCTGTTCTCTCTTAAGCTTTTGTTCTTTGAGCACTTATGTACTCAGTTTGTATTATATCAGTTTGCACTTGTTAAACTGTGTTGCTCTGTAAAAGCGTTCCTCAATTATCTCATGTGTATGTATTCCGTCTTTTGAACTAGATTGTAAGCTCCTTGAGAGCAGGGACCATGTCTTTTATTTTTTTGTATTCCCTGGACAGTGCCCAGTACAGTGCTCTGCACATAGTAGGTGCTCAATAAATGTTGTTAACTGACTGACCAGCTAGAGTGTGTTTAAATAAGTAGTGAGCTAAGTTACCCAGCTATAAATTTTATGTGGTTTTGAATTTAAGAAATTATGTGTTATTCTACATAAAGTGTAAGATTTATCTTTTGTTTGTTTTTACTTTTTAAGAAATGCAAACAGATTGCACAGAGTAAAGAAGATGATGATGTAATAGTGAATAAGCCGCATGTTTCGGATGAAGAGGAAGAAGAACCTCCTTTTTATCATCATCCCTTTAAACTCAGTGAACCCAAACCCATTTTTTTCAATCTGAATGTGAGTATTAATGTTTTTGAACTGGTAAAACAGCACAACTTGTAGAACTATTTAAGTAAAACTGAAATAATATTTAGTTTTGAATTTAGGTTAAATACTGTGAGAAATAGTCATTTTCCGATTATGTTGAAAATCTATTGAATTTTGAATTAAGAAAAACATTCTTGAATTAAGAAAAATATTATGTTTTTAGATTGCTGCAGCAAAGCCAACTCCACCAAAAAGCCAGGTAACATTAACAAAAGAATTCCCTGTATCATCTGGATCGCAACATCGGAAAAAAGAAGCAGATAGTGTTTATGGAGAGTGGGTCCCTGTAGAGAAAAACGGTGAAGAAAACAAAGATGATGATAATGTTTTCAGCAGCAATTTGCCCTCTGAGGTAAGTAAGAGGACTATTATGTATTTTTCTTTTTATATACCTGAACCTGCATTTTATTGTTATTTTATATCTGATTTGGATTCTGTTTCACTCTTCTTAGGGCCGGGTTAAACGGCAGGGCCGGGTTAGACGACAGATGAAACAACCCGCAGCTTCTCATTTGACAGTAACTCGATGCAATTCACTTTGTGGAACCAAGCCACAAAGTGAAAAGCATCGAATTGCAGAGAACAGTGTTATCACATCCCTACCCAACATTGGGCCCTCCTTGCACTTGTGGGAAGGTAGCCCAAGGTACAACTATTTAGCTTCCCGTTTTGCTTCAAGGCTCTATAGCTCTAGATTTTGGTGGTAGCAAATTTATTGGGTGGAGGGATTTGAGCAGAGAGAGGCAGATCCTCAGGTTCAACACAAGAACTGGATTGGAAAAGGTCCCTGTAGGCTGATGTGAGCATCTCGGATACATAGCCTGTTGCCCTTTAAATAATGGTTTCTTACTATATTTCTCTGGGTTGTTTGTCAGATAGCCTTTAATTTTAATCATTTTCCCCTTCTGTGTGCTACCTTGGCCTTTTTGAATTCTTGTGTTTAACCTAATGCTCAGCCTTGGTACTTCATTTCCCTTCTCCTTCCCCTTTTTGCTACTATTAAAAGTTGGAGAAGTGGAATTCACACCTTGAAATTTCCAGGAGGCTATAGTTGTATCTTGTCAAAATGACGCAGTAATAATGCCAAGTGTCAAAACAGCCCCATTAAAATGCCGCCTGATTAAATAATGTGCTGCTAAATATAGTGCACATGAAAACAGCGAGACTGTATATATATGTAAATATATATATATATATCTGTATCTTTGTATGTATCTCTGTATCTGTACCTTTGCTGTATCTTTTAATAAACAGTTTACTTTTATTTAACTTGTTGTGCAAAATCACGCTTGGGGGATCTGGGAGGGTGGAGACTTACTAGGGGGGTGGGAGTTTTAAATGATACAATAGACTAGTCATCACCTCTTGCCCTTGGTTTCCAAAACCCAGACATTTTGTCCAAGGACTAGACTAGATATCTGATGCCCGTACAGTGTAGGGATTCTTCCCCAGTTCCTATCCTTGCCATTTTGGGATATGTGGATCCAGAGAGACCTGTACTCTTCACCTACAGGTTCCCCTTATTGACCATATCATCATCATCCAATAAACACCTCTGATAATACAAATAAACAAATTCTGTTTATAAAGTTAAAAGTGAACAGAACCCAAATCAGAAACTTTGGTAGTATTTTTTTCCCCTGAGCTCTTCACAAGAGACATTGTTTTTTTTTGTTTTGTTTTTGACCTGTGGCATTTGGAAAAGAGCACAGTCTGTGCAGTGACACTGGACATAATTAGCCAGTGCAACTTACAGTCACTGTTGATACTTACATGAGGTTCAACAACTGAAGCAAGGTACGCCATCACCAGTGAAGGAGAGACCGCTTATTTGGACAATTTTTAGTGAAGCCAGTTGAGTAGTTCAGTTGCTGATTCGCAAATCAGGCTACTTACTGCACATCTCAAGAGGGAAAGGTTAACTGACATTTATAACTGACTTGAATCTAGTAATAGCTGAGTATAAACCATGGTAAGAGGGCTGAACTGACTGACTTAGAAATTCTAATACACATGCTTTTAGTAATTTCTTAAACATTAAGCATTTAACAGAGTTAGAAAAAAACGAGACATTTATGTGAAAAAAATTTTCCAACGTGGTAAAGCCCTATAAATATTGCATAATTCCAAAAGATTTTCCTGGGAAGATAAGTGACTATAACTATTTAACTTCAGTGGAACATGGGGAAGATGCTTAGTGAATCCTGGTGATTACGGTTCTTCTTGATTAAGAGTATATATAAATGTGTGCGTGTGTATATATATTACCGTATTTAGCCGTTTTCAGTCTTAACACTGAAACTGTGGTGCCTTACGTTGTCTGTCATCAATAGTGGTTGTCAAATTTGAATGAAAAGTTGGGGGAATTAACTCCAAAGACATCTGGGAGAGGGGAGTAGGTGGGTATTAAGATTTTATAAAATAAGTAAAAGGAGCCTTTTATTAAAGCAGGAGACAAAAGTTCTGTTCATGAAGCAGATTTCTCCTGTGGGGGATATTATATACAGCTATTGCTATCAGAACTCTAAGCTAGTTTCTTAGACAGTTAGACTAAAAAATATGTGTTAACTTTAATTTCAAGTAAAACAATCCCCAAATTTTATGAAGGGACAGCAGTTTGCTTTTGTTTTTAGGTCTGTGTACTTTTACCTAGAAGTAATATTGAACATCTAAAGGAAGTGTTCACTGTATGAAATGTTTAGTTCTAGTTATTTAGCTGTATCTTACAAATATATTAGTAAGATTAATGTTCTATATTCTAAATGTTTGTAGAATACTATTGGTGACATTTTATGGGAGCATTGAGTCTTGATTCCCTGTCAGGGGTTGAAATAAAGATTTTATATAGAAAAGAAAGTTCTTTTTAAATGGTCAATATTTTAATTGAATAGTGCTTTGAATTTTTCTGTTATTTTTTCATTTTAATAAAATTGGAATTTGTGATTCTTTAGTTTTGAGCATAAAACATTCAGGCAAAGATCACAGATTTGATCTCAGCTTTGCTATATGATCCTTAATCCTACCAGTTGTGCACATGAGTGCTCTTTGACATAAGTGAGAGTGGATAGACGTGGATGGATCAACATAACTCTATATCTTATGGAAATACCAACTCATCACACTGTGGGCTCTGCTGCCATAGCATCGTCTTCCTACCCAGAAGCCAACCAGCATCATCCTCAGTAAAGAGTGACTGCAGAACCTTGATCATATTTGTGTGAATTTTGATTTATAAACAATGAAACCAAAAGTGTTGGAAAACATTTTAAAACTTGTCCTTTGGGGGCATTAATTCTCGGTAATAAAGATAGCAAAGCCTTACTGGGTAGAGGATATAAATGTAGTCTCGGGCATAAAGTTTCCCCTTCATGTCCCCTAAAATTCCCTTATGGTTAGGAACTCTGTATTTTTGAGGTTTAAGAAAACTGAGTTCTTGTGGTAAAATGAAAATTTTAATTGAAAACGAAACACATAGGTCTTGGCAGTGCGAGAATATTACATACAGCTTTTTTATTCATTCATTCTTTAGAGTCTCCCAGGTTATTAATGTGGAATTTCTCTACCATTTAATGGTTTATCTAATCCTCCAATTACTGTAATTCATTTAAATGTAATAAAAATTACACTAGAGAATTTTATGTGAAATAATAAAAAGACTCATAAATGAGTTTTTAAAACCAAGCCACATAACTCCTGAGGCATTCTGTATTTAGTGTGGCTTTTGTTTATATAGTTGTCATTTACTTTGTATTTTATTAATTTTTGCTAAATATTTTAAATCATGTTTTGTATGCAGGCTAGGTGCTTTTTCTTTAACTCTCTTAAAAATTTCATTTTATATCATCTTTTAATTGGAGATACCTGCAATTTCTTATGTAGAAAGTAATTTGCCTTTTACAGGTACTATTTTTTCCTTACCTGAATGACCACCTTTTAATAATTCTCATTAGTTCTTTAATAGCCTTTCACTGACTTTTTAAGAATTATTTAAGATAATTGTTTTATTTATGTAAACAGTTGGGTTAACACAGGGGGAAGGTAAATTGACTTAGAAGGATTTTTAAAATAAGGAAGATGAAGATGCACAGGTAATAAGGTTGTGAAATGCATATTACAGTGTCAGTTATATTAGTGTGTTATTAGTCCTGACAACATTTTAGGTTACAGAAACAGTAATCTGTTGTGTTGCTGAAGTAGAGGGATGAAATAACTTGGACAGGTTTTTATAGATGTGTGAACTGGAATAATAATTCAGGATACTCTTTTTATGTGGATTTCACCTTTTAGAACAAGCCCTAGGGAGAAGGAAATAAAACATTTCCCCCCATCATGACGTCTAGAATATTACTACACATTACATGGAAGGTCTATTGTGTACTAGTGAAAATAAATTTGCTTTGTTGATGATAGCTTGATAATAGTGTTCTGCAGGGTTTAAGATAATTCCCGCCACCCCCCGACTTTTTAGCATTCTAAAACTTTTAGCATCATTTTGGTACCTTTCACACTTGACTGTTTTTGAGCAACATTAAGACTCAAACTCTGCTATGTATTATAGTCTGGTAGTAGTGGTATAGTTGTGTATGATTCTTAACGACCCAATGGACTGCACATTGCCAGGCTTCTCTGTCCGTGGAACTTCCCAGGCAAGAAGACAGCAGTGGGTTGCCATTTTCCTTCTCCAATAGTTATATGCTTTATGTATACACATACAAATCCTATGCAGTCCAATACAGCAGTCACTGAGCCACTGAGAAATCAGTTCTTTAATTGCACTAGGCACATTTCAAGTGCTCATTAGCTTTCACTGTAAAAGTTCTGTTGGACAGTGCTGTTCTAAAGGGTAGCTGTGATGTTTTATGAGTCTTTTAATACTGATTCAGAACTTTGGTCTAATCTTTGAATATTAATATTTTGAGAATTATAGTTGGTTTTTTATTTCATATCCTGAGTTATCCTGGCAACTTGGATATATGCTTTTTGATATAAACTCTTGAGGATTCTTTAGAGATTAAGATAATCCTGATTGATCCTATTTTGGGTATGTTTCTTCACATTAAAAAGTATGAATATGAAATTAATAGTCAAATTACTATTTGTTAATAAAGTTTTGACACGAACTTACAGCTTACTTGATAAGCCTGTTGAAGAATAAATGAAGTTGTATTACCTTAGGAAAAAAACTAGTTGTAATTTTATCTAAATTTATATTAAATCTCAATGTTGTTATATTAAATAAATAACTATTTAAATAAATAAAAGTTCCTTTCAGAGTGAGATGTGAATTTAACATAAAATACTGAGATTTGAATGAAGTTTCATCCTGAGGATAAATGATGAGGTATTTAGGTTACCTGCTTGCTTAATAAAGGTTAAAAGAGAAAAAAGTATGAAGATATAAAGTGTCTTCAGAAGGATGAAGTCACAGATAGGTATGTTAATTTGCTTTCAGTTGGGAAGAAGTAATTTTATTTTAGAAAAGTTGGAATTTTCAGAGCCATCTTAACTACATTTTTATGGCTAATTTACAGTTAGAAATTGTGGGATCAGAGCTTGGCTTGGTGGTGGGTAGGTACGTTTTCCGTAGTATCTCTGAATTTCAACTTTTTAGAATAAAAACCTATTATTTATACCTAAACACCCTAATGCTTAGATTTGTGGACGAGTATGAAACCCACAGTAATTCTGGCAAAGTTAAAGAATAGTATTTCACACATATTTAATGGGCCTCCAAAAATTACTTCATCATCTTACCTGACAGGTTTATGAAATACCTACATCTTACCTGACAGGTTTATGAAATATCTAAGGCCAAAAAATAATGTGATTCTGATCTAAAGTAATCTGGATTCCCACTTAAAAAGTCACAGCAGGTGATCACAGTTGTAATAGAATTGAAAAGTAGACGTGCTGAGTTTTTTAGTGTTTCAGTCTGCCTTTACCTGTATATCCCCAGAAATGTTCCAGTTAGTGTGGATAATTTACTAAGTTAATTAAGAAATTAGGATCTTTTATTAATGAGATCTGTGAGCAGTCTGATTACAGAATGAATTCAGTTTAATTCTGCTTTCATTTAAAGATGGCAGATATATAGAAACCTGTACTTTTTGGTACCTTGTGGAAGAAAATTTTACTTATGCTAAAGGAATGATACTAGGTGACTCAGCAAGATAACTAAGAATAGTGAAGATAGGAAAAAGGAAGATTAGTAATCCTTATGCATGAGATAGAATTATTCTCTAATAGTCACTGACTCTTAATTATATAGGTCTTTAAAAGAAGTATTTCATATTTAACTATACAGTCAAATTACAGGTTGCCTTAGTTTCGCTTTTTAAAAAAACTTATCTGTTAGTTTATTTTAACTGACTTCCTCATATTTGACACGTCCATGCAGTTGCTACTAGTTATTCTTTTTATATGAATTTAGGAAAATCCTCCCATGTCAGATAACCATTCTCCAAAAATGAATTTTCTTGGATGAGATACTAGAAAATATTAATGGGTTTAGTAGTGTTAGAGGAAAAACAAGTATTAAGAATTGGTGAGTTGACACAAGTCATCTTGAGCTCTTAATAATGTTAGAACTAAACAGCATCAAATACTTGATATTTTTTTTTCCTCCTATGGTTGAGCCTTCCACAAATTTGGTAAATAGGATATTTGGTCTAAAGATAATCCTTGAAGTTTTCCTGGATATTATGAAAAAGTTAAGTCGCATCTGCTTAGCATCAGCTTTTACAGGTAGAACCTGAGCACTCAAGAGGCGAACCTAAGGCATTTCAGACATACTTTAAGTGCTCCGGCCTGATACTTGTGCACCCCACAGAGACAGTCTTAACTCCCATCATCAGTGCACATACTAATGAATGGAAAACCATACATAATGAATATATTCTTTGAAGAAGCTGAGTTCTTTGTATCAGACTTGATGAACCACCACAAGTATGTGAAAACATGCAGACATCAGTAAAGGAACGGTCTTTGACATGGCAGTGGTTTTCTGCTTGCTTATTTAAGAACCTTGCTTATTGCCTCTGAGGGCTGTGCTGAGAAGCAGGATAAAATGAAAACTCCAATGATGATTTTGTTAGAGAAGGCGAGAGATTTTTAAGTTTTTCATGAAACTTTCTATGATTGTAGTTTGATGTAGTAGAAAAAAAGAAAGCAGTTGGATTTTGGATTGAGTTTATCTGCTGCCTGATACTTTGTAACTTACCTTAAACAATCCGTGTCTATTTTCCAACGTTATTTTACCTTTTAGAGTCTTCTCCCTGCTTTACAAAATTATATATATACACATTTTTATATATTTGTATATACAGAATTTTATATAAAACTTGTTTTTGACATGAAGCAACAAAAGATGTGAGCAGTTTTCATAATTTAGGGAGTCTTTGGTTATTTGAGATAATTATCTGTGTTTTCTTTCTTAGCCTGTGGACATCTCTACAGCAATGAGTGAACGGGCACTTGCTCAGAAAAGACTCAGCGAGAATGCATTTGACCTTGAAGCTATGAGCATGTTAAATCGTGCTCAGGAACGGGTATGTAGTGGTTTTAATGTCTAAATGATATTTCACTAACTAGAGGGTTGTGACATAAGTAAACTGTGGCATGCTGTTGACATGTAGGTCTTTGAAAATCATTTATCTAGCAAGCTTTGTTTAAGTGAAAGTGATTTGGGGCTTGATTATTCAGTAAATGTCATATACTACGGGGCAGGAACTATTTGAGAGAATAAAAATAGAAAAAATTACCTGCCCTCATAGAGTTTGTAATCAAATACATAAAAATATTAGCTAAGTACCCATAACAGCCTTGTGAGTTTGCATTTAGAAAGAGTGGCTAAGTGAGGCCCAAGGTCACAACATTAGTAGGGGAACTGGGATCCGAACCTAGACAGTCTGAATCCAGTCTGTGTTTTTAACAGTGGACAGCTGCTCCATACATCCTCTTTCTATGGTAAACATATGGAGACAGGAAGTACATGTTCAGACAAATAGAAAATACTGCCTGACAGTTGCAGGTGTTCAGTAAATATACTCTGAGTGAACGACAACTAATCCTTTAACCATTACAGTGTTTGAATGACCGGTTTCCTATATTATGTTTTAAGCATGTATCTTGAATTGATTGATTTATAACACTTAAGAGAAAGTAATTAAAAATTGAGGCTATCAACATTTATTATGCATTTATGAGATATGTAAGGAGAGCAGGATCCTTTACCATGTGAACAATTTTCTGTATATATTCATGTATCTGTGTGATATTTTGAAGAATAAGTATCACAGCCATGCTTTTCAGTTGTTAGATATATATTTTAAATTTGTTATTATTAATGGGATCCACTGAACGGTTACTGAACTGCTTTGGAATGTTTAAGAAAACAGTTTTAAAGATACAGTAAATTCAGTATATATATTTTTTAAAGTTAAATATTTAAGTCTGTTATTTAGTCTTTGTGGGAGCCAAATAAACCATTTCATTTAGAGAATTAATACCAGTGGCATTTTAATGAGAGAAGTAATTTTACTTAATTGAGGCCTTTTTTCTTCAGATTGATGCCTGGGCTCAGCTGAACTCTATTCCTGGCCAGTTCACAGGAAGTACAGGAGTACAGGTTTTGACACAAGAACAGTTGGCCAATACTGGTGCCCAAGCCTGGATTAAAAAGGTACACAACATATGCACATATAAAAGTGTCCATGTACAAAGTTAAAAATTTTAAGAAAATGTTTTATTAAAAATGCATAAAGAAGCCAGTGAATTTAACTAAAGTTCATGAGTAAATTTGCTATGTGTATATACTCCAGGATGGACAATGAAGATGGATTGATCCCTGAGACAATGGCTAATGTATAAATACGGCTCAAGAGCCACTCAGTTTATATCCTACTGCTCCTGGATTTTGTGGGGGTGGTTTTTAAACTGTGTTTTGAATGCTAACAGTGTATCTCAGCGGCTGTTCAGAATATTCTACGGTTCCTGTTGGACAACTGATCTTATGATTTCAAAGCAGTAGTTCTCAGATTTTTTCTCATCATGGGATACTTTATTACAGGTTCATTTTTGGTGAATCACTGCCCCCAAGAACCTTCTGCCACTTGGTTTTCCATTCCTTGATTCCTTTGCCCTTCTTTCCCCTTTCCTTAGTGCCCGTCCCTCCTGTAAGCGCCCTTGGCCCCTAGTCCTCACTCCTGTTGTGACCTCCAGCCCCAGGTCCATGTGGTTATCAGCTCTTGGTTACAGCAAGTGGTTGGGAGCCCCCCTTGTCAGCGCTGCATGTGGTGGTCTTGCCAGGGGACTAGAAGGATGGGGGAGGATGGCTGAAGTGTGGGGTGGGTGGTGCTGAAGGGTGGCGAAATTGGCTGGGATGGGGGTGGAGAAGACTTATCTGTGGACCACCATTTAGGCCCTGGTGGCCTCTGGTGATCCACAGGTTCAGTTTGAGAACTACTGATTCCGTGAAAAAACAGGAAATGTAAGACGTAAATGCAAGGGAGAGGACGGACGCCTCGTGCTGTGAAGATGTAGGTGCTCCTGGTTTCAGATTCCTGCAGTGAAACATGTGAACTCCACCTACGGCTGCCTCATTGTTGGGGGAGTCTTAGGTGGTTACCAAGGGCTTTCTGAAGAAATGGGTTCTGGCGAAGGGATGTGGCTTGGTTGGATGGGTGATGGGGAACTTTGTTTCAGGAGTACTGGCAGCATAGCAGTGCTGAAACAGGGAGGCTGCCTGGTCTAACGGATTGGGAAGGTTTCTTAATGGCGCTGTACTCCTGACTCCTGTTGTGATCGTGGCAAGTAATTACTTGGAATTTCAGTTTCCAAGTGCCTTCTTAACTGCCTCGCGGGGTGGTGATCGATGTAATGTCATGGGTAATAGAGAACTGCTGAGTGCCAGTGAATGAGCTGATTTTTTCTGAAAAATCAGATTTTTGGTTGCTTTGGACTTTTTAATCTCATAACATTTCTTTTTTCAATTTTGATAGCATTATCTCTGGTGATCTTATTAACAAATTAATATAAAGCATACCCTTACTTTGCCTGCCCCCCTTTTTTGGAGCAGCAGAATAGTTGCACTAATAAGTATGATATACTGTGAGTACATAGTCAGATTGGTTAAAAAATGAACGTAGTTTACTAGGGGTTGGTGTTGGAAAAAAAGATGAAAATTAGGAAATTTGGATTAATTACAGTATTTAAAATATGAAAGTGATTCATGTAGTGCTTGAAAAATGGCTTTCATTGGGAATAATTATAAATGTACATAAATTTATTTTAATTTAATACTATCTAATAGTGAAGCTGAATACTCCATATTTCAGAAAGTTAGACTTGAACCTTTTACGAGTGTTTAGGCACATGATAATTAAATAGTCATGTACATTACTAGGTAGAAACTTAAGAATGTGATTCCGTTGCAAAGTGCTGGTCTTCATTTGTACATTGAAGTTCTGATACATATATATTGCTGAAGACTTCTAAACATCACATAACTTTTAAAAATGATTAAATTGGGTTCCTCATAAGCTTTCCTTTTTCTTTTTGACTGCTAGTCCTTGTAGACAGTTGGCAGATCATTTAAAATGTAGATGCAGATCGTATTTGTTAAGTTACCACAAGATAAAGATGTGTTCATTTATCACACCAAATTTTTGAATAATTACAGAAAAGTGCTTTCAGGAAACTTCTATTTGTGTGTTGCTGAAAAATACATGCTGCTAATATCAATTAAGGCAGGAACATTTTACTCAGAAAAATGAGCAAAAACATGGACAAAGTCATTAGGCAACTATAATATTCATCTTCGTGGTCAAATATCACAAACTACTTGTTCATTTAGAAAACTTTTTCAAATGTTCATTCATACAGTGTTCCTTGCCTTCCTGTAGGGCAACACCCTCTTAATGTTAAGGACTATAGGGAATGCCAGCATTCTCCATATTCTTTTTTTGTTTGCTGCAGTATACTCTTACATGAAAAGGAATGGGTTTTATTAGTAGTAAGAAAAAATTCGAATGGTTATTGATTTGAAAGAACCTTTATTTTCTGAAATGATTTGGACATGACCTGATGAATATTGTTTACTATTGTAGTCTTACTACATTAATTAGCTTTTTGTTTAAACTGTATATACACCCTGGTGTAAAGAAACATTTGAAGATAATAGAGAACAGAAACAGAAACCTGCGTTATTTGGGGATTTGTGTTATACTCTGCACAGTTGCCCTTTTTTTTAGGAGTGTTTCCTGGAAAAGAGGGGCGGATGAACCTGAAAGTAAGTAAAAGTCATTCTAGGTGTGTAGAAACAAGGCAGTTGGTACCCAAGCATCAAGCTAACTTTTCTCTCTGTACATCAACACTGCATGGCCTGCACCACATAAGGAACTGAACCAGGGCTATGTTTTTACCTCCACAGCTGCCTCCTTCCATCAGAGCACCTTGTTGAACTTAATGTCTAGTCACATACCATTGGCATGTTTTCTCCCCAGCTTATAATTAAATAGCTGGGGGGGGGGAAAGGATACAGTTTTACTACTGTGTAAAACCAAAATTTAGTAGTAACTTATCAGTAGAGGAAATGATTATACTGTGTCCAGAGCTACCAAAATTTTTGACTCCCTCTGTTGATAAGTTAAATGACTTTTGCTTACATTTGCTAGAGAATGTAAATGTAAAATACTTGGTAACAAGGGGAAACAAGACATGATTTGGAGATTATATTTTAAATGTTTAGAAAATGACCATAAAAATCAACAGTAGAATTCAGTCGTTTGTTACATATACATGGATGCCCTTTAAAAAGAGGCATCACTTATTTCTTAATGTGTGGAAACAATTGACTGTTGACCATGCTAATGTATATAGTGTTGTGCATCTTACGACATTAAGTGGTTTGCTGCTTTGATGGAAATTATGGTTCAGTGGGTTGGATACAAGAGAGATGATTGTTCACAGAATAACCTGTGAACTTTCACCCCTCTGTATGGAAACTTGTTTCAGGGCCAAATCCTTGTAGCTGTCTTCTTGCCCCGGTCAGTGCCAGCCCTACTATTCACAACACTGCTGCTACCGAGGCCTAGGTATGTAAACATTTAAGGAGTTTTTTAAAAGTCTTTTAACATCAAGCTAGGTTTTAAAAGAATTCAAATTCAGTTTGGTTTAATTACAGGGTATTGTATGTGCTATCTTTTTGCTTCATAGGGATTTTCTAAGTAAAATATTTATACTTATGGTAGAATGGGGAAAAAGCTTTGGATAACAGTATGCTTCTTCAGTGTTCAAACTATTTCTAAATGATGGCTGGGCTTTATTCATTAACTAGGTACACCTGGGACAATTAATATTATTGACTGTTTTAACATTGCCTTCTTTTTATTTTGCAAGCTAAGAAGAGATACCAGTGAACCTAAATAGTGGACGAAAACAGGAGTGTTCTATTTTTTTTTTTTTTTTTTTGGAGGGGGGCACAAGGGCCACTGTTTTAAAACTGCCATTTGACGTATTTGACTTTTAAAATACTGTTATGTTTATGTGAAAATAATTAGAACATACACACTACAGTATGTATATAAGTATAGAAGCGTTTAATTGCTGTAACAGATCTAGAAGTAAAGTAAGCTTGCTTTCTTTACAAAGTTACACTGAGTCTGTAGTCAGATTCTAACTATAAACTGGGGATCTTTTACCTTTCTCTCTTTGGATAGGATCAGTTCTTAAGAGCAGCCCCAGTAACTGGAGGGATGGGAGCCGTTTTGATGAGAAAAATGGGCTGGAAAGAAGGAGAAGGATTAGGAAAAAACAAAGAAGGAAATAAGGAACCTATCCTAGTTGATTTTAAGACAGATCGAAAAGGTAAGATTGATTCTTTTTTTTTGTAGAATGTTTATTATACCTCCTTCAACATTTAGGGTTTCCTTACTATTATAAATTCATAAATTCTTCTCATGTCAGTGATCCTGAACTGGGGCACTTCTTATAGTACAGAGTTAGGAATAAAATGTTTAACCCGTTTTGAAAGCTTTGTACACATAATAGGTGGAGACACTAATTTGAGGGTAAAAGGCAGCCTTTGTTATGTGTAGTAGGTTTTTAATTATGTTTTTAATTATATTTCATATTTAGAAAGTAGGATTTCCTTTTTTTTTTTTTTCTTTTGACAGGGAACATATGCTTCTAGGATTTATTCTGTTTCTAGAATTTATTATTTCTAAGATTTTTATTCCACATATTCTCATTTCCTGTTAGAGTTCTGTTTAGTCTTCACTTTGTAAACCCTTTTGCATGTCCCTTTTTATCAAACTTCAGTAGTTGAGTGTTGAGGCTGGAGAATAGACCAACTGCTGACAAGCGTTTCCTCTTTAACACTGCATTTTTATACTTGGAATAATGTCCATTGTAGAATCATACGGGGCTGCCAGCTAAATGAGATTTTGTTTAAACCAGATTTTTTAAAAATCCAGAAAATTTAAAACTGAAATGTATTTTTCTTATCTTCGTGATCAGATAGTTTAAGTTGAGGTTATTTAATGCAGTTAAATTGTCATGCTAATGAAACAACTAGCTCTAATCAAATTATATATTTTTAAAAGTGTTTTGTGAAAAAGAAAATAGAAATAAAAATGTTTTGTATCAGAATCTCTACATTGTCATCCAGAAGATAACTATGTTGCCATTCTGTTCCATATTGGAGTGAATTATTATATTGTTACTCAAAAATAGGCCAGAAATAACACAATTCTATAATGTAGTACTAGTGAAAACATTAATTGAGAGAGAGAAACTGAATGTCACACTGACATTGTACTGCTTTTATACAAGTTGAATAGATTCTTTGTTAACAGAGGGTAGTTTATTGGTAGAAAGCATCCGTGGGTACATTGCATAATTCTAGGGAATAGTCCTTCGGAATTGTGCAGCACGGCCTAGTTTTGGGAAAGCATAGTGGCGGAATTTGTGAAGAATTCTCTCTAGCCTAAATGGAAAGCATTGATTTTAGATAGTAAATATAGTAATATAGTAAATAGATAGTAATATAGCTAAGCCCCTTTTGGAAAGGGAGGCCAAGGCTGGCGTCTCTTGAGTACATCTCACATTTGAAGTCAGAAAGGGCTAGTTTGCTGGAAAAAGAAATGGAGAGAGCCTTTTTCACTTTTCCCACTTCGTTTTGGCCGAAAATCCTTGAATTTGGGGGAGCATTCTTAATCTGAGCATCATTTTTTAAGGGATGAGAAATCTTTAGAAATCATTTGCAAATAGCCACCTTTTTTTGCCACTAGTTTTTAAAGATGGGGGAGCCTGGTGGGCTTCCATCTATGGGGTCGCACAGAGTTGGACATGACTGAAGTGACTTAGCAGCAGCAGCAGCAGAGTGGTTGTTAATTATGGCAATTTATATATGTATTCACATATTGTTTTTCTGAATATTTTTATATAATTTCCAATAAGATAAATGAAGTTTGGATATATGTATAGAAATGTCAAAACAGATTTATATAGAAATCAAGAGTAGTGAGTGTCTGTTGAATATTTTATTTGAGGGCATGGATTGAGGTTAAGATTCCTACAGAGGGAGTAGTTGTTTTGCCATATTATACTTTTAAATGTTTTGAAATTTATTCAGTGATTGTTGATTTTTTTTTTTAAAGGTCTTGTTGCAGTAGGAGAAAGAGCACAAAAGAGGTCCGGAAACTTCTCTGCTGCAATGAAAGATCTATCAGGTGAGAGTACGATTTTGCATTTTCTCTTGTCCCACCCTCCCCTTGAATTCATAATTTGTTGCCACAGGTGTGGAGATAATTAATTATTTTTTCCTCTGCAGGCAAACATCCTGTGTCTGCCTTGATGGAAATCTGTAATAAGAGAAGGTGGCAACCACCTGAATTTCTCTTGGTCCATGATAGTGGCCCTGATCATCGCAAACATTTTCTCTTTAGGGTAAATATGAATTTTTGCGTTAATTTGATAACAATGTTAGAGGGTGAGGGATCAGCATTTTGTGATCACAGGGTTAATGTTGTGGGCTGGGAGTGTGAATATGTGTGGGTAGAGTGGTAGAAGTTTTAAACATTTAAGTATGCTTCCCTATTTTTTCAATATTGGAGGGAAAGATGTGGGTACAATCTGGTGAACAATTTGTTGGCCTTTTCTAGTGGAACATGGGGAACTGAGTGGTTTTTAATCAGGTTTTTTTCTTTCCCTTCAATTTGGAGACATGCTTTTAAATTTGCAGTCCCTTTTCCCAAATGATTTGCTTCTTTTGGGGTTGAGATTAATTTGACTCACATAGTATGGGTTTTATATCTTTAAGTTATTTTTCTAGCATTTAGTGAAAAAAAATACAAAGCTAATAGATATTAAAGTTTGATGCTGTTCTTATTGTATGTTTTTCTTGAATAGGTATTGAGAAATGGAAGCCCTTACCAGCCCAATTGTATGTTTTTCTTGAATAGGTATTGATAAATGGAAGCGCTTACCAGCCCAGCTTTGCCAGCCCTAATAAGAAGCATGCTAAAGCCACAGCAGCTACTGTGGTTCTTCAAGCAATGGGCCTTGTACCAAAGGACCTCATGGCTAATGCCACTTGCTTCAGGAGTGCCTCACGTAGATAGATTGAGGTTTTATATTAATCATTTCAGATAATTTTACTCTGCATCAAAATGTATTTCCTCTTTAATGTTGTAAATATTTGGCAATTTAAGACATTGTGTAAAAAAGCAATCTGTACAAACATCTCCAGGCTTTGATTTTTGTACCATGGAAATTGTATTTAACCATACAGGGTTTTGGTATGTTTATATTGTTTACCTTAGTGATGTATTTGTTTAAGTGGCTAACATCCAAACGATTGTTCGAAGGCATCCGTAATCTTCAGTGTGGAATGTTAAAAATAACGCTTTTATACTGTATTTTGTACTATGATGTAACTCCCCTTCCTTATGGCTCGGCTGCTGTAACACTTGCCTGTAATCAGTGAAGGGCTGTGCACCTTGTACTAGTTCACAATGGGTTCTGCTGGACAGATACTGGGCCAGTGTTACTGAGTTAATCAAGCAAGATCTGTTCCACAGGGCTAATGCCACCACCTCCCCTTTCAAATTTTGTAGAGGTTATTAAAAAAGACAGTGGTATGTTGTGTGATGATCAGCATAAAGTCCTGCGTTTCTGTCAGAGCCACTTGGGCCATGAATGAGAAGGGAGTCAAAAATGAAGTCTGACTAGAATTTTACTGCAGAGGCCAAGTACATTTAGTATGGCATTGAGTTGTGATATAGTTTTACTTTGATGTGCATTTTGAATTTCAGCTACATCTAGATAGACGTAAAATGATAATTAAAATGCTGTAACCAACTTATCTAATAAAATCGGCACCCAGCCACTATTTTGTTGACTATGAGAAAGTTTAAGTTTATGTTAATTTTTAGGGTCTGATAGAATATTTCATGTGTATTACAGTGGTATTCATATGCTATGTCTCTAAACTTTATTTTCAAAAGCTTAAGGCCCAAATATAAACTTCTCTGGAATAAATGTGGTGTTTTATTTTCTGGATTACAAAGTGAACACATACTTCTTCACTACTGTTACTTCTTTACCCAATGCTTTTGATTTCTAAACACTTTTATTTAAGAAAATTTGAATTATATATGTATATATATATACACACACACACATAAATAACCTACAAGAACATACTAAGTACTGCTTTGTCATGACAGCTGAGCGAACTTTACAACTCTTGACCCTATTCTATACGGAATACAAAATACCCTAATCGGAATGAACACGCATTAAAACAAGTATTTGAGAACAGTGGAATCATAAACAGGCAGGGAAACAACTGAGGTGGAAGCACCATCAGTCAGCCCAGTAGACTAGTTGTCTCCTAAGTCAACTGTTAGTTTTGCCCCAATGCCATTACTCACACTGTCTCAAGATAATTGATACTAATCCTCAATTTCCATTTGCATTGAAACATTCATTTTTCTACCCAGTTTATAATTAATGGATCTAGAGTTTTCATTCAAGTTTTAAAAAAGTTTTATCTTCATCAAGAGAGTAAAAACAAAATTTTAAAACCTTAATCCTACTCTTAAACTTAGTGCATGTAATAAAAAGTTACTGTGAAAGATTAATATCTCTAAACATTTGGGTAACTTCCAAAGTGAACTTTAAAACCAAATGTATAAGAATCTTGAATTTCCTTGCTAGAAGGCTTTTTTCCTCACAGATTCCTTTTAGGCTTACTTTGGTGTTCAGGATCTCCAATTATAAATGTAGTCACTCATTTCCACATGCCGTAAGGACAATTTTCCCAGTACTGGTGTTCGACAAAGGTGGTCCAGAGTTTTAGGGTGCAATCCACAATTGGCAAGCTCCTCGTGAACAGCCTCCTATGAAAATTTGTAAGGAAGTCAGTAAAAAGCATGAGTCTGAACACTGATGAGTTTTTAAAATTACCATGGGATCTTTGACAGATGCCTCATTGATGATTATAAAGGCAAATTTATCATCATCAATAGAAGCTCACCCTGAGAATTTCTACACAATGACAGCATCCCCAAATGCTAATTTTGGTTATTTTTAGCAGTCTGGCAAACTGATAAAAAGTTTAAAAGGCCTTATAAGTAAATAAGAATTTATATGTTCAAAATTAAAGGCTTTTTAAAAAGTGTGTGATACATATCTAGGAACTTCTGTATCACGTAGAACTTACCAAGTAGCTCTCTCCCTCACCTCCCCCCGGCATCTAAGAAAAACTTACATAGAAAAAAGGCATGGGGGTTAAATAATATCCATAATTATTAATGTTCCAATAATTTATAAAAGGAATCAGGTACTGTTAAGTTCTGCATCCGAAAGGACCACAAAAATAACATGCCTTTTGTTAGGGAAGTTCTTTAGTAAGTGTTTCCTATAACAGTGTGAATTCATAGAATTTATCTCCTCAAAAATAAGTCATTTTTCCTTTCCTCTTGCTAATTAATACTTAGTACAGTTTAATAACTGAGAACACCAGTTTGGCTCATCACAAATGACTGATTTCCTCCATCCATCTAGTTTGAGAGCTTCTCTGATAGCTCTGTTACTAAAAAATCTGCCCGAATGCAGGAGACCTGGGTTCGATCCCTGGGCTGGGAAGATCCCCCGGAGAAGGGAAAGGCTACCCACTCCAGTATCCTGGCCTAGAGAATTCCATGGACTGTATGGTCCATGGGGTCACAAAGAGCACACGACTGAACAACTTTCACTTTTATGTAGTTTGAGAAGACTACAACTAAATTTGTTTACCAGCTGTCTACTTACCTTATCCAGTACATTATCCTTTGGTGGGCAGATATTAAATACAGCAGTTGGCTCATGTGTATACAGTCCTGCAGAAAACGACCCATTCTGTGAAGACTGGAGTAGCATCATCACAGAGTGTAGAGAATGAGGCATAATGGGGCCTGTAATCTCCAAGCTAAACTGATTTCTGTATCCAGAAAGAGCTTGTGTCTTCACATTCACACTTCGAGCCTTCAAGAAAATTTTAAAGAAAGTTATGGTACCATTTAGCTTTTGTCCCCAGCTAAAAATGTGACCAATAACTTCTCATTTGGGCATTCCTCTCTTTAACAGTTAGGGAACAAAAGTAGTTCATAAGGTCCACCACAAGAAAGTTTCGTGAGTAAACCTGTTCAGAAATTCTCAGCTTCCAGCATCCTCTCCTCCAAATTATGAGACTGTCAATGGAAGTACTAGTTCTAGGGAAAATAACTTCTAGTAATGGTATCCTTTGTGGTTTATTAAAGCACATTCAATGCATAGTATTAACAAAATAAAAAGGTTCTGTTGCTGTTATTCACCATGTAATTCACATCAAAACTGCATGCGTATTTCTTCAACAATATGGAGAGAGATTGTTTTCACTTAACCATGATCCAGTTTTTGAGACCTACTATAATTTGAAAATGGGGCTTCCCCCGTGGCTCAGTGGTAAAGAATCCACCTGCCAAGGCAGGAGATGTGGGTTTGACCTCTAGGTCAGGAAGATCCCCTGGAGAAGGAAATGGCAACCAACTCACAGTATACTTGCCTGGAAAAATCTCATGGACAGAGGAGCATGATGAGGCTATAGTCCATGGGGTCACAAAGAGCTGGACACGAGTTAGTGACTAAACAACAACAATGTAATTTAACATAACATTCTTGGTTGGCTCTGTTCTTTCAGTGGTTCAGAAAGACGAAATTAAACAACTTTTCCTATAGCAATAATTCAAATACAACATTTCAAATAATTAGTATAGTTCATATAATTCCTTTGAAACAACTTTATATCAAGGAATTTTTTTACTCGCAGGAAAGAAAATGTGCACCATGTAAAAAGGTTGTGGTTTAGTCACTCAGTTGTGTCTGACTCTTTACAATTCTACGATCCCATGAACTGTAGCCCTCCAGCTCTGTCCATGGGATTCTTCAGACAAGAATACTGGTGTGGCTTGCTATTTCTTCCTCCAGGGGATCTTCCTGACCCAGGGATTGAAACCCATGTCTCCTGCATTGCAGGCAGATTCTCTACCACTGAGCTACCAGGAAAGCCCCTGTAAGGAAGCTGAGCTATTAAAAAAAACAAGAATTCATCCTATCAAAACAGGGGAAAATATGTCTTCAGAAGTTAGGTGATGACAATTAGTACACAATTTCTTTCCTTTTTATTACCTTAAGCATTTGCATTGTGGCACCTCGGAAAGCTACTGGGGATAAGAGGGTTGGTGGAAGTCCTGCCTGTGGACCTGAGGTAGCAATTAAACTCTTACAGTTGATCAAAAAATTTAGCAGTGTAAAGGTATTCATTCCCTTCACCAACACAACAGACTCTGGTCTGTGATCCATTTGTACTTCATGTATCTCTTTACGCCTGAACATGACAATCAAGGAAATTACAAATGCAAATCCCATACCAACAGTAACAGTGGTTATCTTAATCTTGACTCACCAGGAACCCTTTTCCCTACTCCAAATAAAATGCTCTTGCTAATTCTCTTCACTGCAATCATGAAAAGTGAAGTGAAAGTGTTAGTCGCTCAGTTACGTCCAACTCTTTGCGACCCCATGGACTGTAGCCTGCCAGCTACGCTGTTCATGGGATTCTCCAGGCATGAGTATTGAAATGGGTTGCCATTTCCTTCTCCAGGGGAATCTTCTCAACCCAGGGATTAAACCCAAGTCTCCTGACTGCAGGCAGATTCTTTACCATCTGAGCCACCAGGGAAGCTCTTGCAATTGTAAGGCATCCTAATAATCAAAATAATTTCTTTATGACCATCTGAATTTGCTAGAAATTGATATTCCTTAGAAAAATGAATTTCTTCTCTAGTCAAAAATCCATTCCATTCCCCTCCCCAAATTTACCCAAAACAGAATATTTTTACTTAAAAAAAACTTTTTTTTTTCTTGTTTTACTGCTCTTAGGGGTTTGCTTTTTAATGTCATGTGGCAAGTTAAGTTTGAATATGATCTTAAGGATACTTTAAGATAATAGTAAAAGAAAACTTCCAGTCAATATTACATTGCTCAAGAGAATTCCCTAGTGGTCCAGTGTTTAGGACTCTGACCTTCCACTACAGGGGGCACGGGTTCGATCCCTGGTCAGGGAACTAAGATCCTACATCCTCATCCAAAAAAAACAAACAAAAAAATTACATTGCTCACTAACTGAATTCAATGAAAATCAATTTGAGTTAAACAGTAACTGAAAGGATACAGCTTGATAGAAAGCACGTCTGGTTTTTTAATTTTATCTTGGACACCCATCTCTTCCAGCCAGGAAAAACTTTCTTCTTCATCCTCATCACTGATGGCTTGCTCCCTAGGACATTGCTACAGTTAGTTAGGGTTCACATTTCATAAAGCTGTTTCCTCTACATTGAATCCTTAAGTCACATGGATGACGTAAAAGGTTATCTTAATCACATACTCCCCGTGTCGCAAGCCTGTTCCAGACGCTTTCCTCTTCTCAGGGCCATTTTCTTTTATTAAAGGCAGAGAAAACTCAATACCTACATGAGACAAGAAAAATGAAACTATGTTTTATTTAATATACTCTGAAAGAATTAACAGTCTTGTTGACTTGTAGAGAATATTTGAAAATGAGTTTCTACATTTGATCATTAAAGCAGTGTTTTCCATGCTTTCTTGACAGCAGCTCACAATACTCATATATCTCCTTAAACAAATGGTTCAGGACAATACATATTCTTACTGCATTTGGTAATCTTTCATCGAGTATACATTACTCTTTCACTTTTTAAAAAAGTGCTGAATAAGTCCACTGAACAGACTTCATGATCTACTAACGTGTTGACAAAGTTTAAAAATCAAGTTATTAGAAGAGTGTAGATAATTTGTACTATAAAAGAAATTCTACAGGAGTATATTCAGATTGGGACTTTCCAGCTTGACATATGTTTAGAGACTAGAGAAGGGAATGTAACTTAAAGCTATGTACAACGGATAATTTAATTAAATGCTAAGAAAAAAGACCAAAGTGAAGAAATGAAGTCATTTTTAAAGTAACAAGATAAAAGTTGTAGAAGATAATTCAACTGTTAGAAGACAGTTCAAATTTTAACTTTTAAGGTGTTTACAGTTTGGTATTCTCACTTTAAAGGTATAGTTTTACCTTCGTTTTTCATAGCTTCTCTTATACCTCTAGTCGTAGGAGATATGAGAGCCGTGATTACATCATCTCCTGCTAACCCTGCTGCACGGAACAGGATAGTAAACTGATAGGTACAAACGTAGAAATAAGGGCAAAGTTTTGTCTTCAGCAGGTTATATAGAGAAGTAAAGCTCACAGACCTATGAAGAAAAATATTTTTCTTTAGGCATTATTAAAATGTCAACTCAATATTGAAAATTTCTATATCACTTGATCCTCACCTGATTTCAAACACAATTATTACAGGTAATGGTCTGAATTTTTCCCATGACATAGAACTTGGCTTTTTAAAGGACTGAAATTGGTCATGGGACTCACTGATGAATTCTAAATACTTTAACAAGTAGCGTTTAACATTTAAATGCTTGCCATTTTTTCTTTAGACAAAGCAGTTGAGGTTGATATCAGGTTGCTGACTTTTGATAAGCAGCTTCTACTGATGAGAAGGGACACAGCCATTAACAAAAAGTAATATTAAAGAATTGTCTCTATATAGTCATCAAATACTTACATGCATTCTATAACTACATAAAGAGAGAACAAGAGCTGGGAGTTCCCTGTCAGCCTAGCGGTTAGTACTCCTGGCTTCCACCGCAGGGTGCATGGGTTCTAACCCTGGTTGGGGAACTAAGATCCCACAAGCTTTGCAATGCAGCCAGAGGGGGGAAAAAAGGAGTGAATAAGAGCTAAACAAGTAAACAATTTGAGGAAAAAAAATTTTGGCAGGGAGTGGCCTGTACCACGCAAAATGCAGGATCTCAGTTCTTTGACCAGGACTGAACTCTGGCTACGAGCCCTAACCAGTGGACTCCCAGGGAATTCCCCAAAAGTAAACAATTTAAATCAGTTTAAATTGGTAATCATGGCTGTTGTTTTTCAGTTGCTAAGTCATGTCTGACTCTGTGACCCCATGGACTATGCATGCCAGGTTGCCCTGTCCTTCACTATCTTTGGGAGTTTACTCAAATTCACATCCATTGAGTCAGTGATGTTATCTAACCAATTCATCCTCTGCTGCTCCCTTCTTATGCCTTCAATCTTTCCCAGCATCAGGGTCTTTGCCAATGAGCCAGCTCTTAGCATCAGGTGGCCTAAGTATTGGAGCTTCAGTATCAGTCCTTCCCATGAATATTCAGGGTTGATTTCCTTTAGGATTGACTGGCTTGATCTCCACGCTGTTCAACGGACTCTCAAAGAGTCTTCTCCAGCAGTTAATCATTAATATTTTAATAAAACAATTCAGAAGGACAGAGAAATCCATCTACTAATGTCCAATTACACATCATAAATAAGGAAAGAATACTGCTAAAATGAAAATTCACTATGGGATTCACAAATTTTTATTCATCTTACCAGTCACTCATTAACACATGCTGCAGGGTTTCATCATTTGACCACGGGGTTGTCTTTCCAGCCATTTTTCTGTCAGCTCCGATACGAGGGAACAATGGCAGCCAAGACAAGGCAGGGTGGAGCCAATAGATGAGGCTCCGCTGGAAAGCACAGCGGAGCTCAGTGGAGAGTTTGGGATCCTAAAATCCAAAGATGATATTGGACAGTTTTTGCCCCATTAGAAACACAGAATTTAATTAAAAAGACATTGAATATACCAAACATTTATTCTTCTGTAGCAATGTGTTAACAACAGTTACAGAGGCTGAAGTGTAGTTCATTATTCGGGAAAAGCTTCCTTGCCAGCAATTACAGTCTGATAACCCACATATCAGAAAGGACACCTGGACACAGAGAGGAGCATTTGCCTGTCTCTACCCTCCTTGAGGACAATGATGCTCAACCCTAGGGCAGGGTGCGTGTATGTAGATAACACTATATACAACTCCTTTGCCTCAAAACTCTTTCAAAAGTAGCCAGTAAAAACCGATAGTCCCAATTACAAATCACCAGGATCTACTGATTAAAAAAGAGGTAACCAAGGTAATCTCTTTTAACCTAGTTTGAGTTGAGCTGCTTGAAAGTAATGGTAATTACATTTTTGAAAAGCTTTCTAGAACTCATTAACTCTACTAAATTTACAACAGACTGTCGCCCAAGGGGGTAAGAGTTAGCGCATTTACAAAATGCAGAATACAGTATATGAGGAAACCAGTAAAATCTCTTTGCAATCCTACTCCTCAATTGCTTTTCATTTCCTTCAATTTTTTTTTCGCAAAAGGCCTTAAAAAGTTTAGTTCAAACAATTCTTGCCTGCAACAATGAGAAATTCTCAGGACAGGTCTGTAAATTTAACAGTTACTCAGTATGATTTTAAAAAGTATATGGATGCGGCATTTGGAAAATAAAATAATTTCCCACGTCTCTGTGTCTTAAATGTCCAAAGAAAAACTTAATGGAAGGAAATATCGCTGACGGTTTGCAGAGAAGTACTTTTTATACTTCATTTGTTACTTTAATGCATAGCTATTTTCTCACAGGATTACCTGTATACTTTGAGGCAAAGTAACTTCTGTTGCCCTGCAATGCTGGATGATACCTTGAGCCTCTTCCTGGGCTTTCAAATGATCTGCCCAGGTAAAGGGTTGAGAAGAGGTGAAAAGGAGTCGTGTTTTAATGCTCCAGTCCACAGGTAACTCAGTACTTTCTGAGGGTGGAATATCAGATTCGGAGAATGATACATGAGGAGTCTTTTAGAAAACAAAGAACACAAAAATTAGTAGAGTACTAAGGAAAAAACCCTTCAATCTACAGAAGTCATCCACTAAACATGCTCATGATTGCTGAAATCTCAAAATGTTATGAACTGTACAATAAATAACACTGGAAACTAATTACACACTGTGAAAACGTCCAGAAGGAGCTACACTAGACCATTAGCAGTGATGGTATCTCTGGAAAGTGGGAATTGTTGTTGTTGGGGGTGGTGGTAGTGTTGGAAAGGCAGTTTTCACCTTTTATTATACTTCTACATAGTTTAGTCACAAGAGAAATACTATTTTCATGATCATAATTTTAAAAAATCTGCTATTGATACTGCTGTCAAAGCACAAATCTTCCAAGCATTTTTTCAAAAGCACTTTTTAGCTTCCAAACTCTGGAGCCAGGGCTAAGCTGCTCCTTGCAGGGAACCTGGCCTCTGATCAGCCTCTCAGGCTGGTTGAAGAAGCGTCTGCTGCCTCAAACACTTCCCCCAAACTGTCTGCTGTCCAGTCGCTGTTCTCCACATTAAAACGACTCTTTTAAGTGATGCTATTTAAAAATAATAGGAAAGGGGGAACTATTTCCAACTGACCTGAAGGCCATTCACTTGCAAGGAAGGGAGACTGGGTCTTGGGGGAACTCGGGATAAGCCTGGAGGCACTGGTTCTGAGTGATGCGTTGGACTTGTTACTACCTATGAAAAAGAAACCTCACCTCTACATCTGCTTTAGCACTGGTGCCATGATAAACAGTTACTACTACATACAAAGTCCTTTACCAAGGCTGATGCCGGTGGTCCTTTCAAGTCTGGTAGAAATGATCACACAGGGCTCTCTGGTAAACGATTTTCCAAGTAAAACGCTTCTCAGCAGTCTGAATTTATAAAAATATACACTCTAATGACATTTCAAAAGTATTACCTGGTGTAATTCTGTAATGGCTGTTCTTTCAGGAACCTTCTCTTCCCAGAGCAAATCATTTTCTTGATTAGAATCTAAAAACTGAGGTGAAAAAAAATGGTCCTTTTAAATTCTAAATGATGCTGGAGTTCGCTTTAAACCTCCAGAGCTTCACCTGGCACACAAGTTTCTCAGTAAGCCCAGGAATTCACAGGAGCCCGAATCAGTGTGACGGAGAGTGTCACTTCAGCTTTGTGTCTGAACTTTAACCATCAAAATGCACGGGGAAGAAGGCAGGTGGTCTGCACAACTGATAACTCAATAATCAATAATCTCAACTCAAAAGATTCAAAAGGTTTTGGAGTAAGACAAATCATGGGGTAAATTCTGATCCCCTGATCAATCCTCACCATTCCTCCAAATCCAGAATAATTTGGAGGGCGGGAGAAGGGACGCACTGAATGCCGCAGGAAAGAGGGTCCTGTATTCTTCCCCTCAAACGGGGGCCTTCCCCGGGTGGCTCCAGGACAACTCGGAGCCACACGCCCACTGACCTCTCATCCCTTCTACCCCGCGGCGGCCGCCCAGGGTCTGCAGGCCGGGCACCGGACTGGAGCGTGGGATATGCAGGGTCCGCTCCTCGGGATCCGCCAGCCCCGCACGCCCCGCGGCCGCTCGCGGAGCGCACTTCACGCCGCCCCCCACCCCCGGGCAACCCGAGGCCGCGGGCGACTTCAACTCGGCGCCCATTTCCCTCCCGGGACGCGAGAGCCAGCCAGCCCTACTTCACGGCCGAATCCACCCCCGGACTGTTACGAGAGTCCCCTCGGCTCCCAGGCGCGAGGACACTCACCCGGCCAGGCGCCTCCTGCTGGCCGCGGGGCGGGCCCTCGGGAGGCTCGGAGGCGGCCCGCTGCCGGTTGTCCAGGCGGGCGAAGGGGTTCCTTCGGGCCCCGGCCGGGCCGCCGCCGCCGCCTCTGCCCGCCGCCGGGAAAGGGCGGAGGGGCAGCCCGGCTGCCCGGGCGGCGCGGCGGGTCGCCGGCTCGGGCCGCTCTGCGGCGCCGAGGCTCCGACCCCTTTTCCGGCGGAGCCGCAGTGTCTCGGGCGGCCTTTTGAAACTGGGCGAATAGCCGGGTACAGACAGGTCCATAACGCCCGGCGGAGGCCGAGGGGGGCAGCCCGGCAGGAGGTTCCCGCGCATCCGGGCTCCGCCTCCGCGTGACCCCGCCCCCGAGCCGCTCATGGCGCGTGCGCGATGGGGCCCTCGCGCGGCCCCGTCCCCGAGCCTCTCACGGCGCGTGCGCGGCGGGGCGTTCGCGCGGATCATCCACGCCATGTTCCTCCCGCGGCGGGAGATGCGCTGCTGTCGCTTGTGTCCCAGGACGTTCCCCGGGCGCGCCAGCCTGACCTCCCGGGGCTAGGTGGCTGGGAAGCGCGCCGGGAGAGCCGAGTGCTATTTAAGTCCGCAGCGAGGCGCCAGGAAGAAAGGAAACGTCACACCTGAGCTGCCGCTTCGGTAAGCTTCCGGAGCTCAGCGGAGACGTCCAGGGCTGCTGAGGGGCCTGGGCCTCCCCTCCCGACCCCCCCAAAGCGGCCCCAGCCGGCATCGCCGCTGCAGCCATTCACGCAAACACTGCAGAGGTCACGGGCGCGTTAGTGTTGCTCTGGTTCCATCCTGAGGAAACCCTGGAGTGAATGAATATTTGAAGAAAAAAAAAATTTAGCTTTCTCTTGGCTAGATCCTTTGATACTTGAAAATATATTCCAAGTATTAAATTACGACAGCAAAGGATGTTTAAAGAAAGAAGGTAAGTATTGAGAAAGGAGTTCATCAGAAAAGTATTTTGACATAGCAAGACTCCCAACAGTTTTGTCGACATAGTGTGGATTCCGATGACCGTTTTTCTTCATGTAAACAATTTATAAGAGGCAAATATATAAGGACAATAATTTAAAAGGCTTTCAGAATATTCCCTTTAGATGTTAAAATTTACAACTGCTTCGACCGTCTGTACGATAATTTTTTTCAGATACTTTTCAAATACTTCAAATAAATGAGCATCTTGTTTCAGCAGGAAAATATACTTAAAAACACAAAACTTGCTTTTAGGTTCCTTGACTTTTATGAACAATTTCCAAGGAAGCTCTGGCTTCAAATACTGGAACTGGTTCATCCAGCTGAGGTCAGAGAGAACATTAAAACTGAACAACTTGCTTCTTTCTTCCTTGATTTTTCTGAACAACTTCCATGGTAACTTTTGCCTCGTATAGTGGAATGGGTTCATCCAACTGAGGTCTGAGGAAGAATGAAATTATTAGAAATGTCTAGTTAAGGATGAGGAGAGTACACAGCAGGGTAGTTGACAATTGCTGTAGTTCAGCTCTATTACTTTAAATAAAATTTGCCCATTAATATTTCCACTATTAAGAGTGGTTAGATTTTGGGAGGGGAAAAGACCCATTCTCTCCATTCCCTTTTTTAATTCCTCTTTTTTGATAAACAGATTCAGCTGAAAAAAAATTGTACTTTTCCCTCCTGTCTACCTGTGGGTTATTTCAAATTGCTTTGGGAGGGGTGATGTGGATAAGCGAAGGGGCTGATACAGTATGGAATGCAGTAAAGAAAACTCATGAACCAGTTCTATCTTAGGGAATAATTACTTACTGGTGTATCACAGGATACACTTTAGAAATATTAAACAGCAGCTGTTTAAGCAAAATGTAACATATGGTGGCAACAAGTATACTGAGAAAGCTGAAACAAAAATGGGAATGCCCATTTTATCTCTTGGAGAATAGAAAAATAAACAAGAACAATGATTTGGTTGTTTAGCATACCTAAAAACACCAGTTGATAACTTCTCCATCACATCTTTTAAGATACGTAGCTGGAAAAGACTGTTAAGGTGATAATGTAAAGGAGTAAATAAAACTATCTGATAAGCAGAGGATGCTAGGCAGGTCACCTATTTTTGTAACAAGTTCTATAAGCTGTCCAAGTCTACCTCTAAACCAGGAAAATGGGGTAAGTGATTTGAGAGAGAGAGTGACATAATAGAGCATAAAACTTCAAAGGACAAGTGATGAAAGAAGCCTAACGTTTCTCCTTAAGTAATGACTAGTGTTAACCCAAGTGAATGGTATTAATAACAGAATGGGTCAGGGTTTCATCTTAGCGCTAAATATGGTATTTTAGTTAAAAATTTAGCACTTATATTTCTTACTTTAGGTGCACATTTATTAAGCTAGCTGATATATGATATGTATGCAAGAAAGTTAATAATCTGTCTAATATATGCAAATAAGAATAAACAGTATAAAATTAAAAACTCTAGTCATTTAATTGAAATAATATTAGAGCTGAGAGTCTATATAACTGCTGCTGCTGCTGCTAAGTCGCTTCAGTTATGTCTGACTCTGTGCGACCCCATAGACGGCAGCCCACCAGGCTCCCCCATCCCTGGGATTCTCCAGGCAAGAACATTGGAGTGGGTTGCCATTTCCTTCTCCAATGCATGAAAGTGAAAAGTCAAAGTGAAGTCACTCAGTTGTGTCCAACTCTTGTGACCCCATGGACTGCAGCCCACCAGGCTCCTCCGTCCATGAGATTTTCCAGGCAAGAGTACTGGAGTGGGGTGCCATCGCCTAACTGATAGTACAGGAGAATTATCTATGATGTATAATCACACAATTGGAAGGCTATCTCTATATAAATCATAAGCATCAACTGGCTCATGTGTGATGCAGCTGAGGGGGGTTTGCACAAGTGAGGACTAAAGTTTGATTCAGGACTTTAGGAAATGTAAGGGAGAAAACAGAAACATAAGCTACTTTAAAGATATTTTTTAAAGGACCTAAAGAATACTGATTCACTCTTTGTTACTGCAAATTCGCTTTCTTCTGTTAATGAAATTGCCAATGGTATGTGTAAGTGTGTGTGTGTGTGTATGTGTGTATATATATATAAAATATGTATTTCTGATTTTTGAAAATTTAACATTTCTTATAAACATGTCATATTTTAACTTGGTCCATGGGTTTGTCAGAGAGGTTAAAATCTTACGGTGTGGGGGAAAGGAGAGCAGTTGAGAGAATTAAGTAATACAGGCAGAGGCAGCCAGCCTGCCTTTAGACATGTAAGATTCAAAACATGCTAACTTGTGTTACTTTTAATACAGTGTCTATAATTAACATCCCATGGTATTCTTGAGAATTACAATGTTATTGGACATTTCATTATTTAAAGCTGAAATTTAAATCTTTTAGAGAGTTAAAAATTAAGTTTATTCTAAATTTAATAGGAAAATATTTAATCAAAAATACTTTAAATACACACATTCACTACATTAAGGGGATGTTCTGGTTTTGAAATGAACTCTTTAAAACTCAAAATATGGAATATACTAATTGAAGGCTCTGAAATAAGCTTGCCATAGATTTTAGAGGAGGCTGGCCTTGTACATAGCATGCATATACAATACGCATTTGATAAAAATAATGATGTTCAGTGAGACATGCAAGTCTCTTCATGCACAATTATACTCTATTAAGTAACGAGAATGTATTAATATTTATCCAATATATTAATATTAAAAATTTTACCAGGTACAGCTGCCTTTAAGACAGGCATCTCAGAAACAAAATTTATTCTTAAATTGACCCCGCTGTAAAGAGGTTTGGACCTTTCTTTCAGAACTGCTTTCAGAGTCTCAAGAAAACTTGATTACTTTTACTAAAATGGAATGATTCTATTTTACACTTGATTTGTTACTGAATCACTTCCATTAAAAATAATCAATCCATCTTTCTTTGATAAAGATTTCCTAGCACTGATATTCTTAAAAACACCACCCCCCCCAACTCTAATGTAGATGAATATTCTGAAATGTTTTGTGCAGTGCTGCCATAGGAATACAGATGTAGTCTCTTAAGGTGACCTGTGATTTTCTTGAGGCCAAATTAAAATGAAGTAAATTTTTCCATGTCTCCTATAGTTTGATTTCTCATTCAGAAACGAGCGAGACAGCTTGGGTGATTCCTGTCCTGGCACTTGCCAGCTGCATCCTTGGGTGTGTATTAACCTTTTATCCTTGTTTCTTTACTTGTGACAGAGGAATAATAACAATACTTAAATTTCACAGGGTTGTTTTCATATTTAAATAAGTACCTATACACACTTGGAACTAGCTATTACCATTATTACAGAATTTAATGATGAGAATACAAGGTACATTTCAAGCCAGAAATTCAAATCGGTAGGAAAAAGGATATAAAGATACTTTCCCTGTTGTACATTTGACAGATTCCAAACTTCATCATTAAGGAAAGCCACTGCTGCTCCCTTGAGGAAAAGGCAATGACTATCTGGAGGATCCAGCTTGGATAAAATACACAAAGAACTCTCAGTTATTGTGAGTTTAATAGCAGGAGAATGATTGGTATCTTAGGTCAGAAAAATTTTTACACAAGTAATACCCAAATTGCAAGTAATCAGCACACAGACTTTAGTAACAGTATGTACACTGTAATTTCTTTTCTAATTCATTGTCCAAAATTATGAAACAGCAAGGTCAAAATGCAAGGCCAATCCAGAGGTGATAAAGTGGTATTAGGGGTGTCTGTGTGTGTGTGTGTGTGTGTCTGTGCCAATCCAGAGGTGATAAAGTGGTATTAGGGGTGTCTGTGTTTGTGTGTGTGTGTGTGTGTGTGTGTGTGTGATTTCTAGTTGCTACTCACCAGTGTGTGTGTGTGTGTGATTTCTAGCTGCTACTCACCAGTGTGTGTGTGTGAGATTTCTTGCTGCTATTCACCAGTGTGTGAATGTGTGTGTGAGATTTCTAGATGCTACTCACCAGTGTGTGTGTGTGTGTGTGTGTGATTTTTAGCTGCTACTCACCAGTGTGTGTGTGTGTGTGTGTGTGTGATTTCTAGCTGCTACTCACCAGTCATTTTCATGAGGATGTTAGAAAATCATCGAAGACTGGAACATGAGAATTCTGGTATGTGAATATCACCATAATAAAAATCCCTGAATTTTGCTGAGAAATGTAAAACTGGAAGAAATGTAAAAATGGAAGACTACACACACACACACACACACACACACACACAGTAAATTCTAATTTGAATAATTAAGAAATTGTCATTTTATATAGAAATATTTTGCTAAGTATATGTCAACATGAATGTTTGTTACTAGGGGAAAAAAAATCTTATTTGAAATACTATTAAAAAATTTAGAAGTCATTATTTCCAAACCATTAAATGAACTCCTCTGCTATATTTCAACTATGTTTCAACATCTTGGCCAACAGCTAAAGTTAAAAAAAAAATAAAAGCTATATTTCTTTAAAAATAGGAAATAATTAAAAATTTATACAAATTTAACCACACCGTGCTAAAACACTTAGGCATCATTCTTTGTTAATTATACCCTATTGGTGGAATAGTAATGCTTTACTGTTTCTGATAATACCTGCAGGTTTTCTTCTGTTGTTACCCAGTGGCCTCCAACACCAAGAAGGGTGATGATATCATGTTTATGTGGTAGTAGTTGTAATTTTTCAGCTGGTTCGTCATCTTTACTATATAACCTCACTTACAGAAGAATTGTTTAAAAAGAAAGAGAGGGAGAGAACATATATTTTACAGTAATCTGATAAAAATTTATTCTTCAAACTAGTTCTGTTTACTTTTAATGTAACAAGGAAGCATTTTTCTTAGAACAAGGTAACATACGATATATTCAGACCCCTTAAAATACACTTTTGCATTAAAACTGTTTATAAAATCTACTTTAGATTTAATTATAAATGAGATAACTAAAGATAAAACATCTCTTTCAGTTTGAAAATCAGACAGGATAACAGCACACACCACTAAGTCTGACCGTTTCAATCGTACCGTTGATAGCTTAATACTCTGGGGAAAGCTGACTCCTGAGTAAGGAACTCATAGATTCAAGAATGTCCTACTTTGATGTAATTATTGAAATGTCCATTTGAAAAGTTAATGAACTATACATTCACTTCCACTGAAAGATTTTTCTGAGTTAATTTCAAATCTTGAAAATACTGGCTAAAACAAACAGCTGTGGCCATAGCTCCATTTGTTATGATCTTAGAAGATAAATTCTAACAAAATATAAATAGAATCCCTTGGCAGGCTTATGAAACCTCTTCTTAAGGTGCAGTGGCACTACCTAAGTGTGTAGAGATTAGGTGTTAAATAACTATTGGTTAAACTGCAAAAGTTCAAGAAAGGTAAAATGCAAAAAAATTCTCTGCATTGTCCAAAAAGGGACTGCAGAAGCTCACCATCCCACAGAAGGCAGCCACACATAGCAGAAACAAGTGACTGACTGAGACCTGAACTAATCCAAGAACCTCCAAAGCCGTGAAGAATCTGCCTGCCAATGCAGGAGACGCAGGTTCAATTCCTGCGTCAGGAAAAGCCCTCTGGCAGACAGCAATCCACTCCAGTATTTTTGCCTGGAAAATACCATGGACAGAAGAGCGTGGCGGGCTGCTGCTCACAAGGAGTCAGACATGACTGAGTGACTGAGCACAACCACTACAAGCACAACCAGGGAGGCCCCAGATTTCTTGCAGAGATACTTAAACTCCCATGCCTAGACGCCAAAGGGCTTCCCAGGTGGCACCATCAGTAAAGAAGTGAAAGTGAAAGTCACTCAGTCTCTTTGAGACCCCATGGACTACAGAGTCCATGGAATTCTCCAGGCCAGCATACTGGAGTGGGTAGCCGTTCCCTTCTCCAGAGGATCTTCCCAACCCAGGGATTGAACCCAAATCTCCCGCATTGCAGGTGGGTTCTTTACCGACTGAACCACCAGGGAAGCCCCCAGCAGTAAAGAACCGGCCTGCTAATGCAGGAGACGTGAGACAAGGGTTCACTCCCCGAGTTGGGAAGATCCCATGGAGGAGGGCATAGGAACTCACTCCAGTATTCCTGCCTGGACAGAGGAGCTTGGTGGGCCATAGCCCATAGGGTTGCAGAGTCGGACATGACTGAAGCAACTAAGCACGCATGCATACTTTTTTAAAAGGTAAGCATGTTCTCTCTTCTGATGGTGCTTAAAATGGGAATAAAATGAAGCTCCAGTTCAAAAAGTTAAAAAAACTCTTGACCTCAACTTAATAAATGTGTAAGTAATTACTTCCTGGTTCTATTTTTTTCCCAGAAATTTATCCATAACACACAAAAAATGACAGAGACTCCTGATTTAGTAAAGTGCCCACCTCCAGCATCTAGGACAATGTCCACTCCGAGGCCACCTGTTTCTTCTAAACAGCTTTCAGCCACATGGGCTTTCCCGTTAGAAACATCGATCACTCGAGCTGCAAAGGACAGCAAGTCAGGCGATTGTACTGTTCCCTATGTGATCAACATAGCTCCCAGAGCAAGAGCAAGAAAAGCAAATAAATTTCTCATCTCTGAAATGAATTAAATGGTTGAAGCAGTTATTGAATCTGAATTATCCTGTTTTTCACTCATCTAACCCAGTGTTGGTAAGGATGAAAGGATGAAGAAACTGGTATAGTCAATAAATTAAAATATGAGCATTCTACAGATAACATATTCCAAGGTTGATCTGTTGACACAGAGGACTGTTCTTTATAGGTAAAGGGTATTTTGCCAGAACTGAGACTCTCTTAATTTAGCAAATGTACTTATATAGATATGAACTGAAAGATTAAACAATTTCTTAAGAATGTTCAGATTTAATAGAGTTCAGAGCTCAAAAGTACAAAGATCTATTCTGGATTTGGTACTTCTCTACTACAGGCAGTTTTATCCTTTCTCAGTCACAGAAATCCCAACCTGTACCGGCATCCCCTGACTTGCCCTCCAAAACAAAACAAAAAAATTCCTGAAGGTGAAAAAACAAAACAGGATTATTCTAAGCAGAGTTAGTGAAAATAAAACTAACTTTAACTGGTTGTTTTAAAGCACTATATTAAGAGAACAAGCCAATGAGAATTAAAAGATCTCAGAATTTGGGGACTTCCCTGGTGGTCCAGTGGCTAGACTACTGCTCCCAAAGCAGGGAGACCAGGTTCAATCCCTGATCAGGGATCTACTTAGATCCCACATGCTACAACTAAGAGCTGATGCAACCAAATATAATAAAATATTTTTTAAAAAACCTCAGAATTTGAATTGGAAAATGAAGATACATCTCTATTTCAT
The DNA here is from genome assembly GCF_027580195.1 of Bos mutus. Lineage (NCBI taxonomy): Eukaryota > Metazoa > Chordata > Mammalia > Artiodactyla > Bovidae > Bos > Bos mutus. The sequence continues at coordinate 1,184,300 of NC_091617.1, read as the reverse complement.
TTTTGTATCTTTGAATACCTTCTCATTACAGAGAATTCTGCTCAGAGCTGCTCAGGTTCAAGGTGTAGTCAGTCCAGTACTGACTGAAGTCTTGGGGGTGGGCGTGGGGAGACAGGAGGGAAGGGCAGGGTTAACCAAGAGGAAACTGCTCCTTGTCCACAGTACTATTTATGCTCCTCCCCTCCATTTTCAATCTCTTCTTTTTTTCCTTTTTTCTTATCTCCCTCCTTTCTCAATGCCTGTTTCAACCTTCTTTCCATTTCTTGGTTATCTGCCAAAAGCATAACATAACCATGGAAATAACCCAGGCTTTACTGTTAGACAGGCCTGGGTTCAAATCCCATTCCAGGCCTAGTGGTACACACCCTGGCACATCCTTGGAAAAACTAAATTCTGAGATGCTGTTTCCCAGTTACTTGGCACAGGGTTGTTGAGGATTTAAGGAACTATCATTCATGTCAACACCCAGTGAATCTTACTTTCCCTCCTGCAGGCCTTACACTCTGCTCTTCTCTTCATCTGTTAATCTCCAATGTTAATTCTGTTAACTCCAGTCTACTAAATTCCATTCCCATCTCCATTCTATTTTGTCAATCTCTATTTTCTTTCTCTTTCCCGTGTTCATTGCTTTTGGGATAGGGTCAGTCCTTTCAAGAGCTCCCCAGCTGATGCCATATCCTGTTTATCCTAAACTATATGTGACCTGGGTTTCTGTTTAACTGGCTCATCTCCCATGCCAGCAAATCACAGGAAACAGGCAACTTTAGGGACATTTGTTGTTCAGTCGCTAAGTTGTATCCAACTCTTTGCAACCCCACGAACTGCAGCATGCCAGGCTTCCCTATCCTTTACCATCTCCCGGAGTTTCCTCAGACTCATGTCCATTGAGTTGGTGATGCCATCCATCGATCTCATTCTCTGTGGGCCCCTTTAGGTATATATCACCGGGTAAAAGAGGTTGAGAAACGAAAAGTGATACAAAAATATGACTTATTGACTAAAAAAATTAAAGAGGTATCAGGTGTTTCTGAACTGTGTCAAAGTTCACCTAATTCAAACTTGACTAAGTTGATAATGGGGCAAAGAAGAAAAAACTCTGAAAAGTAATTGGGACTTTGCTAGGGGTCTAGTGCTTGCACAGCAGAGGGGCATGGGTCCTCTCCCTGGGGAACCAAGATCCCATGTGCCACACTGTGTGGCCAAAAGAAAACAACAACAGAAAAACCCAAATAATTACAATGTAAACTTAAGTAACCTTGGACTTAGCACAGGAACTAAGTGCATTTTAAAAATGACACGCATTTGGCATTTTGCAGTTTGTTTTACAAATAGAGTTTTCAAGGTGATATGATATCTCTTCAAAATTTTATGTATTCAAGTCTGTGTTGAGTACTATTACTCACCTATAGGAGGCCTAAATCTTTCAAGAAACTGCTTGTCTTCAAGGCTGCAGGCTGTTGAAATCACTTTGGCTCCTCTGTGGTGTGCTAACTGAATGGCTATTGTACCAAGTGCCTGTGTGGGGGAATACACAATGGGGTTACAAGAGAGAGGGCGGAGGCTGTGTCTAATTCATCTACTAGGTTGTTTTTTTAATAAAGAGTAACAGTTTAGTGCTACTTCAGTATATTTTAAAATCTTGTCTGATACAAAGAAAAAATAGGACAAGCTTATTAGAAAGGGAAACTCTGATAGACTGCCTCAAGGAAAAGCTCTGTGTGCTACAGGCTCCCAGCTAGTCTGACTGTAGCACATAACCTCAAGGATGGAGGCAGGTCGAATTCAGAACACGACCTTGGAAAGAGAAAAATGCACCATTAAGGGCCTTGTCAGCATAATGTACTAAGCTAATTAAATGGTACATATACAAGTCCAGCAACCTCTCTTTGAAAATAAAAGCACTTCAAAAGTTCCATTCTTTTGCTGACCTGTAAGTTAGTTCAGGGAAATAACTACTACCTTGATGTTGGACACAGGGCTGAAGCCAACGAAGACTGCCTTTTTTTTTTTTTCCAAAGAAAAATCATTTTCATCAACAGTCAGATATAAAATCTAACATTTTTAGATTTTTATGTAATCTTTTAGTGTCTTTATATTTTGATGTTTATCATGTATAAACATGATGTTTATATATAACTACATATATATAACATGTTTAAATTAGTACAGTTTTGATCTTGTGTGATATATCTATAAATGAAGCACCTTAATCACATAAGTGTAAGTATGAGAGATATGATACAAAATAGGCAGGGAGACCTGGGGTCTAGCTTCAAAGATTTTAGGAGCTATTTCAAGTTTTGTGTAACAGGCATGAATAAAAATGGCTTGTCTGCTTTTTTAAAGTAATAGCAGATTCAAAGCAGTAGGAAACTAAACACTTTTATCATCTATTGATAAAAGCTGCTTATTTTAGAAAATGGGAGTTTGGTATAGGAAATCAGTGAATCAGTTAACTGGCAATACATTGTATTAGTAAGTGGATGGCCCATTTCTCAATTTCCTAAGTATCCTATTTTGGTCTTTTTTAAAAAAAATTTATTTATTTTAACTGGAGGCTAATTACTTTACAGTATTGTAGTGGTTTTTGCCATACATTGATATGATGGTCTGTTTTTTAACAAAACTATTAATACCTACACTTGCTCCGTCCATTATCAGCACGGATTTTCCAGGTGAGAGATGAGAAAGATAATGCAGGGCTGTATAGACTCGTAATCCATCCCGGATGGTTCCAGCAGCTTCTGTCCACGTGACTTTTTCTGGTTTGTGAACTATCACAAAGAACAAGAGGAAACAATCTGTTAGCAAAGCCCATTAGACCTGCCTCCTGGATCTGTTTGCGTCCATCTCCGCTGCCACCACGGCCCTGGTCCAAGCCTCTACTCCAGGATCTTTCACCTCCACTATGCTTTCTCTGGGAGAAGGCAATGGCACCCCACTCCAGTACTGTTGCCCGGAAAATCCCATGGACGGAGGAGCCTGGTGGGCTGCAGTCCATGGGGTCGCTAAGAGTCAGACATGACTGAGCGACTTCACTTTCACTTTCCACTTTCATGCATTGGAGAAGGAAATGGCAACCCACTCCAGTGTTCTTGCCTGGAGAATCCCAGGGATGGAGAAGCCTGGTGGGCTGCAGTCCATGGGGTCGCACAGAGTCGGACACGACTGAAGCGACTTAGCAGCAGCAGCATGCTTTCTCTGCTGCCATTTTTGCCCATGCACACTCCCCTGTGAATGCAGGAATCAGTGTGCATTTTTAAAAATGTTTTATGGTTGAAGTAAAACATGCAGAAAAGAACATGAAACAAAGTATAGCTGGATGAATAAACATAGAGCAAGTACACGAGTAACTACCATTCTGATTGAAGAAGAGAACACAGCCCTCATGTTGACAGCCTCGCCTCTCCCACCAAAGGCATTTTTAAAAAACTGAGCTATAACTGACATCAGAGGTCACAACCATTCTAGTTTAACAAACGCAAGTTGTTGTTCAGTCGCCAAGCTGTGTCTGACTTTGTGACCCCATGGACTGCAGCACACCAGGCTTCCCTGTCCATCACCAACTCCCAGAGCTTATGCAGACTCATGTCCATCGAGTCAGTGATGCTATCCAACCATCTCACCCTCTGTTGCTCCCTTCTCCTCCTGCCCTCAATCTTTTCCAGCATCAGGCAGGGTCTTTTCCAGTGAGCTGGCTCTTTGCTTCAGGTGGTCAAAGTATAGGAGCTTCAGCTTCAGCATCAGTCCTTCCAATGAATATTCAGGGTTGACTTCCTTTAGGATTGGCTGGTTTGATCTCTTTGTAGTCCAGCACCACAGTTCAAAAGCATTAATTCTTTACTGATCAATTGATCAAAAGCCATCAACTCGGCATATACATTCCTAACAACATAATTTTGTTTTGCCTGTTTATGAACTTTATCTAAATGGAACTGTACTATACACACTTCTTTTTTTTTTTTTTACACATTTATTTCTATCTTCTTTTTTTGCTTATCATTTTTAAAGACATCCTTCTTTGGTACTTGTGGCTACGCATGCTAAGTTGCTTCAGTTGTGTCCAACTCTTTGGACGGTATGGACTGTAGCCAGCCAGGCTCCGCTGTTCATGGGATTTTCCAGCCAAGAATACTGGAGTGGGTTGCCATTTCCTTCTTCAGGGGATCTTCCTGACCCAGGGATAGAACCTACATCTCCTGCACTGCAGGCAAATTCTTTACCACTGAGCTGGGGAAATGCCACTAGGCTATCATGCTTTTCATTTTTGATGTCTTATGGCAACATCTAATTTAATAGAATGAATGGGTTATCCACTCTCCAGTTAAGGAACATTTCTGTTTTCCCCCAGTTTTTGGTAGTTAGGTATTCTTAACTTTTCGGGAGTTAAGCATTCTTAACTAAGAGTGCTCATGTATAAAAGTACTCCTGTGCTGATACACAGGTGTTCTACAGGGTGTTTACTGAGGAATGGAACTCTGCCTTTGACATCACTGAACACTTCCACAGTGGCTTATGAATTGACTCTCACAAAGCTGCTGCTTTGAACATCCTTGTCTACCCTGGTGTTACACATTTTTGCCCATCATATGGGTGTGTCATGGTTTCTTACTGTGATTTTAATTTGCTTTCCCCCACCTACTAATGTAGTTGAGCACCTTTCCATGTTTGCGGGCCATACAGAATTCCTTTTTTTAAAAAAAATTATTTCTTTATTATTTATTCTTGGTTGTGCTGGGTCTTCGGGTTCTCTCTAGTTGCGGCCAGTGGGCTCCTCACTGCGGTGGCCTCTCCCGTGGCTGAGTACGGGCTCTAGGGCACTCGAGCTTCAGTAGTCGCAGCACATGGGCTCAGTAGTTGTGGTTCCTGGGCCCTAGAGCACAAGCTCAATAGTTTTCCATCTGGGCTTAGTTGCTCCTTGGCATGTGAGATCTTCCCGGAACAAGGATTGAACCCGTGTCCCCTGAACTGGCAGGTGAATTCTTTACCACTGAGCCACCAGGGAAGCCCTAGAATTCCTTTTGTGAAGTGACTGTTCAGGTGTTTTACCAATTTTTCTATTGTTGTTGTCTTTTTTCTTCTTTATTTGCAGGAATTCGTAGTATATTTTAGGTAAGTCATTTGCTTGCTCATGTGTTATAAATATTATTTTCAACTTTATGGCATCTCTTTTCAATCTCTTTAGTGGTGTCTTTGAAATGCAGCAGTGTCAGAATGATCTTTTAAAAACATAAATAACATCCTCACACTTCTTTAAAATTCATCAATGGTTTTCTACTGCACTTGAAACAAAACGTAAACTGCTAATATAGTTTAAGCCACATTAGCTCTATATTTTCTGACCATTCTGGAAAATCCCATGGATGGAGGAGCCTGGTAGGCTGCAGTCCATGGGGTCACTAAGTTGAACACGACTGAGCGACTTCACTTTCACTTTTCGTTTTCATGCATTGGAGAAGGAAATGGCAACCCACTCCAGTGTTCTTGCCTGGAGGATCCCAGGGACGGGGGGAGTCTGGTGGGCTGCCATCTATGGGGTCACACAGAGTTGGACATGACTGAAGTGACTTAGCAACAAAGCTGTTCCTTAATATGTTTAATTATTTAATATTTTGTTTTTATGAATGTGTATACTTAATGTGATTTTTTCACAGTATAGGTAATCCTTTCTAATTTTACCTGATATCAAGTGTATAACACTTTCAATAGTTTCAATAGTTTCAATAGTGTTTACCCTAAGTATTTTTCCTCTTAAGGCAAAAGATTCAGATGGGTTGGACAGTTAGAATTAAACTGGCCAACCAGTGCCATCTAGTGGGGACGTAAAGCATCCAAGCACACAATGAAAACGTTCAGACAGACAGCAAGGCATTAAAACAGTAAAATATACTAAGCACCAGGGGATATCTCACACAGTACTTTAATCCTTATAAATTTGAGACAGCAATTTCCCCAATTTTCCTGATTATCAAATGGCGTTCAGGGTAATAATTTGTCTGATGCCACAAGTTTGAAAGAAAGAAAGAAAGAAGGGGAAGTCGCTCAGTCATATCCAGACTCTTTGCAACCCCATGGACCATAGCCTACCAGGCTCCTCCATCCATGGGATTTTCCAGGCAAGAACACTGGAGTGGGTTGCCATTTCCTTCTCCAGGAGATCTTCCCGACCCAGGGATAAAACCCGGGTCTCCCGCATTGTAGGCAGACACTTTACTGTCTGAGCCACCAGGGGAGTCCAAGTTTGAAAGTCTGACTCTAAAGCCCATCTACTCTAACAGTGCATGTTCAGTCTATGTAGAACTTGCTTATATTTTTGAGATTATCTTCCATCATAAGAATTGGTACTACCTATACTTTCATTAAGAAATAAAAAATTTAGTGCTTAAAAAATGGCAGGGCAGGGACACAGACGCAGACACAGAGAACAGACTTGTGGACAGAGGGGGAAGGAAAGGGTGGGGCCAATGTACAGAGCAGCGCTGACATGCACGCCATTGTTATGTACGGCAGTCGACTGAAGGGAAGTTGCTGTGCAACAGGGAGCTCAGCCCAGCACTCTGCGACAACCTGGACGAGGGGCTGGGAGGTTCAAGAGGGAGGGGACACATGTATATCTGTGGCTGATTCACAGGTATAGAGACCAGCACAACACTGTAAAGCAATTATCCTCCAATTAAAAATACATTTTAGAAGTTTTATCAGATCAAAATAATGCTAACTAATAAAACTACATTTAAAATTGCAGAGGCTTTAAAATTACATGGTTAGATGTGGTTTAATGTTGAGATCCTTGCTTTTGTATTAGGTGGTCCACAAGTACTTATTGTGTTATAAAAACTAAGAAAATTAATAATAGAGAGCCATATATGGATCAATAATAACAGTATTATAATTCTTTGTAATTATCATTTCAATTCTTTCTACAAGTCCAAGAAATAATGCTGAAAATGTGTGCCAATTTTTTTAATTTAATTTTTATTTTATATTGGAGTATATTTGACTCAAACATTGTGCTAGTTTCAGGTGTACAGAAAAGAATTCAATTATAAACATAAACATACCCATTCTTGTTCAGATTCTTCTCCCAGGTAGGTCACCAGAGAATACTAAATAAAGCTCCCTTTACTATACAGTAGGTCTCTCTTGATCATCTATTTTATATGTAGTAGTGTGCATGTATGATGGACTTCCCTCAGCTCAGCTGGTTGCCTGCAATGCAGGAGACCCAGATTTGATTCCTGGGTCGGGAAGATCCCCTGGAGAAGGGAATGGCAACCCACTCTAGTATTCTTGCCTGGAGAATCCCATGGACAGAGGAGCCTGGTGGGCTACAGTCTGTGGGGTCACAACAGACATGACGTAGCGACTAAACCACCATCACCAGTGTGCATACGTCAATCCCAAACTCCTAATGTATTTCACCCACCTACCTTTCTTTCCCCTTTGATAACCATAAGTTTTTTCCTAAGTCTGTGAGTGTGTTTTTTCAGATTCCACATATAGGTGATATAATATTTGTCTTCCTTTGTGTGACTTACTTCACTTAGTATGATAATCTCCAGGTCTGTCTACATAGCTACAAATAGCATTATTTCATGCTGTTTTAATGGCTGAGTAATATTCCATCAGATATATGTACCCTTATGGCAGAAAGTGAAGAGGAACTCAAAAGCCTCTTGATGAAAGTGAAAGTGGAGAGTGAAAAAGTTGGCTTAAAGCTCAACATTCAGAAGAGGAAGATCATGGCATCTGGTCCCATCACTTCATGGGAAACAGATGGGGAAACAGTGGAAAGTGTCAGACTAGGGCTCCAAAATCACTGCAGATGGTGACTGCAGCCATGAAATGAAAAGACGCTTACTCCTTGGAAGAAAAGTTATGACCAACCTAGATAGCATATTCAAAAGCAGAGACATTACTTTGCCAACAAAGGTCCATCTAGTCAAGGCTATGGTTTTTCCTGTGGTCATGTATGGATGTGAGAGTTGGACTGTGAAGAAAGCTGAGCGCCAAAGAATTGATGATTTTGAACTGTGGTGTTGGAGAAGACTCTTGAGAGTCCCTTGGACTGCAAGGAGATCCAACCAGTCCATTCTGAAGGAGATCAGCCCTGGGATTTCTTTGGAAGGAATGATGCTAAAGCTGAAACTCCAGTACTCTGGCTACCTCATGCGAAGAGTTGACTCATTGGAAAAGACTCTGATGCTGGGAGGGATTGGGGGCAGGAGGAGAAGGGGACAACAGAGGATGAGATGGCTGGATGGCATCACTGACTCGATGGATGTGAGTCTGAGTGAACTCTGGGAGTTGGTGATGGACAGGGAGGCCTGGCGTGCTGAGATTCATGGGGTTGCAAAGGGTCGGACACGACTGAGCGACTGAACTGAACTGAACTGATATTACTCTGTTGATGGACACGTAGGTTGCTTCCATGTCCTGGCTATTGTAAATAGTGCTGTAAAGTACATTGGTTGCATGCACCTTTTTGAATTACGGTTTTCACTGGATATATGCCGAGGAGTGGGATTGCTGGATCATAGAGTAGTTCTATTTTTAGTTTTTTAAGGAGCCTCCATATTGTTCTCCATAGTGGTTTTACTAACTTATATTCCCACCAACAGTGTAGGAGGGTTCCCTTTTCTCTACACTGTCACCAGCATTTATTGTTTGTAGACTTTTTAATGATGGCCATGCCAACTGGTATGAGGTGATACCTCATTGAAATTTTGATCTACATTTCTCTAACAATTAGCAATGTTGAGCATCTTTTTATGTGCTTTTTGGCTATCTGTATGTCGTCACTGGAGAAATGTATATTTAGATCTGCCCATCTTTTGATTGGGCTTTTTTTTGTTGTTGTTATATTGAGCTGCATGAAATGTTTGTATAACAAATAAATTTTTTATGTTTGACAGAATGGCTTGAGAATTGAAAGCACAAAAGAGCTGGAAGAATTTATTCAATTTTTTACCTCTATCCTTAATATTCTGCAACAAGATTAATAAGACATCTTCAGGGAGTTGCTTGGAACCTAGTTTTTTGATTTGGTGGAAGACCAGACTTGCTAGGAGGTATATAAATTTACTACTATTAATAGTCCAAAATCCAAATTTAAGAGTCCCAAATTGGCCCCACATAGTCTGATTACCAGTTATATTATTCAAGAAAGAACTTAGGAAAAAATTTAATGAAATAGTTCAAGAATACGAAAGAATGTACGATGACTTATAGGTAAGTTATGAAGAAACCATGAATCCTAGCATAAGAAGAAACAAGACTCCCATTGGAGGCCGTGGATATGCTGTGTTCACATCCTCGTTCCTCGCCCACAAAGGTAACTTCCACATGACTTTTCCCCTACATGTTCCTCATATCTTTAAATGAGATATGCCTCATTAAATTTTGTAGTTTTGAACTTTATAGAAATAAAATGGTATCACACTGTTGTATACTTCTGCAACTTGCTTTTCTCACTTAGCACAGCTTGTGAGGTTCATCTATCTTGATATGTTTGACTGTTATTTATACACTTTTTTTTTAATACACTTTTGCTGATGAGTTAATTAGAAATATCTTTGATTATCCATTTTCCTGGTGATGAACACTGACGCTTTTTCTCTTTTTATTCCAGTGACAAACCATGCTGCTACATGGACACTTGCACATGTCTACTGGTGCACATCAGGCCTCTCTGAGGCATGAAAGTACCAGCAGAGTTACTAGGTTTGAGTTGTTAATACATCATCACCTATTAGATCAGGCCAAGTAATTTTTCTAAAGCATTTCTAGTAATTTATACTCCCAGTGCTCAAAAGATTCTGTGGCTCCTCATCCTTGCCAGCACTTGGAATGTCAAACTTTATGACTTTGTCAGGCTCAAGGATGCATAGCAGTGGTTTTAATGTGCTTTCCCCTGATTCTTAAGGAGATGCAGCATGTTTTGTGTGTCTATATAATTTATTCACTTTAATTTAAATATTTAAGAAGTAAATTCAGTTCAGTTCAGTTGCTCAGTTGTGTATTTTTTTGACCCCATGGACTGCAGCACGCCAGGCCTCCCTGTCCTTCACCAACTCCCGATGCTTGCTCAAACTCATGACCATCGAGTTGGTGATGCCATCCAACCATCTCATCCTCTGTCATCCCCTTCTCCTCCCACCTTCAATCTTTGCCAGCATCAGGGTCTTTTCCAATGAGTCATTTCTTCGCATCAGGTGGCCAAAGTACTGGAGTTTCAGCTTCAGCATCAGTCCTTCCAGTGAGGACTCCTCCTTCCAATGAGTACTGATGCTGAAGTTGAAACCAATACTTTGGCCACCTGATAAGAAAATTTTAAAATTAGCACTTAAGTTAAATTGAATATTGGCCAAAGGATATTAACAACAGAAACCAAAAATAAGTGTTTTGAGTCTTTCCTGACTCAGACTACAGGTATTGTCTAGATTTTATACATATGAAAATTTTAATAACAAAGAAAAAAAAGTAAAAACTTCTGATTAGTGATATAATTTCAAAGCCAAGGGAGAAACTGCTTTTCAAACCTCTTACCATGAACAATGTAAGGGAAATATAGAGGTAGGAACACTGTTCAGTTTCAAAATAAAGTTTAGAGATATAAAATTTAATCTGCTGCTGCTGCTGCTAAGTTGCTTCAGTTGTGACCGACTCTGTGCAACCCCATAGATGGCAGCCCACTCAGCTTCCCTGTTCCTGGGATTCTCCAGGCAAGAACACTGGAGTGGGTTGCCATTTCCTTCTCCAGTGCATGAACGTGAAAAGTGAAAGGGAAGTCGCTCAGTCGTGTCCGACTCTTAGCGACCCCATGGACTGCAGCCTACCAAGCTCCTCCGTCCATGGATTTTCCAGGCAAGAGTACTGGAGTGGGGTGCCATGGCCTTCTCCGAAAATTTAAGCTGCTGCTGCTGCTGCTGCTAAGTCGCTTCAGTTGTGTCCAACTCTGTGCAACCCCATAGATGGTAGCCCATCAGGCTCCCATTTCCCTGGGATTCTCCAGGCAAGAACACTGGAGTGGGTTGCCATTTCCTTCTCCAATGCATGAAAGTGAAAAGTCAGAGTGAAGTCGCTCAGTTGTGTCCGACTCTTAGAGACCCCATGGACTGCAGCCTACCAAGCTCCTCCATCCATGGATTTTCCAGGCAAGAGTACTGGAGTGGGGTGCCATTGCCTTCTCTGAAAATTTAAGCTAGAAGTAGTCAAATGACGACCACCCAATAGCTATTTCCTAGGCACACTCACAGCAGATGCAAAGCAATTGTGTTGTTAATAAAAATCACACACCTGGGAAGTAAGACTTATGAGCTCCAAAACACTGCACAACCACATACCCAAGTAATGCTCATGGACTCGAACAGCCTCACAAAGTCCAGGGTCTTCAGAATCCAGGGGCAGAATTCCTGAAAATTAAAATGAGAAACATAAGGGCAACTATCTAAAAGTGAACTCACTCCTAATGAGAGGCCAGTAAGCATTAGTCTACATTTTCCTCAGTGGAATTTTGAGGAAGCTTCCACCACTAGTAAGGAGAGATTTCAGAAATACAGAAGCAGAGTGGACAGTTTATTTTCTGATATGAGCACTATAATACCTATACTACATCTTTCTTTTTCTTCTTCCTCTTTCACCTGAGTGATGACAGAGATGATGGCTGACATACAGAGCCAAGTCAGAGATGGGGGTGGCATCTGGGCTCCTCATTAAACTGACCCCTGATGTACGGCTAACCTTGGTTCTACAGGATTCATCAGTATGCTTCCAGTAAAATCCCATTTTCTCCTGAGCCAGTTGGATTTTATTTTTGGTCTCTTACAAACGGAATCTTGAATAATACAATGTCATCTGACTTCTTTTTTCTTTTTAAAATTTTATTTATCTATCGCTGCACTGGTCTTCAGTGCTGTGCGCAGGCTTGCTCTAGTTGTGGTGAGTAGGGGCTACTCTTTAGATGCGGTGCATGGGCCTTTGGAGTTGCGGTTGCGGGCTCTAGAGTGAGGGTTCGGTAGTCGCGGCAGTTGGGCCCAGCTGCCCCTGGGCATGTGGGACCTTCCCAGACCAGGGATCGAATGCTGTCCCCTGCATTGCAAGGTGCGCTCTTATCCACGGGACCCCCAGGGAAGTCCCTTACCCACCCTCCTGGGCAGATAATAAAGACGGAAATAATAAATTCTCAAAGAAAATGCTCAAATCAAAGGCAATTCTGTTAAAAGCTGATGAAAACTTTCCTACACATTTATCTTAACAGCTTCAAGCATGATATACAGAGAAATGGCAACTTCAAAAACTACTTCTTAACTACTTCATAGTTGTGTGTATGAATGTCTAGGACACAGTATAAAGAAATATATTTGCAAAATGGTATTAACCATAGAGTTAAAAAAAAAAGAATAAATGTCTTCAGCAAATTTTTGGTTTTACGAGGGTAGTAAGGGAGCAGCTACATACAATTTACTCGGATGTGGACAAAAGAGCACCTGCAGAGCCAAGTCAGTCAGTAGTCTTCATGTTGATGGCCTGTGACTCTTCCTTTCTCTGGAGTCATCAGTCTAATTATAGACCGAGCTTCTGTCCAGGAAGGGCTGCACCAAGGGCAGCAACAACTGTCGCCACCTTTCTATCCTGTGTGAGCTCAGCTGCTCAGCTGTATCCGATTCTTTGCAATACCATGGACTGCAGCCCGCCAGGCTCCTCTGTCCATGGGATTCTCCAGGCAAGAATACTGGGGTGGGAAGCCATGCCCTCCTCCAGGGGATAGTCCCAACCTAGGGATCAAACCCAGGTTTCCTGCACTGCAGGCGGATTCTTTACCATCTGAGCCACCAGGGAAGTCTCTTTCTATCCCATTATAGCCAAATACTGAAAAGTTGTAAATGTTCTGCTATTGAGATCAAACTCTCAATTCTCTTCATCAATGGATACTTGAGAGTAAATTCCAAATCTTAGGTAAGTACTTGTATATGAAGCAAGGTCACAGTAAACATTGGCAATTGTACAGAAAAAGGAGACAATAGTAAGACAAACGACTTGAAATAAGACTATGACCTATAACTTACCCACTACTTCATCATCTGGTTGAAAGAATGATACCTTGCTTCCAACTAAAATGTGGAGAAAATTAATAATCATTATTACGAGGTTATTAAATATAACATAATAATTAAAATTCAAAAGCCATAGATTGATAAAAGTCACTGACTCAGAGAAAAGGTAAAGAACTTTTAGGACATTCTGACAGTCTGCAAGGGACCATAGGATGTAACACTTCAAATGTGGATTCTCTGCAAAATCTGGGCTGTGCGGTTGTTGACACCATAGAGCAGGCTATCTCTCTGTTTAGCTAAGGATGAAGGCATAAAGAAAAATAATCCATTTCACAGCTCTTATGACGATTACACTGGGTACACTGGGTTCCCCTCCTCCTGCGGCTAGTCCAATCTGTCATGGTTTTAGCTGCAGAAGTGCAGACATGCAATGGCAATTCTGGTTAGAGTTACATATGCAATTACTTTGATTTGGGATTATGGAAATAAATTCAGAATGGGGCCAAGAAATTTGAGGACTATACAGAAGTGATAAGTTACACTTCCCCTGTGTATGTAGAGAAAAGGCCTCCACCATCAGTCAATTCTGTAGAATATTTTTCTTCCAATAGTTACAAGAGGAAACAGGAGGAAAAAACCCAAACCTCACTGAATGTCTACTTGTGCCCAGCATTTTAGTGTGTATTCCCATTTAATCTTCATGGCACACCCATGAAGTAGGTATTATTAGGCCTGTTTAACAGACGAGGAAACTGAGGTGTGGCAGAGAAGTAAGGCAGAAGTCTGCCATCTGGGAGTGGCACCTCTGGCTGGCTGGCTGCGAAAGGGTCCCAATCTGCTGCATCTCTGGATCCTGCCTGTGCCTCCATCCCCTAATATTCTTGCTTTCTGTGCTTTTCTCTTTCCTTCCTGCTGCAGATTCTTGTCTTCCTAAAATCACCCTGATCCTTTTTTCATGGTGTCCTTCATACTCCTTTTATTAAGGATTGTCCTTCAGATGGTGGCACTGCCAAGGGGTCCATGCAATCTGTGTGTCTCCTTCATCTCCTCCCTCTCCCTGCATGAGCTCATCACCATTCTATGATTTCAAACACAACCGATACGCTGACAACTTTCAGATATAACCAGAATCTTGTAAATCATTTCCTGCCTTTACGCGTTTTGAATTCTCCTGTTCCAGTCAATTATTAAGTTCTGTTGACTTGACTTTCCCAGTATTTCTTGAATGTATCCACACTACCTTTGCCACATCTGTCTAGGTTATGGACTTTGTCATTTCTTGCTTGTTGGGTCTATGGCTCAAACAGTGCTCTTGCCTACAGTCCGGTCTGCCTCAAATCCACTCTTCATATGGTCACCCTAATACGTTCTCTACAACCCAACCTGAGAGATGAGATTCAACATGATCTGGCCCTTGCCTACCCTCCCACCTCATTTTTTTGGGGGCGGGGGAAGGAGTCAGTGTTGATGCCATCATTAAAAGATTTTGTTAGATATCTTTTATCCTGCAATTTTTGAAGGGGAATTTTCTTGACAAACTTTTTTTTCTTCTGCCAAGTATCCTGCCTATGACTGTTGCCCAGAACTTCATGCGGGGTCTCAGTTTCCCCATCAGGGATCAAACCTGTGCCCCCAGCAGTGGAAGCTTAGAGTCTTAACCACTTGGATTGGCAGGGAAGTAAGTCCCTATTTACCTTTTAAATACTCAATTTTAGGCACACCTTAAAAATATAATGTGAGTGCAGCTATTGAGCATTATGTAAATTTTGACCCAAAGCCAAGTTACACAAGTAATTTATGCTGGGTTGTAAACATCATAAAAAGGACAATGCTGGTCATGCTATTCCAAATGATTACTTGTGGATTTAAATACATAATCTCTAAATATTTATTTACTAAACTGTAATAAGCTCTTCAATTACAAAATACCATTAAGTTCTATTTTTCTTTTTAATTAAAAAAGGAAAAACACTTCTGTATAGTTTCTTTGTATTGAATAAGTGTATATAATTTTAATGTGTCAGTAAAACAATTAGCTACCATTTACTTTCCATTATCTTAGAAAATAAATACAGATACTTCTATCTGTAAACTTACCATCTAACACAATTCCAGCAACTTCTCTCCCAACAGGAAAGAATTCCTTTTCCATCTTCATTTCTGCAAGAAGCTAAATAATGACAAAGGCTTGAACTTATTGTCAAGAATAAATTCTAACCTCTATTCATACAAGAGAAAAGCAGGAGCAAAAATCAAACCACAGAAAAAGCAAATATGACTCCATTTTTGGCATCAAGACAAAAAGCAAGTATCTTCACAAAATAGGTTCCTTTTTGGAGCAGGAAGCCAGGTTTGCTAAGGGATTCGTTGATATGTATAATTTTAATGTGTGAGCAAATCAATTAGCTACCATTTAATCTCCATTATCTTAGAAAATACATAGAGATATTTCTATCTGTAAACTTACCATCTAACACAATTACATATAAAATATTTTCATATAATATTATAAAATACATGAGTTCAATTAGATGGAATTTCCTGATTAATATAGAAATCATATTAGTATATATATTAATATAGAATTAATCAGATCAGATCAGATCAGTCGCTCAGTCAGCTAGGAAAAAACTTACCATGTATTTCTATATTAATTAGTATATTATTTCTATATTATTAATATATATTATATAGATATTAATCCTATATATTAATATAGAAATAATATACTAATTAATATAGAAATACATGGTAAGTTTTTTTCCTAGCTGTTCAATTCTTCTAGGAATAATTTCTTGGTACTCAGAAGTCAGTTATTATTATTATAATTTTTGTATACCAAATATATTTGACTTTTGGCCAAATCAAAGCACCAATATCTTAGTATTCATACCTTTGTATTTATCTGGCTCAGAGCACAAGCTTTAACTTGAAGTTTCACATAGTTATCTTCTGTAACAGGAAGATTTTCCTAGAGTCAAATGATAAAATTGCACATTCCTTTGAGAATACTGCTTTCATGTTGCAAAAATTTTCATATATAACTGAACAAAATAAAAAAGACTCAAAATCTTACACCAAAGTTAACTGAAAAAGCTACAAACAATTACTTTATAATATATAATACGAAAGAATGTAGGGAATTCGGGGTAAAAAATTTCAAAAGTCTTAGGGTACTAATCTGAAAATGTACTTCCAAGCTATGGATAAGAATATATTGCAGGCAATGAACAGAGGATAACAAAGTAGAGCAATAAATACTGTCCTTCAGTTCAATTTAAATCTCAAAGCAACATGTGGGGATGTCCTTAAACACATATATACTTAATAGATGCACTGTACTGATCATGGAATTTTCTTAATGCTATATAGAAAGTTCTTTAGTGTCACTTGTTGATTTCTACCTTATTTAACATCTGTCTTGGACATTTTAGCATGCCCCATGGGACTCTGGGGTTGAAATACAAACTTGATGGAACTTAATTTACCCCTCATATTCCATAGCTAGATATAACTTCAAAGGCAAAGGTATTTCAAACGTTGGTATTTAGTGTCATCTACCAATGACATCAGTAATTAAAATGCTTTCTTCAATCCTTGATATGCCCCAAAATTAGATCAAGTGTTGGCTAGTTGGCTAGAACAGCTACCTGCGCAGTGCCTCCTGTGTTCTAACCAAGTGATCACTGTATTTGACATGAACACAGTATTCTGGGATTTCCCTTTTTAAAACTCAGATTTGATAATATTTGGTAATTATGTGAAGATATTCAGCAGTATCGATAATTTTATACTCATGATTGTGTGAACCTGGTGATAATTATTTCCGAGAGCCAATCAAACCTCTTGGACCTCCATCCTGACCCAATGGTAGAAACTAAACTGATTAGACTCCTAATCTAAGTGATTTTGGAGTTGTTGAAAGATGAAAAAGAAAAACTGAATTGTATTCGTTATCCAGAGATTCTTATTACTACTATGAAACACACATACAATATGAAATACATACGCATTTAGTTTTTGTCCCTAAACTAATAGTGGAATGTCTTTGGCCCGCCACAAACCTTTCAAACAATCATTAATAGATAAAAATTCTACTCTCTATCCTTAAAGTAGTAAAAAAAAAAACTGGAAACCTTTAAAGCTTAGTTCATGAAGTAACTTTGCAATGCTTAGAAGTTAGTGTGAAAAACAATGTTTTTCCACCTCTTTAATTTCACAATATGAAAGTATTTTCTGAAATATGGCTGCAATCTAAAAACTCGTTTTATTGTGGTATTCAGAATAAATTGGGTTAATTTTGCAATACATAAGACTACTCAAGTTGTTTAGTTTCTTATTATCTTTTATACTACCACACTGAGGAACTAAAAACTCTTTTGCAGCAACTCTTTTAAAAATATAGGTATACCATATCGACCACTGTTTTCACATAAAATTAATTTATAGGGTGCCACTCAAAAATAATTTGTAACGGGGTATTTAAAACTAGGTCTGTGACATTTGTAAAATACACTATCTTGTTCCATCTAAAGATTAAATCATTTTTCTTACCCTTTCTTGGAACACAAATGTTATTTCTTCATTTGTAGAACTTTGTTGAAAATACAAGCCTTTCATAGTCACCTAAAAATGATAAAAGAAAAAATATACATGAAATATACTAACCAACAAAACATATGCCAGATAAAGTGAAAGCATAAAATGAAAAATAGTTCTAAAGGATAAAATGACAGTTTAACTGCAGTCTTCAAATGAATTTAGGTAATAGTTCTTGAAAGCAATCAAACAAGAGAATATGCAATAACCTCAGGTACGCATTTGAGAATGGGCTTATAATTCAGCCTTTCACACCAAGACTTAAGTTCATCTCACTATTCAACAAAAATTATGAGATGTACCTAAAAAAAAAAAAAAACTGTGCAGGCCAGAGGGCTCAATTTTAATAACCAAAAGTGTCATTTAAAGGGCTTTCAAAGTCTTAAAAAAGTCCACTGGAAAGGAAAAAGTGGATAATCAAGACAGTCATTGAAATTGTGTCCCTAATTCCTCTGTATCCATTTACAAGACATTTATTGGCGCTCAGTTGCTCAGTCGTGTCCAACTCTTTGCAACCCCATGGACTGCAGCACGCCAGGCTTCCCTGTCTTTTACCATCTCCCTGAGTTTGCTCAGACTCATGCCCATCGAGTTGGTGATACCATCCAACCATCTCATCCTCTGTCATCCCCTTCTCCTCCTGCCTTCAATTAAACCTGTATTCTGTGGACATCCTGAAGCATCTCTAAGGATTCCACAACTGTTTCTTTAATTCCATAGTAATTGTATGACAAGACTTTTTTAATGTAAATTTTATAGAGGTACCATATAAAATCAGAGAAAAGTTCACAGATCCTAAGTATATAGCTTGGTGAACTTTACAAAGTGAACATGGCCATGCCATAGCAGGAAACATGTCACTAGAACTCCAGAAGGTCCTTGGTTTCCCTTCTAGTCACTATCCCCCTTCTAAGGATACTCAATATCCTGATATTCAAGTGGAGATTAGCTTTGTCTGTTTTTGACTTTATATGAATTATGCTCCTTCTTTCTCTCAGTATTATGAGTTTCACTCATGCTATTGCCTGCAGTTGTATTTATTTCATTCAGTTACATAGTATTCCACTGTATGAATTACTAAATGTCCACTGCACTAAAGATAGACATCTGATGGTTTCCAGTTTAACACGTTTACAAATTATCCTGCTAAGAACATTCTCATACATATTTTTTGATGAAAGTACTACAGTATTATTGAATTTATGAACGACGAAACTGAGACTTACAGAGGCACATTCCTAGGGTCTCATGGCTCCAGCCGGGCCAGAGCTGAGACAAATCAGATGCTACCAACTCCAAAGTCATTTACCTTTACCATTATACTTAATGGTTTCTATTGAGCTGCTAACATTAGATGTAAAACTAGAACCCTATCTCCTTTAGTTCAGGATTCATAATTAGTAAGTGCTTGTTGACAGAACTAGCTACATAACTTGCAGAGTTCACTGCAAAATGAAAATGTGGGGAACCTTGTTCAGAAACTAAAATTTCAAGATGGTAACAGCCAAGCATCAAACCAAGCATGAGTGCCTTCTGACTGTGAGTCCAGTGTGACTGCAGAGCTACTGTTCTTATGAAGCTGGCTCTGCAAGCTGAATCGTAATGGGTCTAAAGGATCTTTATAGAGGGTTTTTACTAAGCAGTTCAGCAATGGTTGCTGCTTTCCAGTAGGTGGTAATCAAATGCTGGAACTAACAGAAACGAGTACACATTCTAGACACAAAGAGAATTTACATGTCTCTAGGCTTCTGGTTAAGGAAGATCTGTGTGTGTGTGTGTGTGTGTGTGTGTGTACACACATCAGTAAGTTTGTCAGGGTTGTAAGGGAGAGGGGAAGAACCTAAGCATAGAACAGCAGCTATGTATTACCGATGACAGAAATCTAACTTCTTCCTAGCTGTCAAGCCATCTAAGATGCATACCACTGTCCCTAGTTTACCTTACTCCTTCATTCTTCCAACACATCCCGTCTGATCTAGGCATTATGTGTGCGTGTGTGCTCAGTCGTGTCTCTTTGTGACCCCATGACTGTAGTCTGCCAGGCTCCTCTGTCCATGGGATCCTCTAGGCAAGAGTACGGGAGTGGGTTGCCACTTCCTTCTCCAGGGGATCTTCCCGACTCAGGGTCTGCGTCTCCTGCATCGGCAGGCAGATTCTTTACTGCTGTGCCACCTGGGAAGCCAAGTTAACTTCATACCATATGGCCGCCGCTGTCTCCAGGCTCCAGGCCCTGCTTGCTCTCTGAGACTGTGCTGTACTTACTCTACGGATTCTGCAAAGTAAACAAAGCTCAAGTCCTACTCCCTCTCTGAAATCACCTCCCAGTGACACGCAGTCTACTCCATCTGTTCCATGCTTTTAGATTTCATTACATACTGACAAAACCTTGCTTTATTCATTCAACTAGTGGGTTCTCCCAGCTTTGAAGAATCAATATCCCATTATTACTGAATAAATAAAACTCTGCTTCACTCAATCTGGAGCCACTAGAATTGCCTTTTTGAGAAATGAAATAATTACACATCAACACCTTGATTTCAAAACATCTCCCTTTGTGACTCTGGAAGCCACTGTCTTCTCTGCCCACTGCATCTGAAACAAATAGCATCTCTCTCAGATCAGCAGTCACAGGAGTCTCATACTGTATGCACCCCAACTTCAAAGACCCTGGAAGCTGTTTGTATGTACCCGTGGTGTCCCTTAAGGTGACTATTATATACATAATAATGCCCATATTTTTGGTCAGATCATCTAAATAGTTCCTCCAAATTAGGTTATAATCAGCCTGGCTGGTAGAAAAAAGTAATGTTTAGTTGTTGATTCAATAAGGAACCAGGTGGGAACAAAAACCACCCCTCAAAATTACAAAGTGAAGAAAAAGAAGTATTTTTATAAAAGTGACCAGAAGAAAATTAAGGAAATATTTATTTTGCAAGCCCAAAAAGGAAAACTGAGTTCTCACCACAGAGAAATGGTACAACAAATGGTATTCAAAACCCACTTAATTTCTTAGGGAGTGGTCCAGATTAAATGGAACACTTAATCCATTATTTAATAAAATTTTTATTGAACATAAAGACATTGGCACACAGGAAATACAATAACTGAACACCTTGTAAAATAAAAATAAAAATTAAATATATACTATTTATCATGCTATTTCCAAAAATGAATGTCATTAACCTCAAAATTATATATTCTACTATCAGTTCAGTTCAGTCGCTCAGTTGTGTCTGACTCTTTGCGACCCCATGAATCGCAGCACGCCAGGCCTCCCTGTCCATCACCAACTCCCGGAGTTCACTCAAACTCACGTCCATCAAGTTGGTGATGCCATCCAGCCATCTCATCCTCTGTCATCCCCTTCTCCTCCTGCCCCCAATCCTCCCAACATCAGGGTCTTTTCCAATGAGTCAACTCTTCGCATGAGGTGGCCAAAGTACTAGAGTTTCAGCTTCAGCATTAGTCCTTCCAAAGAACACCTAGGACTGATCTCCTTTAGGACGGACTGGTTGGACCTCCTTACAGTCCAAGGGACTCTCAAAGTCTTCTCCAAACCACAGTTCAAAAGCATCAATTCTTCGGCACTCAGCTTTCTTCACAGTCCAACTCTCACATCCATACATGACCACTGGAAAAACCATAGCCTTGACTAGACGGACCTTTGTTGGCAAAGTAATGTCTCTGCTTTTCAATATGCTATCTATGTTGGGCATAACTTGCCTTCCAAGGAATAAGCGTTTTTTAATTTCATGGCTACAGTCACCATCTGCAGTGATTTTGGAGCCCCCAAAAATAAAGTCTGACACTGTTTCCCCATCTATTTGCCACGAAGAGATGGGACCAGATGCCATGATCTTAGTTTTCTGAATGCTGAGCTTTAAGCCAACTTTTTCACTCTCCTCTTGCACTTTCATCAAGAGGCTCTTTAGTTCCTCTTCACTTTCTGCCATAAGGGTGCTGTCATCTGCATATCTGAGGTTATTGATAATTCTTCAGTTACATCCAATTTTAAATATATCTGACGTAAGTCCACAAATTGAAGATTACGTTCCTAATACTTTAAGTTTTTATACTATCAACATATTAAACCTATTATAAATCTGGAGAAACAAAAACAAATAATTTTTGGTATAAAAGCAGAATAAAGACTTTGCATAAATTAAACACTTACCATAAATAATACCAAGAAAGTAGTTAATGAAAGTACTAATCTTTTAAAGGATTTCTAAAAAAAAAATCAATGGGAAGACGTTTCAAATGGTTTCCTCTTAGTTATAACGACACGAGCCTCGCTTGCTCTTCCCCTGCTATACTTGCTCCCCCAAGGAGCTCATCTATTAATGACTGTAAGTAAAACCTCTATGGATCAATCCTTATCTATACCTTCAGACCAAAAGTGTTCTGAGTATCAGCTCAACCTCAAATTCAACAGTCATAAAACCAGACTTACTTTTCCCGCCCCCAAACGAGATTTTGTTGTGCCAACTTCAGCCATCGAGGGTATCTTAGAGTCTCCCATAATTCCCTCCTCTAGGCTTCCTTTTCCTTTTTAATCTCCTGGCTTAAGTGCTCATCTTAGATGTTAGCACAATGACAGGCCAAAATTGTGATGCCTGAGGCCTGGGCTACCGCCACAGGCCGCTGCACGGCTTCTTTCTCTCCTTGTGGACAACACACCTGTGGACAACTTCAAAGTCCAGACTCTTCTTATGTGTTCAAATTTTCATTATTCCCAACACAAACTTCATAATACAGTGAAGTATTATGCTTCACCCACCCTCATTTTTACTTTAAGGAAAGCAGACAAACTGTCAAGCAGCTGGGCTACTTTTAAAAAAAAACAACAACAGATGAAGTCAGCTCTGAAATGTGGCCCTATTATGCTCATCATCTTGCCAGGCTGAGTAAATCTTCAGTTATACTGAAGAGGTGCTTAAGTTTTAACCATGTTCTTACCACCTGTGGGACTTTTCACACATATCCACATATCAGGTAAAGAAGAATGTTAAACCATGTACCCTTAAAACCTATTACGGTCAACAAAACAGAAACTAGCTGGAGGTCTGGTTCAAATACCACATACTTTGCAGGCTGTAGAGGAGACTGGTAGTCCTATCTGGACAGGTCAGCTCTGCTTCCTAAAGAGGAAGGGACATCTCTACATTGTGCTGGAGACAGTCTCCAGAAATCTATAAATTCCAAGGACACATAAACAATGAATACACTGGCGTTATACACTGTACTGCTCTCCTGTGCCTGTTACAAGATGGGCATGGGAGACGCTGTGATGGTGGCTCACACCTAGCTAAACTCTGGAAATCATTTCTAGCTAGTAGCACATATCATAAGAACTTTTCACTTTCACATTTTAGGTATACAAAACTTAGGCAGATGCTTGAAGTGACATGGTCTATTACTAGATGGATTTAAACTAGAGGCTGCTGCTGCTGCTAAGTCACTTCAGTCGTGTCCGACTCTGCGATCCCATAGACGGCAGCCCACCAGGCTTCCCTGTCCCTGGGATTCTCCAGGCAAGATCACTGGAGTGGGTTGCCATTTCCTTCTCCAATGCATGAAAGTGAAAAGCGAAAGTGAAGTCGCTCAGTCGTGTCCGACTCTAGCGACCCCATGGACTGCAGCCTACCAGGCTCCTCCGTCCATGGGATCTTCTAGGCAAAAGTACTGGAGTGGGGTGCCATTGCCTTCTCCAAACTAGAGGCTGGATACACATTTACAGCAGCATCATAAAGGAGATTCAAGCATCAGTTGAGGGGGATGGGGATGAGATGACCATATCAGTCTTCTGATTATGAGAGTCTAGATTTATATGGACATTATCAAGACATACTTGATTGAATTTGTATACAAGTGTGGCATCCTCTTGACATCTCACATAAGCTGAGATCTAAAGATAGGTGAAGAATTAGGAAAGGAAAATAATTTTTTAATAAAGGCTTTATGTGGAAGCAAGACAAGAGGCATTTAATTAGCTATGTCAAACTGTTGCCTATCCATGCAACAAGTGGCTTCCAACAATGACCTCTTCTGAATCTCAAAAGAATTTTTGATTAATTCTCCTCCCTCCAAGAGAGCTTAACTTTTGTTATTTGCTGATTTACAAAATACCTTTTCACTTAAGAATTCTTACTAGTGGACCCCCTTGCCAGTACTGCTGGGGGGTGGGTACTGCTTTGGGAAAGCGGGATGGTCATTAATTCGTAGATTAGAAGTCACTGCTCCAGTTTGTATTCGATGTAGGGCCATTTAATACAGTAAGATTCAGAACGACGGAAACATAACTTTCATTTATATTTCTGAGTTGGCATTCCATTTTTCCATACTGTACTCCTGGGGAACAGTGGAGCCCATGGTGCCATGAATGCCAGTCTCCCTTCCCCGCTGGCTTAATCATGTGGCACTGGGACAAGGCACAGGATGAGGAAGGTAAACTGAGGGCCCTCCCTACTGTTACTACACTCTCCCTCCTTGCCAACCGATGCAAGGGATCCTCTTCTCCACAGACCAATCTTACTGCAGTCTGCCAACATTTATTTAATTCTCTAAATCACTATAGGCTCTTTAATCATTACTTCAGATGCAAAGTAGGAACTGTACTTTTGATTAAATATTTACTAATAAATTCACCATCAAGGGAAAATAATTTAACGAGATGTCATCTTTACAATGTACAAGAAGAAAATCATTTTGCAAAAATACTAAATAAAGATGTATTTGAACTATTCCATGTGAAGTTCGCATGAGCAAGAAAAGATTCACTTTTATCAATGAATGAAAGATTTCACCAAAAACAAACCCCAAAACATTGTGATTGCAAGGTGAAACATTTTAAGAATTCCCAAGCCTTCTTTCAAAGAGGTATACAGATGAACCAAGACACACTACTGTCCAGCATATAGTACTGATTTAAAGGCCTATATATCTCCTTGAGGTTTGGAACGCTCTTCTTCAATTTAGAACTTTGATATTGAATGGACAGCACAGAGAGTTGTAAGACTGCCAAAATAGGTCACTACAACTGAAGGAACTTTGCCTTGTATGGTGAACCCCCTCTGTTTGAAATCTGAATGTCTCAGGATTAGCCATAAACTAGAGCAGAGGCATCAATGAATTGAAATTAGTGACAAAATGTAATAATTATACACTGCGGTGATTGATGGATAGGATTTAGAAGTCCTAAGTGACCCTACTTCTGAATCCTGGCTTTTCTACTTATTCAGTGTACGACCCACATACACTGCTGCTGCTGCTAAGTCACTTCAGTCGTGTCCGACTCTGTGCGACCCCATAGATGGCAGCCCACCAGGCTTCCCTGTCCCTGGGATTCTCCATGCAAGAACACTGGAGTGGGTTGCCATTTCCTTCTCCAATGCATGAAAGTGAAAAGTGAAAGTGAAGTCGCTCTGTCATGCCCAACTCTTAGCAACCCCATGGACTGCAGCCTTCCAGGCTCCTCCGTCCATGGGATTTTCCAGGCAAGAGTACTGGAGTAGGGTGCCATTGCCTTCCCCGCCACATACACTAAATACTTTCAACTATCTGGGCCTTAAATTCAACACTTGTAAAACAGGGATAGTAACAGAAAGGCTTAAATAATACATGCAAAGCACTCAGTACAATACCTGGCACAAAGGAAGTGTTAAATGAATGCTGGATATTCGTGCTATTATTTCTGTAAATTGAGTTGAGACCTGGTAAAGTACTTCCAAAGTCCATCTCACAGAGCAGTAAGGGGTTTTGTCACGGGCAACCTAAGATTTAACACCTTTTAATTTCTGCAGTGGGTTGTATCATCCAGTAGCCCTTGAACTATGCCTAGTCAGAACTGAGATGTACTGTTAGCAAAAGATGTCTATCAGGTTTCTTCAAATGTGAAGAAAATGAGAGAATGTACAAAATCTTGATTTTTAAACATTTGATTGTGTGCTGATATGATACTATTTTAGATATACTGGGTTAAATAAAACTCTAGCATTAATTTCACATATTTCTCTTTATTTAAAAAAAGTGGCTCCCATTAAATGTGCAAACCTTGCTGCCCATAACCTGGACTAGCAGCACCCGAGAGCTTGTCAGAAATGGAGATTCTCAGGGCCCGCCCACACCCACAGCATCATAGTCTGCACTTCAAAACGGTTCTGAGGTGATTTTCACGCGTTGCTCCAGAGTATTCCTCCGTTTAGCTTAAATCTGGAGGGCAAATCTGGACCTAGAGTTACATAAAACCGAATGCCCCTGCTTTACGTAATTGTTCAACGGGGGAAAAAAAAGTGACGGAGGAGAAAGCAGTAGTTAGAAGTAGTAAGCCAGAAAGAAAAAGAAACTCAAAAGTATAGAAACAAAAAGACGCGGGAGTGGGTAAAATCCAAACTGGGAGTCTCGGTGGAAGGGAACTTCGAGACTTTTGCTTCCATGAAAGTGGAGGAAGATGCAAACTGAAATAACATCCACCATCAAAACCAGTAAAAACCAGGAAATCGTCAGGCAAATCAAGTATCTCCCTCCCCTCAGCGGCCTCAGCTAAGCCAGCTAGGCCTGAGCCCGAGAGGTGTTAAGAAGGTTGGGGTGCAACGGAAACCACCCTGCGCCCCAGGGCTGGACGGTCCCGCGGGGCGTCTCCCGAGCTTCCGCCCAAAGGCCGGTTTCCCAAGACACGTAGCGCGTCTCCCGGTGCTCACCTGGCTCGGAGCGGCACTAACGGCCTGCAGCTTCACCTCCGCCACCTTCTCGCCCCTCAGCAGAGGGCCCACCCCCTAAGCGCCAGAGGCTGTTCCCATTGGCCAGGCCGCTCGTCAGTCTCGGACTCTAGAGACCGCCATAGCAACCGAACGCGGAACTACATCTCCCGGCATGCTCTAAGGCGACGCGCCTGGGGCTACCAATTAATGCGAGAAGACCGCCATAGCAACCGAACGCGGAACTACATCTCCCGGCATGCTCTAAGGCGACGCGCCTGGGGCTACCAATTAATGCGAGAAGACCGCCATAGCAACCGAACGCGGAACTACATCTCCCGGCATGCTCCAAGGCGACGCACCTGGGGCTACCAATCAATGCGCGAAGTCCTAGAGGCCGAGGGGTTCAGCTTTATGTAAATATGTTCAAGACCACACCCTTCCTCATTCCAACCGTATCCCCATCACCTTCCTGGGACTGTGCCCCGCCCTCCCTGTGCCTCCACATTGTTCTCTCCTATGACACCTGCCGTTAGTTAGTTGAAGGCGTCCTAACTTGTGCCTCGCCTCGCACAGCAACAGCCTAATGGCACCGAGACCATGGAACAAAACGTCCCGAAGCCCCACACCAGACGCCTCTAGGCACGTCGGGAAACCCTACGCCAGACGCCCGCTTCGGGAAAGGGGGCGGGGCGGCGGGGGGGGGGGTTGGGGCGACTAGGTCCCGCCCCCTCTGAGCTTGCTGATTTGTCGATCCGGCTATCACTCCCTCCTCTTCTAGGTTTTTTTTTTTTTTTTCAGTTGCGTTTCCCCCGTGGTGGGCGGGGCTAGATGAGGGGGCGGGAGGAGGTGTGAGTCCTTTCTTCCGATTGGTTGTTTTTTCATTGTCCCCACCTACCCACCGTGGGCGGAGACGGAGGGGAGGAGAGGGCGCGGGGGAGGCAGGTCCCGGGGGAGATGAGGAGATAGGCGGGAGCGAGGGACTGAGGGAGGGGAGCGAAGGGAGGCCGAGAGCTGAGGTGGAGACGGGAGGGCGCGCAGCTTGGTTGCTCGGTAGTACGGCGGCTCGCGAGGGAGAATCCCGGGCGGACTCAGGGACGCCCCGAGAGGCGGGCGGGGATGGTGTGCGGGGCTGCGGCTCCTGCGTCCCCTTCCCGCGGCGACTGAGCTGCACTGATTTTTTTTTGTCCCCCTGAGGCGGCAGCGTGGACCCGCCTGGAGATGAGGTGAGGAGAGGGCTGGACCGCCTCGGCCTGCTTTGCACCGGGCAGGCGGCCGGGGCGAGGGTGGGCGCGATGGCCGCCCGGGACGCCCGTCCACCCCCCTCTCCCCGACCCCGGGGCCGGTGTGCGAGTCCCTCCCGGCGCCCTTCACCCTGAGTCGCGCACCCAGGAGGCGCCCCTGTGCCTCGTCCTTCCCATCCTCCCTGGCCGCCGGGGGTGGCTGGGTGGGTGGTGGTGGTGGCGGCCGGCTGGCACGCGCCGGGAGGCCGGGGCTCCGCGGCGGACAGAGGCTGGGGGGTGGGCGGCGGCCGCGGGACGGGCTTCGGGGGGTTGAATGGGCATCGGTCGCCGTGGCCGGCCGAGCTGGGGGGAGGTCCCGTCCTTTCTCCAGGGGCACGCGGGGCGGTGGGGTCCCTTGCAGGGCTGACCTCGCTGCCCGCGGTCGCCCGAGTGGGGCGGGCCGGCCGAGCCTCGCCTCCCCGCCAGGCTGCCGGGGATCCGGAATGCCCGGCCTCTCCTCCCCGGCTCATCCCTTCTTCTGTCTCCTCCGCCCGCAAAAAAAAAAAAAGAAAAAAAACTACCCTGTCAGTGAAGGGCAGTCAATGCCATTTTGGCCCCGCGTCCTCCTGCTGGTACTGACTTGACTCCGGTGGTATTTCACAGAAAGCGGCTCATCCTTTCAAGGGGGGAGCGCGTCCCCGGTGTCGGCCGCTTCCCTTTCCCCTTCTTTACGCACTGACACGGTTTTAGTGTGGACCGAAGCCACAGTTACCAGGCTCTGTCTGGCTTGACCGAGGAAAATGCAATCAGAATCCCCAGGAAAAGGTAACCGACGAGGAATGGAGTTGCGCCTTTCCCTCTTACTTCTTGTTTACCTTTTGGATTAGGAAGCACCTTCGTAGATTACATTTCCTATGGGCATCTTTTGTTGTGATTCAGACTAAAGGCTTTGCTTTTGAAAAAAACCATTAGGGGCGTCTGTGTTGAGTTGACGCTTCTGGAGATTTTTTGATAGCCTCTGAATATGAAAGTTTCCTTTAGAACTTTGCCATCCTCGGTGCTATTCTGGAGGCAGCACCAGCCTGAAAATTTAAATAGATGCGACTCCGAATAGTTGCGTTTCTTTGTGCTTAATCTGCTGGCATCCTGCTCTTAATGTTTACGTGGTCAGGACGTCCAAATAATAAAAACAAGCGCAATAAAAAGTATAGATAATAATAAGAAGTACCGTGCCAAAAATGCATCTGGAAAATCTCAATTCTGTCATCGGGGAGGCAGTTTTTACTAATCCCTTTGAAAGGATGAAGACCAGGCTCAGAGTTTATGTAGTGGACAGGATCTGAGGGTAGGAAATGGGACCATGGAGCCAGCAGCCCGGCTGGTTTATGTAGTGCTACTCTTACTGTCTGAAATAGGAATATATTTGTTGGGATACCTTTATTTTTAATATGACTTAAGGTGCAGAAGCTTTAGTACCCCTCCTAAAGTTATGATTTCTACTTATTATGGAGAACAAAATACTCTGTTTTGTTTCTAAATTTTTAATAGTTCACCTGAAACATTTATGTTATTTTTATGATTGTTTGCTTATAACAAAAGAAGAAAAACATTTTTCAATATTGAGTTCTTTCTGTAGGACAGTTGTAAAGAACTCAAAAACTTTAGGTAATCCAAATTCAGAAATGAAGGACACTAATTTAGTGATGGTCCAAAAGCTATTTAAGACTTCTATAAGTAGCTCCAGTAGGGTGAATTTCTGATAGAATTGTTTTTGAAGGCTATTTCTTTATTTAAGAATGTATCTATTGAAATTTTTGAGGCACATGGTACCTTCACAAAAGTCTGTTATTATTCTGCCTGAGTAAGAGAGGAAATGAACACATTTTTGATGTACTTTGGAACTCTGTGGATTGTTCAGATACTAAGCATTGTGAAATAGGGCATAAAATGAGTGGTAGCAAGTTAGTTCCCTGAAATGTTTGTCTCTCTTAGCTTTTTTTTTTTGCAATTGACTAGCAATTTCCTTTTTCTTAATGCTTATCCCTCTATTATCGGAAATAAAACTCTGCTTAAATTCATGTTTTCTCCAAATAACTAGATTGAGGCAAACTCAAATCTCCATAAAGGGGGTTAAGGAGGAGGTGCCATTAAATCCCTCTACTCTTACTCAGCTTTAATGTGGATTTGTGAATTATAGGGAATTAATTACAGGTCGGTTGGGTTTATATTACTCAGTTCACATTCCACTGCCGTAGGGCTCTTCTCTTGTGAAT
This sequence comes from Bos mutus, assembly GCF_027580195.1. Taxonomy (NCBI): domain Eukaryota; kingdom Metazoa; phylum Chordata; class Mammalia; order Artiodactyla; family Bovidae; genus Bos; species Bos mutus. The sequence goes on along the minus strand of NC_091617.1, from coordinate 1,154,454 downwards.
GATCTTTCTCTTCTGAATAGTTCCACTTACTGGCAGGTTTCTCAACGTCTAGACCTCAGATCACTTACATCAACATAACCTGAAGTTCTTGGTAAAAATACAGACTCCTGGAATCTGATTTCCAACAAGTTCTGCAGGAAGTTTTCTTACACAGTAGCATTGGAGAACCACTGGCATTGTGGTTGCTTCTCACTGAGTGGCCCCAGACCATGTCCTGAAGAGGATGGCATGTTTTTAAAGTGACAGAATAACTTTCATACCTTGGACATCTAATAAAACACCATGACCTTCAGATATGTAAGGCACCTGTAATAATACATCTCAGAAGGGCAGAGATCACTGTACCTCCTAGAGTAGTGCCTGGAGGAACTCTATGAAATATTTGGGTGAATTACGTCACAGTGAGGCCACACCTTTAAACTTTTACTTGTAAAGTTCATCTTATCATTTCATAGTCACTTTATAAACTGGTCATAAGTACCACACCCCAGTCATTTCTGTAAGTTTGGTTGGCTCTGAAAGGAGAGAACCTTTCCCAAGCATAACTCAAGATGATAAGCTGAAAAGAAGGCTCCTAGCAAAATGTTTGCTTAGACTCAAAATGTAAATTTAAGTCACAGCATAATGGTAAATTATTTGGTATCAGTACATCAAAATGCCATTTTATAGCCTATGATAAGTCCAACATAATGCAATAAAAAGTTGTTTTTTCCCAAAATAAAGAAAATTAGTAATTTTCCAATTTTATTTTTCATACTCCTAATATATGACCTTCACTCCTTTCTGTCAGAGCCCAGCATAGGCCCCATAAATAACAGCTTCTGCTGTGTAGTTGAGGGTATGGATAGTTAAGAGTGCAACCTCTAGAGGATATTGGGTTTGACCATACATAGTCTGACTTTACCAGCTCAGCTGGTAAAGAATCTGTGTGCAATGCAGGAGACTCCAGTTGGGTTCCTGGGTGAGGAAGATCCCACTCCAATGTTCTTGGGCTTCCCTGGTGGCTCAGATGGTAAAGAATCTGACTGCAATTCAGGAGACCTGGGTTTGATCCGTGGGTCGGGAAGATCCCCTGGAGGAGGGCATGGCAACCCACTCCAGTCTTCTTGCCTAGAGAATCCCCATGGACAGAGGAGCCTGGAGGGCGACAGTCCATGGGGTTGTGAAGAGTCAAACATGACTGAGCGGCCAAGCACCACACAGCACGGTCTGTGACTTTGATCTAGTCACCTAACCTCAGTCGGAGAAGGCAATGGCACCCCACTCCAGTACTCTTGCCTGGAAAATCCCATGGATGGAGGAGCCTGGTAGGCTGCAGTCCATGGGGTCGCTAAGAGTCGGATACGACTGAGCAACTTCCCTTTCACTTTTCACTTTCATGCATTGGAGAAGGAAATGGCAGCCCGCTCCAGTGTTCTTGCCTGGAGAATCCCAGGGACGGGGGAGCCTGGTGGGCTGCCGTCTATGGGGTCGCACAGAGTCGGACACGACTGAAGCGACTTAGCAGCAGTAGCAGCAACCTCTCAGTGCCTCAGTTTTCTCAGCTGAAAATGGGAATTGTTGTAGTAAAATGTAATACTTCTAGGACTTCCGTGGTGGTCCAGTGGTTAAGAATCTACCTGTCAGTGTAGTGGACATGAGTTCGATCCCTGGTCTGGGAAGATTCCACATGCCACGCATGGCACAGCTAAGCCCAGTGTGACGCAGCGGCTACCCCACATGCCCTAGAGCCTGTGCTCCGAAAGAAGAGAAGCCTGGCAAAATGAGAAGCCCAGGCACCACAACTCTAGTTGTGCAGTGCTGTGCTGTGCTTTAACCCTAACCCTTTACCATCGAAGCCACCAGGGACGCCCTGGTTGCGCCCCCTGACACAACTAAAGAAAGCAGCATGGAAGACCCAGCACGGCCAAAATTTTAAAAATTAAATTCAAATACAATAGTTTAAAAAATTTAATACTTCTAAGTTCTCACTTAAGTTCTTGAGACACATTCATTTAATATATGTTAGTTATGATGATAAAATATTGAGATATATAAAAATGTATGAAACTCTAGTCTGTTCAGTTTTTGTACTAATGTACTTTATTGTAGTAAGTAGAATCCATTGCTTAAAAAGAAGTCTCTTGCTAATTTCCTGGCACTGAATATGTGTAATTTTAAAATTACAGTAATAACTAAACATTAAAAGTAACTAATAAAACATCAGGTTCTATGCAGATTTTTTTCTAAATAAAGATAAGCCTGTCATCCCTCTCAGCTTAATAGTACTATTTCAGAAAGAATCTGTTAATCAGTTAGATGATCCCTTGTATTTTAAAATTGCATGTTTGTGGTAGAACAATTGAAATACAGGAAAGTAAAGAGTAAAAAACCATAAAATACTTAGAGGTCCACTACCTGAATACATTTCTATCCAAACTGTTTTTTCTCTATGCTGTTTGTCAGTATATATAACTTAGGGTAGCAAATATGGGATCCTGGTATACATTTGGTTGTTTCCTAACCTGTGCTTCTTAGCATCTCATTATGAATCTTTTCTTCTCTATGTAGTCAGTTGTAATGTTGACTGAATAATATTCCATTTTGCAGATCTATGATTTATTTATTTATTTGGCTGTGTCGGGTCTTCCTTGTTAATACAGCCTCCGTTGCCCAAGGCATGTGGGATCTTGGTTCCCTGACCAGGGATTGAACCCATATCCTCTGAATTGGAAGGTGGATTTTCTACCTCTGGACCACCAGGGAAAGTCCCCAGCTGATTTGTTTTTATTAAACATTATTTTTCTCCCACTGCTATTATCATTATCTCTGCAATAACTGTCCTCTATGCATCTCTATATATCTTTGAGATTTTTTTTTCCTTTAGGATAAATTTCTAGAGGTGTGATTGTAAGATCAAAGTACATATTATGGTTTAAGGGTTTTTGATACATCCTTTCAGTTAGTCATTTAGAAAGGTTGTAGCAGTCTACACTCAGCATGTTGTATAAGAGTGCCATGTCCCTCCCCCTTCCTTTTTTTTGAGGACTGACTTAATAAGTGACCAACCTAGGGAATTGTTTTATCTTTAGAAAGAAGAATGGGTTGTTATTGTGACCATGTTGGTGATGTGATCTGGAAGCTGGATATTCATACACCTGTAAGAATAACACCTAACGCTTATCAAGTCCGTTTACAGCATTTTATAAGCATAAACTCACTTAATATTTACAAATTCTCGTTTTTTAGATGAATGTGACTTGAAAACCAAAATACCCTCTGTTAAGTCACAGGAGCCAGCAAGTGACTGCAGAATGGTTACTCTAGAGCCCAAACTCCACAGCGCTGGACTGCCTCTTGTCTGCAAATGTTGTACGGGTGTTGGGGGACTTTTTGCATTCCTGATTTCTGTTTGAGACTAACCTAGCAGTTTCCTGGCATGTATTCATTTATAAAGTAGCTGGCACACGGATTCAAAGCCCTCTCAGTAAGGGGTTAGTCTCAAAACTTAGCTCACAAATAAGCCTCCTATCCTGTCTAGCATTCACCTCTGAAAGCAGTATGCTACCCTTTATTCTGTAGTAGTTTTCCTAACACCCCCCATATGAAAAACAGGATCAGAGTCACAGAGGAGACTAGCACAGTTGGAAAAGGCAGTTTACTTGATGTGGACCTGCCTTGGAAACACAAGACAAGTGGGCTTAGGGACAGAAGTGAGCTTAGGGACGCAGCCGGGAGCCTGTACAAACATTTCCACATCAGCCTTGTTGGAGAATTGAAGTGTCTGGTGGAAGTTCAGTTCAGGAATGCAAGGCCTTACTGTAGAGATGTCACCCATCCACTGGGAGATTGTTGTTTTTTTTTAAACCCTTCTAAAGTGTGATGGTAGAAGATCATTGATGTTTTCTTGCTAATGACTAGGCTGCTAACACGGAGAAGGCAATGGCACCCCACTCCAGTACTCTTGCCTGGAAAACCCCATGGATGGAGGAGCCTGATAGGCTGTAGTCCCTGGGATCGCTAGGAGTGAGCGACTTCACTTTTCACTTTCATGCATTGGAGAAGGAAATGGCAACCCACTCCAGTGTTCTTGCCTGGAGAATCCCAGGGACAGGGGAGCCCGGTGGGCTGCTTGTCTATGGGGTCGCACAGAGTCGGACACGACTGAAGCGACTTAGCAGCAGCAGGCTGCTAACAAAGTGAATTTCCACTAAGTTAATCTGTTTGATACTTTGGCCACCTGACGTGAAGAACTGACTCACTGGAAAAGACCCTGATGCTGGGAAAGATTGAAGGCGGGAGGAGAAGGGACAACAGAGGATGAGATGGTTGGATGGCATCACAGGTTCAATGGACATGAGTTTGAGTAAACTCCGGGAGTGGGTGATGGACAGGGAAACCTGGTTTGCTGCAGTCCATGGGGTCGCAAAGAGTCTGACACGACTAAGCGACTGAACTGAATCTGTTTGAATTCGCCATCGCTCTCTTCACCTTTTTTTCTAGTAGGATTAATGATTGGCAGCTTACCTTGCCAGCTTATCTCCCAGAGAGAGGGTTGGTGAAATCATTTTGGCTTCAGCTCTCTGGCCCGAGTTTGTGCTATTGAGCGAGGCAGGACCACCCCAGTTCAGTGGTAAGCTGGTTACCAAAACCCTTCTCAGTGCTGTGTGGGCCAGGGCTCCACCCGGCCGGGTGGGAGTGGTCCTGAGGCCCCTTCAGTCCTCATCCAGTGGTGGAGCCAGGAGCTGAACCGAGGGATGTGATAGTTTCAGACTCACCTGAATTTGAATGTGAAAATTACAAGGTCACAGCAGTTGGTCAGAATTTTTTTTTTTTTATTCTTGGTTAAAATTAAACATCCTCTCCTTCATGCAGGAGGGCCAGTTTTGGCTTCTCTGTGGCTTGGGGAGCATTTTGACTGGTTTCTCTCTCAGGGATGGTTGTGTTCATCCCTGCACTGTGCCTACAAGTCCCTCTGGTGACTGGTGTATACAACTGCAGGAAATGGGCAAAGACAACTGGCTTTTCTGCTATGTTTTCACCGGCCTGGTTAAGGAGAACACTGGCTCTTATGATAAAAGGTAGGGGACAAGATGCCATTGGAGCCATTTATTGTGCTTGTGTAGAGGCCTGCTCACCTCTCTCTGAGGCAGATTTTCTGACCTGCTTTATTCTAACAAGGGTGAAAGTAAAAGCATTAATTGCTCAGTTGTGCCTGACTTTTTGCGATCCCATGGACTGCAGCCCGCCAGGCTCCTCTGTCCATGGGATTCTCCAGGCAAGAATATTGGAGTAGGTTGCGAGTCCCGCTCCAGGGGATCTTCCTGACCCAGAGATTGAACCCACATCTCCCGCATTGCAGGCACATTCTTTACCACTGAGCCACCAGGGAAACCCTGTAACAAGGGTAATGTATTATAAGCCATTGAATAAACACACACATGTACCCATTCCTGTGCATTATCTATAACAAGAGTATTTGTTGTGCATCCACTGTTTTATAAAAATCAATTCATTTCTCCTGTAAAGATAATAGATTTTAGAAGCAAGTAGCCTTTCAGTTTCTGGAATCATTTGAAAGTCAACTGCTCCATTCTTACAGAATTGGAGTATCCCATTTTGATCACTGACATATAAAAGCTGTAAAGCTAGTAAAAAGTTGACCAAACAATTAGTGGTATATTCCTGGTATGTATACCAGGCTTCAGTGATTAAAATTCCCTCCTCCTCTCTTCTTCACTTACAAAAAAGTATTGTTAAACAAAGCCAGTCAATAACAATAAGTGTGTTATAGGTAGTACTGCTTATTTTCAGATACCTTGAGATATAGTTAATAAAATTGCTGTTTGGGTATTCTGAAGAATCCTCCCGTCAGCGCAGGATACACGTGTTCGGTCTCTGATCTGGGAAGACCCACCGGCCATGGAGCACCGGAGCCTGTGTGCAGCAGTTCTGTGCCTGTGCTGCAGCCGCGGCCGCTGAGGCCTCCACGTGCTGGAGCCTGTGCTCTGCAGCAGGAGGGCAGCCCCTGCTCTTTGCAGCTACAGAAGGGCCCTCTCAGCCATGAAGACCAAGCATGGCTGAAAATAGATACATAAATCAAATTATGAACAAATGTAAGCGGTCTCAAAACAGAAAAAAAGAAATGAAAAAAAAAAGATGATCAGAGGAACTGAGGAGGAGAACTTGGTAGGGCGGTTGAGTAGGGGTGGGTTCCACGAGAGAGGAAGGCTTGGCCTCACAACCGGGAGCAGGGTCCAGGGCATGGTGGACACTCAGCAGCCATGTGCTGGCCCCAGGGCAGGTGAGCCCTGGGACAAAGCAGACAGGCTCTGGCTTGGATTTTCCTCAGAGTCAGAGGAGGCAGGATGCTGATGTCAGTTTTAAGCAGGGGAGACCCTTTTGTTTGACTAGATCCCTCTGGATGTTATGTGGGAGTGGCCTGGACGAAACTGAGAGGGAGATGTTGAACTAACAGACCCCCCCACCCCACCCCTTGCTGTCGGTTACCTGAAAGTTGTACTTTTTCTTCACCGTGAAGGTAGTGTGATTTACTCTTTGATGGGGTGAGATGAATGGCGATTTGTATAAACTTTTTGAAGTTCTCTGAGGACGAGAACCCCGTAAAATCACTATTCTTATGGATCGATTAACATCGTGTAAAATAAAGATCGGGAATTTAACTTTTTAACCATTAACTTAATTGAGGTTATGGCTGCAGATTTCTGGTAGGAGAGATTTTTCTGCTTGCATTTTTTGGTGAAAGAAACTTAATGTATGGAAATGAATCCTTAGAATAGGGTTTTTTGATGAATTGAGTGTCTATAGAAGCTATGCACTTGAAGGGAGATCCAGTTTGTTAAGTGCTAATATTGTCTGTCCAATCTGGTGTTTTAATTAGTATCAAAGGAAGGGAAATACTGCGGTAATTGTAACCTTATGTTACTCCCTTAGTTCAATTAGTTTTAAACCATAGTCATTATCTGTTATCTTTAGTTGTTGTGATCTCATTACAACAACTGAAGTGATGAAGTGATATTGCAGTTGTGATTTGGGAGATTAAAAAAATAACACGTTTTTTCTTATTACCAAAACGATACATGTTTATTGAAGACAGCTTTGGAAAATACAGGTAAGGGTGTAAAAAAGCATACTCCAAATCTCCCTGACCAGAAATGATGCCTGTCCATACGCTGGGAAGGGTCAGCTTTGCTCAGATCGCCTAGAAGCATAGGTGCATTTGGTCTGGGTGACTCGCAGGCCTGTTTGGGACTCTGGGACCTGGAGATGGGACAGCGCAGAGTCGGTCAACCCACACATTCCCGGCCCGTTGTGTCTTGGTGCTTCCACGCCTTCTAGGTCTTTAAGAGAAGTTGAAAATTTAGAAATACAGATTTAATGTGAAATCTCCCAATTTTTATGTGAGACACAACTACTAATAACCCACTGGGATTCAGGCAGAGCAGACCTGACGGCTGCATTCAGTCTTTGTTGCCTTGCCAGCTTATAACCTCAGCTACGTATAGTTGTGTAGCCTGTTTCTCTCTCAGTATCAGTTCACTTCAGTCGTTCAGTTCTGTCCCACTCTTTGCGACCCCACGGACTGCAGCACGCCAGGCCTCCCTGTCCATCACCAACTCCTGGAGCTCGCTCAAACTCATGTCCATTGAGTCGGTGATGCCATCCAACCATCTCATCCTCTGCCATCCCCTTCTCCTCCCACCTTCAGTCTTTCCCTGCATCAGTGTCTTTTCAGATGAGTCAGTTCTTTGCATCGGGTGGCCAAAGTATTGGAGTTTCAGCTTCAACATCAGTCCTTCCAGTGAATATTCAGGACTGATTTCCTTTAGGATGGACTGGTTGGATCTCCTTGCAGTCCAAGGGACTCTCATGAATCTTCTCCAACACCACAGTTCAAAAGCTCAGTTCTTCAGCACTCAGCCTTCTTTATAGCCCAACTCTTACATCCATACATGACTGCTGGAAAAACCATAGCTTTGACTAGATGGACCTTTGTTGACAAAGTAATGTCTCTGCTTTTTAACATGCTGTCTAGGTTGGTCATAGCTTTTCTTCCAAGGAGTAAGCGTCTTTTAATTTCATGGCTGCAGTCACCATCTGTAGTGATTTTGGAGCCCAAGAAAATAAAGTCTGTCACTATTTCCCTTGTTTCCCCATCTATTTGCCATGAAGTGATGGGACTGGATGCCATGCTCTTCGTTTTTTGAATGTTAAGTTTTAAGCCCACTTTTTCACTCTCCTCTTTCACTTTCATCAAGAGGCTCTTTAGTTACTCTTTGCTTTCTGCCATAAGTGTGGTGTCATCTGCATATCTGAGGTTATTGATATTTCTCCCAGCAATCTCTATTCCAACTCTCTCAGTATATTGGAGTATACTCCCAAGCCTTAAGGGTATGCTGCCTTGGCAGTGTGTACTGATCTCCTGTTTCCTTACTAGCATTGGGTAAAGCCTTCTCAAAAAAAAAGAAAATCCTAGCCAGTTTTGTTTGTTTTAATTTGCATTCTTTTTGGTACAGTTACTGAGTTGCTGGGCTTCCCTGCGGCTTCCAGTGGCTCAGTGGTAAAGAATCTGCCCACAATGCAGGAGACTCAAGTTCAGTCCCTGGGTCAGGAAGCTCCCCTGCAGGAGGAAATGGCCACACACTTCAGTATTCTTGCCTGGGAAATCCTATGGACAGAGGAAGCCTGGTGGGCTACAGTACATGGGGTCGCAGAGTCAGACATGACTTAGCGACTGCAAAGCAAAAATGAGTTGAACACTGATTAAATGTTTATTGACCTTACTCAGATTTACTTGGTAACTCACCACCTTGCTAGAACTCTTGAGTTCCAGTAGTATTTTGGTCATTTATTTAGTGTGTCTCAACTTTTGTAATATATTATATAATATTTGCACCCCATTAGTCCTAGTAAATAGTACTCATGGCAGGTGTCATCCCCCGAACCTGAGGGCCTTGGTACCTGGAGCACATCTGTAACCCGTGTTAAAGAGCTACGGTTGAGAAGCTCTGGGTTTGGTCAGTGGGACTGTTTGAGCACGTGCTCTGTATCTGGCAGTGCTGTGGCTGTCCAGCCTTGAACCGTGACAGCGGTCTCAGCTCTCTAAGACCTCATGATTTTTTTTTTTAATTTCTCTTGCGTTTATCATATTGACTGTCATATTTATAAAAGATAATTCTTATTTCCAGAATTTATAATTTTTTGGCTTTTATTTCTTGTTGACATGAACCTTCTCCCCCGCCCCAAAAAAAAAAAAACCAGTGGTGGATGCTAGTCAGCCTCTAATTTCTTAAATTCCATTAATTCTCTTGAGTTCTATTAAACTCTGCTACAAAAAGTCACAAGTGGACTTTGGTGAGCAGTTCCTTTCCTGTGATGATGAAAAAACCAGGGTACAGTGCTAGGACTGTGTAATGGGAACTTCTGGAGTGTCTAACTCGACATAGATCCCTTAACTGTCCTCAAATCTAGACATCCACTCCCCTGCATACTTCTTCCTCCCCACAGAATACACAGAGGATTTAATCAGGTTTAGTTCGGTCCTGACCCAAGCTAGTCCAATCAGTGTCCTTTTCTTGGAAATTGACTTTGGGCCCAAGTGAGGGTTCGACCTCACTGCATTCACAGGGCCCAGTGTAAAAACTTGGGAGTTCTAGGCTGTTGTGTTCTGCTGTTGTGTCTGGGGACAGAGAAAGGTAATTTATGGATGGAGAGATTAAATTAAGTATATAGAAGCAGGAAGAGAGAATACCACCTGAGATTACTTTAAACCTCCTCCTCCAGTCCTTTCTGGGGCTGGGTGTTTTCATGTTCTGTGAAGTTCTGTGAAGTCCTGTATTCTTAAGATTAACAGCTCTCCCCCCACCCCACCTGCTATATACCTTTTAGCTGAAGCCAGCTGAGGTTGGGTTGTTTAAACCTTCTCTTCATTTTCAGCCCTGTATTCTTTCTATAATCCTACCTTATCTCTTGTATTTCTTGACTATCATCTGAGGACGTTGTGAATTTATGATTATTTTCTCCATATAACAGCAACATCAAAAATTAAGGATATACTAGTATATATAACAGGGAAGGCGATGGCACCCCACTCCAGTGCTCTTGCCTGGAAAATCCCATGGACGGAGGAGCCTGGTGGGTTGCAGACCATTGGGTTGCGAAGAGTCGGACATGACTGAGCAACTTCCCTTTCACTTTTCACTTTCATGCATTGGAGAAGAAAATGGCAACCCACTCCAATGTTCTTGCCTGGAGAATCCCAGGGACGGGGGAGCCTGGTGGGTTGCCATCTGTGGGGTGGCGTAGAGTCGGACATGACTGAAGCGACTTAGCAGTAGTATATATAAAATAGATAATCAACAAGGACCTACTGTATAGCACAGGGAACTCTACTCAGTATTCTGGAATAACCTATATGGGAAAATAATCTGAAGAAGATTGAGTATATGTTTATGTATAACCGAATCACTTTACTGTACACTTGACACTTAGCACAGTATTGTAAATCAGCTATATTCCAATATAAAATAAAAATTAAATTAAAAAATTAAGGATAGCAAGAGAAGCAGAAGTGCACAAATTTAAGCTAATTCACACAATTACGATTTTATTAGAAAGTCCATTTTGCACATGTGGTGACCTTTCTTAAGTCAGTTCAGATCTCTTGTGAAGAAAAACAAAAAGGAAGAGATTTTGAATTTATTTCAAAATGTCCTAGAATTTTGGTGGAGTAATTTCCCTTCATATACATATAACATTTTGACCTCATGAAAGAAATGATACTGCATCTGTTTAAGCATGTACTCTTCCAGAAACTGAAAGAAGACTCTTAACTTTACTATCTAAATATCAAGAAATTGAATCACAGTGTAATTTACCTGGTGGGTGGTAGTATTAGTCCCTCAGTTGTGTCTGATTCTTTGCGATCCCATGGACTGTAGCCTGCCAGGCTCCTTTGTCCATGGCATTCTCCAGGCAACAAACTGGAGTGGGTAGCCATTCCCTTCTCCCTTCTCTTCCTGATCCAGCGATTGAACCCAGGTCTCCTGCATTGCAGGCGGACTCTTAATGTCTGAGCTACCACTTCCCTGGTGGCTCAGATCGTAAAGAATTTACCTGGGGCTAGGCTTATTGTCAAATTAGCTTTTTGTTTCAGTCGTGTCGTAAGTACTCAGTGCTAAATTTAAGTAGTCTGCTATAATGAAGAAGTTGGATGGGGATGGGGGAAAAAAAGGAATGATAGAGACTTCCCTGGTGTTCCAGTGGCCTAAGACTCCACGTTCCCAACACAGAGGTTCTGGGTTTGATCCCTTGTCAGGGAACTAGAACCCACATGCCGCAGCTAAGACCCAGTACAGCCAAATAAATAAGTAAAATATATATAAGAAAGAATGGTAGGAAGAGTAAGAAAGAATTGTAGTAGAAGAAAGAAAACTCAGTGCTGTAATTCTCCTTATTCATAATTGTATTGTCTGAATTTTTTCATTTGCAAGTGGAAGAAGCCCAAACTGCCTTCAGTAAAAAAGGGAAATGTATTGACCCCCTGATGCTGGGACCAATGGAGGGCCGGAAGAGGAGAAGGGGACGACAGGGAATGAGATGATTAGATGGCCTCATCGACTCAATGGACATGAGTTTGAGCAAACTCCAGGAAATACTGAAGGACAGGGAAGCCTGGCAAGCTGCAGTCCATGGGGTTGCAGAGAATCGGACACAACTTAGCGACTGAACAACAACTATTACTGAGTTACATATCTGTCTGTTAGGTCCAAGGGTTCTGATTGTCCTGGCATGATCCCATGCCTCAACCAGTCACCATGGCCAAGGGAATGCAAGACACTCATTGGCTGTCCTGGGTTTTGGGTCCACCTTTTGTACCAGTTGTAAAGTAAAGTAGCTAGTAAAGTCAGTAGCTAGACCCCTGGAATTAGCAGGAGAGAAAGTGGATCAACTACAAGAAGAAAGAACGCTGGGCAGGCTAAATGCATACCCAACACACTCATCATATGCAGCGATCAGACAGAAAGGGGCTGATGGTGACTTTCTTTTTTTTCCCTTTTGAATGGTGTGCTGCTAAGTTACTTCAGTCTTGTCTGACTCTTTGTAACACTATAGACTGTAGCCCACCAGGCACCTCTGTTTACGGGATTCTCTAGACAAGAATACCGGAGTGGGTTGCCAGGCTCTCCTCCAGGGGAACTTCCCCCTTGAATGATAGTCTTTAGTAAAACTATAATACAAAAACATCAAAGCAACCCAATGTGTGCATGAACTTTCTTCTCAATAAAGTTTACTTTTTAAATTTAAATGCTCACTCTGCTGCCCAAGAATTTGTATTGTTCATTCATTTTAAAATGAAATATATTTTACTACTGTCCTGTGATTGCTCTAGATAGAATGAAGTTTGTGCTGCTTATCTATAATATAGCTAGATCACTTCTGGTTTAGAACCGTGGGCATTATTTTATCAGTTTGACTACTACTATAATGACAGATTTTTTTCATGCCCGAAGGTAGGTTACATTCTCTTGGCTCGTATCTGGAGGCATTCTAACTTATGATTTGTCTGGAACTGCCGGGGAAACATGTATACTAGGAAAAAGCTGGAGCTGGAAAGGGATGTTATTTCTTTCTTTTTTTTTTAGGAATGAACCCTTTTATTATTTTTTTGTTCTTTTTTTTAAATATAATTTTATTTATTTTAATTGGAGGCTAATTACTTTACAATATTGTATTGGTTTTGCCATACATCAACATGAATCAGCCACGGGTGTACATGTGTTCCCCATCCTGAACCCCCCTCCCACCTCCCTCCCCATACCATCCCTCTGGGTCATCCCTGTGCACCAGCCCTGAGCATCCTGTATCATGCATCGAACCTGGACTGGCAATTCGTTTCACATATGATATTATACATGTTTCAGTGCCATTCTCCCAAATCATCCCACCCTTGCCCTCTCCCACAGAGTCCATAAGACTGTTCTATACATCTGTGTTTCTTTTGCTGTCTTCGCATACAGGGTTATCGTTACCATCTTTCTAAATTCCATATATATGCGTTAGTATACTGTATTGGTGTTTTTCTTTCTGGCTTACTTCACTCTGTATAATAGGCTCCAGTTTCATCCACCTCATTAGAACTGATTCAAATGTATTTTTAACGGCTGAGTAATACTCCATTGTGTATATGTACCACAGCTTTCTTATCCATTCATCTGCTGATGGACATCTAGGTTGCTTCCATGTCCTGGCTATTATAAACAGTGCTGCGATGAACATTGGGGTACACGTGTCTCTTTCCCTTCTGGTTTCCTCAGTGTGTATGCCCAGCAGTGGGATTGCTGGGTCATAAGGCAGTTCTATTTCCAGTTTTTTAAGAAATCTCCACACTGTTCTCCATAGTGGCTGTACTAGTTTGCATTTCCACCAACAGTGTAAGAGGGTTCCCTTTTCTCCACACCCTCTCCAGCATTTATAGCTTGTAGACTTTTGGACAGCAGCCATTCTGACTGGCGTGAAATGGTACCTCATTGTGGTTTTGATTTGCATTTCTCTGATAATGAGTGATGTTGAGCATCTTTTCATGTATTTGTTAGCCATCTGTATGTCTTCTTTGGAGAAATGTCTGTTTAGTTCTTTGGCCCATTTTTTGATTGGGTCGTTTATTTTTCTGGAATTGAGCTGCAGGAGTTGCTTGTATATTTTTGAGATTAATTCTTTGTAGGGGTATTATTTCTTAATGTGTCTGCTTTTTTAGGTTAGACTCCAAGGAAAATAGCAACTTGACCTTTTTCAGAAGGGCACAGGCCTATTTTTGAGAATTGTTTTGTTTTGTCCTATGAGACTGATAACAGTAGGTGGTAAGAGCTTATGGTACCTTGAGAACAGTTGCACTTGTTTTTTAAATTATATATCTGCAGTGTAATTTATTTCCCACATTCTGATTACAACAATTCCACTCAAAAACTGGTTCCTGGACCTTCTTCCTTTAATCTCAGATTGTCAGTTTCCTCCTCGTCTCATTTCCTACCCCCTACAGCTGGGACCTCAGGGTGGGTCACCCCAGCTAGTTCCTTGCCCTATTGTCCTTCTGTCACTTCTGATCCACCGACCTCCTTCGCTTGACCAGCTCAACTCTCTGGGTTCTGTTTCCTGTATTTGTGATATTAAAAATCAGGCATGTAAAGCAATTATCCTTCAATAAAAAATAAATTAATTTTAAAAACCTTAAAAAAAAATCAGCCAAAGAAGACCATACAAACTTGCAGACTTTGTCTTTACCCATTTAGCTGTATTCTTCCTCAGGTTGTATTCTGCTAAGAATTCTTTTTTTCCTCTTCACTCTCAATATTCTATATATATTTAAATTATGTTTTACTATTTTTTATTGGAATAGAGTTGTTTGTGATGTTGTATTCGTTTCACACTGTTGCCATACAACAATGTGAATCAGCTGTATGTATACAGGTACATATACAGGTACGAACCGAGCTGAGCTCCCTATGTTATACAGCAGCTTCCCACTAGCTATCTATTTTACACACGTGCGTGTTAGTCACTTAGTCATATCTGACTCTTTGCAGGCTCCTCTGTCCATGGAATTCTCCAGGCAAGAATCCTGAAGGCGGTTGTCGTTCTCTTCTCCAGGGGGTCTCCCCGACCCAGGGGTTGAACCCAGGTCTCCTGTATTGCAGGCAGAGTCTTTACCATCTGCGTCCCCAGGGAAGCCCCCTGCCCCCACCCCCGCAGTGTGTTCATCAATTCCAGTCTCCTAGCTTGTCCTGCCCTCCCCTTCCCACCCCACGTTCACAAGTCCATTCCCCCGCATCTGCGTCTCTGTTCCTCCCCTGCAAATAGGTTTCTTCCTCACCTTTCTTTCCTTTCTGCATAGACGCTGTTCCAGATCTGCCCTTTTCCTCAGGCCTCCCCAGCCCTCCCCGGATGTCTCAGAAGCTTCACTCTCAGGAGCGGCTCTTCCTCCTGTCCGGTCCAGGTGCCCGCTTCCCAGGCAGATCTTGTAAATTTATCTGATCCACGCTTTGCCTTTTGAGATGAGAGTGAAGGAAGAGGCAGATGTCGCCTTCCCTTCCCCGGGTTCTGGATGCTGTCCTCCCCGGTTTCCTCGGAGACTCTGGCTCGTGCTTGTGCTCGGAAGGCCCCTCATTAGTGCTGCAATCCCGTCGTGTGTGACCGCTGTGTGCAGATGCTATGGTAGGAGCTAGGGGACAGCGGCGACAGGTTGCTGTCCTCACTCTTTAATTAGGACAGACGTACATACCCCCCGTCCCCACAGTTGCAGAAAGAAATGATTCCTCACCGTTTGAAATGCTGTGACGAAAGTGTCCAAGAGGACCTAACATTGTCCTACAGTCTAGGGAAGATGTGACATTTACTTGGCATCTGAAGGATGTCTAGGAAGTCATCAGGGAAGGAAAGAAGTTGTTGGGCTGAGGGGCCAGCTTGTGACAGGGTCTGTGGCATAAAGGGGCACAGCGTGTTTGAGTAGAAGGCCACTGTGGTTGCAGTGGGAATACTGGAGAGGGCGGTGAGCTCAGGCCGTGCAGGGCCTTGCAGGTGTGTACGGAAGGGCCATCTGGGAGCCGCAATCTGAATCTTGCTTGTTCTCTGCCGCCGGGGCCTCCATGGCCCCCTGCCCTCTGCTCCCTCCTTCCCGGCCGCTCAGCTTTGGCCCCTCAGCGCTGCCTGTCGCATCTCTCGTCTCTGCCTTCTGTGCCGGGTGTCTCCTGATCCTGGCTGCGTGTTACAGTCTTGCAGCCTGCCTCTGCCTCCTGTATCTCGTTTCCATGCACCATCTTCTGTCAGTCTGTTTCTCGATCTTTCTACAACCTTCAACATGTTCTGTAGGAACACTTTTCTGCCTCGCCTTTCTCCATCTTATGCTCTGTGTGTTCTCTTCTCTTACATCTAGGACTTCTTAGTCCTTAACGTTATTGTTCCCAAGGCTGTTTTCTCTACCCTTTTTGATCCTACCCTGACCTCTAGGTGAAGAGGAACTAAAGAGCCTCTTGATGAAAGTGAAAGACGAGAGTGAAAAAGTTGGTTTAAAGCTCAACATTCAGAAAACGAAGATCATAGCACCCGGTCCAATCACTTCATGGCAAATAGATGGGGAAACAATGGAAACAGGGACAGATTTTATTTTCTTGGGCTCCAAAATCACTACAGATGGTGACTGCAGCCATGAAATTAAAAGATGCTCCTTGGAAGAAAAGCTATGACTAACCTAGACAGCATATTAAAAACCAGAGACATTACTTTGCCAACAAAGGTCCGTCTAGTCAAAGCTATGGTTTTTCCAGGAGTCATGTATGGATGTGAGAGTTGGACCATAAAGAAAGCTGAGCACCAAAGAATTGATGTTTTTGAACTGTGGAGTTGGAGAAGACTCTTGAGAGTCCCCTTGGACTGCAAGGAGATCCAGTCAGTCCATCCTAAAGGAAATCAGTCCTGAATATTCATTGGAAGGACTGATGCTGAAGTTGAAACTCCACTACTTTGGCTACTTGATGTGAAGAGCTGACTCATTTGAAAAGATCCTGATGCTGGGAAAGATTGAAGGAGGAAGGAGAAGGGGATGGCAGAGGATGAGATGGTTGGATGGCATCACCGACTCAATGGACATGAGTTTGAGCAAGCTCTGGGAGTTGGTGATGGACAGGGAGGCCTGGTGTGCTGCAGTCCATGTGGTCACAAAGAGTTGGACACAACTGAGCAACTGAACTGAACTGAACTGTTCTCTAGGATGGTCATATGGCCACTGTCGGTTCTGGCTGCCAGGATTAAGTCCCATTATCTTTGCATGTTCATACCTGGAGCTCTGACCTTTCTTCTAAGGTCTAACCCTTTATCTGAGTTCCGCCTGTGATCTTTGGGTGCTTCCAACACAGTCGGTCCAACTCAGAGCTCACCACCGCCTTTCTTCTGACAACCTTTTTCTCTGCCTGTATTTCCCATTCTGGTGAATGATGCTGTTATCTGCCCTTTTGTTCATTCTTTAGCAATTGTTTATTGAGTACCTGCCGTATATCAACAACCATGCCCTGGTATAATAAAAAAAAAGAAAATGATAGTTTTTGTTCCTGGTTCCAGAGCTCCTAAAACCTTTGGACTTCCCTGAGTTGATAGGAATGCCTTCTGTTATTCAAACTGAACACCTTCCTTGGAGGTCCAGTGGTTAAGACTTGACCTTCCAATGCAGTGGAGGAGGGCGCAGGTTCGATCCAGGGTAGGGGAGCCAAGATCCCACATGCCTCACTGCCAAAACACCAAAACATAACACAGAAGCTATGGTGTAACAAATTCAATGAAGACTTTTTAAAAAATGGCCCATGTGGAAAAAAAAAATCTTAAAAAGAAACTTTTTGGACCTTAACCTGAATTTGTGTTAATGAAGTGTCTTTCAGCTCACCACTACCACCACCACCTCCGAGGAAGAGGAAGGGACAAACTGGAAACTGAGTTCCGTCTCATGGCCAGTTGTTTAGTCATTCATGCTTGTGTGATGGAATCCCATCCAAGACTCTTAGAATAATAAGGTTCAGGGAGCTTCTGGTTTGGAGAACACTGAGCTGGGAATGTGGACCCCTGTGTTCTATGGAGGAGGAGAGGCTGTGGAGTCTCTGCACCTCGCTTCCCCCACACTCTGCTCTCTTAACCGAAGTGGTTGTTCCTGAGTTACATCCTTTATAATGAAACTGTAATCACCAGTATGACGATTTCTTCAGTTGTGTGAGTTGTGAATTACTGAACCTGGGGAAACAGGGCTGGGTGTGGTTGTGGGACCCTGTGAACTTGTAGCTTGCCTGGCAGAAGTGCTGGTAGCTTGGGGACCCTTGAGACTTGGGCATCTGAGGTGGAACTGAGCCCTTAATCTGTGGGAAGTGTTACTTGCTCAGTTGTGTCCCACTCTTTGTGACCCCATGGACCACAGCCCGCCAGCTTCTTTGTCCATGGGATTCTCCAGGCAAGAATACTGGAGTCGATTGCCATTCCCTTCTCCAGGGCATCTTCACAACCCATGGATCAAACCTGGGTCTCCCATATTGCAGGCGGATTCTTTACCATCTGAGCCTCCAGGGTATCTGTGGGGTCTACCTAAATTGAATTGTATGAAACCCAGTTGGTGTTCGAGATGTGTCATTAGAACACATATCTGGATTACAATGTCTGTAGATATCTATACAGTTGTCCTTCAGTATCTGCAGGGTGATGGAATTGGTTTCAGGGCCCTGCACTGATACCAGAATTCCTGGATAGTCAAGTCTTTCATATAAAATGGCATAGTGTTTGTATATAACCTATGCTATGCTATGCTAAGTCACTTCAGTCGTGTCCGACTCTGTGAGACCCCATAGACGGCAGCCCACCAGGCTTCCCCATCCCTGGGATTCTCCAGGCAAGAACACTGGAGTGGGTTGCCATTTCCTTCTCCAATGCAGGAAAGTGAAAAGTGAAAGTGAAGTTGCTCAGTCGTGTCCGACTCTTAGCGACCCCATGGACTGCAGCCCACCAGGGTCCTCCGTCCATAGGATTTTCCAGGCAAGAGTACTGGAGTGGGGTGCCATTGCCTTCTCTGAGCAAATAGGCATACATGCGTGTAATACAGTATAAGTGCTACACACATAATTGTTGATGCTCAGCAAATTTGAATTTTGCTTTTTGGAATTTTCTGGAAATTTTCCATCTAAGGGTGGTTGAATCCGTAGCTGAGGGTCCCATGGATGCGGAGGGTTGACTGTATTTGGCATAGACTTAGTACCTATCCCTAAGCCAGACGGGTGGATAGTGAGTTACAATCCAGCCATGCAGTCAGCAGCCAAGTCTCTCCACTTCTGAAGTTGCTAGATTTTGTTGATTCTGCCTTAACAATATCTTTTGAATTTACTCTTTTCTCTTGTATTTCTGCTGTTGTCTTAGCCCTGGCAGTTAGCGTTCTTCACTGTGCTGCTTTGCTCTTACCGCCTGCCGCTTCCTGACTGGTCTGGCTTCTCTTATCCACTGGGTCTCACCTGCACGAGGCTGCCAGAGAAGTGTGTTGTGGTACAAGTGCTGCTTCACGATGAAATCTTGCCCTGGGGTTTCATCTCTTACAGGGATGGGTTTCAAACTTGTACTGTAGTATAGTGGGATGTATACTTTTATATACTCTGATGCTGGCAAAGATTGAGGGCACGAGAAAGAGGCGACAGAGGATGAGATGGTTGGATGGCATCACTGACTCAATGGACATGAGTTTGAGTAAACTCTTGGAGATAGTGAAGGACAGGGAAGCCTGGCATGCTGCAGTTCATGGGGTCCCGACGAGTCGGACATGACTTAGCGACTGAACAACAAATACTCTTGTATACTCTTAAAAGTTACTGAAGACCCCAAGGAACTTTTCTTTACATGAGTTTTATCCCCTTTGTCAGGTTAGTGATTAAAACTGAGAATGTTAAAAGTACTAATTTATTTACTGAAAATATCTGTCATAAATCCATTGTACACTTAACGTAAAAAATCTCTTTAATGTTTCACTTAATAGAAGACAGCTGGCTTCTCATATCTGCTCAGTAGTGGAATATTGTGAAATGTTGTTTTGATTGAAGTAGTTGACAAAAGTCTGGTCTTAACATAGATAACACAGTTGGAGAAAGCAGGAGTCTTTTAATATCACTTCCAGAAAACTGTGGTTATTCTTTGATACTATACCAAAATTTAGCAATAGTGGTTTTTTAAGGGTTAGTGGTTGTGTGGAATCTGAAGTTATGTTAGTAAACTTCATATTTTGTTACAATAAAATCTGTTCATCTATCTTGCAATTTGAATGGATATTTTCCTCCTTTGTGATTTTGTACCATCATGTGTTGGTCATTTGGAAAATACTGCTTTACTGAGTAATATGGATCTTCCAAATGTTTCATTAACCAATATAACGAAAACCCATTTGTTAACTTTCAGTCAGTTCAGATCAGTCGATCAGTCATGTCCGACTCTTTGCGACCCCATGAATCGCAGCGTGCCAGGCCTCCCTGTCCATCACCAACTCCCGGAGTTCACTGAGACTCACGTCCATCGAGTCAGTGATGCCATCCAGCCATCTCATCCTCTGTCGTCCCCTTCTCCTCCTGCCCCCAATCCCTCCCAGCATCAGAGTCTTTTCCAATGAGTCAACTCTTCGCATGAGGTGGCCAAAGTACTGGAGTTTCAGCTTTAGCATCATTCTTTCCAAAGAAATCCCAGGGCTGATCTCCTTCAGAATGGACTGGTTAGATCTCCTTGCAATCCAAGGGACTCTCAAGAGTCTTCTCCAACACCACAGTTCAAAAGCATCAATTCTTCGGTGCTCAGCTTTCTTCACAGTCCAACTCTCACATCCATACATGACCACTGGAAAAACCACAACCTTGACTAGACGGAGCTTTGTTGGCAAAGTAATGTCTGTGCTTTTCAATATGCTATCTAGGTTGGTCATAACTTTTCTTCCAAGGAGTAAGCGTCTTTTAATTTCATGACTGCAGTCACCATCTGTAGTGATTTTGGAGCCCCCAAAAATAAAGTCTGACACTGTTTCCACTGTTTCCCCATCTATTTCCCATGAAGTGATGGGACCTGATGCCATGATCTTCGTTTTCTGAATGTTGAGCTTTAAGCCAACTTTTTCACTCTTCTCTTTCACCTTCATCAAGAAGCTTTTTAGTTCCTCCTCACTTTCTGCCATAAGGGTGGTGTCATTTGCATATCTGAGGTTATTGATATTTCTCCTGGCAATCTTGATTCCAGCTTGTGCTTCTTCCAGCCCAGCGTTTCTCATGATGTACTCTGCATAGAAGTTAGATAAGAAGGGTGACAATATACAGCCTTGACGAACTCCTTTTCCTATTTGGAACCAGTCTGTTGTTCCATGTCCAGTTCTAACTGTTGCTTCCTGACCTGCATACAAATTTCTCAAGAGGCAGATCAGGTGGTGTGGTATTCCCATGTCTTTCAGAATTTTCCAGTTTATTGTGATCCACATAGTCAAAGGCTTTGGCATAGTCAATAAAGCAGAAATACTGCCCATCTTATTAGAAAATTCTCTAAATTTGGGGAAAGCTCACAATGGCAGATACTTGTTTTCCAAGTTTTAAATGTTTATGCAAAGCTTAACTTTTTTCTACAGCATCAAATACTGCCAGTCATTTTTCTTGAAGCAGCAGGCCCACTTCATTTTGAGAACACACGATCACAGGACGTGCTCAGTCTTGTCTGACTCTTGCGACCCTGTGGACTGTAGCCCTCCAGGCTCCTCTATCCATAGAATTTCCCAGGCAAGAATACTGGTGGGTTGCCATTTCCTTCTCCAGGTGATCTTCCCAACCCAGGGATCCAACCAGTATCTCCTGCATTGGCAGGAGGATTCTTTACCACTGAGTCATCTGTAGAGCTCTCGTTTTTGAGAAACTGTCTGCCAAGTACTCAAGTGTGAATAACCGTAGTTTTTCTGTTGTCATTCTGCTAAGTAAACATTGTGATCCATGAAAAACAGCGGCTAGTTCACCTTGTAACTCATTTGCATAAGTGTGTTTCTTGGTGCGCCATAGAAGCGCTTCATGGGCATTCCCTGGCGATCCAAGGGTAAGGACTCTGCTTTCACTGCCAAGGGCAGTGGTTCGGTCCTTAAGTAGTCGGGAAGCTTAACAGTCCACAAGTTACAGAAATAAAAGAAATGCTTTATGACGCCTCCCCTTTATTCAGACTGGTATTAAACACATGTACTCAAGGATCAACGTTTAATATAATGTTTTTAATAACTCATCAGGGATATTCTGACTTGAAATTGTCTTTAAATTTTTTTGAAAATTAGTTTATTTAAATGTGAGTGTGTCATTATCAGAGAAATGCAAATCAAAACCACTATGAGGTACCATTTCATGCCAGTCAGAATGGCTGCGATCTAAACGTCTACAAGCAATAAATGCTGGAGAGGGTGTGGAGAAAAGGGAACCCTCTAACACTGTTGGTGGGAATGCAAACTAGTACAGCCACTATGGAGAACAGTGTGGAGATTACTTAAAAATCTGGAAATAGAACTGCCTTATGATCCAGCAATCCCACTGCTGGGCATACACACTGAGGAAACCAGAAGGGAAAGAGACACGTGTACCCCAATGTTCATCGCAGCACTGTTTATAATAGCCAGGACATGGAAGCAACCTAGATGTCCATCAGCAGATGAATGGATAAGAAAGCTGTGGTACATATACACAATGGAGTATTACTCAGCCGTTAAAAAGAATACATTTGAATCAGTTCTAATGAGGTGGATGAAACTGGAGCCTATTATACAGAGTGAAGTAAGCCAGAAGGAAAAACATCAATACAGTATACTAACGCATATATATGGAATTTAGAAAGATGCTAACAATAACCCTGTGTACGAGACAGCAAAAGAGACACTGATGTATAGAACAGTCTTATGGACTCTGTTGCAGAGGGAGAGGGTGGGAAGATTTGGGAGAATGGCATTGAAACATGTATAATATCATGTATGAAACGAGTCGCCAGTCCAGGTTCGATGCTCGATACTGGATGCCTGGGGCTAGTGCACTGGGAGGACCCAGAGGGATGGGGAGGGAGGAGGGAGGAGGGTTCAGGATGGGGAACACATGTATACCTGTGGTGGATTCATTTTGATATTTGGCAAAACTAATACAATATTGTAAAGTTTAAAAATAAAATTAAATTAAAAAAAAATAAATGTGAGTGCGTGGGGGTAAAGAATACAGTGACCGTAGTTCAGTTCGGTGCCTCTGTTGAGGTGGCTGTCGTCAGTATCAGTGCACATAAATACGGTGAAAAGGGAAAGTGATGTCTGAGTGCTATGATGATCTCGACCTGAATCCCTCACAGGGGCTTGGGAACTCCAGGGACTCCCCAGACCACACCAATTGCTACCTCACAGGATGAAGTCTGAACCTTTATGCATGGTCTAAAGAGCGCTCTGTGCTCTGTCCCTGCTGATTTTCCTGATTTTTCCTTTTCTCCAGCTGTACCTCACCTTCCCTGACTCCGGCCACCTGCATCTCACAAAGTGGTCCTTTTGTCACAGGCACTTGCCTTGACACTCCATTTCCCCCAACCCAGAATGTTCCTTTGCTTCTGCCTCCCTCACTCTGGGTGATATCCTTCTGGGCTTGCTGGGTCTCCCTGAAGTAGAAGGTCCTACCCCAGCTATTAGTCATCTTCCTTCTGATTCCCACCCCACTTCCCAGCTTTTGACTATCTCCATCTATTTCCTAGATCCCTCGATTTACAATTTTTTTTAAGACTTTTTTTTCATGTAGGCTATTTTTAAAATTTATCTTGGGCTGTGCTGAGTTGCTGCACGTAGGCTTTCTCTAGTTGCTGCGGTCGGGGTTACTCTCTAGCTGTGGTGCGTTGACTTCTCGTTGCGGTAGCTTCTCTTGTGGAGCACATGCTCTAGAGCACAGGCTCAGTAGCTGTGGCCCCGGGGCTGCCAGCAGCATGTAGGATCCTCCTGGATCAGAAATCGAACCCGTGTGCCCTGCATTCTTTACCACTGACCCACCAGGGATGCCTTGGATTTACAGTTCTTCACAATGCCATCATAACAAGAAAACATCCCTCTTGTGATTTAAGCTTTGTTCAGATACTTGCTGTTTTGCATGTTGAACCTTCCTAGCCCTAATTCAGAGAAATATTTGAGTAACCAGGTGGTGAGATATTTCTTTAGTGTCTTCGGCTCTATCAGAAATGGTATAGACTGGCCTGCCTGAAGAATAATCTGATTTCCTTTAATAACTACACAAATGATCAGCATTTTCCTCATTATTAAATGGTAAGATCTTTTGCCATCATCTAGATTTGGGGTTCGGAGAAGGCAATGGCACCCCATTCCAGTACTCTTGCCTGGAAAATCCCATGGACAGAGGAGCCTGGTAGGCTGCAGTCCATGGGGTTGCAAAGAGTCGGACATGACTGCGCAACTTCACTTTCATGCATTGGAGAAGGAAATGGCAGCCCACTCCAGTGTTCTTGCCTGGAGAATCCCAGGGACGGGGGAGCCTGGTGGGCTGCCGTCTATGGGGTCGCACAGAGTCAGACACGACTGAAGCGACTTAGCAGCAGCAGCAGCAGATTTGGGGTTATATACAGCTAAGTTCAGGAGGAGAAGGGGATGACAGAGGATGAGATGGTTGGATGGCATCACCAACTCAGTTGATACGAATTTGAGCAAGCTCAGGGAAATGGTGAAGGACAGGGAAGCCTGGCGTGCTGCGGTCCTTGGGAACACAACTTAGCGACTGAACTGAACTAACTGAACCACAGCTAAGTTCATCAGATAAGTGATCTTTAGATAAGTTATCTGAGTTGTGCTTAGCTTATGTAAAGTATGTCAGTATGCTTTGGAAGACTTCTGGTGATCTGACCCAGACCCATCCCCACCCCATCCCCCATGCACACACCCATTAACTCACTGCCGCCCCTCCCATGCATGCATGTGCGTGCACACACACACACACAAAAAGGAATGTTTACTGAGCACCTGTTCTTGCTCTGGGATTTTGCTAGGCACTTTCACATATCCCATCTAAAATCTGTTTCCCACCATACTGTGAAACAGTGAAGTGAAGTGAAAGTCACTTGGTCGTGTCCTACTCTTTGCAACCGCATGGACTATACAGTCCATGGAATTCTTCAGGCCAGAATACTGGAGTGGGTAGCCTTTCCATTCTCCAGGGGATCTTCCCAACCCAGGGATCAAACCTAGGTCTCCTGCATTGCAGGTGGATTCTTTACCAGCTGAGCCACAGGGGAAGCCCTTCAGTGAGATGAGTGGTAAATAGATGGTAAATACCTATGTTGCAGATGAGAAAACAGAACCTCACATTTACTACCCTTTGTAGTCATGAAAATATTTACAAATGGCGTATTGGGTAGCTGAACTTAAAAAATTCTTGAGTTACCACAGACGTAAATAGGAGAGTAACATTATGACATGAACCATTTATCAGATAGGCACACTTCAGGGCTTTAGTCCAGCTTTTAATTCTAGAGGAAACAGGAATTGTTCGTGATGGATTATTTTAGATATGCCATAAAGTTCCTTCAAATTCTGAGGTCCCATAACTCCAGGCAGTTGCAGCAATGCTGGAAGTATCAGTCAGTGATGCCTGTAATTATTGCTCAAAAAATGAAATCTGTTAACTCTGGCATTGTGTTCATATTGATTTTATTATGAAACATATTACCTTTTAGATTTCAAGTTTGAGATTCAGTTTACAAACCCATTTACTGCTATATAATTATACTGCAAATTATGGGTTTGAGTTAGATGGACCTTTCAGCCCTGGCTTTGTAGTAACTGAAACCTCTGATAATCGCAGTCAAGATGCTGGCCACATGCTCTTAGAAATAGTCTGTTGGCACATTTATCCTATGAATAGGCTTTGTTGGATTAAAAAATCTTAGAAAAGATCTAAATTGGAATGATAAAATGACATTCACCCCTCTGGCTTTCGGCTTCTTTCTTTGTGACATTCCCTAAACTCAGTTAAAGAATTCTGGAGCCAAGATTTGTGCAGGCAGTGGAGGTTAGAACTTGAAAGTGACAGATCAAAAATGTAGCTACTAGCAGCTTCTAAAAAAGTCTTCAGTTAGGCATCCAGGCAAGGCGTGTTATTTCATGGTTGAGAGGCAGTATAGCAAAGGGATTAAGAGCACAAATTCTGAAGGCAGCCTGCCCCAGCTACTGATTGTGTGACCATAAGCCAGCTATTTAACTTTTCTGTACCTATTTCCTCATTTATAAAATGAGGTAGGTCACGGTTCTTACCTTGTGGGGTTGCTGTGAGGGTGTTAAAGTACTTGGGATGGTGTCTCACTAAAAAGTGCTTTTTGAAAAATGACTATTATTTTATCATCATCTGTGACCCAATCCTGGACTCCCATTTTAAGACGTAAATGGAGGCATTATATAGTATTATCGACAATTGGTTCTGCGACCTCTTGTAACTTCTTAGTTGCTCTTTCACCATCTGGAAAGTTGGCATTTGTCTTAAGCCTGGTAGAGAGGAAAGGACCTCTTAAGCCCGGTAGGTTTAAAGTGCTTTCATCTACTGACAAAAAAAATAAGAACTCTTAAAATCCTAAAAGAAAAAGAAATATCCCAATTTAAAAAATGGGCAAGAGATGTGCCTAGGCATTTCTGCAAAGATGCCGAACAAGCACATGAGGAAATGTTCAGTGTGTTTAGAGGAAATGGGAATCTAAAGCATGAGATGCCGCTTCACTCTCGTTAGAATGGCTGTTACAAAGCAACAGTAACAGAAAATAGACCTTTGTCAAGGATGCGAAAAACTTGGAATTGCTAGTAGGCATGTAAAATTGTGCTACTGCTCTTCCTGGGTGAGCGAAGTACACAGTCACATGGCCCGGCAATTCCATTCCAGGGTATGAAGAGAACCAAAGAATTGAAAACAGGTGTTTACACTAAAACGTACCTGAAATTTTTATAGCAGCACTATTAACAGCAGTCAAAAGGTGGAAATACTCACGTCCATCAACTTTTGTCTGTCAGTGGACAAACACAGTGTGGTGTATTCTTATAATGAATATTATTCAGCTATAAGGCGGAGTGAATGGTGCCTGCTACAAATGGATGAACCTTGAAAACATGCCAAGTGAAAGAAGCCAGACAAGGCCATGCGTGTACCGTAAGACCCATTTGTATGAAATTCTCAGGATCAGCAGATGTACTGAAAGAGGTTAGTGTTGATTGTTGCTAGGGGCTGGATGCGGGGTTCCTTTCGGAGATGATGAATGTTCTAGAACCAAGTGTTGGTGCACAACGTTGTGAATGTGTTACATGTCAGTGAATTGTCCATTTTAAGATGATTTAAATGGTAAGTTTTCTGTTTTTAAAAAAGGGAAAAAATAGCATTTTAGTTTACCTAGTGGCAATTTTGTCAGAATTTTGAATGATTTTTTGGTGATTTTAGGATGTGATCATTTTCATTTCATATATAGTTCAGTGAAATGTACCATAATTATTCTCTTGTACAGCTAGAAAAGGTAGAAAATGAAAGTGATGAGAATTTTGATACTTGTTTCTTCCTTAGTGTAGGGCTTCTCAAAGTGGAGTCTGGATGCTCTGGGGATCCTTGAGACCCTTTCAGAGGGTCTGCAAATTCAGATTATTTTTGTAATGATAGTTAAGTTTCGATTTCCCTTTTTTACTCTCATTCTTCATGTGTTCAGTGTAGTTTTCCAGTAGCTATATGCACTTGATGGCATCATTCCTTTAATGGCTAATGGTTTATATGCTTAAATAATGTTTATTTCTTAGATTTTCTAAGGTGAGCTCTTTGTTTCCTCAATTTTTTAAGTGGTGGCCCAGTGGTTAATACTCTGCCCTTCTAATGCAGGGGCACAGGTTTGATCCCTGGTCAGGCACATGCTGTGTGGAGTGACCAAAAAATCTTAAAAAAAAAAAAGGAAAAGTAAAAAGAGTCCTGAGGCCAGAACGTTGGTGAATCAGTATCTTAGCAAAAATGTTACATACTACTAATAAAAAAAAATCATATGAGGTGCCTGCGTTATACATTTTTGAAAATAGAGGGAAAATAGTTGTAAGCTAGATGATTTTTTTTTTTTTTTGTGGTGGTGGTTGTTTTACCTCCTTATTGCTCGGAGGTTATTAGATCTGGAACTAGGATTTTCTTTTCGGGACACTTTTAAGTCTCCAGTTTAGGAAAAGCGTCTTGATTATTGGTTAAGTCTATGGTTTTTAAATTTGAATGCATTTTACAATAGGAATGATACTAGATATGTTGGTTAACATTACTGTAATCAGTTCCCCCAAACTTCTAGAACACACAAAGTGCTTGAAGCGTCATCACAGCTGATGTTACTGAGTGCCTGCTATGTGTTGGCAGTGTTGTAGGTGTTTCCCCATGTGAAAACTCATCTCATCCTCTCCACTTTCTGCAGAGAAAGTAGTTATAATGGTGAAGTAACTTACCTATGATCCCACAACTGGTAAGTGGCTGATCTTGTATTAGGACCTGTGCAGTCTGACTCCAAAATCTGCACTGTTAGCACTGTATACTACGTCTGTGTGTGCATAATAGCTCTCTGGGAATATACATAGACAGTTCCCACTTGGAAGGCCTGCCCACACTTCCCCCTTATAGTAGTGCTGTATGAGGGCGGTAGTAGGGCCGGGGGGAAGCCTCGGCAGAGGCTCCAGCAAAGATGTGGGGAGCAAGGATAGGAGGATGGGGAGCTATAGGGGGCCAGACTCCTTGCCCCAGGATGCCTCTGGTCCAGTTTTGTTTTTTTTTAACTTTTTGTTTTATATTGGGGTGTAACCAATTGACAGTGTTGTGATGGTTTCAGGTGAACAGCGAAGGGACTCAGCCATATGTATGCATATATCCGTTCTCCCCTAAATGCCCCGGTCCAGTTTTCTAGCTGGATGTTTCCTTCCTAGGGATTGCCTCAGCATGTGGCTTACAGGGGCATCTCTCCCCTTTTCTGCAGTTCTTTGGACTAACTTAGATTTTTCACAGTTTTCTCCTAATCTCTGTCATGGAGTCCCGCATTTACTCCATTTGAATTATTCTGAGATTTTTTACTACCAGCTAGAAATGAGAGAAAGGATTGTGGTGGGGGAGGGTGTTAAAGATAACCTTTGAAAAAGAAACTTGGAAATAGGTGGTATAGCTGTTGGTGGTGGTAGGGGTCCTTAGTGAAAGTGAAGTCGCTCAGTCGTGTCCGACTCTTTGTTGACCACATGTCCTGTAGCCTACCAGGCTCCTCCATCCATGGGATTTTCCAGGCAAGAGTACTGGAATGGATTGCATCTCCTTCTCCAGGGGATCTTCCCAACCCAGGGATTGAGCCCAGGTCTCCTGCATTGCAGGCAGATGCTTTACTGTCTGAGCCACCAGGGAATCCCTAGGAAAACCTTTGAAAAAGAAACTTGGAAATAGGCGGTATAGCTATGAGTGGTGGTAGGGGTCCTTGGGATTCAAATAAAATAAAAGCCCTTGGCCTCTGAGAATGTCACCTACCTTGCTGGGGCTCCTCCAGGCTTGTCATCACTGGGGCTGGAAGAGGCAGAATAATCCAAGCCTCCTGCCCCAGGCTAGGAGGGGAATGTGGCCAAGAGATTTCCCAGGGGACTCAAGGGTGTGTCCTCCCACCTCCTTCCATTTTCTCTTCCCTACTCTCAGTCCTGTTGCCCGAGATCCCTGTCTAGGTCCGACGTCCACAATGGGGTGATGTGGGAAGTAGGGTGGGGCCTGAGGATCTTCCAGGCAATTCATGTGACGGGAAGGCTCCATGAGTGTTAAAAATTGGGCGTGATTGGACATTTCCTTAAGGGACTTTCTTTGCTGCGTGGCCATATCCGTTCTCAGTCCTGAGCCCTGAGAGGGACAGCACAGTCCTTGGGGGGCCGTGAGAGGCTCAGCCTGCCCAGGAGTTCCTGCAGAAGCCTGCCATGGGGCCGCAGGTGGTCCCGCCTTCCTGCTTCTTTGAACATCTCTGCTTTAAAAGGCTCTTGAAACTGAATCCTTAAAGAAATAGTGGGTGGACTCCTTGAAGATGCTGGCTGAAGGAGGTCTGGCGGGGGTGGTGGTGGGGAGATGCTGCCCCGGGGGAGGGAGGGGGGCGGACACTGCCCAGGTCCACCCTTGATACCCAGGGTTGGGCTCAGTCAGATTTGTGACTAGAGTCCAAACATTCTGGTTTGTTTACACGTATCAGAAGCAGGGAGAGAAGAAGGTATTTTCTACTATTGCATATGCATGGAAAAGGGCTGTTTGTGCTGGTTTTTTTTTTTTTTCTTTTTTACGTTTGTGGGTTTACTTTCTCCTGAAAAATTGTTTTTATGACACACAAATGTTTATGATTATGATGTTAAAATCTCTTTGGGCTGTGTATACTCAGCTGCCTGAAGCAAGGCTTCTGCCTCATCCGGAATCCCTCCCTCTTCTTTCACCGCTTGTAATCCAGCCCTGTTGATCTGGTTTGGTTCTCCAAGTTTCCCCACTCTACCCAGCCACTGCTCTGGTCTGTGACCTGGTCTCTCCAGCCAGCTAAGCCCTTCTTCCTTATCTTTTTCTATAAGTGCAACAGTTTTCAAACATTTTCATCTTAAATCCCTCCATGCACATAAAATGTACCGAAGGCTATCAAAGAGCTTTTGCTTATGGTTGTTCTCTTTATTGATGTTCCCATAGTAAGAGTGAAACTGAAAATTTACTTATTTTTAACACTTTTATTCATTTAAAACTCAAATCATTCCAAGTTAGCATAAATAACTAATGAGAATAACCCTATTTTTCACAACAAAGAGTTGTAGTGAGAAGGATGGCCTTGTTCTGCATTTTTTGCGGATCTCTTCTATGTCTGGCTTAATAGAAGTCAGCTGGATTCTCCTCACTGCGTACATATTCCCTGGGTCATCACAGCAAGCTCTCAACCTTGTCAGACCCAGCATTCCCTTTTTGTAATGCTTCCTTTATTCTCCCCAAGTGACTCAGTGCTAGAGAATCTGCCTGCAAAGCAGGAGACAGGAGTTCGATCCCTGGGTCAGGAACATCTCCTGGAGAGGGGAATGGCAACTCATTCCCGTATTCTTGCCTAGGCAATCCCATGGACAGGGGAGCCTGGAAGGCTATAGTCCATGGGTCGCAAAGAGCTGGACACGACTTAGTGCCTAAACAACAAGTTTCTTTTCATCAAGTTAAATTTATCAATAACATATACATACTTTGAAATCTCTCAATGTACTGCCCAACTTTTTCTAAAGAAGAAATCAAAGTATTTTACACTACTAGTACCCCAGGACATTTGCAAGTAAAAACTTGCAAAATGTCTTTTGTGTTAATGTGTAAAATGGAGTTTGGTTCTAGGCCCAGATACTTATAAATGGGTTTTTCCCCCTACAGGAATGTCTAGACAGACATTCAAGTCGCTTGGGATGGTTACTTGTATGAGACTGTTCTGAGTAGCCTGTTAAATGCCAGTGGTGCCTCCCAGTGAATGTGACAACCAAAAATACCCCCACGTATTTCTGAACATCTCCTGAGGAGTGGAACATACTTATTGAGAACTGCTGATTAATGGAATCTTGGCTGGGTTAAAAAAAAAAAAAAAAATTTTATTTTAATGTTGGATGATCATTTTTAAAAACAATTTGTGTTATAAAAGAATTTCAAATTGAGCCAATAATTGCCTATAATCTCTGCATTCAATATAATTAGTGTTGATATTTTGATCCATATTGGCCTTGCCCTTGGTTGTTCTTCTATGGGTAATTTTTCCTATTCAAAACCAGTACCATTTATAAACTGTTTTACTTGGCTTGACACTACTTGATTTTACTGAACTCGATGTCTCTTTTTTAGTAGCAACAAAATCATTTTTATTCTTGGCTTTATTCTTAGCATGTGCATGCTAAGTTACTTCAGTCGTGTCCAACTCTTTGTGACCCCACCTCCCAGGCAAGAATACTGGAGTGGGTTGCCATGCCCTCCCTCCAGGGGATCGTCCTGACTCAGGGATCGAACCCATGTCTCCTGTCTCTTTCGGCTTCTGTCTCTCGCGTCTCCTGCATTGGCAGGTGGGTTCTTTACCACTAGCGCCACCTGGAAAGGTCTGTTCTTAGCGCAGTCTCATGTAGTGTGCAATAGTGCATACATACTCATATCCCTTTGGTGCTGACGTTACACGTGAATGGAGAGGCGAGAACAGAGCATGGACTTGTAGGGAGTTGGGTGGCCTTGACCAAGTGACTTAACCACGAGTATTAGAGATAAGGCATGTGACGTTTCTGTCCCAGGGTGAGTGGAGGTCGCAGTCTGGTGTTTACCAATCTCCAAGTGGACTGCAGGCCTCTGGAGGGCAGGAGGGATATTTTAGACACTATTTTGTCTCTGGCACTGGCTCAGTACCTGACTCTCTGAAGTGATGAATGTGGCAGAAAACTTGGTACTTCCTTGGGCTGTGGTTAGACTTTGTCTCATTTCTATCATGATTATACCTCCATCACAGATAAGCAACTATATTAATAGTTGTTCATTTCAAACGCCAGTAGATCTTGCTCCAGGTGGGCTCATCAGTCAATTCAAGTAACAATGTTTCACATATTTTTGGCACACCTGATTATTGTATTTATGTCTAGGTATGGCTTCAGTGTTGTTATTACACAGGAGTCTGGTTGATTGTTTGATTGTGAGGCCCTGACTGACACATGTAATTAAATGAGTTTGAATTTAGTGTGTTCCTTGAGGAGGCCTAGTGTGTTTACCTCAAAGGCTGTCGAAGGCTTGAAGTGATGTCTCTAGGACTCACTGCTCCCTTTAAGGCATTTCTACAGGTATGGTTTTCTTTCCTTGTTATCTTTTTATTTTTCTTAAATGTTGTTTCCAGCTGTTAAGATTCGAGATCTAGCAGCTCAGTCCTCTTGAATGATTTAATGTGTTACCATTAGGATTTTGAAAGATATAAATTTGAAAAATGATTTGACTGTGTTTGGGAGAGTTTCTGGAGGGCTTCCCATGTGGTAAAGAATCAGCCTGCCAATGCAGGAGACTCAGGTTCAATCCCTGGGTTGGGAAGATCTCCTGGAGGAGGAAATGGCAACCCACTCCAGTACTCTTGCATAGATGCTTCCGTGGATAGAGAGGAGCCTGGTGGGCTACAGTCTGTGAGGTCAGAGAGTCGGAGACAACTGAGCCACTGAGCATGCAACACACACAAGACAGTTTCTGCATACTGAAGGCGCAAAGCTCTATGGGCTGACACAGTGATTCTCCAATTCAAGCACGCATCAGAGTCAGCTGGAGATCTTGATAAAGCACACTGTTGAGTCCTAGCCTGTTGGTTTTTTTAAAATTTAATTTATTTATTTATGGCTGTGCTGTGTCTTCATTTCAGAGCACGGGCTTCTCATTGTGGTGGCTTCTCTGGTTGTGGCTCAAGGGCTCTAGAGTGTGGGCTTCAGTAGTTGCAGTAGGTGGGCTCTAGAGCCCAGGCTCAGGGGTTTGTGGCTCCGTGGTACGTGGGATCTTCCTGGACCAGGGATTGGATCCATGCCTCCTGCACTGGCAGGCAGATTCTTTACCACTGAGCCACCAGGGAAGCCCCCTGCCCTATTTCGTATTCTCTAGGTCTGATGTGGGCCTAAGAATCTGCATTTACCAGCTCCCTGTTTATGCTGGGGCTGCAGGTCTAGGACCAGACTTTGAGAGCCATGGAGCTGAAGCACTGAAGTCCACTAAAGGTAGTAAATGGAAAGGAGGTATGAGATGCAGTGTATTTCATATTTCAGGAGAACCCCTTTGTGCCCTCTAAGCTAGTTGGAATTATAAAGAAAAACTGGGTTTGGTCCATGAAGAACAGGGCATAAACCCTTTAAAACACAGTGAGATCATTGTAACGGTCATTCAACTTCAGATAACAAAAGATTGGAAAACCATCTTTAAGTTTCTTTTACTTTAAAAAAAAATAATAGTGCATATTTATAATGGAACATATGTAAATACAGAGAATTTTCTATTCTAGAAAGGATGAAAATTTTCCCCAATTATATTCTATCACTTGAAATGATCTCCTATTAAATTTTTGCTAATTTTTATTCAATTTATCTTTTATGGGAAGGATTTTTAGTTTTGTTTTCCCCCCAAACAAAGTTTTTATTTTTAAATGCTATATGCTCATTGTAATGAAAGAAAAAGATCGTAAAGAGCAGTTATTTTTTCTAGACACAACCAGTGTTGATTTCCTATAATTTATTGTTAGTGATCTCTTTATATGAATATTCTTATTACTTTGTATTATTCTGACCTTATGATTTAAAAACCCTTATTTTAAGGTACAATATCTTTTCATGTCATTAGATGTGATTCTGAAGCATCTTATAAATATAATTTGTGCCTAAATCTTTCCCATCAACCCTCCAATACCCCTGCCTTTTGGATGAATTCCCTGAAGTGGAATTGGTAGGTCAAAGAGCATGTAAAATCTAAGACGTCCCTGGTGACTCAGATGGTAAAGCATCTGCCTGCAATGCAGGAAACCCAGGTTTGATCCCTGGGTTGGGAAGATCGCCTAGAGAAGGAAATGGCAACCCATGCCAGTATTCTTGCCTGGAAAATTCCATAAACAGAGGAGCCTGGTAGGCTACAGTCCGTGGGGTTGCAAACAGTTGGACACGACTGAGCGACTTCACTTCACTTCACTTGATACATTACCAAATTGTCATCACAAAGAGTTTAGTAATTACTGTCCAGACTCCAAGTCTACACTCATTGCCATTTTCATATTTATGAGCTTGATAGGTGACAAATACTGTCTCCTTATTTTAATTCCTTCTACTGATAAGAAGTTTAGCACTTTTTTTCCATGTGTTAATTGTTCACTTATATTTCTTCTCTTTTGAATTTTCTCTTTTCCTTGTCATGTTTTCTTTTTGGAGTTAATGATTTTTTCTTAATTTGTGTGAGCTCCTTATATAAATATGTAAGGATATTTCCTTATTCCCAATTTTTTATTTGCTTTTAAGATTTGTGATATTTTCTTTTCTAGAAGTATTTAAACATCCCTCCCCTCAATCCACCATTATTTTCCTCTTTTAAGAATTTCTGCCCTTGGTCAAATAAGGAAGCCCTCTCTCACTTAGATTTTATAAATATTAACCTGTATTTTCTTCTTGCATTCTTTCATGGTTTCTTTTTTTTTCCACTAGAATCTTTAACCTATCTGTAATTTGTTTTGTTGTCAACAAATTCTAGTGTGGGTAAATGCATTTTACGTTTTCCTCATTTAATTTTTCGGCCACACTATGCAAAATTAGGCAAATTTAGTTTAGCCAGTTGGAGGTAAGCATTGAGTTTTCACACTGCTCTGTGGGGCATTGGGATTTCAGAGAAGACTTGAAGGGTTTGCCATGGGAATAGAGGTATGAGAGATATGTGGATATTTCCAGCTCCAACTTCTCCCAAGAATATATAGACTTCAGTGGCCAATGAGGCACCTATTGGGCAGATCTTCTTGGGCACCTAATTACAGGCTCTTTAAAATTAACATGATCAAAACAATTCTTTTTTGTTTTTGATTCATTTTATTGAGACATAGCTGGTTTACAGTGTCGTGTTAGTTTCGGGTGTGCAGCACAGTGATTCAATTCACACATATATGATAGTTTGCATCTGCTAATCCCAAACCCCCAATCTGTCCTTCCCTCCCCCCCATCCCCTGGCAACCACAAGTCTGTTCTGTATGTCTGTGAGTCTGTTTCTGTTTTGTAGAGAAGTTCTTGTGTCATATTTTAAATTCTACGTGTAAACAATATCATACGGTGTTTGTCTTCCTGGCTTCACTGCTATGGTAGTCTCTAGTTGCACCCACGTTGTTGCAAATCGGCATTTCCTTCCTTCTTATGGCTGAGTGAGAGTCCATTGCATAAAGGTACCACATTTTCATTCTTCTGCTGATGGGTGTTTAAGTTGTTTCTGTGTCTTGGCTATTGTAAACAGTGTTGTTGTGAGCACTGGGGTACAAGTATCTTTTTCTCTGGATAAATGCCTAGGAGTGGGATTGCTGGATATATGGTAGCTCTGTTTTTAGTTTTTTAAGGAACCTCCATACTGTTTTGCATAGCAGCTGCACCAAGTAACATTCTTACCAACACTGTAGGAGGGTTCCCTTTTCTCCATAGCCTCTCCATTTTGGTCATTTGTAGACTTTTAAATGAGGGCCATTCTGATTGGTGTGAGGTGGTACCTTACTGTGGTTTTGATTTGCATTTCTTTAATAAATAGAAATGTTGAGCATCTTTTATGTGCCTACTGACCATCTGTAAAAACAGAATTCTTGATGCTGTCCCCAGTCTAATCTGTACACTCTAGACCTTTCTGTCTTGTAAATGGTGCCCTCATCCACCCCATTATACACCCAGAAACATCACAGCTCTCCTTGATTCCTCTGTCTTCTGTGTACTGTATATATCTATTCCATTGTTAATTTCTGTGGGCTTTCTGTTTAAAATATATCCCTCTTGTTTCCACTGTTAAAATGTTACTCCTGGCCACTGCTGTATCTCAGATGAATATCTGCCATGATCTCCTCGCTAGTTTTCTTGATTCCATTCTGCCTGCGTGGAATCTGTTCCACACGGCAGCTTCTGCACTGTAAATCGGGTCAAGTTGTTCCCTTGCTCAAAGCCTTTCAAAGCCTTCCCATTACACTTAAATCCAAGCCTTGCTTGAGGACAGGCTTGTATTCTGGCCTCCGTTGCCTTTCCAATTTCCTCTGTTTCTACACTCCTTCGGTTCCCTTTGCTCCAGCTGGACTGGCCTCTTTCTCTTCCTTGGATAGGTTCTTTTCCTTCCACAGATCTTTGCACTGACTTAACCTTCTCAGAAGCGACCCCTGTTCTTTTAAGAGAGGTCCCCCTTGACTACCCAAGCACACAAAGAAATCCCACATACCACCTCCAGGCATCATCTGCCTTGTTCCCCTACCTCATTTTCTTAGTGGTTCTGTATGTGTGAAACGGTCATATTTTTTATTTTCCTTATTAGCTGACTCCCCATTCTCAGGTGTAAGCTCTCTGGGGTCAGAGACTCTGTTTTGTTTCCGATGCCTTGTGCTTGGCCCAGGGCCTGGCTCGTGGTGCTCCTTCCTGGTGGGATGTAGCCATTTGTGAATCCACTCCCAGCCTGTGTTCTTTCCTTCAGTCAGTTGGTTCAGTTGCTCAGTTGGGTCCAACTCTTTGTGATTCTATGGACTGCAGCACACCAGGCTTCCTTGTCCATCACCAACTCCCAGAGTTTGCTCAGACTCGTGTCCATCAAGTCAATGATGCCATCCAACCATCTCATCCTCTGTTGTCCCCTTCTCCTCCTGGCCAAAGTATTGAAGTTTCAGCATCCGCATCAGTCTTTCCAATGAATATTCAGGACTGATTTCCTTTAGAACAAACTGGTTTGATCTCCTTGTAGTCCAAGGGACTCTCAAGTGTCTTCTCTAAAACCACAGTTCAAAAGCATCAGTTCTTCTGCACTCAGCTTTCTTTATAGTCCAACTCTCACATCCATACATGACTACTGGAAAAACCATAGCTTTAACTAGATGGACCTTTGTTGACAAAGTAACGTCTCTGCTTTTTAATATGCTGTCTAGGTTGGTCATAGCTTTTCTTCTAAGGAGCAAGCATCTTTTAATTTCATGGCTGCAGTGAAATAAATAAAGTCAAAATAAAGTCTCTCACTATTTCCATTGTTTCCCCATCTATTTGCCATGAAGTGATGGGACTGGATGCCATGATCTTTGTTTTCTGAATGTTGAGTTTTAAGCCAACTTTTTCATTCTCCTCTTTCACTTCCATAAAGGGGCTCTTGAGTTGTTCTTCACTTTCTGCCATTAAGGTGGTGTCATTTGCATATCTGAGGTTATTCATATTTCTCCTGGAAATCTTGATTCCAGCTTGTGCTTCTTCCAGTCCAGTGTTTCTCATGATGTACTCTGCATATAAGTTAAATAAGCAGGGTTACAATATACAGCCTTGACATACTCCTTTTCCAATTTGGAACCAGTCTGTTGTTCCATGTCCAGTTCTAACTGTTGCTTCTTAACCTGCATACAGATTTCTCAGGAGGCAGGTCAGGTGGTTTGGGATTCCCATCTCTTTCAGAATTTTCCACACTTTGTTGTGATCCACACAGTCAAAGGCCTTGACATAGTCAATAAAGCAGAAGTGGATGTTTTTTTGGAACTCTTGTTTTTTCAATGATCCAATGGATATTAGCAATTTGATCTCTGGTTCCTCTGCCTTTTCTAAATCCAGCTTGAACATCTGGAAGTTCACGGTTCATGTACTGTTGAAGCCTAGCTTTGAGAATTTTGAACATTACTTTGCTAGCATGTGAGATGAGTGCAATTGTACGGTAGTTTGAACATTCTTTGGCATTGCCTTTCTTTGAGATTGGAAGGAAAATGGACCTTTTCCAGTCCTGTGGCCACTGCTGAATTTTCCAAATTTGCTGATATATTGAGTGCAGCACTTTCACAGCATCATTTTTTAGGATTTGAAATAGCTCAGCTGGAATTCCATCACCTCCACTAGCTTTGTTTGTAGTGATGCTTCCTAAGGCCCACAGGACTTCCCATTCCAAGATGTCTGGCTCTACGTGAGTAATCACACCATTGTGGTTATGTGGATCATGAAGATCTTTTTTGTATAGTTCTTCTGTGTATTCATGCCACCTCTTCTTAATATCTTCTGCTTCTGTTAGGTCCATACCATTTCTGTCCTTTATCCTGCCCATCTTTGCATGAAATGTTCCCTTGATATCTCTAATTTTCTTGAAGAGATCTCTCAGATCAGATAAGATCAGTCGCTCGTGTCCGACTCTTTGCGACCCCATGAATCGCAGCACGCCAGGCCTCCCTGTCCATCACCAACTCCCGGAGTTCACTGAGACTCCCGTCCATCGAGTCAGTGATGCCATCCAGCCATCTCATCCTCTGTCGTCCCCTTCTCCTCCTGCCCCCAATCCCTCCCAGCATCAGAGTCTTTTCCAATGAGTCAACTCTTTGCATGAGGTGGCCAAAGTACTGGAGTTTCAGCTTTAGCATCATTCTTTCCAAAGAAATCCCAGGGCTGATCTCCTTCAGAATGGACTGGTTGGATCTCCTTGCAGTCCAAGGGACTCTCAAGAGTCTTCTCCAACACCACAGTTCAAAAGCATCAATTCTTCGGCGTTCAGCCTTCTTCACAGTCCAACTCTCACATCCATACATGACCACAGGAAAAACCATAGCCTTGACTAGACGAACCTTTGTTGGCAAAGTAATGTCTCTGCTTTTGAATATGCTATCTAGGTTGGTCATAACTTTCCTTCCAAGGAGTAAGTGTCTTTTAATTTCATGGCTGCAGTCACCATCTGTAGTGATTTTGGAGCCCAGAAAAATAAAGTCTGACACTGTTTCCGCTGTTTCCCCACTATTTCCCATGAAGTGGTGGGACCGGATGCCATGATCTTCATTTTCTGAATGTTGAGCTTTAAGCCAACTTTTTTACTCTCCACTTTCACTTTCATCAAGAAGCTTTTCAGTTCCTCTTTCTGCCATAAGGGTGATGTCATCTGCATATCTGAGGTTATTGATATTTCTCCTGGCAATCTTGATTCCAGCTTGTGCTTCTTCCAGTCCAGCGTTTCTCATGATGTACTCTGCATATAAGTTAAATAAACAGGGTGACAATATACAGCCTTGATGAACTCTTTTTCCTATTTGGAACCAGTCTGTTGTTCCATGTCCAGTTCTAACTGTTGCTCCCTGACCTGCATACAAATTTCTCAAGAGGCAGATCAGGTGGTGTGGTATTCCCATCTCTTTCAGAATTTTCCACAGTTTATTGTGATCCACACAGTCAAAGGCTTTGACATAGTCAATAAGGCAGAAATAGATGTTTTTCTGGCACTCTCTTGCTTTTTCCATGATCCAGCAGATGTTGGCAATTTGATCTCTGGTTCCTCTGCCTTTTCTAAAACCAGCTTGAACATCTGGAAGTTCACAGTTCACATATTGATGAAGCCTGGCTTGAAGAATTTTGAGCATTACTTTACTGGCGTGTGAGATGAGTGCAATTGTGCGGTAGTTTGAGCACTCTTTGGCATTGCCTTTCTTTGGGATTGGAATGAAAACTGACCTTTTCCAGTCCCATGGCCACTGCTGAGTTTTCCAAATTTGCTGGCATATTGAGTGCAGCACTTTCACAGCATCATCTTTCAGGATTTGGAATAGCTCAACTGGAATTCCATCACCTCCACTAGCTTTGTTTGTAGTGATGCTTTCTAAGGCCCACTTGACTTCACATTCCAGGATGTCTGGCTCTAGGTCAGTGATCACACCATCGTGATTATCTGGGTCGTGAAGATCTTTTGTGTACAGTTCTTCTGTGTATTCTTGCCATCTCTTCTTAATATCTTCTGCTTCTGTTAGGTCCATACCATTTCTGTCCTTTATCGAGCCCATCTTTGCATGAAATGTTCCTTTGGTATCTCTGATTTTCTTGAAGAGATCTCTAGTCTTTCCCATTCTGTTGTTTTCCTCTATTTCTTTGCATTGATCGCAGAAGAAGGCTTTCTTATCTCTTCTTGCTATTCTTTGGAACTCTGCATTCAGATGTTTATATCTTTCCTTTTCTCCTTTGCTTTTCGCTTCTCTTCTTTTCACAGCTATTTGTAAGGGCTCCCCAGACAGCCATTTTGCTTTTTTGCATTTCTTTTCTATGGGAATTGTCTTGATCCCTGTCTCCTGTACAATATCATGAACCTTGTTCCATAGTTCATCAGGCACTCTATCAGATCTAGGCCCTTAAATCTATTTCTCACTTCCACTGTATAATCATAAGTGATTTGATTTAGGTCATACCTGAATGGTCTAGTGGTTTTCCCTACTTTCTTCAATTTAAGTCTCAATTTGATAATAAGGAGTTCATGGTCTGAGCCACAGTCAGCTCCTGGTCTTGTTTTTGCTGACTGTATAGAGCTTCTC
Organism: Bos mutus; assembly: GCF_027580195.1. Classification (NCBI taxonomy): domain Eukaryota; kingdom Metazoa; phylum Chordata; class Mammalia; order Artiodactyla; family Bovidae; genus Bos; species Bos mutus. Next base: position 1,113,876 of record NC_091617.1, on the reverse strand, counting down.
CATCTTTGGCTGCAAAGAATATAATCAATCTGATTTCAGTGTTGACCATCTGGTGATGTCCATGTGTAGAGTCTTCTCTTGTGTTGTTGGAAGAGGGTGTTTGTTATGACCAGTGCATTTTCTTGTCAAGACTCTATCAGTCTTTGCCCTGCTTCATTCCGTATTCCAAGGCCAAATTTGCCTGTTACTCCAGGTGTTTCTTGACTTCCTACTTTTGCATTCCAGTCCCCTATAATGAAAAGAACATCTTTTTTGGGTGTTAGTTCTAAAAGGTCTTGTAGGTCTTCATAGAACCGTTCAACTTCAGCTTCTTCAGCGTTACTGGTTGGGGCATAGACTTGGGTTACTGTGATATTGAATGGTTTGCCTTGGAAACGAACAGAGATCATTCTGTCGTTTTTCAGATTGCATCCAAGTACTGCATTTCAGACTCTTTTGTTGACCATGATGGCCACTCCATTTCTTCTGAGGGATTCCTGCCCGCAGTAGTAGATATAATGGTCATCTGAGTTAAATTCACCCATTCCAGTCCATTTCAGTTCGCTGATTCCTAGAAAGTCGACGTTCACTCTCACCATCTCTTGTTTGACCACTTCCAATTTGCCTTGATTCGTGGACCTGACATTCCAGGTTCCTATGCAATATTGCTCTTTATAGCATTGGACCTTGCTTCTATCACCAGTCACATCCACAGCTGAGTGTTATTTTTGCTTTGGCTCCATCCCTTCATTCTTTCTGGAGTTATTTCTCCACTGATCTCCAGTAGCATATTGGGCACCTACTGACCTGGGGAGTTCCTCTTTCAGTATCCTATCATTTTGCCTTTTCATACTGTTCATGGGGTTCTCAAGGCAAGAATACTGAAGTGGTTTGCCATTCCCTTCTCCAGTGGACCACATTCTGTCAAATCTCTCCACCATGACCTGCCCGTCTTAGGTTGCCCCATGGGCATGGCTTAGTTTCATTGAGTTAGACAAGGCTGTGGTCCTAGTGTGATTAGATTGACTAGTTTTCTGTGAGTATGGGTTCAGTGTGTTTGCCCTCTGATGCCCTCTTGCAACAGCTACCGTCTTACTTGGGTTTCTCTTACCTTGGGCGTGGGGTATCTCTTCACGGCTGCTCCAGCAAATCACAGCCATTGTTCTCAGAAGAGATCTCTAGTCTTTCCCATTCTGTTATTTTCCTGTATTTCTTTGCATTGGTCACTGAGGGAGGTTTTCATATCTCTCCTTGCTATTCTTTGGAACTCTGCATTCAAATGCGTATATCTTTCCTTCTCGCCTTTGCCTTTAGCTTCTCTTTTTTTCTCAGCTCTTTGTAAGGCCTCTTCAGACAACCATTTTGCCTTTTTGCATTTCTTTTTCTTAGGGATGATCTTGATCCCTGCTTCCTATACAGTGTCACGAACCTCTGTCCATAGTTCATCAGGCACTCTATCAGATCTAATCCCTTGAATGTATTTGTCACTTCCACTGTATAATCGTAAAGGATTTGATTTAGGTCATACCTGAATGGTCTAGTGGCCTTTCCTTACTCACATTTGAATCAGAGCAGCCTAGCTTTTCAATCTCGAGCTGGTGTGAAGCTTCATTTACAATAAGTTTTCTTGGTTAACAAAAATTTAAAGATAATTTCCTTAGAAGATTGGACTTCACTCTGAAGACGTAAAGAAAGAGGAGGTTTTAATTTGACATTTCTGTCAGTGTTGCATTCACTTCCTAAGTATATTGGTGATAAGGTTCCTGATGTTTTGGGCTGAAGGCCAGGTATGAGAACAGCTTGATTGTAAACATTTCCTGCTTGAGGGTACCTTTTTACATACTGAATTGCATACCATAGATTAAAAAAATTTTTATTTAGCAAAGGTTGTTATTAATCCTATAATTAAGATGATTATGAGATTGTATAATCTTATATTTACCCTTTTAAAAGAGTGCTTCCTGAATCTCAAGCCAAAGCATTTGTACAGCTTTACTGTGCAAATATTTATGTTCTAGGTGTGTTATTCATACATATAAACATATCTTCTCCTTGATCTATATCTATATGGTTGTATAGTTTATGACTTCTGGACTTCCTGTTTAACTCCTCACTGTATACTCTGTACCAGGTGGCTACTCCCTAAATATCAGTTGATTTTGTAACAGTTGTCCTGTGACAAAATCAGTATTTTAGTTTCTGTCTACTCTTGTTAATTACAAACTCTTATCAATTGTGTTTTATGTTACTGCTTGCCACATTTTAACCAGTAATTTCAAAGAGATTGCCTTTTGTTTTTGCCTCATGTGTTTTCATGTTATAGCATTGGGGGTGTAAAGTTTTATTACTGTTGTTTTCATTGTTGATTATACACTTTATGAAAATAAAAAGTTATTTTTTTATCATGTACAGCTTTTTTCTTGAAATGATACTGTATTAAATTCAGTAACTCTTCCTTTCTTTTAGGAATTTTTTTTTATTTTGTATTAGAGTATAGCCAACTAAAGTGTTGTGATAGTTTCAGGTGAATAGTGAAGGAAGTCAGCCATACATACACATGTATCCATTTTCCCCCACCCCCACATACCATCCAGGCTGCCACATAACACTGAGCAGAGTCCCATGTGCTGTAAACAGTAGGTCTTTGTTTGTTATTCATTTTAAATATAACAATGTATACATGTCCATCCCAAGCTCCCTTCCCCTCAGCAACCATCAGTTCGTTCTCTATGTCTGAGTCTCTTTCTGTTTTGTAAGTTCATTTGTATCATTTCATTTTCGATTCCACATGTAATATAAGGGGGCTTCCCTGGTGGCTCAGGTGATAAAGAATCTGCATGCAGTGCAGGAGACCTAGGTTTGATCCATAGGTTGGGAAGATCCCATGAAGAAGAGAATGGCAACCCACTCCAGTATTCTTGCCCAGGAAATCTCATGGACAGAGGAGCCTTGTGGGCTACAATGGACTATAGCCCATGGGGTTGCAAAGAGTCAGACACGACTAAATGATTAACACTTCCGCTTATAAGAGATGTCATACAATATTTCTCTTTCTCTGTCTGACTTATTTCATTCAGTGACAATCTCTAAGTTTATCTATGTTGCTGCAAAGGGCATTATTTCATCTTTTTTAATGGCTTAGTAATTTGTGTGTGTGTGTGTTAGTTGCTCAGTTGTGTCCAACTCTTTGTGACCCCACAGACTGTAGCCCACCAGGCTCCTCTGTCCCTGGAATTCTGTAGTCAAGAATACTGGAGTGGGTTGCCATTGTCTTCTCCAGGGGATCTTCCTGGCCCAGGGATCGAACCTGTGTCTCTTAAGTCTGTTGCATTGGCAGATGGATTCTTTACCAGAGAAGCTCATTCCATTGTATATATGTACCATATCTGCTTTATCCATTCTTCTTCCATTCCTCTGTCAATGGACAACATTCCATATTGTGCCTATTATAAACTGTGCTACAGTGAACATCGGGTTACATGTATCATTTTGGATCATGTTTTTCTCTGGATATATGCCCAAAAGTAAGATAGCAGGGGAGCTCCATTTTTAGTCTTTTAAGGAACTGCCATACTGTTCTTGTATTGCTATAAACTTCCCTCTTAGAATAGTTTTTGCTCCTTCCCATAGGTTTTGTACCATTGTGCTTTCACTTTTGTCTGTAGGTATTGTTTTATTTCTGCAGTGATCCATTGGTTGTTTAGTAGTGTATTGATTAGCCACCACATGTTTTTGTTTTTTATAGCTTTTTTTCTTATAGTTTATTTATCTGTAATCTCTTAGTTTTGTGATCAGAAAAGATGCTTGATATGAAGTTGACTTTCTTAAATCTACCAAGGCTTGGCTTGTGGCCTAGCATTTTGTCAGTCCTGAAGAATGTTCTGTGTGTACTTGAGAAGAATGTGTTGTCTGCTGCTGTTCGATGGAATGCTCTGTATATATCAGTTAAGTCCAACTGGTCTACAGTGTCATTTAGCTGGATTAAATGACAAAGAAACTATGTTTGTTTATTAATTTTCTGTGTGATGAGCTGTCCGTTGATGGAAATGGAGTGTTAAAATCCCCCACTATTATTGTGTTATTGTCAATTTCTCCCTTTATGTTGTGTTAGTATTTGCCTTACATATTGAAGTGCTGTGTTGAATGCGTATATAATTGTTATATCTTCTTGGATTGAATCCTTGATTATTGTGTAGTGTCCTTCTTTGTCTCTTTTTAAATTTTGTCTGGTATGTGTATTGCTATTCCAGCTTTCTTTTGATTTCCATTTGTATGGAGTATCTTCTCCCATCCCCTTACTTTCAGTCTAAGTGTCCCTAGGTCTGAAGTGGGTCACTTATACACAGCATATATACAAGTTTTTGGAGAAGGAAATGGCAGCCCACTCCAGTGTTCTTGCCTGGAGAATCCCAGGGACGGGGGAGCCTGGTGGGCTGCTGTCTATGGGGTGGCACAGAGTCGGACACGACTGAAATGACTTAGCAGCAGCAGCAGCATACAGGTTTTGTTTTTGTATCCACCCAGCCAGACTGTCTTTGGGTTGGTTCACTTAAACCATTTACATTTAAAGGTAATTACTGATATGTATGACCCTATTACCATTTTCTTATGTTTTGGGTTTATTTTTTGTAGGTCTTTTCCTTCTCTTGTGTTTCTTGCCTAGAGAAATCTCTTTAGCATTTGCTGTAAAACTGGTTTGAAAGTACTGAATTCTCATAACTTTGGATTGTCTGCAAAGCTTTGATTTCTCCTTCAAATCTGGTTAAGAGTCTTGCTGGGTAGAGTATTCCTGGTTGTAGGTTCTTCTTTTTTCATCAGTTTAAATATTCTGCCATTCCCTTCTGGCTTGTAGAGTTTCTGTTGAGAAATCAGTTGATAACCTTATGGAAGTTCCCTTATGTTGTTTGTGATTTTCCCCTGGTTGCTTTCAATGTTTTATCCTTCCTTTAATTTTTGTCAGTTTGATTGCTATATGTTTTGATGTGTTCCTCCTTCGATTTATCCTGCCTAGACTCTCTGCCCTTCCTGGACTTGATTGGCTATTTCCTTTCCCATGTTTGGGAAGTTTTCAGCTATCATCTCTTCAAATATTTTCTCAGGTCCTTTCTCTATCTCTTGCCCTTCTGGAACCCCTATAAAGTGGATGTTGGTACGTTTAATGTTGGCCCAGAGATCTCTTAGGCTGTCTTCATTTCTTTTCATTCTTTGTTTCTATATTCTGTTTTGCAGCAGTTATTTCCACCATTCTATCCTTCAGGTCTCTTATCCATTCTTCTGCTTCTGTTATTCTGTTGTTTATTCCTTCTAGTCTGTTGTTCACCTCTGGTTGGTTTTGTTTTTTTGTGTTGTTGTTGTTTAGTTATTCCATGTCTTTGTTAAACATTTCTTGCATCTTCTCCATTCTTTTTCGGAGATCCTGGATCATTCTCATTATCATTATTCTTATTTCTTTTTTTGGAAGTGTGTATCACCACTTCACTTAGTTGTTTTTCTGGGCTTTTATCTTGTTCCTTGGGCTTTCCAGGTAGCATAAGTGGTAAAGAACCCACCTGCCAATGCATGACATGAGTTTGATTCCTGAGTCGGGAAGATCCCTTGGAGAAGGAAATGACAACCCACTCTAGTATTCTTGCCTAGAGAATCCCATGGACAGAGGAGCCTGGTGGGCTACAGTCCATGGGGTCACAAAGAGTTGGACACAACTGAACGATTAAACAACGAACTTGTTCCTTCATCTGAGACGTAATCCTCTTCCTTTTCATTTTGATTAACTTTCTGTGATTGTTTTTTCGTACTGGAGACTGCAAGGTTTTAGTTCTTCTTGCTTCTTCTGTCTGTCCTCTGGTGGATGAAGCTAGGAAGCTTGTGCAAGTTTCCTGATGGGAGGGGCTAGCTAGGAAAAACTGGTTATTGTGCTGGTGGGGGCTCCAAAATCACTGCAGATGGTGACTGCAGCCATGAAATTAAAAGACGCTTACTCCTTGGAAGGAAAGTTATGACCAACCTAGATAGCATATTCAAAAGCAGAGACATTACTTTGCCAACAAAGGTCCGTCTAGTCAAGGCTATGGTTTTTCCTGTGGTCATGTATGGATGTGAGAGTTGGACTGTGAAGAAGGCTGAACGCCGAAGAATTGATGCTTTTGAACTGTGGTGTTGGAGAAGACTCTTGAGAGTCCCTTGGACTGCAAGGAGATCCAACCAGTCCATTCTGAAGGAGATCAGCCCTGGGATTTCTTTGGAAGGAATGATGCTAAAGCTGAAACTCCAGTACTTTGGCCACCTCATGCGAAGAGTTGACTCATTGGAAAAGACTCTAATGTAGGAGGAGAAGGGGATGACAGAGGATGAGATGGCTGGATGGCATCACTGACTTGATGGACGTGAGTCTGAGTGAACTCCGGGAGTTGGTGATGGACAGGGAGGCCTGGCATGCTGTGATTCATGGGGTCGCAAAGAGTCGGACACGACTAAATGACTGAACTGAACTGAACTGTGCTGGTGGGAAGGGCTCAATAAAACTTTTATCCAATTGTCTGCTGATTGGCTGCGGCTCCCTCCCTGTTAGTTGTTTGGCTGAGGTGACCCAGCCGTGGAATCTACTGGCTCTATGGCAGGGCTAATGGTGACCTCCAAGAGGGCTCAAAACAAGGGTCTTGTCCCAGCACTGCTACTGCCAATGCCTCTGTCCTCCAGCAAACCACTGCCAAACTATACCTCAATAGGAGACCTACTAGCAGGTAGGTCTCAATCAGTCACTGCTTCTTTCCCCTAGGTTCTCGTGAAGAATGGAGAAGCTCTATACAGTCAGCAGACACAAGACTGGGAGCTGACTGTGGCTCAGATCATGAACTCCTTATTGCCAAATTCAGACTTAAATTGAAGACAGTAGGGAAAACCACTAGACCATTCAGGTATGACCTAAATCAAATCCTTTATGATTATACAGTGGAAGTGACAAGTAGATTAAAGGGATTAGATATGATAGAGTGCCTGAAGAACTATGGACTGAGGTTCATAACATTGTACAGCAGGAAGTGATCAAGACCATCCCCAAGAAAAAGAAATGCAAAAAGGCAAAATGGTTGTCTGAGGAGGCCTTACAAATAGCTGTGAAAAGAAGAGAAGCAAAAGGCCAAGGAGAAAAGGAAAGATACATCCATTTGAATGCAGAGTTCCAAAGAATTGCAAGAAGAGATAAGAAAGACTTCCTCAGTGATCAATGCAAAGAAACAGAGGAAAACAATAGAATGGAAAAAACTAGAGATCTCTTCAAGAAAATAATAGATACCAAGGGAACATTTCATGCAAAGATGGGTAGAATAAAGGACAGAAATGGTATGGACCTAACAGAAACAGAAGATATTAAGAAGAGGTGGCATGAATACACAGAAGAACTATACAAAAAATATCTTCATGACCCAGATAATCATGATGGTGTGATCACTTACCTAGAGCCAGACATCGTGGAATGTGAAGTCCAGTGGGTCTTAGGAAGCATCACTACAAACAAAGCTAGTGGAGGTGACGGAATTCCAGCTGAGCTATTTCAAATCCTAAAAGATGATGCTGTGAAAGTGCTGCACTCAATATGCCAACCAACTTGGAAAACTCAGCAGTGGCCCCGGGACTGGAAAAGATCAGTTTTCGTTCTAGTCCCAAAGAAAGGCAATGCTAAAGAATGCTCAACCTACTGTACAATTGCACTCATCTCACAGGCTAGCAAAATTCTCCATGCCAGGCTTCAACAGTACATGAACCGTGAACTTCCAGATTTTCAAGCTGGATTTAGAAAAGGGAGAGGAACCAGAGATCAAATTGCCAACATCCATTGAATCATTGAAAAAGAAGAGAGTTCCAGAAAAACATCTATTTCTGTTTTACTGACTATGCCAAAGCCTTTGACTGTGTGGATCACAATAAAGTGTGGAAAATTCTGAAAGAGATAGGAATACCAGACCACCTGACCTGCCTCCTGAAAACTCTATATGCAGATCTAGAAGCAACAGTTAGAACTGGGCATGGAACAACAGACTGGTTCCAAATTGGAAAAGGAGTATGTCAAGACTATATATTGTCACCCTGCTTATTTAACTTAAATGCAGAGTACATCATGAGAAATGCTAGACTGGATCAAGCACAAGCTGGAATCAAGATTCCCAGGAGAAATATCAATAACCTCAGATGTGCAGATGACGCCACCCTTATGGCAGAATGCTTCCTAAGGCCCATTTGACTTTGCACTCCAGGATGTCTGGCTCTGGGTGAGTGATCACACCATCATGGTTATGTGGGTCATGAAGATCTTTTTTGTGTAGTTCTTCTGTGTATTCGTGCCACCTCTTCTTAATATCTTCTGCTTCTGTTAGGTTCATACCATTTCTGTGCCTTATTTTGCCCATCTTTCCATGAAATATTATTCCCTTTGTATCTCTTATTTTCTTGAAGAGATGTCTAGTCTTTTGCATTCTATTGTTTTCCTCTATTTGTTTGCATTTATCAGTGAGGAAGTCTTTCTTACCTCTCCTTGCTATTCTTTGGAACTCTGCATTGAAATGGGTATATCTTTCCTTCTCTCCTTTGCCTTTAGCTTCTCTTCTTTTCACAGCTATTTGTAAGGCCTCCTCAGACAACCATTTTGCCTTTTTGCATTTCTTTTTCTTGGGGATGGTCTTGATCACTGCCTCCTGTACAATGTCATGAATCTCAGTTCGTAGTTCTTCAGGCACTCTATCATATCTAATCCCTTGCATCTATTTGTCAATTATACTTTAAAGTCATAAGGGATTTGATTTAGGTCATAACTGAATGGCCTAGTAGTTTTCCCTACTTTCTTCAATTTGAGTCTGAATTTGGCAATAAGGAGTTCATGATCTGAGCCACAGTCAGCTACTGGTCTTGTTTTACTGACTGTATAGAGCTTCTCCATCTTTGGTTGCAAAGAATATAATAGTCAGTCTGATTTCAGTATTGACCATCTGGTGATGTCCATGTGCAGAGTTTTCTCTTATTTTGTTGGAAGAGGGTGTTTGCTGTGACCAGTGCCTTCTCTTGGCAAAACTCTGTTAGCCTTTACCCTGCTTCATTTTGTACTCCTGGCCAAATTTGCTTGTTACTCCAGGTATCTGACTTTCTACTTTTGCATTTCAGTCCCCTATAATGAAAAGGACATATTTTTGGGGTGTTAGTTCCAGGAGGTCTTGTATGTCTTCATAGAACTGTTCAACTTCAGCTTCTTCAGCATTAGTGGTTGGGGCATAGACTTGGATTACTGTGATATTGAATGGTTTGCCTTGGAAACGAACAGAGATTATTCTGTTTTTTTTGAAATTGCACCCAAGTCCTGCATTTCTGACTTTTTTGTTGACCATGATGGCTACTCCATTTCTTCTAAGGGATTCTTGCCCACAGTAGTAGATGTAATGGTCATCTGAATTAAATTCACCTATTCCAGTCCATTTTACTTCACTGATTGCTAAAGTGTCGATGTTCACTCTTACCATCTCCTGTTTGACCACTTCCAATTTACTTTGATTCATGGACTTAACATTCCAGGTTCCTATATAGTATTGTTCTTTATAGCATCATACTTTACTTCCCCTACCAGTCACATCCAGAACTGAGTGTTTTGTTTGCTTTGGCTCCATCTCTTCATTCTTTCTGGGGTTAAATATTCTCCAGTAGCCTATTGGGCATCTACCGACCTGGGGAGTTCATCTTTCAGTGTCAGGTGTTTTTGCCTTTCCATGCTGTTCATAGGTTTCTCAAAGAATAGTGAAGTGGTTTGCCATTGTCTTCTCCAGTGGACCATGTTTTGAGTTAAGTGTTTTTAAATCAAGATATAATTGACCTATATATAAGATTATGTTAGTTCCAGGTGTACAGCAATGATTCTTATATTTAATTTGTTTGAAAGAAAAGTAGTAGATTTCATTCTTCTGGACATTTCTTGTTCTCTGTGTCTTGTGGAGTATTTTCATTGTATCACATTTTGAGTGTTTTCTTTAAGGAAGGGAATTTCATACATCTCTAAAATGTTGAATGAGAGGACAACAAAAAGCAAGTGCTTTTTTTTCCTTGACCATATCACGTGGCATTTGGGATCCTAGTTCCTTTACCAGGGATCGAACCCTTGCCGCCTGCATTGGAAGTGTGACCTCTTAACCACTGGACCATGAGGCAAGTCCCTGCAAATGCTTGAAGTACAACAGATTGGCTTTTCCAGACTTTTGGAAGAAAACAAATCAAAACAAGCAGTACAGTAGTGATTACCTGGTTGGGGGCCAAATTTTATCTACTTCTTGAAAGATTAAGTTGGAAACTATAGGTTACTTATTTCTTCTTCCTGCCCATTGGTATGTCTTTAATGTATCAGAGCTTAGTCAGGAATGTATGAATTAGTCAACTTTGGCTAAATTATGTTGTAGTAACAATCCCCAGAGTTTCCAACAACAAAAGTTTATTTCTTATATTAATGCCCTTGGCGTGCTGCAGTGCAGGGTGTCGCAAAGAGTGAGTCCAACAAGACTGAGAGACTGAAGTGAACTGAATTGAACTCATTCTTCATTGGCCAAAGCAAGTCATGTGGTCAAACATGGCCTCAGGGTCCAAGAAATGTAATGTGCTCCAGGGATGAGCAGCTAGGGAAGGATTTGGCAAGGGAAGGACAGCAAATATTTTGATCATCACTCTATCTGTTGCAGTATATTTTTGGATGTAGTCACTTTACAAGGAAGTCTCGTAGGGTTTTTTTTGAAGCATATTTATTTGGAGGTAGGGCAGGAAGGTTTGCAACCTGTATTTTCAAACACCTTGATAGTGTGTATTGACTATCTTAATTACCATTTTGGGGATCTCAGCAGACCCTGGATTTAATACATGATAACAGCTCAGTAAACATTTGTTGGATTAGTGGACAATGACTTCTAACAATAATAGGAAAGCCATACTTTTCATTATCTTTACTGCCCTTTGCAGCTGCTTGAAACAGTTTTATAGAGAGAAGCTCCCACAAACTATGCCTGTTATTTATTATATGAAAAATGATTCTTCAGGGGTCATTTTTACCATAAAAGAAATTGCTTTTTAATCACCCACATGTCCATTATACAAAATTTATATTAAATACAACTGAGGAAAGGACTGTCTTCTATCTGGCAGCTCAGGACCACGACTGATAATGCTTATTGTATATTGCACTGTGTTTCCTTTTCCTCCTTTCTTTCTCTATGTGCTGTTTGAACATTGTCCATATTTATAGTCATATTGTGATCGCTTATTCTACTTTTTGCTGTATCTCTTGTTTAACACATAGTATCATGAATTAACAATTGGAAGGGTCATAGACTAAATAAAGGAGTCATAAAATTAATTTTAGCTTTCCCTTTTCTGCTTTCCTCCGTATGAACTATTCATTCAGTAAAGTTACATCTTGTTCCTTTTCTCTCACACATGAGGCAAGCATGGAAATGAGTAGAAGAATGGTGAAAAGTACACCAGAGTCCTGAAAACTTTGGTGGGAGGTGGTTCAAAGATCAGATTGTCAGTTCTTGGGGCATCAGGGTTATTTTCTTTTTTAATCTTTTATTTTTCTTCATTTACTATGTAATCACTTTTTCATAGCTTGGGGTTTTCACAATCTTTTGAAAAGTCAAAACTTGCTAATAAGTTGATTTGAGTCCTGTTATCTTTTTGAAATATACTAGATAAGTTTAATGTGAGTCATTCCAGAATGTAGCCCCTGCTTGAACCTCTGTGTTGAGTACCCTCTTTATCTAAGGTCAAAGCACTTAGTTAGCAACTGAGCTTTTTGTAAGCAACCCATTGTAAAAGTTCACCATGCCTTGTTCTTCAGTATCATTAATCATCTTCCCTCTAAGCTTTGGAAACATGGCTGAGTCCTGAGTCATCAGGCCCTTCACATTGCTGGTGATCCACCCTGCTGAGTTACATGCATGAAATATTTGCTGTCTCAGTATAGATCTGAGGACCGGTTTGTCTCTTGAAACGTGTGGACCAAATTCCTTATATGTTAACTGAAAGATACAGTTTGTGTCCGTTTTACAAAGGGATCTGATCAGGCCTGTTAAAGTTACCATACAGATGACATGATTCCAGACTTCCTGTGCTTGATGTAATTTGCAAATATTTTGAAATACCAAGTGTAGCCTCAGCGAGGTCAGTGACCAGTTTTTGAATTTTGGTGAATTTTTCTGTTTTAATTTTCACAGCTGTTTAGTTTTGAAATGCCTGCTCCACCAGATAAGTTAGGAATGTGTGGAGAGGGCAGTTTAAATAATCTGCATGTTTGCTGTTGAAGCAGATGCCTCTAAGTCAGGCTTCCAGACCCAAAGGAACAAAGAGGGAAGAGCAGGAGAATGAAGCTCCATGCGACAACCGCTGGAGAGGAATGTGGGCCCTGCAAGTGATTCTTGGGTTCTCATCCTAGAGTTTAACTTTTCCAGTTCTATTAAGGTATCCTGGTAAATTCAGTATGAAAAGAGTGCTGATAACTTCTTAAAGAAAGGGGCTTCAGTGATAACTTTTGAGTTTCCATGTGAATACTTGTCTAACATTTATCTCCTTAAAAAAAAATAAAAAGTGTCCATTGTAAGATCAGCTCACAGGTCAGACATTAATCTTGGTTGTCAAGTGTCTGAAATCAACTCTGGAGGCGAAAGTGGAATTGACGGCACTCATCATAGAGTACTGATTCTGTTGACTAAAAGACATCAGGCCTTTGGTCTCTTTTGTGTTGCAATTTTGAGCAGAATTTAAAAGAATGAAAATTTCCAAATATGTGCTAACACAATTTGTGAGAATATTTATCAAGATTAAAGTAATATATTAAAAATCAGCTTAATTAATTGAAGCTTAACTCTTAGAAACTGATGTAAAGGTTAGTTTGAAATTTGCTAAGCTTTATTAAAAGTCTAGATTGGGGGTAGAAACAGTTTCCCCAGGGTATCTCAATTTCCTTCATTTTAGAGTATCTTTTGCTAGAATGAAGAGAAAAAAAGATCGGTCATTCTTTTTAATCACGCTTAACTGCAGTGACATAAAGGAGAAAACATAGTAATGTAGAAACAGGTAATTTCTTAATTCATCCTCTCATACCTGTGTGAATAACAGAAAAACCACAGGTCGTCCTAATTGTTTTATAACCACAAAGAATTTAAATAAGTTTTGACGTAATACATTCCTTTTCAGTTCTCAGTTATGCATTTCTATAAGCTGGCCTTACTCAAATAGGCTAGTGGAGAGGCATTTGCTTTCTAAAGCGAGCTTTCTTCTGTTTCTCTGTTTGACCTTTTATTATGAAAAATTCCAACCACTAACCCCCATTATCAGGCTTCAGTAAGTGTTAATTCTTGGTCAGAGTTGTTTCATCTTTCCCGCCAGCCCAACTCTAGATTATTTGAAAGATTCTAGACGTCATATCATTTCATTAAAGTGGATTGCTTTTGATAGTGACAGTGGAAGCCATTTTCTTTCTTGGCACTGGCATAGTCTCTCAGGGCTGAATAGGATTTATAAGGAGACAGACTCTACATTGAAGAGCTTACCTTGTGAGCTCATATTTTCTCTGGATACTTTCTTCAAGTTTCTCTTGTCTTTCAAATGGCAGGTATTTGCTAAGTTCTTAAGTTCTTATCTGTTTGGAAATTCCTGTAGCAAGTTCAGGTTTAGTTATCCTGCACTGCCTTGTCTGTGCCTTATCTAAACAGTATTGAAGGGAAGAAAGAATTATTTCACCAGGAGTTGGCTTGGAGAGGAGTTAGCTATACTGGATATATTTAGGAAGTGCCCCTTAATGCTGTAATAATATACTAGCTTTTAAAAGCACCTCATAATAATAGCTTTTTAAAAAGCGCAAATGAGGCACGTAAGGGTGATCTCTTTTCCTAGCCATCAGTGGGATGATTTAATTCCTTTCCTGGGTCAACATAAAATATTCTTTCAAGTACCCTGAGATCTGCAAGTATTGGTTGACTCATCTTTTGTTGTTAAACCTATTGATTTCCCAGGCCAGCATGTCTTTTTCTATACTTTGACCTTGCACTTTAGACTGAATTCCTTTTGTCCTTTGAAGGAGGCGTAAAACTGTTATGTTTATATTGGTGAGTGTGAGAAACTGACTTTTCACTTTTCTCTATGATTTCTAAATTTAAGTGGCTTTAATCATCATTGTCGTAATGGTTTCTTGACTCCTGAAAAAGAAAGTTTTAAAAAGTAGATTCAACAGGTGAAATGGAATTCTTGAACTGTTTTCCTTCTAAAACTAAAACCAATTTTGACTTAATTGTTAATTCTTAGAATTTAGTTTTTGAGCATAGAAAACCGTGGGGTTCACTTTTATATTTTACTTTATTAAGATCACTCAAGTTACTGGTAACTTGGCTGTATGGGATGCTGAAAGTCCTGGACTGAGTTCGATCAGGACTCTGACTTTCGTGTGATTAAATATGTGTCTACTTGTCTTCAGTAGCTAAACAGAAGTAATTATATTTGCATTCCACCTATTTCACAGGGGTGTTGTTAGAAGTCCTATAATTAAATTTTTTTCTTTAATTTGCAAAAATATTTGAGCTGCTTCACAAATCGGAGCTATATAAAAGTGAGGTGTTTTATGAACATCTCGTTTCTCTTGATTTGTGTTTTTGACACTGGATGCACATGTTGCTTTTCCTCTTTTCACAGTGTACAGGTTCTGCTGCGTGTTTTGAAATTGGTTTTCTTAATATTTTTAGCAGCTGGGGATGCTATAAAAGCCATCTTGTGTCCTGTTTTTAGTGCACAGTGGCGAGTGTGGATAGATGGCTCAGTTAATGGTCAGGCAATTGACCCGCACCAAGTGCTCGCCTCTGTGTCCTCTGGCTTCTCCCCTTTCAGGGTAGAGTTACTGTTTGCAGTGTCAGTCTCACTGTCTGGGACTGGGGGGGTCTCAATCAGTGTGCCTGCTGCCTGGCTGTCTTGAATGCGATGTTTGTCTTCTCCCCTCCCCCAACCTTATATTTTATGTCTTACACTTCAGGGTGGGTGATCTACTGGGCTAACCACTTTAGGGAAGCTTTGTGCTGTCTCAGAAAGTCAGAATGAGTCCTTTGCATTAGGTGGCAAGCATTAACAGAGCAGATCTGTGACAAGGGCCATGTCACTAGACTCCTCCATTTTTCTGGACTTACTGTGTGCTTACGGATGAAATCTCTGGTTTGGATTGTATTCTTGAGAAAAGTTTGGACCAAATTCACGTGCTTCCCTGATAGCTGTGTTGGTAAAGAATCCGCCTGCAATGCAGGAGACCTGGGTTCAATCCGTCGGTTGGGAAGATCCCCTGGAGAAGGGAAAGGCTACCCACTCTAGTATTCTGGCCTGGAGAATTCCATGGACTGTATAGTCCCTGGGGTCACAAAGAGTGGGACCCACTGAGCGACTTGCACTTTTCACTGTCATGTGCATTTCACAGAAGATTTATTTGCTCTGAGTCCCAACAATGGTTGTCCAACCTTGTACATAGTTGCAGCTGCTGCTGCTAAGTCGCTTCAGTCGTGTCCGACTCTGTGCGACCCCATAGATGGAAACCCACTAGGCTCCCCCATCCCTGGGACTCTCCAGGCAAGAACACTGGAGTGGGTTGCCATTTCCTTCTCCAATGCATGAAAGTGAAAAGTGAAAGGGAAGTTGCTCAGTCGTGTCCGATTCCTAGCGACCCGGAGGACTGCAGCCTACCAGGCTCCTCCATCCATGGGATTTTCCAGGCAAGAGTGCTGGAGTGGGGTGGTTGAAGAATTCAAACTTTGGTACTACTTAAAGGATTCCTCAGTCTCACCTCAGTGCTTCTGTAGGCGTGAGCTTTTCCCATAAGGAGATGAGCCATGGTATGTTTAGGTTTGGATGATTCTAGTTTACAGAACTTGAGGGTCTGAGGATTTGGGGTAGTGGTTCTTCAGGGAACCCGGAGGTTTCTTTTTCCCATAGGGTGGTCCCCTTTGTTACATTATTATGTTGACCTACTCAAAGGGTTAGTTTCTGTTACATTTCAGTTCAGTTCAGTCCCTCAGACCTGTCTGACTCTTAGTGACCCCATGGACTGCAGCATACCAGGCCTCCTTGTCCATCACCAACTCCCAGAGTTTACTCAAGCTCATGTCCATTGAGTCGGCAATGCCATCCATCCATCTCATCCTCTGACATCCCCTTCTCTTGCCTTCAATCTTTCCCAGCATCAGGGTCTTTTCCAATGAGTCAGTTCTTCGCATCAGGTGGCCATATTATTGGAGCTTCAGCTTCAGCGTCAGTCCTTCCAATGAATGAATATTCAGGGCTGATTTCCTTCAGAATGGACTGGTTGGATCTCCTTGCAGTCCAAGGGACTCTCAAGAGTCTTCTCCAACACCACAGTTCAAAAGCATCAATTCTTGGTGCTCAGCTTTCTTTATAGTCCAACTCTCACATCCATACATGACCACTGGAAAAACCATAGCCTTGACTAGATGGACCTTTGTTGGCAAAGTAATTTCTGTGCTTTTTAATATGCTATCTAGGTTGGTCATAGCTTTTCTTCCAAGGAAGCAAGCGTCTTTTAATTTCATTTGGAAATGAATTAACTTTTGAGAACAAGTGAGAGGAGTTGCTCAGGAGGCGTAAGTGTATAGACAGGGCGGTTAGTCAGTGGCCCTCATTGTGTCCTACAGCTTGAATTGTCTGCATCCTGTGACAACTGCCTGGCTTTGAAAAGGTCCTTAAAAAGCAGTGACAATGTACTTTGGTACTGAGTAAATAAAATAAGCAGAGGAAGCCTCTGATGTTAAGCTGAATTTATTTGATTTTAGGGCGAATCAATGAAGACTTTCTAAGAGAAACTTGTGCTCTGAGCAGATAAAGAGAAACCTTGGGAGCGTTTTGATTGTTGCTTCCAAAATAGCAAGTTTCTAGAGCATGGTTGCCTGTTTTATTTAATAAAGAAGAAGAAGCTGCTTCACCTCTCTTAAAATATTAAATTAAGAAAAAAGTAAAAAGTCATCAGTGTTTTCAATAAAACTATGAAGCTTTAGTTTTTTCTTGAAAAGGCATATGTTTAAGCATCAGCTTCATTAGTTGGAATATGTTTTATGTATTTCTGTCTTAACTCCAGATAATTGATGTGAAAGTTAGAGTGACTAATATAGTACTGGGAAACTTAGGGAGCTAGTTCATTTCTGTCGTCTTTCTTGGAATATTTTGTATTCCTTGGAACTTTTGAAATCAGTATTTGGTTTTTGCTTTGTTGTTGTTGTTGAGTCACTAAGTCTTGTCCGACTCTTGGTGACCCTATGGATTGCAGCACACCAGGCTTCCCTTGTCCTTCACTCTCTCCTGGAGTTTGCCCAAACTCATGTCCATTGGGCTGGTGATACCATCCAACCATCTCATCCTCTGTCTTTCCCTTCTCCTCCTGCCTTCAGTCTTTCTCAGCATCAGGGTCTTTACCAATGAGTCAGTTCTTTGCATCAGGTGGCCGAAGTGTTGGAGTTTCAGCTTCAGCATCAGTCCTTCCAATGAATATTCAGGATTTATTTCCTTTAGGATGGACTGGTTGGATCTCCTTGCAGTCCAAGGGACTCTCAAGAGTCTTCTCCAACACCACAGTTCAAAAGCATCAAGTCTTCGGCACTCAGCCTTCTTTATGCACTTTGGAGAATTGAAATTAGTTTGATTCCTAAGAGTTGCAGGATTATACAATGTATCAGGAATCTGACTGCAGAAAGACTCCTTGTTTAGTTCTCAATTTATGCAGGTGACCACTGAAGATGGAAGAGTGACCCCATGGAGTTTTCAGCCTTTATTCATTTGTTCTAAGACCCATTCATTCAGTATACATTGTGAGTCATTCATGTCATTACATGGCTAGAGCCATGTAACAGGGCTAGAAATGCAGAAACAGGTTCTTGTTTTCAAGGGACTAAAGTCTTGTCTAAGGAACACACACTAAACAAACAGTTTACAGTGGATTTAGACCTAAGCTTAGAGCATTTAAGAACAATAGAGGAAGTCCACTTAAACCATTCTAACTTTCAAACAGGACATGTGGCCTGAGTTTAGAATAGCAAGAAGAATTAGCCAGGTCATGAAGGGAAGACAGAGAGGGAGTGTGGGTAGAGTTCTGCAGGGGATAAATTCAGTTCTTTTGTAAGAATAGTTCAGTAGTTAATAGTTACCAGTTTGTAATAGCTGTACCATAAATAAAATCTTTAAGGTTACCTAATGATGACATATTAATTTTGTATCTTTTTTCCTTTGGTGTATTTCTACAAACTGTGTCTGTGCTCAGTTTTGTTTTTTTCCTTGTCAGTTTTGTTCTTGTTAATGGGCAGTGTCTATGTTTTCTTGCCAATTCCATAGTATGCATTTATTTGGATTCTAACTGCCATTTCCCCCATCCCGCTTCTTAGTTGCCAGAGGGGCACAAACCGGAAAAAGTTAATTAGAAAAGGTGAATCTGATCCTGGCCCTCTCCTGCTACATCTTTCATTAGCTCCCTTGCCCAGGTGTTGCCAGTGGGGCATAGTCTAGTCTCAGCTCCACCTTTACCCCTTTGCCCTTGGGGTGGTTTCCTTCCTCCTGAGTGTTCATCTTCCACCTTGATAGTGATTCTGCAACTTGTCTTCCTCCTTCAGAGCCCATCTGGTGACCTTTCCACTACACTCCGTTCATCAGTTTCTCTTCTCTGCCGAGTTTGTACCCTGACCTGCCGCGCACTGTTGTATGACGCACGCTTAGAGTGATTCTCTGTTCCTGGTCTAAATTTGAGCTCTCTGAGGCAGCACCTAAATGTTGCTCTCTGTGGATCTTTATCACAATAACAGTTTTGTGGGACTTCTCTGGAGGTCCAGCGGTTAAGACTCTGCACTTCCATTGCAGGGGGCACGGGTTCGACCCCTGGTTGGAGAACTAAGATACCTTATGCCACACAGCACAGCCAAAAAAAGTAAAAACCGTTGTGTAATAAGTAGCCATTACTTGATTTAAGCTGAACAGTTTAGCGTTTAAACATTACGTTAGTCTTTTATATTTACTGGGTGAGAATCATGACTGAACAGAAGTGCGTAAGTTAATGTTCCAAGCATTTTATTTACATTCACACTCATTTCCCCTTGTTAAACAAAAGCTTATTCTGACACTTGTTAAAATTGTAAGGAAGACTTTATTGAAGACTGTTGCAACAGAGGAGAGAATTGTAACTCAACTCTGAGTACAACAAAAATGAGTGGGGATCTATAGCCAAGGGGCAGGATGAAGGGTGGGTGGTCGGCGGTGGAAGGGGTGGTCAGTGGATGGAAATTTATTACAAGGAGGCATTCATGGGTTGGGGGATTCTTGCTATATTGACCTAATGGGAATGTTGCAAAAGGCAAGCCCAGGACTGGTACATCAAAAGTTGGAGTTGAGGAACTTGATCAGTTATCAGATGTAATTAGATATCAAAGGTAGGGATGCTCTGTTAAACAGACTAGAGGATTCTTGCTAAACTGGGCTAGGAAGAAAGGACAGGGCAGGGCCAAGGCTGAGCCCTCATCCAGAAGCGGGCTCAGAGGAGCCTGATGAAAGTTTGATCAGGGAGAGAGTCTTTGTCATGATGAGTTTTTTTTTTTTCTTTCATCAATTACTTTTATTATTTTTTTAAATTTTATTTTATTTTTAAACTTTACATAATTGTATTAGTTTTGCCAAATATCAAAATGAATCCGCCACAGGTATACATGTGTTCCCCATCCTGAACCCTCCTCCCTCCTCCCTCCCCATACCCTCCCTCTGGGTCGTCCCAGTACACTAGCCCCAAGCATCCAGTATCGTGCATCGAACCTGGACTGGCATCTCGTTTCATACATGATATTTTACATGTTTCAATGCCATTCTCCCAAATCTTCCCACCGTCTCCCTCTCCCATAGAGTCCATAAGACTGTTCTATACATCAGTGTCTCTTTTGCTGTCTGGTACACAGGGTTATTGTTACCATCTTTCTAAGTTCCATATATATGCGTTAGTATATTTTATTGGTGTTTTTCCTTCTGGCTTACTTCACTCTGTATAATAGGCTCCAGTTTCATCCACCTCGTTTTTTTTTTTTTTTTGTCAATAAACTAGGTACTGTTATTATCTGTATTTTCCAGATAAAGACTCTAAAGCTTAGAAATAGTGTACATAACTCCACAAGATCCACAGCCAGCCTGAAGCTGGTGATCCTGTTCTGAACTGGACTGTGCCAGTGACGGCTCAGTTAATCCTTGCTAACCTACTCTGACAGTTAGTAAAGTCTGCCTCTTTTGAGAATCACTCCTGGCTTTGCTGCTGCCAGTGCTGTTGTAAGGGCCATGAATTCCACTGCAGCAACATACTCAGGTGGCAAGAAGGAGGGAGCAGCTTTATTAGAATTCCAGATAGATGGAGTGACCATTTATCTATCTATATACAATTCTATTTTCCTGTACACAGCAGAATAACATTTTTCAGTCAAATTCCTGGATCTCACCTATTGAAATATAACCACAGAAGGGAGAAAATATTAATGTTCAGATGTTCTGAACATAAAAGATAATTTTTCAGTTTATCATACATTTTGTTTCCCTGTTCTTGGCTGCCCTAGCTCTTAGTTGCTGCATGTGGGCTTTCTCTAGTTGCGGCAAGCGGGAACTGCTCTCTCCTTGCTGTGATGGCTGCTCTTGCTGCAGAGCATGGGCCCAGTAGCTGTGGCACCCGGGCTTAGTGGCTCCATGGTGGGAGGGATCTTCCCAGACCAGGAATCAAACCCATGTCCCCTGCACTGGCAGGCAGATTCTTAACCACTGGACCGCAAGTGGTCACAGTAAACAGCTTTGGACATTTTAATTATTTTCTTAGGGCACATTCCCAGGAGTTGAATTATTGGTTACATGGGTAAAGAACATTTTTTCACTCTTGGAACATTATTGTCACATTGCTTTCCAAAGGAGATATAACAGTTCATCCTCCCACCAGCAGTGGGAGAGGGGGCTCTAGTTGTTACAGTTATTAATATTGGAAATCTGCAATAATGAACTTGCTTATTTTGAGGTTTTACTTCATTCTTTTGTGGTGAACTTTCCACGCTGGATTGACCTTAATTAAGTTGGCTCAAATTCTCAATTAAAATTTCCATTTGACAAAAACTTTGTAAGGTCCATTTTAAAGGTTGGGGTGTAAAGGAAATAAGAAAAGCTTTGTCAGAGAGGAAATAAAAGGGTTAGTTTAATAATGTCCACACAGATGAATGTTAATCAGTGAACTGCATATTGAATAAATTAACTTTTCTTCCCTTCAGTAATAATAGTTATCTTTTCAAAATCTTTTGAATGCTATTTGGAATTATAAACAGCTCTACTGGATTCCACAACATTTAGATCAAATGCAGTCAACTATACATGTTGAAACATGCTTAAATTGTAATTCTGGATAAACTGAACTAGAATTCGCATTTTAAGAATAAAAGTGGCTTCTCTAAGGTTTTTCATATTATGAGAAATTGAACCTTTTTAAAGAAAGTATGAAATTGAGAAAACTTGGAATTTTCTTTTTTTTTTTTTTGGAATTTTCTTCTTTTTCAATTTTATTCCAGAGCACAGTGTATTTGTGATTTTTAACAGAAACTTCTAAGTTTCTTTTCTGTACTTTAATGGTACAGCTAGCCACTTCCACTTAAATTGGGTGAAATCCTTAGTAAATGATGACCAGGATTCTTTTCAGCTTTTGTCTTTTTTTCTCAGGCATAAATATATTTCAGTGTAATTCAGTCAAGTGAAGTGAAATTAAAGATTTGAATCATGTATCTGTTGTCTCTTGAAACACTCTGGTTTTCTGTTGGCTGCAGTCTGCTGAGTGTTTAGTGATGCTAATGTCACTGAATAGTTTTTTAGCCCTAAAAGTTCCTTGTGTCATAAATCTTGTCCTGCACAGACGTCCTTTAGGTCACCTACCAGGGCACAGTTGGCTTTTGTTAATGACTGTATTGTCCTTTACTTTCATTCATGGCACTCAGTCACTTTTCATTGATGTTGCAGTAAGGCTTTTTCTTTGGACATCCCTCATTCTTTCAGGTCAGTTCAGTTCAGTCGCTCAGTTGTGTCCGACTCTTTGTGACCCCATGGACTGCAGCACACCAGGCTTCCCTGTCCATCACCAGTTCCTGGAACTTGCTCAAACTCATGTCCATCGAGTCAGTGATGCCATCCAACCATCTCATCCTCTGTCTTTCCCTTCTCCTCCTGCCTTCAGTCTTTCCCAGCATCAGGGTCTTTTCCAATGAGTCAGTTCTTCGCATCAGGTGGCCAAAGTATTGGAGCTTCAGCATCAGTCCTTCCAATGAATATTCAGGCTGATTTCCTTTAGGATGGACTGGTTGGATCTCCTTGCAGTCCAAGGGACTCTCAAGAGTCTTCTCTAACACCACAGTTTAAAAGCATCAATTCTTCGGTGCTCAGCTTTCTTTATGGTCCAACTCTCACATCCATACATGACTAGCTTTGACTAGACAGACATTCATACAGAACCATAGCTTTGACAAGACGGAACTTTGTCAGCAAAGTAATGTCTCTGCTTTTTAATATGCTGTCTTGGTTGGTCATAGCTTTTCTTCCAAGGAGCAAGCATCTTTTAATTTCGTGGGTGTTCTTTACCTGTTGGTAAATTAATGTTCAGCTGTAGCAGGAGTCAGCCAGCATCTATGCATGGATGAGATTATTAACAGGTAGCCCTATAGATTTCCTTTATTTCCTGATTGGGTAAACACTTACCAGTCCTTAGCACAGACTCTAATAAGAGATTGAAGCAAATCTCCCTTGAGGTTTCCACTTGCTGGCATCAGGAGAGTTAGTTGGTCTAACTGTCACGCACTGCATCTGTGAAGATGTCGAAGAAGTGACATGCTCGCTGGCTTCCCGATTGTGTGCTCATTATTAAAGCTTTGTGCTCATGCTCAGTTGCTCAGTCATGTCTGACTCTGCGACCCCGTGGACTGCAGCCCACCAAGCTCCTCTGTCCATGGGGTTTCCCAGCGAGAATACTGGAGTGGGTTGCCATTTCCTTCTCTAGGGGATCTTCTTGACCCCAGAGATGGAACCTGAGTCTGCTGCATTGACAGGTAGGTTGTTTACCTATCAAGGCTTCCATGTAGGCAAATTTCATTTTGATGAGTATATTCAAATGTAGAGCAGTTTATCAATACTAGCACATGGTTGTTTTTTGTGCAGCATGTGTATGTTTCATTTCTTCTTTTACTGTGCTCTGTAAACTCATATTTAATTTATCTGATTGCAGCTGTTGCACTATTTTTGTGGAATGAGTCTTAAAATTCTTGCAGGAGGCCTTTCTGCTTTCTTGCTCTTTTCAGTGTTACAGCACTGTTTTGCACAATTGGTGCTTTCTGGGTAGTTTCTTGACTTCTTTTCCAAAACTGAGACTTCCTCTAAGACTTTTCTCTGCCTTGCTTTGATCACTGTTCCTGAAGCAGAACTGATAAGACCCTTCTTGGTTGCTGCTTGTATTTAGAGGTTTATAGCTTATTTACCTTAGCGATAAAGGTGAGAGTAGCCAACCGGTACACTGTGTTGATTTAAGACAGGATGATATCATTTCTGGTGATATAACATGGAAGGTTATTTTATTATTAAATATTTTCTTTTTAAAATATGCTTGTGCCTTGCAGTGTGTTGAGAATTCGGTTTTTATTTGGAGGAAAAGTTTTAGATCGTCTCCTTTTAGTGACCAGATTTATCCACATGACACAGAGGACAACATTCCCATTAACGAGTTCATTACTTTTTTTTCCCCCATGTGATAACTGTTTACAGTTACCTGTGAAATTTTCAATTTTTTGTCCCTTATTTTTATTTGGGAAGAAACTGGAAAGTGAGTTGATAATATGTTAAATTTATATAATCTCATTAATTGGCAGATAATCTTAAAATTCCAAAAGATTTATATTTAAAATAAAATTTAGTCTGAAATGCCCCTCTCCCACTCATCGATTTTTTTTTGATGGTATCTTATATAGTTTTTAATTTTATGTTGTTTTAAATTATTTTTTAATAGGTATATAATTGCTTTGCAGTGTTTTGTTAGTATCTGCTGTGCAATAGTGTGAATCAGCTGTATATATACATATCCACTCATGGATTCTTAAAATTAGTGATGTTTGATTTGGGGTAATCTGCTTTCTTCCAGGAATTACTTTTTCAGCTTTTAGTGCCTTTCAATGATACTGTTTTGGTTTTTTTTTTCAGTGATAACTGTTTTATTCTTAATAACCCTCTTGAAAATGGGACCTTCTGGAAGAAATAAAGTCCCTTACTTATTGAAGCTTTATGAATGGTTATCCTATCTGCAGCTTAGTGAGTGTTCTAGAATCTGATTTCTTAGAAGCGTTAGACAAGCTGTAAGTTAATGACTGACTTCTTAGATGTGACTTGGCAACTGGTTGGTGGTCTGGAGGTGCCAATAAGCTTCAGAGAGGGGCTGGTTAATTTCCATTTCTCTCTTAAAACAAGAATGCCTTTATTCTGTCTTTTTGTTTTCTGTCCCTCATTTTTCAACTTTGTAGCTATGCTTTGGTTTTATTGCTCCCTGCTGAATTCTCTCCTATTGCAAATATTAAAATAAGGGTGATTTAGGAGAACTAAGGTTAAAAATCTGCTCCATGAGCTCCATAGGCAAGATGCCTTGGCATTTCTCTTTGTGGAATGTAAGCAGGGGTGAGTGGACGCGTCGTCTGAAATGCCAGTGTGTGTTGCCCAGAGACGTGCTGACAGCTGGGCCTGACAGTGCTTGCTGGCCACTGGCCGCTCCTGACCCGTCCCCTTCTCACCTCGTTCCCCGGCCACCACCCCTTCCCCCAACAACGGAAACCTGGGAGGCATGCCTGTTCTCTTTTGAGAGGACAGCTTGAATATTCACTCCAGCTTTTCAGATAGAACATTGACATTGTCTCTTTGAACTCAGTTCTCTCTTTTATTGGGTTCTTTACCCTTCATGCAGTTTTAAAATCTTACTCGTGAGCAAGCTGCACATCCCTTACAGGCCATCTTGTTCAACTTCAAACAGTGGCACGTTTAGAAGCTGCATTTGAGGTCCATGACTTCAGACATGACAATTCGGCATTGATCAGGTTGGCTGTATGTTTGAGATTTGTCAGTTCCTTTGTCCATGTATTGTGTGGCTTTCGGTACCTTTTCTCTGTATTTCAAAAGACCTTTGTGTACATCTTGCCTTTATGTGTAATCTTACAGGGCAACTTTCTGCCTTTTGTTCTTCTCCTGCTCGTTTTTCACAGGACTGGAATTTGGTGTAAGGCTTGCTTAAAATGCAGGGGTCTAAACTCCTCTAGTTGTTTTCTGTTCATTGCAGACTTTTATTTTTTTTTAAATAATAGAGATTTCGTTTTTTAAGGTTTTCTAATTTTGAATTCTTAGAGATGTAATGGCCTCCAAAAGTAAGAGATATGGGGGATGTAGTTTTTGTTTTAATTTTAATTTTTGTGATTCCTTTCCATTTTTATTCTAGAATGAGGGAGTAGGATGGGGTGGGATAGTGGTGGTGATGGTAGTGGTTGAATATGAGTAGAACAGCGCCTGAAACCAGACCATCACAACTCTCAAATACCAGATAATATCATGATATGTTATGTACTTTTGTGTATTCCTGAAAATATTTTTGTACCTTACAAGGTATTTTATTGTTGCTTATACTTTCATTTTTGTCTCACATTTTGACAGTTTTCTTTTCCTTTCTTTCTCAATGTTTAACTGATGCCAAATTTCCAGAAATTAAAAATTTTTCTTCTGTACCTTGCTATCCTGTAGGTCCTTTAACATAAAACTAAACCTTTTGATCAACTTTACAACAAAATTTTAAAAATAAATTTTTGTAAGAAATGAATGTAAAGTTTATTGCCTTAGTACCACGAAAATCTGCTTCAAATAAATTAGCCTGAATATTAGAAAAGGACACTGTGAACTGCATGTAGACAATAGATCTGTGAAAATGCAGGCCAGTGATAAAGTTATTTTAAATATGAAGAAGAATAGTCTCTTGTTTCCTTACCTCTCTGACTTCTGATACCTTCTAGCCAGCTTGCCTTTCTCTGGCAGCATGAGTAGTTGCCTGCAATCTAGAACTGTTGGAATACTGTAAATTTAAGGCTCCCCTGGTTCGGAGAAGGCAATGGCACCCCACTCCAGTACTTTGCCTGGAAAATCCCATGGATGGAGGAGCCTGGTAGGTTGCAGTCCATGGGGTCGCTAAGAGTCGGACACAACTGAGCAACTTCACTTTCACTTTTCACTTTTCATGCATTGGAGAAGGAAATGGCAACCCACTCCAGTGTTCTTGCCTGGAGAATCCCAGGGACGGGGGAGCCTGGTGGCTGCAGTCTGTGGGGTCACACAGAGTCGGACACGACTGCAGTGACGTAGCAGCAGCAGCTGGTTTGGTAAAGAATCAGTCTTTGGCTCAGTGTTCGGTAAAGCTCAGTGATTTGATAAGACTCAGTGTTTGGTAAAGAATCCTCTTGCCAATGCAGGAGATGAGAGTGTGATCCCTGACTTGGGAAGGTACCCTGGAAGAGGGAATGACAACCCACTCCAGTATTCTTGCCTGGAAAATTTCATGGACAGAGGAGCCTGGTGGGTACAGTCCATGGAGTCTCAAAGAATTTGGACTGCACTTAGTGGCTAAAGAACAAAAATAACAACAAAAAGAATAGTGCTTATAAATGTTCCATTGTAGATAAAATACCTTCTCTTATATTAAGATTATATCTTTAAATATTGAGACCAAGTATTCTCTGGTTAGGAATCTAGCAACCAACATAGTTCAGTGATGTGTTCACAGCATTAGTTCAAGTCTCTGCCTCTTCTGTAGGTTTTGCTTGTCTAGTTATTGGGACTTTTCCTTCTTGCTTTAAAACAGAATAATTTTTATTGGAGTGTAGTTGCTTTACAATGTTCTGTTAGTTTCTTTGCTGTGCTATGCTTCATCGTGTCCCGACTCTTTGCAACCCCATGGACCAGGCTCCTCTTTGCAACCCCACCCACCAGGCTCCTCTGTTCATGGGATTCTCCAGACAAGAATAGTGGAGTGGGTTGCCATTTCCTCCTCCAGTGGATCTTCTCAACCCAGGGATTGAACCTAGGTCTCCTGCATTGCAGGTGGATTCTTTACCAGTTGAGCTACGAGGGAAGCCCCTGTTAGTTTCTACTGTACAGCAGAATGAATCAGCCATACACATACATGTATCGCCTCCCGTTTGGCCTTCATTCCCACTCGGTTCACACAGCGCATTAAGTGGAGTTCCCTGTGCTATCCAGTACATTCTCATCAGTTATCTATTTTATGCATAGTTCAATAGTGTATAGGCACAACCCCAGTCTCCCAAGTCCTCTCACCCATTTTGCTTCTTTATATAAGATGATTCCAAGATGTTGTGAGAGTGTGGGCATTAATTAAGTATAAAAATAGATACTGTATGCTCATAATCTCATTTTGGTCTTTCGATCACTAATCCTTAACTAAATTCTGTTTTGGTTGTTAGAATTCTGCTAATTACTGGAATTGTGTAATTGTGAGGATTTCTTTTTCTGTGAATGAGTACACGTTTGAATTAACTCATCCCAATGCTCATTTTTATATTTACCTATTCCCCCCCTTTAATTTTATAATGTGTTAGAAAATTTTCAAACCTCCAGGAAGTTAGGAAGAATTATATGACATACCTATTTTTAAAGATGTTTTGCAAAGTTTATTTAATATAAAGTTAAAAGTTTTAAATTGTGCCAATAATTGAGTTTAGAAATTTTATTCCTCATAGTTAATTTTTGCCTTTTTTGTTGTATTTTAGTGTGCTAGAGACCAATTATACATATTTTGTATTTTATTTTTTGAAATCATTTAATATTTTTTGAGTAATCTCCCTTTATAATAGCAAAACACTGAATCAAATAACAAATGTATTTTAACACAGTTTTTATGCAAAGTGACATTTTAATACTGTTTTAAGGATGACCTATCACTTTTATAAATATAAATTTACAGAGGTGTCTTCTACTTTAAATACATTAAAATTTGAATTTTAATGTAAATATTGAAATTCAGAATCATATTTATTTTGTAACTTTCTGTGATTAGCTCCCCTTTCTGAAGCTGAAATGAAGAAAGGTTAAAGACTTTTCTCAAACATGTTTTAGCTTTTGGCTTAAAAATCCTAACATTTAGCCAAACTTTTCAAACTACTATTTACTATTTCTTGATTGCTCAATATTTAGTCCAAGTGTTTTTCTATTTTTTAATATGTAAATATAGGAATGTTTGCCTCACTCTAAAAAGATATAAGTAAGTCCAGCAATGTGTTTATGAAAGGTTTTTAATAACTTGGGGAAGTGAAAGTCGCTCAGTCATGTCCGACTCTTTGTAAGGAAATTCTCCAGGCCAGAATATTGGAGTGGGTAGCCATTCCCTTCTCCAGGGGATCTTCCCAACCCACGGATTGAACCCACCAGTTGAGCCCCCAGGGAATCCCAAGATACTGGAGTGGGTAACCTATCTCTTCTCTTGTGGAACTTCCCAACAGGAATCGAACCGGGGTCTCCTGCATTGGAGAGGATTCTTTACCAGCTGAGCTACCAGGGAAGCCCAACTTGGGGAAAGTATTTTTTTATAATGTAAAGTGTGCAAAAGAAGGAAACAATTACATATTTATAGAGAAAAGGCTACAGGAAATAGAAATGCTAAGTGTTAATAAAGTTGGGTGGACAGGCTTGTGTGCATGGTGCTGCCTTCTCTGATGAAGAACAGATCTTCCCCAGAATATTGCATCAGCTGGTGAGCTTTCTGCACTTGTTCTGAGGCAATGGCCCTGCATCCCTGATTCTTCAGGGAGAAGAACACCCATCTCTAGTTTCCTTTATGTAGATGCCTACGTTCCTGTGTATTTTCATTGTAGATCAGCAATCCCCAACCTTTTTGGCACTAGGGACCAGTTTCATGGAAGACAGTTTTTCCACAGAGGGAAATACAGTTTCAGGATAATTCTTACTTCTTTTATTATTACATTGTGATATATAATGAAATAATTATCCCACTCACCATAATGCAGACTCAGTGGGAGCCCTAAGCTTGTTTTCCTGCAACTAGATGGTCCCATCTGGGGATGATGGGAGACAGTGACATCCAAAGTGTGCTTGCTTATGTCCAGTTTACTCCATAATCTCATGTTTCGCAAAGATAGGATACTGGAAATGGAAGCAGGCTTTTCAGTGCTTTTATGGCAATCTCAGGATATTCTGCCTTGACTTCAATCCTAAACATATGGAGAGTTCGAGTTGACTCATACATACCTCTAAGGCCACAGCTATTTGGGATCTCAAGCGGTCATGGGAGTGAAGGGGAGTGGCTGTAAATGCAGATGAAGCTTTGCTTGCTTGCCCACTGCTCACTGTACCAGTCTTTGGCTCGGGGGTTATATTATTGATAGCTCTATATCCCCTGTTACAGATAGCTCACCTTAGCTGAACTGGTTGTATGGGTTGAAATCCCATTGTATGTGTTGAACTTCTGCCTTCACTCACTCCTGTTTTGTGTTTTTAAACCTCACTGTTAGATTTTTTTTTAATATAAGACTTTCAACTTCCATTTGATAAATGCTTACACTTGACTTTTTTGTACAAAAATAAAAGCTTTTTGGGCTTATCTGGCAAAATTCTATTACTTATTTCCCACATTCAGTTTTCTTGTGGTCTGCTTCAACACTTTAACACAACAAACCCACTGGTTTCCCTTCTGTGGTCTTTTTTGTCTACCAGAGCTTTTATTGTGTGGGACAGTACACCCCACCCCCCAGCTTCACTCTGGTTAGTTTTCCAGGCTAACTACTTCACAGATGTTCCATTCGGTTCTCTTTATTTCTTTCTTTATGACTGTGCCGGGTCTTCATTGCTACGCAGGCTTTTCTCTAGCTGTAATGAGCAGGGCTGCTCTCTCGTTGAGGTGAGCGGGGCTGCTGTTCACTGTGATACCCAGGCCTCTCGTTGCAATGGCTTCTCTTGTTTCAGAGTGCAGGCTCTCAGCACCAGCTCAGGAGTTGTGCCCAGGCTTATTTGCTTCAAGGCATGTGGAACCTTCCCAGACCAAGATCTAACCAGTGTCACCTGCATTGGCAGGTGGATTCCTATGCACTGTACCATCAGGGAAGTCCCCCAAATGGAAATTCTTTAATAGTTTGTATTCAGATTTTTTTATTTTAGTTTTTTTCCCTCATGCCTCACAGCATGTACTTGGGCTTCCCAGGAAACTCAGTGATAAAGCATCTGCCTGCCAGCGTAGGAGACACAGGAGATATGGGTTTGATCCCTGGGTCGGGAATATCCCCTGGAGGAGGAAATGGCAACCCACTCTAGTATTCTTGACTGGAATACTCCACAGGGGAGCCTGGTGGGCTAAAGTCCATGAGGTCACAAAGAGTCAGACAGGACTGAGAACATCCTGTGTGTGTGTGTTCTCAAAAATGAAGTGGGTCTGCTGCTTCAGGAAAAATGACTGCCAGCATCTGTTGCTGATGATAACAGTTCATGAGTTCGCAAAGAGTCACCAAAAAAAAAAAAAAAAGAAGAAGGTAAGACAGTGCACTGCGTGTACTAGTGTTAATGAAAAAGAGCAGTTGTTGTAACCATCAAGCAGATGGACTAGTATATGTGGTGGTTAGGAAAAAGATTTAAAAAATAACAAATTCAACAATGCAATGAGTGGGATAATAGTACAGGATCACTCACCAGACTGAGAGTTTCTTGTTGCCCTAGAGGCTTTCATCCACATTCCTTAGTGCCCATCACTGCACCCGGGACTAAGAAGCTGTGCAGAGAAGGAATGAATGAATGAACCCTTAGTGGTAACCTTCATTTGCAGTGTTATCTCCTAGCTCTAGTGTCAGTCTTCAGGTCATTAAAGACAGCCTGTCAGTGTGTTTATAAGTACCTAGAAGTGAAGTTTTCATGAACTTAAATGTTGCGTTTCAATTGCAGGCGTCCCTTAGCAAGGTGAAAGTAACAGAACCATGGCTCAGTTTCCCACACCTTTTGGTGGTAAGTTTTCAAAGATTTTTTCTTTTTTTTTAATGTACTTTGGAACTGTAGTTTTAAAAACTTAGTATTATGGCAGATTTCAAATATTCACATAAATAGAGGGAATAGTTCAATCAACCCATTGCATAGTTTCAGTGATTATCAATCAACTTATGGTCAATATTGATTCACTTGGATTCTTTTGAGCACCTCGCATATATATATCAGATCATTTCATCCACAGACATTTTAGTGGACATTTCTAAAAGGTAACACTTTTAAAGATATAACTATGATACTGTTACCACTCCAATGAAATTTATAGTAATTCCTTAATGTTCTCAACTATAGAGTCACTGTTAAAAATTTCCCTGATATTCCTTAGGTGTTACTTTTTTGTTACAGTTTGGTTCAACTCAGGATCTGAACAAGACACAGTGAATTAGTTCATGTGTCTCTTTAGTTGCTTTGTTAGTGAACCATCCCCCTCCCCCATCTCTGTTTTGATTTGTTGTTTTCTGCAATTTATTTGTTCAGGTTACTGGGTCATTTATATTCTGTACTTTGTTTGGAAGACTGGATTTGAAGCATGCAATTTTTGTTTTGCTTTAGTTTATCTATTTGAAACATCAATCTGCACAAAATTTTCTTTTCAGGTAATCTTCCCTAAGATTATTAGGAAAGTGTTAAATGTTGGTTTCCCTTACTGGCCACGTTTTGTTTTGTCTTAAAGAGATACAGTTCCCAAAGTATCTCTTGGCAACTGTCACACCTGGTCACCATGAAGAGAGTAAGGCAGCCCAAAGCCTCATTCCTGTGATCACGTCAGGAAAAGTCTCTGTGGGATTCTTAGTGCAGAAATCTGCAATCTTTTCAAAACCATTCATGTTACTATTTTATTTTGTGTTTTGTCTTTGTCCCCCTTCTTAATCACTGAGCACGTTTTTGTTTTGTTTGTTTGTTTGTTGGGGTTTGCTTTTACTAGACGAATTTTGACAGGGCCCCAGACGTTGAGGACTGTAGGACCTGTGAGGGATCTGATCTGCCTGGGTCGCCCTCTTTTCCCTGATGTCTGTCGCAGTGCCTGGCACATACAAGGCTTTCAGCAAGTACGTTTCCAGGGACGGAATGAATTGCTGCGCTGACCATCACTGTCATCAGACCTGCCCCGTCACGTATTGTCTGTTCCCACCATTTGGGAAGACGTCTGAACTCCTGAAAGCCTTTTTCTTAATGTAATCAAGAGTTATTTTGGTGAATTCATGTGAGGAGACCTCGTAACTAAAGTGGGTTCCCCTCGTGGCTCAGATGGTAAAGGATCTGCCTCCAGTGCAGGAGACGTGGGTTTGATCCCTCGGTTGGGCAGATGCCCTGGGGAAGGGAATAGCTACCCACTCCAGTATTCTTGCCTGGAGAATCCCATGGACAGAGGAGCCTGGTGGAGCCCTAAAGTGAGGACAGTCTCAGAAATGAGGGAACATTTGGTCAGTCCAAGAGTTGAAACTGAAGAACTTAACCCTGTTTTCTCTGGTTTGTCATTGTTTTTTTTTTTTTTCCCCCAAGATACTCATTTCCCATTTTTAAAATCAGTTTCAGTGAATTATAATCTACATTCTATAAAAGTTACTGAAGTCTAGTGTTTGAGTATTTTTATCACTCCAAAAAGATTTTCATGGAATCAACTAGAATACTAATTTAGTGAAGCTCAATTTTTCCATAACTTTCACAAAGAATGTATGTTAATGTCTTTTTTTCTTTGCTTGCTTTACTCTTACTTTTCTCTTTTTTTTTTTTTCTTTAAAAAGTTATCTTATTGCAGTATAGTTGATTTACAGTGTTGTGTTACTTGGTGTTGTACAGCAAAGGGAATCCGTTACACATAGACTTATATCTACTGTTTTTAGATTCTTTTCCCATTTA
Organism: Bos mutus; assembly: GCF_027580195.1. NCBI lineage: Eukaryota > Metazoa > Chordata > Mammalia > Artiodactyla > Bovidae > Bos > Bos mutus. Next base: position 1,080,879 of record NC_091617.1, on the reverse strand, counting down.
GGACATTAGAGAGTATTGAGTAGAGTTTCCAATGCTGTATAGTTCTTATTATTATCTATTATATACATAGTACTGTGTATGTGTCTACTCAACTTCCAAGGACAAACAGATGGTAATTTATCAAATGGTTTATAATATACTGACCATATAAGTGTTGTGGAAACTGTGTGTGAGCATGTTGTTTTTCTTTTTTCGTTGAATAATTCCTTTGTCTTTTCTTTGGCTTGTAGGCAGCCTGGATATTTGGGCCATAACTGTAGAGGAAAGAGCAAAGCATGATCAACAGTTCCATAGTTTAAAGCCAATATCTGGATTTATTACTGGTAATTGGAGTCAGTATTTTTACATTTTTACTTACCGTAGTGCATATATCTGTGGAAAGTCTATTATGCAGAGTGAAGGTCGGCACCTATGACCAAAGATGTACTTTACTTATTTGACTTAGCCTGGATTCTGTATTTTCACAGTTACTTTTCCTCCGATGCACTCAAGCCTTTCTGCAGTTTTTAATGGATGCCAAGTCACTGTTTTAGCCATATCACTGGTGGGAATTGGTGAAATTAATGGATACATTCTTTAAGTAATTGTAGCATTGGACTGTGGTCCTTGAGTAAAAACACTTCCTGAATTCTGACCTTGACCTTGGCTTGAGAAGCTTGAGTAAATTAAGAGATATGAACATTTAAAAACATTTTGTTTATTACTGTGTCCTTAAAGATGCCTTTGTACTTTGCCTTTTCTAGTCTTTCCTGTTTGATTACTTTTCAGGAATTAGCTTTAGAGAAAATGAAATCTAGATTTCCTGGAGACTTGTTTTTGTGTATGTTTGTCTCAGTTCTCTTTAACTTATTAATTCTTAGTCATTGATGTCATTCTTTTGATCACTGTTACTCATTCTCCATAAATATGTTAGCAGTACCAATAATTTGAAGTGTAGGTAAATGGGAATAGCAAAGACCCCTTTTGTAAAGTAGAAGTATGGGTCAGCAGTTTCTTGGGGATTCCTGGAGGTACACTTTGTCATAATATGTAGCTGTTACCATTTTAATTACTAGCAGATTTATTAACATAGACAGTCTACCCTTACATAATGGTACACACTTTTTTTTTTAAGTGTTACGTTCTGAAGTCCATGCTGATGTATTCATTTTATTGTTACTTACAAACTTATCATTTGGCTTTTAAAATGTATTCAGTTTCGTATTTACTAGATTATTAGCCTCTTTCATTTTTGTAATTTTGACATAGGACTTTTCTGTCATCCACTATTTTCTTCTAAAACTTTATCCATTTAATTTACAGGTGATCAAGCTAGAAACTTTTTTTTTCAATCTGGGTTACCTCAGCCTGTTTTAGCACAGATATGGTAAGTTGGAGCTTCATATATACAGAAGGTTGTAAAAAAAAATAGTTCAGTAATATCTAATCTTAATTTCTTAAATTATTGAAGGAAAACATGTATCTCTAGTCTGAAATATGCTTCCACCAGAGAAATACTTCTGAAAATTATCTTTCTGATATGGAACTTGAAAAAGTGGTGACATTTGCAAGATAACACTGTTGTAAATTTGACTTCCCAGTTGAGAAATCTGCATTTTAATGTTTTCTCACCAATTGTTTTGGCTTCATTCACATCACCCATGCTCAACTGAGTGTCCCACATTTCTTGGTTTGTAATGTGATGGTATTGTATCTTTCACTGAATAAAAGGCAAAGAAAATATTTCAGGCTCAATAGGGAAATAACCAATGAAAGAGTGAAAAAAACCAGTATTTATTACAATGTTGTACAAGGTGAGCACATAATAAATATTGGTGAATCCCTTGATTAACTGGCACAAATAAGTACTCAGTCTTTTGAAACCATTGGAAAAAGAGTGAATGAAAAAGAGTGGCCAATATAGTTTTGGGTACTAGGCCTATGACTTTGGGAAGCTGTGGTGAATTCTTTGGCCAAGAGGCCATGCTTTCCTGCAATGGATGGTTCTTACAGTTGATTCTTCATTTCCCTGGGTTTCTTAGTATTGTGGAGACAGCTTGCTGTAGTGTCATCTGTACAACTATCTATCTTTATGGTTTGAAACGTGTATTTATTCTCTCCCCGTCAGCCTCAGTTTTCAAATCTAGAAAATGGGAAGATGCATATTTATTTATAGGAGTATTGAGTGGTTTAGCAGAGAAACTGTATACAAAGACCTTAGTGCGGGCCCTGGCACATTACAGGTCCTCAAAACAAAACTTCAGGAAGGTACCTGCTGTCATCATCAGGGATTGGGTGTTCCACGTTGACTGAATTACCCAACCAATTGCTTGTCCCCTTAGTTCATTAACTTTAAAATATTTTTAATTTTATGAAAATTAATAAAGTTGACGTAGTTCCTTATTGCCTTTAAGTGGAGTCTACAGTACATAAGCCTGATTATAAGTCATCAGTATGAAAATGATTTACTGTGCTCTGACATAACAAAACTTACATGGGAATTTATGTATTATTTGTGAGTGGATATATTTGAATTGAAATTAAATGATACCCAGATTCCTGTGCTTTTTTTGGTGTCTGCTTTGTTCTCTTTTTCCTGGTTGTCAGCATATTGGCTCCCAGACTGTCCCTTTTAACTATTATACCCTTCTTGTACTAAGTTCTGATCTATTTGAAGCAGAACAATCAAACAAGGTTTTTGAAATCAAGTAACAGGTAGAGAGAAAAACACACAAAGAGAGGTAGACAGAGAGAACACTCATGTATCAGTGAGCAGTGTCACTGACATGTTGGTTAAGTGTGCTCAGTCACTTCAGTCGTGTCTGACTCTTTGCGACCCTATGAACTGTAGCCTGCCAGGCTCCTCTGTCCATGGGATGCTCCAGGCAAGAATACTGGAGTGGATTGTCATGCCCCGCTCCAGGGGAGCTTCCCAACCCAGGGATCAAACCTGCATCTCTTAAATCTCCTGCACTGGCAGCCCTGTTAAGTGCCTAAGTCTAAATGGGAAAGACTTGTGACGTCTGTGTTAAACTTCTGCTTTGTGTTCTGGTGATTATGTTTCATGCAATCAACCAAGGTCACTCACTAGACTCTTCTTTTTCCAGATTAATTTCTTTCACTGAATTCTGCTCCTATACTGTATTTACAATCTGTGAAGGTTCATTCAAGAAGCAGTCTTGTGATGAATTACTGCAAGGAGATCTCACTTAACATTTGTTCACTCAGCAGTGGAAAAATATCTGTCAGATGTCTCCTATGGACCAATGACTGTTGTAGGTGCTGGGAACATAGCTGTGAACAAAACTGACACAATTTGTGCTTTCATAGAGATTGTAATCCAGTGGAAGGAGATGGTCAATAACAGCATAAAAAGTGTCACATGTTAATAAGTGTAATGGAGAAAAACAAAGTATTATTTAATAAATTTCACTTCTTTCCATTAACACAGTTAATTTTCCAAACTTTTTTTTCTTTGGTGCAGGAATTGGGGTGGGGCACAGGGGAATTCCCTGGCAGTCCAGAGCTTACATCTCTGCACTTCCACTGCTGGGGGCCTGGGTTTAATTCCTGGTCAGGGAACTAAGATGCCACAAGCCAAAAATAAAAAAAGAACAAAACAAAACTGCTTTTTTTTGTTTGTTTGTTTCTGTTTTGTTTACCAGAGTACACTAAAGTAATTTTTGCCAACTTTTTCTTTTCATTGTGAAAAATTGTGTTAACAGTGAAGATAATGAGTTGGCAGACTTAGGTTAAATCCAAAATGTTTTTTATCTTTCTTTTCTGACATTTTGTTAAATTTGTGATGGCATATTTTAGTTTCATCGAGAATTACTACTAGGGGGAAGAAACAAAACAAAATACACTTACACACCTATTGGGACTTCCCTGGCGGTCCAGTGGCTAAGATTCCACATTGTCAATGCAGGGGGCTGGGGTTTGATCCCTGGCTGGGGAACTGGAGCCCACATGCTACAACTAAGACCCCTTCCTAGCCAAACAAAAACCCCCAAATCAAAAAAAACACACCTTTAAGTATCTTCCCAAAAGAAATAGCTTTGAAAGGTCATTGTAAATTTTATGAGGCACAGATGTCCTGCTAAGATGCTGGAATGGTGTGATGCAGAGTGTGAGGAAGATCTGTCTTTTAGCACCAGCTTCTTCAGGGCTTCCCAGATGGCTCAATGGGTAAAGAATCCACCCGCCAATTCAGGAGACTCGGGAGATGCAGGTTTGATCTCTGGGTCGTGAAGATCCCCTGGAGGAGGAAATGGCAACCTACTCCAGTATTCTTGCCTGGAGAATCCCATGGACAGAGGAGCCTGGTGGGCTACAGTCCCTGGGGTCACACACAGTCAGACACGACTGAGCGGCTGCGCACACACAGCACAGTTTCTTGTTCCCTTTATAAGCCTGAGCAGTACTTCACCTCTTCATGTTTTGGTTTTTAAGTTTATAAATAACAGCTGACCTGATGAAGTAGGTTTTCCTCCCTATCTTTGATACTAATCTTGTGTTCTCACTTGTTTTTTCTGATAAGGTCAAAGGCTTCAAAAGAAGCCCTTCCCCTTTTGGTAGAGGAGCGGGTTTGAGTCTATAGAGTTTTAGGCAGTCTGTGCCACTCCTCTGGAGAAGAAGAAAATTTTTGTATTGAGAATTAGGAACTTTTTCTAGTTTCTCTTTCTCTTTGTGCCTTTCTTTCTTTGCTCTAGACCACAGTTGAAATGTAGAAGTGATGGGGGCTGCTGGGGAATCTCTCTTAGAATTCATGTAGAAACTGTACTCCAGTTAATTTATTTATGAGCTTTGGAACTGTAACCTACTAATACTTTGGAGATATGTATCTGTCCAGTCCAGTTTCTAATTAAGAATACAGGAAATCCTAAATTCTCCCTCAGAGGATGGAGTCAAGTCGGTGTGTTTAAAGCCAAGTTATAACAGTAACCAAAGATGATTCCTCTCCCTAGAAATTGTCTTACTACTAAGGAGCTGAAAGGAAAGCCACCAATATCCTCTTATCTTTTGGCAACTTAAATGCTTAACATCGTTCCAACCTTAGGCTCGTGTGGAGACAGGAAAGAACAAGGCAGAGGGCAATGGACAAGAGCCTTGAATAGAAGACAGGTAGAGAGAAGACAAAGAAGTTGAATGAGGGCTTTGGAATCAGAGGCGGTAGGGGCCATGGAAAGAGGGGACAGAAGCTGTTAAGGAGAGAAGTGAGGGGAAGAGAGGGAGCACTGCTTGGAAACAGCCCCGAGAGAAGAGGAGGAAGCCAGAGGCAGAAATTAGGGGCAGGGATCAGGGCAGTCACCCCTTAGGATACCATTTAGGAACCTCTGAACATACGTCAGGAGGGCCTTCAGCCCCCAGCAAGATCAGTTTGCTAAAGTCCCTGGCTCCCCCAGAAGTCATCCAGAACATTCCTGAGTCTTCACCATCTCAGTTCATGTTCGTGAGCATCTCTCCAGCTGGTGGGAGCCATGCCTGATTGCTCTCCTTTCGTTACCCTGTACAACCAGTCTATCAGCGTATACTTTTGACTTCATTAGACTGTATCCCCAATCTGGCCCCTGACTTTCTGTCTCCTTTGCTACCATCCTGATTTGTCACAGTGGGCCGAATAACTGTGCCCACGATCTGACCATCCTGACTGGAGTCTCTCTTTCACACTTGTCCCTTTAGCTTCCATTCTCCAAGCAGCAACCCAACAATCTTTCAAAAAAGTAAATCCTGCCCCCCGCCAAAAGGTAAATCCATTTAAAACTCTTCATTAACAAGAAAACCCAAAGTCGTTACCAAGGCCATAGGCCCATGTGAACTGGGCTCTTGGCTGTTTCCCTCTTTTATTTTGTACCATTTTCTTCTTAATTTTTTGCACTCTGGTTTCACTGACCTTGTTTATATTCTTTAAATGCCTCAGGGTCATTGCACTTGGCATTTTCTCTCCCTGCCTTGCAGCTCTTCTAGATCCTTACATATCTGGCTGATTACCCATCAGGTTTCGATTCATGGGTCACCTTCCCTGAGAAGGGCTTCCTGAGCACTTGTCTAAAGTACTTTCCTCTCAGTTTTGGATGGACATGTACACAGGGCTGCATTTAAAATGGGTAACCAGCAAGGACCTACTGTATAGCACAGAGAATCCTGCTCAATATGGTGTGTCAGCCTGAATGGGAGGAGAGTTTGGGGAAGAATGGATACATGTATATGCATGGCTGAGTTCCTTGGCTGGTTACTGAAACTATCACAGCATTGTTTCTTAATCAGCTATACTCCAATACAAAACAAAAAGTTTTAAAGGCAAAAAAATAAAATTTTTCCCTCTCCCTACCTGCTCCTGCCAACATCTTCTCTTTCCGATTGCTTTGCTTTCTTTCTTTTTTTTTTTTTTTAAGATTTTTTTATGTGAACCAGTCTTTGTTGAATTTGTTACAATATTGCTTCAGTTTTATGTTTTGGTGGGTTTTTTTGGCCACGAGGTATGTGGAATCTTAGGTCCCCAACCAGGTATCGAATCCACACCCACTATCTTGAAAGGCAAAGTCCTAACCACTGGATTACCAGCGAAGTCCCCTTGCTTTATTTCTTAATAGCACTTATCAATATGTTGAGTAGTCTGACTGGTTTTCTTGTGGAGTGTCTGCTTACACTGAAACAAGGACAGGAACTTTGCCTGTCTTTACCTTAGTTGTAAGCCCAGTTCCTGAATGGAGACCTTAGTAAGTGATCTTTTCAAAAAATATTTGTTGGGAAATTCCCTGGCAGTCTAGTGGTTAGGACTCCGCACTTTCACTGAGGTGACCTGAGTTCAGTCCCTAGTTGGGGCACTAAGATCCCACAAGCTGTGCTGCAAAGCCAAAAATTTTTTTTGTTGTTGTGTGAATAAACAAAGAGATGGTGAGTGACTGGACCAGATTAATCTGGACAGGGAGGTGAGCAGCCTGTGATGAGCCTTTGTGGGTGAGGTGGCCTCCTAAAGGAACTGTCTGATGCAGTGAATGAGATGGAGTGGAGACAGGTCCTTCTTTCCTCTGAATCGTGTGATACAGACAAGGTAAGTTTCAGAAGAGCTACACGCCTGTCCACCGCAAACCCCAAACCCATTCGGTGGCGTTCAAGGTTACCTCATAGTTCTTTTGTTTACAGACTGAGGATGTATGAAGTGCTGTGTTCAGAAGTTACTTGAATGTTTTTTTCCTATGTGGACATGTACTCATTCAAAATACTACTAGGTTTATTTGTATTTTTCTTTGTTATTGTTGTTGTTTTGTTTTTAATTAATTTTTGTTGAAATATAGTTAATTTACAGTGTTGTGTTAGTTTCTGCTATACAGCAAAGTGAATCAGTTAATGTATGAACATACATCCACTCTTTTTTTAAGATTCAATTCCCATATAAGTCATTACAGAGTATGGAGCAGAGTTCTCTGTGCTATTCAGCAAGTCCTTATTAGTTATCTGTTTTATATATGGTAGTATGTATATGTCAGTCCCAATCTCCTTTATCCACCCCCACCCCCAACCCCAGTTTTATTTGGTTTAGTTTTTATTCAGTTCAGGGATCTGCTCTCATCTTTGTGGACTTAATTTTAATTTTTGAATATGTAACACATTAGCAAGGTTCCAAAAGCTTATTATCTTTTTGTTGTTTATTTCTGTGGGGAAAAAACGTGTCCCTAATATGTATGTGAATTTAAATTATTTCCTCTTCCTTCTGCTTTGAAAGTAACCTCCTATAAATGTTCTTTTGTTCTTTCCTTTTCTCACTTAACAGCATATCCTAAAAATCACTCATATCATCGCATAGAGATCTTTATTATATTTTCTTTTTACAGTTATGTAATACTTATTGTGAATGGTATACCATAGTTTATTCAACCAGTTTCCTATGTTTTCTGCATTTGGGTTATTTCTAATATTTTACAGTTACAAATAATGCAGCGAAGAATGAGCTAAAGCATGTGTTTTTGTATTGTTGGAGGTGTACCTTCAGGGTAAATTCATAGGATTGAGTTGCTGCATCAAAGAGTAAATCTATATGTAGTTCTGCAGGTGTTGCCAGATTTTCCTATGCTTGGAGTTGAAGCACTTTTTCCCATTGGATATAAGAGCAATGTGTGGTTTATTTGTACAAATCAAACAAAAAACTTACCCTTAATACAGTATACTTGTGGACCTTTTCTCATCTCCACCATGCCTGTTATTATATATAGATTTTAATATCAGACTAAACATCGTGTTTAAGATCAGTTTGTATTCAAGAGTCATAAATATTGTTTCACTTTTTATTAAAAATATTTTTATCAGACATTTTTTAACTTTGGAAGTTGTGTGAATTTAATTTCAGGATTCTCAGACTTTTAGTTAGTTTTCTGGGGTGATTATTAGAACTGAGTAAACTGAGAAATAACTATACATACGTAAAGCGAGCTCCCCAGGTGGCTCAGTGGTAAAGAATCCATCTGCCAGTGCAGGAGATAGGGGTTCAGTCCCTGGTACAGGAAGGTCCCCTGGAGGAGGGCATGGCAACCCACTCCAGCACTTGCCTGGAGAATTCCATGGACAGAGGAGTCTGGCGGGCTACAGTCCATGGGGTCGCAAAGAGTCAGACTAAGTGATCGAGCATACACACACACAGGAGATGAAGTGGATAGCAGAGCTGAAATCATATTTTGCAGAGAAAATTTGAGAAATAGAATTCTGACTCTTTTCCAGTGTCTTAGGAGGGATTGGAGAGAGTTGAGCTTTGTAGGAGTAACTGTTATAATTCTAAAAAGACCTTTGAATTTTTATTACCAAGGAATCCCAACAGCTATGTTATGTTAGTTGGGCAGAAGAAGTTTTTTAAAAAATTCACACAAAATTGTTAGAAATGTTTTGGGATTTTAGTGAATGTTTAGAACCTGAGCATTACGTGTTTCCTCTCCTCTCCCATCTAGGCTTTTGCTAATTATGTCATTACTAGAAAGTCTTTTTCCCCTAACCCACTCATTATCCCACACTAGATATTTTTGTTTCTCTCTAGAAAATGTGTTTTGGGAGCAGTAGTGTGGGGAATAGAAAGTAGGAATCTATCTGCTGGTTTTTTTTTTTTTTTTTGTAAAGTATGCATGTCAGTATTGATCATTGGGAACCTTTATTATATCTGTGAAAACCATTTGAAATACCTGAATGTCTTTTAAAAAATATTCGAGGGACTTCTGTGGCCGTCTAGGGGTTAAGACTCCATGCTTGTACTGTGGGGTGGGGCAACAGGTTTGATCCCTGGTCAGGGAACTGTGATCCCACATGCTGCACAGTGTCCCCCAAAAAAGAAAAATTGGTAAAAGAAAGCTCACCATTTCATTTTATTGATTCAACTTACTTTATGAAACCTGAAAAACAGACTAAAAATAAAGCAACCAGAAACTAATCTCAATTATGATCATAGACACGGAAAAATGAAAACAAAATCTTAGCAAATGGAATTCTACAATGTATAAAACCTATGACCAACTTGAGTTTATGCCAGGATTTGTTCAAGGTCAAGGAATTCCCTCAACATTATTTCGCTCAGTCGTGTCCATCTCTTTTCGATTCCATGGACTGTACCCTGCCAGGTTCCTTCTCTCCATGAAATTCTCCAGGCAAGAATACTGAAGTGGGTAGCCATTCCCTTCTCCAGGAGATCTTCCCGACCCAAGGATTGAATCCAGGTCTCCTGAATTGTAGTCTGATTCTTTATCGTCTGAACCACCAGGGAAATCCATATTATATCAGTAGATAAAAGGAAAAAGAAGATGTGTGTGATCAGGTCTTCAGATGCTGATTAAACATTTGATAAAATGTATAGCAAGCATTTCTAGTAGAAAAAGGGAACTGCTTAAATATGTCAGATTACATTCTAAAAATCAGTACCAAATATTACACTAAACAGTGAAACACTACAGCCATTTAACTTAAATTCAGAACTACGCTGGAATGCCCACTCAGTAATGTGATGGAGACAGTAAGAACAGTGAAAGAGAGGAAGGGTATAACTATAGGAAACGAAAGCTAACTCTTTTGCTGTTTAGGTGATTGTGTAAGTTTCACAGAAGTTTGGTAAGATTGATCAGCCAGCAGAAATGATTATTAAAAGCAAAATTGTTCTCTGTGCTTGACATAAGCGTCTAAATATGGAAATGAGGAACCTGTTCTGTTTGAGTGACAGAAATGATAAAATTCCTAAGACCCCATTTAACGAGAATAGTAATTACTTATATGGAGAAAGTGATGTAATGTTTTTAACATCAGGAGAACTGAATGTACTGTTTTCTTTGGACAAACTATCATAAATATGTCAGTTCTATAAAAATTAATATATCTAATGCAGTTTCATTTTGGATTTCAAGAAAGTTGTTTATAGAATAGATAAATTATCTTAAAGTTCATAGGGAAAAAGAAATGTCTGAATAGCCAAGCAAATTTTTAAAAACACTTTTCTTGGGATTTACAGTGTTGTGTTAGTTTCTGCTGTATAGTGAAGTGAATTGGTTACACATACACATGTATCTACTCTGTTCTAGATTCTTTTTCTGTGTAGGCCGTTACAAGGCATTGTGTAGACCTCCCTGTGCCGTACTCTAGGTCCTTATCCGTTATCTGTTTTATATGGTGTAGTGTGTATATGTCAACCCCAGTCTTCCAATTTACATCTCCCTGCCTGACCCCCTGGTAACCATAAGTTTGTTTCTACATCTGTAACTCTGTTTCTCCTTTGTAGATAAGTTCATTTTACTCTTGTTGTTTTTGTTTTTTTTAAGATTCCACATATAAACAATGTCATGTGGTATTCGTCTTTCTCTGACTTCACTCAGTATGACAATCTCTAGGTTCATCCAACAATTTTTTTATTTATTTTTTTAATTTTTTGTTTGTGTTGTGTTTTGTGTTTGTGTTGGTTTCTGCCAAACATCAACACAAGTTTTTTTTTATATAAGTCTTGCCAGATACTGGAGTCAGTGCAATCAGATTATTGTCACGTTGACCTGGAAATTATTCAGAGTAGATAATCCAGAAATAGATCTCATTTCATATAAACATTTAATAAACCACAAAAATATTTTTATGCTTCAGCGAGAAAAGAATGGATTGGTTCCTAAACATTGCTGGGAAAGTTAAGTATCCATCTATCTGATGGAAATCTGATTGAACCCTGGGGTAACATACCACACATATATGCAATTACAGTCAGTTTAAAGGTTGAAATGTAATAAAGTAATACAGTTTCAGAAAAGAAAGCTATGTTATCAAAGAAATATTTTACATGTATAAAAATGTAGAATTTCTGTATGCTGAAGAATTACACAAAATGGATCAAGTTTAAAAAATTCTTTCAGCAACTGACAGATAAACAGTTGATGTGTAACGTACAATGAGCTCTTTTAAACTGACAAGGAAAAGACGTGCAGTCCATCAGAAAACTTGGCAAAGGATGTGAATGAGCAATTCATAGACGCATGAGTCCAAATGCTCAAGAAACATGGCAAGTGATGCTGAAGCCGCTAGCAGTGAGAGAAATTCGGGTTCCATGATGTGGTTTGCTGGAGGGCTCATTGCTGGCAGGGGAGCTCCTATCTGAGGCAGAAGGATGGTTCGTGTGGCCATAGTGTTTCCTTTATGATTTTATGAGCTTTACAAATTTTCCCGAGAGATAGTGTTGACTTTTAGAATTTTTAACATTTTTAAAGGTTTGTAATCTTTTTATGACACTTTTCTCTGTGCCTCATGTTTTACTACTTTGCATTAACTCCAGCCAATATGGGGTTATTTTCTACGTAACGTAATTTTCTTTTGTGGACACAGTCTGTGGCTCATTTAAAAGATGGCTAAGGATTAAGTATTTTAATTGGAGTAACTGGTCTTAACATTTGAAGTTTCAAATAAAAATTTTGTTAAGACAGGTTTTAAAAAATAAATCCTCAGGCCTTTGATATCTAGACTTCAACAAATGAAATCCGAAGGACCATTTTTTGTACAGAAGAGGTTAAGTCACATGCAGTTTCAGTTTGCCAAAACGTAGTTTCCAGTTGCAAGTCCAGACTCTGTTCTTCTGTTTGGTTATTCTTTGTTGAGAAAAATACTCTATAAACAGCTTATTGAAAGTTGTGCTTGACCATTTATGTTTGAACACCACTTTCAGATAGTGTGTTTATAAGCTCATTTAATTAATTTTCACAGCTTTAAAAGTATGCCAGTATTACATTATAGTAGAGCATAGCATGTCACATCCCCGTGGTGAGGTTTGTAGAGCCCCATAGATGAGTTGATGCAATCTAATCAAGAATCTAGAAATAAACTCTTGTTTCCAAATACCTTTGTTTCCCCCATAATAGCTTAACAAAATTCACAGTTTTAAAATGTACAGTTCAGTGTTTTTTTAGTCTATTCAGAGTTGTGTAACCATCACCAATATCCAATTGAGAACATTTTCATTGCTCCAAAAACAAGCTCCATTTGGTGTCCATAGTATATGTCCTGACATTCAGACTGAAAATTACCTTGTGTATCATATAAATAATGCATGTATAAGTGAAGACTAACACAGTAAAACATAATTCGTCGTTATGTAAAACCTATTCAGTTTTTCCCTACAGCTTGGTAAACAAGTTTTGTTTTGTTTTCTCTGGGACCAAGGGAGCTGACTCTCTAGTTTTTGTGTGGGTGGGACTGGTGGTTTGGGAAAGGTTCTTTTAAGGTCACAGTCATTCTGAGCCCATGCTGTTGTTCTGCAGGGCGCTCGCTGATATGAATAATGATGGAAGGATGGATCAAGTGGAGTTTTCCATTGCTATGAAACTCATCAAGCTGAAGCTCCAAGGATATCAGCTCCCCTCTGCACTTCCCCCTGTCATGAAACAGCAACCAGTTGCTATTTCTAGTGCACCAGCCTTTGGTGAGTCTAAAAGGAATCAGTTCATATATTTCATTGTATGTTTTTAAAATAAATATTTCCTTCTCCCTGCCATATCAGTTTGTAGCACTGAAATTCTAGGAGACATTCACTCTGAAAAATGATGGCCCTGTGCACAAAGATAATGCTGGAAGGGGAGAAAGCAAAAAAAGAAAGAAATGAAAGCAAAGGTGCAGATTGTCAGGGAAAAAGGATTAAACTTGCAGTGTCTGTTGCATCTTTTCTCTCTTTCTTGCCCCTATTGGATTCTTGACCCTTCTTCACATCTTCACATACTTCCCTTTGGTTTTGTGTTTTTTGGAGCATTGTTTTGTTTCCTTATGCTCCTTTTGTTTATAGTATCAAGAGAAATGTATTTTTGTAATAATAGTTGAGGCACTTGGTTACATTATGTTACTTCTTCACACAAAATGCCACGGTGGGGGGGAATGAAAATTATTATCCCAATTTAAAACATAATTCCATAAAATGCCATCTTTTAGTCAGATATTTTTCTTAAACATTAATTGGTAGGCATGTTCCTGGTGGTCCAGTGGTTAAGACTTCAAGCTTCCAATGCAGAAAGCATGGGTTCAATTCTTGGTCAGGGAACTAGATACCACATGCCCTATGATATAGCCAAAAAGAAAAAAAGAAAATTAAATGATAATTAGTTGACTAAGATCACAGTCAACTCTGCTTTCTTTTTCTTTTCCTTTTTTGAACCTTATTGTGTGGCATGTCAGATCTGAGTTCCCTGATCAGGGATTGAGCCTGTGCCCCCTGAAGTGGAAGCTGTGCTGTGCTGTGCTTAGTCGCTTAGTCCTTGTGACCCCATGGACTGCAGCCTGCCAGGCTCCTCTGTCCATGGGGATTCTCTAAGCAAGAATTCTGGCCTGGGTTGCTATGCCCTGCCTCAGGGCATCTTCCCAACCCAGGGATCAAACCCAGATCTCCTGCATTGTAGGCGGATTCTTTACCAATTGAGCCACCAGGGAAGTGGAAGCTAGCAGAGTCTTAACTGCTAGATCATGAAGGAAGTCCCCAACAGTTCTGATTTCTTCTCTGTTCTCACCCTAGGCTTTAATTATTTAGCTTGATTTAAAGATTACAGTAATAAGATCCAACACGTGATTCTTGGGAAAGTTCTTAGACAGTTTAAACAAAACAGAAAAATGGTGGATAGAGTTTCCCTCTCTCCCTTCATCCTGATATATCTGATGACAGGTGATAAAGTGAAGGAGGTTTGGGAGGGGGCAATCATAGTCATTCAGGTTGTCTCTGACACAGTTAATGATGCGTGTGTCCTCAGTCGTGTCTAACTCTTTGCAACCCCATGGACTGTAATCCGCCAGGCTCCTCTGTCCATGGGATTTTACAGACAAGAATACTGGAGTGGTTTGCCATTTCCTCTTCCAAGAGATCTTCCCAACCCAAGGATCAAACCCGCATCTCCTACGTCTCCTGTATCTACAGGCGGGTTCTTCACCACTGAGCCGCCTGGGAAGCCCACAGTTAATGATAAGCTGAGATAAATAAATGGTGTTCTTAAGAGGTTCACTGTTAAAAGCACACTGTGCATTGCCTTTCTTTCAGTGAGTTTGTGCCACAAGTCTGGGTATGTTAGGGGAAAGGTCCAGGTTTTGGGTTAGGCAAATAAGACAGTGATCCAAGAGAAGGAGGAACAATGCAAAGTCACAGGAGAGCTAGAGGTGGAAGGGCAGAGGTGAACAGTGCTGTGGGCTGCTCCGAGGGACCAGCGCCCTCCCTGGCCATCTTCCACCATGTATTCCCAGTTCTGAGCCCTCCGTTAACCAGCTTATTTCAAAGGGGTGGTTGCTCCGAATGCCTGACGGTGCTTGTAGCTAAAAGAACTACAGGGTGTTTGGTTTGCTTTTGGCCTCCCTTCCGAGGCTGCAAGAAGAAACCTTGATGTGGAGAAAGGGTCAGATAACCACAGGCATCCCATTTCCTCTTTTTCCCTCAAACCCAGGTGTCAGTAATTCTTCCTCTGACATGTAATATGTCTTCTCTTATTCCGTTCTGCTGTAGGAATTTCAGCTCTAGGGATATTGCTGATTTATTTTCAGGAGCAGTGCCATCATTGTACAGAGGGTTTTACAGTCACTTAAGTAACCTGCCCAGCCTCTAAAGGAAGCCAGGATTTTTTTTTTTAATTGAAGGATAATTGCTTTACAGAATATTGTTGATTTCTGCCAAACATCAACATGAATCAGCCACAGGTATACATATGCAGGATTTTTTTTTTTAACTTAAAAATATTTTTAAATGTTTTTGGCCATGCCTCGCAGTATATAGAATCTTAGTTCCCCGACCAGGGATCAGACCTGTGCCCCTTGCTGTGAAAGCGCTGGAATCTTAACCACTGAACCCCAAGGGAGGTCTCTGGGAAGCTGGGATTTCTTAACTGCCCTCCTGCCATTCAGACCTTAGCTCTTCCCCTTGGCTTCTCCACTGCCTTTCCTCCTGTCATTCTTGTCACATCGACCTCAGTAAATTTTTCCAGAGGATTAATTGTGAGGGAATAACAGACGATAAAGAGAAGTTAAAAGTACATGGTCCCAATCCCCACTTTTGCCCAAGTTTACTCAAAAATCTGGCCTTTGCCAAAGTAATTTTTTTCTTATGATTCTTCTGGCTAATTGAAAACATAACTTATTACTATTATCAGTATTTTATAATTAGTATGAGACTTTGTCTGACCATGGGTTTTCTAGCCCTGTGGTCTGTCTTCACATGTAGCGTGTTTTTTGGTCACAACAGTAACCCTGAAAGTGTGCAACGGATTGTCAACCCTTTCACACAAAGGAGAGAACTGAGACGCCAAGAAGCTGAACACCTAAGCATGTTCCAAGGGGCTGCCCTGGTGACTCAGACAATGAAGAGTCTGCCTGCAGGGTGGGAGACCCAGGTTCAGTCCCTGGGTCTCTCCCTGGGAATTCTCTGGAGAAGGGAATGGCTACCCACTCCAGTATTCTTGCTTGGAGAATCCCATGGAGCCTGGAGGGTTATAGCCCATGGGGTTGCAAAGAGTCACACACGACTCACAAGGAACACTTTATTTCATGTTTCTGAAAGGGAGGCAGAGCCTCTTTAAACTCAGTTGTCCTCAAGGCCTTTGGTTTCCTCTTTTCCTTCTCTCTTCCCACCTTCATTATCACCAGATCATCAGAGTGACACAGGGCTTCATCACTCTCCCGAGGTTAATGCAAATGTTAACGCACCGTGGAATTTAGGCTGGCTAGAGCGACTTCACTTTCACTTTTCACTTTCATGCATTGGAGAAGGAAATGGCAACCCACTCCAGTGTTCTTGCCTGGAGAATCCCAGGGACAGCGGAACATGGTGGGCTGCTGTCTATGGGGTTGCACAGAGTTGGACACGACTGACGCGACTTACCAGCAGCAGCAGCAGCAGCAGCAGCAGCAGAGGTTGAATAGTCATTTTGTTAAGAAGAGGAAAATGGGGTGCAGTGATACTGTGATTTGCTTAAGGGTGCCTGGCCGTATTCCAAGACATTCTGTGATGAGTATGCCTCGTACCTTCTCCCTTCAGTGTATTTGCACACACCATCATTCTTCTTTGACTCTGAACTCAGATATTTCAGGGAGAGGTTGTTGTGATTGTTTCTGTTTTTTGCCAGAGTCCACAGTTTTACTGGGTCAAACCAATCAATATCTTTAAGTCCCGACTGTGTGTCCTAGTTGCTGGGAAGGGGGTAGTGAGTAAAACATTGTGACCCCAGTTACTATGGAACTTGTTGGCAAGTTAGGGGAAGAAACAAATAGACAAATAGTTCTGTGAAACAGGGTGACATGACAGAGACCCAGGGCTTCCCAGGTGGCAGTAGTGGTAAAGAACTCACCTGCGTTCCATCCCTGGGTCAGGATCCCCTGGAGGAGGGCATGGCAACCCATTTCAGTATTCTTGCCTGGAGCATCCCATGAACAAGGGAGCCTGGCAGGCTACAGTCCATAGGGTTGAAAAGAGTGGAGACTAAAGCAACTCAGCACCCATGTACTCATGAGAGGTGCAGAGAGGACCAGGTGGCTGTTGCTCAGGCGCTCAGTTGTATCTGACTCTTTGCGACTCCATGGACTGCTGCAGCATCTCCCAGAGCTCGCTCAAACTCATGTCCATGGAGTCGGTGATGCCCTCCAACCGTCTCATCCTCTGTCATCTCTTTCTCCTCCTGCCTTCAGTCTTTCCCAACATCAGTCTTTTCCAGTGAGTTGGCTCTTTGCATCAGGTGGCCAAAGTATTAGAGCTTCAGCTTTAGCATCAGTCCTTCCAGTGAATACTCAGGGTTGATTTCCTTTACGATTGACTGGTTTGATCTCCTTGCAGTCCAAGGGATTCTTGAGCACCTTCTCCAGCACCACAGTTCGAAGGCATCAATTCTTTGGCACTCAGCCTTCTTTATAGTCCAACTCTCACATCCATACATGACTGCTGGAAAAACCATAGCTTTGACTAGATGGACCTTTGTAGGCATAGTAATATCTCTGGTTTTTAATATGTTCTCTAGGTTAGTCATAGCTTTACTTCCAAGGAACAAGTGTCTTTTAATTTCATGGCTGAAATCTACAGTGATTTTGGAGCCCAAGAATATAAAGTCTGTCATTGTTTCCATTATTTCCCCATCTATTTGCCATGAAGTGATGGGACCAAATGCCATGATCTTCATTTTTTGAATGTTGTTTTAAGCCTGCTCTTTCTCTCTCCTCTTTTACCTTCATCAAAAGGCTCTTTAGTTCTGCTTTGTTTTCTGCCATAAGGGTGCCTATGACAGAGCTGCATCTGCGTATCTGAGGTTATTGTTATTTCTCCTGATACCAGGTGGTTAGGGAGAATTTACCCAGGCAATAACTTTTGAGCTGCCTTAGGTATGGGGGAAGAGAACCCACCTGGAAAAAACAACGGGTCCTAAGGCAAAGCTTGGTGTGTCAGAGGAACAATAATGAGAGGCTTGCACCTGGTGTCCTTAGGGCTTCAGGTCGGGGAGGTAAAGTAGGAGCCAGGTGGTTTGGGACCTAATAAAACCACTAAGTGAACTGAAAGTCGCTTAGTCATGTCCAATTCTTTGCGGGCCCATGGACTGCAGCCTGCCAGGCTTCTCTGTCCATGGGGTTCTCCAGGCAAGAATACTGGAGTCGGTTGCCATTTCCTCCTCCAGGGAATTTTCCTGACACAGGGATTGAACCCAGGGCTCCCACATTGCAGGCGGATTCTTTACCTCTGAAACCACTAAAAAGTTAGCATTTTTTTCTAAGTAAGTTCAGTTGAAAGCTTTTGAACAGGGTGTAAATGGCTGATGGACATTTAAAAAAATATAATCTATGTTATCTGAAGATGGTTTTGGTTTTTTTGTGTGGGTTTTTTCTGTTGTTGTTGTTGTTTTGTCATTTGTGTTATCTGAAGACTAGATTACAGGGGACAAGCCTAAAATCAGGAACATCAATAAAGAGGCTTTTTCCATAGGCAAGAGATTATGGTAATCTAGATCTGGCCAGTGATAATCAATGTGAAAAATAGCTTAGAATTAGTTTCATCATATCCTGTATTGTGGAGGAAAAGTAAATCAGATTTTGACCATATTAGGCTTGAAGGGCCTTGCTGATTTCGCAGTCGAGATATTAGGGAGGCAGATAAATCTGTATGTCTGCAACGCAGGAGGGATTCTCAGCTCTGGTGAGTTTGAGTATGGATGGCAACGAAAGCCCTGGGACTGATATAGGATCTTAGAGAGAAAGTTGGGAGAGGATTTCAATCTTAAATGGAACCAGAGGATATATACAGTGGAGAATCTCATGCATGAATCCTCAGGAAAATGAAACTTAAGAACAGAGGTACTACTGATCAGGGATTTACAGAAAACGGAAACTGATCTGTTGACGGATGAACCTCCACCAAGAGTTTCTTCTCTTCCTCAAGCCAATGAACTTACTGCTTGGATTCTAACTGAATTCCCTCCTCTTTATGATCCTTATCCATAAATCCAGCCCACCCCAAACCCTCAAAGGACTCACTTGTAGCTTACTACAGTTGGTATGTCTAGAATTGCAATTCTTGGGGCTTCCCTCTTGGTCCAGTGGTTAAGACTCATCACTTCCAATGCAGGGGGCACGGGTTCGATCCGTGGTTGGGGAACTAAGATCCAACATGCCTACCAACCAAGAGAGAGAAAAAAAAGAAAGATATCAGGATTGCAATTCTTCTGCTATTCCTGCATAAGCTCAACTTCCGGTGATTCAGTGTCCCTCTTCATTTAGGTGGACAGAGTGTAGCTAGAGTATGCAGAACACTTAAGATCACACCTTGTTTCAAGTGTGGGTCTCCATGTTTGAGTTGCTTCTGTGCTGTGCTTAGTCACTCAGTTGTGTCTGACTCTTTGTGACCCCGTGGACTGTAGCCTGCCAGGCTTCTCTGTCCATGGGGATTCTCCAGGCAAGAATACTGGAGTGGGTTGCCATGCCCTCCTCCAAGGGATCTTCCCAACCCAGGAATTGAACCCAACTCTTTCACATTGCAGGCAGATTCTTTACCATCTGAACCACCAGGGAAGCCCAAGAATACTGGAGTGGGTAGCCTATCCCTTCTCCAGGGGATCTTCCTAACCCAGAAATCTAACCGGGGTCCCCTGTATTGCAAGTGGATTCTTTACCAGCTGAGCCACCAGGGAAGAGTTGCTTCTGAGGGACTGAGTAAGAATAGGACACGAGAGTGATTGGATTTGACATTTGATAAGATGGGTTTGGGCCTGATCTTGGGCATCCCTAGTGGCTCACAGTAAAGAATCTGCCTGTAACGTGGGAGACCTGGGTTCAACCCCTGGGTCAGGAAGATCCCCTGGAATGGTAACCCACTCTGGTATTCTTGCCTGGAGAATCCCATGGACAGAGGAGACTGACCGGCTATAGTCCATGGGGTTGCAAAGAATCGGGCACTACTGAACAACTTACGCTTTCACTTTCACTTTGATGAGCAGTTTCCTTGGAGTGGTAGGGACAGAAGCCTGCTGGAGGCCTGGGAGGGCGGAAAGTTTAACCGTGAGGTGGAGCCTGTCAGCTAAAGGATAGCATGTTGATGGTTGGAAAGGCTCCGGTGTTTTTAGAGTCAAGGGGAAAACTCAGTGGTTGAGGAGAGTGTGGAAAATTTCATGAATTAAGAGATGGCATCTAAAACCTTGCCTGGGGGATGTGTTTGTTTAGAGGTATCCAGAAAATGCCATTCATTCAGAAGAGGCCGTCACTTGGTAAGAGGGGCAATTTAAAAGCTGAGTAGGTAACTGAAATGGACAAATCATGGTGTTAAGACAATAATGATGGGGGTTGTCCCTGGATTAGAAGACTTGCAAGATCTGGTCCCTATGGACTCTTCAAACTGACCGACAAGGCTGCCTTTGATGATCAGATCCCACACCAAGGAGGAATGACTGGGAGTGAGTAAAGATTAAACAGGGCAGGGTAGCAGAGACAGGAGGATGAGAAGGTCCAGACCTACATGGGGGAGGAGACTGAACCCACCCAGGAAGCCAGGCTCACACATCAAAAGGAGCAACAGGCAGCATCAGGCAGGGTCAAATCCCACACACAGTTATTATTAGAGAGGAGACAACGGAGAGACCAGCAGCACCCTCATGGACAGTGGCTGTGCACCAGTGACCGACTATTTCAAAACAAGCCGAGAGGCGCTAAGAAAATGGTGCAAGTCATGAACGACTGGCATCGATCCGAATTTTTTAAAACTCCAGAAATCAGGTGACCGCTCCAGAAAGAATGAGACATAAAAGAAAAAGTTGTTTCAGAAATGAAGAGTGAACCAGAGGCAGCACGAGAGAGACTGAAGAGAAACAGAAAGCAAAAAAAAAAAAAGAGGACAGTTTCGAGCATTAAAAGGAAACGACAAAAGAGACAAAAAGAATTTGAGAACAAGTGCCAAATGATGAAGGTGAAAAGAACTGACTAGCTGGTTAGATGGGGCCTCTGAAGAAGAAAACCAGAGCAAGGGAAGGGAAATGAGAACAGCTTTCCTGACACGGCAGGTTTGAAACTAAATTTGAACAAATAAAGCACGTGCCTAGGAATATTGTCCTGGAGAGGATCAAGACCAAGATTCATTCTAGTAAAACAAAAAGTCACTTGGGCACAAGCAAATAGAAAGCACATGGCTAACAAGAAAGAGAATTAGAGCATCTTCCGACTTCTTCCTGCCAGAAGGAAATGGAGTGACATATTTAAGATTCTCAAGGAAGGAATCGGCCAAGAATTTTGTATCCAGAAAAAACACACCAACCAACGTTCTAACTCTGCGGACACTGACTTTATATCTTATAATTAAATTCAATTCTGACACTCACTCTGGTCGTTAGTGTCAGATTCCACAGGCTTCAGTCCCACAAGACTGACCTCACTTTAGATCTGAGTCACAAGTGCTGGGGTGACTTGGCTCCAGAGTCAAGACTACAGAGTTGTTGTTTGGTCGCTAACTCATGTCTGACTCTTTGTGACCCCTTGGATAGCAGCACACCGGGCTTCCTTGTCCTTCACCATCTCCCAGAGTTTGCTCAAACTCATGTCCATTGAGTCGATGATGCCATCCAAGCATCTTGTCCTCTGTCACCCCCTTCTCCTCTTGTCCTCAATCTTTCCCAGTGTCTGGGTCTTTTCCAATGAGTCAGCTCTTCACATCAGGTGGCCAAAGTATTGGAACTCCAGCGTCAGCATCAGTCCTCCCAATGAATATTCAGGACTGATTTCCTTTAAGATTGACTCAAGTCAGAGGCTCCTGCAAACCCTTCTCCCACTTTTTCAATTTGCTAGGATAGCTCCCAAAACTTTGGGAAACTTGTATTTACATTTGCTGGTTTTCTATAAAGGATATTATAAAGGGTACAGATGAACAGGAAGATGGAGAGGTGTGTAGGGTAAGGTCCTAAAGGGTACTGAGTGCAGGAGCTTCTGTCATCCAGGACCTGGATGTGTCCACCAGCCTGGAAGTTCTCCAGACCTTGTTGTGTAGGAGTTGTGAGGCGAATGTGATAACCACTACAGTACAGAAATGAGGTCCATCGTGTAGGAGTTGTTATGGGAATTTCATAACAGAGGCTTCATTGATGAAATCATCAGCCTTTGATTAGCTCAGTTTCCCCCGTCTATTCTCCCCTGATGTCTCATCAAACACAAGATGACAGTCTTCCTACTCCAGAGATTCCAAGGATCTTAAAAGCTCTAGTGTCATGAACCAGGGACTAAGACCAAATATTTTGGCAGAAGATGTTCCTATCAGTCAGGAAATGAAAAGGATTTTAGGAGTTCTTCTGGCCTCCCCGATGGCTCAGCAGTAAAGAATTCGCCTGCAATGTAGGAGATGCCAGTTTGACTCCTGGGTTGGGAAGATCCCCTGGAGAAGGAAATGGCAACCCACTCCAGTATTCTTTCCTGGAGAATCCCATGGACTGAGGAGCCTCGTGAGCTACAGTCCATAGGGTCGCAAAGAGTTGGACATGACTGAGCAACTACACATGCACGCCAGAGCTCTGTCAAGAATAAGGACCTGGGGCCAAAGATCAGATCTATACTTCTTATAATGTCACAATATCACAAGTTAGGATAGAAAAAGGAAAAAGAATAGAGACATTTAGTTTAGTTCTATCTTTTTTTTGTTGTTGTTAGAATACTTTTATAAACAGAAACTTTCTCATCAAATGTTTGATTCCTCTGAGGTTCAATGTGTAAAGGGAAGGTGGGTTAATGGTTTATTTTCTGCCTTTATTTACTAGTTTTCAAAATAAATAGATTTCCTCTGGTGACCAATTAGGATTTTTTACAAAAAGTACCTCATTGTGAATTTATGAATTGATTTCCCTTTGCTGGCTTTCAGTCTACTGTGGTTATTATTGGTGAACATTGGCCAGTAGATTTCTCTTTAAGCTGGGGTCTTGAGCCCTTTCCATCTGATCATTGACAATGTTTAATACTTTTCAAAAGGATTAATCTGAATTCAGATTTTAAATGGGAGTATATTACGACTGGAAGAGGGTTTTCCTCTCCATGCATTCCTGGGTTAATTATTGTTGAATGCTGAAATGTGGTTCCATGTGAATTTTATTGGGATTTTCCCTTCATAGGTATGGGAGGTATTGCCAGCATGCCGCCGCTGACCGCTGTTGCTCCTGTGCCAATGGGCTCCATTCCTGTTGTTGGGATGTCTCCCCCGCTAGTGTCATCTGTTCCTGCAGCAGGGGTGCCCCCCCTGGCCAATGGGGCGCCCCCGGTCATACAGCCTCTGCCTGCATTTGCTCATCCTGGTATGTGACCTGCTAAAGCCACAGGCTGAAGTTCTATATGTATTTTACTCGTCATTCTCATTAAGTCTTCTGTTTTCACACTCGGATTATATTTACATAGTATTTTATTCCAGAAGAATTCATCTTTTTTTTTTTTTCATTTAATGTCTCATTTTGGGGAACAGCTAGTCTAGAGAGAGGGCATGAAATTACGTACCCTTGGCTGCCATTGTGCACAAAAGTGAAGTCAACAGCTAAAACCAAGAGCATAATTCCCTTTCAAGGGCTTGATGAGAGCAGCTCAAGTTTGAACAGCATTTGAACACTTTTTAGTTCCATGTATCACTTACTACCTTTCTTCAGCTGCCATGAACTGCTAATAAACAAGCCAATCTCTTAGGAGTAGAATTATGTGGGAGATAAAAAAAGAACATTGGCTTTTTTTTTTTTTGAAGAGGTATAATGAATCAGGCATAGAGGGAAGGAAATCTAATGAATGACTATATTAAGCTTATAGTATTTCATGCTTGCTTAACTGAACAAAGGATTACAAAGTGTCTGGCTTAGCTAATTTCATTTTGAGACTTTATTCAAAGTCTTTCTTCCCTTTAAAGAAAAGGTGGCTTAGTGGTAAAGAGTCCACCTGCCTAAAGGAGACTCAAGTGTGATCCCTGGGTCAGGAAGATTCCCTAGAGGAGGAAATGGCAACCCACTCCAGTGTTCTTGCCTGGAAAATCCCACAGACAGAGGAGCCTGGTGGTCTACACGTCATGGACTCGCAAGAGTTGGACATGACTTAGCAACTAAACAGTGACAACAGAGAAAAGCATAAAGTGTAGATGTAGGTAGCCTTAGTCTGACAAATCTGAGTGGGTTCATATCAATATGGAAATTTTTTTCTTGTTTGATCTTTTAAGTACTTAGATAAGTCTGAGTACATTCAGTCATGATGGAGTGTGGGTTTAAGCCTAATCTGTGAGTCTGCCTACGCCCCTGGATTTATTACATCTGTCAGGATGTGTCTCTGTGATCTTTTGTTTTTAAGATGTTCTTGTCACAGGTAGCTTGTCTCTCATAGGTGACCATGACTGTAGGTGACATGGCAGCTGAAAAAGTGCTTGCGATTATTTTTCCCATGTTAACAGTGAATCCACGCCCCGTGTCTTGTTTTCTTTTGTGTCAAATGGTGATTGTTGCAAGGCTGTAGGCCAGGTTGGGAGAAATGCTGGTTAAGGCTCAGAGTTTTTCTCCTGACACATAGCCTGAATGAGACTCAGACGCAGAGGCTGGCCTTCTGTGGCATCACGTGTCCTCTGGCCGAGACAGGTCTGTGACTTCTGGGCTCTGACTCTGGAACTGATGCTTCAGCTGCTTCAGTGCAGTTACAAATATGCCAGCTATCTATTTAAGCTATTGCTTCTTCAGCTGTAGGAACAGATACTATAAAATGTGATACTAAATGTTTAATGAAGAGCCCAACTTTGTGGATGTAAACATTACTACCTAGTAAGGTGGTTTTACGAAGGAACAAGAAAACATTTTTGGCTAGAGGGCAGGAAGCAAGGAGGGAATGACTGTTTTTGAGTCTAGAATGGTCAGAAGGGAGAAATAATTTCTGCCTTAGAAATTATTTGATGACTCAAAAAATTTTGATGACAATGCATTTTAATTTTTAAAAGGGAAACTTGTTATTTTTGTAGAATTAAAATTATCCAACATTTATTTTTCCAGCTGCCACATTGCCAAAGAGTTCTTCCTTTAGTAGATCGGGCCCAGGGTCGCAGTTAAACACAAAACTGCAGAAGGCACAGTCATTCGATGTGGCCAGGTAAGTTCGCTTGTTTGCAAATGGATGTTGTGGTTGAAACTGTTGTCTGATTGACTCATAAATTTGAAAATGAATTAGCTACGTGTTCCTTACTTATCTTCTTTTATTTTGTAGCATGCTAATATTTGTCTTAATTCTGGATAATGTTCTAGATTTCATTATTTGTTTGTTGTAGCAATGACAGAATCAGAAACACTACTTTTCCTTAAAAAATTTAGTGTTTTTTTTTTTTTTTTTTTTTTTTCCCATGAGGATGATAAATATGTAGTAGTCCATGGTTAACTATTTTGTGTCGGTCATTTGAAAGTTTCTGTGTCGGGGCTCCCTTGGTGGTCAGTGGTTAAGAATCCCCTGCCAGTGAAAGGGACAGCGGTTCAGTCCCACAGGCCTCGGGTCAGCTAAGCCCGTGTGCCACAGCCACTGAAGTGCCTCACGCTGTAAAATAAACAAGTTTATGTATAAAATATTTTATATGAAACTCAGAGTCAAAACTGGCTCTAATTTTATCTCAGATAATCTTATGAAGCCTGTGTGGATTGTTGGCAAAACTTAGATCAGTTTTTATGAAATGAGTTATTCAAGTTAGAGAAGAGCTCTTGTTAATTGGATATGTGGCTCGATTTTGGTAAAGCTTATGTGACCTGCTGCCTTGTATTTTGGCCAGTCTTGGTTCCCATTATCTTTTATGTTTTTATTTTACCCATATTTTCCCCTTGCATAATGCTGCTCTAAAATGAAAAATTAAGTCTCTTGATAAGCTGTCTCAAAACTTTTCAAATGAGAAGATGTAGATAAAAATGATTGATTACATCTTTTCTTGTTTCAGTCCTCTTTATGAATCTTTCCTAAGTGAATCAAGTCATGTTTCCTCTTTAAAGAGAAGAGCATGTTGAATATAACTCAAAAATTCATTACCTTTAAAAAATTAATATAAAGAAAATCCATAAGCTGCAAAGCACTGTGTCAAATGCTTTATGCACAGTAACCCTTTTAATGCTCACCATCTTCTCCAGAAGATGACTATGGTTTTCTCTGTGTTATGAATGAGGAGGCTCAGAGAGTAAGTGACTTGCTCAAGGTAACTCATAAGTGATAGGGCCAACAGCTGAACTGAGGTCTTTCTGACTTTAAGGCAAATGTTCTTAAAATTTGCCCTAGTAACTTTGGTTAATTGTCGAATATAGGTTGTAAGGCGTCAGATAAGGAGTCTGGGGAAGCTAACGCTCAGAAACCCCAAACTCCCAACAAGGGACCATTTTTAAAGGCCAGGTGAAGGAAGGGAGTCACGGTGTGTTTGATCAGCTTCTGCACACCTCTAATTGATGGTGAGGTACCAGGGCAATGCCACAGGGGTTGATGCCGAAGCTGAAGCTCAGATATTTTGGCCACCTGATGCAAAGAGCCACACATTGGAAAAGACCCTGATGTTGGGAAAGATTGAGGGCAAAAGGAGAAGGGAGTGGCAGAGGATGAGGTTGCTGGATAGCATCACTGACTCAACAGACATGAATCTGAGCAAACTTGGGGAGCTAGTGAAGGACAGGGGAGCTTGACGTGCTGCAGGCCATGGGGCTGCAGAGTCAGACACCACTTAGCAACTGAACAGCAGCAACAGCAAGAGGCGGGTGATTGATGTTATCAGTCCTTAGCTTCCAGCTTCCCTTTGGTGGAGTTTTATCATCTGTAAAACAAGTCAGGAATGTGCCTCAGACCCTGTTATCTAGGTACTTCAGGGAGGAACTAAGGATTATGACTGCCGTATGGCGCATCTGCTGATTAAATTGTTACCAGTTCTCCTGGCCCAACTGTGACTTTTGTCACTACATGTTCACATCCTTTCAATCATTAATTCTTGAGCCAGATTTCTGTGACTCAAGTGGGGCCTGGGAGACCACAGCTTTTCTACAAACAAGAGACAGGCAGAGGGAAAAAAGAGAGAGGCAGAGAACATGAGGGGAGAGGTCTGTCCGAGGAAGACCCTACAGCATTCTGCTTGGTTATAAAAACACTGTTGTTGTTTTTTTTTAATAGTTTCCTTCAGTATCTTAAGTTTCTAGAAAGTTTGTGTGATGTGGCATCTAACTTTTTGGATCATGCCTTTTTAGGCCTGTTTACGTTCTCAGGAATTTGGCAGAAAACTATGATTTGATATGTGTAGTCTTAGGCACTTTGCGTTTTATATCCTACATTCCTGGGGTGGAGGGGAGAGATAATTGGCTTCTTGACAAATTGGGAAGAGTTGGAATCTGCAAAATATTAGTTTAAAATGAGAGATTTGTTGCAGAAATAGGCACAGCAGAATAGACCTCGGTAAATGATTTTACAGAGAAATACATAAAACTTGAAACAGTAAATTTTTATAAGTACTTTTCAAGTGTTTGGGAGCAGTTTCTGTGCTTTAAGCAGTGTACATAGTAAGAATAAGGACACAGATAAAGTACATAAATGAGGATTAAAAATTCACTTTAACATGTGAGAAATAGATATTTTTGTTGAAATGAAAGGACATTGCACATGGGGCGTTAGTTGTAATCTGTCCTGGAAGTGGAATGCCATTTTTTTTTACTGTCAGCTCAATCATCATGTTTAAATTACCCTATATAAACAGCGGGCTCTTAACAAACCGTGGGTACAACCAGTGTGATACTGTGTGGGAACTGATCTAAGGAACTGATCACCAGGGAGATCTACACCGAGCTGGCTGCTGGTCAGGGGTTTCCTGAGGTCAGGGGTGCTACACATTGGCAGGAAAGACCAGCCCTGCGTCGCAGTCAGAAGCAGAACTCCTTCCCTTCCTTTCTACGCTGCCGAGAAGTGTTCTCTCCTCTCTCGGAAACTCCACATGTGGGCATGTAAATTCTCAGAATGAAATAACTTCCCCTCATTAGGAAATCCATCATGTATTTTGGTGTAAGACTGTTAAACATTTTTAAAAAATTAATACCTTTAAAGGCAGTTGCTTTTGTTTGCTGTCCACATGGCTTTTAAAACCAAAAGAAGACTGGATGTTACTGTGATCACCTCAGTTCCTAGGAGATTTTCCATCCTTTTGTAGAACCTTTAAATTAGTTTAATTGTATGTATAACTTGAACCAGCCACTTGGTCTGTCCTGTTTACTCAAAGTAATAGGAAGCTCAAAATAATGAGCTTATCTGTATGCAGAGAAAGGGTTGTAACCTTAAGAAATGAAAAAAATCATGATGGAAAATTCTGAAATAGTGATTAGAAACGGAATAAAATGTTAAAGCTAGTTTTCTAGAAAGTTCTTACTTTTTAAAGAACTGGAATGTGCAGGTCCTTGCTGTTCACCCTCTTTTCCTGTCTTTCCTCCCACAGTGTCCCTCCTACAGCTGAGTGGGCTGTTCCTCAGTCATCCAGGCTGAAATACAGACAGCTCTTCAATAGTCATGACAAAACCATGAGTGGACACCTAACAGGTATTTACACATAAGAATTAATTTAGTGAAATATGGTCTCCATTCTAAATGTAAATTGTTTCTAGATATTGGGCCAAAGATTTTCCAGACTTTGCTCTATTTACCTGTACTTCTTTCTAAACAGTGTTTTCATTGTTCCTTTTATCTCATCGACTGATTGATAAGTTCTCATCAACTGATAAGGCCACAGTTACTTCATTCTCTACTGCCTCAGGCTTTTGCTTCTTGGTAATAGAACCTAGACCAAGGATCCCCCAGCATCCCAAATGCCACGAGTGTGCAAATCAAAGCACTAGAAAGGAACACTGCTATGAAGGAAACCTGGTTCACCTTCTGAAGTCCAGCTTTGGAGGTCAACTTGAAACTGCCTACTCAAAGAATCAGTGATGACTGCAGGGGCGGGGTGAAAGGGGAATGATTGGGGAGTTTGGAACCTGGCCTTGCCACTTACCAGCTGGAGTTCAATTTACCTACTTGGATCTTATCTCTTCATGTATAAAAGGTCAGAGTTAAGTTACATGCTCTCTGTGAATTAAAAAAAAGGTTCTGTTGTCTACATCAGAAAGACTCAAATGATTTTATGATGCTGTCCAGAAATCTTTCTAATAAGGGGTGGTGGTGTTTAGTTGCTCAGTCATGTCCAGCTCTTTGTGACCCATGGACTGTAGCACTCCAGGCTTCCCTGTCCATCACCAACTCCTGGAGCTTACTCAAACTCATGTCCACTGAGTCGGTGAAGATTCCCTGAGTTGATTTATCTGATACACCTCATTAGATGGGTATCCCCCTGTTCCTTCCCAACTTGATGTATATACTATTGCATGGTCTTAAAAGATACACTCATAAAAAAAAAGAGTTCTTCTTTAATCAAAGTGATATAAGTAGCTCTACAATTCTAGGCTTCCCTTGTGTCTCAGATGTTAAAGAGTCTGCCTGCAATGCAGGAGATCTGGGTTTGATCCTTGGGTTGGGAAGATGCCCTGGAGGAGGGCATGGCAGTACACTCCAGTTTTCTTGCCTGGGGAGTCCCACGAACAGAGAAGCCTGGTGGCTACAGTCCGTGGGTTTGCATAGAGTTGGACAGGACTGAGTGACTAACATACGCACAACAGAATTCTGGAGCTGCTATTCTTGCTAGTCCTTTTCTCAAAGAGGTATTTTATTATCTCCTTGCATTCTGAAACAGTGACTGTGTTATTTGGTTATTCATATGCTAATCTCAGAAGCTAAAAAGTCTTAGTCATTGTTTGAACTAAACTTTTGACTTCATTGAATTATCTCTGTCCTTTACATTCCTGCTTCCTTGCCCAATCATGGGTACCCATTATAGGCTTTGTGAACTTGAGATTTCATTTATATCCTTAATATTTTCTTCTAAGCCAGTACTCTTTTCATGAATGCAGGCTTCCGCAGGAGGTTGCTCTGTTATGCTAAGATACTGTCTTCACTGTTGCTGATCTAGTTTAATGTTTCTTAACCTGACCTTAAGACTTAACAGAGTCCCATATTAGAATTGCAAAAGACAATAGGGATCACAGACTTTCTCTTTAAAGGGCAAAATACTAAATAGTTTAGGCTTTCAGTCATACACTGTTGTAACTATTCAGCTTTGCCATCGCAGTATGAAAGCAGCCACAATATGTTAAGTGAATGGGCAAGCTATGTTTCAGTGAAACTTTATTTACAAAAACAGCTGGAGGACTGGAGAACGCCTATGGACTGTGGTTTACCAATTCCCGTTCTAGATCATTTCCCTCATTTCAGAGACGAAAGAACTTCCTCTTAGAGAGGGAAAGTGATTTTATTAATGTCACATGTCATTAGAGAGTGGAAGAGTCAAGAGTGGAATCCATATCTCCTGATATCCAGGTCCAGGGCTAGTTTTTAAAGTTTATTGTTACATTTTTTATCAAGTAAGTGAAATATGAACTTTCTTTTATATAGTTCTGTAGTGGGCACAGTGTTGTTACAAGTATAAATGAAAGCTTTCACTAAACTTATGCTGATTCTACTTTTATATTGCCAGTATTCTAAATGCAGTGAAAGAAAGAGTTAGTCCCTTAGTCATATCTGACTCTTTGCAACCCCATGGACTGTAGCCTGCCAGGCTCCTCTGTTCATGGAATTCTGCAAGCAAGAATACTGGAGTGGGTAGCGTTCCCTTCTCCAGGGATTTTCCCGACTCAGGAATCGAATCCCAGTCTCCTGCATTGCAGGCACCATTTCAGCCACCAGGGAAGCCCTCTAAATACAGTGTTAGAGACTAAATAAAATGATCGGTGAACTCTCCTCATTCCAGTATACCGAAGACCAAGCAAAATATTATACATGATAATCTCCCCAGCATAATTGCTACCACTTTGCATTCCTTGATCTATTACCTGTCATCCTGGGCCCACCCCTTGGAAATCATTGAAGGACATGAGACATTTGTCGCTCTCTTCTTAACACTAGTTTATTTAAACATTCAAAATCTTCCATTGTAGGCTTCCTGGTATCTAAAGCTAGTTTCATGCCAGAAATGAAGATATATACACAAGTATTTTAAGAAATGAGAGCTAATTTTGAGAGCAAAGTTGAAATTCCAGGAATTCTTCTTTATCACAAACCTAGGAAATGGCTGTGATATTGGCCATTTATGCAACCATGAGCAAATTTTTTTTTAAGTCTGCATAATGAAATGGGTAGAAGAGTTTTCTCTAAGGTCACTTCCTCTTTTGAGATTCTCTGACTCTTGTCTAAATTTGATAGTCATCATGATGGAGGTGGCAGAGGGTGGCAGATGATATTGCATTTAGAGAGTTCAGCTTTGTGAATAAAAACCTGATACAAATAGAGATGGTCACCTGGACCAAAGGGCAGGTTATATATTGAAACTCTTATTTTTTACATACTCATTCCTCATTAAACATCTATTTAACAAAAATTTATTGGCTGTGTGCCAGGCGCTATGCTTTGTGTTTTTTCCCTTTTTCACTGGGGCTTAATTTCCTTATTGAAAAGCCCATTGGGTAATAGCAAATATTGTTTAAAGCACTGTGATTGCATGAGATTGCATAGTACCTGTGTGCAGAACACTGATCTTCCTAGACAGTGAAGATTTGCTGATTCATCTTTATTTTTTTTCCTGGCTTTCATTTAGGTCCCCAAGCAAGAACTATTCTTATGCAATCAAGTTTACCACAGGCTCAGCTGGCTTCAATATGGTAAGGAATGAAAAGTCCCTTGGTTTATATAAAGTGGAAATTTTATTTCTTAAATAGATAGGGCCTAATGAGTCTTTAGATTGACACTGTTATTTATAAGGGGTGATATATGGAGTATGCTTAATTTTTCAGTGAGTTTTAACTCACAATGATTCAGTAGTTAAAATGATTTAAACTTGTCCCTTTTACTACCCTCTTTTGATTTTTAAAAATACAGAAGCAGAGAGATTAATATAATGAATTCTCAAGAACTCATCAGTTCAGTTCAGTTCAGTTCAGTCGCTCAGTCGTGTCCGACTCTTTGCGACCCCATGAATCGCAGCACGCCAGGCCTCCCTGTCCATCACCAACTCCTGGAGTTCACTCAGACTCACGTCCATTGAGTCAGTGATGCCATCCAGCCATCTCATCCTCTGTTGTCCCCTTCTCCTCCTGCCCCCAATCCCTCCATAACACATCCTAAATAAATGTCCCCTCATGGCTAGTCCTGCCTCTCCCCTTCTTTCAATTATTTTAAGCCAAATCTCAGTCATTATATCATTTCCATCTGCAAATATTTCAGCCTGTATCTTGAGAAGACATAGGAATTTTTTTTCTACATGACCATAATACTAAAAGTCCACTTAAAACTGTTAATAGGAATTCTTATCATTAAGTTAATCAGATAGTGTTTAAATTCCTTAGATTGTCTCATAATTTTTTATAGTTGATTTGTTAAAATCAGGACTAAAATAAATCTATATTTTGTAACAGATGGTTGATACACCTTTTAAGTCTCCTTTAACCTATAAATTTCCCCTGGTCTTATTCTCCCCTATCCCTTACCCACCCCCACCAAAAAAACCCCAGATCATTTGTCCTATGCTTTCTTCCAGCCCACCTTTAGCTGATTGCACCCTTGTGGTGTTAATTCATTCTTGTATTTCCTGTAGATTGGAAATTAGATCTAAGGTAGAGTTTCTCCACCTCAGTGCTGTTGACATTTTTGGCATGATAACTCTTTGCTGGTTAAGTAGTGTCTCTGGCCTCTGCCAACTCCAGTAGTATGATCCCCCCGTCCCCAACATGTGACAATCAGAAATGTCTCAGACACTGACAGATGTTCTTTGCTGTACCAAATCAATCAGTGTTTGAGAACTACTGATTCAGATCTGAGGAGAACCACTTGTCAGATTCAAATTTGATTTTTTTTTTTTTTTGCAAAGTGCATCAGAGATGATACTGAGTACTTTTAACAGGAGGCACACAAATGTCTCTCTATTTTGTAATTAATTTTTGTTTTTTTTTCCGGCTGTGCCGCGTGGCTTACGAGAGCTTAGTTCTCTAATCAGGGATCAAACCTGTACCCTCTGCAATGGAAAAGCAGAGTCCTATCCACTGGACCACCAGGGGGTTCTCTGTAATGATTTTTAGTAGCTATTGATGAGCATTGCCTAAATCCTGTAGGATTCTTTACACTTAAATATTAACTAGAATGGTTTCTTCAGGAGTGTTTCTCTCTCAGTTATGCATTATTCATTGATTCTGCCAGGAAGATAAACCCGGTCTGCACTGCTTACCTGCTAGGATCCTAATTTTGCTGCAGGCACGTTGATTTGGTTGTTTCATAAGTGGTCAAGCTCTAGGTCAAGCCCAGCCTGGCCCTTTCTGTTTTGTATTAAAGAGCCTACCTTTTGCATTAGAGTAATAATAGACCAGTTAGCAAACATCTTATCTTTGTGACACATCCAGACCTCTTGAAGTCTGGATGTGTACCAGTATCCTAGGACCCTCTGAAATAAAAGCTAAAGACCTCACATTTATGGAGGCTGGTTGTTTTCATGACACTAGCATATAATGAAATGTGTGTACCAGCATCTGGAGGCAAGGAAGGGGTGACTGTAAAGAGACAGGGAAATTTGGGCAGTGATGAAACTGTTCTGTTTCATTGTAGTAGCCATACAACTGATTGTGTTTGTCAAAACTCACAGAACCATACTGTATAAAAGGGGTGGATATTACGTAAATTGTACCTTAAAAAAAAAAAAAAAGTTTATGCCACCTGAGGAAATTTCAGACTTTGGAGGAGTTTCTTGATTTATGGCATCAGCAAAGCCCAGTTAGTTGCTCAGTGTAGCGTCTGTTCTGTTGACATCTTAGCAAACAGCTTTGTTGTCTTGCATTCTCTTTTTGGTGTCCAGTTGTTTTTTTAAAAAGTCATATTCTTGGACTTGCTGGGGAAGGTCTGTTTAATTAGCTAATCCTAAATTAAGATTATAAAGAACAGTGGTGATTAAATCGTGAGGTTAAGGAACAGAAAACACCTTGCCTCTGGTTGGAGGCCGTGAAGACCCACCCTTGGAGTCCTGGATCAGGGGTTGGTCCAGTTAGCTAAATGTTGTCTGCAGCTGATTTTGTAGGTGAAGTTTTGTTGTAAAGACAGCTATGCCCATTCATTTCTTTGTATACTGTCTGTGGCTAGTTTCCTGCTGGAGCAGCAGAATTCAGTGTGATAGTGATTGTGTGTTCTGCAAAGCTTAAACATTTAGTATCTGACCTGATAGTCTGTGGAGCATGGTGTTTAAACACACATGGAATGTGAGTATGACATAGCTTAAATGGGTGCAAGGACTGAGAAGCATGTAATTATAATCACAGTTAACATCTGTTGAATGCTGAGCACCATCCCAGCTAGATGGGTTGTCTCATTTTGTCTTTGTAACAGTGGTATGAAGTCGGTACGATTTTTATAAATGGAGGTACAGAAGGACTCAACTGGCATAGAGTCAGAATGAGAAAACAGATCATTGAAATCACTCGTGAATAGTAACGAGCATGCATTTTCATGAAACTAGATTACAATGAACTTTCTGTTGAATAGGAATCTTTCTGACATTGATCAAGATGGAAAACTCACAGCAGAAGAATTTATCCTGGCTATGCACCTCATTGATGTAGCTATGTCTGGTCAACCACTGCCACCGGTCCTGCCCCCAGAATACATTCCACCTTCCTTTAGGTAAGGAATATTTGGTTCTCATAAGAAATTGTGTGCTAAGTATGTTCATTTCAAACTTGGCTTTGTTGGCTGTATATCTTATGTGCATTTTTTCTTCTTGGCAAGTGAATGAAATCTCCACGTATTGAACTGAATCTTCTTAGGCAGCTTTTGTGTTAATCTTTGCCTGTTCCGTACTTTAAAGTACTTAAATAGACTGTTAGTAAAACAATCAAGTATAACATCACAAAGTTGGTGCTTTTGAGACTATCCATGTAATCAAAACTCATCAAATGTTAAAGTGAAACATCAGCCTGCACATAGAAAATAAATAACGGAGATTCTGCCTGTGAATTCTACACATTCCAGAGGTAACAAAATGCTGGCAATGTAGAAATTATAATCAGCAAAATAATGAAAGAAAATTATCCTGGTCTGAATTACAATCTCAGTGGAGAGGTCAAGAGGGTAGTTCAGAGTCCAATTGGGAGGACTGGTATCCCCCACCCACACACAGCCGTGTACGCATAGCCCTCTCAGACAACTGCCTCTCAAAGCTTTAACTCAAAAGACAAATTTGAGCTCTTACAAGTGCACAGAAGAACAAAAGAAGCCCAGATAAGAATTTCTGTCCCGATTCCTCCAATGTCGGGAAAGATTAGGGGCAAAGTCTCCATAAAAGTATGAGACATGGAACCATTGCGGTCAGCACATATGAAGTACGGGGAAGCTGAGAACACGGTGTAGGAAGAAACCAGTAGCTGGACAGTTTGTTCATAAAATCTCACAGCTGCAAGAATCATAAGAGACACTTAACACTGGTGGGTATGTTTGTATGTGTATGTGTGTGTGTGTGTTAGTTGCTCAGTTGTGTCCGTCTCCAGGCTTCTCTGTCCATGGAGGTTCTGCAGGCAAGAAGAATGAAGTAGATTGCCATGCCCTCCTCCAGGGGATCTTCCCAACCCAGGGATCAAACCCGGGTCTCCTGCATCGCAGGCAGACTCTTTGCCATCTGAGCTGCAAGGTGGAAGCTGACATAAAGAAAGCATAGAAAGAAGATAGGTAGACTGGTTTAAAAGAGACAGATAATGGGGAAAGTGAAACTAGCTGGTAAACTATGTGATTTAAGGACTATTAAGTGTAGTCATTCCATGTGTTTATTAAGAGAGCAAATGTAGAGATTCTGGAAAGGGAAAGGAGATGCTCACAATTAGCGGAGTTGCTAGTCTTCCCTTGGAAGAATTTAATATTCCACAGGAAGGAAACTATGTCTCAGACACTGCTCCAACCACTTGATGATTGTTAACTGATTTAATCCTTTGAAATTGTCCTAATTTTGTGATGGTTCTAAATACTTAAATGAACTTGGGATTCATAGTCTGATGACATTCAGATATTCATTTTTTAAAAACTCTTTATATAAATGGAGAAGAGCACATCTTTATCTTTTCCTCACCAAAAATGTCATCTGCTCCATTTTCTATGGCATAATCTTTAAAAGGTGGTTTTTCATGGTTTGCTCAATTCTATCTTGGCAGCTAGACGTGAAACCATTTTCTTTTTTCCACAATTGCAGAAGAGTTCGATCTGGTAGTGGTATATCTGTCATAACCTCAACTTCGGTGGATCAGAGGTTGCCAGAGGAACCAGTTTTGGAAGATGAACAGCAACAACTAGAAAAGAAACTACCTGGTAAGACAGTCTTCATACTGGAATTTTACAGCCTGTTAGAGATTTTCTGTCTCTAGGGCAAAGATGGAGGTAAAATGTATTTAGCTAATGACATTATTGCTATGTTTCTTTACCTGACCTTAGTCAGAAAGGAGACACTTTGCATATGCTTTTTGGATTTTAATATATGTATAGAATGTACTGATGCACCTTTGTTCTAGCTCTGAAATTGAAATCTATTTAACACTTACCAGAAATTTTATAAATGTTATCTATTAAGCACTGAAAATTGATAAGTCTTTAAGGTAATGGCTTAATACCACCAGTATAGAAATAGAATATAAAGTTGCCGTCTATTGTTTTCTCATGTTGTTATAGAATCGAAAGCTCCTTGATAGCAAGAAGCTATTTTAAATTTAATAGGAACCTAATTTAAATTACCCTCATTTACAATGAGAAATTCATCATACTATTAAAATATTCTCTGGTGGTTATGAATTATTAATATGAGATGGTAATTGATACTAAGACACCCTGATGAAATTTATTATGGAGTCAAGAGAAAATGGTAAATACCCTGTCAGTGTCATTTTGCTGCATTTCAGG
Source organism: Bos mutus (assembly GCF_027580195.1). Taxonomy (NCBI): domain Eukaryota; kingdom Metazoa; phylum Chordata; class Mammalia; order Artiodactyla; family Bovidae; genus Bos; species Bos mutus. The sequence continues at coordinate 1,043,952 of NC_091617.1, read as the reverse complement.
TGCTCAGGGAATAATCGACCTGCTGAGGACACTACTAGCTCTCCCGCCCTCCTCTTAACTAAATTACTTTTTGTTTACTGAAACTGCTTCCGGAAAATGTTCTTTATGGAAGTGTGTTGAGTAGAGTGAAGAATCTAAACGTTAATAATACATGGTCCATGCCCTCTAGAAGGTTAGGATACAACTGAGGATTTAAGACATCCATATAAAAACCATCAAAGCAATGCATAACTGTGATAAATTCATGAAGGCAGAATTATAGATACACAGCAGAGCTTACTTGTGGTTGGTTAGCACAGACTGGCAAACACACTGGCAGTTAAATCTCTATGGAAGAGGTCACAGTGGAGTTGAGATTTGAAGATCAACAGGGTCATTACAGGGCTGGGAAAGAGGAACATTTCAGGTTAATAATCATGGGAATAAAGTCTTCAAGCAAATAAGAACAGGAATCCTTAGAATTTGGAATTTTCTTTTTCTGTTGGTGGAAGATATTTAATTATTTTTTGGCTGCACTGGGTCTTCATTGCCATGCAAGGGCCTTCTATAGTTGAGGTGAGCTGGGTCAACTCTGAATTATGGTGTGCGGGCTTCTCATTGCAGTGGCTTCTCTCTGTTGCTGAGCAAAGGCTCTGGACAAGCTGGTTTCAGTAACTGGAGCTCTCAGGCTTAGTTGTCCCACGGTGTGTGGAGTCTTCCTGGACCAGGGATCGAACCCATGTCCCCTGCATTGGCAGGTGGATTCCTGTCTACTGTGCCACGAGGGAAGTCCAACATTTCAAGTGTTGAACAAGATGTGACATTATTAGAGGTTTTGGTTAATGCATTCTTTCTTTCAACAGCTGTTTATTATGTGCCTCTGTGTATCAGAAATGGGGCCAGATTTTGGAATTAAAAAGGTATATAGGGACTTTCAGTTTTTGTTGTTTTTTTTAATTGAGGTAAAATTTGCTTAACATAATATTGATCATTCAAAGTCAGCTAGTCTGGGTGCCTTAAACAGCAGCAATTTACTTCTTACAGTTCTAGAGGATAGAAAAGTGCATGATCAGGATGTCATCCAATTCTGTTCCTGGTGAGTGCGCTTTTCCTGACTTGCAGATGGCTGCACTCTCACCAGATCCTCACTTGGCCTTTTCTGGGTGTGTACTTTTGCCTGGAAAATCCCATGGATGGAGGAGCCTGGTGGGCTGCAGTCCATGGGGTCGCTAGAGTCGGACACGACTGAGCGACTTTACTTTCACTTTTCACTTTCATGCATTGGAGAAGGAAATGGCAACCCACTCCAGTGTTCTTGCCTGGAGAATCCCAGGGACAGGGAACCCTGGTGGGCTGCCGTCTATGGGGTCACACAGAGTCAGACACGACTGAAGCGACTTAGCAGCAGCAGCAGCAGCACATGAAAAGAGAAAGATGACTCTCTCTTTTCTTATAAGGCCACTAATTCATAACGAAGGTTCCATAGTCATGACTTTATCTTAACCCGAATTATAAAGGTCCCCTCTCCAAATACCAGCCCACTGCTTCCACGTCTGAATTGATAGGGTGGAAAACACTCAGTCCAAAACAATGGCCATAGCTAGTTACTCAACATTCTCCCTTTTCCCCAGTCCCTAGTAATCATCAGCCTGCTATCTGTGTCTTTGGATTTACCCCCTCTGAATATTTCATAGAAATAGTATTATGCAGTTGGTGTTCTTTTGTCTGGCTTCTTTCACTTAGCGTAGTATTTTTGAGATTTTATCCACAATGTTGTTCAGTTGCTCAGTTGTGTCCTACTCTTTGCAACCCCATGGACTGCAGCATGCCAGGCTTCCCTGTCTTTCACCATCTCCCAGAGTTTGCTCAAACTCATGTCCATTGAGTCGGTGATACCATCCAACCATTTCATCCTTTGCTGTCCCTTTCTCCTCCTGCTTTCAATCTTTCCCAGCATCAGCGTCTTTTCCAATGAGTCAGCTCTTTGCATCAGGTTTCCAAAGTATTGGAGCTTCAGCTTCAGCATCAGTCCTTCCAATGAATATTCAGGACTGATTTACTTTAGGATTGACTGGTTTGATATCCTTGCAGTCCAAGGGACTCTCAAGAGTCTTCTCCAACACCACAGTTCAAAAGCATCAGTTTTTCGATTTTCAGCCTTTTTTGTGGTCCAAGACCTCCTGGAGAAGGGAATGGTTACCCACTCCAGTATCCTGGCCTCCAGAATTCCATGGACTGTATAGTCCATGGGGTTGCAAAGAGCCAGACATGACTGAGTGGTTTCCACTTTCACTTTTCTCACATCCATACATGACTACTGGAAAAAGATAGCTTTGACTATTCAGACCTTTGTTGGTGAAGTGATGTCTCTGCTTTTTGATACGCTGTCTAGGTTTGCATGTATCATTTACTTCATTCCTTTCTCTGGCTGAGAGGACTTGCAGTTTTAAAGTGGGGGAGTGAAATGGGTGTTGCCTCTTCTGAAACCACAAAGGAGCAAAAAGAACAAGAAAACAAAACGTGCTTACCATCTCTGATCTCTCATCTAACTGCCTTGTTTAAGGAAAGTGTCTTCAGTGGAGGCCAGGCAGGAACGTGGGAAGAAGCCAAAAGGATGCTCACAGCTACATATCTCAAGACAAAGTGTGAAGTGACAGTTCTTGAAATAGATTGGGAACAATGGGAATGGCGTGCTGCACAGGCTGGGAGCGAGAGCTTCCAGTGTCTGGGGTTGGCTCCCAGGAGAAGCATGTGAGGCAAACAAAAAGCTGAGTTGACACTGCTGAAAACACAGAAGGGACATAGAGCATGGAATTTTTTTTTTTAAAGTAAAATAAAATGGGTGCAAACAGTGTTAGCAAGGATCAGAGAAAAAAAATTGTTGACCTGAGGATCGTCTAAAATTCATTACCTTGGTGTTCTTCAAAGAAGGAAACTGAATAATAGGTTGGAAAAACTAGTTTACTGAGTGTCCTCTGCATAGTGATTAGGGCACAACCTGCTCTTCAGTGTGAAACCCAGGAGGAGACATATCATCTTACCTCTATTTCCAGAAACCATTCTGTTTGTTAAAATTGAAAACAGAATGGCACAGTTTTATGCAAAGGAAAAAGAGATAGAAAGGGAAGGACTTTCCTGGTGGTCCAGTGGTTAAGACTCTGGGCTCCCAATGCAGGGAGCTAGGGTTCAATTGCTGGTTGGGGAATTAAGATACCTCACGACTGCTGGCCAAAGAAAAAGAGGTAGAAAAGGAGAAGTTTGTGGTATAGAGGAGAGAGAGGGTCAGTTGCTGAACCAAGGTCATAGAAAAAGGAAAGGATAAAGTAACAGGGAAGGTATGGAGAATGAGTGATGGAGAAGTTCTGTTGAAAGATTATTCCAGAAACTGAGTTTTGGGCGTTCTGAATGCTATGATGCGGTTCATCTGCAGGGGAGGGTATGTAAAGGAGACGCTGAGTGAAAGGGCCTGTACCTGGTGCTTATTCGTGAGGGCAGAGGCGGGCGGGAAGCTTAGGGAGTTCGTATCTGCAGGTCCGTTACTCATTGACGATGTGCTGTGGAGTTTTTCGTTTGAAAGTGTCTGTTGAACATCATATGGCTTTTCATAATCGTCCTATCTCTTGTCTGAAAGTAACCTTTGAAGATAAGAAACGGGAGAACTTTGAACGGGGCAACCTGGAGCTGGAGAAGCGGAGACAAGCTCTCTTGGAGCAGCAGCGTAAAGAGCAGGAGCGCCTGGCCCAGCTGGAGCGGGCAGAGCAGGAGAGGAAGGAGCGGGAGCGCCAGGAGCAGGAGCGCAAAAGACAACTGGAGCTGGAAAAGCAGCTAGAGAAGCAGCGGGAGCTGGAGCGGCAGAGGGAGGAGGAGCGAAGGAAGGAAATCGAGAGGCGGGAGGTGAGCAGCTGGAAACAGTCGTGTCATTAACACGGGCGCTCTTCTAGAATCGTTTAAGTGTCAGTAGTATATCAGGCCTTCCCTGATGGCTCATCAGGTACAGAATCCACCTGCAGTGCAGGAGATGGCAGGAGACACAGGTCCGATCCCTGATCTGGGGAACTGAGATTCGCACATGCCATGTGCTTAGTCGCTCAGTCGTGTCCAATTCTCTGCGACCCCGTGCACTGTAGCCCCGCCAGGCTCCTCTGTCTATGGGATTCTCCAGGCAAGAATACTGGAGTGGGTTGCCATGCCCTCCTCCAGGGGATCTTCCTAACCCAAAGATCCGAACCTAGGTCTCCCACATTGCAGGCAGATTCTTTATACCATCTAAGTTTGAAGAAACAAAATTTTAAGAAGGCATAAAAATATGGCCGTCCCTGATGGCTCAGTGGTAAAGAATCTGCCTGCCAGTGGTAAAGAATCTGCCTGCCAGTGCAGGAGATGCGGGTTTGATCCCTGGAATGGGAAAATCCCCTGGAGAAGGAAATGGCACCCAGTCCAGTATTCTTGTCTGGAAAATCCCATGGACTGAGGAGCCTGGCAGGCTATACTCCTTGGTGTCACAAAGAGTCAGAGACAAGTGAGTGACTGAGCACAACACAACAATAATACATTAACCCAGTCTTGTTTTTTTCTTTTTACAGTTCAGTAGTTTTAGTTATTCACAAAGTTGTGTGACCATCACCACTGATTCATCACCCTGAAAAGAAATTCGTTAACCATTAAGGAGTTACTACTCCCCTTTCCCATTGCGCCTTGCCCTGAACAACCACAGATTTGCTTTCTGTCTCTACACCTTTGCCTATTCTGGACATTTTGGATAAACGGAATGATAGAATATGTGGCTTTTTGTGTCTGGCTTTCACTTTCAAGGTTCATCCAGTGTGTAGATTGAATAAATACCTATTCCTTTTTATAACTGAGTAATATTCCGTTACCTGGATAGACAACATTTTATTTATCTACTCATCAATTTGATGGACATTTGTTTTTTTTTTTTTTTTTTTCTACCTTTTGGGTATTTTGAATAACATTGCTGTGAACATTCATATACAAGTTTTTGATAACTGAGTCTTATGACAAACTATTGCTATCAATTATGTATTTTTTAGCCTTTTTTCTGCGTTCATATACACATATAGAAATAGAAAGGTTCATATGGTGGAGAGGCTGAGCGTTTACTGAAATTGTTTTTTTAACCACTGTAATGGTACCACACTAGATAATTAAAGTGTTTGTCACCTTTTTCTTTTTCCACTTTAGAAAACAAGTCTAGTAATCTTTACTGTATTTTATGGAAGGCTTCCTAAATTTGGTGCCATACCTGGATGTGGGCCAAGCCAATCTCTTGTCTGTCTTTCCAGTTTTAGTATGTTGTGACAGAAGCAATGCCGTGATCCTCTTGTGTGGATGAAATGTATTTTAAAGATGAGGGATTTTTTTTCTTTATAAAAAAATAATATGGTTTCATCTCCTGATGAATGCTTTTGAAAACTTCTAGCTTCTAAGGTGCCTTTTCATTTAGGCACATACACACAGATAATAGCAAGATTTTCCTTTCCAGAATGACAACCAAAAGATAGGCCACCTTTCCTTCTTTAATTTTTTTTTTTAAAGCATTTCAGAGTGTTTGTTCAGAACTATATAATGGCATTTACGATGTGCCAGGCATTGGTTAAGTTCCTGGAGATGTTGTGGTGACTAGGTACCCACCTGTCCTCCAGGCCCTTACAGTGTAGCTGGAGCACAAATATGTAAGAAGCAGTTATGATACAATGAAGAGTGCCAGGTGCCCTGACACTTCCTCTGCCCAGCAGCCATCAGAGTCAGGGTTGAAGAGAGCTGACGTTGCTGGAAAAATTACAGAGCCTTCTGTGCTAACAAGGAAACAAATGATTAGGGACATAGGAGTCATGGACTTTTAAAGCTTGAGATAAATAATTTCTCCTATGACAGAAGAAATAATAATTACTCGTTTGATGGAAGAAAGTTTTTTTTTGTTTTGTGTTTTAGTTCTGGGGGTTTTCCTAGGTTAACTTGCCTTTTTTGAAAAGATAATTTTGTTGTATTTATTTGGCTGCTTTAGGCTGAGCGACTTCACTTTTCACTTTCATGCATTGGAGAAGGAAATGGCAACCCACTCCAATGTTCTTGCCTGGAGAATCCCAGGGACAGCGGAGCCTGGTGGGCTGCCGTCTATGGGGTCGCACAGAGTCGGACATGACTGAAGCGACTTAGCAGCAGCAGCAGCAGGTCTTAGTTGCAGCATGTGGGATCTTTAGTTGAAGCATGTGGTGTCTAGTTCCTTGACCAGGGATTGGACCCGGGCATGCTGCATTGGGATCTCGGAGCCCTAGCCACCAAGGAACTCCCATAATTTTCCTTGTTTTCTTTTATGAGTCAGTAAATAAGGAAGAGCAGGTTTACTTACTACACCAAGCATCCTTAAAGACCTAAGGAATCGAATGTCAGTGATCCAATAGTCCTTTTTGTTCTCAACCCATGTGACTGTGATTGCCTTTCTGAATATTCTCTTTTTTCCCATAGAAGTAATAACATATTTGTATGAAATGTTGTGCTGTTTTATAATGAAAATCACTTGTCATGTTTAATACCATTTCATCCCTAAAAGAAAAGACTTACGAGATGTAACGTTTATTAAGAGACATTGAAGAGTGTAAGAACTGAGCAGTTAATAAATCGTCTGTTTGTGTATGTCACAGGCTGCGAAACGGGAGCTTGAAAGGCAAAGACAGCTTGAATGGGAACGGAATCGAAGACAAGAACTATTAAATCAAAGAAACAAAGAACAAGAAGACATAGTTGTACTGAAAGCAAAGAAAAAGACTTTGGAATTTGAATTAGAAGCTCTAGTGAGTAGTTTGATTGTGCTTTGGGAACCCACTTGCATTGAATTGTTAAATGCTAATGATTCTTATTATTTTTCACTTGTTAAAGAATGATAAAAAACATCAATTAGAAGGAAAACTTCAGGATATCAGATGTCGACTGACAACCCAAAGGCAAGAAATTGAGAGCACAAACAAATCTAGAGAGTTGAGAATTGCAGAAATCACCCACCTACAACAGCAATTACAGGTGAGAAAATATGTCCCTTAAAAGCCTTTTGGCTTCCTTTCTTTGATTCACTTCATTCACTTATTCACGCAGCAAGCATCCAGCAGGCCAAGATGAAGCAGACAGGGTACTTGCCTGAAAGTACTTGTTGCTCAGTTGCTAAGTCGTGTCTGACTCTGTGACCCCATGGACTGCAGCACCCAGGCTTCGCTGTCCTTCACTATCTCCCAGAATTTGCTCAGACTCATGTCCATTGAGTTGGTGATGCCGTCCAATCAGCTCATCCTCTGAAAGTAGGCTGTCTGGTAATTCAGCACACTTGCTGGGACTGCTGCATGCCAACTCAGTGCAAGCACCGGTAAGCACTGAGGATCCAGCAGTGGATAGCAGAGACAAACCCTGCCCTCATGGAGCTTACCTTCTGTCTGCAGGGTAGACAAGTACTCAGGAAATAAGACTAGCATGTTCTCTATTAGAAGAGGGAAAGTTGCTCTGGAGAGTGAGTAGGGAAGAGAGTCTCCAATAGAGAGGACTGTGATTTTAAGTAATGTGGTCAGGTCAGGCATCTCTGTGAGTATGATGTTGGGGCAAAGACTTGAAAGAGGTGAATGGCTGAGCCAGATGGACATCTAGCAGAGCAAGTTCTAGGTAGGGCAACAGTTGTGCAGAAGAACTAAGGCTATAAGCTGGTCTCTGGGATGCCAGTTACAGCAAGGAGACAGCTATGGTTGGAGCAGCTGGGGACTGGATCATGCAGGACCTGTAGTCTACTCCTGGGACTTTGGCTTTACCATGATAACCACAATAAAGAAGTGCAATTAAGTATATCAGGAGGAGTTCCAGAGATACGTGTATAGAGAATAGTTGGAGACACAATGGAGTACTCTAAGCAGTTCTGCTTTCATTTTATTACCTATTCAGCTTTCACCACCAAGTTGTTAAAATTTCATCTGGTTTGGTTTTAAGTGTTGAGTTAGAGGGGGTATCCAATTCATGTAGATACTGTTCTGCATACCGTCCTAAAAGGTGATCAGTTTTGGACACCGTGACTTTAATTTCAGCTTCTTTTTCTCAGCCTGACAGTTTTGAGATTTATCCATATTTTTGAGTGACTCAGTCCTTTGTTCCATTTCATCAGTTCAGTCAGTTCAGTCACTCAATTTTGTCCAACTCTTTTTGTGACCCCATCCCTATCCATCACCAATTCCCAGAGCTTGCTCAGACTCATGTCCATCAAGTCAGTGACGCCATCCAACTATCTCACGCTGTCGTCCCCATCTCCTCCTTTACCAGTGAGTCAATTCTTCGCATCAGGTGGCCCAAGTATTGAACTTCAGCTTCAACATCAGTCCTTCCAATGACTATTCACGACTGATTTCCTTTAGGATTGACTGGTTTGATCTTGCAGTCCAAGGGACCCTCAAAAGTCTTCTCCAACACCACAGTTCAAAAGCATCAATTCTTTGGCATTCAGCTTTCTTTATAGTCCATCTCTCACATTCATACATGACTACTGGAAAAAGCAGAGCTTTGACTAGGTGGAAAATTTGGCATTACTTTGTTGGCAAGGTAATGTCTCTCTCCTTTTTAATATGCTGTCTAGGTTGGTCATAGCTTTTCTTCCTTTTCATCACTGAGTAGTATTTCCTTATTTATCCCATTACCTGCTGAGGGACATTTAGGTTTTTTCCAGTTTTGGACTTTATGACTAAAGCTGCAATGAGTATTTACTTATATTTCTTTATGTGGAAATATATTTTATTTCTCTTGGTTAAATTTTAGGAGGGGAATTACTGTCATATAAGTATGTGCTTAGCCATGTCAGAGTCTATCAAACTGTTTCTACAGTGGTTGTGTCATTTCACATTCTCACCAGTGGTGCACCAGCCCTTCAGCTGCTCCTCACTGTCGCCAACACTCCCTTTTGTCATTGTTTTTAGCGTCTCTGGTGGGTGGGCAACAATGTCTCATGTAACTTTAATCTGCATCTCCCTGAAGGCTGAATGCTGTTGGCTGTTGGTTCTTATGTGTATTAGTGTGCATCTTCTGTATGTGTTTTGTGAACAAATCTTTAACTCATCCTTTATTGGGTTGCTTATCTTATTATCAGAGTTCTTTATATAGTCTTATAAGAAGTCCTTTGTCAGATAGGTGTTTTGCAAATATTTTCACCTAGTCTCTGGCTTGCCTTTTCATTTTTGTAATGGTGTTTCTTAAAGGGCAGGTGTTTTAACTTTTAAAGTTCAATTTATTTTTTCTTTTACGGTTTTTTATGTTCTATCCAAGAAAGCTTTGACTACCCCAAGATTGAAGATGTTTTTCCCTTATGTTTTCTTCCAAAAGTTTTATATTTTTGTCTAACATACTTAGTTCTGTGATCCAGTTTTGATTGATTTTTATGTTAAGTGCAAGGTAAGGTAATGAGAGTCACTTTTTTCCATACCAACACCCACTTTGTTCTATCAATGTTTATTAAAAACCTTAGTAGTTTGTTGATAATCAGCTGACCACACTTGTAAAAATCTTTCCTAGACTCTCTTTTGTTCCGCTGATCTACATCTGTCCTTTTACCACTATTTCCCTCTGTTGACCTGCAACTGTGGAGATTTTAAAGTGTTTTTTCCTCCTTTATTTTATTAATATGGTGCTTTACATTGATTAAAATTTGAATGTTAAACCAACTTTCCATTCTTGGGGTAAACTGCCCTTCAGTTCAGTCAGTTCAGTTGCTCAGTCGTGTCTGACTCTTTGCGACCCCGTGGACTGCAGCACACCAGGTCTCCCTGTCCATCACCAACTCCCAGAGTTTACTCAAATTCATGTCCATTGAGTTGGTGATGCCATCCAACCATCTCGTCCTCTGTTGTCCCCTTCTTCTCCCGCCTTCAATCTTTCCCAGCATCAGGGTCTTTTCCAATGAGTCAGTTCTTTGCTTCAGGTGGCCAAAGTATTGGAGTTTCAGCTTCAACATCAGTCCTTCCAATGAACACTCAGGACTAATTTCCTTTAGGATTAACTGGTTATGTCTCCTTGCAGTTCAAGGTCCTCTCAAGAGTCTTCTCAACACTACAGTTCAAAAGCATCAATTCTTCTGCACTCAGCTTTCTTTATAGTCCAACTCTCACATCCATACGTGACTACTGGAAAAACCATAGCCTTGACTAGACGGACCTTTGTTGACAAAGTAATGGCTCTGTTTTTTCAATATGCTGTCTAGGTTGGTCATAACTTTTCTTCCAAGGAGTAAGTGTCTTTTAAATTCATGGCTCAAGTCACCATCCACAGTGATTTTGGAGCCCCAAAAAATAAAGTTTCCCCCTCAGTCAGTCTCTCCCATTAGGAAACTTCCATAAGCCTCTTTTCCTTCTCCATCAGAGGGCACACAGACTGAAAACCACAATCACAGAAAACTAATCAATCTAATCACATGGACCACAGCCTGTCTAACTCAATGAAACTGCCCTTAGTCATGGTATATTATTGTTTTAAAAATTATTGTTTAGATCAACTTATTATTATTATGAGTTTTTTTATTTAAATTCATAGGGGATATTAGTTTCATTTCTCATAATGTCCTCATCTACCTTTGGTATCAGGGTAATAAGGAAGTAAATAAGGTATATTCTTTTTTATTTTCTAAGAATTATATGAAATGGTAGTCCTCCCTTGATATCCATGGTGCCCTGGTTCCAAGCTAACTGAGGATACCAAAATCCATGGATGCTCAAGTTCTTTATGTAAAATGGATAGTATGATAGTCCCTTTGTGTCTGCATATTTGAATGGAAATTTGATCCTAGACTTGCTGAATCCAGATGGACTGGATGTTAGACTGTCTGTGGTGGTAGCTACTGTTTATTGAAGGCCTGGCATGTGAAGATCTTAATGTGAATATTAAATAGAATTCCACAATACCCTAGTAAGGGCAGTATCATTACTCTCATAAGTGGGAAAGTGAAGATTCTAGAAGGGAATATTCTGTTTCAGAATCAGTTTCTAGCTGGGCAACAAGAATCCAAATTTAACCCAGTTTATGTTACTTCAAAACTTTCCTTCTTAACTTGACACCACCCTGCCTCCCTAGCTAACCCTTTCAGCTTCTCTCTTAAAATCCTGTATGAAAGTATGAAAGTGTTAGTTTTTCAGTTGCATCCAACTCTTTGCGACCCTATGGACTGTAGCCTATCGTGCTCCTCTGTCCATGGGATTCTCTGGGCAAGAATAATGGAGTGGGTAGCCATTCCCTTCTCCAGGGGATCTTCCTGACCCAGGGATTGGACCCGAGTCTCCTGCATTACAGGCAGATTCTTTACCATCTGACCCACCAGGGAAAATTAAAACCCTATATATTTCTTAAAAACTTTGTCTCGCCACCTTTCATAGTTATCAGACTCCAGTCTCAGTGCAGTTGGTCCACCTGTGCAGATTCAACCAACCCTAGGATTCAGAGTGCCAATCATACTTAGCTATTCTATGTAAGGAACTTGAACGTCCTTGGGTTTTTTTATTGTGGAGGTCCTGAAACCAGTACTTCATGGATACTGAGGGATTACTGTTTCTTGCTTAAATTTTTGGTGGCATTCACTAGTGAAGCCTTATGACCTGGACATTTCATTGTGGTAGGATTTATAATTGCAAAATTTGTTTAGTAGATACAGGGCTATTCCAGTTTTCTATTTGTGCTGTATTCTCTTTTGATAATTTGTATCTTTCAGTGAATGTGTCTGTTTCATCTAAGTTAACAAATTTATTTGTATAAAATTGTTTACTATATTCTCTTATTCTTTGCAAGTCTGTAGCATCTGTAGTGATGTTACATCCTGATGTTGAAAATTTGTGTCATTTACCTCCCATTTCTACTCCTCCTCTCCTCTTTGTTCTCTCCCTTCTCTTCCACCTCCCTCTTTTCTCCAACAGTCTAGCTGGGAACTAATTGGCTTTATTGATGTTTTTTAAATAAATAGTTTTATTTTATTGTTTTTTTCTCTATGGTGTCTCTGTTTTCTATTTCATTTACTTTGGCTCCTTATTATTTCCTTCCGTTTACTTCTTTTGGGTTTAATTTGCTTCTATCTAGCCTATTAAGAAGAGCTTAGATTATTGAATTTGGACCTTTCTTGATTTCTGATAATATATAAACATGTTAAGCTGTAAATTACCTTCCAAGCATCATCATAGCCATATTACACAAATTTTAACATGTTGTATTTTTATATTCATTCCATTCAGAACCTGTTTTTGATTTCCTTTGTCATTTCTTTGAAGGGTTATTTAGAATTATGCAGTTTAGTTTCCAAATACTTGAATTTCTTTTTTCTGAGCTGTCTGATTGATTTCTGGTTTATTTATGGTATGATCTGTGAGCACAGTCTGTGTGATTTTAATCCTTTTAAGTTTATTGAGACTTATGTTATGGCTCAGCATGTGATCTGTCTTGGTGAATGTTCCATGTACTCTGTTGAAGCTGAGTAGGGTGTCCCCCAAATGTAAGTCGATCAAGTTGGTTCTTAGTGTTGTTCATATCTTCAGTGTCCTTCCTCATTATCATAGAAATCCTAATTAATTTGAGATTTGAAATATTAGGATATGACATATAATGTAAATAGTATCAGAAGTTCACTGCTAGAAATTATTTGAAAATATTTTAAAATGCATGCACAAATACGATCTTTTCTATGTTAACTCTCTGTGTCTTTCACTAACTATTAATGAGAAGTTTCATAAAATATGCCCTTAGAAAATTTAGGACCGAAAACCATAGGTTTATTTATTATCTCTGAATGCTGTGTATCCATACATATGTTTATGATTGATGCTTAGTGTGTTTAGTTATTGAAAATAAAATACAAATCAAGGTTCCTGAAAAAGCAGTGAAGTTAAAAATAATGCATGGTTTGAAGAAAGTCAGGTACATAGTAGGCAATGATATATTGGTTTTCTTTGTTTATAAGTATTAGCAGATTCTTGCTATGCAAATGATTCAAGTACCCCTTCATACTGATTTGACCTATTTTTAGAAAGTTAGATTGTACATTTAGAAGTAATGTTGGGACTTCCCCGGTGGTCCACTGGTTAAGATTTCGTGTCTCAGTGATTTCGAGCCGGGCTTCATCTTGATACTTCCTTGTTTGCCCTGGTTCAGGAAAGAAAATTGGGGATTGGTCAGAGACGTGGCCTTGGTTTAGTGGGGCGAATAAGAGGAGGAGCCCAGTTGGCTATGCTTTTTTGGGAAAATGTTCTGATTTGTGTATTCTGTTCTGTCTAAATTTGATGGGATTGGGGAGAGTACTTTTGTTTGTGTGAATTATTCATGTGAGAAGATGCTTCCAAATGTTCTCCACTGAGCTGTATCGCCCTACGGTTGGGATGTATAGTACACAAAGATTTCTTACATACAAGCCAGTTGGTATCTAAAGGTGGTTGTTCCAGAAAGGACTGGTTTTTAGCCTCAGGTGAAAATTTTTCATGAAGACATTTTTACTTTTCAAATGAAAAGTTAATACATAGAGATTTATTTTTCTTAAGTCAGAGTAAAAATGAAAGTCAAATACATGCGTGCGTGCATGCTAAGTCACTTCAGTCATATCTGACTCTTCGCGACCTCATGGACTGTTGCCCTCCAGACTCCTCTGTCCATGGGATTCTCCAGGCAAGAATACTTGAGTAGCTGCCATACCCTCCTCCAGGGGATCTTCCCAACCTAGAGATCGAACCTAGGTTTGCATTGCAGGCAAATTCTTTACCACTGAGCCACTCGGGAAGCCCCAAAAGTCAAATATTCCTTAATAAAGCCTATAAAAGCTGTCTTTTTTCTTATATATGTAGAAACTACATTGAATAATTTAAGCTGAACTTAGGCAAATACAGTTGATTCTCAAGTCACCCATGAAAATGCCTCACAGTCCTGTACAATATGGTTTAGCTTTTATCTATGTCGGTTAAAAAATAGTCGATTCAAGATTTCTGTGCAGCTGTTTAAAACTGTGGCTTTATCCTCAGTGGTGGAGCCACATATTGCAGCTAAGATTCTAATTATTAAAGTCCTGGTTTGAATTCTGTTTCTGACTTCAGGTGTGTGGTCACCCTCAGTTCAGCCCTATTAAGGATCAAAGTTCCTGACAGAACAGTTCCTGGTTAAACTACTGAGTCAGTTTACAAATATCAGGGTAACTGCATTTGTATTTGATCCTAGTGCAATTTGAGAGATCATTCCTTTCCCTTTTCTCTGCTGAGTTGTACTTGTGGTTCACTTTTAAAAGCTTATAAATAGGCAGTAAGTCAATAAAAATGTAAGAAATATCAAGGGAGCTATAACTGTCTTATTTAAACTTTATTTCAGTGAAAAGCATTTGGCAAACAATTAATTTTTTGGCAAGAAAACAACAACAACCCTGACTAGTGATTAAATGCAGTTTCACTGTAGTCGATTTGGGATGAGGTTAGGAGAATCTTTGAAAGAGCAGAAAATTGACCTCTGCCTGCCCGGACTTTGGATCTAAACATGGTAGTTTTCTCCACCATTCATTGCTGCATTCTCTTTCTCTCCTAGGAGTCCCAGCAAATGCTTGGAAGACTTATTCCAGAAAAACAGATACTCAATGACCAATTGAAACAAGTTCAGCAAAACAGTTTGCACAGTAGGTGTTTTCTTTTTAAAGTTGACATTTTCCTTCCTCACAGGCAAGAAATGAGAACCTGAATAGCCGTTTTCCTCACTGCCAGTTTGTTTTTCTTATCTCACCATGTTTTTCTAAAACAGGGGATTCACTTCTCACACTCAAAAGAGCCTTAGAAGCGAAAGAACTGGCTCGGCAGCAGCTACGAGACCAACTGGATGAAGTGGAGAAAGAAACTAGGTCAAAATTACAGGAGATTGATATTTTCAACAATCAGCTGAAGGTACCTATTCTGTGTGTGCCCACATGTATGTCTTACTTTGTTATTTTTTCTACGTGGCCAAGATGGTTAGTTGATATTTGACCTCCAGGCAGGAAAATTTATTCTGCTGGTTTGTCAGCCTTCATAAAAAGCCGTCACATTTATTGATGAACATTAAACAATCTGAGTTGAATTTTTGTCCTTTAAAAAATAAAAATGAATCTGGCCTCTTTAAATAAAGGGCTGAGTAAGTGGCCCCGACTTGACATCTGTCTTTCACATGAATGCATTTTTGCACATCTTCATCCTTGTGTCTGTTGAGAATGCCATCAAGTTGAATTGCCAAAAGCTGGGCTCCAAAAGCTGCATCTTTCTTATGTTCTTTGAAGAAGATTGAAAAGGAACTGTTTTCTCTTTGAAAGCTAAGAATTTTTTTCGCCAATTCTTACCTTCAGGATTGTCCTTGAATATAAATAGATCCTTGTTTTGTGACCTCACACTTTAATAAAATATTATGGATTAGTGGAGTAATTACCTTTGTCTCTGTGGTGGAAGTGGTGCATGGTTTTGTTAAATTTTCTCAGTGTAACAGGAAAATTCCAAAGCTCCCAGGGAAGGTACCGGTGGTGAAATCACAGCCTTTTTCTGATTTGGTGCTTTTGGTTTAACGTGACAGCTTTATAATTAAGAGTGATTATTATCCTGTAATAAAATATCTTGAAATACAAGCAGCTTATTTCCTATTAACAGCAATCACATACTTTAGATTTAAGTAGATATTAAAGTTTTTAATCAGTTATGTTCTTTTAAAAAGTTGGATTTTACACTTTTTTCCCCCCACTCAAGTATTTTCTGTTTCCAACCTAAAATCCTTTATACTTGCTTCTGGCCAGTTTAGCTTCTGATACTTAGGAAAGGTTTAAGTACTTTTCTTCATTGTTCTGTTCTTCATTATTAGAAATACAAAAACAAATTTGAAAGCATATTTGAGATTTTTAGTTGACTTTAAAATTTTGATTCTAGGCCAGCTTGTCTAGACATTTGAGTTTGAGGTATTTGTACTGTTTTTCAGAGTAATAAGTAATGAGGTTTTCACAATTATACAATTCCAGGAAGA
Source organism: Bos mutus (assembly GCF_027580195.1). Lineage (NCBI taxonomy): Eukaryota > Metazoa > Chordata > Mammalia > Artiodactyla > Bovidae > Bos > Bos mutus. Next base: position 1,027,962 of record NC_091617.1, on the reverse strand, counting down.
TGATCTTAGGGGAAATATTATTTGAGCCAATTTACCTTTGTGAGTTTTTTTAAAATATTGCTTTCATGCTTACACTGAATATATGTTTGTATATGTGTGTATGTGCACTGTATATATTTTCTGTATGTGTCCATATATGATTATGTGTCATATAAGTATTGGAATTACAGCTGTCAGTTCTCCTTCTCTAGAATAAATAGAAACACTGACATTACCTCTCATTATTACTTGTCACTATTACCAGCAATCCTTTTTCATAGTCTCTTGGAATATAAACTTAAGTATTCAGGTGTCTTCTGACCCAGGCAGTACTCCAGATTTATGCCTTACTCTTAAATTTCCTTTCTCTAAAAGTTTGGCCCAAAGCAAGGTTCACATGTCAGAAGATGGCCTCTGGTCGGTGGATTTGATAATGCCTAGATAACTTACAGATTATTTTTGCTGTTGTACTGTTGTCATTGCTAAAGAGAACACCCTGCAGATGTGATGTGAGTCAGTCTCACTGTTTAGTTGACTAATGCTGACTTTAGTAGTAGGAGAGTTTTTAGACCTTTATTCTACTGGCCCTTTTTCCAAATATGTGTGTTTATCACTCAGTTGTGACTGACTCTTTGTGACCCCATGGACTGTAGCCCACCAGCCTCCTCTATCCATGGACTTCTCCAGGCAAGAATACTGCTATGAGTCACCATTTCCTTCTCCAAGGGATCTTTCCAACCCAGGGATCGAACCTGGGTCTCCCACACTGCAGGCACATTCTTTACCATTTGAGCCACCAGGGAAACCCGAATATGCTTGTTTTTAAATATTTCTTTCTGTTGTAACTTTTAGTTTTCCATTATTACTTTAAATTTAAGTCAGTGTGGAGAGTAAAAAAAAATCACAAGTCAGTATGTAGCTACATTGTTTTATTATTTAAAACAAAAGTTTGGAGGACATAGTGACCATATTATGTTTCTGACAGTTGTTATTTCTAGTATTCCTCTCCAGCCTGGTGAGATCAAAACAGAAACAGGTACACTGAAGATCAAAAGATTTATAATTTGAAGGGAACAATTCTTGAGGCTGTAGCCTTTTGCCTGGCAAAGAAATAAAGCCACTCTTTCCTTCTTTTGCAAAAAAAGAAAAAAGATGTATAATTTGATTGAGACAGCTCAGAGGCAGATTTAAGATTTTAGCCTCTTGAGTATCTCCTGTCTGTTTTCTTTGTTATAATCACATTGGCGAATGTGAAGCTTTTTTCTTTTTCTTTTTACTTTAGAGCTTATTCACTTTGTTGTTGGTGTTTAGTCACTAAGTCGTGTCTGACTCTTTTTTGATCCCATGCACTGTCATCCTCTGGGCTGCTTTGTCCATGGGATTTCCTAGGCAAGAATACTGGAGTGGGTTGCTGTTTTCTTCTCCAGGGGAATTTCCCGACTCAGGGATCGGATCTGTGTCTCTTGCACTGACAGGCGAATTTGTTACCATTAGCAATTATAATTTCTCCTAAGATGAGACGAATGAGGCGACCCAGCACTCTGACCCTTTGGGATTTCTTCTGTGTGTCCTCCGCAGCATCCTCGCTAACGTTGGCAAAAATTACTTCTACCTTGCCAAAACACTTCAACTGTCCAGTAATTCCACACATCAGGTTTGATGGTATGAATTTGGTCCATACTAAACCTTCCTCTCCCTAGAGGAAACCAGCCTAGAGAGTATAAAAAAGAAATTAGGACTTCAGATCAGATCAGATCAGTCGCTCAGTCATGTCCGACTCTGCGACCCCACGATCACGGCATGCCAGGCCTCCCTGTCCATCATCAACTCCCAGAGTTCACTCAGACTCACATCCATTGAGTCAGTGATGCTATCCAGCCATCTCATCCTCCGTCATCCCCTTCTCCTCCTGCCCCCAATCCCTCCCAGCATCAGAGTCTTTTCCAATGAGTCAACTCTTCGCATGAGGTGGCCAAAGTACTGGAGTTCCAGCTTTAGCATCATTCCTTCCAAAGATATCCCAGGGCTGATCTCCTTCAGAATGGACTGGTTGGATCTCCTTGCAGTCCAAGGGACTCTCAAGAGTCTTCTCCAACACCACAGTTCGCAAGCATCAATTCTTTGGTGCTCAGCTTTCTTCACAGTCCAACTCTCACATCCATACATCACCACAGGAGAAACCGTAGCCTTGACTAGACGAACCTTTGTTGGCAAAGTAATGTCTCTGCTTTTGAATATGCCATCTAGGTTGGTCATAACTTTCCTTCCAAGGAGTAAGTGTCTTTTGATTTCATGGCTGCAGTCACCATCTGCAGTGATTTTGGAGCCCAGAAAAATAAAGTCTGACACTGTTTCCACTGTTTCCCCATCTATTTCCCATGAAGTGGTGGGACCGGATGCCATGATCTTCGTTTTCTGAATGTTGAGCTTTAAGCCAACTTTTTCACTCTCCACTCTCACTTTCATCAAGAAGCTTTTCAGTTCCTCTTCACTTTCTGCCATAAGGGTGGTGTCATCTGCATATGTGAGGTTATTGATATTTCTCCCAGCAATCTTGATTCCAGCTTGTGCTTCTTCCAGTCCAGCGTTTCTCATGATGTACTCTGCATGTAAGGTAAATAAACAGGGTGACAATATACAGCCTTGACGAACTCCTTTTCCTATTTGGAACCAGTCTGTTGTTCCATGTCCAGTTCTAACTGTTGCTTCCTGACCTGCATACAAATTTCTCAAGAGGCAGATCAGGTGGTGTGGTATTCCCATCTCTTTCAGAATTTTCCACAGTTTATTGTGATGCACACCGTCAAAGGCTTTGGCATAGTCAATAAAGCAGAAATAGATGTTTTTCTGGCACTCTCTTGCTTTTTCCATGATCCAGCGGATGTTGGCAATTTGATCTCTGGTTCCTCTGCCTTTTCTAAAACCAGCTTGAACATCAGGAAGTTCATGGTTCACATATTGCTGAAGCCTGGCTTGGAGAATTTTGAGCATTACTTTACTAGCGTGTGAGATGAGTGCAATTGTGCGGTAGTTTGAGCATTCTTTGGCATTGCCTTTCTTTGGGATTGGAATGAAAACTGACCTTTTCCAGTCCCATGGCCACTGCTGAGTTTTCCAAATTTGTTGGCATATTGAGTGCAGCACTTTCATAGCATCATGTTTCAGGATTTGGAATAGCTCAACTGGAATTCCATCACCTCCACTAGCTTGGTTCATAGTGATGCTTTCCAAGGCCCACTTGACTTCACATTCCAGGATGTCTGGCTCTAGGTCAGTGATCACACCATCGTGATTATCTGGGTCGTGAAGATCTTTTGTGTACAGTTCTTCTGTGTATTCTTGCCATCTCTTCTTAATATCTTCTGCTTCTGTTAAGTCCATATCATTTCTGTCCTTTATCGAGCTCATCTTTGAATGAAATGTTCCTTTGGTATCTCTGATTTTCTTGAAGAGATCCCTAGTCTTTCCCATTCTGTTGTTTTCCTCTATTTCTTTGCACTGATCACTGAGGAAGGCTTTCTTATCTCTCCTTGCTATTTTTTGAAACTCTGCATTCAGATGTTTATATCTTTCCTTTTCTCCTTTGCTTTTTGCTTCTCTTCTTTTCACAGCTATTTGTCAGGCCTCCCCAGACAGCCATTTTGCTTTTTTGCATTTCTTTTCCATGGGGATGGTCTTGATCCCTGTCTCCTGTACAATATCACTAACCTCATTCCATAGTTCATCAGGCACTCTATCTATCAGATCTAGGCCCTTAAATCTATTTCTCACTTCCACTGTATAATCATAAGGGATTTGATTTAGGTCATACCTGAATGGTCTAGTGGTTTTCCCTACTTTCTTCAATTTAAGTCTGAATTTGATAATAAGGAGTTCATGGTCTGAGCCACAGTCAGCTCCTGGTCTTGTTTTTGCTGACTGTATAGAGCTTCTCCATCTTTGGCTGCAAAGAATATAATCAATCTGATTTCGATGTTGACCATTTGGTGATGTCCATGTATAGAGTCTTCTCTTGTGTTGTTGGAAGAGGGTGTTTGTTATGACCAGTGCATTTTCTTGGCAAAACTCTATCAGTCTTTGCCCTGCTTCATTCCGTATTCCAAGGCCAAATTTGCCTGTTACTCCAGGTGTTTCTTGACTTCCTACTTTTGCATTCCAGTCCCCTATAATGAAAAGGACATCTTTTTTGGGTGTTAGTTCTAAAAGGTCTTGTAGGTCTTCATAGACCTGTTCAACTTCAGCTTCTTCAGCATTACTGGTTGGGGCATAGACTTGGATTACTGTGATATTGAATGGTTTGCCTTGGACACGAACAGAGATTGTTCTGTCGTTTTTGAGATTGCATCCAAGTACTGCATTTCAGACTCTTTTGTTGACCATGATGGCCACTCCATTTCTTCTGAGGGATTCCTGCCCGCAATAGTAGATATAATGGTCATCTGAGTTAAATTCACCCATTGCAGTCCATTTCAGTTCGCTGATTCCTAGAATGTCGATGTTTACTCTTGCCATCTCTTGTTTGACCACTTCCAATTTGCCTTGATTCATGGACCTGACATTCCAGGTTCCTATGCAATATTGTTCTTTACAGCATCGGACCTTGCTTCTATCACCAGTCACATCCACAGCTGGGTATTGTTTTTGCTTTGGCTCCATCCCTTCATTCTTTCTGGAGTTATTTCTCCACTGATCTCCAGTAGCATATTGGGTACCTACTGACCTGGGGAGTTTCTCTTTCAGTATCCTATCATTTTGCCTTTTCATACTGTTCATGGGGTTCTCAAGGCAAGAATACTGAAGTGGTTTGCCATTCCCTTCTCCAGTGGACCACATTCTGCCAGATCTCTCCACCATGACCCACCCATCCTGGGTTGCCCCACTGGCATGGCTTAGTTTCATTGAGTTAGACAAGGCTGTGGTCCTAGTGTGATTAGATTGACTAGTTTTCTGTGAGTATGGTTTCAGTGTGTTAGGAAACTAACTAGGAGTAAAAAACTAATTAGGACTTAGTTTTGTTTTATATTCCTATAAATTGTTCATCTATAGAAAGAAAGTTTAGTTCACCTGTTATCTACTAGTATGGTGACACTGGAGAAATACTTGTAGAGCGTAGACTTTTAAAAGTAGTTCATCAAAGGGGACTTCCCTGGTCATCCAGTGGTTAAGACTGAGATTCCAGTGCAGGGAACTTGGGTTAGATCCGTGGTCTGGGAACAAGGATGCCACGTGGTATGGGGCATGGCCAAAAAAAGAAATCATTGATCAGAACATTAAAACCTGTATTCAATTTCTAGCCCCATAAATGAGGGTTCCATTTAGCAAAATCCAACTCTCATAGTTTCTTTGGTACAAAACTACAAATTTGGTACAAATTCACTTCTTTTGACGCACACTCACGTTCATGTCCCGTTCCTTAGCAATAACGGCATGAAGGGAACAATAACATAGAGGTAAGCAATCTACCTGCCAATGCAGAAGGTGCGGTTTCTATCCCTGGGTCGGGAAGAAATCCCCTGGAGAAGAAAGTGGCAACCCACTGCAGTACTCTGCCTGGAAAACCCATGGACAGAGAAGCCTGGGGGCCTACAGTCCATGGGGTCACAGAGAGTGACTGAGCACAGCACATAGCACAGGGAACAATAGTACCCTGTTTTAGCTCAGATTCTCAAGCATAAGACTGTGTTCAGGAAGTGTAATTGTATTTAGTTTCTTGAATGAGAAAGGGTTTAGAGGGTAGATATGCTGTTTCCTTTTTCTTTCTATCTTTCTTTTTAATATGCCGTCTGGTTTAGTCCTGTCTGCCAGCTGTCTAGTTCAGATTCATTCTTTTGAGAATTGCTCCTTTTTTCTTCAGTTAAGCAAGAATTACATTTATGCCTACTCACTCAGTTTCTGATAACCAATGATGGAAGTACTCAAGTCATTAATTAAAGAGCAAATCAATTACTTTTACAGTTAAATTAATAGATATTTCAGATTGGTAGCAATCTAAAAATATAAACCATACTTACAGTTCTGGTCAAGAACTGGTCAGAGCTATGGATCATATGGCCTCTAGAATCGTGGACCTTTCCATTTCTATTTCACCTAATGGAAATTGAAGACTCATTTTTTTCCTCTTAGAAAAGACTATTTTTCCATGCGGGATTCCCAGGTGACGCTAGTGGTAAAGAATCTGCCTGCCAATGCAGGAGACACTAGTTGGATCCCTGGGTCAGGAAGATCCCCTGGAGAAGGAAATGGAAACCCACTCCAATATGCTTGCCCAGAGAATCCCATGAACAGAGGAGCCTGGAGGGCTGCAGTCCGCAGGGCCAGAGTCAGGCACGACTGAGCAACTGAGCATACATTTTTGCATCCTTTTGTAGTAGACAGCTACCTTATAGATATGATATTTATGTTTTCCAGAAATGATCCCAAGTCAGAAATGTCTTTGTGATTTATCACCCAAAATCAAGAATGACTTTAAAAAGGAAAAAGAATGAATAAACTTGGCTTTTGTAGGTCTATCAAAAAGGGAGGAAACGATGGCACTCTGACATTAAAGCTTTTATGCTCGAATTCCAACTGATAGCCTTTTATTTTTACTACCTTTTGTGTGAACAGTAAATTTCAGTGGACCAAATTTATCTATCAAATTTTCTGCTTTTAAAATGTATTCTATATGCAGAAACTTTTATCATGCTTAGGAATCAATAATTTCATATTCATGTTCTAGAAACCTCAATTTAAAAATTCAATTATCTTTGACTTTTCTCTTTTTATCTCATTTTGCAGGAAAATCAAGACAATTTTTTGGGGAATCTATTTGCCTTAAGGGCACATAGAATCATTCTGATCATTATTTTTCTTACCTACAGTGCTTAGCTGTAGGTGTAAAATTATGATTCTAGCAAGTGTCAAATACCATTACAAATAGGAGCTTTTTAGAGAGCAGCACTTGACCTCACATTTCCTTTGGCAATGTTAGTAGTTACTGGCATAGTTTTCTTTGGCCCTTACAGGTTAACGTTCCATATTTTAATATCCTCACTATGATACAGAACAGCAACATAAAGTGCAGCTTAATAGTTGTCAGGACTCTATTGTAAGCTAAAACAGAATCGACACAAAGCGTCTAGATGTTACGTCTTGTGCTGAAAAGTCGAGTCCTTGTTGGTCCCCGCTAGGCACTGTGTGCTGGCCGAGTTCTAGCATGAATGGCGTTTTTTCCAGTCAGTGGCGATGGAGGACGCAGTGTTTCAGTGCCTGGCGGTTCTCCTGGGCAGCGTCATCCACTTTTAGACTTCTTTCTAAAGCTTTCCCTGCACTGCTCAGACAATGCACATCTTTCTCAAACTAAGGATGGTGAACCATCTCCAGCTCTGTGCTTCAGTTTCCCCCATGCAGATGAGTGCTCAGTGTCTAAATCAGCATTTACTGTGAAGTGCTAATAAGCCTTCTTTGTAAAAGTTAATCATGATTAATTAGTATAAATCATGGAGTATGAGTGAATCTTTCCTCTTGGAAAATTGTGTGTCTGTTGGTGTGGGTGTGTGATGGAAGCTCTGAACTACGAGATGGATAAGGTACTATATACTGTAGTCTTTATACCAAGCATATTTTAGATCATTGAATTTGCCATGTGGCTGCAAAAATTTGAAAGACCATACTTGGTCATTATTTGGGTCAATATGCATATTTTCAGCAGCAGATAGTATAGTCAGTATACTATTCCAAAAATGGATAATCTTTTATTTCTCAGAAAAATGTGAGTATTTAGGACTGATTCAGAGTTAAGAATTATGTTCCGTAATATACTTGGGAAATCCAGGCTTTGTAAATTAGATACAAGATGCTATTAGAAATATAAACTCTGCCTATAATGCTACCAGTTCTAAAAATTGCTCCTAGGAACTGAATTGTTGTTGAGATGAGAATGCCAGTTATAGTAAATAAGGTTCTTGGCTTTACTGAGGCTTTTATGCTCTTGGTTTCAGACACTTGCTTTCAATGGCAGGCTCATTCATTATGAAGGCAGTGAAAGGCAAAATGTTTAGCAACCAGGGAAGAAAAGAAAAGAGCTGGAGAAGGAACTGCAGAACAGAATGAGATGTCAGGAAAAAAATGCATGTGCAGGGAAACAAGGACAGAAAGGAGAAGATCCAGAAAGAGGAGATCCAGAGACAGCAAGAGAAATCAGTGTGAATTCAAATAACCATGTTGTTTTCTCATATTAGTAGAGTAATGTTTGGCTGTTTTGTGGCTTGTTCAAGATCAAATTTTATTTTTACCTGTATGATCCTTTTGAAAAGACTTTTTTTGCATAGAAGTAATAATATGCTGTAACTCTCATTGAATGTACTTGTGATTATGGAGACTTCAGGCAGATTCCTTCAATGTAGAAAAGTAATTAAACACTCCCAAGACTCGAAATAATTAACAAACATTGTGTGTTAGCTTCTGTGCCATACCAGTAGGCTTGTTGCTTGGTTGGTTGAGGTTTTTAGTAGTAGTGGGGGGTTTTCTTTTGAGATTTTAAAAAAGTACTTAACAAAAGGAGTTCAGTTCAGTTCAGTTCAGTTCAGTTGCTCAGTCGTGTCCGACTCTTTGCGACCCCATGAACCACAGCACGCCAGCCCTCCCTGTCCATCACCAACTCCCGGAGTTCAGCCAAACTCATGTGCATCAAGTCGGTGATGCCATCCAGCCATCTCATCCTCTGTTGTCCCCTTCTTCTCCTGCCCCAATCCCTCCCAGCATCAGGGTCTTTTCCAATGAGTCAACTCTTTGCATGAGGTGGCCAAAGTATTGGAGTTTCAGCTTCAGCATCAGTCCTTCCAATGAACACCTAGGACTGGCCTCCTTTAGGATGGACCGGTTGGATCTCCTTGCATTCAAAGGGACTCGCAGGAGTCTTCTCCAACACCACAGTTCAAAAGCATCAATTCTTTGGCACTCAGCTTTCTTCACAGTCCAACTCTCACATCCATCATAACCACTGGAAAAACCATAGCCTTGACTAGATGGACCTTTGTTGGCAAAGTAATGTCTCTGCTTTTGAATATACTATCTAGTTTGGTCATAACTTTCCTTCCAAGGAGTAAGTGTCTTTTAATTTCTTGGCTGCAGTCACCATCTGCACTGATTTTGGAGCCCCCAAAAATAAAGTCTGACACTGTTTCCACTGTTTCCCCATCTATTTCCCATGAAGTGATGGGACCAGATGCCATGATCTTCGTTTTCTGAATGTTGAGCTTTAAGCCAACTTTGTCAGTCTGCTCTTTCACTTTCATCAAGAGGCTTTTTAGTTCCTCTTCACTTTCTGCCATAAGGGTGGTGTTATCTGCATATCTGAGGTTATTGATATTTCTCCCGGCAATCTTGATTCCAGCTTGTGCTTCTTCCAGCCCAGCATTTCTCATGATGTACTCTGCATAGAAATTAAATAAGCAGGGTGACAATATATAGCCTTGACGTACTCCTTTTCCTATTTGGAACCAGTCTGTTGTTCCATGTCCAGTTCTAACTGTTGCTTCCTGACCAGGGAGGGTAAAAAGACAACTTAAAAAATGTTTTCTTATTCTCTTCTTTAGCCAAACTCCTGACAATTAGATCCTTCAGACTGACATGCATTTTAAAATAAAGGCGTATTGCTTTATAGATAAAGCTGAGACATTTGGGGAAAACTCAGATTTTCAGGACAAAATAGAGTCAGTTTTCTCTTTCTGGGAGCATAAGGATACCTAGCAAAGACTCTTGGGAGACGTGAGAGAGGATTCTTTGTTAGCTATATATCTACTGCAGAAAAGACAGGGTTTTCTATTAATAGCTCTTCTCTCCTTTTTTGTTTATCTGTCCTCTCATCCCTTTACAAACACACACACATGTACACACACACACACCCATTCATTCCTCTTCGACTCTCCCATGGCACTGTGATACACTGACTGCCAACTTGTGCCATGGGGAGCTGGACTTTCTATTTGGTTGAATATTGACCACAGACTTAGAAATAATCTTTAAGCATGTTCTCAGAATTCAAATAACCAGTCTATTTATCTCTCTATATATATATTTCCAATCAATATTTTTTTTTATATTCCTCCTGCTTTTCATGCATCAAGAATGAATACATTTTATAATTTTGCAGGAAATGGAATATCAGTTCATCTTGATTGGAGTAAAACTTCTGTTTTGAAATAGTGATATTTCTGATTTTTCCACACTGGTAGGAGTTCCTCAGTCTTCATGAGGTTTGTTGGTTGGCTTTCTTTACTGATTTTCCATTTGTTTTACAACCACTTAATTGGGATAAGTTACCATATTTTAAGACCCTGAATCCTTTTAAAAATTCTGAGTTTGTCTGCTATGCAGTGTCCTTAGGTGAGAAATAAAGTGGCGTTTATTTATGCAGAAGCACGCCTACCTGAGCAATCTGTAAATCACCCCCAATGTTTGTATAGAAGCGGGACAGTTTACAAGGCTTTTTTTCCAGTGTGGAATCATCTGTTTGCTCTTTGTAGCACCTTCTCTTTGCTGTAGGTGAGGCCTAGAAAAGGACCTGCCAATTGTACTCTCCCTTATCAAGCTGATTCCCAAGGACAGGGAAGGTCTGGAGGCTTTGAGTTTTTTGGCATGCACTAAAGTTTTCTGTGGAAGCCAGGAAAGACTCAGGCTGAGTTTCTTGGGTGGAGTGTGGAGAGAAAAATAAAAAGCACTTCTAGCTTTCTGTAAGTATTAGGTCTAGACAAAACAAACACCTGCAGTTTCTGATGCTGGTACCTAGATCAATTTCCTATGTGGTCCATTTAATATTAACACATAAATGATCGGGTGATTTTTGCAGAGACTAATGCCTGATGTAAGTGGATATTTGAAACATTTGTGGTGAGTGATGTTCAGATAACAAAAGATGTGTGACTACCTCTGTGGTCAATACATTGTTGACAGTACCAAGATTGTTGTTAAGAAATGTGTCTTCCACAGTTTATGTTGATTTGTGGTGTTCAGTTCATGACAGTGAAAGTGTTAGTCCCTTGGTTGTATCCCATTCTTCAAGACTCCATGCAAGTAGCCCGCCAGGCTCCTCTGTTCGTGGAATTCTCCTTGCAAGGATGCTAGAGTGGGTTGCCATGCTGTCCTCCAGGGTATCTTCCCAACCCAGAGATCGAACCCCAGGTCTTCTGCATTGCAGGCAGATTCTTTACCATCTTAGCCACCAGGGAAGCCCATGAATTTCTACTAATTAACCAGTTGCTTTTGTCTTTCTGTTCCAAGAGATAGTCTGAGAAAAACAAACAAACAAACAAACCAGAAGCAGGCTAATACTTCAAGAGTTAGATGACCAAATAGCAATGTATTTCCATAAATAGCTGGTCTTTCATAGACTCCATATTGCTACTTCATTTTCCCCCCTCTATTCACAAACTTTTGTGCAAAGTCATGTTTATGAAAAGAAATGCCATTCATATTGTGAAGGTAGATACTTCTCTATATTTCATGTAATGTCAGGTCACATAATACATTTATTTTTGAGAGTCTAAGACTAAATGAAGGAGAAACAGTCACAGTTTTTTAATTCAGTGATTCTGTGCCACTTGCCTATCAATAGGACAACTGTCTTTAGTGAACTTGAAATTGAGCCATGTTTCTCTGGGCAAAAAATTGGATCTTCTCGAGTATTCAATTTGTGAAGCATATTGCTTTTGAAATACTTTGGCTGTCTGCCACAGGATATCCAAAGATGTTTTTTGGTGCAAATATCTTCATTCCTTAGGGGAAATAAGTGACTTTTCCCCCTTAGTTGAAAGAAGAAAGAGGCAACCTGATTTTCATTTATCTTAACTAACACAAGACAATCGTTATTTGCCAGTCATTTGCTTATTGTGGTTTATATCTGTGCTTGATCCAACACCTCTTTGAGAATCTAATAAAAGCAGCTGTGTGCCTTCTCAGCAAGAAAGATGCCCATATACCCCAGTTTGCGTGCAGTCTTATAATGTTCACCAATCTAAAGCTCATTTATAGACACCGGATAAGAAACTCCTCTCTGTCTTCGGATTCTGGAGATATTACTGATGAAAAGAAAAATCTTAATTTATATATACTACACATTTTATTGAAGTTTTCTTTTTCCCATATATTTGTTCATAGTTGGAACTTATTAAATGGCTAATCATTTCTTATTTATTAATAAAGTCTCCATACTTTATTAGGAGTTAATATTAGGCTATTGTTCACCATATCTAGTGTTAAACATACACCTTTGAGTAGAACACAGAAGAAAGATCAACTGAGTTGTACACATACAATGATATTGCTAGATGAATATCCAGCTAATAAAATAAATATGTGATTATAGAAAAAACTGGTAGAAAGTAGGTTAATTTGAGGAAGAGCTACAAGTGAGGTATGAGTGTTGATTCATAGTAATTTCTGATTTGTTCTATTTATCTTAGTTATAATAGAGAAATAACTCTGACAAGATTTGGTAGAATTTACAAGGTCACTTACGCCAGGCTAATCGCCCAATAGCTGCTATGATTTGTGTGAGGATGTTTTTCTTAGCTGCTTTTCCCAGTAGTTTGCTCATTTCCTAAGTAAAGCAAGAATGTAATGACATGAGATCTGCCACCTGGAAAATGTTTTCCCAGAAAAAATTAAAAGGCAACTTGTAAAGTAAGAGTACTTATACTTGAGTTTCTGAAACAGTATTGAGAAAGAATGAATGATCAGGGCAGCTCTCTGCTCCCATGTGAAGGGACCCATTGCTCCTTGTCATGCCTGGAAAGGTGGGTCGTTGTTAGTTTTTAGTTCATATTTCTTCATTCTATAGGTTGCCTTCTCAGAAGAAGTTCAACTTTTAAGAATGTAATCAGCTTAGGAATCATACATTTTCTGCTTATTTTGGTTCATGCCTTCTTAAACTCCTAAGTCCAAGAAAAAGAGGAAGATCTAGAACGGCTTCCTATTCATAGCATCTTGATTTTCTTATATTTGATTGTGTATCTCAGCAGTATTTGACTCGGGTGAAGGAAATGACAGAAAAACTTCTCAATCTTCAAATCTGGATCATAAGATGTCAGAGCCTTCTGTTACCTAATTTGACATCTGTTATTTTATGGCTCCTGCAAACTCCATTGCCTTGGAGGTGCTTGAAGTTGCAGCTTATTTAGACAGTTCCAAAGATAGGTTCAGCTTATCCTCTAATTCTCTTATACTCAAAATAAATGTGCTTTAAAATTTTTTTAAATATCTTCCTTCGAGTATTTGATACATTTAAAAATTGTTTTAAAATTGTCTCGTTAGAGTGGTTTTTCTCCTGTTCTTTAAATTTATTTCTGATTGCTTTTCATTTTATAGTGCCTCATAATATGTTCCTAGCTTTGTTCCCATCTGTCAAGACTTTGTATTTGGTAATTGTTGATCCATAAATTAATAGATCTCCTATTACTAGAGCCCAGTATAGAAATGGGCCGTATAATTCTTTAGTAAAATGAAAAATCTTCATTTGTGCCTGTGGTCTACCCTGTGCATTGGTACACCATGGCTGGAGTGCATCCTAATTGGCTATTGCTTATGCAGTGTTTACATGTTATTAAATATTCTGAATACCACTATGCCTAAAATACACTTTTCCTGAATGAAATAAGAACTTTTCTATTTTAATATACAGGCAATGGCACCCAAATCCAGTACTCTTGCTTGGAAAATCCCATGGATGGAGGAGCCTGGTGGGCTGCAGTCCATTGGGTCGCTGAGAGTTGGACACGACTGAGCGACTTCACTTTCACTTTTCACTTTCATGCATTGGGGAAGGAAATGGCAACCCACTCCAGTGTTCTTGCCTGGAGAATCCCAGGGACGGGGGAGCCTGGTGGGCTGCCGTCTGTGGAGTCGCACAGAGTCGGACACGACTGAAGCGACTTAGCAGCAGCAGCAGCAGCAGGTCCCTAAACATCAAACTAAAATGTTATTCCTCCTCTGTCATTTTTTACTCTTTTGTGTTTAATTTCAGCTCAGAATTATTTTGCTTACTGCTAACTGCTAAGTCACTTCAGTCGTGTCCGACTCTGTGCGACCCCACAGACGGCAGCCCAACAGGCTCCCCCGTCCCTGAGATTCTACAGGCAAGAATACTGGAGTGGGCTGCCATTTCCTTCTCCAATGCATGAAAGTGAAAAGTGAAAGTGAAGTCACTCAGTCGTGTCCGACTCTTAGTAACCCCATGGACTGCAGCCCACCAGGCTCCTCCATCCATGGGATTTTCCAGGCAAGAGTACTGGAGTGGGGTGCCATTGCCTTCTCCGATTTTGCTTACTAGTTATGCATTTTTTTTAGCTTATGCCATAAAAATAAAATCATAAATAAAAGAGACATTGAGATAAATTTAGAATAAATTTTTATGGTGATGAACAGTATCTAAGAATTTAATAGATCTTAAAACTACAAAACAAACAAAAAAGAACCCTGAAGATCATCAACTCTGCTTCAGCTGCTGGCCCACATCAGGGACCTGAGAATAAAATCCTGTTATCTTCGTTCCCAGGCTTCCCTGGTGGCTCAGCGGTAAAGAATCTGCCTGGCAATGCAGGAGACACAGGTTTGATTCCTGGAGAAGTAAATGGCAACCCACTCCAGTACTCTTGCCTGGAAAATCCCATGGACAGAGGAGCCTGGCAGGCTACAGTTCATGGGGTTGCAAAGAATTCGAGATGACTTAGCTGCTGAGCATGCACACCATAAATTATTTTTTCTGAACCTTTTTGAGAATTTTGTGTGATTGAAAATGAACTTTGAAAATAGGATAAATTTCTATTTTTCATCATCTTTTACCCTTCCTTTTAAAGGGTCTCAGCCACTGGGCCAGTGAGATGTCAGGCCATCCCTCTTTGTGTTCAGGTCAGGTCAGTTCAGTTCACTCGCTCAGTTGTGTCTCTGACTCTTTGCGACCCCATGGACTGCAGCACACCAGGCCTCCCTGTCCATCACCAACTCCCGGAGCTTGCTCAAACTCATGTCCATTGAGTCAGTGATGCCAACCAACCATCTCATCCTCTGTTATCCCCTTCTCCCGCCCTCAATCTTTCCCAGCATCAGGGTCTTTCCCAATGAGTCAGTTCTTCACATCAGGTGGCCCAAAGTATTGGAGCTTCAGCTTCAGCATCAGTCCTTCCAATGAATATTCAGGACTGATTTCCTTTAGGATTGACTGGTTGGATCTCCTTGCAGTCCAAGGGACTCTCGAAAGTCTTCTCCAACACCACAGTTCAAAAGCATCAATTCTTTGGCACTCAGCTTTCTTTATGGTTCAACTCCCACATTTGTACATGACTACTGGAAAAAGCAGAGCTTTGACTGCATGGACCTTAGTTGGCAAAGTAATGTCTCTGCTTTTTAATATGCTGTCTAGGTTGGTCATAGCTTTTCTTCCAAGGAACAAGCATCTTTTAATTTCATGGCTGCAGTCACCATGTGCAGTGATTTTGGAACCCAAGAAAATAAAGTTTGTTACTGTTTCCATTGTTTCCCCATCTATTTGCCATGAAGTGATGGGACTAGATGCCATGATCTTTGTTTTTTGAATGTTGAGTTGTTTTTTTTTTAGCAACATGGTTTTGCCAGAGTTTTATTCGGCAAACAGGATAGTATACCCTCAAGGTGTGATGGCACACCAACCTCAAAGGAAAGGCCTCAATCCATCTTGGCTTCCTCCTTTTATACATTTGTCTTCTGCCCCCAACCCCTTGAGTTTGCCCTATGCAAATTAGGCTGGCCAAGAAGGGGGCGTGTTTGTTTCACCTGAAGTTCTCACTATGGTCTGTGGATCTTCTTTTGTTCCACTTCTGTGGGCTTTTCTCTTTCTTTGTCTTTTAGCCACGCCATTTTGGACTCGTTTTGCCAATTCTAACTACCTAACATTGCCCCGTCAAGAGATGGGAGGCCCAGTTCTTTGGCAATAGGGGCATTGAGATCTCTCTGGCTACTCCCTGCTGAGCTGGGACAGCAAGGGGCATTGGGCCTCCCCCTATTAGTCTCAAGCCTCAGAGTCCTTTTAGCAGTGTCCATCTAAGCGTGATTGATATTTTCCGTGGTCGGTTGTAGTTTTATATATCTTTGTTGAACTGGCACTGCATGTTGTAGCTAGTTGACCTGGGCAGAGATGAAACGGGTTAGACAATTGATAATACATGGAGCAATCACAAGCAACATCAATATGGTGATGACAGGGATTAGTAGGGACACTGGTCAACTCCAAATCCCCCCTCGCCTGGAGAAGGATCCCCTAAAAAGAGATTGTAGCCACCCCAAGTACTCTCCAGCTTGTTCTTTGAGATCCCATAGGATCTGAATGTCTTTCTTGAGGACTATAAGACTTTATTCAACTTGGCTGGAGGTATTTACCCAGAAACAACATTTCTCATTCAAGATGGCTCAAGTCCCTCCTTGTTTAGGGTTCAGGAGATCTATCTCCTGTCTGATTTGGAGTATAACCCCTGCCAAGCTGTGTTGGCTCATTAGAGCTAGCCTGAGAAATCTTATCCCCAGAAACTTAATTTTGGGGGTGTTCATTAGAATGGCACTCATCTGTAGTCCTGAATAGGTATCTGAACTCTCCCAGGGGCTCACAGGTATATTGAGTGTCCTCTTCTGGTTTCTTCCATGGCTTGACTTGTCATGCCCTGGTACCTTGACTGCTGTGGGGGTAGAAAGTATTACAGTGGAGGGGCCCTTCCATGTGGGCTGCAATTGAGCCTTTGGGGACCCATCTTTCCAGACTTTAATTTTGCACTCCAGGGAAGCCCTAAGGTAAACCCCCAGTCCTTGAATGTTGGGTTTTAAGCCAGCTTTTTCACTCTCCTCTTTCACTTTCATCAAGAGGCTCTTTAGTTCCTCTTTGCTTTCTGCCATAAGGGTGGTGTCATCTGCATATCTGAGGTTGTTGATATTTCTCCTGGCAATTGATTCCAGCTGTGCTTCATCCAGCCCAGCATTTCGCATGATGTACTCTGCATATAAGTTAAATAAGCAGGGTGACGATATACAGCTTCATCATACTCCTTTCCCAATATGGAACCAGTCCGTGGTTCCATGTCTGGTTCTAACTATTGCTTCTTGACCTGCATACAGATTTCTTAGGAGGCAGGTAAGGTGCTCTGGTATTCCTATCTCTCGAAGAATTTTACACAGTTTGTTGTGATCCACACAGTCAAAGGCTTTGGCATAGTCAGTAAAGCAGAAGTAGATGTATTTCTGCAAGTCTCTTGCATTTTCTGTGATCCAGCAGTTGTTGGCAATTTAATCTCTGGTTCCTCTGCCGTTTCTAACTCCAGCCTGAACATCTCAAAGTTCTCTGTTCACGTACAGTTGAAGCCTAACTTGGCGAATTTTCAGCTTTATTTTGCTAGCATGTGAGATGAGTGCGATTGTGCAGTAGTTTGAACATTCTTTGGCATTGCCTTTCTTTGGGATTGGAATTAAAAACGGACCTTTTCCAGTCCTGTGGCTATTGCTGAGTTTTCCAAATTTGCTGGCTTATCAAGTGAAGCACTTTCACAGCATCATCTTTTAGGATTTGAAATAGCTCACCTGGAATTCTATCACCTCCACTAGCTTTGTTCATAGTGATGCTTCTTAAGGCCCACTTGACTTCACATTCTAAGATGTCTGGTTCTAGGTGAGTGATTGCACACCATCATGGTTATCTGGGTCATTAAGACCTTTTTTGCATAGTTCTGTATATTCATGCCACCTCTTCTTAATATCTTCTGCTTCTGTGTGCTGACTTTTGGATTCCTCTCTTAGGACATAAAGAGTTTCAATTAATACTACTCCACTGCAGTTTTTCCTTTTCTCGTAGAGATATTAACTTGAATCAAGAGTGCAAACAACTCTTAACAGGAATTGATCCTTGTTTTCCACTTGTCTCTGAAATATCAAATCCCAAATATTAACCAGATTTTTCATTCATATGTTTAGAGATTACTATTTATGTTTGATTCAAGATCAGTTTTATATCCCATAGTACAGCCATGAGAAAGAAGATTAAAAATGGAATTCTTTTTTCCTGGTGCTGATTTTCTTCTCTTAGAACTGTACACAAAGCAAGACTTAATCATCACTTTCTAGTCTCCACTCTTGGCCTTCCATGGCCCCTCCATAGCTGAACTCGAGACCCAAGTTGCTGTTGTTGTTGTTTAGTCGCTAAGTCGTGTCTCTCTTTTGCAACCCCATGGGCTGTAGTTTGCCAGGCTCTTCTGTCCATGGGATTTCCCAGGCAAGAATACTGGGGTGGGTTGCCATTTCCTTCTCTACGTGATCTTTCTGGGACCAAACTTGTGTCTCCTGCATTGCAGGTGGATTCTTCACCACTGAGCCACTAGGGAAGCCCCCTGTCCCAGATACCCATCATAATTTGGAAGTCACATGCCCATGGCTGTTGCCCTAAGGAATATTGACCTTACAAAGTTGCATCTTCCTGCTCATCCTGCCTGGCTATTTCCTGACTCATCCGCCGGGTTCTCCACTGAAGCCCCTTCCTACTTTCTGTCCTTCTCCTTCTCTGGAGAGCCTCCTCCTCTTCATCCATCCCTCCTCCCCTAGTACATGCTCCCCCTAACCTCCTGATCGCCAGTTACACTTTTTTCCCATATCCCATGGATCCCTTTTAGGACTTCTCCTTGTCACTTATGGTATACTGAATGCTTATACATACAGTTTAACTTTATCTTAAGAACAGTTTAGCTAGTGGGAAAAGGTTACCCTCACTCTAGGGCTTTTCTCTAGGAATAAATGCATTTTAACATTGATCTTCTCCAGAGAGTTCTTCTGCCTTTGATGCCTGAGCTGTGAATTAACTCTAAAGGTAGAAATAAGGCCAGAAGAAACCTCCTCACATGGACTTACCTATGAGCAAAGCAAGAGAAGACAGTGCAGGTCTTCATTCTTAAATCGCACCAAATAGAGCCTGGGGCCACCCCCCCGCCCCCGCCCCAGCCTCACTGGACAGACCAGGAGGTCAACTAGAACTTTACTCATGGTTCTGCTGGACACTTGGGCATGTCTGATTTTTTTATTGACACAAGTAAGAAGAGATTTGGTGACTGAATCTGTTAGTGACCATTTGATTCCTATAGAATCAGAGGATTTTCCCTCACCAACAGGCATTTCTTTGTTCTTCATATTTTTGATTATTTCAGCTTCTGACTTGAATACTTTCTATATTGTAACATACACTTTATTTTCACTAGCCTTCTGAGGAAATTACTGTTATTCCTGTGTTAGTGTCACATGAGGAAATCAGATCTAGAGGAATGGTCAAATTATAGGTTTTTACCTTCCATCTGACTACTGGTTTAGTTTGGGGCAGCTGACAACTTCACGGTTTTAGTAAAAGATGCTCTGGAAGATGTCTGATTTGAAGCAAAATAGACCCCAGGGGAAGACTCAAGGTTGTTGGGGAGAAGGATGTCCCTTTGTTTTAAAGCAGCGTGTCACAAGGAGGAGCCGAGGTTTTCATGGTTTGATGGAGGGAATGTGTGAAGAAATGTGTGTATCTTCAGAGCCGATGAAGGTTGGTGTTGATTATTATCAAAAGAATCTTAAGGTTCCGTTCATAGTCATCACCATTCTTAAAGTTGGTTGTGTTCTATTATTGTTGCTGTGTCTTGAGCAGTATAGTTTCTCTAATGTTCATCCCTCGTAAGCTCCTTCTAAAACACCTCATGGACGTGGTACAGGGTATTATGGCTCCTAAAATAAGACCTCGAACAGCTTCTGGAGATCAGTCATGTCAGTGTAGGGTGACTTTAGTTTTCCGGGTTAATGTCTTTGAAACCTGAAGCATTATCTCCTACGTGTTCAGGCTTCCCCATTATGAAATGTTGCATGCTGATAAACAGTAGAAATGTCTCCCAACACATGTTGCTACATGAACTGTTTCTTAAT
This sequence comes from Bos mutus, assembly GCF_027580195.1. Classification (NCBI taxonomy): domain Eukaryota; kingdom Metazoa; phylum Chordata; class Mammalia; order Artiodactyla; family Bovidae; genus Bos; species Bos mutus. Next base: position 1,008,054 of record NC_091617.1, on the reverse strand, counting down.
TATTTATAGGAACTTAGAGAAATACATAATAAGCAGCAGCTCCAGAAACAGAAGTCCATAGAGGCTGAACGACTGAAACAGAAGGAACAAGAACGAAAGATCCTGGAATTAGAAAAACAAAAAGAAGAAGCCCAAAGGTGAGTCTTTTCAGTGGATTGTGAACCCATCTGGAAGGAACTTTAGGTACTCACTACTCTTCGCTGAACTTCTCCAAGTTCTTACTGCACCAGAAAGAGCCCTCAGTTTTTAATGTGTGTGACTCAGTGGTAAAGAATCCACCTGCCAGTGCAGGAAATACAGGTTTGATCCCTGAATCGGGAAGATCCCCTGGAGAAGGAAGTGGCAACCCAGTCCAGTATTCTTGCCTGGGAAATCCCATGGACAGTGGAGCCTGGTGGGCTGTAGTCCATGGGGTTGTAAAAGCATCAGACACAACTTAACAACTAAACACAAAACAAGCAAAAGCACATATGCATGTAAATCTTTGCGTATATAAGTAACCTCTGAAGTTTTCGGTTGGTGCTCAGAGATCTCTCAGGTTATGATTATGTAGATAAATGGAATTACACAAGGATTTGGGCCAATTGATATGCCTGTTTGCATGCCAGTGACCAACATATGTTTCCAGTTCACAGCCTTTTAATAACAATAACCATCAGAGTCTTGGGTTTGAAATCAAAGTCCCTGATCTCACTGGCCGCACAGGGTTTCTCCAGTGGGGTGAATAGTGTATACCACCATCTTCCTTTTTTCAACAGCAAATGAAATTTGAGGTCAAAAGGAGAAAATTTGCTGTTGCTGCTGCTTAAGATCCAGACATATTTTTGTTAGTTTCTGTTTGAATATTTGTGTCTGTTTCTATCTGCTAGTAATATTTTGCATCTGGTAAATTACTAGTGAAATAGTAATTTTTGCACCTGGTGTTTTTGGTTTTGTTTTTACATGCCAGTGGGTAAGTAGGTAGGGTCTCAAACCAATTTAGAGGACTACTTTATGGTTTTCTTGGGGCTAGGTCTAGGATTATGCCCCTAGACCTATCCCCTTGGATGTGTTGATTAGCTCCATTCTTTTATCTATAAAGTTGATTATTTATAATATGTTCCACCAAAATTTTATATCCCTACAGAGTAGAAATAAAGATACAGTGTCATCATATGGAAAGTTTAAATTTTCTGTGTACAATTATATGATAAATAGTACCCAGAATTTAACTTCAGAAATTACATGATTATATACTTTATTTTATTTTTAATTTTTTATTGGAAGGTATTTGCTTTACAATATTGTGTTGGTTTCTACCATATATCAACATGAATCAGCCACAGGTATACACATGTCCCCTCCCTCCTGAGCGACCCCCGCATCTCCCACCCCATCCACCCCTCTAGGTTGTCACAGAGCACTGGGGTGATCTCCCTGTGTCATATAGCAAATTCTCCCTGTTTTACATATGGTAATATCTGTTTTACATATGGTAATATGTATGTTTCCATGATACTCTCTCAATTCCTCCCACCCTTTCTCTCCCTCACTGTGTCCACATGGTTCCCTTTGTTAGTGAAATATGTGAAGCAAATTTTATTGTGTTTTTTTTGTTGTGTTATGAATAACAATTAACATTCTTACCCCTCCAAAAAAATGTTTTTTATAGCATTCTTAAAAGATGTTTTGAAAATTGTAACTGAAATGCTTAAGATTTAAACTAACAAGAATTCTACTGCACTGAATCTTCATGATTATTCGAGTAGAAATAAATATAATATTTTTAAGTGGAGAATGAAAGTTCTCTTTGTTTATGTTATGTTCCCTTGGCTGTTTCCTGATTCCACAAAATGACCTTTGTGCCTTGGCTATGTCACAAGGCTAGCGGATTCAGGTTGTGAACAGAACCGAGTGGCCTGGGTCAATCCTGAGGCCTGTATGGCTGTGTGACCTTGGCCAAGTCCTTCACTCCCTCTGCCTCATTTTCCTCTTTTGTAAAATGTGGATGATTAGGACCTGCCTACCTCGTGGGCTTCCCAGGTGGCTCAGTGGTAAAGAACCCACCTTCCAAGGCAGGAGACCCGGGTTCAATCCCTAGGTCAGAGAGAACTCCTGGAGGAGGACATGGCCACCCACTCCAGTATTCTTGCCTGAAAGACCCCATGGACAGGGAAGCTTGACAGGCCATAGTCCACAGGGTCCCCAAGAGCTGGACAGACTGAGCGACGGAGCACCAGGTGGGAGAGTTAAAGTAGTTAACAGATGTGGAGCCTTCCCTGGTGGTCCAGTGGCTAAGACTCCAGGCTCCCAATCCAGGGGGCCCAGGTTTGTTACCCAGTCAGGGAACCAGATCCTGCATCCTGAAACTAAGACCTGGGGAAGTGAAAGTGAAAGTGTTAGTCGCTCAGTCGTGTCCAACTCTTTGTGACCCCATGGACTGGAGCCTTCCAAACTCATCTGTCCATGGGATTCTCCAGGCAAGAATACTGGAATGGGTTCCCATTCCCTTCCCTAGGGGATCTTCCTGACCCAGGGATCAAACCCAGATGTCCTGCACTACAGGTGGATTCTTTGCCCTCTGAGCCACCAGGGAAGCCCAAGAATAGTGTAGTGAGTAGCCATTCTCTTCTCCATGGGATCTTTCCGACCCAGGGATTGAAACCAGGTCTCCTGCATTGCAGGCATATTCTTAACCATCTGAGCCACCAGGGAAGACCTGGTACAGCCAAATAAATAAAAATAAATATTTTTTTTAAATGTGGAAGACTAATTATTAATAACATGGTATAATTTATTATTGCACATTAGTTTCATTCAAAGTGTGGTCATCGGGACTTCCCTGGTGGTCCTGTGGTTAAGATTCCACACTTCCAGTGCAGGAGCTGCACATTCAATGCCTGGTCAGGGAACTATGATCTGACATGCCATGCAGTGTGGGGCCCCGCCCCCCACAAAAGTGAAGTGTGATCATTAGGGAGTCCCCTGGTTGTCTAGTGGTTAGGATTCAGTGCTTTTACTGCAGTGGCCTGCGTTCAGTCCCTGGTTTGGGAACTGAGATCCCACAAGCCACTCAGTACAGACAAAAATAAATAAATTGTGATTGTTTAAGGAACTTTCTGATTTTGTAAAATGTTGTGGAATGCGAGAAAAATAATTCTTGGTAAGAAAAATTTATCATTCCTAGTCTTTTCCTATGGATTTCATACTGAGGTCATCATACTTTTCAAGGCCTAGATTTAATTGCACTCTATCTCTTTGTGTCGGCTACTTTGACGAACAAAGTAGTCAAATTCAGTAAAAGATAGAAACTGTTGCTTAGTAAAGGATGGTTACTACCTCCAGTGTTCAGAATAACCTCTTGGTTTCTGTTTCAGTTCTGGAGAGCTATTCATGTGCTACATAAACGGGCATGTGCCCTCCATGATGTAATTGTTCATGGACTTCTCTAAGCAATCTTTCACTTGCAGTGTTGGGTATACTTTCTATCCATGGAAGTTATATTCCTGTGTGTTTGTGTCTTTTTCTTTGCAGTTATATACCAGTTTTTTGTTTGTTTGTTTATTTTTAAAATTTTGTTTTATTTATTTTTTTTTTTGAACCATGCTTTTATTTATTTTATTATTTTTTTTTTTACATTTTATTTTATTTTTAAACTTTACAATATTGTGTTACTTTTGCAAAATATCGAAATGAATCCATACAGGTATACATGTGTTCCCCATCCTGAACCCTCCTCCCTCCTCCCTCCCCATACCATCCCTCTGGTCATCCCAGTGCACCAGCCCCAAGCATCCAGTATCGTGCGTCGAACCTGGGACTGGCGACTGTTTCATACATGATATTATACATGCTTCAATGCCATTCTCCCAAATCTTCCCACCCTCTCCCTCTCCCACAGAGTCCATAAGACTGTTCTATACATCAGTGTCTCTTTTGCTGTCTCGTACACAGGGTTATTGTTACCATCTTTCTAAATTCCATGTATATGCGTTAGTATACTGTATTGGTGTTTTTCTTTCTGGCTTACTTCACTCTGTATAATAGGCTCCAGTTTTTAAATGGAGGAGTATTTTCCTGAGTTCTCTAATCCCTTTATAAACGACATCAGGAATTTTCTTTCTGTGTCTTTCTAAATCATGTGATCTCGTCTTACCCAGAAGGGGAGCCCTGAGAGCCTCTGTTTTGTTGATTCAGATCGTTCACCTGAAGAACAAACAGTATCCCTTGGTGCTTAGCATCCCATTGACTAGATAGAGCTCTTTATGGAAAGAGACGTCACGGCAGTGTTAACATGGAGCTGCTTCCATGCTGTAACCAGGCGTTTTGTTGACAGACGAGCTCAGGAAAGGGACCAGCAGTGGCTGGAGCACGTGCATCAGGAGGATGAGCAGCAGCGGCCACGAAAACCCCACGAGGAGGAGAAGCTCAAAAGGGAGGAGAGCGTCAAAAAGAAGGACAGTGAGGAGAAGGGCAAACCGGAAATGCAAGACAAGCTGAGTCGGCTTTTCCACCAGCATCAAGAACCAGCTAAGCCCGCTGTCCAGGCACCCTGGTCCACTGCAGGTATGAGAGACCAGAATTAGGCTAGCAAATAAGCACTCTCCTCCCAGGTCCTTCGGGGAAGTAGCCATATCTGATCAGGCTCTGTCTTGGCTACGTTCATAGTCGTGAGAAGGTCAGTCATTTTTTGGACAGTGCAGATGTTCATTATCTAGCATCAGTTTAGAGGTCTCTTTTAGGGGCCCACACCATGGCAACCCTTGGCCCAATTATGCTGGCATCCAGAAGTCGTTTGCAGACAGCAGTGGCATGAAATTTCATTGCCAAGTGCCATTCATACAGCTGTATTCCACATGGAGATCATTACCCTTCTTGCCAAAGAGGAACCTGCTGCTTCTCCAGTGTGTTCTTTTCTCTGGGAATTTCAGAGCTGTCTCAGCAGCAGGAATTGGTATTTCTTCTCCTGGCCTGTACTCAGGAGGCATTCACTGTTCTTGGTCTGTACTGCGTCCAGTTGTGGTCTTACCTTTTGAATGTTTTTTGCCCTTTGAACACAAATGGCCTCCTAACTTACCTTTTATATGACCACGCATGGGGCCTGCAGCCTCAACATTTCTATATCACTTAATAGGGGCAATTAAAGTTGTGCTTCTTAGCCCTCCCGTATGAGTTGACTGATTTGAGATTTACGTCACATTCAGTCTACTGCATCCTGCTAGACACCCTGCGTTGGGGGAGAGAGGTCTTGATGCCTTACAGATGTGCGCTGCTGGTGTCTAAGCCAGGAGGCAGAGAGCGGGGGCGTTAGCACCGTAGTAACCTTTGTTTCGCGTCCACTAATGACCTCTCAGATGGGATGGAGCTGCTGACATCAGATTTGGCTCTCCTTTGGTTTCAGAACCAGACACATCCTCACTGAATGTCTTCCAGAAATTCCTTGAGTAGATGGAAGTGGTTCAGATGTGAAGACAGACAGCAGAGGAGATAGATGTCGGTAATTTGGCTTGTGTCATACATTTCTGTCCCATGTAGCATTTCATTTTTGTCCCCTTCCCCTCCTTTCCTTATAAACAGAAAAAGGCCCACTTACGATTTCTGCACAGGAGAATATAAAAGTGGTGTATTACCGAGCACTTTATCCCTTTGAGTCCAGGAGTCACGATGAAATCACGATCCAGCCGGGAGATATAGTCATGGTAAGAAAGCCTCCAGCGAAAGTCTGGTTTCTGTTGATGGTTAGCATCTGTCCTCTTCTTGTACTTTATTTGACAGTTGTAAAATTGTGGGCGAGTGTGAAATCCAGTAATCCAGCATTTGAGTTTTTGAAGTACTGACTCAGTCTTCTTCCTTTTCTATTTGAATGAGAGACAGCATTTAAAAATGCATCACCTTAAAATAGAATTGTTAAAGAAAAATGGGTTCCTGACATAGCCTTGTGTATTTTCAAATCTGTAAAGCTCTGGTAATTTCAGAGTTTAGATTCTTACTGAGATACTATGAGTAGTCTTTCAGAAATAGTTTTAAATGCAAAGTATCTGATCACAGTTGCCAGTGATAACTTTTCTATCTATTTTTTTCCCTTTACTCATGTAAACTTTGAATTGCCTGAAGAGTAATGAACTAAATACAGTTAATCTGCTTTCCTACTCTGTAAATGAACAGATGAAAGAGTTTAGGATTTTGCTTGTCATAGCTTTTTTTCTTTAAATATAAGAATTAAATATATATATATATATAAAATAATTAAATATAATCTTGTGATTGTAACTAAAGCAATAGTAACCAGTTTGAGAAAGAATAAAGGAATGTGGTTGACCTGAATTCTTTCCTAAAAGAAATCAGTAGTTCCTCAATCCAGTTAATGTACGTCTTAGAAGTGGTCAAACTTTGCATTACTGTTGGCTTTTTTTTTTTTTTTTAAGATGGAAATGGTTCAGAATTTTCAAAGAACTGTGAAAATTAATAATTGAGACAAACACACTTCCCATACTGGGACCCTATGTCATTGAAGTATAAAGGATGTCGTGTAGCCACAGTAATTACTCATACATTCATTTTGCATTTATGTATAATATCTGTATTTAGAGTATGTGATATTTCATGGATCAAAATATTTAGAAGGAGCAATGTGTTTGTTTCTCAGAGAAGCTGATGCCCTTTCCTCTTATTTTCTGATAGCTTTTTCTCTAGTTCTTTTGGTCTGGGAATAAGGAGGTTACATCTAAAGGTCCAGAATCTTTCAAAATCAACATTTCCTTCACAGTAATGGAACCTGAACTTTGGATGCCCAGGCACCAGCCTCAGTTATTCTTCACAGAACACCCTCCACACGAATGGTGACCCGAGGCAGGCAGTGTTTTCTCAGCTTCTTCCCCATCTTCTCTGTCCTGATGACCTCAGGCTGCCTTTTAAAGCAGATGAACTGTAATTTATCTAAATACCAATCAATAGCAGGAATCTAAACAGTATGAAGGTACAATGCTGTAGCAGATAGGACCTTATTACAAGGTTGATTTTTTTTTACACTGCTTTCAAAAGAAAAAAAAAAAAAAGCCTAACATTTTTGAAACTGGATTTTGTTGCAGCACAAAGTGCAGAAAAAGTAATACTCTCTTTTTGAGATAAGGAAGTGTTAACCAAGTGTTATGATAAGGAAATGTTACAGATGATCTATATTTTAATGAGTAAATATTGCTATTTTTGAAGGAAACATAGTCTTGTTACAGTGATATTGAGTCCTTTTTCCTTAAATTAACTAGTTAAGCCCCAGCCCCTCTGAAAGAATAAACTGTAGATATACTGTAAGAATGAAACATCTCATTAAACATATGTTTTGCCTTGCTTTCAAACCTGTGCTTTCCTGGTGGAGGTTAAAGGGGAATGGGTGAGTGCCTTCTCACTGTCAGGAAGTCTGTATCTTATTAAATGTTTTGTTCTTTTAAATGACTTTAATTCTGTGTAAGTACACATATCTTTGGGTGTTGTCTTGGCAGTAAAAAGATGTTTTGAGTTTGTGTAGTAGGCTGTGCTTGAAGTAGGAAAAGAAGAAAAGAAAAGTGTAAAAGTTTGCGTGCCAGATTTCTGCTTGCTTTAGCTTCCATGTAAGGACTAACTTGAAGGCTCCGTATTGGCAAATTATCAGGTCAAGTCTCTCAGAACATGGGCGAAAATAAGTAGGTTAATAAGTAGGTTAAACTTAAAAGATAAAATTCTTTTTTAAAAGTTATTAAAAAAAAAACTTTCTGGGTTAAAACTGGAGGCCATCAGTGACCAATATGGAAAGATTTGACAATATTACAAAATTAAATCCTGTAGATTGCGAAATATATGAGAGATAAAGGGTTGCCATCCATGATACATAAAGACTGAAAAGTTAATATGAAAGAAACCTACAGCTTTAAGGAAATACATGCACATTTTTAAAATATACAAAAAAATGTTTCTTTGGTGATCAGGAAAATGGAAATGTTAAAGATGAGATAACATTTTTCGTCTCTCAGCTGAGCAAGTTTACGAGTTTGATAACATCCAGCTTTGTCAACAGTATAGAAAAGTGAGTATAATACACATCGTGAGCATTGTCATATGAATTGGCTAAGGCAGCTGAAAGGCAATTTGGCAACGCTTATTCAGTCTTAAATTTCTCATTCCCCTTGACCCAGGAACTCTGTTATTCTCCCTTCTATAGGCTGTTTTTGGCAAGTGCACAGATAAATGTGTCCCGGGATATTCACTGCAGCACTGCTGGTAAAAGCTAAAAAGGAACAGCCCTGTATCCCTCAGAAGGGAGATGGTTTAAATAAATTACAATACAGCTAAACAATAAAGATGTTTTCGAAAATTACACAGATCTACATGTATTGGGTTGGTCCCGAAGTTCGTTTGTGTTTTTCTGTACAATTTGGCCAACCTGATACGAATAAACTCTCCAGTAAAAAAGCAGAAACAATATATAGAGTATAATTGTATTTGGGTAAATAAAAAACCAGGTGTGTGTGTGTATGTAAACGTTTATATGTATATATAGTTTACAGTTTCGCAGTGTAGGCATCAAACTGTTAATAGTGGTTACTACTTGGCAGTAGTGGGGGGGGGGTTTAATTTTGTGTACTTCTATACCACTGGCATGCAAGAGACTCCGGTTCAATCCCTGTGTCAGGAAGATCCCTGGAGAAGGAAATGGCAACCCATCCAGTATTCTTGCCTGGGAAATCCCATGGACTGGGATCCCTGATGGGCTATTGTCCATGGGGTTGCAATGAGTTGGACACAACTTAACGACTAAGCCACCATCACCATATTCATATTTACAACTTTATCAACATTTATCATTTTTAATAAAGCACTAAAGGTAAATCCGACTTTGACAAATATAACAGAGTGCCTACCCAGGCCCGGGTTACTGTTTACTTTATCTCCGACATCCCAAATGTGTGATGAAGAGACTTTGTTGTGAGGCATCCTGTAGCCTCTTGTTGAAGGGACTGGAGTGGTACCTTCATTTTATATCACAGAACGCAACAAGACACCCCAAGTGGCATTCAGCTGTGTTATCTTTGTGAGGCTAACAATTGGACACTCAAAGTGGAAATTGACTTGTAAGAGTAACAGTTTTTTTATTTCATGAACTTTGTAGTTAAGAAACACAGTTGTGAAAAATACATAGTAGAACATCCTTAGCAATCTCTCTTGGTTGAGTAATCAGGAGTTCACTTATTTTTGTAGGCATAGTCATCATCAAATTCTCATATTTCTCAAACTTTGAAAAATAGCTAACTATACATGTTGAGATTTTAGAGGTCTAGCAACTTGTATCCTGTTTTAATGCAGGCAGTCTTGCAAGAGGCTTTAAAAAATATTTTGCTTTTTAAAATCTTGATTATCAGCTCAGATTTCTCCAAAAGTATTTTTTCATGATTAACAAAAATTAGGTGGTATTTCATATATAATCCTCTTCTAACTGTTGTTGATAATACAAAGAAATATAAGGTAACATCTACCATTCAGATGTTTCAAATCTTTTTAGAAAAATAGGGAGAAGCACATGAAAAAGCCAGTGTGTGATGAAGTTCCCAGTGAATGCTCACTACTGCTGCTAGGAATATAAAAGAAAAAAGGAATCAGAGTGAATGGATGTGCTCTGGGAAGACTTCTGAGTGGAGGCATCTTAGTTGAGTTGACCTTAACAGCTCAGGCTTAGATACTCTGAAAATCTATGGCCTGTCTTCTGATCTGGAGGTCCCATTACCTGGAGGGTGAAAAAGCCCAATTTGATATCCACAATGTATTGAAATAATAGCATGAGAGATTAGAACAATGCTGCTCACTGCCATTTTGTTTATCTTAAGAACACAGGCTGATCATCTAACTCAGCTGGCTTTAAATGGTGCAAGGCTGAATGCATCAGTCCTGCTCAGGGATCTTAAAGTGAAAGTGAAAGTGAAGTTGCTCAGTTGTGTCTGACTCTTTGCAACCCCACGGACTGTAGCCCACCAGGCTCCACAGTCCATGGGATTCTCCAGGCAAGAATACTGGAGTGGGTTGCCATTTCCTTTTCCAGGGGATCTTCCCAACCCAGGGATCGAACCCGGGTCTCCTGTATTGCAGACAGATGCTTTACCATCTGGGCCACACACACAAAAAAAACCAATCCAGGACTCTCTCCCAGAGACTCTGGGAACTTTTAATCCATATTTAGAATTCAAAAAGAAGGCTGAGTACTGAAGAATTGATGCTTTCAAATTGTGGTGCTGGAGAAGACTCTTGAGAGTCCCTTAAACAGTAAGGGGATCAAACCAGTCTGTCCTAAAGAGATCAAACCTGAATACTCATTGGAAGGGCTGATGCTAAAGCTGAAGCTCCAATATGTTGGCCACCTGATATGAAGAGCCAACTCATTGGAAAAGATCCTGATGCTGGGAAAGACTGAAGGCAGGAGGACAACAGAGGATGAGATGGTTGGATGGCATCACCGACTTGACGGACATGAGTTTGAGCAAACTCCAGGAGTTGGTGATGGAAAGGGAAGCCTGGTGTGCTGCAGTCCATGGAGTCGTAGAGAGTTGGACACGGCTGAGTGACTGAACAATAAGAATTCAAAATCTTCTCTGGTGGTTCTGTCAGGGAGTTTTGGGTACCACTGATCTTGCCTTATCTCTTTTCTGTCAGAACTAATCCCAAGTCATTCTGAAAAATATCATTTTCTTAGAACCATCCAAAAAAAAAAGAGACTTCTTTAGGGTTCTTAGCCATCAACCAGCCCATTCATTCAAAAAATTATTTATCTTTTAATTTAGTGTTACTCTTATAACAATTTAAACTCATTTTTTCTCTTCTTTTGATGGAGAATTTTTTTTTTTAATGTAGTCAATACTGTTTCTTTCCTGCCTTTCTTAGATTTCTGTAACCTTAACATCTGAGCCGTTGCTGTTTTGAGGGACCAGTATACACTGATTCCAAGAGTGAGCCTAATCCAGTCCATGCCTGTTTTGTAATAAAGTTTTACTGGCACACATTCAGGCATGTTCATTTCCATATTGCCTACAGCTGCCTTTGTGCTACAATTGCAGGTTTGAGTCCTTGTGAAAGTTAAGGGGACTTCCCTGGTGATCCAGTGGCTAAGACTCCAAGTTCTCGGTGCAGGGGGCCCGGGTTCAACCCCTGGTTCCATGACTAGATTCCACATGCTGCAGCTAAGAGTTCACGTGCCTCAGCTGGAGATCCTGCATGCCACAACTCAGACCAGACACAGTCAAATAAATATTTAAAAAAAATTTTTTTGGCTGACCTCTAGATTAGCACTTTAGAAAACAGGTGGTTTTTTTTTTGTTGTTGTTGTTTTAATGTTTTAAAATTTTATTTATTTTTTAGGGGAGAATAATTATTTACAATGCTGTGCTGGTTCCTGCCATACATCAACATGAATCAGCCATAGGTGTACACACGTCTTCTCCCTCTTAAACCTCCCTCCCACCTCCCACCCTTCCCTCCCCCTGGGTTGTCACAGAGCACCTGGTTGGGCTCCCTGCATCAGACAGCGAATGCCCACTGGCTAACTGATTTACACATCAGATAATGTATATGTTTCCACGCCACTGTCTCAATTCGGCCCACCTTCTCCTTCCCCCACTGTGTTCACAAGTCCGTTCTCTAGGGCTGCGTCTCTAGAAAACAGCTTTAGTATCCTCATCCAGGAGTTTAGGGGTAACCCTTTTATTTCCAAACTGGCAAACGCATGAAGCATGTGCTTATCTCCATACTCCCCAGCATATCCCTTGCAGCAGCAGCAGCAGGTCTAAGTCTGTACACAGTTTACACGTGTTTACTGTCCACAGCCTTTGTTCTGCTTGTTAGGAGAGAGAGAACCTCTGCTACCCTTCTTTGTGACAAGGTCAGAGGCGTTGGAAATCTTAGTGTCACCTAACAGAGATGGCGGTCATGGTGCCATAGACACTGAGAAAGGAGATCTGATATTATTGGGTATCGGGGTTCGGTCGTTGAACCTGATGATGCTGCCTTCATCATACTGCCGCCTCAGTGCTCTCTGGTATGCAGTGCCTAATTATTAACAGTCCATAAACGAGGTCCCTAACATATTCCCAGTCCTTTAAGCAACATTTGGGGTTTGTGCTTCCTACTTTGACATTTCACTAGAACGACCGCAGATGCTTTGAGGTGTTACAGTGGGCTGGCTAAGCGAAATTGTATTAAGACCAATGTTATTAGCACAAAAATCCCCTCACTTGTAAGTGATCGACGTAAGCCACAGATAGATGAATCTACCCCATGCACGTATATGTTCACGTTATAGCCAACCATAGACGTATACAAAGAAGTCTATGTGTTTGACTGTGCTTATTCTATCCTAATTATAGAAAACATTTTTTCACAATTGGTTGGCATTTTGAGTAAAGCTTTTCAACTCCAGGAGGAAATGTTTCTCATTTTCATACAAGACCCTTTAGACTTTTTCTAAGTGGTTAATTTAATTTAATGTTAAATGTGAGTTTTTATTTTATCCTCTGAACCTTAAAATTTAATTGGTCATTCAAATTAGTGGATTTCTATAAGAATAAATTAAATTCATTGAGACTGTTGTTTGTTCAATTAGCAAACAGTTTCCTAGGTTAAAAGTGATGGATTTCCTTGGTGACAAGTGACAAGCTGGTTTCATTATTGCCTTGAAGGGTAGCAGAAGCTCTTGTCTGCAAGGATAAGGGGCTGGCATGGCACCCTCTCCTCTTCCTGAGTACACACAGGCACGTCTCAATGGTGGTGCTCATTTTCTGTCATCTTTGGGGCAGGGCTGGGTGTAATTAACTAGGATGTGAGCTCGACCTGCCCGTAAGGTGGAACATTCCCTCAGGGCTTCAGATCCAATTCCAGGTGTCAGCCAAAAATCTGGTTAACCAAGTAAGACCCGTGTCTCAAGGAAATGACAGCGGGTCATTGGACATCATTAAGTAAAGCAGCTGGTACTCAAGGAGGTCTAACTAGGACAGACCAGTAAGGGGTTTCAGATAGGCTGGGATCTGGGATCACATTCCAGCCCCTACAGGAAGCCAGGAAGGCCAGCCCAGAGGGCCTGGGGTACCAGACAGGTTTCTAGAGCAGGGACCTCCCCATAGAGAACCCAAATCTCTGGTTACCTAAAGTGACCAGGGTCAGACAGAGCCCAGGCTTTTGCAGGACAAAAGAGAACTACGGTAGAGTCAGAGCTGGACAACAGGAGAGATGGCTTTAGAAAGTCTGTCAGACTGCCCTGGCGGTCCAGTGGTTACAACTTCACCTTCCAGTGTAGGGGGTGTGGGTCTGAGCACAGGGTCTCAGGGAGCAACAATCCCGCATTCCTTGTGGCCAAAACACCAAAATAAAAAACAGAAGCAATATTGTAAGAAGTTCAGTAAAGACTTTAAAAATAGTTTGTATCAAGAAAGATCTTTAAAAAAGAAGAGACTCTGTCATCAAGCACATCTCAGATGCCAGTCAGTGTTCTGGATACTTCTTACAACTGTTATAAAACAGGTACTGTTATTGTCCTCCATTTTATAGATAAGGAAACCGAGGCACCAAGAAATTAAACTTGCCCAAAGTCAGCCAGCTAATAAATTGTAGAAGTGGTACTAAAACTGAAGCAGGGGCTGCAGGAGGAGAAGAGGGCAGCAGAAGATGAGCTGGTTGGATAGCATCACTGACTTGATGGACGTGAGTCTGGGCAAACTCTGGGAGATAGTGAAGGACAGAGAAGCCTGGCGTGCTGCAGTCCGTAGGGTTGCCAAGAGTCAAGAGATGACTGAGCAACTGCACAACAACAGGGGGCTTCTCTGGTGGCTCCGTGGTGAAGAGTCTGCCCGCCAATGCAGGAGACACAGGTTCGATCCCTGTTCCAGGAGGATGCCACAGGGCAACTAAGCCTGTGCACCACAGTGAAAAGCCTGTGTGCCGCCACAAAGAGTAGCCTCACGGGCTGCACCTAGAGAAGGCCTCAGCAACAAGGCCCCAGCCGAAACACCAAAACTGAGGCAGTCTGATGGCAGAGCCCTACCCTTGATCATGAGACTTTGCGGTCTTGAGGCAAAGTGCTTGTGTGTCTGCATCCAGCTCCTCACTCACTGCTGACCATCCTCCCCTCGGTCCTGGGACACACGGAAAGGGCAGGAGCTTGTCTGTTGAAGCTGAGAAGTTGGGGAGGCCCTGGCAAAGCCTGGCCTACAAACAGCTATGTTTCCAGCACAAAGCAGCTAGCAAGTTACAATGCGTCGTAGTGTCACTGGTAAATATCAACCAACGAGGAAGGGCATCTAGCCACTTTAGCTTAGCAGAAAATAAGATCCAAGTGGGGAAAATGTCACTCTGAATCCTCATCTCATGAAACACGTGGGGCTGCCCAGAAGAGGAAGAAAGAAGACAATGTGGGGGTGTTCGTACTGGAACTCTAAAGCCAAAAATAGAACTTTTGGAAGCAGTGTTGTGCTTTATCTCTGGGTAACTCTCTTTTGGAGACTTCTCAGCTTTAAAAGTTGCTTTTACCTATGACAGTAAGGCTTCCCTAAGGTAGAGCAGCAAGGAAGCTCTCCTATGGATTATTTTATAACCAACATGTAGAAATAATTCAGTAAGCCCTGAATTCTACTTTCCCCGTGCCTATCCCAGGGTCTTTTTTTTTTTTTTTTTTAATTCAAATAAGCTAATAAACATCATGCCATATTACTCTACACAGAATACAAATAAATATGTGGTTCCATATTTATTTTGTGTTTTTTTAATAATTTATTTTTAATTGAAGGATAATTGCTTTACAATATTGCTTTGGTTTCTGCCAAACATCAACATGAATTAGCCATAGGTATACAAATGTCCCTTCCCTCTGTTTTGTTTTACTGAATATTTGAATGGGTTAGAAAACTGGATTTTTTTACCACTCTTTCCCAAAGTCATTGTTGAAACCCTAGCACTCATTTCTGTGATTTCAAAAGAGCAATATTCAGGTCCAATGAAGTGTTCAGTGCCTTATTTCCTGAGACAGTATTTTACGGGATAAAATAAGATAAGATCTCTGACAGAACTTTATTTGACTTATTGTAATGAAAATAATTTTCTACTAGGGAATGTAATTATCTTCAAATTGATTTCCTGTTGCTCAAAAATAGTGAGGATAACTTGGAAGGATAAGTATTAGAGTCATTCTGGTGATTCTGACTAATCCTTTTGAGTCAGAATTAAGATAAAATGGAAACATTAAAAGCCCAATTGTAATAAATCTCCTCTGAAATTTTTAAACAGCAGAATCCTGTATTCTCCTGTGCACATTTGTGAATGTTACAGTAAAATTTATGCAAAAGAAAGTAATAGGACTTTAATAAAATTAATCATTGCTCTAAATAATCATTTCCTTAATTTTCTCTTCATGTATCTGTGGAGCTTTCAAAAGACTACACACGGCCAGTTTTATTGCCTGTAGAAACATCTAAGACTATGTTTTCTGTCCCTTTTGTCTGTGTGCGGAATAAGGACTGCTTAGTTATTAGAGACTTCTAGAGGGCTACATTTATATTGATTGCACCCTTTGCTTTCCATTTTAAATAATAAACCTAAGTCAAATTACTTTTTAATAATTACTTGAGTTCCTGAGTGATGAAGTCTGTCACATCACTTTATAATTCAGAGTAGCTCAAAATATTTTAATTATGGGACTTCTTAAGACTCCAGGCACTTTTTCCTAGCTGCTATTATCAGGAGAAAAAGAAAAAGATAAACAGGCACAAAAGAGTAAGAACTTGAATTATAGCACCTACTGTTTCTTTAGAGGTAATGTTTAGAGACCATTTTTCCAGACTCTCAGACTAAGAAAAAGGCAGAGAAAGGTCTGTGCTGTGTGTTAGTCTGACCAGGTCAGAAATGGGGGCTTTGTTCTGTTAAGAGTGTTCGGTGTCTGTAGGGGTTGATTTAGTTCCACTTAAATTAAACTTTATGACTTTCCTGCAGGTGGACGAAAGCCAAACTGGAGAACCGGGATGGCTTGGAGGAGAATTAAAAGGAAAGACGGGATGGTTCCCTGCAAACTACGCAGAGAAAATCCCAGAAAACGAGGTTCCCGCCCCAGTCAAACCAGTGACTGAGGCGGCCTCCACCCCTACACCCAAAGTGGCTGTGCGTGAGACCCCCGCCCCTTCATCCGCAACCCCTGCAGAGCCCTCCGAGACCCCCAACAACTGGGCCGACTTCAGCTCCACGTACGTGTTGGATGCCATTTCTGATGATTTTTGAAATCCCACATTAGTGATCTTTTAAGTGCTGTTTCAGTCCTTGGGTTGTACCTCTTGAGTACTGTTCATGGCCTCTTTCTCTGACTGGTCTTTTGGCAATTTGTGGATTGTATTCTCTGAGCTGGATTTAATTATATCATGGCTTAATAGTGATTTTTCCCTAGGATAAAGTAAAGCCTCTTACCCTTGTTTCATTCACTCATTTGTCTGTATCTTTCATTATTGTGGAAGAAATGGAGAAACACAATTTCCTAATAATCTGCTTGATACCCATGTCAGCAAATATTTAGAGTCATTTCCTGCATGGAAATAGCACTGTTTTGGTGGTGTTTTTTTTTGCTGGACAGAAACAGAAATTGAATTTTGTCATGTGGTTTTGAGTAAGATAGAAGGCTGTTTCCTCTGAGGCTTTCCTCTTTGATCAGTCCTGAATAAGCAGACAGCAGGGCAAAGAGATGTGTGCCTTTGGCAGCTACTGGTGCCATGCCCTTGGTCATCAGGAAATGGCATTAAAAACAGTGTGTAAGCAGAGGTTTCAAAGGACAGATGGAGGGCTGCCACGCTCCCACTTATAGGATTGATCCAGCTGTGCCGTTGGTCTAAAAATAGTTTATACTGCCCTTCAAGTAAAAGTGATGTAAGAAATGTTTTAAATTTGTTTTAAAGTCTAATCATCTTTCAGAAAAAACAAATAGAAAGTAAGGAGTCGGGGCATAATGCTGGAGAAAGTGTATCAAATACAGCAAAGAAGGTGTGTAATGACCAAGAGCAGGAGAAAGTAGAGGGAAGGATATAATGAATAGCAATAGTTTTCATACTTGTATTTTCACGTAAAAGATTGAAAGTGCTCAAGAAGCTCCTCCCTGTCTCATCTCTGCTAAAAAGTAGTGTTCCATTAGCGTGACTGAAACCACATTGAAATTCTCCTCTCCTGATCTTTTTTTAAAATTGAAATATAGTTGATTTATATTGTTATGTTAGTTTCAGGTATACAGCAAAGTGATTCACATACGTATATGTATGTATATATGTATATTTTCAGATTCTTTTCCGTTACATGTCATTACAAGATGTTGAATATAGTTCCCTGTGCTCTACAGTAATCATGTCACTTATCTATTTTATGTATAGCAACTAGTTTATATTCCCTTAAAACGCTCTGACTTTTTAAATTAAAGCTGACAGTGAAATAGAAGACAAACACTCTTTTCAGGATTTCGTTTTGCTGTGGGTCTAGGCAGCATGCCTCTCTTGCTCAATAAATGTGTGATCTGCGGCTCTCTGGCTATCCTCCTGGGCATCTTATTTCTGGACCCAGAATCAGGATGTGCCTGCCGTCTATCAAAGGAAATACTTTGATTTGCAAATTTGTTTATCTCTCATAAAGATTCTCAAAAGTCCATTGCATTTCAATCGGCAACTCGCACAGATGTGTTTATTTACAATTATAAAATCACAAAATTAAAACTGTTCCTGAGCTGCGCCCAACAGGTTGCTCTAAGGATACCACCTATAGGGTTACCATGGTGTCCAGGCTCGTGGCCCAGTGCCTGCTGTGTGGTGCTGGGACAGAGAGATGGTATTATGAAGGACCAGCTGCCAGCCTGGCAGGACTTCCTATGTGACATGAAACTTCTTTTTTGCTGATTTAGCATTGTTGTTGCAAATGAATATAATGGTCACATGAGGGTGTTTCTCTGGTGCCTTCAGGTTACAGAGTATTTCCCTACGTAGGATTTCATGTCACCCTGACAGCTAACCAGAGTAACGCAGTACTGTTCCCATTTGATCAACAAGGAAATCAGGATTCAGAGAAACTACTGTCATTTGTCTGAGACCCATCGCTAGTGTGTGACGCTCTGACCCAAGCCCAAGTCCAGTGCTCTTACCCCCTCCTTGCTCTTGAACTAGCCCCACGCACGTCGCGGTGTGTCTGCTGTGGGAGGAGCATTGACACGTTTGGAAGTCCTTGCCGCTCACGCCGTTGCACTTCCCCTCCAGGTGGCCCACCAGCACGAATGAGAAACCAGAAACCGACAGCTGGGACGCGTGGGCAACCCAGCCCTCCCTCACCGTGCCAAGCGCCGGGCAGCTGAGGCAGAGGTCGGCCTTCACTCCAGCCACGGCCACGGGCTCATCTCCGTCTCCTGTTCTAGGCCAGGTAACAGCATTGCTGGGAGCGGGAGGCCCCCACATGCTGTGTGAGGAGGAAAGATTCAGCCAGTGCTTGTCGTCATTGTCATTGGGAGTAAGCCTTGGGAATTCCCTGGCTGTCCAGTGGTTGGGACGCTTCGTTTTCACTCCAGAGGGCTTGCATTCGATGCCCAGTCAGGGAACGAAAATCCCACAAGCCATGTAGTGTGGCCAAAAAAAAATGTAAGCCTCATTATATGCATCTGGCATGGCTGGCAGGCAAGGATCCAGTTCACGTTTTCCCAGTGGAGGGAATCGTGACTATTCAGAGGAGGGTAAACTGGATTACGCTCCTGGATTGTTCAGGGAAGCTTCACTGATCACGTGGTATTTGAACTCCATCTCGAACAGTAGGTAAGAGCTGATTAGAAAGTGGAGAGACCTGGCATGCAGACAGAAACTGCCCTGAGGAGAGAGGCTTTCTTTAGGAGGCCAGAGTGTGATTCGGGAAAGACATGGGGTCCATCCATGTGGCCAGACCACTGAGTATTTATCAGAGAAGATTGACTGCAGATTAAATGCAAAGCTCTTAAATGCCTCATTAAGAAAAGTAATTGCTGAAAGGATAATATTTCTACTTAATGTGATAAAAGAAATGACATTTCTATAAGTAATCAAACAGAGAAATTGCCCATCTGGCAGGCATTTAGGGGTCAAGGACAGTTTCTGCTCTGGGAACAAGCAGCTTGAACACAGGCTCTGGGAAGACTCACGTGGAGGTGTGCAGAAAGATTCGACGGGGGAGCACAGAGGGATGTGACAACAGTTAAAGGGGTGGAATCCCAACGCCTGTGGGAGTAGGAAAGGAAAAGACTGAGGAGAGATTTGACCTTAAGAGGGAACAAGTCAGGCCGAAAGAGAAATTGACTTTTCATGAAAGGAGGGAGTTGGATTTTCGACATACTGATTGCCAGGTGAGAGTGAGACAGTCAGGCCTTCCTGTCTGGGAAATGGGAACACAGTCAGATCTAAGGAAGTGAAGTGAGCGCTTCAGAGGAGCGAGACTGCAGGGGAAGGAGGGAAACCGCACGCAGCGTGTGTCTTCTCTGACCTGGAAAGAAGGGCGGCTCTGGACAGGAGCTGTGCTCTTTGCCTTTGCATCTGTCCTGCTCGGCAGGTAGCACATGTGTCACGCTCAGAGTGATGACTCGGGTGGAGGAGGAGGGCGCAGGACCAGAACAGCGGATGGTGGCAGTTCTTGTATTATTAAAGGCGGTGGTCCAGACAAAGAGGCAGGCGGCACGTATTTGTGATCTGGGAAAGAGGATACTCCAGATTGCAAAGGGATACAGAGAAAAGGATAGGTGGGAAAGTGGGAAGGGCTGGTGAAAGGATAGACAGGGAGCCGTGTAGAAGGAGGACAAGGAGCAGCTGTGTGGCCAGTGGAAACAGAGACTGAGAAGTCGAGCGTCTAAGGGGAAACAGCATTACAAGCAGAGAAAACGCAGGCTGCTTTTCTTTTTCCTTCTGGGAGAGAAAGGGTGAAGAGAGGTTGGAGAAAGAGGGAAGGAAGTTGAGGTTGTGCTTCCAGGCGGCTTTCTCGGGAGGGGCCCCCAGGGCCTGCGGGGCATGCAGAATAGGAATTGAGCAAAGAAGGATGAAGCGTGACTTGGCTGAATTTAACCTGAGTCTGTGACTTGTCATCACACGTTGTCTTGGCTTTCTCCAGCAATACTGTATCGTTTGGAAGAACTGATAGTAATAGAAACTACTCCTGTTATAATGATTACTCTCATAGCAGCTCTGCAGATGGAGCTTATTAAATTTTCTTGAAGAAAGTGTCTGTGTTCTAGAGATGTGGAGACGGAGGCCTCAACTGAGAGAGTGAACAGTTGAGAGGCATGAGCTGAGAGGCCTACAGCTGAGAGACTGAGCAGTTGTTTCAGGTCACACAGTTAGTAAGGGACGGACTTGGGGTCTGAACCCAGAGTCTGTGTTCTGCCTGATTCCAGGCTCTCCGTGTGGGAGGTGGAGACAGGGCAGGTGCAGCCAAGATGTCTCAGGGTGAGAGGTTACGATACACCAGCGAGGGCCCAGGTGAAATTGCAGAGACAAGATGGAAAATTAGGGGACACAGAAGCCATGAGCTCCGCGGCCCAGGTGGGAAGCGCCCTGTGAGCACGACCGGAGAAACGGGAGGTGGAGACGCAGTGGTCCTCGGGGTGTTTGCAATCCAGAGAACCCTCCTCTCTTCTGAAGACTGGACCGAGTGGACAGTTGAGATGGAAGGAAATGGGGATGTCATGGGTCTGAGCAGACGAGAACCCATGGAGACCAGGAGTTGAAAGTTGCCAGCATGAAAGCCGAAACTCTTCAATCTATTATAAATTCTCTCTTATCAGGCATAATCATAGTTAAATGTCATTATGAAAATAAGTATCTTCTGAAGGCAAGTCCAGCTTGGTTCTGAATGAGCTGTCCTTAGGCTTTATCCCTTGTTCTTGTCCATTTATGAATACATGTATAATCGAAAGTTGGCATATTTTTTTATAATAGTATTGTCTTAATATACTGTGATAGTTTTATGTGATAGTCTTTTAAGAGATAATAAATGCCTCCCCCTGCCTTTTCCAGCCTCATCTCCTATTGCACCCCTCCATGAGACTAGGCCACACGCACCCCCGGATCCTGCTCCTCCTCCTCGAACCTTGGCAGGAAAGCATCTCACGGTCATGCCCTCCACCTGGAGTTCACTCCCCCCGAAGCCCTAGCTATCAAAATCCTTCTTGTCCTTCAAGGCCCGGCTCAAACACTGCCACCTCTGGGAAACAGGCCCTGTTGCCTGCAGGCAGCTTTCATCCATCTTTTCTCTCTGTTCCCACCATGAATGGTTGCGACCTCTTTTTAGCATATTTCCTTCTGCCCAGTGGTAGACATGATTGTTTGTATCTCTTTCTTCTTCATTAGTCATGAGTTCCTTGGCCATGTCCTACTGCCCATTTTTATCATGCTTTCTGCTTAATAAAGTATTTTAACCTGGATTATTTTGGGGAGGCAGAGATGGCATTCTGTTCATCTTCATATAGAGTTTTCATATAGCTCTATAGTACATGGGATTACAGAGGGTTTATGCTTGCCCAACCCCTGTTTGTCTTAAAAAGGAGCTAGGACAAGCCCAACCCAACCCAAGACCCGTTTCCCTGTGTCCACCTAAACTAAGATATGAGTTGCTTGCCTTTTGAGCTTTCAGAAGGTTTCTGCTTTGGTATTAACCCTTCACTAAACATCCAAATCCAGTTGGAAACTGGCGGGAAAGGGATTGCCCTGGGCAACTTGAGAATTAAAAATAGAACCAAAATAGAAAAGGCACTCGGCCAGGTGCAACAGAATAAATATGATCTCCTAGCTGCTTTAAATAGAGACTTCTAGATGGGCCGGCCATGGCTTTGTGAACAGGCTGGCAGGTTTTCACCTCCACTTTGGGAAGGAAATAGCTATTGAGAACCAGGGGGCACGTGGCAGCCACGCTGTACTGCGGGGGAGTGGGGAGGGGAGGAGGCGGGGGGGTGTCTTCTGTGGTTGCACATGTACCCGCATGTACCCATGGGAGGGAAGGTGATGGTGTTTGCAGCACCTGAACTGATAACAGATCACAAAGTGACAAGAGGTCCTTTATGTTCTTCCACACAAGGGTGAAAAGGTGGAGGGGCTACAGGCGCAAGCCCTGTATCCGTGGAGAGCCAAGAAAGACAACCATTTAAATTTTAACAAAAACGATGTCATCACCGTACTGGAGCAGCAAGACATGTGGTGGTTTGGAGAAGTTCAAGGCCAGAAGGGTTGGTTCCCCAAGTCCTACGTGAAACTCATTTCAGGGCCCATAAGGAAATCGACAAGGTATGCTTGTGTTCATCTGCTTCCACTGGACAAATGCCGTGTTTGGCATGAAACTGTTGTTTGCACTAGTTAGGATTCACAGATAGGAGTTGCTGGATCATTTCGTCTTCTGGGTCTTCTCACTGCAGAAGTTAGGGCATGTGTCAACAGAAGAGAGCCTCTTGCAGATGATGGTCATTTGTTCCTCACCCAGAAGCCTCTGCATCTTGTTTTTCATTGACTTGTGCAAGAGGAAATTCTACCCTGAGACCTGGGACAGTCTCGCGGGTTTGCTGGAGATTCTGTTCCTCTTCATGCTTAGTATAGCTCAGTTGGTAAAGAATCTACCTACAATGCAGGAGACCCCAGTTTGGTTCCTGGGTCAGGAAGATCCGCTGGAGAAGGGATAGGCTACCCACTCCAGTATTCGTGGGCTTCCCTGTGGCTCAGCTGGTAAAGAATCCCCCTGCAATGTGGGAGACCTGGGTTTGATCCCTGGGTTGGGAACATCCCCTGGAAAAGGGAAAGGCCACCCACTCCAGTATTCTGGCCTAGAGAATTCCATGGACTGCCTAGTCCATGGGGTTGCAAAGAGTTGAACACAACTGAGTGACTTTCACTTTCACTTCACTTACTGTGCCAGATATCCACAAATATTTAGAAGCCCAAAGAATTGGGGGAAATTATTAGAAGAGTGAATTATCTTTTTTGTTAAGAACCTTATGGTGTGAAACCTTACCCTGAAGGTTATTGTTTCATTGTTCTAACCAAATAGATGGTCAAAATGAATTAAGAGTTTTAAGAAGAGAATCTCTTCAAAAATACTGAATGAGCATGTCCGTCGTACTTTGAAATAGACCAGTGCTTTGGCTGTGTATCTAGCAAAGCAAAGTGCTGACAGACAAGGATGTGTGAGCTTAGAGTCGGGCCACCATGGCCCTTTGTGATGTGTTTTGACTTAGCAAAGTGCATCTATTTCAGCTGTAGATTATCAAGGTTTTAAATGTGAAGTGGGGACTTCCTTGATGGTCCATTGGCCAAGACTCCAGACTCCTGATGCAGGGGGCCCAGGTTCAATCCCTAGTCAGGAAACTAGATCCCACATGCTACAATCAAGACCTGGACAAATAACTACTTTTTTAAAAAATAATTATAAATGTTAAAGCAGTTTTAAAAAGAAAGTATCATTGTTATTTGTACTGTTTTCTTTGAGGATGAAAAGTAAAATTCAAATACTTTCCCCTCCCTCTTCCAGCATGGATTCTGGTCCCTCAGAAAGTCCTGCAAGTCTAAAGAGGGTAGCTTCCCCAGCAGCCAAGCCAGCCGTGTCGGGAGAAGGTGAGAACTTGAGTGAAATTAAGATCTTTAGACGGTGGAGGCGATTATGTAATACAAAGAGTGAACATTGAAAACGAGGTTGGATTTCATGTTTAAAGAATCTGCCTTAATTTACGTTCATTATATTAAACCTGAAGGTAAAATGAGGTTTAACTCCTTATAAAGTCATAGTACTTTACAGGGACTTTTCAAAATACGATCAGATATATTGTTCATAAAAACCGAATCTTCTGATGATGTTCAATTAAAAGCCCTTTGACTCTTGAAAGAGGCCCATCAAAGTCACTAAAGATCAAGGTCTCTGAGCGTCTCTGTAGCCTATTTGTGATGCTTGCTGTTTTTCTGACTTACAGATAAGTATTTTGGTTTAAGGCCATAACTGGGCTGTTCAGTAAAGCTGTCACAGTAGCATCAGTGCCATTTGTACCCAAATGAAACAGAAGTGTCATTTCTGTTTTCCATGGAAATAACCACAACAGATTATTTAGGCCTAAAAATTTTATTTTGAGTGTTTCTTACAAAAGTAATTAATTGCTTTGTTTCCCCCATCTTTACTTCGTGACACCATCTTTTGGATTATATTGGGTTGGCCAAAAAGTTTGTTTGGGTTTTTATAAGAGCATATGGAAAAATCTGAATGAAATTTTTGGCCCACCCAACATATGCCAGTATAGGGCATAAGTTTAACAATGAACAAAACCTACATAATTCAGGTTCTAGTGGTAAAAATCTCAGGTCTTTGCTACATCTGGTCTAGCCATTATCAGAGCACTAATTGAAGAGTGAGCATGACCCAAGTCAGACAGGCTTTCCGTGTCGAAAGTAGGAACAGTGTTTGTTGAGAACAGATGTCTAACTGTTTTGTAGCAGTGTTTCATTGTTTCCTTGAATACTTGTAGAATCTTTAGTTTGTTTGCCATTATGAGATTTCTATTCTTTAGAAACTTTGCTTTATGAAAAACAGAATTATTAAAGCAAGCGTTAAGGTTTAATGATGTTTCAAATAGTGACAAAGTTACTTTTTCAAGAGGAATTTCAGAAGTAAAAAAATTTTTTCAGTTTATAGGTACAGCTATAAAAAACTTCATCATCACTAAATAAATCTGGTATTTTTATTGTATCCAGTTTTTGCCATTACCACCAAAACAATCATTAGTATAGTTCTCTTCATACATTTTTGTCATCCTAATGACTTTTTATAGCCACTGTTAGGAGAGCAAGGCAAAAGGTCTTTTAAACACAGCTCATGTAGTCAGTGTTGTGTCAAGCAATACTCCCTGCCCCCCCCCGCCCAGATTCAGTAGGTTACAGCCACTAAGTCTCAGTGGTGTGCCAGAGTTTGCATCCTGGCTCTCACACCTAGTGACTGTATAATTTTAGTCATGCCTCAACTCTCTCATCTGTAAAAGGAACGTAATAATCGCCACTTGAGGTAGCAAATTATCATGGGAATCATGAGACAATAGTGTAGCTTTTAGAATAAAGGTCACTAAATGCTGCTTGTATTTCCTTTTGCTTCAGTTCCTAGATTATTGATGGAACCACTTAGAGCAGTGAGCGTCCTCATCTGACAACAGTGTTGATGAATGCTGCTTTGTTTTGAAACATGTAGAGGCCTCCATGCTTGAGGCCTCGATAAGTAGGTCACAGATGGACCACCCACATCCTTAACTTGGGCAACAGCAGAGGGTTATATGTCTAATCTCATTTATTACATCCATTTTACAGTGATTTCAGTATTAGAAATATTAGGAAAGATTTCTGGCTTCTGGAAGGATATGGGAGGACGATGGCATCTGATATTCTAGGAAAAGGCACTTAGATATATTAGGGATGTGTTTATAAATACTGTATTAAATGTAATCAGATTGAAAGTAACCAGTGATTCAGGCAGCTAGTCATGTCCAACTCTTTGCGACCCCTTGGACTATACAGTCCGTGGAATTCTTCAGGCCAGAATCCGGGAGTGGGTAGTCTTTCCCTTCTCCAGGGCATCTTCCCAACCTAGGGATCAAACTCAGGTCTCCCGCATTGCAGGTGGATTCTTTACCAGCTGAGACACCAGAAACCAAATTAAATAGATGGTCAGTTTGGGTAGCTTTTAAAATATGGGCTTGGGAATGGCCAGTACCCTGTGTTACATGTCTGAGGAGGAGGGTCTGAGTAGTGAGGAGCCCCCCATATCTGTCTTCCTGTCTCCCCACTTTCATTGGATCCTGAAGGTCCTCACAGATGCCCGTGTACATGCAGGGCTTGTAAAGCCACAGTCTTCCCAGTCTCCTTGGTATCTTCTACTGCAGTGTGAAGTTCAGCCAGAGTTCATGCTTATGAAGTTTCTTAAGCATTTCAAAAGTGACTTCAAAATTTGGATCCGTTCTTAAGAAAGTGACTTTTAAGTGCAGGAATCACTGGGAAAAGGACTGATGGCCAAGGATCCGATCTTAAATGGCCAGACATGAGCTAAGGAACAAGTAAAAGAACAAAATAAAAAGGGAAGGTTCGAAATACTGAGAAATCAGAAAAAGGAATATATTAATAAAAAAGCAGTGTCCTTATTCAAGCTGCCAAACTTTGATTTCCTTGTGCGGGAAATCCTTTTGCCAGTTTTAACGGTGGAGGTGTGTGTCACCGGTGCTGGAGGGCTAAAGACAGAGAGGCTTCTGTTCCCCCTAGCGTGTTTGGATGACCTTGTATGTTGGGGGTCTGCTGGCCTCAGCTGAGGCTGGAGTGGCCCCTTGGAGAGCTGCCCACATTAGCATAAGCATCAGGATAGTTTGTGTTTGCTAGTGTTTATTTTAGTTTCCATTAGTGCCTCCTGCAAAGGCTCTTACAATTAGCCAGTGGAGTGCTCCAGACTAAATCTCTGCCTATTAATTGATATTAAGCTCTGCATTTAAGGACTATCATAAGAAATTTAGAAACACACCATCTGTTATAAAACAAACACTTTGGGTAAACTTTGTTATTTTTTTAATTGCTTTTTTTAAAAAGCCTGGGATAAAATGGAGAAAAAGTAGAAACAGGAAATGTATGTTCATCTTTCTAGAAATCTTTTATTCTGTACCTAGTATAGTGTCTAGAATTTTGTGTCAAGTGATCTTTCTGAGATTATGACTTGGTTTCTAAGCCTTAGAAAAATCAGGGGTTTTAGAAGAAAAATTTCCTCTGGAATGCAAAGCCTTCACCTTCAAGACAGTAAAGAACTTTAATTCTGGACCTTTAAGACTAAATTACATGAATAATAACATGTAAGAAACGGTGATTTGTCTTTTCATCTTGTTCAGAAAGCCGTGATTATTTTCTGGGATTGGGTAGATACTATTTTTATCAGCAGCCCATTCTACCTGTTCCTGTTTGAATGACAAGTGATGTCCATTTTTAACTAAATAATATATATTTAAAATTATGTGTTCTAACAGCTTCTGCCATCTGTGTAGTATGGCACAAAAGGACTTAGGTTTTCACCGAGGCACTTTGAAAAGTGTCTTATTTAATTTACATAAAGGATATACCACATCGAAAAGTTTTCTAAAATGGTGACTTGGTACCTTCAAAAAGTGAATTACAGATATTTGATGAGCTTACCGAGAGCCTGCATGTCAGTGCCTCTAACACTGGCACAACCTAGGCACTCAATAAATGTTAATTCAAAGTAAACATTAAAAGAAAAGGTGTATATATGTATAACCAAATCACTTTGTTATACAGCGGGAATTAACACTGTAAATCAACTGCACTTTTTTTTTTTAATCCTGAAGAAAAAAAAAGTAAATATAAAAATGCCAAGTAAAAAGAAAACATGGCATTAAGTCGGAGATCAGTGTCTGTACTGTTATTGGTGGACATGCAGGTTTGTTGCTGTTGTTTCTGGGGCTGGGTCTTCACAGGAATTGTCTCCCTGGCTGCAATTACTGAAATTTATATGCAGGTTGGTCAATTTGGAGCCCAGGGGATTCTGCAACTCTGTGTTTTATCTGTGACTAGGCTTTCTCTTGACTGGACCTTATCCTAATGTCCTTGTTCATAAACTTGCTTTTGCAAAGTTGTCTGGGATTTCTGTAAACAATCAAGCTCTCTCCGTATCTCAATATTTCTCCCCACCAGAATTTATTGCCATGTACACTTACGAGAGTTCTGAGCAAGGCGATTTAACCTTTCAGCAAGGGGATGTGATTTTGGTTACCAAGAAAGATGGTGACTGGTGGACAGGAACAGTGGGCGACAAGTCCGGCGTCTTCCCTTCTAACTATGTGAGGCTTAAAGATTCGGAGGTAAACCCACATTAACTGTTTCCTCTCCCCTTCTGTGCAGTGACTCTCTTTTCAGGGAGGCGTGAGGTGCGCCGGTGGAACATCGTTGTTGGGTTTTGCTAAGGTCTGGAGCGTGGCTGCAAACCCAGTGTGGCATGTCGCTGTGTGAGCTTGCCTAGTGACGCTGCAGGCTCAGCCTCGGCTTCCCCCAACAAAAGAACCCCCCCAGGCTTGGAGGAGGCTGCCCTGAATGAGGCTGGTCTGCGTCAGCTGGGATAACGTTCAGGATTCCTCCCTGTTCCTGAATGTAACTGACTTAGAATTTAGCGTAAATGTTCTTGATTAAGTCTCCATGGTCACTGATCTGGGCTACCCCAAGAAAGATACACAGCAGTATTTCCCCCATGTAAACAAATGTATTTTGGTGATACTAGCCCCAGAATATTGGGTAGTAGAGAGTTTTTAGAATTTATTTATCTTTCATGAAACACAACATGGTTATACTTGAATACACAGCCAAAATATAAACCACCATAGTGAACTGAAAGCAATAAAATATGGTATCTCATTTGCATTGCATAACAGGTGGTTAACATCCTTAGTCATAAATGAGTTCTTAGAAATCTGTAACAAACACATTGATATATTCAGGGGAAGGGAAGACAGAAGAAAATGAAAAAATACAAGTGATTATGAGGATTAAGCATATGTGAAGATGACTGAGCTGAACAGTACCAGAAGAAAAGCAACTATTTTGTAATATCAATATTACCAAAGGTTAAAAATGTATTAATAACATTTGTAGAGTTTTAGGAAATATACCCACATAAATACAAGACTGATGAAGTCCTGTCTGTATGAAAAGTGAAAGTGAAAGTCACTCAGTCGTGTCAGCTCTTTGCGACCTCCTGGACTATACAGTCCATGGAATTCTCCAGGCCAGAATACTGGGTAGCCTTTCCATTCTCCAGGGGATCTTCTGGACCCAGGAAGAGAAATGGGATCTTCTGCATTGCAGGCAGATTCTTTACCAACTGAGCTATCAGGGAAGCCACCTGTCTATATAATAGGGGGAAATCTATTACAGGTTGGACTCAGAACTATAAATTTTGGATATCCTTGTTCCTATCAGCTCCAATTCGTTGGAATTATTTCAAAAAGTTAGTTGGATAAATTTACAATTTGTATATAAATCATGTTTACTGCTAGAATTTATATTTTTACCTACACAATAGCAAGACACAAGATTTCACTAAGGCCTTTGACCAGGCCTTGGTATCTCCTGATCAGAGATTGAGCAGAGACTCAGTTTATTTTCAATGTTTACAAATTGGAAGTGGCTCCCAACTGTTGTTAATGGGGCCCTAAAAATTCAGTTGCATAAAATGTCGTCCTGAGATGATACAGAATTAATGAAATAGTGGCACGGGCCTCCTGGCTTATGGGAGCCCATCTCCTAGTGGCCAATTTCAAGTTAGGGGGAATTTCAGGTCATAAAGGTAGCCATTTACCAGACCCATAGCCACTTGGGGTGCAAGGCTGGGCCTGGTGATAAACTGTGATTCCCCCTTCAGTCTGCCTTCTCTGCTTCCCTACAGTTCCCTGGAGTGGTTGTATTTGCTTGAGATTTTTATTTGTTTTTGTTTTGGCTTTTTTTTTTCTTTTTTTAGGGAGTATTATTATTGTTTGGGGGGTTTTTTTGTTTTCCCTTGCTTTGGTCTTGAGAGCAGCTTGCTGAAATTCCCCTGGAGGGGTTTGCATAAGTCCGCTTCCCCTTGGAGAATTTGGCTGAAGCTGGAATGAAAATACTTCTTGTCTGTAAGACAGTCATTGTATTATCCTTTGAAGACCAGGAGAGGGAAAATTCAACTCTTATCCAGACCAGTTAGTTAGATCCAGTAAGAACCATGGAGATGATATTTTAGGAGAGCAGAGGGAAAACATTACAAACTAAACTCAATTTCTGCTCCCATGCACAGAAACTCTTAAAGTGGCTTTACCTTTGAGATCAATTAAACACCAAAGCCATTACTTGTATTATCCTTTAATAAACTTGAGTTTTCTACCCAAACCATCCCAAGTCAGTAAGTTTAGAAAAAATGCACTGTGACATTTTCTAAAGGTAAGTTGAATTGTAAAGTGCTTTTTTAACTGGCGTCTTAAATTATCAGCCACCGAAGAACTGGCAGTGCTAATGATTTTTGGGCAAACATCTAGCTACATTATTTCATAATAATGAAAAAATCTAAAAAAATCTTTCATCCTACTTGGACATAGAATTCAGTGCATAAGGCAATATCATGCCAAACTTAAAAACCAGCCCGAGCCTCAGATACCAGAATTGACCCATGGATGCAGAGGGGGGTTTTTCCTAAGCCTGCTTCCCTTCTCTGCACGAGCAGGGCTGGGGCATGTCGCCTGGATCAGCTTTTCTACTGCATTCTTGAGAAGTGCCAGAGCCAAACATGGCCATCTGAGTCTGTCTCAGCTTAAGTGCTGGCTGTGGTGTTTAAAAGGGAGCACATTAAAGTGGCTGGAACTCCATCACTGGGTTGCCAATCGCTTTGTTCTTTTTATAGAACAGAGAAAGCCTATTATAAGCCTGCAATGGGAAATTAACTGGCCGTTTGGAATTTTGTAGCATTAGTATGCCTTCATGTTGATACGTAGCCTATGAAAATTCCGAGGGAGATGGGTATTTTATATATATATCTTTGTTAATACAGAAAGCATAATCAGAGTAAACATTTTAATTTGAACTTTCCCTGCTAGATGGTTATTGAATTTCAGTATAAATAAAGGGACAACGAGAAGTTGTGTTCCTGGTAGATAAATTACATATTTTTATTTTACAGTTACTCTCATTTAGTTAATTAAGCCGTTCGCTTTGTTCTATTTTAATTGGAATACTTAATTTACTGGAAGATAGTGACACACAAGTGAAAATTAATTCGGAATAAAGCACTTTGTAACAACAGATTACGGCCTGGCCCTTGTCCCAGCCAAGTCTCTGCCGGCTTGGCTTGCTCAGCTAGTTTAAAATTCCATGAGTATTCATGAAGGAATTCAACCCGAGAGCACTTTTGGAACACTTAGAAGTTGGGGAAAAAATTGTCTGCTTCTATGCACTGTGTGTCCAGCATTAAGAGAGAAATTTTAGTGTTTAAACAGTGTAAAGTTTGGGTAGAAAGGACTCACAGGAGAGAGTGACCACCTCTTGGGATAATAGAATGGGGGGCAGGGGTGTTTGAATCGCCACTATCCTGTTTTCCTTCTTTAAAAAAAAAAAAGAAAGCCCTAAAGCAGATGTACTAAAATGGTAACATGTTCACGTACTAAGTCGGGGTATCGAGCTCATGGATGTCTGCTGTAACCTCTGTACTTTTTGTCTGTGAAATGTTTGCTAATTAACCACTTGGACATCAAACATGAGCTTAGTGTTTAGGATGTAGACCGGCAGTCTCCTGGTGGGGCAGCCCCCGTTTGATTTGACACGGGGACAGGCCACACTCGAGTTACACACAGTCAGTGCCCGCGCCCTGGGGGATCTGTACAGTGCCACTGCTTATTCTCCCCTCAAGAAGAGAGTAAAGGCTGTGTGCTTTACAGTACTTACTTTGCCCCATGTTTTCCTTGATACACATTATAATGCCAGGAGATAAAATGCTGCTGTGTTTCTCCAGAATGAAAAAAAGGAATTTAGGGGCTCACGCGGGTTCGTGACATCATTCATCGTTTTTTAAGTTGCTTGACCAAAACTCTTCAGTATGCAAATGAGACCTTCTGCTCTGTTTCAAGGGCTCTGGAACTGCTGGGAAAACAGGGAGTTTAGGAAAAAAACCTGGTAAGTGACAAACCCTGATGATTATTTTTTCAATGTTTTTAATGTAATTGATAGTTGCTCCCAATCTTTTATTAGGGCTAGAAACCTTTTTGGAAAAAAAAAAGAAAGAAAAGTAAAGACTAAAGAATCTCTCCTAAGAGTGGTTGGAATAGATCCTTTCCTTGGAATCCATTAATAATGTGTATCCATGATTATGAAATAATGGCTGTTGCTTCACACATGGGGTATTAGGGACATTAATCAGACAGAATGTTCTCTTGGGATGTGAAGAAATAATTCAGGCAAGATGGTGAGACGTCACGCTTGGAACTGTAGGATTTGGGGTCAGCTGCTACTTAATCCTTCTCTCATTGGGTTCAGTACTTTTTCCTTTCCTGAAGCATATTCAGTCCCAGGATGTAAATAGTGGAGGAGATTAGAGGAGCCGCACGTATTATCAGACAGTGGGGCCTATGAATTAGAAGCTTTTGAGTAGTTTTCCTCAGGTACACAGTGAAGGCACAAAATTATAGTCATCCCCCTGAACTCAAAAGTGTTTCACTTTATTTAAACAAAAATCACATGTTCTATTAATAGAAACATGAACAAGAGAAGAAAGAAGCAGCTGGGAAATCATACGGTTGGTATGACCTGTCTTCCTCACCTAGGTCATTTGAGCCCTTTTGCTATTACAGCCTTGAGAAATTACAGGTTGAGAGTCACCACAGCACTGAGAGAGGGACTTGTGTATCTGTGCCTGGCGCTCAGCCTCCAGACAGGCTCACCTGACAAGGAAAAGTGGGTTTTTCGGTAGTTGTAGGATTTCAGACTGACTCAAGATATCAGACCACCCCAGTCAAATCTCTATTTTAACCCTGAGTATGCTATGGGGTTGGCCAAAAAGTTTGTTTGGGTTTTTCCATCACATCTTACAGGCTAACCTGGATGAACTTTTTGGCCAACCCTATACATTTTGAATGGTCATTCCAAAGGGTCCAGAGGGGCTTAACATCGCACTGAAATCAGCAAGCTGCTCAAAAAAAAAAAAAAGGAAAAGAGTATTGAGGCAGGTCACCAGCTACACAGGCCAGGTCCTTTGAGCAATGGGAACACCAGGGGCCAAATAGGGTAATAATTTGGATGTTTTCTGAATTGAGAACTCTTTGGAGTCTAGAGCTAATCCTTGGTGGGCTGGGGGAGAGTTCTCGTCCCCAGCGCAGATTTCCCATCTTGGGCTCTCAGGGGAGCCCAGACATGAGTGAGCTGGGCTCTCTCTTGCTTCCTTGAGTTCTGGGATGCGTCTGACAGGGCCAGCCTGCACCGGGACGTCCCAGTGCTCCTAGCGTGGTGGCCGCTGATTACAGCACAGGGTCGGGTGGGCGGAGGGCCCGGGTTATGTTCCTTTATGCAGGAAATGCTGTCAGAGACGGGCCTTCTACTTCTCTCCTTCTGTCTGTCTTTACTTCATTCCTTGTGTCTTCATCTCTTTCTTCTGAGAACAGTTACGATGGGGAGAGAGTGTAGAGGAATAGAACAGTCTGTTCCGTCTTGCATCTAGAAATCCACAAGTTAGTCCCTGTGGATGCGCCAGAATTCAGTCAGAGAAGGGTTTTGTCCTTTCTTAGTCGACCTCCTGTGCCAGGAGAAGTGTACTTTTTCAGAGCCTGGTCTGTGGTACTGCTGGACTTTTTCCCATGAAACTGTTCGGTCAGGAAAAGTACAGAACTGTTTTCATTTTTTCTGTGCGGAATTGCTGTTTTGCTTAAAATCCCCCTTTTGACTCTAGGATCCTCCTTTAACTTGCAATAAAAAGAAGTAAACTTCCGTTGACATGATCCCTAGCTGGTATTCAGGGATCGCCCTTAAAGTGTCAGCCACAGAGGGAATGGTCTTGTGGACGGAAGAGAGAGGCTGAGGAAAGTCATGGTGTAGAAGTCAAGCCAGTGCCTGCCCCTGGTGGCTTCTCAAGAACACAGTTTGTCTTTCTGCTGTTCTGGCGGGTGGAATGACTTCACTTGACTTCCTTGATTCACTCAACCATCCTTCTGTGGACCGTGTGATAATAATAAGCCCTGTGTGGGGGCCGGAAGGCGGGTGGGGCTAAATGAGGCTCAGCTGTTGGCATCCTGAGGGGCAGGGGGGGTGGGGAATTTGTGGGGGCAAGCTGGTGGGTTCCAAGAGATGAGGGGACCCTCGGGCACACCAGGCAGAACCAGAAGGCGAGTCCAGTCCTGGAGCACTGCATTTGCCTTGCGGGGAATGGGAGCCCACAGGGCCTTCTTCGTTGAGTAGAAGACCGGCCCTGTGTGCTGGCTTTGAGGACGTTTACCTGAGAACCTGGGAGGTGGCTGTGTCTTGGCTGTCCTTCTCCTGACTCTTAACGACGCACTCTACCATGTTTGGTCTTGTTTTCCAGAAATCGCGCAGGTCATTGCCTCCTACACAGCTACGGGTCCTGAACAGCTTACCCTGGCCCCCGGTCAGCTGATCCTGATCCGGAAAAAGAACCCAGGTGGATGGTGGGAAGGAGAGCTACAGGTTAGTGTCTTTTCCATTGGTTTAAAATCCCCTGCCTGGATTTCAGCATGCAAGATTTTGAAGGGATGCTATTTCATGGCAAAGCGCAGATACCCCCACACTGTCTGAATCCTACATTTGTGTAACAAGAGATGCCATGTTCTCTAAACCCAGTTTGTTCCTAAGCCTTGGGCAGCCAGGAACAGAAATGTGAGAGCTGAGGATTCTTTTGAAGATGTATGTGTATCTGCTGGATTCTTGAGTTGAGACAGTGAGTGGTGGGAAGGAGAGAGCTCGTGATGGAGAGTT
Source organism: Bos mutus (assembly GCF_027580195.1). NCBI lineage: Eukaryota > Metazoa > Chordata > Mammalia > Artiodactyla > Bovidae > Bos > Bos mutus. The sequence goes on along the minus strand of NC_091617.1, from coordinate 973,561 downwards.
TCATCCTTACTGTCACAGCAATACAGGAGCAGAGCTTCCCCTCCGCGGTGCTGTGAGGTGTGACGCCACAGTGGCCTGTGTAGTCACAGCCACATCTGTGTGGCACGACAGTTTTAGTTCTTCTGTGTGTGTGTGTGTCTGTGTGTCCGTCCTCAGTTCATCAGTCTGTCAAGGTAAACCTTGATCAGGAAGGCAAAGATCTACATTTTGGTGAAATAAATAAATACAGCACTTTCTGTGCATATGGGGCAGATTAAAATTAGAAACTAAAGTGCCAGAGAGTGAAGAGTGGGCTGGTAGACTAAAAGAAAGGTATCTTGGCTGGAATAGAAGGTACGGCCTGGAGTAGCCAAAGGCAGAACTTCCCCTGGGATCTCACTGGTGGGCAGCCATTAAAAAACCCGTCCAGCAGGGCGGACAAGATACAGTTTATTGGTTCAGTATTTCATTGAGGGGAATCCACTCCCCTCATCCTTTAAAAAATTTTTTTTGTTTTTTAAATTTACTGATTTTTTTTGGCTGTGCCACATAATTTGTGGGATCTTAGTTCCCCAAGCAGTGACTGAACCAGGGCCGTGGCAGTGAAAGCACTGTGTCCTAACCACTGGACTGCCAGGACTTCCCTCCCTCCCCTATTTAATGTCTCTTCCTTTGCTGGGTGGGGGAGGCCTTCCACAGACTTGTGGTGTCATTTCCTGGAGAGAGCTGTCGCCTAGTGGCCTTCCTGTGCGTAGATCACTCCCCTGTTCTGAAGACTTACGGGGGTCCCCGTGGCCCTCCTCCTCAGCCTGCTCACAGGTGTGCCCTGTTGCCCTTCCATGCGTCTTGCCCATCTGGCTCTCAAAGTGATGTCTCTGCTCCAGCCGCGGTTGGTGATCTACTCTCCTGAAGACAAGCAGCAGCCTCAGACCCCAATTTCTTCCTGCCTTTGCCCAGAGCATCTCCCCACATGGTCCTTCCCGCCTCCTTCCTCAAGAGCTGGCCAGAACCCACTTCTTCCAGAAGCTTTCTGTGACCGTCCTACCCGAGGCGACATCTTCCCGTGAACCCTGGTGGCCCCTATGCCCGAGCTTCTCTTGACATTTAGTATTGATGCCAATACTATTACTTAGCTTCCCATGCATGTTTCTTCTTCATGTAGGTTATCAACTCTTTGAGGGCAGAAACCGTATTTTTTCATCCTCTCACTCCTAGTACCTTACGCGAAAGAGTCTTGAGAGGGTCCTTGCAACCCTCAGTTGTCTGCCCAGGAGGGCTTCTGGTGCTCTCACCAGACTTTGTCTTCTGCGACTACACGGATGAAGAAATTGGGAACGTCATCTGGTGGTCCAATGGTTGACTCCGCACCTCCCCTGTAGGTGACACGGGTTCAATCCCTGGTCAAGGAATTAAGATCCTGCACGCTAAGAGGCATGGCCAAAAAATAACAGAAGTTATTTTTTAAAGAAAAATAGAAGTTGCCAGTGAGTTCTGTGTTCTGCCCTTGGGAAACTGCACAGATGCGGGAAATGGTGGTGTCTCTGTGAGCCCCACGGCAGTGTTTACCAGATAGATGAATGTGGGGGACCTTTTAAAGAAGTGGCTTCAACCATGGGTGGGTTCAGCGTGAAGATAAAAGCTTTAGTCCTTGAGCCAAGAGCATGAAGTCTATCAGACCACAAAGAAAGTAAAATCTGATCTACTTTCTAAAAGTAACCTAGAAGTATCCTTCACGACAGATTGCATCAGATAAGAGGGTAAGGGTGAGGTATGGAAAGCTTCCTTTTCTCTGAATTTTATTTTCTTATTTTGAGAGTAGGTTAGAGGGGAGGCGTGCGTGTGTGCCCTGTAAATTGTTTTGAACTCTCTGCTCATGGTGGTGTGCAGAAGGGTAGTTCTGACACTTATCATCCCTAATTAGAGTCTTTGTCTCTTAGAATTATGTCAGGATGACAAGTCTTGGTTCACCAGCTTTATTATAAGTTCCTTCAAGTCACATACTATCCATTTCCAGCAACTCCCAGCATGTAAGCTCTCAATGAATGGATTTTGTGTTGAATTAGATTAAAGTGAAGGAGAAAGGACTGGCAGTGGGAAACATGACTCATCTGTCACACAGGCTTGATGGCTTTCGAAGGCAAGGTCAAGCTTAGCCCCCTTGTATCCTGCATATATCGCATGTCCATCATCTGGTATATGTACAGTTAATATCCGTAAGATCATAGATGCGAGTGTGAATCTTGGCTTGCCATTGACTAGCCTGTAACATTGAGGTTATCGCTTAACTTTTCTGAGCCTTACTCTTTTTGTCTGAGAACTGGGAATAGTGAAAGTGGGACATGGGAAATGGAAATTGTAGTAGTAGTATTCTTCTGGAATTGTTGTGTAGGTACATGTATGATAGATGTTTAACACAGGCCTAGCTCATAAGAAGCTCCCAGTACATGTTACTGCCATTATTATTATTATTATTCCTAAAATCCATATATAACGTTGACATAAACCATAATCTCTGCCCTACCTGAAATTGACATCTGAGAGGTGTTCAGCAAGCAGGGTTTTCTGTCCTGTAAGTGCTGCATTGTCCTCTGACTGTGACCCACACCATCGAGCTCGTAGGAAAATACTCCGGGCTTTGCCGACCAACGGCTGCCACAATTTGAATTTCAGCTGTGGTGTTTTCGTTTTGTAATGTAGCAATCCATAGAGTCTATTGATGTTATTCTGTTTTAGTTATGCTTAAGCTTGGCATACGGAGAAGGCGATGGCACCCCACTCCAGTACTCTTGCCTGGAAACTCCCATGGACAGAGGAGCCTGGTAGGCTGCAGTCCATGGGGTCTCTAAGAGTCGGACACGACTGAGTGACTTCACTTTCCCTTTTCACTTTCATGCATTGGAGAAGGAAATGGCAACCCACTCTAGTGTTCTTGCCTGGAGAATCCCAGGGACGGGGGAGCCTGGTGGGCTGCCGTCTACAGGGTCGCACAGAGTCGGACACGACTGAAGCGACTTAGCAGCAGCAGCAGCAAGCTTGGCATAAGCACACCATGTTCAGAAGCAAACTACACCATGAAAGAGGATGAAGCTTTGAAACGTTTTAATGTAATTTTTTTTATTATTAGGCACGTGGGAAAAAGCGCCAGATAGGCTGGTTTCCTGCTAATTACGTCAAACTTTTAAGCCCTGGGACAAGCAAAATCACTCCAACAGACCCACCGAAGCCAACAGCTTTCCCAACAGGTGAGTGGTTTACACTCTGCTCAGAAAATGGTCTGTGCTTCCTGGTAGGCCTCCTACTCAGTTCTCTTGTGGAGTGGCGAAAGTTGTCTTTCACATCGGCTGTAACCGCCTCTTGTACTTGGAGGGGCTGATACCCCATGAATGTGATATGGAATATGTTTTTCAAAAGGACCAAATATCTAAGCAGCTTTGCTGTGCTGGGTACAACAGACTCCTTGTTGGAACTGGCTTCCTAAAGGGGCCCTGAATGCTGTGCTATTGAAGCCAGATTTTTCTCTTGATTTCCTTCCAACTATTTAAATTGGGATTTGGGCTGGGGCGGCGGTGGGGGGTTGGGGGGAGACAAAAAGGGCCTCCTAAAAATAAATGGCCGGGGTCTAAATAGGTCAGGAGATTGAGCCGAGAGGCCACAGGGGTCTGTTGGTTGTCATGTGCTGCTCAGTAAAGACAGAAATAGCTCCCCTGTGACATTTCCTGTGAACAGAGGGGCTTCGCTTAATGGGCAGGATGTTATACACGCTCTCCTAAAGGGACCAAGAGGGAACAGAGGGCCCTGCAGCTGAGATGGTTGGCTATCTTCTGATTGAAGAGACCAAATTAGATGCTTCGGTAATGTGTGAGAGGGTGAGATAAGGGCAGCCAACTTCTGCTTGGGTCTTTAAGCCATTAATGGAATCTTGGGTGGTATTTGTGGAAACACAGGCTTTTCCTTCCAGAACCTTGTGGCTAAATGTCTGTGCTGTACATCCCCAGTGAAATCAGATCAAAACTTGGCAGCCTTTGCAAGAAATGAAAGGATTGGTCAACTTTGTGACTGATTGCTGACCCCAGCTGGGCCCCTGTGCTTGAGCCGTGGCCTCTCTTGTAGGCAGAGGGGTGTGGTGCCCACTGGGTCTCCTCTCCCTTGGGGAGGCCTAGTGGCATGCCCTTCATCAGGTTGGTTAAAACCCACAGAAATTGTTTGCCAAGGGGATGGGATTAGCTGGAACATCGTTAAAGCCTGAGCCTGTATACAGGTTGGTCAGGAAAGATGAACAGGGGTAACACCTAACTAGGCAGACTTCTCTGAAGTGTAAAAATGTCAGGGAATAAAAGCAGTGTAACCTCCTGTAGGTTTGAGGGAAAATGAGAAAAGGAGAATTGTCCTTGAATGTGGAAATTGCTTCTTGGAGACAAGATTCTGAGACACAAAAGCACAGCAGAATAAGGCACTGGTTTTCCTTTTCACTGAGAGCTTCCCAGGTGGTGCTGGTGGTAAAGAGTCTGCCTGCCAACACAGGAGACGCAAGAGACAGGAGACGTGGGTTTGATCCCTGGGTCGGGAAGATGCCCTGGAGAAGGAAATGGCAACCCACTCCAGCGTTCTGGCCTGTAAAATCCCACAGACAGAGGAGTCTGGCAGGGCACAGTCCATGGGGTCGCAAAGAGTCGGACACAGCTGAGCACAAGAGTTGAACTTCTTGGAGGTCAGCTGGTAATCACCTTCCACCTTAAAAAAACAAACAGACAACAAAAAACAATCCAACAAAAAATCAGAAAAGGAAAAAAAGAGCTGGGTTCAAGTCCCCATGATCCACAGCAGTGTGTGCAGATGGGCTAACATTCCGAGTCAGCATCCTGAAGGAACATCACCACCCTCAAACAGAAATGATTCCCTGGTAGCTCTCCCCTACCCCTGCCCGTTTTCTGCGGACAGCGGAACACATGCAAGAGGAAGACGGGATGGGAACTAAAGGTGAGGCCTGCCATTCTGCTGTTGTCTTGGTCTCCAGCCCTCCAGCTTCCTCCACTGCTCACACTTAGACAGAGCCCTCCGAGCCCTCCAGGTAGCTCTACCCTCTTCAGGCAAGGACACGGTCGGGACACGGGAGGCCCGGAGAGCCTCAGGCAGCCCGCGCCCCCTCCTGCTCACCGGGCCTGTCTCCCGCAGTGTGCCAGGTGATCGGGATGTACGACTACACCGCGCAGAACGACGACGAGCTGGCCTTCAGCAAGGGCCAGGTCATCAATGTCCTCAACAAGGAGGACCCCGACTGGTGGAAGGGTGAAGTCCACGGGCAGGTGGGGCTCTTCCCGTCCAACTACGTGAAGTTGACCACGGACACGGACCCCAGCCAGCAATGTAAGTGCCCCGGCCGCCCGGTTGCCTCTCCTCTCTGGCGTCTCACGGTGAAACATGCAGCATTGCTCTGATTCTGCTGAGCTTTGTTTGCAGAACTTAGCTAGACCATTGCTGCATTCGCAACAGTCTCTTTGAAGACCTTCCTCATAATGCAAGACTTTTATCTCGTGGGGTTTTCGTTTTGTTGGTTTTTTTGTTTTTGGTTTTAAAAATCATTCCTTCTGTAGCATGTCCCCTCCCCCCTCCCCCGTCCCCCTTTTTCTTTTTTTTTTTTTTCCTTTTTAATCATTTTGGCACCATGCTGTTTTACATGCCTGACTCATTTTCCTAGCTTGAATTTTGCTCATTGTTTTGTTTTGCTTATGTGTTGTTTTCCTCCTTTTTCTAGGAATCATATGTTGTCCACCCCCCCCTCAGGCTTGAAAGTCCTCAAAGAGACCCACTATCCCATATCACTGCCCCGAGGGATGATGGGAGATGCAGCCTTGATCATGTGACTTCCAGCATGATCACCTACTGCCTTCTGAGTAGAAGAACTCACTGCAGAGCAGTTTACCTCATTTTACCTTAGTTGCATGTGATGACAATGTTGAGTTATTACTTGCAGAGATAGAAGCAAAAAATTACAAAAATACACAGGGTAGTGGGTCCTTTTGTGGCTTTCCTAGTGACTCAAATTGACTTCCCCCCACCTTTGCACAGGTGCTTTCAATAGTTTTCAAATTATTTTTCAATAAATCTTTTAGCCTTTTAATAAAAAAAAAAAAATGAATGACTTCTTTGCTATTTTGGTTTTGCAAAAAGACCCACTATCAAGGAATGCTGCATGTGCTATTAAAAAAATGTTTCCAAATGTCCATAAATCTGAGACTTGATGTATTTTTTGTTTTTCATTCTGTCCAGTGTTATCAACTAAATTGTGTAGTTTGGGTTTGTTGCCCCCTACTGTAGAAGTACAGAGGAGTTCAGTATATCTGTTTTAAAGACGTGTAGAATGAGGCCAATTAAACAGAAGGTGTTTTGTGCTTGTTTGTGTGTATCAGATGTACCTTGCTGAGCATGTAATAATACATCCTGTACATATGAAATTAGTTCTTTCCATGGCAAAAGCTATTACCTTGTATGATGCTCTAATCACATTGCATTAATTTTATTTTGCACAGTGACCTTGTAGCCCCATGAGAAAGCATGTGTGTTTTTGTTCGGTCTCAGATTTATCTGGTTGAGTTGGTGTTTTCTGTTTGGGGTTTTTAATTTTGCATATTTTCATACCATAAATCCGTAGACGATACCTTTGAGGTTGTCACGGTCAACAGTATCTACAATCTCGCCTTAGTCTCTGTTACACCAAGTTTTATTCCAGTGACTTCATGGAATGACGATTTCAAACAAGTAATTTTCTTGACAAGAAAGAATGTATAGGAGTCTCCCTGCAATTAATTTCCAATGTTTACATTTTTTAACTAGACTGTGGAATTTCTACAGGTTAATATGAAATGGAGCTCATGGTCCGTTGATGTGTTGGATGTTGTAGCTGAAGCCATGTGTGTCTTTTAAACACTAGTTGGAAGCTCTCAATAAAAACGCCGTTGCTGACAGCACAGAAAACGGGGCGGGGGGCAGGGAGCCTCAAGCACAACCTAGCGGTTCTACTAATGACTTTTTAACAGTAGTGATCTTCTGTTTTACGTCTGTCCCCTTGGGGACTCTGTGCTGGCATTGTGTAGCGGTCCTTCTCCACTCACACGGTGCCGAGAACGAGGACACCGCCTCGTTCGCTGGCGCGTCAGTATTTTCATGGATATGAATGTAAAATATATAAATATATAAACCTGCGGCTTTAACAACTGTAATACAACCTTTTGAATTAGTTATGTGTATAGATAATTAAATTCTTCATATAAAAGTTAGACGGAAATGTCTCTGTGTTCTTGATGTTGGAAGGTGGCAGTGGTGATGGGGAACCAGCCAGACTAGACCTAAGCAGGTGGCCTGCTGCCCACGTGTCCATTATGATACAGATGCCATGGGGACCCTCGCTCTTACCCTGCTACCTGCCCCTCCCTGATCAACATGCAGACAGGTACCCTTCCTAATACTGATTTTGAAGAATAGAACTCCCGGGACTTTCCTGGTGGTCCAGTGGTTAAGACATCACACTGCCACTGCAAGGGGCAGGGGTTCGATCCCTGGTCAGGGAACTAAGGTCCTGCACGCTGCATGGTGCAGCCAAAAATAGGGAAAAAAAGACGGCAGTTCAGCTTTGAGCTTAACTCTCTCATCGGGCTTTCATATGTGCTATTGATACATTGACAGGTGAGCGATGTGACTCAGAGAACCACACATTTGCCCAAAAGGTGTATCACAAAAGGGTCTGTTGAGCTGACAGATGTAAGTACATCCTGAAACTTTCACATCTTCCATGCCATTGTTTGCCATCTGTATCTGCCTTGCAAACTCCAGTTGAATTTGCAGAAACAGACGGGTGTACACCCTGATGAAACTGTTGGCTACGACAGACCACGGCTTGAATCCGTTCAGGAACCTCGCTTATTGGTCCTCCCCTGCCATTCAGTGGAAAAGTGAGTTCCTTCATCAGTTCAGCAAATAGTTGCGGGGAGAGACTTACCAGGTGTGGACGCTGCTCTGGGTTCTGGGGCAGAGAGTGCCGCTCCATCAGTGAAGACTGGGTCCCTGTCCTCATGGAGTTCACTTTCTAATGGGAGGAACAAGCAGAAAACCAAACTGCTGCATACATGTATGTACATAAATATATGAGGGGTGTGTGTGTGTGTGTGAGAGAAGCTGATGCATTATGTGCCAGGACAGCTAACGGGTGCCAGGTGACCCTGAGGAGGACATCCAAAGCCAACGTTCGGGAAGGGCAGCTGCAGAGAGAGATCAGGGAACCCTTCCAGAAAGAAGGGAGACCTAAGGATGAGAAGGAGCCAGATGAAGCTGGGAAGAGAAGGGGCTGTTTGAGGCAGAAGTGTCATACAGGGGCCCCAAGGTGCAGGGAGAGATCCCCATCACTGCCCCCCACCCCACCCTCTTGGTCAGCAAAGCCCTGTCTCTTGTCCAGGACCACCTGCTCCCACCCCCTACCCCGCCCCCTTCACCCGAATAAGTCAGTGTTTCCAGCTTTGAGTTTTGGCTAGCAGAGATGCAATTGTCAAGGTGGGTAATCCACGATAATACTCTCCACAACTCTCTCTCTCCATCCCCCTGTCTGTAGATCAACCCTCTTAGGCTGTGTTGACACAGGTTTGTCTCCAGGAATCTTGCTCTTTCCCCCTCACAGATCATGCAGTTTGCATTTGATCATAGTGTCCTTCTGACCCTGGGCTTCTCAACCAGAGGGAAGGAAGATGACAGCCTCTGGTGGGTAGAGGCGGGGTTGCTGCTGAAGATCCTCAATGCACAGGATGACCCCCACAGCGGACGTGGTCCCGTGTCACCAGTACCAGGGCTGAGACAGCCTGGTCTCTCATCCCTCTGGCTGCTGTGGGCAGTATTCCCCTGGTTGCTCTGGGTGAATATTTTTACGACTGAACTCTAGGTACAGTTTTGCCCCAGAGGCACATGGACACATGAGAGGGCCTTCGTTTTGCCATTCTGACTTGCTTTTCTGTGTCTGGCTGTCTCTGCTGTGCAGAGCAGAACCCACAGGGCTGAAGGTGGCCACGTGGCCCACGCTCCAGGCCCACACTGCCTCTGCTTAAAACGATGTCTGGGAGAAGCCAGTCTAAAGGAAGGATTCATTCCCTTGTAAGGTTACAGAGCTGTATGTCATTGCATGTCCACTCTGTTCTGGGAGAAAAAAGGGCAGGCCCAGATCCCCTACCAAGTGGTAACTGGTCCTCTGCGGTTCCTCTCAAACTGAGCAGGATTACTATGGCAACAGCACATCATCGGTAGGGTAAAACTAACCTCTCTTACAGCGGTCTAGACCCAGCTCACGTTCCCTGTTAGCGGGTGAACAGACAAATGCTTGGTGAGTTCTTTTCTGGTTGAGAGGATGAGACAGTTAAACAGCCTCATCAACTCAATGGACATGAGTCTGAGCAAACTCCAGGAGATCATGAAAGACAGGGAAGCCTGGCATGCTTTAGTCCATGGGGTCACAGAGTCGGACATGACTTAATGACTGAACAACAACCACAACCACCTTCTCGGGTGCCACCAGAAGAAAAACCTGCTAACCCTTGTTTAGGAAGCCCATCGAAGCGGTTTACCCATATGAAACATTTGCCAGTATTCTTCTTACCTATAAAACAGCGATTGCATGTGACTCAACCTAGTACACTCATACAACCAGGCATGCTGTAGGGCAGGTGCTCAAGAAAGCCTGTTGAATGGGTGGGTTCAGGGATTAGTGAAACAGGAAAGCGCTGAGTTCAGGTTCTCATACAATCCATCCCCGCTGGAGAGGAGACCATGCTGTGTCTGCCTTCCCTTTTAGGCGTGAGCTTCCCCAGAGCAAGTCTCCTTGGCAGGTGCTGTTCCTGAAGCCGCTCCATCAGTGGTCAGTGAAGGAGGCTGAGGACCAGGGATGCTGGGGCATTGCCTGGTCTCCGTGCCAGCCCCAGTCTCAGCTGGGGAACGGGCCTGACACTCAGTCAGTCCTGCTTCCTGGAGGAGTGAACATCACTTCTGAAGGACAGTGAATATTCATTTTCCCTTCTAGCAAAGTGATAAGTTAATCCTATTCATTCTTTTTCATTCCCAAAATACCCAAGAGAATTTTTTATGGAAACTGCATGGAATGCCAGCGGTTCCAGAACTGTCCAGAAAAATAGCCCTTTCTTAGAAATGTCTGATGTTTTGGATCTGGTAGGCTAGAGAAACATAATAAAGTCAAGGATCACAACAGCTCCATGTGAATATCTCATTGCAGCCAGGCCTCTGTTGGGGCTTTCTTTAAGAAAACGCCACACATAAAAAGCGGATTTCCAGAATATTTTCCTGGGTGTGTGGCAATTCCATTTCAGAAGTTTCCGTTGCCTCTTAAGAAGGTTCTGTTCTTTGAATTGAAAACTCAGGCATTTTTTTAAAGATAATATAACTTCAGTCACAAAAATTTGTGTTGTTTATAGAAGATGAGAATCAACCATAAAATTGTTGTGTCAATACAACTTCCTGTTAAGCATGCTACAGTGTTATTTTGGAGAAGGCAATGGCACCCCACTCCAGTACTCTTGCCTGGACAATCCTATGGACGGAGGAGCCTGGTAGGCTGCAGTCCATGGGGTCTCTAAGAGTCGGACACGACTGAGCGGCTTCACTTTCACTTTTCACTTTCATGCATTGGAGAAGGAAATGGCAACCCACTCCAGTGTTCTTGCCTGGAGAATCCCAGGGACCGGGGAGCCTGGTGGGCTGCCGTCTATGGGGTCGCACAGAGTCGGACACGACTGAAGCGCCTTAGCAGCAGCAGCAGCAATGTTATTTTATGTTGTCAACAGGCTGGATGTGTGTGTGTGTGTGTGACAGACACAGAGAGACTGTGATTTAAACGCCCACATCAGTAGCTTGGTCACAGTGCCACCAGCAAGCAGACAAGTATAACTCTATCAAAGATTCTGGTAGAGGCTGACGGCTGCTGTTCCCACATCTGCTTGGCACATAGTGTCAGAGCCTCAAAAGAGGAAGTGTCCCTTCCTTTTGACCCAGCCCATCATGTTGAAAGGTTGCTGCTGCGAGCCCTGTGTTGAGCTAGGATTCATGACCTCTGGAGGAGAGGATTTTGATCCAGGGTCAGAGACAAGGCTTGACTACTTGGAGCTTTTTGTGTAGCAAAGTTTTGTTAAAGTATAATAGAGATAGGGAAAGCTTCTGACATAGACGTCAGAAGGGGACAGAAAGAGTGCCCCCTTGCTAGTTTTTAGCAAGGTGTTTTATGTCTGTTAGAAAGCTATTAATCAGATAAGAGAGACACCTCAAGGCTGAGGGAGTTTCACCAGGCCCCTCCACAATAGGCAATTTTGAGATAGGATGGCACGAGACGTGTCATTCCCCACCCTGGCCATAAAACAATTGACAGGAATACTGGTTTGTTGAGCCATTAGCAGCCCAAGGTTTGAGAAAAGAAAAAAAGGTTAGTCTTAGGCAGAACCATTTTGAAGAAAGGCAAATTGCAAAGCAAATACATAGTTTCATTAAGAAAAACATTTCCATAAGAAAAGTACATTGGTTAGCTCAAGGCAAAACCAGATGTCCTTAACACAGAATTAAAAGAAGCCTCTTTTCATCTTGTGTAGAGAAGGGAAAAAAAAAAAAAACATCTGCCACGTGCAGTTTATTACCGCCTGCCACTTGGGAACCTCTGGCCTTCCTGCCTGTTACCCTCTCAGTGCTTTTAAAAATGAGAGCATCTTCTAGATGTAGCTTCTCCTAACAGACCCAGGAGGAGGAGCTGCCATTGTTCATGGAGGATGCTATGCCACTCAGTATCGCGTAACGTGACTCCGCTTACAAGGCCCAAGCTGTCCTTTCCCGCCTCGGGCCCTGCCCCATGCTTTCATGCACACCAGTCCACTCTGTTGCAGTCCCGGCTCCCCTCACAGGAAAGGGCCAGGGTGGTGGCAGGTAGATTAGTTGGTGAGGCTGGAATCTTGGAGAGCACTGGGCATCCAGCCTGCAGTTTGTAGCTGAGGGCGCTGAGGGTCCGGGAGCTGTAGTGACATTCTCAAAGGCAGCTCCCGGATTTGCCTTCTGCTCCTCTCTCACGGGGTGATTTTGAGAAAGCAGCCCATCTCTGCCAGGGCCTCAGAGCCGCCTGCCTTCTCTTCATCAGGGGCTGCATCTGTGGAAAGACGGAGAACCAGTTCCCCTTCCCCTTGCGTGGTCCTCCCCTGGCTGGGGCTCCGTGGGAGGGAAGGATTCGAACCCCTTCAACACACAGGCTCGAGATGCCACTGGCTTCTTCAGCCTTTAGTCCTTCTCACCCCAACTGCAGGCGGATTTTCCAAAGACAGCCTTGCCCTCCTTGCTCTGTGCCCAGCCTAGCTTCTCAATTTTCATTCCTTGGCTGCCGTATATAATAACACAACTTATCTACAATATTAATGTAATATTTGGCTCCATTTCTTTTAAAATTTTGGAAAACTTGCTTTTCTTTCCTTTTCTTTTCTCTTGGCTGCGCTGTGCGGCTTAGGGGATCTTAGTTCCCCAAACAGGGATTGAAACAGTCTACAGCAATGAAAGCACTGAGTCCTAACCACTGGTTGTAATTGTTTAGTCACTAAGTCGTGTCCGACTCTTTTGCGACCCCATGGACTATAGCCCACGAGGCTCCTCTGTCCATGGGATTTCCCAGGCTAGAATACTGGCGTGGGTTGCCATTTCCTTCTCGAGGGAATCTTCCTGACTCATTGGCAGGTGGGTTCTCTACCATTGAGCCACCCTAACCACTGCACCATCAGGGGATTCCCTGGAATGTTTTATTTTCCTCTGGGGAGTAGTAGAGGGGAGCATGAGGGAGCCACATAACTGTATCCTGGGCCCTTTTAGAGGCTAGGAAGCAGGACAAGATGGCAGGACAGCGCGTGTTTGAATCCCAGCTCTGCCTCTTACGGGTTGTGTGGTCACGGTCAGATTACTTAGTCCTCTTTGTGCTTCAGTTTCCTCGTGTCCAGATGGAAAGATCACAGTAGCACCTAGCAGATATTAAGCTCCCGGTAGATATTAGCCTTGTTGTTACCATTGCTGGGAGAAGAGGCATTTGTGCCTGGTTGGTGAGAATCACGGAATGCATTTAACTGACTTCCTGCTTTCTTGCATTCAACTCAGGCAGCCTATAGATTGTGTGCATTTTAAGACTTTTCGGAAAACATGCTTTTGCAGATGGGGATTTCAGAGAGCTTGGACAGCTTCCCCGAAAACTGTCAGACTGCCTCATTCACGTGTGTGCAGAGCGGGGGCCCCCTCTGTGTCAGCGGGAGGCCCACCCATGTCGAAGCCAGCAGCTTTTTTTTTTTTCCCGACACCTTCCCGTGCTCTCTAAACGTGCAGGGACACCCAGGCCCTGGGCCCCAGCCTCAGCAGCCCTCCTAGCAGAGGGGGAGAAGCTGCCCCGGATTTCACATGGCTGGTTGGCAGCGGGGAGGCCAACAGAGCCCGTGGAATGCATGCGGCTTTCAAATGTCACATCTGTGGGCTTGGTTGGCAGGCCCAGGCGGCGCACCACAATAAACCTGTCACACAGGCATTGAGTCACTGGGTCCTTTATTTCTCATCCCTGCGTTCTGCGGCCTTGTGTTCTCTTGCCAGCAGAGACTGGAACGTTTGGCCCCCAAACATGCCAGAAGCTCGATGTTTTTTTTAAAGCAACCATGCGGCTTGGCTAAGGAATGTGTGTCCCTAGGGGGTGCTTCCCCGCGGTACCGTCTCCTGAGCAGCCGCCCCCAGCACGCTTGAAGACAGGAAGTTAATTCCCTCCTGCCTCCCTGTGTTCCTCAGGATCCGGATCTTTGGGCCTGGGAACCTCCGCCCTGCTCACTGACCCTCCGGCCTCAGCAGCAGAGGCGCAGCCAGAAGACCTTCTCTGCCTCCTCTCTGGGGTGTTACCTTGGAGTCCTGAGGCCCCCATGAGAAGAACCCCAAAGTCTGAATCCTCCGCTGGTGTGATCTCTGGCAGTAACCTTCCCCCTACCCGCGCCCCATCGTCAAGGGGCAGAAGGACATCTGTCTGTCCCCTCCCTCCCCACCCACCTCCTGACCGCTGTATCAAAGGCTCAGGACGCCACCCTTGAGACAAGCCTGCCTGCAATCTCTAGCAGACAGCTCCTCTCCTGCTGCTCCTTCCTGGGGAATATTAGCTGAGGAATACAGATCCAGGTGATGAGACTGGGCTCAGCAGAACCCCAGCAGACGAGGCACCTGTGCTCCTGAAGCTTGCAGGAGCGGGAGGAGGAGCAGACTCGTTTCAGAATCATTGCAGTCGGTGGTGGCCGAAATGGGCTGCGTGTGCCGGAGGGCCAGGGTTGGAGCACGTGGCTTCTCTGAAGAGGCGACAGGTGGCGGAAGATCAGAGGGCATGGAGGGCCTGCATGCAAGCCTTAAGGGCGAGCGCAATCTAAGCCCCAGGAACGGCAGGTGCAAAGGCCCTGAGGGCTGATGGATTTCTCCTGCTCCTTTCATAAAGACACACAAGTCTTCTACTTGGTACCTGCTCCCTGCTTCCCGTCTTCCAGCCTCTTCTGCATACCACAGGCAGAGAGTTATTTTGAGAACCTAACAACTGGAGTCACCCCAACGGTCCAGTAGTTAAGTATCCACCTCACAATGTAGGGGATGTGTGTTCAATCCCTTGAGGAACTGAGATCTCACATGCTTCGGAGCAACTAAGCCCACATGTTGCAACGACTGAGCTAGTGCACTCCGGAGCCGAGGCGCTGTGACTAGAGAGTCCAGATCCAGCAGTGAAAACTCCTGCATGACGCAACGAGGACCAGAGGCAGCCAAATAAATAAGTAAATGTTAGGACACACATACGCATGCAACTATTTTTGCTTAAAATTGTCCAGGGGTGTCCCAGTGCTCCTGGGATGACGTCCTAAATCTTGCATTTGATCTGTGAGGCCCTGCTTGATCCTACTTCCTTCTCCCACCCATGTGAGGCCCTCACCTGGCCCAACTCTCTCCTCGTTTCAGTTCAGTTCAGTTCAGTCGCTCAGTCGAGTCCGGCTCTTTGTGACCCCATGGACTGCAGCACGCCAGGCCTCCCTGTCCATCACCAACTCCTGGAGTCCACCCAAACTCATGTCCATTGAGTCGGTGATGCCATCCAACCATCTCATCCTCTGTCGTCCCCTTCTCCTCCCGCCCTCAATCTTTCCCAGCATCAGGGTCTTTTCAAATGAGTCAGCTCTTTGCATTAGGTGGCCACAGTACTGGAGTTTCAGCTTCAACATCAGTCCTTCCAATGAACACCCAGGACTGATCTCCTTCAGGATGGACTGCTTGGATCTCCTAGTCCCACCTATTTGCCCATTTGTGCTCAGCCTTCTCCAACCAGGGCCTTCCTTTCTAATCTGCTGACAGGACCATTATTAGGTGACTGCTGTTAACCTAAAAACCTTCCAGGTTTCTGACATCAAAACGGGTTTTAGGGGCAAGGGCTGTGGCCACTCTGGCTTCCGGGAGGAGACGCTGGTGCTTAAAGAGGTGAAGTCCCAGGCTGATCTGCCGCCTCATGGTCTAATGTTCTTTCTAGCTCTTTCGGCCACCTTTGGGATCACCACGCTAACCCTAAACAGAAGTCCAGGCTTCTGATGCCCCAGTGGGTTTCCAGCTCGCTCTGGAAAACCGTCTCATCTGACTTCCAGATTACGTGATGGAGAGGTCTGCTTTCATCACCGGTCCCCACTGTGGCATCGTGGCTGGGAGATGGCATGGATGTGGAGGCTTTCTCTGCCTTGGAGATGGCGCAAGTCAACCTCCCTGAGGTTCGTCTTCCTTCCAGGGCTCTGTGTGCCTGCACATCCAGTGGGAGGTGGTGCTCAGGCTTCAGTCGACGGATTCCCATCATCCAGCCCTTCCTTTTGCCTATTGAGTCTCACCTACCCAGACCTTCTATCCCCACGGTCTCCAAGATTCTTGCATGAAGCTGAAGCCACTGGTGGGCCTCGGCTTGAATGCCTTCACCCCATCTTCCCCAGCTGTTTGCCTGCCTCCACCCCTTCTTTCTCTGCTGCCTTGGCCAGCTCCACTCACCCGCCATGTCTGAGCACTTTGCTGAATCCCAGTCACTTGTTGTACCTAAACTGAGTGGATGGAGACTGACGCACAGACACTCCCTCCTTAGACTGTGAGCTTCTCGGGAGCCAGGCCCTATCCCATGAAGACCTACAAACGTGAATCAATAGCAGTGGGAGCTGCCTTTGTATTTAGTATTGCCTGACACCAAGTCCTCCCTGTCAGCTTAGAAACTGGAGGTGGAACCTACCTCTCCACCTGGGTATCACCCAGAGTGCCTTGCTTAGGAAGTGTCCAGAATGAACAGTCCTGTTTCCACCCTGTTGTTCCACAGGCTCACTCCTTCCTGCCCAGAAAGGCTGGAGAGAAAGGAAAGCCCCCTCCCTAGTGTCCAGTCTCCCCGCTGCATGTGGCTTAGAACAGCACACCAGCTGTGTCTGGGGAAGCACCACTGTTGAAAGGATAAATCCACAGAAGACCCTAGACCAGGCAATGAGCTTCTTAATCGTGAGACTTATTACTCATCAGTCTTATACCATCCTGAATACTATGTATTGATTCTGTGTTTGGTTTTCTGTCTCCCCTCCGCTAGAATGGAAGCTCCATGAAAGCAGGGACCTGGGTGCCTCTCTGCCGTTGCTGACAAATGAGCAAGAGATGTCACGGGCTCAGGTGGTCTCTTGTGTTCTGGCGGGGTCAGTTGGCCAAGTTAGGAGGACCGCAGGGGACCAGGCTGTTCTTAGACCCTTGGGAAGAAAGTTCCGTCGTGGTGAGAAGTCCCCACCTGTCCATGGACCACCCTGATCTGGTCTGGTGTCCAGAGCTGCCTCTGGGCTGGAGTTTCCCTGGGACTGGTCAACCTGGGACTAGCTGCCTTGACCCAGCCTGGTTGCCACCGGCCCCCAGCAGTCTCCAGCTCCAAGGACGGGAGTCTCCTCTCAACTGGGCTATCTGGGAATGGACTGGGAGAGCCACAGGTATGGACTACTCTCAGACCTGCTGTTTTACAAGCTCACGATTTCCTGGTGAGTCTGCATTTCCCAAGACAGCAAGAGCAAAAAGTTATTCCTGATGGCAGAAGTTTTATTCCTGATCTTCATCCATCTCTGGACTCTACTGTCCCATCCATAAAATGAGGGCATCAAGCAGAGTGACCTTTCAAGCTCTGGCCCTGGTGCTGGAGTCTGGTGATGGCAGTGTGGTCTCCGGGAACAAAGCATCGGAGGTTCTCTGGACTCTGGCGTGTGGATGGCCTCAGAGGATGGCATTCTGTGGTCACGGCCATCACGTCTCCTTGGACAAGTGCCCTGAGTGACCTGCCTTGGGCTGCATTCGGTTCAGTGGTTGTGGCCACCCTCATCTGGCATGTGCCTGGACAGATCTAGTTTCTGGATCTCGCTCCCTTTCCACACCAGGCACCTTGTTTCCAGCAAGCTTCCCATCATGGCGTGGTCCTCACTCTTGGCTGGACATCAGAACCACTTGAAAGCTTCACAAGTTATGGACACCTAGGTCGCACCCCATCCAGTAAGATTTGGTGGATCTGGGGTACAGCGGGGACACTGGGCTTTTTTAAAGTCTCATTAGGTGGTTCTGAGCTTCCCTGGTAGCTCAGCTGGTAAAGAATCCACCTGCAATGCAGGAGACCTGGGTTTGATCCCTGGGTTGGGAAGATCCCCTGGAGAAGGGATAGGCTACCCACTTCAGTATTCTTGGGCTTCCCTGGTGGCTCAAATGGTAAACAATCCACCTGCCATGCACTAGACCTGGGTTTGATCCCTGGGTTGGGAAGATCCTCTGGAGAAGGAAATGACAACCCACTCCTGTATCCTTGCCTGGAGAATTCCATGGACAGAGGAGCCTGGCAGGCTACAGTGCATGGGGTCAAAAAAACTCGGACACAACTGAGCGATTTTCACTTTCACTTCTTCAGTGATTCTGATGTGCAGCCAAACTCAAGAGCCATGACCCGCCTCCATCCTTCTTGTAGCTGCTGCAGTGACCCTCCCAAAGTACAGCCAGACCTTCCTGAGCTCCCCAGCCAAAGACAAAAATGCAGACACTGGGCTTCCCTGGTGGTCCAGTGGTTAAGAATCGACCTGCCCATGCAGGAGACATGGGTTTGATTATCTAGGACGATTCCACACGCCATGGAGAAACTGAGCCCATGTGCCACAACTACTGAGTCTTCGTACACTGGAGCCTGTGCTCTGAAACGAGAAGCCATTGTGCATCACAATGAAGAGAAAGCTCCCCGCAGCTAGAGAGAGCCTGCACAGAAAACCCGCACAGCAACCCCCGCCGACAAAGTGCAGGTGCCTCACTCTTTCATCCAGAGCCCCCTGGACCGCACTTCCCCGCTTACTAGGGGCTGAAATGTGGCTCCAAAATGCACGTGTTGAAGTGCGTACCCTTATTCTTCATGCCTCAGAATATGACTGTGTTTGGAGATGGGGCCTTTAAAGGGTCATTAAGATGCGGCCATCATCATGGGCCCTCATCCAATCTGACTGGTGTCCTTAATAAGAAGACTTCTGGGCACCAAGAGTCGCCAGGGATGAGGGCACACAGAGGAAAGTCCATGTGAGGACACAGGGAGAAGACGGCCGGCCAAGACTCGATCACATCTTGATCTTGGACTTCCAGCCTCCAGACTTGTGGGACAACACATGGCTGTGGTCTAAGCCGCCCCGTCTTTGTTCCAGCAGTCTGGCCGACTGACTCATCACCCTTCCACCAAGGCGAGAGGCAGAGTGATCAGGACCGAGAACACGGGGGTCGGATTCCCTCTACCTTTTATTAACAGAGGCTCTGCCAAGTTCCTTAACATCTCTGTGCCTCCGTTTCCCTATCTGTTCAAGGGGGTATAGCAGCCATAGCTAGCACATAGGATTATTGGGGAGGATTCCGTGAGTCCATGAACTGTGCTTGGAACTGTGTGGCTCAGAGTAGCATCCATGCTAACTTTCCTTCCCTCTTGGTACCCCAGCCTCTGCTTCCCTCTTCCTCACCTGCTTCCTGGCCCCACCACCCCACTCTTACCCCTGTTTTCACTGATGGCTCCCTCTCTATGTTTACTCACTCCTACCCACCCACCCTTTTGCCCAATGAAGCCCAACTTGAATTCCTCCTCCTCTGAAAAATATTCCTAGATCCCTCTAAGCAAAACCACAGCCTCCTTCATCATACTGCAATAAAAGTGTGTTTGTACTTCCAATACCTTAATCTGCCTTGTGTACCCAAAGGATTTATTTAAGGTGGCTAGTAAGGACACCTAAGGGCTTCCCAGGAGGCTCAGTGGGAAGAATCCACCTGTCAGTGCAGGAGAGGCAGGAGACGTGGGTTCGATCCCAGGGTCAGGAAGATGCCTGGAGGAAGAAATTGCAACCTACTCCAGTATTCTTGCCTGGAAAATCCCAGGGACAGAGGAGCCTGGCTGGCTATCATCCATGGGGTCACAAAAGGGTAAGACTCGGCTTAACAACTAAATAATGACAACACCAAGGACCCCTAAAATACTGCATGATGGCGCACATTGAAAGCAGGAACTCAGAAAGAAAGGGAAATAAGGATGGTGGGTGACATTAAAGAGGCCAGGAATGAGCTAACAAGTGCAGACCAGTGGGGCGCTTGACAGCGTGCCAGGAATTCCAGCGTTAGTTATAAAGTCATGACTGATATGCCTTTGATTAGAAAAAAAATTACTAAAGTTCTTGATGCAAAATAAAGAGATGACTTATCCCTGAGAGTAATTGGATTTTCACTGCTTCTCAACAGTCATGAAACTGCCTAGCAGTCCATGGAGCTGGATTCTCCTTCTTGGGAGAGAATTAAGCTAATCTGGAAACCACGTTGCAACTTTTAAGATTCTGGATTGGGACTGAGTGCAGCTGAGTCGAAGGCCGTGGGGGATACCCAGGACAGGCTGGAGAAGGGTACCTGATCTCAGCTAGACATATCCCAGTGGGGGCTTTGGTGTCATTGGGTGGAATTTTCCCCAACTCTCGCTACAGGCCTCCATGTCCACCTGGCATCTCTAGACCCCCACATAAAAATCCAATCTTAGGGATTTGCAACTCTGAGGTGTCAGGCGTGGATGACAAGGGGCATGGTGCCTTCTACGAGATGACTGCACATCGGCAAAGATCAGAGTGTGGATGAGATGGTTCAGCTGCTAGTGGACCAAGGCTCCCTCAGGACAAACACCTGTCTTACTTCCTTCATCACTGAATCCCAGCATCAAGCACAGTTACGGTCATACCGTGAAAATGCATAAATACAGTCAAAGCTATGGTTTTTCCAGTAGTCATATACGGAAATGTGCTAGTTGGACCATAAAGAAGGCTGAGTGCCGAAGAATTGATGCTTTTGAACTGTGGTGCTGGAGAAGACTCTTGAGAGTCCCTTGGACTGCAAAGAGATCAAACCAGTCCGTTCTAAAGGAAATCAGTCCTGAATATTCATTGGAAGGACTGACACTGAAGCTCCAATACTTTGGCTACCTGATTCCAAGAGCTGACTCATCGGAAAAGACCTTGATGCTAGGAAAGACTGAAGGAAAAAGAAGAAGGGAACGACAGAGGATGAGATGGGTGGATGGCATCACTCACTCAATGGACATGAATTTGAGCAAACTCTGAGAGATAGTGAAAGACAGGGAAGCCTGGCATGCTGCAGTCCGTGGGGTCACAAATTGTTGAATGTGGCTTAGTGACTGAACACATACACATAAGAGCACAGGTCAGAGAGGAGGGGCTCAGACATCAGCTGCAGGGCAAGGAAAAACGGCTTTGATCACAGAGTCTTCTTTTCGACCCATCCATTGTGGGCTTCATCTGCCTTCCCTACATGATGGGCTGCCTCACACATGCTACTGTGCCCTGGAGGTGGAGGACATTAGATTAGATTCATTTTCCCAGGAGGATCTAGGTAGCCTGGAGGGAATTAAGCTCACACCTGGCAGGAGACACCAGGGCTGTGGCTTTTCCACTTCCTCTGCTTAGGCCATCCCTGGAGATGCCTTCTGTGTAGATGCCAGCTCCAGAAACTGGGTTAACTGGCCCCCGAACCTGGGGCCATTTATTTTTTTAATTAATTTTTTTAAGTAGGGAGGGGTGGGCTTCCCTGGTAGCTCAAACGGTAAAGAATCCCCCTGCAATGTGGGAGACCTGGGTTCGAGCCCTGGATTGGGAAGATCCCCTGGAGAAGGGAAGAGCTACCCACTCCAGCATTCTTGCCTGCAGAATTCCATAGACAGAGGAGCCTGGCAGGCTACAGTCCATTGGGTCACAAATAGCATTTTATTTATTATTATTATTTTTAAAAGTTTTTTGGCTTTATCGTGTGGCATGTGGGATCTTAGTTCCCTGACCAGGCATCAAACCCACATACCCTGCATTGGAAGAAAAAAGTCTTAACTACTGGACCACCCGGGAAATTTCCTGGGGCCATTTAGCCAGAGGATTTGGGCTGAAGGTCCTCAGAGATATCAGTAGATCCTTTCCCTTAAAGATGAAAAATCAGGGCCCAAGCTTCCATATTGCTCTTTTCTCGATCCCTCTGGCATTATGACCTCTTTAATCCACTTCTCACTTCATCTACTTCCTACCCTGCCCGCGCCCCTGGCTTATCTTTTGCAGCATCCCTGCATGTACCTGGCACTCTGGCCCCATGCCCCAGCATAATGCCCCCCTCCTCCCCAGCTATATGGAAACCTGGCACACATATGATCAGGTCCTCGTAGAACCTTCCTCCAACAGGACAGAGAACATCTACTTTTCTGAGTTCCTGCAGCCTCCACCATCGGCACAGCCCACAGGCCATTCTTTATTGCTTGCTATTTTATATTTAATTTTCACATCAAGTTTCCCCCAGAACTGTGAGTTTCCTTGAGGACAAGGACATTGCCTTGCTTTCTGTGTCTCTTGGACTTCAAGGGGAATTTAATGCATATTTATTGACCATCTCATAGTATATTTTGGCCCATTCATAACAGGAATGAGGCCTGTTTATTTGCTTTGCTCTGTGGCCAGCTTGCTGTGGGGCCTGGTTTGGTTTTAAGAATTCTGGTCCCTGTTGGAAAAGGAAGTAGGATAGTTGGAGCTCTGGAGAGAGCAACTCTCGCTTTTTACCCTTCTATGTCATTTGAACTGTTTACAATAAGCGTATGTTCATGCATTACTTTTGTAATAAAGCAATTTATTTAGATTATGCTGTCCCTGTGAACAATGTCCCATTAAAGGGACAAGATTATCTTTGGGGGTAAGGTACTTTTCTCTAGTATTCCAGACTTGAATCCTTTCTGGGGGGCAGGGAGGAGCATTGTGGTTCTCTCTGTTCTGCAAATGTATGTAACTGCATGAAGCTATAAGGGATAGCACATAGATTAGGAATTTTATGTGGGTTGTAATTGGGGATCATTTCTAACTGCCTGAAGTCATTGCAATATTATTTCAGCTGTGAGTGGATTCTAGTTAGTTATAAGAGTCCCTCCATCACACTGAGATGTCCGTGGAATTTATTTGCTGTGTTTTACCCTCTCATTTTTCACTGGGAAAGGAAGTCAGCACAGAATGTTTATTCTGGTTCCCAAAATAGAGAAGGACCACGTCCCTCCACCCCTAAAGAAAACCCTCTCATTTGAAATGTCCTTTCCACTTACCCTACTCTGAATAATGGTTTGCTTTTTAAGCTCTCTTGTTTTTCTAAGTATTAAAATTTCAAAGGAAGGATATTTTTTAGTTCAAAGCGCCTGTTTCAAGTCTTAAATGGTTTTCTTGGTCTGGCATTCACCAGCAAGAATTTTTAAAACAGTATCCTATGGGTTGGTTCAGTAGCTGAAAAGACTGTTCCAAGCCAGCATTGTTGGCACATAATGCTGAGATGAATCTTCACCCCACCCCCAAATCTTTACTTTTCATTGTGTTCTGGGTCCTGGAGAGGTCATCTGGACCATCCTTCTCTCTCCAGGCAGGCTAGTAGGGGGGGCAGTGAAGGGTGGGATTTGTTGGGGCCAATAAACCAGACTCACACAGCACTGACCTCCAAAACTTCTCTGCCTGTTGGGTAGATTGACTGAAGGCTGGAGCTGACTGGAGTAGGAGGCCATACAGCCTTTTCATGCCCTCTGACCCCATGAGTAGGAGATGGTCAGTTCACCCTGAACTGGCCCCAGCAGCTGGGATTCTTAGACCAATGGCCCAAATCCACCCTGGACTTCCTGTTGTTTCCTGGCTCTGAGCTTCTTCCCAACCACACTGTGTAACACTTGAAGATTCTGAAGAATGAATTGCCAAAATCCAAAGCAAGCCAGTTCCTGTCATCTTTCCTCACTGGTTCTTATGTCTGTTTCGTCAGTCATTCTGTGTATCTCAGGTCACATGCCCCATTCTTGCTGCAGAGTTGTCAGTTTCTAGGAATGTAATCATTTCTTAGTGGGGTGCTATTGACACCCCACTCCAGTACTTTTGCCTAGAAAATCCCATGGACAGAGGAGCCTGGTAGGCTGCAGTCCATGGGGTCACTAGAGTCGGACACGACTGAGCGACTTCACTTTCACTTTTCACTTTCATGCATTGGAGAAGGAAATGGCAACCCACTCCAGTGTTCTTGCCTGGAGAATCACAGGGACGGGAGGCCTGGTGGGCTGCCATCTATGGGGTCGCACAGAGTCGGACACGACTGAAGCGACACAGCAGCAGCAGCATTGACATTTGAGGTGAGCCCTTCTCTGTCCCATATATTACCAGTCATCTGCCCTGGTTCAGTCCAGTCATTATGACAACCAAGAATTTGGAGTTTGGGGTGTGGGTGCAGTGCAACCCTGAACCTGGTGGGGAGCAATACTACCTTCAGCCTGTAGGGGGCAGTACCATCTTCAACCTGTGGGGGGCAGGTGGGGCAGTACCATCTTTAGCCTGTGGGGGCAGTACCACCTTCAACCTGGTGGTGCAGTACCATCTTCAGCCTGTGGGGGGCAGTACCATCTTTAGCCTATGGGGGCAGTACCATCTTCAGCCAGATTCCTATGCAATATTGCTCTTTACAGCATCGGACCTTGCTTCTATCACCAATCACATCCACAACTGGGTATTGTTTTTGCTTTGGCTCCATCCCTTCATTCTTTCTGGAGTTATTTCTCCACTGATCTCCAGTAGCATATTGGGCACCTACTGATCCAGGGAGTTCCCCTTTCAGTATCCTATCATTTTGCCTTTTCTTACTGTTCATGGGGTTCTCAAGGCAAGAATACTGAAGTGGTTTGCCATTCCCTTCTCCAGTGGACCACATTCTGACAGACCTCTCCACCATGACTCTCCCGTCTTGGGTGGCCCCACGTGGCATGGCTTACTTTCATTGAGTTAGACAAGGCTGCGGTCCGTGTGATCAGATTGGCTAGTTTTCTGTGATTATGGTTTCAGTGTGTCTACCCTCTGATGCCCTCTCGCAACACCTACAGTCTTACTTGGGTTTCTCTTACCTTGGATGTGGGGTATCTCTTCACTGCTGCTCCAGCAAAGTGCAGCTGGAAGAAGCACAAGCTGGAATCAAGATTTCAGGGAGAAATATCAATAACCTCAGATATGCATATGACACCACCCTTATGGCAGAAAGTGAAGAGGAACTAAAAGTTTCTTGATGAAAGTGAAAGAGGAGAGTGAAAAAGTTGGCTTAAAGCTCAACATTCAGAAAACTAAGATCATGGCATCTGGTCCCATCACTTCATGGCAAATAGATGGGGAAACAGTGTCAGACTTTATTTTGGGGGGCTCCAAAATCACTGCAGATGGTGATTGCAGCCATGAAATTTAAAGACGCTTACTCCTTGGAAGGAAAGTTATGACCAACCTAGACAGCATATTGAAAAGCAGAGATAGTACTTTGCCAACAAAGGTCCGTCTAGTCAAGGCTATGGTTTTTCCAGTGGTTATGTATGGATGTGAGAGTTGGACTGTGAAGAAAGCTGAGCACCGAAGAATTGATGCTTTTGAACTGTGGTGCTGGAGAAGACTTTTGAGAGTCCCTTGGACTGCAAGGAGATCCAACCACTCCATCCTAAAGGATATTAGTCCTGGCTGTTCATTGGAAGGACTGATGTAAAGCTGAAACTCCAGTACTTTGGCCACCTCATGTGAAGAGCTGACTCATTGGAAAAGACCCTGATGCTGGGAGGGATTGAGGGCAGGAGGAGAAGAGGACGACAGAGGATGAGATGGCTGGATGGCATCACTGACTGGATGGACATGAGTTTGAGTGAACTCTGGGCGTTGGTGATGGACAGGGAGGCCTGTTGTGCTGTGATTCATGCGGTTGCAAAGAGTCGGACATGACTGAGCAACTGAACTGAACTGAACCATCTTCAGCCTGTGGGGGGCAGTACCACCTTCAACCTGTTGGGGGCAGTACCATCTTCAGCCTGTGGGGGAGAGTACCCTCTTCAGCCTGCGGAGGGCACTACCCCTAGCTGAAGACCCTGAGTTCATAGCTGTATGTTCTGAGGGTCAGGCATTTCTCCTCTTCCATCTTGAATTCCCAGCACCTGGCAGTTAGTGCCAGACTTGTGTTAAGATATCAGTAAATATTTGTCAAATGAATGAAGGAATGAAATCCATGAACAAGCTTCAAGAAGGTCTATGAATCCTGTAAAACTGTGTGCAGAATGGGTCTGTATATCATGTGCATTGTATCCATAAGTTTTCTTGGAGGGGTAAGGATTCTAGCATCCACCAGATTCTCCAGGGGAAATTGTGATCTACACAGATGTTGGGGTGACTGGTCTAACCAGTGTCCACTACTAGGCTGATGTTTGTATCCCTACAAATGGCATTGCATAGTGGGTGTGAGCTGAGCTTTAGAGCTACTGGTCTCTACCATTATCCTGATACCCTTGCAGAAAGAAATGTGCTGAGAATTGCAGGGGAGACTGCTCCGCCACGTTCATACATGTCTCTGAAGTGCAAGGGCGGTATTCTACCCTTTAACAAGAAACGACCTTGAAGCTGGGCACTTGGATTCCCTGACAGGAGAGTTGGGTGAGAACAGGACAGAAGGGAGATATTTTCCTGCCAATCTCAGGAGTGTTTTTTGGGTGGCTCTCTTCATGAAAGACAAAGAAATCGGTGATATCACTCAGCGTCCTGTAAGCTGGGGCTCGTGCAGCAGCTCAGCAGAGGGCGGCTGAGGCCAGCAAGGGAGCAATCATGACTTGCTTCCTTCCTGAGGATTCACTGTCGATGCAATTGTTTAAGTAAAACACTTTGTGCCGGGGCAGGAAGGACAGCTGGGCTGAGCTGGTGGCTGAGCAGAGGGCTCAAGGTCCAGAAGCATCTGCAGACCTAAGCAAAGGTTCGTTCTCGGCCCGGGGCCCTGTGGAGCTGTGGTCGGGCCGCACTGCAGTGGCTTTGAATGAGGTCTTGGATGGAAGGGTGTGCCAGGTGTTAATATGATAATGGCTCATCCCTGAGGCTTTCCCAGCATCAGTCTGCCCATCCTGGGATTGTCCTAGCCTAGGAAGAGATGCTCTAGAATTCTAGAAAGGGAAGTTGGCCAGGGGAGGGGACAAAACTGAAAGTTGGAAGGGCCCGAGATTGACTCTGAACTTGGAGTCAATCTCGGGCACAATGAAGCGTTTACCATTCACCCCAGAAGAATCATTCTTTTTCCAGAAGCTTCCAGCATCTGGACTAGATCAGTCATGAACGGAGAAACTCCCTCAGGGAAAGATGGAAGCTGAGGAACCAGATTTCAGAGCAGGCTTCTCAAACCATGTGTGTGTTAGTTACTCAGTTGTGCCTGACTCTTTGCGGCCCCATGGACTGTAGCTCACCAGCCTCCTCTGTCCATGGGATTCTCCTGGCAAGAATATGGAAGTGGGTTGCTGTTACCTTCTCCAGGGGATTTTCCCAACCTGGGGATCGAACCTGGGTCTCCCACATCGCAGGCAGAGTCTTCACAGTCTGAGCTGCCAGGGAAGCCCTCTCAAACTTTAGTGTCCCTAAAAAGTCACCCAGAGAGCTTGTTAAATCAGACTCCTGGGCCCTGATCCCACAGTCAATTCAGCAGAAGCCTGAGAATCTGCATTTCTAGTTAGCACCTAGGTGCTACTGATGCTGCTGGCCTGGGGACCCCACTTCGAGAACGGCTGGTGTCTGGTGGCAGGGTTTCACACTGTGCTCCATGGTGCCCCCTTGTGGGAGAAGGAGGGATGAGAACAGAGACTGAAATGGGACTCTGTGCCTTCACCCCCACCTGCATCCAAGACACCTCCCAGTCTTCTTTACAAATCTGGTTTCTGTGACTGAAAAAAGAAACCCTTGATAAAAAGAAGGGGGTAGGGGAACCCTGACCTGGAAGAAGTGGGTCCAGACCTGCATGGGGGGTACCCCTGAGAATCGAGTTTCCCCACCCAGCATTCCAGTGTGCCCAAGTCAGGGGGCAGCCTAGGATTATAACCTGAGAACATTAGAAGCGGACAAACCCCAATAACCAGCTAAGTGAGTAGAAGCCAGGGCAGGCATCACCTGCTGTGCATGCCCACTCCCACCCGGCACAGGGCCACAGAACCTACTCCCCTGGGGAGCTGCAGCCACAGTTGCGTCCAGCCACCCAGGTCCCGTGGGTGCAGGGCCGCAGCCTGGTCCAGGAGAGTTTGCCCAGTGGTGTCTGGATGTGCCCACATTGGCCCTGTCCCCAGGCCTCTTCAGAGTCTCAGCATAGCTGCCTCATCCTCCAAAAACCAAACTTGAGACAACCATCTGCCCCACTAATGTACCTGGGACCCAGCAGCAGTGATCTGAGGTAGGAGCCCAGGCTCTGATCACGGTGTCAGGGTCCTGTCTTGGCTTCACCATCATCACCCTGCTGACAGAGTTTGGGTGAGGCAACCTTTCGAAGCCTCAGTTTCCCTGTCTGTAAAATGGAGATATTTGTAGGATCTAAGTGAGCATTAAACACAGCTGTCAGGATCTAGCTCCTGGGACAGCACCTGGCACGGTGTGAGCCCTCGGGGAATGTCAGCCAGCTGTCACTACGGCTTCTCACTCTCAACACTCTCAGCGGTTCTGCTGAAGCAGGCGTGTACCGTCTGTGTTAGTCTCCTGTGGCTGCTGTAACAGATGACCACAAACTTACTGTTCACTCGCTCAGCTGTGTCTGACTCTTTGCGACCCCATGGACTGCAGCACGCTGGGCTTCCCTGGGCTTCTTGTCTCCCGGAGTTCGCTCAAACTCATGTCCATGCAGTCCGTGATGCCATCCAACCATCTCATCCTCTGTCGCCCCCTTCCCCTCCTGCCCTCAATCTTTCCCAGCATCAGGGTCTTTTCCAACCTCATGAACAGTATGAAAAGGCAAAAAGAGATGCCCACAAACTGGGCGGGCTTAAAACAACAGAAATTAATTTTCTGCTAGTTCTAGAGGTGAGACGTCCAAAATCAAGGCTTGGGCAGGGCCATGTTCCTTTGACAGCTTCAGAGGAGAGTTCGTTTCATGCCTTTCCATGAGCTTCTGATGCTGACAGCAATCCCTGGCATTCCTCGGCTTGTAGACACGTCACTCTAGTCTCTGCCTCTGTTGTCACGTGGTGTTCCTTGTCTGTCTCTGTGTCCATAAGAACAACAGTCATATTGACTTAGGTCCTGCCCCAACTGAATATGACTTCATCTTTTTTTTTTTTAATGTTAATTATTTTTTGGTCACGTCACATTGCATGCACTGATCTTAGTTCCCAAGCCAGGGACTGAACCTGGGCCCCCTGCAATGGAAGTACAGAGTCTTAACCACTGGGCTGCCCTGTGGAGTCCCGAGTGTGACTCCATCTTAATTTGATTGCATCTGGAGGCCCTATTTCCAAATAAGCTCACTTTCACAAAGTGCTGGGGTAGGACTTGGACCCATCTGTTTAGGGGACGACAACGGTCCCACTGATGCGAGACCGCAGGGCCCTGGGGAACCTTCCCCGTGAAGCTCCCCAGGCCTGGACTAAACGGTCCCCATGGTTGTGTTTTGCAGGGTGCTCAGACTTACACCTCTTGGATATGCTGACCCCAACTGAAAGAAAGCGACAGGGGTACATCCACGAGCTCATCGTCACGGAGGAGAACTACGTGAATGACCTGCAGCTGGTCACAGAGGTGAGGGCGGCTGGGGGTGCCGGGCGGGGGCTGGGGTCACTGTCAAGGAGGTGGGGTCCTGCTTCCCAGGCTGAGAAGCTCTCAGGTGTGTGGGAGCCTCTGGACGGGATGTCACGTAAGAGACGCTGTCCCGAGAGAAGAGGGTTCCTTCTCATCCATGGCCAACTGGGAGTCCTGTCCACAGAGAGGGCAGAGGTCCCTCAAGCCAGGGACAGACAAGCCCGTGAGGAGGCCTGGAGTAGGACACACAGCAGCGAGGTGGGTGTCGGGGCGAGGAGACCTGGGG
The DNA here is from genome assembly GCF_027580195.1 of Bos mutus. Taxonomy (NCBI): domain Eukaryota; kingdom Metazoa; phylum Chordata; class Mammalia; order Artiodactyla; family Bovidae; genus Bos; species Bos mutus. Next base: position 944,104 of record NC_091617.1, on the reverse strand, counting down.
CGGGACTCACAGCGGCGAGGTGGGCATCAGGGCTCCACTCAGAGAACTTGCCACCAACTACCCGACGCCACAGAGCACCACCTCCCGGCCCTTGGCAGTAGTGTTTCAAAACGGCGGCCAGCGGGGCTGATGGCTTGCATTATCCCTCATGCCGCCCATGACTCCCGAGAAACGTCCGTTAAAGGGAATGAAGATGTTTCCTCCCTGGGGCCCCGTGCACACACCCCGCAACCCCGTCCAGGACGATGCCTCATTTTGGCTTTCCTCCCAGGAAGCTCTTGACAGGCCTTGGCTGCCTGGTCCAGGCGGATGAGAAGATGCAGAGTTGGGAACCCCCTGCTTGTTGGGAAGCTTTTGGTCCAGACCTGTGGGACGTTGGCATGTTAGGGGTCAGGTGCTTGCCGAGCTGGGTGTCTGGGTCCCCCTATAGTCTGCGAAGTACTGTGAGAGTGTGGGAACCCCACCCCCACCCCCCACCAAGTCATGAAACCGTCTCCTCTGATCATCTCCTCATAACTGACCAGGGAAGACAAGGCTCACTGCCCCAGTGTTGAGCAGTCCCAGACGCAGGGTGGGTTGATGGCCCCCAAGGCCATCGTGAGTGCTTAGGAAGCATTGGGATGAAAAAGCACCCCTTTCTCAAGATACAGGACTGTCACTAGGAGTCTTGCATGTCGAGGATGTGTGTCATGCCCTGAAATGTGGTACGTTGTGCGTGGCCTGGTGGAGGCCCGGTTCAACATCAGCTTAAGGACCCGTGAAGGGTAGGGGCTCCTGGGGATCAGCCTTAGCCCAGCCAAGTTTATTTCAAAGACAGGCTGAAATAAACTAAGGTCTGTAATAAACTAGGTCCCTAAGGAACCTTGCAGTGAGTGGCCTGCCTCCAGGGGTAGCAACAACCTCTCCTTGGGGGGCTCAGCTGAGATCCGTGATGTACTGCGAGTGGCCCACCCCTTTGGGGCTTGGGCAGGCATCTGTACTTCCTGGAGCCCAGGAGAGGAGCTGCGCCCCCTCGGGGCTAGGCCTGCACCCCCTGGCTCTGCCTGAGGTCCAGCCCCACTGTGGGCAGGGCCGTGGGGTCCATCTCGTCCCTGAGGCTGCTGGTTGGAGGCCCTGCTCCCCGGGAGCTCCTGAGGCTTGTCTGGGCCGCTGATGCCAGGCCAGGAATGCGGGATCCACCCCCCACCGACCCCAGGGCATCTTTCAGTCCCCACGTCCAGCCGTGGCCAGCTAGTGAGAGCGTGAGTGCCTTTGTCCAGACCCCCCAGCTGAGTTCAGGCCGGTCCTCCAGAGTTTAGCGGGCCTCCTTGTAAACCTGTGCGTGGACCCAATGGGGAACCCCGCTCCCATGCACCCCCTCCCCCCAGGCAGAGGGAGGACCACCTTCTTCAGAAACTCTGCGGCTTCTGAGCCTCCGAGCAGGGCTGCAGACGCCTCAGGCCTTCCCGTTGCTCCGAACAGATCGGTGCGTTGCGTGTGTTTGAATTTCAAGCTAACTGTTTGCTTTCTGAACTGCTTCGTTTTCTGCATCTGTAGATCTTTCAGAAACCCCTGATGGAGTCTGAGCTGCTGACAGAAAAAGAGGGTGCTATGATTTTTGTTAACTGGAAGGAGCTGATTATGTGTAATATCAAACTACTGAAGTAAGCCTCTCCTGTCTAACCCCCGGCCTGGCTTCGCGCTCACACACTAGCACCCCCGCGTGGCTTCACGCGTGTGTCCTCTCCGTGCATGCCCCCCCTGCGTGTCTTCCTACATCTTTTCCTCATTTCTGCTCACAGGCACCATCACTCTTTCTTGCCTGATGCCTTCTAGAATCACAGTCCCAGTTTCTCCCTGGGGAGGGTGGATTTCTCGGGTCTCCCAGTTCCTACTTTTACCGTGGTTCTAGAATGAACAGAGAAGGGCTGATCCTGGGTTCTGATCCCTGACCGGCCCCACCCGGGGTGAGCGGCAGCCCTCATGCCTTCCCTCAGACCCAGGATCCACAGGGGGACACGTTGGTCTCTTGGGACTTTCTTGCCTCCTGAAGATGGGAATCAGTGGGACCGTCCATGGCCACGGTCCACAGTGGTTCTCAGGATGTCCCTCTGAGATACTGGCCTGAAGCAGTGGGTATTTTATTCATATTTCAGTTCCCAGTCGCAGCTGCGGGGCCAGGGAGAAACACTGGGCCAGGTGTCTACAGACCTGGGCTTGGAGCCCAACTCACCGCCCTTCCTCAGTTTCCCCACCTGTAAAAGGAAGGGGTTGGATTGTATCATCCAATCCCTAAAAAAAAAGACAAACAACAAACCTCCAAATCTGTGTCCACCAGGCCTCCGTATAACACTTGCTAGAACACAGATTAGGTCCATGGTGTCCTGGGATCCCAGAGGCAGCACACAGGCCCTGGGAACTGGTGGTTCCTCCTGATCTCTAGGTTCGTGTAAACGGGAAGCAGTTCTTTCCTGGGTGTGGTCCCTGGGATTTGCTAAAGTGATTTCAGCCCTCCACTGTGAGCGTGTTTGGGCGTGGATGAAGGGATGGACAGAGCGGTGCGGCAAGGTGGACGTGAAGCAAAAGCAGAACATCCTCTCTCTGTACGTTCTAGAAGACAAATAATCAAAGATGATGGGATGAGGATGGTTTAGAGGGGGTATTTCCATTAATCTCCCTTGAGAAAGATTCTGCAGAGTCTTCTAGCATAGATCTGAGTCGGATTCTTGGGCTCTCAGCCCTGCTGTCGCCCACCTGCTCTGATTGCCACCTGTGCTCCCTGAGCCTCAGTGTCCTCATCTGTAAAGTGGGGTAGTAACCACCACGTAGGGTTCTCATTAAGGAGCATTTAGACACCAAGTGCCTGGTCCATAGTAAGTGCTGGGCCTGGGCCTTGGGGTGAGCTGAGTACCCGCTCTTGCCTTCGGAGAGAGGCTGCCTTGTCACTTGGGGGCAGGTGGGCTCATTTATCCCTGAACCTACAAGTACTCAACCTAAAGGGGTGGGAGATGAGTTCTTTTGAAACGCACACAAAGACCTTCTGTTGAAAACACACCTACGCGCTAACACTGCTTTCCTTGGGTGGGTGTGTGAGGGGTGGGGAGAAGGGAGACCTGTCTGATGTTCCAGAGAGCCCCTAAACCCCGCCTCAGCATCCCCCTTGCTTCTCTGTTGTCTTCGCACTTTAACCCTCCCTCCTGCTCCTGACAGGGAACTGGAAGCCCCTTTTTTGGGCTCTGTCAAGGCCAGGCCCGTGTGCTCCCTCCTCCTATCAGCGCCGATGCGCTCCACAGCCCCAGAGGTAGGAACTGAGAGCACTCTTGCTGCTGCGGAAACGAGCTCAGAGAGGTTGAGTGACTTGTCCAAGGTCACACAGAAGGGGATCAGGGCCCCGGGCTGCTCTGTGGATGACACTCAGGGCCCTACTAGGGGTTCCACCTGGTTCTGCCCTCGATGGAAAGCAGGTGAAACCAGAAGGGAGGCATCTCAATTTTTCATCCGGGCTCCAGCACCTTCTAGCTCACTTTGGGCAGTTATCTCAGGCAGATAACTCCCCGACCCTTTGTTTCAGAAGCTGTAGGATTGCAGTCAGAGCACCTGCCCAGTCTAGCATGCAGGGTTATTCCAGGGAGCAAGTAGATCAGGTGTACAGCTGGTACCCTGCCAATCACGGCCCCATCAGGCATCTCTGACCCCCGTCTTCTATCATCTCTGATGACCTGATTGGTTAGTTTGGCTAAGCTTTTCATCTTCCAGATAAAATATTAATACTTGTATTTAGAAAGAGCTTTCTGGAGACCTGATTTCTTTCTTTCTCTTCTTGTTTTTTCCCTTTTCAGCATCTTATTATGAAAAATTTTCAAACATACCAGAAAAAATGGAAAGAATTGTATGATGGGCACCCGTATTGTAGATTATACAATTTCACTGCTTAGACTTACCTTCTTTGTGCAAAGGACTAATCCCAGCAATGGGAAGATTTAGGGCTTCCGGCACAATGGAAGAGGGAGGCATTTGAGGATAAAGAGAATTTAAGGCAGTGGCTCAGATAGTAAAGAACCTACCTCCTATGTGGTAGACCCAGTTTCGATCCCTGGGTTGGGAAGATCCCCTGAAGAAGGTGAAGTTGCTCAGTCGTGTTCCGACTCTTTGTGACCCCCGTGGGCTGTAGCCCACCAGAATCCTCTGTCCATGGGGATTCTCCAGGCAAGAATACTGGAGTGGGTTGCCATTTCCTTCTTCAGGGGATCTTCCCGACCCAGGGATTGACCCTGGGTCTCCTGCATTGAAGGCAGATTCTTTACCATTTGAGCCACCAGGAGGGAATGGATACCCACCACAGTATTCTTGCCTGGAGAATTCCATGGACAGAGGAGCCTGGTGGGCTACAATCCATGGGGTCGAAAAGGGTTGGACACGACTGAGCAACTAACACTTTCACTTTCATTCCCTGGAGGGCTGCAGTGGACAGTCACTTATGCACCACTCCTGATCCAAGGGCCAGCGACAACTTGTACTTAAAGGGGGACATAGGGTTTATTAAACAGATAAATAAGAAACAAACATAATGAACATAAAAGGGAGCTACCTGGGGCGCTCAGACTTCTTACTAATACTGCTTCTGGGCTCTCTTACCTGTGAGCAGAGAGCTGAGAAATTTGCCTTCGAAAGCAGAGTAGGACAGAAGAATCTAGAACCTTTTACAGTTAGGAGCTAGATGCAGACCCTTAGGAGTGGCTATTAGAAGAGATAAGAGAAGGGATGCAGAAGTGAGATAGGGCGTGTGGAACCAAGTGCTGGAAACTGTTTTTATCGGGATCTTTTCCTGTTTCCTTGCTTGAAGAAATAAAAATAAATGAAAGAGCTTCTCCAAAAAAAGTTTTTCTTAAATATTAAGTATTCAGTTTCCAACTTAAGTATGATAAGAAGAACATACTACTACTACTACTACATTGCTTCAGTCGTGTCTGACTCTGTGCGACCCCACAGACGGCAGCCCACCAGGCTCCGCCGTCTCTGGGATTCTCCAGGCAAGAACACTAGAGTGGGTTGCCATTTCCTTCTCCAGTGCATGAAAGTGAAAAGTGAAAAGTGAAAGTGAAGTTGCTCAGTCGTGTCCGACTGTTCGAGACCCCAGGGACTGCAGCCTACCAGGCTCCTCCGTCCATGGGATTTTCCAGGCAAGAGTACTGGAGTGGGTTGCCATTGCCTTCTCTAAAGAAGAAGATAACAAGAATAATTTAAGAAGAAGAAGACACAGTTTTCTTTAAGGCAGAAAAACAAAGAAAAATGGATTAGAACTAGAAAACATACCTTGAATACATAGCTAGTGGGAACCTGCTATATAGCTCAGGGAGTTCAGCTCCATGCTTCATGATGACCAGAGGGGTGGGATGGTGGTGGGGAGGGAGGCTCAAGCGGGAAGGGATGTATGTACAGCTGATTCACGTCACTGTACAGCAGAAATTAACACAACATTGTAAAGCAACTATACTCCAAAGAGAGAGAAGTCGCTCAGCTGTGTCCAACGGTTTACAACCCCATGGACTGTAGACTACCAGGCTCATCCATCCATGGGATTTTCCAGGCAAGAATAGTGGAGTGGGTTGCCATTTCCTTCTCTAGGGGATCTTTCTGACCCAAGGATTGATAGCAGGCAGACGCTTTACCATCTAAGTCACCAGGGAAGCCCAAGGTATACTATACTCCAAGGTATACACCAAAAAAAAGATACCTTGGTGGGTAAAGACAGGATGGGGAGAAGGAAGGACTTTGGTTGGGCATGGACAGGGTGAGAGGGGAGATGGGAGTGCCTTGGAGGAGGGGAGAGGAAGGCCAGCAGGGAGGGCAGACCAGAGGGGCTGGGGAAGCCCCTCTTGGCAGAATGGCAGGAGACATCTGGAGCGAGGGGGGCCAGGAGCCCAGGGCAGCTTGGAGGTGGGGCTGCTCTTGGTGCTTATACTCTATGGGCTCTGGAGTCAGATCCCTCCCCTACCCCGAGTTCCAGGGTTTCCTGTCACCTCTAAGCTGTGTGACTCTGGTCAAGTGACTCGATTGCCACGTGCCTCAGTTTCCCCAACAGTCAAGAGGGATACTGTTGGGGTGGCCGAAAGGTTCATAATGGATTTTTCATACCATCTTACGGAGAAACCTGAATGAAATTTTTGGCCAACCTAATAAGTCATACATGTTAAAAAAAAAAAAAGTGTTTGATGCCTAGGACACATTCATGAAAGCCAACTCTCTTGCCCGTTCTCTTGATCCTCAGACTTCAGAGAGTTACTCTTTTGCTCAGCAAACAGTGAGCACTCCAATGCGTTCACTGACTGATTTGATTTCTGTCACAGTTGAAGACCTTGCATGTATTGAGCTTTCTGTGAGATTACGGATTAGCTCCCCAAGGGGCGGCGCTGTGGCTGCAGCATTCATGCGGCCCCTGAGCTTGGTGACCCCTGTTCCACCCACTCAAGCCCAGTCCTGTGCGGTAGAACATCCCAGAAGGAGGCCCGCAGCTAACCCTAAGAGGTGCCTGGTCCATTGCAGGCCCTGTCTGCCCGCCATGCAAGATCAACTCAAGTCTACAAGTGTGGGCCTCAGAACCTGGGACCCGGCTTAACTTCCTCAACACAGTGATGATCCGCGTGTCATCTTTTTCCTTTTCCCTTTTTCTTGTCTCCTCATCATTTAGAAAAAAAGAAAAAAGAGGGAGGCAGGTAAAAACACTTTTATTCCCTTGCAGAAAGACTATGTTACTCCTCATTGGAAAATCACGGAATGATGGAATTTCTTCCTGTTTCCATCTTCCCAAGTTTGTATTAATAACCTGGTTACTCACCGCTCTCGCCCCCCAGAATTGGTGGCGATGTTGCCCTTTAGCCAATTTCTACATGTTGGGAGATATTCCACACCAGCCACCCAATGGGCAGTCGCCACCTGGCCATCCTGGGGATACCAAGCTGCCACTCCTCATGCCCCAGCCAACCAGCAATGGCCAGCACCTCTTCCCACAATGGCATCTGCTTAAGGAGGGAATCACTGGTTGTTTAGACCATATAAGGCACTGTCCCTAAAGTTTCTTTCCTTAGCTTGCTTGCCCAGTACAAAGATTTTTAAATTTTTTTCTTTAACCAAAGATGTGGGGGAAAGAAAGTGATCTGAAGTCTTTGATACTAAGACCGCAGCACCTTTGGGGAATCACATAGCCCTACCCACAACCATGAAGGCAACCAGAGGAGTTCAGAGTAACGTCCTCCCACGCTTACGTTGAAATCATGTGTTACGCCATTCTGTTCTATCCAACCATCTGTTGATCATCCATAGTCACTAGGGTGAGCAGGACTCGCCCGTGGCCTCCCGTGCTGTGGCCCCGCCTCCGGGTACATTGCTGTCCCTGTTGTGTAGAAGCTCAGTACCGAACCCTTCTTATCGTAGTTGGTTAGGAGTTGCCATACAAGTTAGGAGGGTGAGATGCACCGTCCTGGCTCCCACGGCCCCAAGCACTCAGACTACAGAGAACTCCTGAACAAGCACTTTGCAGCCCCTCTGGTCCCCTCTCAACTTCCAGGTCCATTGCTCCATTAGCATATAAATAGCCTTCTCTCTTCAGAGCTCTCTTAATCCGGTCAACTGCAAGTTGGCCACAGGAGTGAAGCCGTGAAGCACAGATAGTTCAGCCCATCATTTAAACCTGGCTTTCATGAACATAGTGGGATTCTTTTCCTGTGGCAGTTGATTTGCCATCTGCATTGTGTTTTGTTTGATCTGAAATTGAGCCTCCACGGCCCTTGGCCACAACAGCTTCCCTTGGGTGACAGCACTGGTCCTGGAAATGGATTCAGGGCTGGGGCCAGACCAGCCTGGATGGACCATGCATCAAGCAAGACATCCACCCAGGGATCATGTCCAGATTATTTTTCTCTTTAAGAAAGATTCTATATATTTCCACACGAAAATATTGTCTTTTATACTGACTTGTTTGGCAAAAAAAAAAAAAATTTTTTTTTTTTTTTAGTCTTTCTTTCTAAGAGCCAGCAGATAACCATCATGCCAAAAAAAGAAAAATGCCGCAGGGACACCTCTCTGTAGCACTAGACTCGTTTCTTTTTCTGTCCCTTGTCTCCCACATAGATGCTTAGTGGCCCTGGGTTTGTGCCCCTCACACACATCCCATTTCTGTGCCACCTAGACGTGTGCCATGTTCCCATCAGAGAGCGCGAAGGTGGGGTGCTCACTTGCTGCGTTTCCGTGCAGAGCGCTGAGGGTCCGCAAGAAGATGTCTGGGGAGAAGATGCCCGTGAAGATGATCGGAGACATCCTGACGGCCCAGCTGCCACACATGCAGCCCTACATCCGCTTCTGCAGCTGCCAGCTCAATGGGGCCGCCTTGATCCAGCAGAAGACTGATGAGGCCCCAGACTTCAAGGAGTTTGTCAAAGTGAGGAGCCCTGGCTCAGCCAAGCCCCTGCCCCCGCAAGGGGCCATCCGCAGGCAGCTGGTGTGCGGTCGCACGTGCACGGGAGGCCAACAAGGGCGAGGTCTCAGCTGCACAGGAGTGGGGGCTGGCCCCACCGATGGGTGTGACTGGGGCCGTGGGGGTGGGTTTGGCGAGGGACCAGCGCTGACCTGGAAACTCCAGTCTGCAGTCCAGGTGCACGTGGTGTTCTTGCAATACCGATTTAAAATCCTTTGTCTCATTTTCAGGCCTAGGAGGACTGGCAGGTCTCAGGTCTGCTATTCTGTTGAATCTGAGTATCTTCATTTCTCTGCTGCTCTCTGCCCTTTGCTGCAAAGGGAATCCCAATGGACCCTTTAATTTCCCGCCCTAGTTGGTTCTTTTCCATGAGCTCAAGCCCTAGGAAGTCAGCGGGGGTGAGTGTGAGATGACAGGACCTCTGCTTTGTAGGGTAACCAGGGTCTGGAGAGTCATGTGTGACCAGGGGACATTGTGGGGAGGGGACCCCAAGCTGCTGGGGGCCTCGGGCTTTGGGCCTGCTGCCCCGGGACCCGGCCTTGGTGGGGATGGTCCCTGCTGGCGGGGCCAGCCCCCCCCCATCAGCCCCCACCTCTCCCAGAGTGGAGAGAGGAGACTAAAGTGACTTGTGCTAAACAGGCACATTCTGATGAGTGGGCAGCAGAGTCAGCATACTAACAACAAGCTTATCTTTGTGCCTTCTGGATTTGAGGTGGGGGGAGGCTTTCCCACCCTCCCTGTAACCGTGTTTGTGGCATCATCACTGAGAGGGGAATGTGCCATCTCTTCTGGGCTACAGCATCACGTGTTCTCGTTCTTTCTTTCTCTTCTTGTTTCTAATATTAAATGCTTGGATTTGCTATCCAGTGAATGGAACGTCTAAAGTCATTCTAAAGAAGAAACATGGCCAAGAAGTAGGCCTAGGGTGGGCTGGAGACTGGAGGTAGTGCTGGGCTGGTGGGTACCATGGGCCACCTGGGGGTCCCCCCAAGGGCCAAGGGTCTCCCCTGGGCGCAGGCAGAATGAGTCCATCACTGCACGCACTTGAACTTCAGGGAAACGCTGACCTCAGCCCAGGGAGGGGCCTTATTCCCCCTCCCCTGCTTGTGCCACGCCTCATCCCTCTCCCGGCCTCATCCCTGCGGGACTTTGTCCTGCCTTTGGCAGCTGCATAGAGTTCCTGGAATAAGGGTGTCCATGGCTGGACCGGGTCCAGGTGCTGACAGGCCCTAGGGCATTAAACCTGTTCCTAAGGCATTAGCCTGACCAGAGTGCTGTCACCATATAACCCCTGTGACTTATAGAACAAAGAGTCACCTTTTTGGTGCAGAAGGACTATTGTCCTCCAGTTCAGTTGACAAAAGCGAAAAGAAAGAGGTGAAGGAGTCCAGAGTGGAGACAACCGGAGTCCCAGGGGCCTGAGCATCGCGTCTCAGCTTCGCCATCCCCACCCTGCCTGGGGGCTCCTACCCGTGGGTACAGTGAGACTTGGGACTTGCAGTGTCTCTGGCACTCAAGGGCATTCTTTTTCTGACCCTAGAGTTTTGCGACTCTCCTTGTTCTAGGAATGCTGTAGAGTTTTGGCAGGTATCCAGATGGGCTATTCTCTGTAAAGCTAGAATCTCATCTCTGGAAGTTAGGAGCCTGGAAGGTCTGCGGGACCAGGGAGCAGGGGTTAACCCTGCCGCTGAGTCACACCCACAGTCAGCTCCCACCCTCCATCTGGAACATGCCTCCCCCTGGCCCAGGGCAACCAGCCCGGTCCTTCCAGCTCCAGGCTCCCCAGTTGTCGTCCAGATAAATGAGACAATGCGATGGGTGGGGAGTCATGAATAACGGTGTGATATCACTACCGGATTTTGCAGACTTTTTAAGTACATTAAAAAAATATATATCTTTTTTTTCAGAGACTGGCCATGGACCCACGCTGTAAGGGAATGCCCCTGTCTAGTTTTATACTGAAGCCTATGCAACGAGTAACGAGATACCCACTGATCATTAAAAATGTAAGTAACTGCCTTGCCTTTTCAAGCAGAAGAATGCTATCTCAGCAGGTCTGGGATCTGGGGTCATGGGCAGGTTCCCAGCCAACACACTGGGTATCTGTTGTGTAGAAACCGTATACCAACAGGCTGTAGGAGGTGTCTGCATGGTAACTCCGAAAGAAAAGCTGGATTACTGTGCAAGTGTTAGTCGCTCAGTGTGTCTGACTCTTTGCGACCCCCATGGACTGTGGCCCACCAGGCTCCTCTGTCTGTGGGATTCTCCAGGCAAGAATACTGGATCTCATAGCCAGTCCCTTCTCCAGGGGATCTTCCCAACCCAGGGATTGAACCTGGGTCTCCTGCATTGCAGGCAGAGTCTTTACAGTCTGAGCCAGCAGGGAAGCCCCAGAAAGGTTTATTGTGAACAGAGCTAATAATACACACATCAGCTGTGCAAACAAACACGTGGCTTCCACCTTGTAAGTCAGTTCTTTCCCTAATACAGGCAGGGTCTTGATGCTTTGGTTTTCCTAATAAGAAAGAGAGAAAAGTGAAAAGAAAGTGAAGCTGCTCAGTCGTGTCCTACTCTTTGGGACCCCACAGACTATAGCCTATCAGGCTCCTCCATCCATGGAATTTTCCAGGCAAAAATACTGGAGTGGGTTGCCATTTCCTTCTCCAGAAGATCTTCCCCACCTGGGGATCGAACCCAGGTCTCCTGCACTGCAGGCAGATGCTTTACCATCTGAGCCATCAGGGAAGCTCTAAGAGAGAAAAGAATACAGTTTCCACCACCTGTCTTCAGAAAGCCATTGTGAGATACTCTATGTTGATATTAGATGATTGTTGTTCTCCTGTCATTTCAAGAAAGCCAATGCCAAAAGAAAAGAAGAAATTAGGGTTTCAGTGTGCCCATCCTTAAAGTGAGTGAACAGACTTGGACACCCTCTGAGCCTGTGATTCTGTAAGCACAGGGAGGCTGGCTTGTGGAGAGAGGTTTTAGATCTGGTTCCTTTCAGTGAGGAATTTAGAAACCCACATCTGTAACTGGTGTGCTCACTGCTTCCGAGGTGTTGTTGCCTCTTGAGTCTCTCAGTGGCAGAGTTGGGAAACATATATGTGTGTATACATCCATACACACTGTTACATACACATAAGTGTACAAACATATATTTAAGATCATATATGTATATGTTAGAAGCCATGAGTTCGCACCAGTAGTTCCTGTTCTAATCTGATATCATAGAATTTATTCTAGCCTTCCCCCTTTCTATGTATATAACTCCCTTCTCCATGAGAAGCCTTGCTCTCATTATCCTCAGTATATTTACTTATTTGCTGAATCCGCTTATATGTCACAAGTTTCTGTCTCATGTAAGCATCTCCTCAGTCCAACCCCAGTTCTACCCCACAGAGTACACTGTGGTCACATTGGCTGAGTTAAATAATTAGTTTTGAAAGACGCTTTCAATCTACCGTTTCCTTTTCTCCAACATATGGTTACTATTAAACTAATTCAAAACTTTGTTTACTTTCCACAATATTTAGTTGCAAATTGATGTTGGAAACAAGTTTTTAAAATAGGCGTTCTAGATCTAGTCAATGGGAAGAAAAACAAAAACAAGAGAAGAACTGAGAAGCATACGTATTAAAAAGGAAAAAACAAATTATCATTCTTTGCAGAAACATGATTTCCACCCCCTTGAGAACCCAAAAGAATGATTGGAAAACTAGCAAAACTAAGAACAGAATTTTAAAAGGTGGCCGTTACAAGATACAGATGGAAAGCTGCAAAAAATATTCTTTATAATAGTAAGATGGGGAAATTCTTAGCACGGCACCAAAGACAGAGCTTTAAAGGAGTTAAAGTTGCAGCAACTTGAAAAAAAATACTTTCTTCTGGGAACAACTAGATGTTCATTAAGGAGAGTACTTAAAGTGGTGAATCTGTACTATGAAAGAGACTGTTATGTGTTAGTTGGAGTGATATCTAGAAAATGCTATTAAGTAAAACAAGCAAACAGACAAAACCCCTCACAAGCCATCCTGCAGTAGGGTCTATTTTGGAAAAACTCTGGATGGGTATTAAATGTGTGTGGAGCATCTAAAGGGATGCCCTTTGCTCTGGGCATGTTTCCCTCTGAGGCAGGAAAGCAGAAGGGAGACAGCACAGTGGTTCTCAATATTCTGTATTATTTGAATCTTGCATATCAAGAACATTATTATTTGCATAAACATTTTCTTAAAAAATTCCGTGTAACAAAATATAACAAACATTAAAAGACAAAGGACAGATATAAACTGAGTAAACACTTTAACTGTATCCAAGTAGATACTGAAAGATATAGAGATCGTGTGTGTATGTTTGTATCTAAAGCACTCTTACAGCTCAAAAAGAAAAAGACAAATACCCTAATAGAAAAATAGGTTTTAAAAAAAGAAAAATAGGTAAAACCTTTAACTAGGCATCTCTGAGAGGAGTGTGGAATAGTAGTAAAGCATGTGTTGTTAGGAACCAGGCTGCTTGGATCCGAATCTCCCGTACCACTGCTGCGTGTCCTTGGGAGACTTAGCTTGCCTCTCTGGGCCTCAATTCCTTTATCTGTAAAATAGAGGCGTTGATAGTACCTACTGCGTGGTGTTCTGAGAAAGTTAAGTGAGTGAATGAATCTATGTCTATCTGCCTCATACTAAGCAGTACATAAATGTTAGCTTTCTCATTTAATGTACTTATGCACTAAATGTACACAAAATTCAAATTCTCTGATAATGAAAGAAATGCATAACTAAACAAGAAAATACATTGCTTTTGGCTTGACAGGTGCGCATTTATTGGAAGGACTGTGAGTCCACAGTGTTGGCAGGTTTGCTCATGGAGGGTAGACTGGTTCAGCCTTTGGAGGGTGATGTATACATCAAACTCCATGTTCTCTTTGGCTCAGCGTTTCCATCTCTAGGAATTTATTCTAAAGAATTAATCAGAGAAATACTGAAAAATATGAAGTTTTATGCATTGTGGCTCATCCTTACAATGACATATTATAGAATCCTATAGAAAATGATAAATATACTTCAATAAAAAATTTTTTAAAATTATGATTTAGATTCATGTGAAGTGATCATCATATGATGATCTATAATTCATGTATATTAATAACATGCTATAACTGCCATGAAGTGGGGAAAAAGAAAGTACAAAATGGTAGTGTAGTATGGCAGTGTGATCTAATTTTTATTCTTAAAAAATTATATGTATTTGTATCTAGGCAGAATGTATTAACAAACAGAATGTGTATGTGTGCTTAGTCGCTCAGTTCAGTTCAGTTCAGTCACTTAGTCGTGTCCGACTCTTCGAGACCCCATGAATCACAGCATGCCAGGCCTCCCTGTCCATCACCAACTCCCGGAGTTCACTCAGACTCACGTCCATCGAGTCAGTGATGCCATCCAGCCATCTCTTCCTCTGTCGTCCCCTTCTCCTCCTGCCCCTGATCCCTCCCAGCATCAGGGTCTTTTCCAACGAGTCAACTCTTCTCATGAGGTGGCCAAAGTACTGGAGTTTCAGCTTTAGCATCATTCCTTCCAAAGAAATCCCAGGGCTGATCTCCTTCAGAATGGACTGGTTGGATCTTCTTGCAGTCCAAGGGACTCTCAAGAGTCTTCTCCAACACCACAGTTCAAAAGCATCAATTCTTTGGCGCTCAGCCTTCTTCACAGTCCAACTCTCACATCCATACATGACCACAGGAAAAACCACAGCCTTGACTAGACGGACCTTTGTTGGCAAAGTAATGTCTCTGCTTTTCAATATGCTATTCTCAGTCACGTCCAAATCTCTGTGTCCTCATGGACTAGAGCCTGCTAGGCTCCTCTGTCCGTGGGATTCTCCAGGCAAGAATACTGGAGCAGGTTACCATTCCCTTCTTCAGGGGATCTTCCCAACCCAGGGACTGAACATGTGTTTGTGTGTCTCCTGCATTGGCAGGAGGATTCATTAGCATTAGCGCCACCTGGGAAGTCAGTGGACAGGAAAGACCGAGATTATTATCTGATGGCACAATTAAAGGTGTTTTTTTAGGTTCTTTATAACTTTCTAAATTTTCTAACTTTCATACATTATACAATAGTACTTTTACAATGAGAAAAAGCAATATATCTATTTTCATTTTTGAAAAAAAATGAACTCACACAATCTGCTATGTGGGATTCCCGTCTAGAGCAGTGGTCCTCAGACTCAGTTGTACGTTAGAATTACCTGGGAAGCTCTAGAAAATTCCAATGCCTGAGTCCTACCCCTGGGGATTTTGATATGGTCAGAGTTAAGGTCAGGACTTTTCAAAGGGATTTGAATGTATAGCCAGGATCCACCCAGAGCTGGAGCTGTGGTTTGGAAATGATTGTGAAAGTTGCTCAGTCGTGTCTGACTCTTTGCAACTCCATGGTCTATACAGTCCATGGAATTCTCTAGGCCAGAATACTGGAGTGGGTAGCCATTCCCTTCTCTGGGGGATCTTCCCAACCCAGGGTTGGAATCCAGGTCTCCCGCATTATAGGTGGACTCTACCAGCTGAGCCACAAGGGAAGTTGGGGAACTCACAATACCTAGATTGGGTGTTTTTCCCAAATCGAGTGCCTACTTAGGACCTTAAACCAAAGTATACCTTGGGGATGAGATATTATTCAGGGTAAAACCCACTTGAATTATTTATATGTGGACAGTGTTAACCACTGAGTCATGTCCGACTCTGTGACCCCATGGACTGTAGCCCACCAGGCTCCTCTGTCCATGGGGATTCTCCAGGCAAGAATACTGGAGTGGGTTGCCATTTCCTCCTCAGGTGATCTTCCCAACCCAGGGATCGAACCTGCATCTCTTATGTCTCCTGCCTTGCAGGCAGATTCTTTACCATCTGAACTATCAGGGAAGCCTGTATATGGATAAGGCATGAGCAAGTGCACACTCAACATGCCCCTAGTACATTGCAAAGTGGCTTAGGATGCTTCCTCAGTCTTCGTGTCTTTCCCCACGAGGACTGTTTTCAGTGTCCTCAGACTCCTTTGAGAATCTGATGGGAGCACCATCAAAGAGCCAAGTACTCTGCAAAGTGCTTTCTTGTATCAAGCCACGTAGTCCTCCCAACAACCTTATAAAGGAGGTTCTGTGTGCTGTGTTTAGTTGCTTAGTTGTGTCTGACTCTTTGTGACCCCATGGACTGTAGCCTGCCAGGTTCTTCTGTCCATGGGATTCTCCAGACAAGAATACTGGAGTGGGTTGCCATGCCCTCCTCTAGGGGATCTTCCCAACCCAAGGATCGAACTCAGGTCTCCCACACTGTAGGCAGATTCTTGACCATCTGACCCACCAGGGAAGCCAATACTGGAGTGGGTAGATTATCCCTTCTCCAGTGGATCTTCCTGACTCAGGAATTGAACCAGCATCTCCTGCATTGCAGACAGATTCTTTACCAGCTGAACTACAGGGAAGCCCAAAGGAGGTGCTAGTAGTATCCCTATTTTTCATATGAAGAAAATGAGGCTCAGAACATTTATGTGACTGACCCATATCATGACTGGTCAGTGGCAGAGCAGGGATTTTAATCCAGAAGCTCTTGCTCTAGAACTGAACTCTTAATTGCTGGTCTGGAATGATTCATTCAGAAAAATGCACCTTTGCTCCGATGCACCCACTAGCATGAAGTTCCATAGGTACACAGATGCCTGCAGCTGTGCACCGACTCAGGGAAGAATGATTCTCCTTGGAGGAATCCATGTGGGGTGTGATACTGCCCTTGCTGCAGCTGCTGCCCTCCTCATACCCCAAGTATAGATAATCTGGCAGCCCCTGCTCCCATAGGGGTCCCATGCCAACAAAGAGTGGCCTTCTCTCTCCGTGTCGTTGCCAAGGTGGGTGCTCAGAGCTGTAGCTGTAAACGTTGGCAGTGTCTAGGAAAGGTCTGTACAGAGCCCTCTCTCTGCTGGGGCGAGCCTTCCAGAACAGTGAACCCCAGGCCTGCTCGCTGCCTAAGGCTACTGTCTTCTGTTCTCCGATGTAGATCCTGGAAAACACTCCTGAAAACCACCCAGACCACAGCCACCTGAAGCACGCCCTGGAGAAGGCGGAGGAGCTGTGCTCCCAGGTGAACGAAGGGGTGCGGGAGAAGGAGAACTCGGACAGACTGGAGTGGATCCAGGCCCACGTGCTGTGTGAAGGCCTGTCGGAGGTAAACCTTGGGTGGGACCTGGGCTGCCCCTCTGCGTCTCGGCAGCCAGCCGGGAGGAGGACAAGAGAAATCGTGAATCGTCCTCTTCTGCAACCTCCAGTTTGCTAATCTCTCTCCAGCTGCATCTGATCTGTTGTTTAAGCCATCTACTGAGTTTTCAATTTCCGTTCTTTTCTTTATTTTTTGTTCTCAGTTGTTTTCTTTTGCCTTTTCAGCAGTTCTAGTTATTTCTCTAACCTACTGGTTTTTCTTGTCTTGTTCCTTTCACAAATGGCCATTTTTAAACTTGTGTGAGAGCTGTATTGTGGTTACAAATTCTCAGTAATCACAACCAACCTTGTGGTTGGTTGGTTAAGGCAAATTCACAAACAAGCAAATTTTCTTGCTATTCCCATCTCTACTGAGTTTACTTGTCATTTTTCCTCTGTGATACAGCTTTCTGGGATCTCTTGTTATGTCCCTCACCTCATGCAGACACTAGATATATCTGTTTTCTCCTTCTCCCCCCAGTAGCCTTTAAAATGGAGGCTCAGGGTCACCAGATTTAAGAAAGACTCTCAAAGCTAAAGCCAGCTTTGGTGCTTATTTATCTTTCTGGGTTCACATTTCCATGCCATTTTCTGCTTCTGCAAATTGTTTTTGCTTTTATATTTATTTTTACCAGCTTGCTTGTGTTTAAAAAGTACAGTTCTATATTTTTTAATTCCATTTTAACATTTTTCATTGGTTGAGTCAGTCTTTAGTCCACGATACTGCCAGAAATACCCTCTTATAGTATCTGATTCTCTTCTTGACCCTAATCTTTCCCTTAGTCGCATCCACTCTGCTGTTCTCTCTCTTTGTACACACCCACCCACCCACCCATCCACAGACACACACACATTCATGTACTTACACAATTCACTAGGATTTACCAAAATGCCCAGGCAGACCATCTCCCTTACCCACACTCCCCATGACTCTTTTCTTCTTACGAGCATCAAAGACATTCCCTACCTGAGGAAGTTACCGCACTGTTACCTCCCTGCCCTACCTCCTGTCCCCTTCAACGTAGGTGTGGGATAGGCAAAGTTATGGAAGCAGCCATGTGGAAACCAAGGTGATGGATGTGGGTTCCCATTTTGGAACTGTGTTGATATGCGATCCAGGCGTAGTCACTGGTTGGTTGGCTCCGTTATTCATTCATTTATTCAGCACTTACTGAGCACCGGGCCCATGTGCCTTGCTTGGTACTAAACACTGCTCAGTACCAACCATGAGGACATGAAGATCAGTGAGATGTGACCTACCCCATCTCAAGAAACCTGCAGTCCTGGATCACTTAGAGGTCCAACATTTACAGCACAGTGTGAGAAATGATGAGGCAGATCCGGGTGCCAAGTGCTGCTGGACACTGGACGAGGAGGAAGGAACAGTCGTGGAGGATTCAGGGACAGGTTGAGAAGGTGAGACTTGGCTCCGTGTTCAAGGATGAAGATATCTCCCCAGGAAAGAATCCAGGGGAGGGCATTTCAGTGGAGGCCTCAGCCTGTGCGGGGCGTGGGTGAGGAATGGAAGGTCACAGGCGACAGGCTTTAAGGCAAGTTGAAGGCAGGGCAAGGAAGAACTGTGCATCATTCCGAGGAGCACTAAGGTGATCTTGAAGACAGTGGACTTGAACTGCTCCTGGATCTACTGAGCTGAAGGGCCACTGTGCACTTTTTCTTTTTTAAAAGATGTTCTCTTATCTTTTTCTTTCTCTCTCTCTCTCTCTTTTTTTTTTTTTTTTTTTGGCTGCACCATGCAGAATGTAGGATCTTAGTTCCCCAACCAGGGAATCAACTCTGCACCAGTAGTGAAAGCACAAAGTCCCAACCACTGGACCGCTAGGGAATTCCCCGCATTGTGTACTTTGAAAGGGGCCCTTCCCTGAATCTCATGGCTGCAGTCACAGGACTCAGTGAGGCCTGAGTCTTCATTATAAAACATTAAGAATAGGAACTTCCCTGGAAGGCCAGTAGTTAGGACACCATAATTCCACTGCAGGGGGCACCAATTTAGGGGGACTAAGACCCCACCCACCTTGAGGCACAGCCAACACCGCCACAAAACCTTAAGAATAAAATAAACTCTTGTCATTTGCTTTCTGTGGTGTATATACCCTCTTTGAAATAGACTGTTGTCCTTCTTAAGTGACCAGTCCTTCCTGACTATTGTACACCAGCTTTCTGTAAGGTCTGTTTTGTCTGTATGGTCAGGGTTCGTGGTCATGGGAACGAGGCATGTTGGCTTCCATTTCCTGGCCCAGATCTAAGCATACACCAGTGATTAAGTTTCACATAAATGCTGTCTTTGGCATTCTTGTCTTAAGATCAAGAACTATAAAGACGGTTTCCAATTCACATATGTTCGGTGTCAGCCTGAATAACTGGAGGCTCTGACCTTTGAGTAAGAATAAACCACACCACCTCTACCTCATCCAAGTGACTCACTGGATTCATTGCCCCAAGTGGCTTGAACTCCCTCTTGGCAAATAAAAAGGACTGGATTGACCTCCAGGCTCTTGTTCAGAGGCCCACTCTTAGAAGGCTCCCTTTGGGGTGTCATCTTCAGTTGTTCGGGCTCCCTCAGAACCTCGGTGGGAGGCTGTGGGCACTCATTCCTCCTTGTACCTGAGAGGGGACTGGAGTGGCCTCTCTCCTGTGAGGCCTATAGGTCTCTGGTCACAGAGGCACTGTTGATTCTTTCTTCCACACTAGAGGCAGACAGGTAGCCAGCAACATGGGGGGACGTGTGTTGTAAACTCTTCATTAATACTCCTCAGGACATGTGTAGGGTTTATAGCTGCGGAGAGCCTCAGCCTTGAAGGTTGCTGGATGGAGTGTACTCTTGGGGCCCAAGTGTGAGCAGGTGGAAACCCTGAAGGTCTGACTGCTGCCTGGATCATATTGCTTCTGAGGCACCGCTGTGGCCTTCCCCTCCCTCAGTCTCTCCTCCGCTAGCCAGAAGGGGGTCCTTAGTGAGGTCATATCTTCTACAGTTTCCCTCTGCCCCTTGAGAACCTGCTCACGGGAAATGATAGAACCCAGGGGGGATGATAGAGCATGAAATGATAGAACCAGGGGTGTGTGTGTGTGTGTGTAGGAACATGAGATGGCAGAGCCCAGAGGGATGGCAGAGCATAAGATGATAGTGCCTGGGGGGTGACAGAGCAAGGATGACAGCACCCAGGGGTGAGCAGTAGAGCTGCATTTCAGTGCTTAGAGCTGTCTCCAAAGTTTGGGAGGTGGCAGGAAGAGAGCTGTCCCCTCCCTGTCTTCAGGAGCAGTGAGCTGGGTGAGCTCCAACGTGCACCAGCACAGCTCCTGTCCTGCTTGGCTCTGAGGCCTCCGCCAGCACCACCGAGGTTGGCAGCCCACCCACGCGGTAGGGGCCTGGACTCACGCCGTGCCCTGGACAGTGGCGTTTGTCCTGTGGAACTGTGCAGAGAGAGGCGCGCTGTTTCCAGCAGCAGGCATGACCCTTTGAGCCTGTGTGGGCCGTGGTTGGTGCCGGCTCATGCCGCCCCTGGCGAACCAGCCTGCACACAGCGTGCGCTCATCGAGGACGGAGAGCTGTCTTCCGGCTGCCCTGTTTCCCCGATAAATAAAAGGGAGAAAAGTCACCCTGAGACACTAGACCTCAAGGAAGGGCACTAGGAATCACAGCCAGGGTTCATCCTGGCACATGCAGTCTCCCAAACCACGCCTTTAACTTCTTGGCTCCCAAAGCCCCTGCCTGAAGTCTTCAAAGCCGTCCTCTATCTGAGCCTAAGATACGGGCCTCAGATTCTAATGGAGCCCATGGCTTTCAGATGCGAAAAAACAAACGAACAAAAAAACAACCACAACAAAAAAACGACCTCACTCCATCGTGTCTTCTTTGGGTTTTGTTTCCCTTCCTCAGCAACTTGTGTTCAATTCCGTGACCAACTGCCTGGGGCCGCGCAAGTTCCTGCACAGTGGGAAGCTCTACAAGGCCAAGAGCAACAAGGAGCTGTATGGCTTCCTCTTCAACGACTTCCTGCTGCTGACCCAAATCATCAAGCCCCTGGGCTCCTCGGGCACCGACAAAGTCTTCAGCCCCAAATCAAACCTGCAGTATAAAATGTACAAAACAGTAAGTCCAACTCTAGACGGCAACATCAGGTTTGATGCTGGGGGGAGGAGACCATGTCTAAAGGGAGTCACCATTCGAGCGGGCTTTGGGATCTGTGGCACAGAGGAGGTGAGGCAGGATTTAGGGAGACCACAAGCATGGGTCCGGCAGTTATCAGCAAAGGTGCGTGTGTGATGAGTTGGTCAGCTGTGTCTGACTCTTTGAGATCTAATGAACTATAGCCTGCCAGGCTCCTCTGTCTGTGGGATGTCCCAAAAAAGAATACTGGAGTGGGTTGCCATTTCCTTCTCCAGGCCCAGGGATGGACCCCATGTCTCCTGCTTGGCAGGTGGATTCTTTACCACTGAGCCACCATGGGAACCCATCAGAAAAAGAACAATACTCAGTTCAATTGACAAACATCTATTAGCTGCCAAGCGGCTGCTGTGGGTCCCCTTGGATGTGACTAAGGCATGTCCTGTCTTGATGGGGTTCACAGTCCACTGTACTGATGAGGCAGGCGTGGGAAAGCTCTAGACTAGAACTTCAGTGTCCACTTCCCAAACATTCCCAGATCCCCCTCCAAACTTCTCAGGATGGCTTGGAACATCTGTGCCCCTCATCTTTTCCAACAAAAGCCGATGTAAATAGTCCATGTGTAGACAGTTTTCGTGAGCTGTTTATTTGGTCTGCTTCTGTGTGTATGACTGTGTTTGTGTGTTTTCGTGTCATAGGGTATTGTTTTTCTAAATTTATCTCTGTGGGGGTGTTTTCACAGAAGAATTTTCTCTGAAGCAGCAGTTAGCCTTCTTTTGGGAAAAAGAACAATGTACTTATGTAGATTGTCACTAGCAGCTTTGTATGAACAACTTGGCGGGAGTTGCTTGGAGGTAGAGTTGATGGGGGCTTCCCTGGTGGCTCAGATGGTAAACAATCCATCTGCAAATGCAGGAGACCTGGATTTGATTCCTGGTTCAGGAAGATCCCCTGGAGAAGGGAATGGCTACCCACTCCAGTATTCTTGCCTGGAGAATTCAATGGACAGAGGAGCCTGGCAGGCTATGGGGATGACAGAGGATGAGATGTTGGATGGCATCACCAACTCAATGGACATGAGTTTGAGTAGGCTCCAGGAGTTGGTGATGGACAGGGAAGCCTGGCGTGCTGCAGTCCACGGGGTCGCAAAGAGTCAGATACGACTGAGCGACTAACACTTTCTAAATGCATAATACATCTAAAGTTGATGGAGATTGTTTGCTGACTAGGATATACCATGGAAAAAACAAACTCATCGGTTCTTATTCTGGAGGACTTTAGAAATACCTGCAATACCATCCAGGTTACTGATCACTCTAGTACTTCTGCAACTCATTTGAAAACTTATCTTTGCATAAAACCTTGTATGTCGATGTTTGTAGCAGAGTACTCCTTAAGTGTAAGCTGCTGCCCATATCGACTTCCTTCTAAAGACTTCAGTATGAAAAGTGGGGAAGTAAAAATAAAAATTCACAAGTAGAAACCTGGGAAATAATACCTTAGCCAGATGGGGGAAAAAAAGTACCTGCAGAATGGAGGTGGGGGGGAATCCATATTTACAATTTCCATTTATCTGAAAATTGATATCAACACTTATTCAGTTCAGTTCAGTCGCTCAGTCATGTCTGACTCTTTGCAACCCCATGGACTGCAGCACGCCAGGCTTCCCTGTCCATCACCAACTCCCAGAATTTACCCAAACTCATGTCCATTGAGTCAGTGATGCCATCCAACCATCTCATCCTCTGTCATTCCCTTCTCCTTCTGCCCTCAATCTTTCCCAGCATCAGGGTCTTTTCCAATGAGTCGCTTATCATTCCAAATAAAATCATTATTTTAGTATGGTTTACTGAAACCACCACCACCCCCCAGACACAAACGGACACACCCCTCACCTTCAGTTTCGTTTACTGGATCACGTGCACCTAAGCACACACACGTCCTCACAGACCCCCAGTCTGGTTTTGTAATGCCCGTGCATTATTTTGCAGCCTATTTTCCTAAATGAGGTTCTAGTGAAGTTGCCCACTGACCCTTCTGGGGATGAACCCATCTTCCACATTTCCCACATTGACCGAGTCTACACCCTCCGAGCAGAGAGCATAAATGAAAGGTAAGACCCCACTCCTCCCTGGCCCTGGGCACCTGGGTTCCACTAGGTGTAGGATGGATGTGGGACAGTTAATTAATCAGTGGGTGCCAACATCCCCTCACTTGCAGCGCCGTCCCATCTGGCTGGAGGTGGGGGTGGGGCATGCAGTGAAGTGGTCTTAGTTCATTTTTCCAGCGTCTTTCAGAAGTTAACTTTTCAAAAGGAAACACATTGAAATGAATCTGGCTTGAGAATTTTTTTGAACAGCAATTTTCAGTATTCTTTGAGATAATGGAGGCTCTCCCATTTCCCAAAGTTTCCCACGTGGCAGAAACTAATAGGAAAATGATTCAGGGGATAGAAGACCTCCCAATCCTGACCCCCTTGATGTCTGGCTCCCTTGGACAGACATCCTGGATCCTAGAAGCTGAGGGCATGTTTGCCTTAATCAGGGCTATTTCCTGGAGCCTAATGAAACAGAGTATTTTTATGAAGGGTGAACTTGACACAAGACCAACAACATTCCACGAGCGTTTGTGCCAAGCAAGAAATTGGCTAAAGTTATCATGCATATGGTTCTCAGAGAAATGGAAAAGAACAAAATCACGCCAGGATGCTTTCCCCGTGTACGTTTGCTCCTTCACAGAAAGTAGCTGCTTATCTGGGAAATTGTTTCTTTCTTTGGATGGTTTAGTGAGAGAGATCCTTCTAGCCTTCTCAGATTAGGCAAATTTGTGATGTTTTTCAGTAAGGAAAGAAGAGGAGCTGTTGTGAGCACGACAGCAACAGCGTTTATCACTGTAGATTTGCTTCCATGGGGACACAAACCCAAGTTTGGAGCAAATCAATAAAAACGTCACTTGTGCCTTTGTTATGAATGGTAGAAATCATCCTTAGGTCCATGTGACATAAAACCAGACTCTCTATGCTGAGCCTTTGTTGTAAAAATCAAAAGAACAAAGCAGAGTCCTGGAAACTGAATTGGTACCGACCTGACGCCTGAGTTCTGTCTCTTTCTTTCCAAGGACTGCCTGGGTGCAGAAAATCAAAGCAGCTTCTGAACTCTACATAGAGACAGAGAAGAAGAAGCGGGAGAAGGCGTACCTGGGTAACGCATAGCTGGGCAGCAGGGCCCTGGGAATCCCGCAGAGTTGGGGGGCAGAGAGCCATCTGGCCAGGCCCAGAACACTTAGAGCTGGAAGGTGGACCTGGGGGTTGAGGAGAGCCTGAGGGTGGAGGCAGGCAGAAGAGGGAGGGTAGGGTATGGGGTGAGGCGTGGAGGGCGGATTCCAGGATCGAGGAAGCAAGAGTTTAAGGGAGGAAGGGGAGACTTGTTCTTGAAGAGGGGCATAAAATAAATCACGAGGCAAACTGGAAATACCGCGAACACTAAACAGGAGCGTTTTGTGTTGTTTTTCATCCCATCACAGTGCGCTCCCAAAGAGCCACAGGCATCGGAAGGTTGATGGTGAACGTGGTTGAAGGCATTGAGCTGAAACCCTGTCGCTCCCATGGTAAGGGCCCTAGAAGCCCCGTCTAGCCTGTGTGAGTGGGGGAAGCCTTTGCTGTATCTCCTCCACTTGGCTTTACTTTATTTTCTAAAATTAATTTTTACTGGAGGATAGTTGCTTTAGGGGCTTTCCAGTTGGCTCAGTGGTAAAGAATCCACCAGCTAATTCAGGAGACAGGAAATGTGGGCTCTATCCCTGGGTCGGGAAGATCCCCTGGAGAAGGAAATGGTAACCCAATATTCTTGCCTGGGAAATCCCATGGGCAGAGGAGTCTGGAGGCTACGGTCCATGGGGTTGCAAAGAGTTGGACATGACTGAGCACACACACAGATAATTGCTTTACAATGTTATGTTAGTTTCTACTGCACAGCAAAGTGAATCAGTTACATGAATACATTTATCCCCTCTTCTTTGGCTTTCCTTCCCATTTAGGTTACCACAGAGGGTTGAGTCCACCTGGCTCTAAAACAAATTGGTCCCTAATCCTAAATTTCCTTCCAGACTTGGTTATTCCCATCCACCGTTTTGCTTTTCAGAGAGAGCTGAGTGGCTGCCTTTTCACAACACTGTCAGCCCCCCTTGTATCTGTAGATTCCACACCTGCAGATTCAACTAACTGCAGAACGAAAATATTTGGAAACATTTTTGAAATTTCAAAACAGCAAAACTTCAATTTGCCACACACCAGCAACTATTTACATAGGAATTTCACTGTATTTCCATTTTTTGAATGTTTTCGCTCTGCAGTCGGTTGAATCTGCAGAGGGGTTGACTGTGTTGTCAGAGGGCAGCCACTCAGATCTCTCTGGAAGGCAAAACAGTGGATGGGAATAACCCAGTGTGGAAGGAAATTTAGGATTAGGGGCCAATTTGTTTTAAAGCCAGGAGGACTCAACACTCTGTGGTAAGCTAAGTGGGAAGGAAATCCAAAGAGGGGATGCTATGCTATGCTAAGTCGCTTCAGTCATGTCCGACTCTGTGTGACCCCATAGACGGCAGCCCACCAGGCTCCCCCGTCCCTGGGATTCTCCAGGCAAGAACACTGGAGTGGGTTGCCATTTCCTTCTCCAGTGCATGAAAGTGAAAAGTGAAAGAAGTTGCTCAGTTGTGTCTGACTCCTAGCGACCCCATGGACTGCAGCCTTCCAGGCTCCTCCGTCCGTGGATTTTCCAGGCAAGAGTACTGGAGTGGGGTGCCATTGCCTATACAAGTAACTGATTCACTTTGCTGTACAGTAGAAGCTGACATAACATTGTAAAGCAGTTATCTGTGTGTGTGCTCAGCCGCTCAGTCGTGTCTAACTCTGCAATCCCACGGACTGTAGCCTCCAGGCTCTGCTGTCCATGGGCTTCCCAGGTGGTGCTAGTGGTAAAGAACCCGCCTGCCAGTGCAGGAGACAGAAGAGACATGGGTTCGCTCCCTGACTCAGGAAGATCTCCTGGAGACTAAGCATGGCAGTCCATTCCAGTCTTCTTCCCTGGAGAATCCCATGGGCAGAGGAACCTGGTGGGCTACAGTCCATGGCGTCGCACAGAGTCGGACATGACTGAGTGACTTAGCACAGCCCTACACTGATTTAGGTATTATATATAACCTGGAGATGATTTCAAGTGGATGGAGGATATGGGCAGGTTTATGCTAGACCATTTTATATAAGGGACTTGAGCCTCTGAGGATTTGTGTATCTGTGGGGTTGAGGACCCAATCCCTGTAGATACTGAGGGATGATTGCAGATTTGACACAATCTAAGCTAAAGTGAGGAGACAGGGAAGATTTAGTTTTGAAGCCCACTTATGTGATGAAGTGTGATAAATATTTAAGTGTTAATATAGTTTAAGATGCTGGATTATGTAAGTTTTCCTCTGGATTCTCTATCTTATGCTGCATCTTAAGCATGGCATTGGAGGGGGGTTGGAATGAGGGGTGTAGAGGGAAGAGGTGCCACGGGGCTGTGGCCCTGCCACAGGCACCCAGAACAGCCAGGCTCTGTCCCCTCCAGGAAAGAGTAACCCGTACTGCGAGGTGACCATGGGCTCCCAGTGTCACATCACCAAGACGATCCAGGACACTCTGAATCCCAAGTGGAATTCCAACTGCCAGTTCTTCATCAGAGACCTGGAGCAGGAGGTGCTGTGCATCACTGTGTTTGAGAGGGACCAGTTCTCGCCAGATGGTGAGTAGACAGTGGCCCTGGGCACCCTGCCCCTGTCCCTGCCCCTTGGCTTTCATGGATTGGCATTTTCTACCTGGGAACTTGCTGTGCAGAATTTCCTGGGCTTCCTGCTGGAGAGATGAGGTTGGCCTCCCCTGGGAAAAGGCCTTCACTGATGCCAGAGCATTTCAGAGAAGGTGGACAAAGCGTGCTTGGTCTAGAGTGGTCCAGCTTCCCTAGGACAAAGATCATGGTCCCATGCTTCCCTAAAGCAGATAACTGCAGAGAGGGCTGTACCCCCAAAGCTTCAGCCTAATTCTTTAGTCCTTGGCTAAAAGCTTTGGTGAAAACGATAAAACTATCCAGTTGAGCAAGAAGAGCATTAGCGCACGAACAATGTGGCAGAATTCATCAATGCCCTTCAGGTGACATTTCAGCTTAATCAAAGGAATGAAATTATGTTGGGTGCATCATTCCTTCAGTCAACTTCCTATTACTGCTTGAAGCTGGAAAAAAAAAAATGGGTCTGGCCAACGATTCCAAGACACTTGTCTCTATCTTCCTCAGTCCAATAAAAATAAGAGAGTAAGGTTAAAGATTATGGCCTCAACTTGATTATATTCAAGGGAGGATAACTGAGGGCTAGGAGTGAGGGTCCAATGCAGACATGATCTGTGCGAGGCTTAAATTGCTCCACGTGGCTTTTGTCTTTTATAGGACTTTCATATGAATTAGTTCATTGTGAGTTAGTTACTATTAATTATGGGCCAGAGATGGTCACATAGCTGGCTAAATGTTAGAGCATGACCAGAACACTCTACCAAGGAAAGATTTCATGCAAAGATGGGCTCAATAAAGGAAAGAAATGGTATGGACCTAATAGAAGCAGAAGATATTAAGAAGAGGTGGCAAGAATACAGAGAAGAGCTATACAAAAAAGATCTTCATGACCCAGATAATTACGATGGTATGATCACTCACCTAGAGCCAGACATCCTGGAATGCGAAGTCAAGTGGGCCTTGGGAAACATCACTATGAACAAAGCTAGTGGAGGTGATGGAATTCCAGTTGAGCTATTTCAAATCTTCAAAGATGAGGCTGTGAAAGTACTGCACTCAACATGCCAGCAAATTTGGAAAACTCAGTAGTGACCACAGGACTGGAAAAGGTCAGTTTTCATTCCAATCCCAAAGAAAGGCAATGCCAAAGAATGCTCAAACTACCGCACAATTGCACTCATCTCATACGCTAGCAAACTAATGTTCAAAATTCTCCAAGCCGGGCTTCAACAGTATGTGAACCATGAATTTCCAGATGTTCAAATTGGATTTAGAAAAGGCAGAGGAACAAAAGGCAGTTGGATCAAATTGCCAACATCCATTGGATAGTCAAAAAAGCAAGAGAGTTCCAGAAAAACATCTATTTCTGCTTTATTGATTTATGCCAAAGCCTTTGACTATGTGGATCACAACAAACTGTGGAAAATTCTTCAAGAGATGGGAATACCAGACCACCTGACCTGCCTCTTGAGAAACCTATATGCAGGTCAGGAAGCAACAGTTAGAACGGGACATGGAACAACAGACTGGTTCCAAATAGGGAAAGGAGTACGTCAAGGCTGTATATTGTCACCCTGCTTATTTAACTTATATGCAGAGTACATCATGAAAAATTCCAGTCTGGATGAAGCACAAGCTGGCATCAAGATTACCAGGAAAAATATCAATAACCTCAGATATGCAGATGACATGACCCTTAGGGCAGAAAGCAAAGAAGAACTAAAGAGCCTCTTGATGAAAGTGAAAGAGGAGAGTGAAAAGTTGGCTTAAAAACTCAACATTCAGAAAACTAAGATTATGGCATCTGGTCCCATCACTTCATGGCAAATAGATGGGGAAACAATGGAAACAGTGGCAGACTTTATTTTCCTGGGCTCCAAAATCGCTGCAGATGGTGACTGCAGGAATGAAATTAAAAGATACTTGCTCCTTGGAAGAAAACTTATGACTAACCTAAATAGCATATTAAAAAGCAGAGACATTACTTTGCCCACAAATATCTGTCTAGTCAAAGCTATGGTTTTTCCAGTAGTCATGTATGGATGTGAGAGTTGGACTATAAAGAACGCTGAGTGTCAAAGAATTGATGCTTTTGAACTGTGGTGTTGGAGAAGACTCTTGAGAGTCCCTTGGACTGCAAGGAGATCCAACCAGTCCATTGTAAAGGAGATCAGTCCTGGGTGTTCATTGGAAGGACTGATGCTGAAGCTGAAACTCCAATACTTTGGCCACCTGATGCGAAGAACTGACTCATTGGGAAAGACCCTGATGCTGAGAAAGATTGAAGGCAGGAGGAGAAGGGGACGACAGAGGATGAGATGGTTGGATGGCATCACCGACTCTATGGACGTGAATTTGACTAAACTCCGGGAGTTGGTGATGGACAGGGAGGCCTGGCGTGCCGTGGTCCACGGTGTCGCAAAGAGTCAGACATGACTGAGCGACTGAACTGAACTAAGAACAGTGTGACTCAAGTCTGGACTCTTAACCATGGTGCTTCACTGGCAATTTTTATTCTGATAAATAAAGACCTGAGGCTGGATTCTTTTATTAAATAGTGAAATATCATGACACAGTGGCAGCGCCCCTGGAGTTTCCGTTGCAAACCCTAGTGTAGCTCTTGTTTCAGAGGTTATTCCTGAAATGTACAAGGGGCGACATGCACTGGTATCGTCCACCAGAAAAAGTTCCCAGGTTTTAAACCTTGAAAGAGAAGCTATTTCGTGTACAAGAGTGCCTGTATCATAGTATATTGCCAACTGCTGAATGAAAAAAGCAAGGAATTGTCTGGAAGCCCATTTGGTACCATCATTTTAATGCATAGCATTAAAAAAATTTCAAACATTCTCATGTCCATTACTGACTCTCTCTCTCTCTCTCTCTCTATATATATATATATATATTTTTTTTGATCCTGCCATGCGGCATGCAGGATCTTAGTTCCCAAACAAAAGATCAACCTGTGCCTTCTACAGTGGAAGCTCTGCACGCCAACCGTGGGACCACCCGGGAAGTCCCTGACACTTGATATTTGACGAAAAGTGGTGTTGAAGGACTTCCCTGGAGGTCCAGTGGTTAAGATTCTGGGCTTCAAATGCAGGGGGTGTGGATTTGATCCTTGGTTGGGGAACAAAGGTCCCACATGCTGCATGGTATAGCCAAAGATAAGAGAAACAGTGGTGTTGAGATTGTCCTAGGAGCTCGGCTGGGAGCCCGCAGCTCCTGTGCTATCATCTCCTCCCCACCAGATAAATAAGTGAAGAGAGAAAAAAAGAAACAACTGACTTTCTCCTGGGAGATTTCTTTAAATTTCATATATATTGCAAATTGCACAGCAGTTATGATATCTGGTTTTGCGTTGCCTCCCAGGAAGCTCCTGGCCCTTTAGGGGCCCCCTGGGTGCAAGGAAAAAATCTGTATTTTGAGTTTCTTCTAGACTCTTCTTCATCCCCAGCCCAGTACCTTTTTGTTTTCACTCCATTTAAAAATGATGCTGTCACTGTAGTCCCTGGATTCCAAGAAACTAACTCCCTTTTGAAGAAGAGAGCGTAACACCTCGCTGGGACACTCCCAGTATGCCAGGTACCTGCCCTGATGAGAAGGAATCCTCTCTGAGGAGGGTATGTGTGTCTGTCCTTTCAGATTTTTTGGGTCGGACGGAGATCCGCGTGGCCGACATCAAGAAGGACCAGGGCTCCAAGGGTCCCGTTACGAAGTGTCTCCTGCTGCACGAAGTTCCCACGGGAGAGATCGTGGTCCGCTTGGACCTGCAGTTGTTCGATGAGCCGTAGGGAGCCCACCCAGACGTGCTTGGCAGAACTCCAGCCCGAGGCAGCAGATGCTGCCTGTCTGGAAACAGCATGGTTTTTCAAGGACCGGCGTTTGGTGTTCGGCCACAGGGCAACAGGGCAGAGAAGACAGGCTCCTCCAAACTTCTTGACAATCCTTTCCCCTAAATCATTTCCCATGTTAGGAAACAGCACTGTGTTTTCCTTTGTCCTCACTGCGGGGCTCATCGTGGCTTCTAGGGTCTTTGAAGTCCCATCACCCCCAACTATGTTTGGTGGGGTGTCCGGCCCATCCCTGGGCCTGAGGCTTGAGTCGTTACTGTAAAATAGGTTCATAAATGCAATGTCTGTATTTTTGGAGAACTCATGGGACCCTCCTGCTTCTTACCTCCACCAGCCTCCAAGCAGGCCCTCCAGGATGTCTAGTCCTTGGTGTGTTTAGAAATGATCCCACTGATGATGTCATTGCTTCAGAATCTCATTTCCCCACTGGGACCTCATTGGAAATGCTGCCCTGGGTCTGATCACTTGGGGAGATGGTCTTCCAATCAGATGCTGGTCTAATCCATGGTAGATTCCGGCAGGCGTGTTGTTAGGGTTTTTCCAGTCTCCTCCAGATCTTTTTACTGGTAGCTGTCAATGGAAACTATCACTGGCTACTGCCAGGAGGCCTGATCCTGGTTTCCCTCACCCCTGGAAGAGGGTTAAGGGAGGTTGTCTACCTAGTTATACTCTGCGGGACTAGGTCGCTGTAGCTCACCTGAAAGGCTGTTGACGGTGTTATTGGGTCCCCATCTCCAGCCCTGCTGGACATTCCCTTTCTGCTTGGAGGTCCTGTGTTTCAGAACAAGAGTGGTTGCTGGTGACCAGCTCTGAGCCTCTTCCTGCCTGCTTGTCATGGGCAATTTCCGCACGTGTCTTTGGTACGTTCCTCCCAAAGGTGTCCCCAAGGTGTGCAAAGGAAAACTGACAATCCGCGGAGGAAATCTATTACTGTGGTGGGGGAGAGACGCTAGGAGTGGGCAAGCCCCTCGGTTCCAGGGAATGAGACCTGAGACTCCTTCCCAAAGCCCGCCGTACAAGCCAACCTCTCAGTAACGGAAGGACGCACAGCGTGATGCCAGAATTAGGAGTGTATGACCATGTGCCAAGTTCGGTTTGAGTTTTTTGTTTTTCAAATTGTTAGTGGAGTATAGTTGGTTTACACTGCGGTGTCGGTTTCTGCTGTACAGCAAAGTCAATCATCCATGCATATTCATATGTCCCCTCTTCTCTGGGTTTCCTTCCCATTTAGGTCGCCGCAGAGCTCTGAGTGGAGCTCCTTGTGGTGTGCAGTAGGCTCTCACTAGTCACCCATTTTATCCATGGTAGTGTATAAATACATGTCAGTCCCACTCTCCCAATCTACCGCCCACCCCCCTGCCTCCTTCTCCCTTGGTATCCACCCATCTGTTCTCTATGTCTTTATCACATAAGATCATCGATACTGCTTTTCTAGATGCCGCATATATATGCTAATATATGACACTTGTTTTTCTCTCTCTGACTTCACTCTATCTGACAGTCTCTAGGTCCATCCACATCTCTGCAAACGGCCACAGTTCCGTTCCTTTTTGTGGCTGAGTAATGCCAGTTTGAGTTCTTTCAGTTTTTCTCCTTAAATGCCAGGAGATAGGCTGGTTGACTAGGTAAGAATTGATTTGCTCGTGGCAAGCGTGGATCGTTCTTTGTTTGCATGTTAATGCTCCCATAGTCCCAGTTTGTCGTTTTTTCATGAAATGTTCATTGCATGTTCTCTCAGTCCTGGAGTCTAGCTTTCCTGGGTGAGACGGTGTTCTCCTTGATTGTAGGTCCTTAGAATTTAATTAGGACTGTAGAAATGCATTCTAAAGATAGCACTGGCACTTCCCTGGTGGTTCCAGGGGTTAAGACTGTTCTCCCACTGCTGGGGGTGCAGGTTCCAGCCCTGGTTGGGAAACTAAGATCCTGCGTGCCAAATGGTGTGGCCAAAAAAGAGGAAAAAAAAAAAAGATAGTGAACTACCCACTTTGCGGGGAACCCAATGTGTCATGTCATCCTTTCCCATAAGAGCTCTGTCATCATTCAAGCAATTTTTAAAATGTATGTGTCGGAAAGGGCAACAAAGTTTACATTTCATACTTTTAAGATACACTTTATTATTTATTTATTAAAGATAGTGTAGACTTTTGTATCAAGAACAACAGACATAAGTATTTTTTGAAACAAGCAGATCTACCCTTTAGTTAGTAACTCTCAGCTGAAGACCTTAGAGACCAAGTTCAACTTCAAGCAT
The DNA here is from genome assembly GCF_027580195.1 of Bos mutus. Taxonomy (NCBI): domain Eukaryota; kingdom Metazoa; phylum Chordata; class Mammalia; order Artiodactyla; family Bovidae; genus Bos; species Bos mutus. Next base: position 911,379 of record NC_091617.1, on the reverse strand, counting down.
GCATTCATTTACCACTTTCCAGCAGCAAGCATGGTTCGGATACTTTAAGTGTATATGTATGTTTCGATGCTGTTAGGAAACCGTTTTAAGTGAAACCTATGAATAGACCTACCAGTCACACTCTCCTATGTCTATACCCAATACAGTTTGTTCAGTGTCTTTATGGAGGATACGTGACTATGGTAGAAAAAGAAGGGTTACCTGTGTGCACGGAGTCATATTGGGTCATCAGAGCAATGCCTTTCTTCCTTCCTTTTCTTCATTGGCTTTCTTTGCGTGTGGATATTGGGCATCACCATTCATGTAGGGTGGATGTGATGCGCTCAGTGACAAACATCTTGTCGCCTTTTTTTGGTCCACCAGCTCACCCACCCATGCAGAGTCCCATTATCGGAATTAATGTCGCATGAAGAAGCAATATGTGAGTCTTTTCTCCCAGGTGACTGTACTGAGCACCCTTGCGGTGCTCCTCCGGGGCAGCGATTCTGGATGAGTGCCCTTGTACTCACCAGGCTGATTTGTAAGGTGACTGATCCTCCTTACGGATGAGATAGGCTGCCTGTCAGATCCAGCTGTGACTCAGGAATGTGGATGACGCATGGAGTCTCCAGTTCTTTGAGACTAGTCCTTCGCGTCTACCTTTTTGGGCAGCCGGGGCTGTATTTCATAGAGATGAAATGACACCTTCTGTGTCCTAGCTCTTTGCTTTCCACACACAGGGTTTCCCCTGGCCACTCCCTTCTGGCATTGACTCCAGCCCTCCAGACATCCTGAGTTTCTTCCTTCTCTGAGCCACACTGACCTCGTCTAAGCCCAGCAAGGGAACTGCTAACAGAGACGTGCCCTGAGGACAGGAGCCCTTGGGCTGGGCCTCCTTTGTCAACCAGCTCTCCCAGTCCCTCTGGGGCAGGGTCTTTCTGTCAGGCAGGTGGGCAACATGTCTCCTGGAACCAGAGCAGCTGTGACCCTCCCACCAGAGCCTGAGGACGTGGTTCATTCAGATTCAGGGCTGGCCTCAGGCACACACACTCAAACATGCACACACACAGATCTTTCTAGGCTGGGGTATCCAGATGTGCTTGAGAGACTGGGGCCAGGCATCCTACATGTCCCTGACCTCTGATGGCAGAGGAGAGAGCTATGCTTCCAAGGAATGTTCATGTTAAAAGGGGAATTATTTCTTTTCTTTGCGTTTGGAACAATTTAAGCATGACCTAAGTCTAGGAAGGTAACTCATTTCAGCTGGTTAGTACTATCGAATTTAATGGAGAAAAAATCCATCCAAAAATGAGTAAATTACCACTTGCATTGTCTTGGTGACCTGGTACCCCAAACTCCTGTCTCTCCAGGAGTAGACTGGTGCAAGCATAAAGCCACTGACTACAGCAGAGTGGGGGTGTTCTAGAATCCAGTGGGGCTGGACAACAAAGCAAAGGGAGGGAGTGAAATGCTTCTGGTTTTATCCGGAAGGAGATCTGGGAGTCTATTTTAGAGTTTCGCCAATACTGTGAAAGTGAAAGTCGCTCAGTCATGTCCGACTCTTTGTGACCCCATGGACTGTAGCCCACCAGGCTTCTCTGTCCATGGAATTTTCCAGGCAAGAATACTGGAGTGGGTAGCCATTCCCTTCTCCAGGGGATCTTCCCGACCCAGGGATCGAACCTGGGTCTCCTACACTGCAGCAGATTCTTTACCGCTAGCACCACCTGCCTGTACTTTGAGAAGCAGAAAAAGACTTCTCTCTACTCCAGATGGTTTTTTCCCTCGCTGGTTGGGCTTTTTTGGTTCACAGAAAGGATGTTTCTTTTGTGCATGTAACAGTTTTAAGAATTTCCACTGGGAACAGCAAGTAGATTTTCATTCTATGTCAGTTCATTGTATTTTCCCTTCTTTTTGGGGCTGGAGACGAGCTTTACAGCAGACACTGGCATGTAGAAATGGACCCCTGTGTGCTTTCGAGGTGGCAGGGTCACTTCAGACTTGAGGCTAGTGTGAGCTTAGCGTGGGGTCTGCCTGCTCCAGGTGCCCTTGCTTTACAAGTTCAGAGCCTCCTGCGCAGGAAAGTGAGGCAATGACGACAGAGGAGGCTGGATATTCTTGACTGGCTTTTAGGATTAGGACTTTAATTCTTACCCAGCAGAAGCATGATTGGTGAACTGGGGACATGGTGAAGCCCTCAGATGCTGTGGTCTGAGTCACCCTAAAGGGTATTTGGTTAAACTAAAACTGTCCTCTTTTTGCACCCAGCGGCTTCTCCTGGCTGCAGGGTATGGCTCAGGTCAGCTGCCAAGACTCAGCTGGCAGTGCCCAGAGCCATGTTTTATGGGGGCTGCTTAGTACTGTGTCAGTATGGTTGGGATGTTTATTGCACTTGGAAAGCAGCCATTTCTTTGAGCTAGAGGAAAGGAACATTCTAGAACTTTCACTTCCTCACCCTGCATTGTGTCAGATCCAGGAATATCTTCGTAGGTCTCCAGGCTCAACTAAGGTACATAATCTGCTACCTTTGGGAGCCAAAATCTATTCCTAATAAGCCTGGAAAATTCATCCTGCATGAAAGATAGAAAACTTCTAACAGCACCCTATCTCGGGAGTATTAAAACCCAGATGCCAACAGCTGGCAAGTCTTATCCCTGGGTTGTGACCTCTTGGTAACACTGTCAGTAATGTTAATAATACATTGTTCATTCAGGGAGTCCCCTTTCCTGGGTCTGACCACTATCCAAGGGGCTGGGAGGTGGTGAGGAGGGGGTCTGCCTTTGTGGCTTTCACAACCTCATTGTAGATCTATTTTAAGTCATTTGAATAACACCCAGTGCTTGTAAGAACTCACCTCCACCTCCAAAAATTATTTCAGTGACATGCAGTTTCAATTCGTTCCTGCACTGAAAGGAACCCTCTTTAATCTGGCCTCGGGGAACCAGATAACACCCACAGAATAATTTTTTTTCAACACTATGTGTGGTTGTCAGATTTCAGGGTAAATTTGCCCCTAGTATATGTCAGGGTGTTTTGTGAGTCATTTTTTAAAACGATTTTGTTCTACTTTCTATACCAGCCTACATTGTTGAAATCATCAGAAATGTGTGACTATTTTAGGATTCAAAGCCCACCAAATAAACCTGTTCAGAAGTGGGCATATGTGGTCAGCCTTGAAAATAATCGAGCACTTCTCTCTCTGATATTTACTGAGAACTTACCCAGTAACCAGGGTTTCTTTTTATGCAGTGGAAAGAATGCATATTTTTCTTCTAGGAACTCTGGTTTTGTACTTTTTTCACTGAAAAAGAATAACATTCCTGTGCGGCTGTTTCTAAAGCTATGTTCCTTTGCATTTTCCCTCTCATACTCAAAGCCCTGATTTCCTCCTGTTTCTCAGTCTAAACAGAATAGGGGCCTGGGGCAGAGAGGGTGATGCAGGAACCAGGGGCAGGGGGGATGGTAGCTTTGCCGCGTCTGGTTGAGGAGCTAGCCCCTGCCGTTCTACCCACTGTCACCGCTAGGAGGCGCGCTCCCCGGCGTTGGAAACTAGCCGGTCCCACTGGCGGATCTCAGGCCGTTGGCTCCACCTAGTGCAGCTCCCCGGGCATTGCTGCTGCTGCTGCTGCTGCTAAGTCGCTTCAGTCGTGTCCGACTCTGTGCGACCCCATAGACGGCAGCCCATGCTCTTGTGCAAATCGGAAGGGACTTGCTGGGTCTGAGCAGGGTGGTGGGGGAGGGAGCTTAGCGGCGAGCCTGGGATTCGAAGCCAGCACTCCTGCGGTACTTGGTGACACCTTGCCTTTCTCTGCTCCCGGGGCTGGGGTCATAAGGGGTCCTCAGCCCTTATGCTTTTTCTGCATCTGCTTTGGTGAAGGCCTCTTTGAGATTCAGCCCTGCAGGGGCCTCAGGTGTGAAGTTGGAGGTGTTCTGCCTACTGCTGGGCCGAGCCGCGGTGGGTCCATGGGGAGGAGGCACCCCAACAAGGGGTTGGAGAAGTCAGGTCCCCTCTGCTTAGACTGGATCGCAGAGTTTCTAGGTGGAGACTATAACATTTGGGATTTCAGATGTCAAGGAGCTGAGGGGGGCAATGCAGATCATCGCATGGTGTGTGCGTGTGCGCGTGTGTGTGCTTGCGTGTGCACCAGGGGGAACGAGTGGATATGTGAACAGGTGGGTCTGACTTTTCCTGCAGTCAAGGTCAGGACCCGCTGCAGAATTCGTGGGCTGAGTGCAAAATGAAACGGTGAGGCCCCTTGTTGAGAATTGTGAAGAATTTCAAGGTGATGACAGCAGAGAATGAAACCAGGAGCGGGTCCTCCTAAGCACAGGGTCCCCCGTGACTGCACAGATCAGACGCCCACGAAGCCGGCCCTGGTCACTGTCTTTTCAGTTGGTTTCTGAAGCAGGTGGGGCTTCACCTTCTGCTTCTTACTTTGCAAAGTCTCCCTGGCAGGCTGTGGAGAACTGGGCTGGTAACACTTTTCAAAATGTCTGCTTTTAAAAGCACAAATGATCTGGATCAGTCAGAGGTGTAGGACTCAAGCCCCAAGATGACAGATGAACCTGGTCTGTGGGCTCCCAGTCCAGGGCGGGCCACGGGTGCCGAGAGCCCTCCAAGTCCTTACCATTTAACCCACTGATCGGAAATAAAACCCTTCCTTTTAGTCGTCCACTGGGGGCTTTTCTCCTCTTTGCTTTTGGGTCAGGCAGGCTCCTCTAGCCTCTGCCTTCCAAGTGACCATCTGAGTGATGGCAACAAGAAGCAGGGAGCTGGTGGGGGTGGGTGGTGCCCGGTGCCCCTTCCCCGGGGCTGGATGCTGCTCCTCTATCTCCTCTTCCTGGAGAGAGTGAAGCCTGCCCAGGCTGGGTGCTGGGTACACAGGTGTCTGCAGGTACCTGCTACTGAGATGCAGCTACTTCCCAGTTGGGGTGTCTGCCATAGGATCCCGCCTATGAGGGGGCTGACGGGAGGAGAGACCCCACTGTGTGAGTAGCCTCGGGTTCTAGAAGACCAGCTGCCAGGGAGGCAGCTGACACGGGAGTCGCCCCTCCCGCTGTGTGCTGGGTCTTACTTTCTTTCACTAGCACTTTCTAGCGCTTAGCAGGACACTCCAAAACCCTTGCTTGACCTTTGCAAATCAGTTTCACGTCTACCTACACAGAGCAATAATCCTGTCTATGTTTCCTGATTCTGTCTGGGATTATAAAGTTTGCTAAGTAAAAATACTGACAGAAAGTTGAATAGAGATATCAAATTCATCTTGCATGGGTTTGGTTGTGTCATTTTGAATGAAATAACAAATTATAGCTTTGTTTCTACTTGTATTGCAATCATCCGGACTACTGAAAGTTCAGAAAGTGTTTTCTAGAGGCATTTAATTAATATTGTGTCAGTGTTAGTTTTCACGAGTGAACATTTTGTTGTACATTTTACAAATCAACATCTTAAAATGTTGTCTGGTAAATATTCACTATCAGACAGTAGATATTCTAGCAAGATCTTTGGTAACGATATTTATTTTAACACATGCATTTAAAATGTACATTGCCAATAGCCCAAGTGTCTTTAAACTGTAAAACCAACTTCAGATCTTCTTTGCTGAAGCCCAAGCAGGCTGAGATCTGTACCCTTTGGGCCCTTTCTCTACCCTTTCATAGTCCTACCTGGACAGAGAAGTTGGCGATCTCATAATTCATGTCCTGTTGCCTTAGCTACATCAGCGTATATCTTCACATCTATAGGTGGTTAGCATATGTGTAAATACATGTATACAGATGAGAGTCTGCAACAGAATGTCCCGTGTATGATAAGCAGTCCTCAGCTCTTGGTTTTCTGCATTTTATATAGTTTGCAGCTAAGAAAAATGCAGAATTCCACTACGTAAAGTGGAAAAAGTTATGCTCTTTCAATGGTTTGTCCAGAAATCTCTGCCGTAAGTTTATGGGAATGTCTATGACTCAATGTACATATGGTGTGTAAGAGGTGATGCTGTTAAGTGTTGCATAAACTAATGCAGATTCTGTAGTTATAAATAATTAACTTGTTATTGTAAAATGTGATTTGTCATTGAGAGATTATTTTTCTGTATGTATATGAGAGTATTTTAGGAATCTAATTTAAGTGCATAAAACTATAGAAAAAGTTAAAAAACCTATTCCAAGAGTAGAGAGTGCTTAATCAGATTACTTGGGTTCGACCCAACTAAATTTCATATATTAAAAAGAAAACCAGAGTTGCATATGTTAGACATTCAAAGAAGTCATTTTGGAGGGGCAAAGAAAATGTGAAGTTGAATGCAACGGGTGGTGTTATGATAAGATGATGAGTGTCCTCTAGCCATGACCTTGGGTGAGACCCCTGTATTTCATTAAACAGGTAACTTGTTCGGGAAGGTGCTTGTGTCAGGAAGGATAGGAGGCTTGAGAGTCTGGTTCCCATCAGATCTGAGTGATGTGCTCTGGAAGCTTCCATAGGTTCTGGAAGATGGGCCAGGAATCTTGGGTGGAGCAATCGTTCTTCTAGAAAGTTCCGAATGTCCTGACTTCTGGGTCACCCTTTGCAGTTCTCTTTCTGAATAGATTCAATGCATCCCTTTGGTGTTTGCATTTTCCTTTCCTGGAGGCATCCTCACTATCCCCACTGTGGCTCTCCTGTGTTGGGTGAAGGATGAAGTTTGAGGCTTTCTGGGTTAAGCTGTTCCTGGCACACAGGACAGGCAGCACAGAGCAGCCTTCTAGCTGCTTGTGTCCATGATGGAGACCTCAAAGCAAGAGGCCTTCCTCTTTGCCCTGTCCCAGAAAAGGGTCAGAGGTCCAGGCTGCTTCTTGGGCACAGACTTCGTATCCTTTGCCACCGGAAATGTCCCCACAGGCCACCTAAGGATGGATACAACGCAAAATCCTATGAAACTCAAGATGCAAACCCCCGAGAGGTGCGTTTAGAGGTCCTTTCAGGAGGAGGCAACCCTGTCAGGTCAGCCTCCCTCGTCAGGCTGCGAACGATGGAGCGGTGAAAAAGGCCATGTTCCTGGTGAGCCGCGGGTGTTGCATACAGATCGCTGTGTGTGGGACGCTGAGGGCCCTGGCTTGAAAGGACTTATAGGGAATGCGTGCCTTAGGTTTTCAACATTTCTTTCAATGAGCTGTATGCTTCCCAATGCTGTCAACCAACAGTCCAAGTCCTTTTTTGATACACCTCAAATTGGCAAATGCTGGCGTGTAAGTGACCTCCTGGAATTCAGGGTTCAGGGGGCGCAGGGAGCTGTGATTTCTGGGAGCTTCGTGGAATCTGTTATCATAGGAGTGATCTGAAAATCACCTTGAGGAACTGTCTGGGTGGATGTGAGTGACTTCTTTTCCAAACATGGAGCTGTTTAGGGACCTCTTTGTCCAAGGTGGCCTGGGAAGGCCATCTAAAGCTAGCCAGCAGAAGTGGATAAGCTCCTATCGACCCACCCAGAGTAAGTCCTGACCTCCTTCCTTGGCACCAAGTCCTCATGGCTGGTGTGGCAAGAGGGCTATACGTGGAGATGAGTCAGCCAGTCAACCATCCCTTGGGTCCTGCTTGTTCCAATAAAGTCTGGGGTCAAGAAAAGCCAGAGAACATGGCGTCCTGCTCAGCAGTGACCATTCCAGTTAGCCTTCACCTATTTAGAGAAGAATGTATCGGTCCTGACACGAGTCCCTTGTGTTTCCAGCAGCAGATGGGTCACAGTGTTGGGGGCATGTTGCTCCCCTCACAGCCCTGCCCGGGGGGTGGGATGAGCCACTCCACCTCCCCGACGGACACCCTGTTAACTGTAATATACTTCTGTTGCCAAATAACGGTATTGTTTAATTTCCCATCAAAGGGAGACTATATTGTTTGGTGTGTAATGTCAATGGAGTTCCAAAAATTACTAGACACTATTATAAATTGTAGAATTCTGTATTTGTTTGATGAAGCAGGGCCAAGACATTAGGTTTCTTTTCTGTTTAAAAGAAGCTGAGGTTAGGTTTGCTCTCTGAGCATTCCTTTGGCACCTTATTATGTAAGAAATGTTAAATTTGACTGATCAAGATTATGGTAACTGAGTGTTGTTTTCTTTAAACCAGTAGCAACATCAATACAGATGGATATTTCTGTGTATCTGGAATCTAAAAGAACAATCTCTTCCAAACAATTCTTTGGTCATTTTGACCTGTACGGTTTAAATTCACATAGTTCATGAATAAAAGGAGAAAAACCAACCTTGTTACAATGGATTGCTTTGGGTTCTTTCTGCCCCTCTTCCTTTCTGAGCAGACTGTTTGGTTGTTCAGTTGTTAAGTCGTGTCCAACTCTTGGTGACCCCATGGACTGTGGCCTGCCAGGCTCCTTTGTCCATGGGATTCTCCAGGCAAGAATGGAGTGGGTTGCCATTTCCTTCTCCACTATACAGCTGTATCTGTCATCTATCTGTTTTTGAACATCTTGATTTTTAAGAACTGCATAGTATCCCATTGCTTGAATATATTCCAGTTTACCCTAAGTTTTAAAAAGAATCCTGAATGGTTGTGTGTTGAGGCTGCTTTAAAATTTTTATCTAGATTTAAAAAAAGTGCCATGAAGACTGTCACTGTACACAGATCTCTAGGTTCATCTCTGATAAGCACACAAGGTAGTGTTTGAAGCATTTCGTCACTTCCCTCCCCCCGTTTCTATGTGCTTAATCAACAAGGAGTTTGTTGAGTTGGATTCTGGATTGGGCAGTATTACCGGCAGAGATATTTCATCAGCTGTTACACGTCTTCAAAGCTTGTGGTCTGCCTCGGGTGTGCGGTGTGCAACCCCTGTCAGGAGGCAAGCCGGAAGGAAGGCAGATGGTCTTGGGGAACCAGCAGTGTTGGCTGCGTTACAGGCGCAGCTGCTGAGCCCTTAGAGACCACCCTCCCGTGGCGTCAGTGGGAGGTTTCTTCTCCCTCCTGTTAATAGCCCAGAGGTCCGAGGTCTGGCCTGGCAGGGCCTTGCGATCATTTGACTTTTACCTTGAAGTAAAGAGGTAAAAGCTGCACTTTCCACTGCGTCCACATCTAGTGAGAGGGAAAGGGAACTGCGAGCCCGGTCCTCGTGAGGCCAGTTGGGAAGGGACACTTTTCCTCTCTTTTCATCTGCCGGAACTTAGTAGCTCCAGCACCAGGAATCGCCAGGGAAGTTGGCAAATGTCCGCAGCTAGGTGGCTGGATCCTGGGGCCACAGGCCAGCCTGAGCCCTCCTGGCTCCTGGGAGAGGACGGAGAGGCCTGCAGTGGTGTCTCTGTCCATTGCACGTGCTGACGGTGGAGCTGCTTTGCCAGGAGGAAGTTCGTTTCAGCACTGTGATAGCCAGGAGGGTGACGTCACGTCAGGTGGAGGCACACTGGTCCCTGCCCAAGGTGCAGGGGGTGGCCTCGGGCCCCTCAGTGCCCTGAGGACTTCCTAGATGGCACAGCCCTGCCTCTGCCCATGACGGGTGGCTCTGGGAAGGGAATCTGTTCGCTGTCCAAACACTTGGAGGTGACCAAGGAATGGGCACCTGAGGCGGCTGCTGTCCGGACAGCGCTCTTCCCTCTGAGGCCAGTAGGAGGGCAAGCTCAGGGAAGAGCTGGCCTGGCTTAAAGGGCGAATCAAGAGTGTCTAAGGGACCAAGTGCGAGGGGCCCAGAGAGTCACCTGAGCTCAGTGTTGCCTGCTGGCTCCAGTGCGGGTGCACCACGTGCCAGGGAGTGGCCAGGGGCAAGCAGGAACAAACACAATACAGGGGAGGCTGGGGGCGGGGGCCCTGAGCAAACCTCCATTTCTTCCCTCACTTGCAGAGTGAGGTCTGTCTCGCTCGTGTCTGATTCTTGGCGATCTCCATGGACTGTAGCCCACCAGGTTCCTGTCCGTGGGATTCTCCAGGCAAGAATACTGGAGTGGATTGCCATTTCCTTCTCCAGGGGATCTTCCCAACACAGGAATCAAACGTGCATCTCCTGGCTTGCAGGCAGATTCTTTCCTGTCTGAGCCATCTGAAGCTTAAATATTTAAGATGTAACATGAAGCAGTCTTGGAAACCACAGAGCAGCCTTCAGTTTGCGGGTATTAGGTCCAAATTAAGGGCATTTTACTGGGGAGCTTTTCCTAGGGGACTGATCGAGTCAGTCACCCTAATGGTCTATTAGAAACCAGGATTTCTGAACAGGTTTTCTGAACAGGATTTCTGAACATCCTTGAAGATGGGAGATTTTGCAGGCGATTCTAGATGGACTTGGTCTAGTGCCTACCTCCTGTCAGGTGCTGTGTGAAGCCAGTCAGGCAATCCCTGGGGTCAGATGGCCCAAAATCAGAGGCTGTCAGGCCAGGGACCAACACCCTTCACCGACATCTTTACATCTGGGAGACCCAGTACTGAACTCGTCATGACCTCGCTTCACTCTTGCAGCAGTTACTCACCAAGTGGATGTTACAGCTTCTTCCACGTACGGGGTGGAAGTTGATCCCCAAAAGCAGGAGGCTTTAGGGATTTAAACAGCAGAGGCCTGCACGTGCACCCCCAGACGGCTCTAAGACGCGTCCTTAACCCTCACGCCTACTGCTGCAGAGCAGAACAGTCTAGTCAGGGGGCGCACTGTGGGTGCACGTCATATCCCCTTATGGAACCTCCTGCTGAACGGTTCTAGAGTGCTTGTTACTCCTGGCGAGGTCACTTTCAGTCTGGGAGAAACACGGAGAAAGGCTTATTGTGGCCACAAGCCTTCTAGTCCCGTCAGGATGTCCTATGACCTGACATGCGGTGGCTTAGTATGCATCAGGTTGTCTCTTGAGATGTTATCTTCTGGCAATTTCAGGGTGACTGTTAACCCTCAGAGAAGCAGGAAAGTTTGCTGTGTGCTTGGCTCCCCCAACCTGGCTGGGAAGGCCTTAACTTGCAGAACCAATCGGATGGTCAAGAATCTGCCTGCAATGCCGGAGACCTGGGTTCAATCCTGGGTGGGGGAGATGCCCTGGAGGAGGAAATGGCAACCCACTCCAGGATTCTTGCCTGGAGAACTGCATGGACTGAGGAGCCTGGTGGGTTACAGTCCATGGGGTCACAAACAGTCGGACATGACTGAGCGACTCACACACACACAACGGGCAGAAGCTCGACCCAAGAGCAGTGACTTCTAACCATCAGTGTACTGGAACTGGTGTGCCCAAGAGGGGAAACGTCCTGACTCTGTCCTGGGCTGACATTCCCGGGCATCCTTGGTTCAGAGGACACTCCAAGGGCTGTGGCGCCCGGCGAGCTGAGAAACCTGCCGCCTGCTGAGTGCACGGCTCTCACCTGGACCTCTGCCCCAGTGATAGCAGTCACTGCTTTTAATTAGATTCTCTCGATTCCAGAAGAGACATGTGTTTTTGGCCAGAATCTCTCTGGAAGCTTTTATAGACATCACCGCCTCTGAACTTAGAATTACACGGAGAGTGGAGTGGAGGACGGATCACTTTCGGCTCGTCAGAACGCACAGGCTGGACATATGAACCTGTCAGAATACTCGGGTGAGCACAAACCGGCCCTGTTTGGACGGCTAAGCAGCCCAGGCACGTGGCAGGCACGTGGCCTCGGGAGCACGGCCGAGGGGCTCGGCCCACATGCTGCAGAGGCTGTGAGCAGCACAAAGTGGCAGAGCAGGAGCAGCGGCCGGCGTTTGACCAGCGTGGGCTGAGGCCACTTCCAGTTCTGAATCAAGATGAAACCAACAGCTGAAAAACTCAAGAGATGACGACCTTAACTTCACCTGCAGGCTCAGCCCCTGCCCAGGCTCTGGACTCAGAGACAAAGGGATGAGGTAAGACACGTGAAGAACTTAATAGCGCCTGCTATGAAGGCTATTTTCCCCTAAGGGATATATAAGCATCCAATTTCTAAGAACAATCGACAAAAACTAAATTTCAAAGGGCATTTTAACCTTTAAGGGGATCCTGAGAGAAAGATAAAAACTAAGGCTCCCTGCACTTCCGCTTTAAAAGGCAGTAAACACAGTGTGCCCTGTTCAGGAAGTGTTTATTGTTGCTCCAAGTTTAAGAATTCTCACTTTTAGAAAATCAACACTTTTACAGAATCTCCCGCATTGCTCTGCTCAGCTTCTGAATCTTGGTTTTTGCAGACATATCAACGTATTTCTCTCCAATACGGACAATCATTCCACCCATGATCGACGGATCAATCTAGGAAAGAAAATAGGTTGGAAATGTGAAAATACGCTGACATTTCATTAATGAAAAAGAAGATAAAAAAAAGTGCTCTGAAAAGTCTATTGTAACATGTAATAATTACATCTGGAAAAAGAAGTCAAATTGTGAATGGATTCAGTAATAGTCTATTTTGAAAATAAACATAAAGGTTCTACTATAGGCAGTTTTACATAATCTGCTCTCACTTTCCAGTCCATTTTAAGTGCCAAACAACCTCAGGAAATGTACTGTACACAATTAAAAACCTACCTTAACTTCCAATTTCAAAACCTGGCCTTTACTTAGGAAGCTCTTCAGGACCGTTTTCAATTCAGTCAGAGTGGCTTCATCTAAAGCCTAAAAAAGGACAAAACATCCTTAAATTCAGGTAAAGTAAAACAAGTTACTACAGTAGAAGGAGAGAAAAATCTCCCTCTGGGAACATTTCACCAAGACAGGCTGTGTGAATTCCTGTGCTCGGTATCTGGGGACCCACTCTGGAGGCGCACCCCAAGAGGCACTCATCGGCGCTGGTCTCGGGCGTGTGAAAGCCCGCCTCACAGGAGCACCATTGGTTACGCTCTTGGAGAGTCAGAATCTCTGAAGCACTACAAACACTCATCTAGGTAAGATCAGGTGCTGCATACCCCAAGTAACTCTACCATGCTTGGTAGGTAACTAAGCCCAACAGACTGTTCTCCTACAATGAACTACAGTGCAAAGAGAATACAAGGGAAATACAACGTACTCCACTGTACACTGGACAACAATGAAACTCATTCCAGCGAGGCAGTGCCACGTAAGGAGCAGGGACTACTGGAAGACAGGACTGTGGTTCAAATCCCAGCTCCACCTTCTGTGACCTCCAGCAAGCAACTTACTTTCCCTGCGCTTTGGTTTCCTCATTAGTAAAATAAGGGTAACAATACTTCTGCTTCACGCAGACCTTTGACATTAAGTAAAAAAATTATAAAGTGCCCAGCACATTGTATTTCAATAAATGGTGACTATTATTATACTCTACTTCAGCAAGTCCATAAGACCAATGGGGCCCGTGCGCCTTATACTTTCTGCTTCATCACCACAAAAGATGAACAGATTACATTTGAGTAAACTACTGAGCATGATGTTTAAAAAATAATTCAAACCTGTACTGGAATATAAACCAGTATTTCCTGACACATTTTAACCCAACCTGCAGTCTTCACGAATAACCGCTGAATAGGGAAGCACCAGGGAGACACCTGCCGGGCCTTGTAAAGCAGAGGTTCACAGAAGGGAAGTGAAGTTGCTCAGCTGTGTCCGGCTCTTTGTGACCCCAGGGACTGTAGCCGATCAGACTCCTCTGTCCATGGGATTTTTCAGGAAAGAATACTGGAGTGGGTTGCCATGTTCACAGAAGCTGGTATAAATGAAGAGACCTCCCAACTGACAGTTCAGTTCAGTTGCTCAGTTGTGTCTGACTCTCTGCAACCCCATGGACTGCAGCATGCCAGGCTCCCCGATTTCTTGATTTTAGCCTTTTTCTTTTTGTTCTACAAAATGGAAAGTCAAGACAATGCAGTGGCAACAACTCATTACTTACAGATGCAGTGGTAACTGTGCATGGTACTTCTCCACGGTGGACACTCATCATGGTAGAAAATGCGGAAATCACCGCAGGGGTATTATTCAAGCGACCATTTTCAGCAAGCAAATCTGGGAAAGTGAACATTTTTCACTTAAGTCATATTCATGAAGCAGTATATTCACCTCAAACGCAAACTGACATGGCCTTAAAATACTATATTCAATGTCAGTTAAGGATGTGGATGGAGAAGCTGCAACCTGTTATCTAAAAAGAATATTCAATTTTTTTTTTTTTTAAAAGAATGCACCAACGAGGACTTAAATGTGTAAAGGGGTGTGTCTCTTAAACGAATCTGCAATAGATTTCTTCATCACAGCTTGAAATCTGATTTTCAGGTTTATCCCATGAATCCCCAAATTAACATACTTATATTCACTACACATTTTCTTTGGATTCTGAGTGATCAAGGGATTTGAAAAACAATTAAAATGTACCAAAGAACGCAAATATCTTTAAGGACAGAGACGCAGCCACTGGCTGTAAACCACTTTCTCGGCAGGGATCCCACTGGCCTCCTCCAAGGGGTGAAACTACGCATTGAGACACTCCTGCATCTTAACGTCCTTCCGACAGTGCTCCTCAAACTGCATGTGCAAGCGACTCACTCGGGGGCCAGTGAAGATGCAGATTCTGGTTTAGCAGGTTCGGGTAATGAGACTCTGCACTGCCAAAGGCTGGTGGTGTTCCTGGTCCAGGGATCACAGTTTCAGGAGCAGAATTTTCAGAGACTTCAAAAAAAGAGCTAATACTTACTGATCAGGTTGGACGTGAGAGGAGAGAACTTCTCCTTTGCCGTCATGTCACTTAGGCTTTTCACTTTAACTGAACGCTTTACATAGGGATTCAAAAGAGAAGCAGCCATTTTGGGTTCCTTCAAGATTTGCTAAAAGGACCAAAAATAATCTTAGACTCTAGAACATAAATGATGCCAGCTGCTGTACACACGCTTTCTGATGAATCATGCATTTCATGAATAAAATTAGAAAAGTTTAGTCAAATAAATTTTTGCCTTTAAGAATGCACCACAGATGATTTTACACAGGATATGGTATTGTGTGAAAATATTTAAAACCATTCTAATGAAGTTGATTTTTGCTTTTCAAGAGAGATTATTTTTAAAAAACTAAGCAGCCATGAGACTGGATCTGTGGCATACTGTAATGTATCTACTGTGGGTATTACTCTGATTTTTCCCTGCTAAGAGGGTGCAGTGATGCCCACACACAACGCAGACCTAACGAGACGCACTGAGTGCAGGCGGCCCCTTGGCCTTTCCCTCGGGGGCCTCTCCCTCTAAGGCTGATCCGGATTCCGGCCAGCTGCCCAGAGCTCGGGAAAACCAACCCACTGCTGGGTGGGAGCTCTGGTGCTTTTCCTGGGAGGAAAAACGGCCAAAAAATTCAGAGTGCCAAGACCACAAGAGAGACCACTCTGTCTCCACGACCACAAGAGAGACGACTCTGTCGCCGTCCCACTACATCACAAACGTCAAGTCCGGGACCACGGGCAGCTTCCAGCACTCTGCTCCCCTCAGCGTCAAGCCAGAGCTCCAGCAAACCAACTGCTGTTTCCATGTGGGTATCTCTTGGTCACACACCTCCACTGACCTTTCGATCAACCCCTCTCCTGGGCTCCTGGACAATTTCTGCCTCTGATTCTAGCTACGTGCCTACATTGCCATCTAATGTTAAAACTTCAACTCGAGTGACCCCCCCAAAACAAGGTTTTCCCATACACACTGCTGGCTTATACGACGACAAGCATTCTGGAACTGGAGCCATCCCAGCTTCAGGTCTCTAACCATTTCTGCTGCATCATCCACGGACCGTTAGCGACACCCTGGCAGCATCACGTTTTCCTCCTGGCGCCAAAAAATGGCTGATTTTGTTTCATAAAGAGTCTTAAGGTTGCCGCCTTTGTATGTCTCCACAGCTTAACGGACTTCAGTTTTAATTAAACCCTATTCTAAGGCCCACAAGCCAGGTGCTATCTTGCTTGTGAACATCACAGGTTTACGAGGGGTGTGCATGACAGCAGAGGGCAGGAACCATCACCTCCCCAAAAGCCTGTGCGACCCTGTAGACTCCAGCTACCCCAGCCCAGAAGCATCTCCAAGTCAGGCTGCTGCGTCTGTGAACATCCTAACAGGTGAGGGTACCAGCGAAGATCAAGCACACTGGATAACTGGACAGAGGGAGGGATACAGAGCTAGAGTTACTGAGCATTAGGACAAAGGCTCCCACAAAAGCTCAAAATGAAAAAATGCACAAAACGCCTAAGTGTTGTTCTATACAGCTAGTCTGTGAGGGTTTTCCCCTTCTAAGATTAAAAACACAAAAACAAACTCTAGGTGGTGACTAGAAAGTAAAAGAAGGGGAAGCAACAAAATCTGGAGCGACTTGTTAACTATCAGACGACTCAGGGAACCTGCAGTGGCAATCCTCCTGTTTAAGCCACACTGCAGGCTCCTGTTAACTCAGTTCATGTACTCTTCATGTTTACAAAAAAATACAAATCAGCTTCCCCCGCAGTCTCCTGGTCTTCCTCCGTCGTTCTGTCATCGTCCTGCAGCTCGGGCACCTTCACTAATGTGCGGTCCAGTGGGCTCTGCTCACTTTCCCTCACATCTTGGGAATAAAATGACAACTGACGCTGAGGAAAAGACTTCAGAAGGAAAATAAATTCCCAGCAAAACAAGGTCATAATATATCCTGAAGCCTACTTTGGAAATACCGAGTAGTACAAGCATAAATGCTCAAGGTAATTTTTAACCCTCCTTTGAAATGGCAGTTGTTTCTTAAAATTTAGATTTTCTATTTCTTCTCTTGAGCCCCAAATCTCGGTTCCTAACATTAACATTCTTACATATACCTATTATAAATAGGTTCAGAACAATTTTACCCAGTATTATAACTATCAACATGGTTACAGGAAATGTTTTCTTCTTTCCCTTTTTTTGCAATTCTTTTTCTCTTAGGATATACTTCATTAAGGATGCACAGTCAAAGATCTAAGGAAAAAACATACAATGAGAACTTAACAATGAACAGGAAAGCTACTTACTCCTACTCGCAACAACTCCTTCTCTACTTGCTCCAGTTTATTCTGTTTAGATGCAGCGGAATACAGAGCTGTGGCGTAGCGGCCTTCGATGCCATATATCAGAACAGGTGGCTTTAAACAACGGTGGAGTAAGGCAAGAAGAGAAAAGGAAAATCAGTTAAGACCATATCATGGTATCAAGAGCAGAAATATTTATAATTTTAAAATTATTGTAAAATGCTACCCTGAATGACAATTCTCAAACAAGTAAGGGATGTTTCCTTGGCCATGTCACTCCATCTATGAGCTTTCAATTCCTCTTCTTAAAATGAGGGGCTTAGAAAACATGGTGTCTAAAGTCCCTTTCCATTCTACAGAAAATTCAACCGTGCTAATTTTGAGATAAACTTAGGATTCCTTCGAATCCAGTAACTACTTAGTTCCAAGTTTAGGCGGTGTTAAACACTGATAGAAGGCAGTTTTGAACACGTTAGAGCCGGAAAACAGGTGTTTATGAGACACATACAAGCACAGTTTTATACATTTCATAGCAATACTGCAGATTTCCCTTAGAGTATCTCCATAAATGTTCAGTTTAATGGAGCCCTTTAGCAATTTACTAAGTGCCTGATGCTTGAATTATTTTTTACAGTGAACCACAGGCTTTTTAAACCACAGTATCATCAATGTATGACTACATATGCTTAGTGGTACTGTGTGATTGTACTGGAAAAGCTTAGGTTTTTAATGAGCAAGATTTAGTTTCTGTCCAGCTCAGAGATTAAGCTGAATAACCCCTCCTCTTTTGTAAAATGGGAAGACCAGCTACCTCCCATCACTGTTACTGTGTTTTAAGAAATTCTCCAACTTAAAAGGTTTTTTCGTGGGCCTGGTCTATGACAGGCATTCAACACTATCCTGTTCCCTAGCTCCCCTACTCCCCAGCATGTCTGGGGAACCACAAATCATGCAGAAAGATTTAAGTGTTAACTGTACAAAATCCATGCCTAAATGTATTGTTGTCTGAAACCACATACATTTATTTGCTTTACAATTACAGAAAAATAAGCTGACATACCCTCACAAGCTTGGCAAATGGCCTGACCACAGATGTACTGAAGCATCGCACCTTTAACACAAAAACAGAAAGACTGAATGAGGTTACTGATAGTAAAAAATAGTAAATGGTTCACTTCTTGTGTTTCCTTATATCAACACATAGATTTTATGAGGCTAAGCTGCTCTTCTTCACCCAGGAGTAAATTTCCCCACTGAAGAGTCATTACAGGCCGCATGGGAAAACTGCCTTCCCACTGTGAGGCTGGCTCACGAGTAAGGGAGAGGAAACACTAAATTTGAGAAACATTTAGTTGCTCAGTTGTGTGTGACTCTTCTCCAACCCCATGGACTGCGGCCCACCAGGCTCCTCTGTCCCTGGGATTCCCCCGCTGTGAGAATACTGGAGTGGGTAGCCACTCCCTTTTCCAGGGGATCTTCCCCACCCAGGGATGGAACCCATGTCTCCTGTATTGGCAGGCAGGTTCTTTACCACTGAGCCACCAGGGAAGCCCAAGTTTCAGAAGTCAGTCTTAAAAAAAAAAAATTGACAAGATTTCCAGCATTTATGTTACCATCGTGGAGCACGATTCCAGTAACAAGTGGGACGATTCCAGGCATTATCTGTGAGAGAGGTACCTTCTTAAGACTCCAAAAGCTATCTGAAGATAAAGATGAATTCTCTAGCTTGTTTCCTACCAAGATACTAACCTTGATATTGTTGAAATGGTATCTTGTCTATCAAGAGTTGGAATCCAGAGTTTAAAAAGCACCCGCAAGGGTATAGGTCACCTTCAAATAATTCCACCTTCAAATAATTCCAGAGTGTACTATACAGCTGAGAGGGCTAAAAGACTTTATATAACACTTAGGGAAAATTTACGGAAGGTACAAGGTGTTATAATATATATATAAAGCATCGTATAACATAAAGAGCACAAATTTTTCTGTGACTCTGTGGGTTCGAATCTCAGTTCTACCCTTACTTAGTCAAAAACCAGTCATGTAAACTTTCCAACCTCATTTTCTTCATAAAAATGTGAAACACGTTTTACAAATACTCTTTAGGATTACTGTTGACCCAGTAATACTAGCAGTCGTTTAATCACAACAACAAAGATAGATCCCCCTTCTCCTGGGTCTCTCAACCAGCTCCTTCCCGGGGCTGTGCTCAGAGGACGCCAAGGTTAGAAACGAGCGTGCAGCGTCCACTGTGTCCCGCGCGCATCCCGTGGAAAGGAGGGGTGGGGGGAAACAGGGCCGCCCAGCGTTGCCCCCACTCTCCCGACCGCACGACCTTGAACGGCCGCTACGCTCCCCAGGTGTGGCCTGGAACCGTGGGGCTTGGGGGTTCAGTGCTGGTCACTCCGGGAGGGCTCTTCCCGCTGGCTTTCAGGACCTCCGTCCTCTCACCTGCTGGGACAGCCCGGACACTGCTAGCGCGGCCATCTTCTCCTGGCAGCTGTAGGTCAAACCCGAGTCGGCGAGAGAGACAGACAGCGCACGCGTGCGTCAGCGTAGCCGCTCGGCCTGCTGGGAAATGTAGGCGTAGGTCGTCAGGCCGCATGCCCGGGGTCTCCCTCAGGCTGGGAGTTGTAGTCCTCAGAAGCGAGTGGTCCTCAGAGCTGGTGGGGGTGGAGGCTAGAGGGCTCGGAGAGCATCTGGAAATGAGATTGTTGAGTTACTTACTGGCCCTTAGTGTAGAATAGAGTTATTGCCCCTAGTTTTAACTTTCCATTTGGATAAGTAGGGTGGCATTTGTTGTGTTTCACATTCATCACTAGCACAATTAGCATGTTTACTCTTTCTTCCTACCGCGCCAAAGTGTGTATCAAGTGCAGGTCCTTGCACTCTGTATATGCTGTATATGCAGCTTTGCAGCTCAAGCCGCGGACCCTAATACTCGGACCGTGACTGCTTCTGCTGACCGCCATCCCCAGTCCACCCCATCTTCCTGAGTACAACATTGACCCCCTTGGTTTGTGCGGACGCGTGAGGTTCTGGTGATTAAATACTTCCTTCTGGGTAGGGCAGAGTAATTAGCTGAGAAGCAGACCTAAAAATAGAACTGGTGTTTGAGTAAAGTGTGACATTGAAACTGAGAATCCAACACTAGCTTTGGCTAGTTTCTCTGCATTCATAAAAACAACCTATTTTCAACCCATTTCCCCCATAAAAAGAACACTAATTTTTTAAACTTATTTTTAAAATTAATTTTTATTTTATTTGGAGGCTAATTACTTTACAATATTGTGGTGGTTTTGCCCTACATTAACATGAATCAGCCATAGGTGTACATGTGTCCCCCATCCCGAACCCCCCCTCCCACCACCCTCCCCATCCCATCCCTCTGGATTGTCCCAGTGCACTGGCTTTGAGTGCCCTGTTTCATGCATCGAACTTGGACTTGTCATTTTTCTTTTCTGTAAGGAAGAGAGTTTGCAGTCGGAGCATGGTTGGAGTTTCTGGGTTGCAGTAATGGGGCCCTATGGTCAATTAAGGTGTTTTTCTGCTCAGTTTTACTATAATTATATATCTATTATATATAATATAACATTATATTATATATTATTATATATGAATTATATATCTTATAATTATTAAGTCATTAATTTACGTGAAAAGTCATTGATTTTAATGATGAGTGCAGTTTTCTCATCATTACAAAAAACTTGTTAAAATGCGGAAAAGTAGAAGGAATGTACTTGCCCTCTTTTGGACCACCTGAGGGCAGCCATTGTCAATATTTTAGTGTGTTGTCTCCCATTATTTTTTCAGAGAGTAGCCTGAACTGCCCAGGCTAGAATCCCAGTCCTTTCATTGACCTTTACCCAGTTATATAATTTCTCTGTGTTTCAGTGTTGTTATCTGTGAGTATTATAATAGCACCTACCTTACAGGCTGTTAGGAAAAATGAACAAGATATAGAACAATTTTCTGACCGACTAGCACTCAATAATGCTCTTTATTTTGCTTTTGTTTTTATCACATATACGGACTCACAGTATGTATAATTTAGTATCTTGCCTTTTTCCTTAATACAAGAAAAAAGTGTACTAAATTATATATGGTTCATAAATACACGCTTCCAGCATGATATAATCGTATTTCTTAGTTATAAGATTTTCACCCGCACTCCCGCTCCGGGCTTTCGCCCGCCCTCTCCTTCTCTCTCCCTCCCAGCTTCCCCCGCCCTAGCCCTGCCCCTGCCCCTGCCCGCTCCTTTCCACCCCACCGTGCCCGGGGTGTCATTGGACGGGTGAGACGCAAGCCAAAGAAAAAAAAAAAAAGATTTTCACCCATCAAGTGGATATTCTGTGATGTAATAATTCAATAACTTTTGAACATAATTCAGATGGTTGCCTTTTTCCCCCCTTTTAAAACAGTACTTCATCTCCTGAGCATCTTTAGACACAAACTTTTTTTTCTTCATACTTAGGATAACTTCCAAGTAGATTTCCAGAGATGGCACAACTTGGTGAGAGGGTATGAACACTTTAAAAGTCTTTGATGAGGGAATTTCCTGGTGGTCCAATGGCTAGGACTCTGCACTCTTGATGCAAAGGTCCTGGATTTGACAAGGTACTAGATCCCATGGGCAGCAGCTAAGAGTTTGAAAGCCTCAACTAGTCCCCCAGGCCAAAGATGCTGCATGCTGCAACTAAGACCTGATGCGTCCAAATAAGCAAGTAAATAATTTAAAAAGTCTTTGATGAATGAGGGCATGCTCTTTTCAAAACTTTTAACCACTTTACACTTTCACTAGCAGTGCAAAAAACCCTTGTTTTACTTCCCTCTGCAAATTCTTCTGGGAGGCTGTTTTCAAATAAGTCTAAGGGAAGGTGTATTCGTTATGCAGAACGTTTTATTGAGCACCTATGACTCAGTGGTAAAGAATCTGCCTGCCCATGCAGGAGACACAAGTTCGATTCCCAGGTCAGGAAAATCCCCTGCAGAAGGAAATGGCAATCCACTCCAGGATTCTTGCTGAAGAATTCCATGGACAGAGGAGCCCCGTGGGCTACAATCCATGCAGTCACAAAGAGTCGGATATGACTGAGGGACTCAACAACAGCAACAACATTAAGTGCAGGCAGCTCTTCTATGCCTGGAGGTACAGCAGGGTACAGGACAAAGTGCTTGCCTTCGCAGGTCTTAAGTTCTACCTGGAACCAAACCCCAAGGCCATGTTTTCTAATGTATGGGCCTTATTAGATGTACTTCAAGTCAAAAGTTCTGGGACTAACTATATTTGAAAAACTCTAAATTATGGCATTGGTAATTAATTATGAGTAAGCTATAAGGTTGCATAGTAACAGGGAGATTCCCTCTGTCTCCTTTGCATTTATCCCCATCTCACTTCAGCCCTTTGTATGTTGCTAAAATAGTAGTTTGTGGTCATTTGAATTTAAGGGTTTATCAAGTGGCTGCATGTGTATGGTTTCATTTTTATTTTGAGGTTCAGTTCAGTTCAGTTCAGTCGCTCAGTCGTGTCCAACTCTTTGCGACACCATGAATCGCAGCACGCCAGGCCTCCCTGTCCATCATCAACTCCCGGAGTTCACTCAGACTCATGTCCATCGAGTCAGTGATGCCATCCAGTCATCTTATCCTCTGTCATCCCCTTCTCCTCCTGCCCCCAATCCCTCCCAGCATCAGAGTCTTTTCCAATGAGTCAACTCTTCGCATAAGGTGGACACAGTACTGGAGTTTCAGCTTTAGCATCATTCCTTCCAAAGAAATCCCAGAGTTCAGGATAACTCTAAGATAAAGGGAGTCTGGTACCGCTCCCCTACTTTATATGTGCTGAAACTTTCTGGATCCTGTTTAGGCAGCTCGTCTAGGAAATGGCAGCTCTGGGTCTCAGGATGTACTTCTGGGCATAAGATTTTTTTTTTTTTTTGGCCATGTGAAGCATGTGGGATCTTAGTTCCCCAACTAGGGATTGAACCCAGGCTCCCTGCATTGGAAGCTTGGAGTTCCAACCACTGGACCGCCAGGGAAGTCCCAGTCTCGGCATGGGATTTTGATGCCAGTGTATGCTGCTTCCATCTTGATGATGTGACAAGTGGAGAAACACAGAAAGAACTCTGAACCTGATGCCTCTGCAGTCAAACCGCCCTACACTGCTCTTAGATTCCTGGGCGTCTGCTGAATTCTCACAGCAGACAAAGCCCAGCAATGACCGACCAGGGTCTCAGAAGCAAATTCTCACCAGGTACCATGGGTGCTAAGTCACTTCATTTGTGTCCGATGCTTTGCGACCCTGTGGACTGTAGCCCGCCAGGCTCCTCTGTCCATGGGATTCTCCAGGCAAGAATACTGGAGTGGGTTGCCATGCCCATCTCCAGGGCTCTTCCCAACTCGGGGATCAAACTCGAGTCTCTTACATCTTCTGCAATGGCAGGCAGGTTCTTTACCACTAGCGCCACCTGGGAAGCCCCCACCAGGTACCATCTGACAGCAATTTCCCAACTGCGGCAATGTCAAACCTTCTTCTGTGCAAGAGTAGAGAATTTGAAAGAAGAAAAGAATTTTGTCCCGTAGAAGAACGGAAACGACTTAGCACTTTATTTTTAGGCTCTTTCCTCCTGTACAAACTTAAATTTAAGATAGTTATTTTAACAGCTGAGGCTGATGGAGTTAAAGTGACTTGCCCAAGGTCATAGTCTGGGGCTCTAGCGGTGGTGAAACCCAGACATCAAACCTCAGCTTTTTTGTTTCATGCTGACTTTCAATTCAAAACAAACATTTGTCACCATTTTATTTTCTCTGCAAAGGCACCATATGCTGACATGAAAGACAGCAGCATGGTGTCACGAGACCCTCAGTTGCACATGTGTAAAAAAAATGAAGTGATTTTTCCCCTTGACCCAAGAAAGAACCTTCTGAAACTCAGAAATCTGGATAAAGGTTAACGGGCAGCACGTTCACTGCGCTCAGTTTAAAATGACAAAAAATTGGAAACAAATGTCTGAGCATAAGAGAATGGTTTTTAAAATGGAACACTGTACAACCATTACCACGAGATTTTCAAAAAGTATTTAGTGGCATAGAAACATATTTAATGACACCGAGGGAAAAATTCCAAACTACATTCTCTGTTTTTTCTATACTGCGCAGTGTTGCTATCATAATCAAAAGGAAAAAAGAGGGGGATGCCACGGTCCTGTCCCTTAACGATTTGCCCCATGAAGGAGAGACCCACCCATTCCAGTTTCTGACAACGCTCAGCTTCTGACCTGTAGGGTGAAGTTCAAGTTGATGAGTTCCAGGAAGGACCGGGCTCCAAAGTTAGACCAAAGGATTTCTAAGTTTTCTTCCCCAGGTTAACTTCAACTAGACTCCCCCAGCCCAGGGAACCTGTTCTTCAGTTTTGCACAATGTATCTAAGGATGGTATCTTCAGAACAAAGGGTGTTAAGATTGTCCCCATGCATTTTCTTACACTGAAAGGACCTAGGAAATGTTTGCATCATTTGGATGTTTATCTTGGACTGAACTTCGCATCAGTTTTTTCTCTCTTTTAGTTCTTTTCCCCTCCGAGTTTATTTTGAGAACTGTACATGGATCCTTTACAGCAGACCAGAGCCACTTGCTGTCCTGGGGGCCCAGGTTGGCAGCCCCAATTTAGAACTCCATATGTAGCTTGTTTTTCCACTTAAACCTTGAGAATGGGAACGTGCCTCTGGCAGCTCTCTACGCATGTCTATGGCGTTAAAGGGGTCTGAGAGGAGTCCTGTCAATGGGCAGAGGCCCCTGGGCTGGAATTGACTTGGCTTTGGGCAAGAAAAAGTGTTGCAGAAAGTGGACAATGGGACCCCAGGTGCTGCGGCCATATGATTTTAAACTTTTTATCCTTGGGATCCGATGCATCTACTACAGAGAAAGTGAGGTGGGAGGGCGGGTCAGGATGGGGAACCCGATGTACAGGTGTACAGGATGTACACCCATGGCTGACTCATGTGGATGTATGGCAAAACCATAAAAACAAACCAACAAACATAAATACGGCTTGGTGGTATTTTCGAGTCTTTGGAGAAGGTTGCTTTAGGTGGGTCCGCAGCACACAAAGGGGATCCAGACGGTGACTGAGGCGAACCAGGTACTGCGGGAAGCGGTCCCCCTCCCTGGCCACAGGCATCTTCCCTGGGCCTCTCCGGGGCCGCGGGTGGTTGTGCCTATCTTGAAGCATCACCTACTCGGTGCTCAAGGTCACGGGTGATGCTCGGCCTGATCTAGGTTTCCGAGGCATCATCTTGACACTGGGGGGCGCCATCTCCTCACATTGTCAATTCCGCCTCTGGCCTTGGCATGACTTTTTTCTAGAGCTTTCGCCATTCAAACCTCCGTGTCACCGCTCACACAAGCAAGCGTGAATCAGAGTATTATGAGATTGACTCATGAACTGACTTCTGAGTGATGCTCTAATCCGGGCTCCTTGTGTTTCGGGGCTTAGACAGGTACAGTTTCTTGTTCTTGTCACAGAGCCTGGTGGGGGAGCCAGTCTCTGCATTCCCCAGGGGCCCCCACCCTCCAATGCTCTTTGCAGCTGGCCCTGGTTCCTTCGCAGTCCTGAAGCTTCCCCAGGCAGGTTTGACATTTGCCACCACAGATCCAGGAGAACTTCGCCTCTGGGCTAGAGCGGATCTCTGTCTTTTTTTTAAATAAATAAATAGATAATTTATTTATTTAGTATTTTGGACCGTGCTGGGTGGCATGTGAGATCTTAGTTCCCCGACCAGGGCTCAAACTCGTTTCCCCTGCACTGGGAAGTGTGGAGTGCTAACCACGGGACCACCGAAGACGGCCCCACCTAAGTCCTTCTTATCAAAGTGCCTTTTTCTTTCTGGGTCTGGGTCGGTTCAGAGACAGGTTATACCATTCAGTGGGTGCCCTGTTCTGGGAGATGGTAATGACGACAGGAATGAGCAAATGATCAATGCAAAGCATTCTTCTGTCCGTTGATTAGATAAAAATGCCACCTGTAATCTGAGGAGACCAGTGACCACAGTAAACAATGCATGTTGGGGGCCTTTCGGATGTAAGGAAGCGATCTGCAGCTCCCTGCTTGCTTCTGTTTGGTGATCCTGCGGGGGGGCTCTGGGGACTAAGGTGGTGGTGGGCGAGGACGGGGGCTGGGAGTGGGGGGTAGAGGTGAGGGGGGAGGGGTCCCTTGGGTCCCCGTGGTTTGGTCGTTATTTGCTGGGGCTGCGATGGTAGTGCCGCACTCTGCAGCCCCACTGCCTGGGGCTGGCATCCCAGCCCTGCCAGTCACCAGCTCTGTGCCTCAGTTTCCTCACCTGGAGAATGGGGGCAGGAATCATACAGGTCATGTGACTGAATGCCTGAGGAGGGTCTGACCAAGTGCTAGCATCAAGGCAATGCGCCATGAACTTGAGCGGTTCCTCTCTTTCTCAAGGTCGTTTCTCTAAATACAGTCTCTCTAGGGAGGCAGGAGGAGCACAGACTCGAGTCATTCTTTTTTGTTTGTTTGTTTGTTTTTTGCTGTATTGAGTCTTCTCTGTGGCTTCTCCAGTGTGGTATTCAGGCTTAGTTGTCCCCAAAGGACGTGGAATCTTAGTTCCCCGACCAGGGATTGAACCTGCGGCCCCTGCGTTGGAAGGCAGATTCTCGACACAGGACTTCCAGGAAGTCCCAAGCTGGGTTATCCTTCATTATGGGATTTTAATTCTTATTTTCATCTCCTTCTTGAGTGGTGGTCCAGAACAGCGGAGCAGAGCTTCATCATGGCTTCTGAAAGCTGGGAAATGGTTCTTGTCAAAACCAGGCCCTTCTCGAAGGAGCTGGCCTGCAGAGGGAGGGGCCACAGCTGGTGTGTCTCAACCTGTCTCCTCATCTGGGAGGTCACAGAGAAGCCAGATTTGTGGTTTTAAAACATCCAACTCTCAGGATACGCTGGTAAACAAGAAAGAAATGAGTACTGCTTCCTTTTAGAAAAAAAGGAGTATATATATATCTGGTGTGAGTAAAAATGTGGGAACAGTGAAGGCTTTGTAGGAGTTTGGTGTGAAAAAGAAATTATATGATAAAGAAAAAGATTATATATATATGTATGTATATATATATACATACTGGCAATATATATATATATATATTTTTTTTTTTTCCACAATTACTTGTAGCTCAGATGGTAAAGAATCTGCCTGCAATGCAGGAGACCCAGGTTTGATTCCTGGGTTGGGAAGATCCCCTGGAGAAGGAAGTAGCAACCCACTCCAATATTCGTGCCTGGAGAATTCCACAGACAGAGGAGCCTGGTGGGCTATAGTCCATGGGGTTGCAAAGAGTTGGACACGATTGAGCGATTAACACAGTGATCGTAAAAGGAAAAATAAACATAGTAAAAGGAAAAATAAAATCAGGGAATGAAACGTATACAGACAGGAGGAGAAGCCCTCCTAGAACATGGGTCAGTGTGTGATGTAGTCAGATTTCAGAATGCCCCGTAGGAGAGATGGGATTATCCCGGATCCCACAGTGGGATGCACCTCCCAAGAAAGTGGTGATGAGCCCTAGTGGCAGACTAACCACTCTGTCGTTTTTATCAATAAAGAAGCACACAGGGAGGAACGCTTGCCTTGAGGTTCCTGGTAAGTAAGGCTGGAGCTCTGTTTGGGACGATGCACTTTAGTGAAGGAAGATGGAGAACAGTGGTCAGCCCAGAGGTTGCAGCCAATCTCATGGAGCTGAGCGCCTGGGAACGGCATGGATGATGTGACTTGAGAATAAAGGAGGCTTTTTCCCCACCTGCCACTGTCTCTGTAGCAAATGAATTAATGTGACCTTGCAGATAGCCCTTGTGCCCCGAAAGTGATAAGGAATACCGAGACTTTTCATTTGGCTAATTGGGTACTGGGAAAGGAAGATCAAAATGGAGTTGGTATTGCTAAGAGAGCTCTTTGAAATGAAACGGGAGGCCACCAAAGAGGGTGACCTATGGACGTCTTACCCTGGATGGAATCTGACCTTTGACTTAATCAAGTCATCCAGAGCATCTACCCGAAGCTCATGGCAGCCTGCCTACTTATCAGACCCCTGTGCTGTGCTTAGTCACTCAGTCATGTCTGACTCTCTGTGACCCCATGGACTGTAGCCCGCTAGGCTCCCCTGCCCATGGGGATTCTCCAGGCAAGAACTGGAGTGGGTTTCCATGTTCTGCTCTAGGGGATCTTCCCAGGTCTCCTGC
This sequence comes from Bos mutus, assembly GCF_027580195.1. Classification (NCBI taxonomy): domain Eukaryota; kingdom Metazoa; phylum Chordata; class Mammalia; order Artiodactyla; family Bovidae; genus Bos; species Bos mutus. Next base: position 883,266 of record NC_091617.1, on the reverse strand, counting down.
ACTGCAGGCAGGTTCTTTACCGTCTGAGCCACCAAGGAAGCCCTAAAACAGACTGTGATTCCTTAAGGACAGATGTTTTCTGATTTGTATCAGAATCAATCATAATTCTCTCCAGGCAACTTTTTTCTGTTCCCCAGAACACTTTCTTAGTAACCTGAATCCATGACTCCTGAATTGCAGTTATTTTTTAAAGAAAGCATTTATTTCCTTGTTTTTGGCTGTACTGGGTCCTCCCTGTTGCTGCATGGGCTTTCTCTAGTTGCAGAGGCTGGGGCCAGTCTCTGGTTGTGGTGCACGGGCTTCTATTGCAGGGATTTCTCTTATTGGGCAACACGGGCTCTAGGGTGAGCAGGCTTTAGTAATTGTAGCACATGGGCGCAGTAATTGTGGCTCCCGGGCTCTAGAGCACAGGCTCCAGTAGTTATGGTACATGGGCTTAGTTGCTCTGAGGCACGTGGGATCTTCCTGGACCAGGGATCGAACCCAGGTCTCCTGTATTGGAAGGTAGATTCTTTACTACTAAGCTGCTGGGGTAGCCCCCTGAATTGCAGTTCATAAGGCTGCAAATAAACTCTTACTTGCAGCATCTTGCGTTATTATTATTATATCAATTGACAGTACCTCCTTGGGGGAGACTGGTGACATATTTGTGTGGGGTTTTGATTCTGTCCTTCGAATTGTGAGGCAAATAAAAACACTACATTTTTTGAGTTTTCAGCCATGGGGGTAGTTATTGCTGGGTGGTCTTTGGAGATTAAGGCCAATCTGCAGGAACACTGAATAGTTCCAATCATTTATACTGTATGGCTTGAAGAGGACCATGTCCTCATTCATTCTTTCGGGCATTAACTCATTTAACATTAGCCGCATGCTAGAGATCAAGATGCTCCAGGGAATGAAGCAACCAAGACAGACTCTGCCTTCAAGGAGCTTGCCAGTTCCCTTTGAATCAGTTTTTCACTTTTTATTTCTAAAAGAGTTTTGGCCATGCTGTGCAGCTTGCTGGATCTCAGTTTCCCAACCAGGAACTGAACCCAGGCCGCAGCAATGAAAGTGCCGAATCCTAACCACTAGACCACCCAGGAACTCCCAGGTTTTAACTTTTTAAAAAATGACCTTCCCTTTGTTATACATGGGGCTTCCCCGGTGGCTCAGAAGGTAAAGCATCTATCTGTCTGCAATGCAAGAGACTGGGCTTCCATCCCTGGGTCGGGAAGATCCCCTGGAGAAGGAAATGGCAACCCACTCCAGTACTCTTGCCTGGAAAAATCCCATGGATCGGGGAGCCTGGTAGGCTACAGTCCATGGGGTCGCAAAGAGTTGGACATGACTGAGCGACTTCACTTTCACTTTTGTTATACATATTGGAGAAGACATTGGTATGGGTATTGGGCTAAAAATCAAATAAACTAAATTGCAACATGATTTTTATAAACTCTGGGCTTTCTTTAATCTTTAGATCTTTACATCTGTAGGAATCCCTTCTATATCTGAGCTCCTAAGAGGCAGCAAGCTCCTCCTTTCATATCTTGGCAACTAATCGAAGCAACGAAAGGGAAAGAAATGATAAAAATAAATCATTCCAGTTGGCAGAGTATCACTGTATAGTTCTCAAAGTGGTTGTTTACCAGAAATAAATCTGATACCCTTTTGGTGGCACTGGGTCAAACTGGTCCACTTGTGATGATGACAAGAACACAAAGGTTCTTTCTTCTTGTGATCTGTGACAGAACTATGCCTCCTGGAATTAACAGAGTTCTTGTAAGCCAGGTTTGCTGACATTCTTGAGGCATGGAAATTTTCCTTATTTGTGTTCCAACTCCAGAGGTTTCCTGAGAGAACATCCTAGAAATAGCCTCTCATGGTGGGAGCCATCAGTCCTGGCTGCTGATTGAAATCAGCTGTGAAATTTAGAAAAGTACAGATGTCCACTGAAGACGTGAATTGGAGTATTCATGTACATTTTATTTTAAATTAATTATTGAGCTCGAATGTTCAATGACCACATAGAGATTACATAAACTGTAGTATGTCTAGATAGAATACCTTGCTGCCATTTAAGATTATTTTATTGTTCAGTTGCTAAATCGTGTCCAACTCTTTGCAATCCCATGGACTGCAGCACACCAGGCTTCCCTGTCCTTCACTATCTCCCGGAGTTTGCTCAAACTCATGTCCATCAATTCGGTGATGCCATCCAACCATCTCATTCTCTGTCGTACCCTTCTCTTCTTGTCTTCAATCTTTCCCAATATCATGGTCTTTTCCAATGAGTCAGCTCTTCTCATCAGGTGGTCAAAGTACTGGAGCTTCAGCTTCAGCATCAGTCCTTCCAATGAATATTCAGGGTTGACTTCCTTTAGTACTGACTGGTTTGATGCCCTTGCAGTTTAAAGGACTCTCAAGCATCTTCTCCAACACCACAGTTTGAAAGAATACCTTGCTGCCATTTAAAATTATGGTGAGGAAGAATCCCTGAGCTGAGAACATATTCATAATGCATTGCTAAGTTAAAAAAAGCAGGCTGAAAAGAGTATTCGGTGTACAACATGATGATATTTTTGGTAAACACACACTTATATGCATCATACAAAAAGCCAGAAAGGGACTACCCTGGTGGTCCAGTGGTTAAGAGTCTGCCTTGCAGTGCAGGGGACACCAGTGCAATCCATGGTCCAGGAAGACCCCACATGCGGTGTGGCAACTATGCTCAGGCCACAGCTGCTTAGAGCCTGTGGTCTCCAAGTTGAGAAGCCACCATAACGAGAAGCCTGAGCATCGCAACTGGAGAAAGCCTGCACGTGTCAATGAAGATCCAGTATAGCCAAAAATAACTAACTACATAAAATTATTTTTAAAAAAGCCAGAAGGCCTCACACAAATATACCCAAAGATGGTTATCACTTGTTCGTCTTTTCTTTGGTGCTTTTCTTATTTTCTAAGTTTTAAGCATCAATCATATATTGCTTTTGTACTGGGGGAAAATTCCTTCAATAAACGTTGGTGGTTTCCCCATTAGGGACAATGTAGTGAGAAGAAGCGAATAAGCTAGATACACATGACTGTCTCATTCATTCACTCATTCATGATTTCTACTTAGCCTTTAACTTTTTTCTGTTAATATTATTTAATGTTATTGTGTCCCTGGTAGCTCAGATGGTAAAGAATCTGCCTGCAGTACTGGACACCTGGGTTTGATCCCTGGGTGGGGAAGATCCCCTGGAGAAGGGAATGGCAACCTGCTCCAGTATTCTTGCCTGGAGAATTCGTGGACAGAGGAGCCCAGTGGGCTGCAGTCCATGGGGGTCACAAAGAGCCGGACACAACTGAGCAACTAACACCTTCACTTTCTATTTATTAAGAAAGAATGTCTTAAGCACCTGCTGTGTGCTAAACATTGACAGTTGTAGGCACTTGGACGACAGAAGCTCAGCATTCTCAAATCCAGCATGCAGAAGAGGCTGCGAGGAGCTGTTGTCAGGCCGGTTCCCTCTCCGGAGGCGCAGGTGAAGGGAGAGCCTGGGAACAGCCTTTGTTAAACAAACCCTCCATGTGGTTCTGACAGACTCTCTGGTACCACCTTTGACAACCTGGGAGGAGTGGGCCCTTGAGCTTAAATAGCTTCAAGTCTAAGTGAAGTGAGTGAAAGTTGCTCAGTCTTGTCTGACTCTTTGCGACCCCATGGACTATACAGTTCATGGGATTCTCCAGGCCAGGATAACCTTTCCCTTCTTCAGGAGATCTTCCCAACCCAGGAATTGAACCCAGGTCTCCTGGGTGGATTCTTTACCAGCTGAGCCACAAAGGAAGCCCAAGAATACAGGAGTGGGTAGCCTATCCCTTCTCCAGTGGATCTTCCTGACCCAGGAATCGAACCGGAGTCTCCTGCATTGCAGGCAGATTCTTTACCGACTGAGCTATCAGGGGAGTCCAAATGGTGAATGTGGAAACCTGGTTTGTTGGTTCCATCGTGGAATGTTGACCGAGTTCCCCCAGGGTATCCACGGACCCATGCTCCTTAGCTGCCTTATTTTAGAATGTGACATGTTTAAGAGGGAAGACAATCAGAATATACCCAGCCGGGTTGCCAGCCTCCTTGAGGGTCCTCAGATGAGGTGAACATCTGCCTTCCTAAAGGACAGTTGAAAAGCAACAGCTCTCTAATAGCAGTCACCACTTTGTCAGTGGTGCATTTTAGTGTGTGTATGTGTGTGTGTGTGATGTCACTTCAGTCATGTCCAACTCTTTCTGACCCGGCTCCTCTGTCCTTGGGATTCTCCAGGCAGGAATACTGGAGTGGGTTGCCATTCCCTCCTCCAGAGGATCTTCCCAACTCAGGGATCGAACCAGTGTCTCATCTGTCTCCTGCATTGGCAAGCGAGTTCTTTACCACTAGCGCCACCTGGGAAGCCCAGGCATTTTATTGAGTCTTCTCAAAAACCTATAGGTTATCTATCCCTTTTTACAGATGAGGAAACTGAGGTTTTAGAGAGCTTAATTAACATACCTGTGATTACGTCACAGTTGGCTTGTCTCCAAGAAACCCTGGGCTCAACTACTACATCAACCAGCCTCAAAGCCAACCAGTGGCCACTGTGTCACCTCTAGAGGTGAGGCTGCCTCCAGGACTCAGGAATATCGCAACTCAGGCAGCCTGCTGCTCCGCGGTCCCAGTTGATCATTTTCTGGTGTGAAATTATTAACTTCAACCTTTGAAAACTGTGCCCTTCATGGTCCCAGCCAGTACAAAGTTAGAAACACTTGATACAATGCGTAAACCACAGCCAGCAGCATATTTCCAAATCACTTTGTAAGTCAGGCAGCGTTCTCTCGAGACATTCTCGGGTGCAATGCAGTTAAGAGAACTTCCACCAAAGTCTGTGAACAGGGGGTGTCCACTGAACCACGGAAAGTTGGGCATCGGGAACAGCTGGAGGAGGGCTTTTGGAGAAGGAAATGGCAACCCACTCCAGTACTTTTGCCTGGAGAATCCCAGGAACAGAGGAGCCTTGTGGGCTGCCATCTATGGGGGTCACACAGAGTCGGACACGACTGAAGCGACTTAGCAGCAGCAACAGCAGAGGAGGGCTTTGGGAAATTTGGGCAAGTTGACAAGGATACAGGGAAATTTACTACAGATTTAAAAGAAAACCTATGTTCTATTCTACCCCCCGGCGTGGTTTTCTCAGTCTTGTTTGTAACACAGTGGTGGGGCATTATTACTATCTCAGTTTTAAATTTTATTGAGATATAGTTTAAATACCATAAAATTCATGTACCCTTTTTAAATGTACACCCGAGTAATTTTTAGTATATTTACCGATGAGACACGTGTTCAGTTGTATCCGACTTTTTGCGACCCCCTGGACCGTAGCCCACCAGGCTCCTGTGTCCATGGGATTTCCTAGGCAAGAATACTGGAGCGGGTTGCCGTTTCCTTCTCCAGGGGATCTTTCAGACCCAGAGATGGAACCTGCGTCTCCTGAGTCTTTTGCAGTGCAGGCGGCTGCTTTGCCTCTGTGCGTCTATCGCTACTGTATCTGATCTAGGAACATTTTCACTCAGTCAGAAAAGAAATTAGTCAGAATGCTAATCCAGCAATACCTCAGCAATACCTCCCCATTCTCTGTCCCCATCAGCCTCTGGCAAATTATGGTGAATTTTTAATGGTTTTCACCTGGATTACAAGAGACTGTGGAATTTACCACTCTTCCTGGCACAAAGTAGGTGCTCAGTAAATGTTTTTTTTTTCCTTGAGGATAAAGCTGTCAACCTTAAGACTCTCCATTGTTTTTTTTGAGGGGGTCCATGTGATAATTGAAAAATTATATTAAATGACCAGAGGAAGAAAACATGCAGCTGACCCCCCTCACCCCCACCACCCTCTCCATCCCATTTAAGAAGGCCTGAGCTTAGAGGTCTCATGCCAACCTGATAAATGTTTTGTTGGACTTATAAAATTTCAGTTTGATCTAGGAAAAGACAAAGATATCTTGGGTCTTATAATGTGACATGAACATTGACGGTTCAGTGACAGTTCATGTTTTTCCAGCTCATAAAGATACAGTGAGGAAACTTGGACTCTGGGAAAGGAAAAGTTATGTTGAAACTCAGATAGGCAAGGGTCTGGATTGGCTATTTACAGACCAAAGGGCAGGTCACACCTAGGCTGAGACTTGGCTTCTGTCATGCCTGGGGAGGTCCAAACTCAATGCCTTCTCATTGGCAGAGCATGAAAGCTAAGATTATCCCCTAATCCTGTGGCATTTTTAAATCCATGGAATGGGCTTTGCTGCTCAAAAATTTTTGCTTGAAGTCACACCCTCTTTGGAGATACAAAGTTGTTGTTTACCCCTGCAGTATCTATGGAAAAGCTTGTCAGAGAGGTGTCTGCAACGGTTACCGCAGATGAAGTGGGTTTTGTCTCCATCCAGAATTCACTATGCTCCCTCCACCCAAAATTTCCACTTCTTTTAAAATTCAAATAGTGGAAGCTATGTGACAATTTTACCTCTGATAAACAAGGGTATGTATGATTCAGTACACTGCTGAAAAGTGGAAACAACCCAGATGTCTGCTGGTGGATGAATAGATAGATAAAATGTAGCATCTCCCAACAACAAAATAGTATTCAGCCTTAAAAAGGGAATGAAGTACTGACACTTGTGACCACAGGGTAGGCCTTGAGAACAGCGTGCTGAGTGAGAGAAGCCAGACACGGAAAGCCACAGATGGTATGATTCCATTTATGTGAAATGTCCACGAAGAGACAAATCTGTAGACAGAAGGCAGGTTGGTGGTTGTTAGGGTCTGGGGGAGAGGAAATGGGGAGTGACTGCTGATGAGTATGGGATTTCTTTCTTTCCTTTTAGGCATGCTGTGCAGATCTTAGTTCCCCGAGCAGGGATCAAACCCATCCCCCCTGCAATGGTAGTGCAGAGTCTTAACCATTGGACCTCCAGGGAAGTGCTTCTTTCTTTCTTTCTTTGGCTGTGTTGGGTCTTAGTTGCTGCACTTGGAGTCTTGCTGTGTCATGCGGGATCTTTCATTGCAGCACACAACTGGCTTTCCAGTTGTGGCTCTCAGGCTCCGGAGCATGCTGGTTCAGTAGTTGTGGGATACATGGGCTTAGCTGCCCCGCCGCATGGGGGCTCTTAGTTCCCTCATCAGGGATTGAACCCACGTCCCCTTCATGGCAAGGCGGATTCTTAACCACTGGACCACCACGGAAGTCTCCAGATATCTTCTTTGCAGGTGATGAAAATGTTCTGGAAATTAGATAGTGGTGATAGTTGCACACAACTTTATGAATATACTATAGCCCACTAAATTGTATCCTTTAAAATAAATGGTGAATTTCATGTTATATAAATAATATCTCAATTTTTTTAAAAAAAGAAGAAAGAGAAGATTTGTTGCCAAACCTCCTAAGGGGTTAAAAGTAAGGGTAAGGGGGTCAAAAATCTGATCTGTTTTTTTTTTTTTTTTTCTGGTGTCTGTGCTGAAGATGAACTAGCCACTCCCTTTGTGAGGCATTTACTGGAGTAAAACTGTTCATGCCCTCACCACGGAAACACCCTCATTCGGGCCTCTATCATTCTTGCCTGGGTGGTGGAACTAAAGAATGTTGACAGCTGCAAAGGACCTTGGAGAGTTTAGTCCTGCTGTCTCGCTTGGCAGGTGAGGAATCTAGTAACGTGACATGTTCAAGGTTGCTTTGTTAGAGGCTGAAACCCCAAACTTAGCCTTCTTTTCACTTGACCGCTTTTGCTTTTGTTTTCTTCCCTCTCCTCAGTCTCCCCGTTCAAAAATGGTCGTGCCTTGCACAGACCTTAGTATTCCTGAAACACAAATCTTACACCACCTCCCTGCTAAAAATCCACCACGGCTTCCCATTGTCCTTCATCTCCTCTCTGCCACTTGGCTTCTGGAAGAAACTGCCCTCTTGGTTCAACACACAGTGTAGGGCTTCCCTGGTGGCTCAGTGGGAAAGAATCCACCTGCCAGTGCAGGAGACATGGTTCCATCCCTGATCTGGGGAGATTCCACATGCTGCAGACCAACTACGCCCCCACGCCACAACTGTTGAGCTTCTGCCCTAGAGTCTGGCTCCACGAGAGAAGCCACCACACCACAAGAAGTCCTTGCTCTGAAACTGGAGAGCGGCCCCTGCTCTAGAGAAAAAACACAACTATAGAAAAGACCATGCAGCAACAAAGACCCAGCACGGCCAAAAATAAATAAATTAAAAAAAAAAAAAAACACTTAAAAAGAACTTGTGTTAAAAAACAACACACACACACAGTGTATTTTCCAATATCGCTTTGTTGTTCATGTTTTGTTACTAAAGTTTGTAAACATTTGCGCCTTCATTCCTCAGCTAAACCCTGAGTTTCTTGAAGACTGAAGTCATGTCTTATGCGTTTTATGCACAAGGCACAGTGCAGTTCTTTGAACTTGGAAGGGCTCGGGAAATACTTGTAGAAGAGTTGATTGCATTCAAGACTACATACACTGAATCTTTGCCCAGACACATCCAAGGAACAGCCCAGAGGAGTCCTGTCAATAGGTGACCATATGTGCCTGGTCTCTTCTGTTGGGATACCAACACTGAGTTTAATTTTTAGTTGTTTTCTGGACAAAAAGATTCTGGAAACCTTTCATGAGAATCGATTTAGTCCCCAAAAGGGAAATCTTGTGACTTAAACACAGAACCAAACCTTATTGTTGAAATAACGTTTTTATTCATTACAGAAGTGATTTGTGTTCATTGTGGAAGATTTAGAAAATCCTGAGAAAGTTCTAGGAATATAAAGGAGAAAATATAAAAGCACCCCTAACTCTAGCCCCTGAGGAGTATCTACTGATAACCTTTGATTTGTACAGCCATTTTTCTCTGCACACATGCGCACCACAGATAGACTGCTTACAAGAACGAGATCCCACTCTGCATGCTGTGTTGTAGGCTGTTTTAAAATTGAATGAAAAATGAACATTTAAAAGCGTTGCATTAAGTGGGAAGACTTTTGTCGCCTTCAATTCAAATGACTCACTCTAATGACATGGAGAAAAGGCAACTCAGTATTTGTTTTGCTCCTTTGCTTTTCTTGGTGCAGGAAGGCGTGAAACAGACAAGGCAGAAAGAGTTCTACGAACTGAGAAACAAGTGCCTTTGTAGCTCCCGTGACACTTGGTGACACAGGACTCTTGCATCTTTTCGAGTCTTTGTCTTCTCACCAGTTCAGTGAAGGAACTGTGTCCATTAAGGTCCTTTCCTCGCTCCAGGCTCTTGGGAGCTTCAAGTTTCTCCTTGTCTCTTCTTTGTCCTTGGTTACTTTGGAGCCCTCTATGTGCTCAAGAAGGCAGGAGATGTTACTGCTTTTTTTTTTTTTTTTACTCATTTATGCCAGTGCAGTCCCTGGCAAATAATTGACACTTAACAAATATTTGTTAAGTGAATGAATGGATGAGACTCTCATGAATGATGCCCTTTGTCACAAACATCATTAGACCACGTGGTCTTCTTTTGGAAGCACCAAATGGGAATTCTATATTTAGATTCTTAGAATTGGGATAAAAATACAAGTGAGTAACATCATACATCAGTTGGTTAATGGAAAATATTTTCCCATTCTCCAGGTCCCATTTGGCTCCCTCTGTGGCTCCATTAGGGAGATATGGCAAGTTCCACTGGTCTCAGGTCCCTTCTGCTACCCCCGTGTTCTTTCAGACACCCCATTTCCTCTCTGCTTAGGAAAGTCATTCTACACAGACTCCAGCTAGCACCACCTGGGAAGCCATAAATTGAGAGCAGGCCCTCTCAGACTTTACTGCTCTTAAGAATTGCCTAGGGTCTTGTTGTTGTTCAGTCACTAAGTCATGTCCAACTCTGCGACCTCAAGGACTGCAGCACGCCAGGTTCCCCTGTCCTTTACTATCTCCCAGAGTTTGCTCAAACTCATGTCCACTGAGTTGGTGATGCCATCCAACCATCTCATCCTCTGGGCATAGTGGCCCACATTTTAAATACTTGCTCAGAGTGATTAGATGCAGTGGTCTGAAAAAGCACACTGTAAGGAACACTAGCTTAAAATATTTCAGGTGCGGTATTTTGTCAAGCAGACAAGGCCGCCAAGAGAAGGCCATTCGGATATTCCTCATCAAGCATCAGCTTGCCCAAGCTTTGGTTTCCAAGGAGACTGGGAAATAACAACACAGTGCTTCATGTTCATTACAGGTTTACTGTGCCAAGAGCTTTTCTAAGTGCTTTACATACATTATGTTCTTTAGTGCTCTTAAGAGTCCTCTGGGGTAGGTCCTACTATTACCTCCATTGTACAAGGAAACTGAGGCTCAAGAAGTACCTCTGACTTACCTATGGTCAGGTGAAGCTGACAGGAGGATTAAACAATCAAGTGCTACGACTGCCAGGCTAGGGAAACTTTATTATTTTTATAACAGCTGGTGAATGCCATTGGCCAGTAGGGAGACTAATTCATATTTTTGTTTACATATTCATGTCTTTCCTCATGTGTGGATTGCTCTCGGCAATTGTGACACTGAAAGACAAAACAACACAGTGAAAGTGATGAAATTCATGTCTCCTCCCCATGGGTAAGACCAGCCCTAGGCTCAGTCCCTGCCGTGTTCTGATGCAGCGTTGCTTTTCCTGAACTGTTCTACTAGGGAAACTTCTGAGCACTGATTACTCACCAGATAGTTGATGATATTAGGGAATTATTAGGGCTTACCAGGTGGCTCAGTGGTAAAGAATCTGCCTGAAGGAGACGCAGGAGACATGAGTTCAGTCCTTGTATCAGGAAGATCCCCTGGAGGAGGGAATGGCAGCCCACTCCAGTATTCATGCCAGGATAATCCCATGGACAGAGGAGCCTGGTGGGCTACAGTCCATGGGGTTGCAAAAGAGTTGGACACAGCTGAGTACACATACACACACAGGAATTATTATTTTTATTACCTTGGGTATAATACTGACTTTGTGGTTATGTTGAAAGGAGGTTATATTTAGAGCTCTATACTGAAATATGTATAAATGAACTACTAGGAGGTTTTGGATTTTCTTCTCAATAATTCGATTTGGGCAGTAGATGAATGAAGCAAGATCAGTTTTAGGATGACAGTTGTTAAAGTTGGCTGATGAACACAAAAAAGACTTGTTAGACTATTGCCTCTAGTTTTGTATGTTTGAATATTTTCATAATGAAGAGTAAAATCTAATTTCCTGTCTCATGTCCTTTACTCTCTGGAGTGGATTTAGTACGTATCACTACAACACTTGAGGCTAATAACGGATTAACGTGTGATTGCTGTAAGAGAGAATTTACATTGTTTTTTGACCACGTGGCATGTGGAATCTAGTTCCCTGACCAGGGATCGAACCTGTGCCCCCTGCAGTGGATCTTAACCACTGGACTGCTAGGAAAGTCCAGCATTTACATTTTAAACAAGGATCTGCAATGTCTTAACCCAAAGAAGGAAATACTTTAGAAATTTTAGACATTACTCCAACCTAATAGGAGAAGTATTTGTATTAACTTGAATGTTCTCCTTCCCTACTTTAGCGATCAGGTATAGAATTGAACCTGATTCCTACCTTTGGAGACACTTTCGATCATCATTTTTTTTTTTTTTTCTAATGATGCATTGTAATAACATGGTGTTATGTAATGTTCAAAATGCTTCCATTTGCTACTTCTTTTCTGTGAGTGGACTGTGTATTGTTAAGCATGGGAACAAATAAAGGTTGCCAGAGGTTAACTGGATTTAGTTATTGGACTGGTTAATTAATTCTTTTGTTATTTATCCTCCAAACAAGAAGCATGCACTGAACACCATGTGCACATCTTGGTATGGGGCAGGACTGACACGATACATACAAAATACTGCCTGACCGTGAGGTGCTCACACTTGGGGGTGTGCTAAGTGAATAAATCTACAAGGCTGAGGGCTTCACAGAGGAGAAGAGACTTGTGCTGGGCCATGCAAAATAAATGGAAGTTCATCCCTTTCCCAGTGAACGTCAGAACGAGAACCCTGGAATTCTGCTGTCTGTTCTGTCCAGCACAATTTCTAGGTGGCAGTTGAGCTTCGCCTTTTGCATCAGAAAAATCTCAATTTCCTGTGTTCCTTAGAACTCAGGCAGGATTTTTCTAACAGCCTTAGAGTGATGCCGTCATCTATACTGCACGAAGTGAAGCCGTTCTCTTTGTCTGGGATGCAGGGAGCAGTCTGCTCCTGGAAAGGAACGGGTGGAGGGCAGGCTGCCGCCCAGGGTACCACTCCTGCTAGAATACAGCCCAGGGGCGTTCCGTCCCTGCGTGATACAGACGACAGCAGCCTTCCCTCCATGCCTTTCCAGGTGCTGTTTACCTGGAAAGCTTTCCAGGGCTTTCCACCCCTGTTTACCTGTTCTTGCAGCCATTACTCACCTTGTCCCCCACACCCCCCACACTTGCACACAAAGCCACAGACGGACTTACAGGAAAAAAAAAATATCAGAACCTTCCCCCAGCCCCATTCTAAAATGTCAAGTGTCTCAGTTTTGAGAAAAAAAGAAAGCTGAAGAAAGCATGACTCATGACAGGGCTGACAAACAGCTATCTGGAGGTATGCTGGTGAGTCACGGCATGGAGATCTGCCTTTATGCTGTGGAAAAGACCAGGATTGCTGGAGCATCATGGGACCAGCCAGTAAAATTCCACTACTCTCTGAAGCCGATTTGGAAGTCATTGAAAAACCCTGGGCTTCTTTCAGCTCTAGTCTAGTGCAGGGCTCTGGGTGTCCTCAGGTATGTTGAGCTACACAGGAAATCAGAAACAATGATTATTAATAACTGGAACAGAGCCATTATTATCTTTCCATGTCCAGTGCTATGCTGAACCAACCCTGCTTGCTTCTTCGAGCCAGCGAGACCGCTGGATTGTCTTGAAGGGTACTGGGTTGCTAAGCAACGGTGCTGGCAGCATCCATCATGCCCAGCAATGTCAGCTAGCCAGTGTGGCTTCCAGAACACGCCCCCACCCCACCCCCCGCCCCCCACCCCTCCCCCACAAAAGCATTCATTTGCATCTAGAGTACAGGACCTGTGCCAGGTGATTCTGTGGATGAACACCACAGTGCAGCACATGAAGCGCAAATATTGTTTTTGGTTGCAAAGCAAGGCATGTGACGTAGTTGAAAATACAGGCTCATTTGTGTATGCTCTACACATAAAGAGTGTAGGCATAGTTTAAAAGCCTGCATGTCAAATATCCTGGTGTGTTCTGTCTTTAAATCTTTTTTTTTCCTCTCTCTGCCCATACAGCATCTTATTTATACCCTGTTCTGTCCATATCTACCTCCCTCCCTTTGTTCTGTGGTCTCCTGGGTGATAAAGCTATTGTTTGCGCGTAGGGCTGTGTGGACAAAGGGAGCCTCTTTCTACAATGGAGACAGCCCTGTGGTTAACCATTGGGGGCTGCCAATCACAAGGCCCATCGAGTGGCAGCTTTGCTCCGGAAGTGCCCATTTCTCTGGGTGGGGTCTCCACCTGGGCCCCAGCTGTCTGTATCCTTTACTTCCTTTTCAGAGGCAGCAGGCTGAATGAGCTGATTAAATGCCAGAGGCAGAGGGATGGACAGGAAGAGTATCAGCTTTGGGGTGAGACAAACCTACATTCAAATCCTTTCTTTTCTCCAACCAGGTCTGGCAGCCTGGCAAGTTTCTCTCCCCGTTTCTGAAAAAGATGTTAATAAAAACCACTTCACTGGGTTTTGGGGAGGGTTGAGTGTGTCAACGCATTAATATTCCTGGGTTTATTAAGGGACAGATATTACAAGGATTGAGAGTCCTTTGAACTGCAAGGAGATCAAACTAGTCAATCCTAAAGGAAATCAACCCTGAATATTCATTGGAAGGACTGATACTGAAGCCAAAGCGCCAATACTTTGACCACCTGATGTGAAGAGCTGATTCATTGGAAAAGATCCTGATGCTGGGAAAGATTGAAGGCAAAAGGAGAAGGGGACGACAGAGGATGAGATGGTTAGATAGCATCACCTACTCAATGGACATGAATTTGAGCAAGCTCCAGGAGATAGTGGAGGACAGAGGAGCCCAGTGTGTTGCAGTCCGTGGGCTTGCAAAGAGTAGGACACGATTTGGTGACTGAACAACACAACAACAATTACAAGGATTGAGTGAATCGCAGATGATTCTCAGTCGAAAGGGAATTTAAGGTGTCATCTGGTTCAACCCAACAAAGAATTCTATGTTGCCTACTTTTTCCAGTGGATAATCAGGACAGGATCCAGCTGGATTGCCAAGGTTGATGCTTGATGATTGGGTTGATTATGATGTCTGTCACCTTCCTTAAAGTTATCTCTTGGTTTTGGGAGCCTTACATTGGACCATTGTTCTTCCTTATAAAACTGAACAATGTTGGCTGGCAGGAACCTTTGGTTGACTGCGAGATTTTGGTGGTGGTCAAGACCTGGAATTTGATAGAGGTCTAATAAAACTGAAGGGTGTTCCCTGGAAACCTAGGAGGATGACTTTGCTGGGTTTTCCTCCAACAGCTCTGGCAAACTTTATGCTCCCTCTGCTCTGAAGCCATTAAAGCTATGTCTAATGCCCCATTGAGGTTGATCTTTTAAACAAGAAATATGTGGGATGCCTTATCTGAAGGTGACTTTCTAATTTTAGCTTTTAAACCACAACCACTGAAGATGGTTAGTGCCAGCAAGTCCTCCTCAGTTATTACCAAAAATTCTACTTTTTTTTTACATTTAAAGACTCCACCTCTCACCCTCAAGAATCTGAACCCTTCACTTAGAGAAACTACTCCCCTTGAAGGAAAGCTGGGCCTTCCTGACCTGGCGTTTCCAGCCAAGGAAGAGCCAAACAGACCACCCCCAGCACTAGCTTTTGGGAGCCACGTCCCATGGTTCGTGGGGCAGCCAGTCCTTTTTCGGAGCCTGGGAAGAGGAACAAGGGATCCGTCTAGGTTTACAGCAGCTCAGAGTTGAGGGAGAAGACTGATTAGCAAAGTAAAATCAAAACAGACAGGTGGGCCAGTGCATCTGGGAGACTCTGGTTATGAGGATGGGGAGGAGGGCTGCCCTGGTGGCCAGGCAGAGGAAATGGGTGAGGAAGGGCCCTTGGGAGTCCTACCAGGGAGGGTCTCTGCTCCTCCCATGAGGAGATAGAAAAGATTGCTCCAAAGGCAGGACACTCTGTGCAGTAGAGGTGACATAGAGGCCAGGATCAATGATGAAATATTTACATCTAGAAGTCTGGTCAAGGAACATGAGACAGACTTACTTGTTCTCTGCCCGGGCTTTGTCGCTTGACTGTGTCACTTCCAGCAAGTTATTTATTTAACCTCTTGGAGCCTCAGTTTCCTCATCAGGAAAAGTGGGAGATAATAATACATACCTTTTGGATTATTTTGAGACAAATGAGGTAATCCATTTAAAGTTCTTGGGACAGTGCCTGGCACACAAAATACTCCAGAACTTTTAACTCTTATCTGTTGTTGTTTTGGCCTAAGCATCTCTCTGGAAAAGAAGCTGTTTACCCACACATTTTCTTTTGCTATGTGTTAGAAGTGACAGTGGGTTGTAAGAAGCCCCAATTCTACCTCAAAATGTGAAAGCCTTTGATGCTGAAACTCCAGTACTTTGGCCATGTGATGTGAAGGGTCGACTCATTAGAAAAGACCCTGACGTTGGGAAAGATTAAAGGCAGGAGAAGAAGGGGACGACAGAGGATGAGATGGTTGGATGGCATCACTGACTCAATGGACATGGGTTTGGGTGGACTCCGGAAGTTGGTGATGGACAGGGAGGCCTGGTGTGCTGCAGTTCATGGGGTCACAAAGAGTCAGACATGACTGAGCAACTGAACAACTTCCACTCAACCACAGAGAGGTGGTTTGCAGGAAGCTCACAATCATGGCCTCTGGGGCCCAGCCTAGCTCCCTGGGAGGAACAACTCTTTCCCCAGCTGGCCAACAGTTTTCTTCTTTTGGACATGGCCTGGGGACATAGCACCAGGACCTCATGGGCTGTTGAAACTTAGGATACAAGAAGTGCAAGCTGCACCCAGGTATTAAATCTGTTCTTCCATCACAAGGGTGTGACCTTGAAGGGGATTTCACAAGGACTGTGGAGGTGGAGCAGAAGGGGGGCGTGACTGTTCTCACGCCCACCCTCTTTGCACACCTGTCAGTAGGGCTTGACAGCCTCAATTCCAGCCCGGGTCACAGGACCCTGGGGTCTGATGGGGGTGAATAGTTGCTCATCTGAGTGAGGGAGGCTCCACTAATAGCTGCCAACCTCATGGGACCAGAGGTGGGTCCTGAGAGCTGTCAAGCAGTTGGTGTCTGGCCAGGTAGGGCAGCAAGGATGTGGAATGTATTACACCTGGGCCTCTTAGCAGAGGACATGCAGGAAGAGGTTCTTCCCCCACTAAGCTCCCCAGTCTCTTTTGTGTTAAGTGAAAGTATGTTCTCTCTCGCTTTCTCCCTCTCCTCTTCCTTTACAATGAAACATCACATATAGACTATAAAAACAGTGTCAGGAAGACTTCATATCTTGGTAGGGACATGGAAAGGGCGTGTTATGATCTATGTGGCCTGGTGACATTTCTGTTGCAAATCCACCTGATGTCCTGGATGAGCTGTCAGGTTCAGCCTTTTAAGTAAAGATCTGAGATCATAAGGAAATAAAGGAAATCCCCAGAAGCCAAATGAAGAGGGAATAGCAAACTACAACATCAAGCACATGACAGAAGCAGGGATAACCCGGGGGGTGGGATACTGGTTTCGGTAATTTGGCACTTGGGTTTGAAGGTTCATCCATGACATTTGTGTTAGCTTCCAGTTTGGGGATATTGTGAATACTGCTGCTTTGAATATTCTAGTACATTAATTTTGATGGAACATAAGATATTTCTGTTGGACAAATATATAAGAGAAAAATTAATGGACCTTAGGCATTCATAACGGAGAAGGCAATGGCACCCCACTCCAGTACTCTTGCCTGGAAAATCCCATGGATGGAGGAGCCTGGTAGGCTGCAGTCCATGGGGTCGCTAAGAGTCAGACATGACTGAGCGACTTCACTTTCACTTTTCACTTTTATGCATTGGAGAAGGAAATGGCAACCCACTCCAGTGTTCTTGCCTGGAGAATCCCAGGGACGGGGGAGCCTGGTGGGCTGCCGTCTATGGGGATGCACAGAGTTGGACACGACTGAAGTGACTTAGCAGTAGCAGCAGCAGCAGCAGGTATTCATAAACTCACATTTGGAGGACACTTCTATACAGTTTTTTGAAGTGGTTGATCATTTTAAATTCCCAGTGCATAAGCATTCCAGTTGCTCCATATTTTCCTCAACAGTTGATATTGTCTTTTCCTCTCTGCCTCATTTGAGCCATTCTGGTTAAATTTGTGATTCTATGATGACTAATGAGAATGAATACTTCTTCATAAGTATTTTGGCAGTTTTGTATATGCTTTTATGAAATGCCTGTTCAAGTATTTTGTTAATTTTTTTGTTCTTTCTTATTTGATTTATTGTTCTTTATCTACTTCAAATATAGATCTTTGTCAGGTATATATATTGCAAGTATCATTTCTCATGACTTGCTTTTTCACTCTTCTAGTGATGTTTTTTGATGAACAGACATCCCTGAGTTTTAGTTCAGTTCACTCGCTCAGTCATGTCTGACTCTTTGTGACCCCATGAACTGCAGCACGCCAGGCCTCCCTGTCCATTACCAACTCCCAGAGTTCACCCAAACCCATGTCCATCAAGTCAGTAATGCCATCCAGCCATCTCATCCTCTGTCGTCCCCTTCTCCTCCTGCCCTCAATCTTTCCCAGCAACAGGGTCTTTTCAAGTGGGTCAGCTCCTCACATCAGGTGGCCAAAGTATTGGAGTTTCAGCTTCAGCATCAGGCCTTCCAATGAACACCCAGGACTGATCTCCTTTAGGATGGACTTGTTGGATCTCCTTGCAGTCCAAGGGACTCTCAAGAGTCTTCTCCAACACCACAATTCAAAAGCATCAATTCTTCTGTGCTCAGCTTTCTTTATAGTCCAATACTCACATCCATACATGACTACTGGGAAAACCATAAACTTGACTAGATGAACCTTTGTTGGTAAAGTAATGTCTCTGCTTTTTAACAATAAAGTCCAATTATCAGACTTTTCTTCATAGCACTTGCTTTATATGACCTATTTAAGAAATGCTTGTTTTTCTCCAAAGTAATAAAGATATTTCCTATGTCTTCTTTTAGAAGCTTTATTATCTTTCATTCCATCTGGAATTCATTTTTTGTATAGATTTTTTTGTATATATATAGGTTGATATCACTTTTCCCCATCTAGTTACCCAGTTGATTCCAACATTTAATTAAAAATTGTATTTTTTCCTCCCTTGGACTGCATTGTCATCTTTGCCATAAATCAAGTGACCATATACATATTGGTCAGTTTCTGAATTCTCTTCCTCTAGTCAGTTTATTTACCCTTATGACAATATCACATTGTATATTGTTACCTAGCTTTATAATAAGTCTTGATATCAGGTAGAGAGAGTCTTTTTCTTCAAGCTTGTCTTGGTTCTTCTTGATCCTTTGCATTTACATGTACAGTTTAGAATCAACTTTTTGATTTCCATGCGTAGTCACCAAACCTTCTGGGATTTTTTAAAAATTATGACTACTTTGAAAACTCTAACTATCTCAAATTGTAGAGTGTTTATGTCTTTATAATTTTGAATCTTCCAATGTATGAACATGGAAAAGCTCTTGTACAACTTTCATTACATTAATGCCTAGGTATTTGATGTTTTATTGATATTACTGTAAATTCCTCATATAGGTTCAGGGTTTAAATGTACACTGTACATTTGGTCTGGGAATTTCCAAGCTGAGAAATTAATATAAAACTGTTCCCAAGCAGTACTAATATCCCTGAAATGCCTGTGAGAAGCAAATAAAAAACCTCCTCAGAGAATATGCCCTCAATCGAGGGAGCTCTAGATTGCTAAAATAGAAGCATACTAAATATGATTTCACAAACTAAGACTGCAATCCAGCATGAGCTTGGGCCAGCAGATGACCACTGCGAGATTAGATCCTAACAACTTAAGCTAATAGGACCATCAAAAAAATTATAAAATAAATATATTTAAAATGAGTCAGGACTTAACAGAAGGTATTAAACATATATGAAGAGAATTAGACATTGTTAAAAAGAATAAAGCCGTTCTGAAAAAGGAATCTAATAGGACTAACAAAAAATGAAAAGTATATAGTCATTAAAGAGTCGGTGGACAAGTCACACAAACCTGAAGGAGAATTTGGAAACTGGAAGGTAGAGTAGAGGATATCTCACAGAAAGCAGCTCAGAGAGACTAAGAGATGGGAAATATGAAAGGTTAAGATCAGTCTATCCTAAAGGAGATCAGTCATGAATATTCATTAGAAGGACTGATGCTGAAGCTGAAACTCCAATACTTTGGCCATCTGATGTGAAGAACTGACTCATTTGGAAAAGACCCTGATGCTGGGAAAGATTGAAGGCTGGAGAAGGGGACGACAGAGGATGAGATGATTGGATGGCATCATCAACTCAATGGATATGAATTTGAGTAAACTCCGGGAGTTGGTGATGGACAGGGAGGCCTGGCGTGCTGCTGTCCATGGGGTTGTAAAGAGTCAGACATGACTGAGCGACTGGGCTGAGCTGAGCTGAGGAGGCAAGTAGGACAGGAAGAGATTTTCCATATGCGGATAATGGGGTTTTCAAAAAGAAGATAGGTCACGAGGAAGAAGCAATTCTCAAAGTGACAATGGCCAAAATTTTTTTAGAATTTATTAAAGACTTGAATCCTAAGAGATCAGAAGCCCAGTAAGTTCTGAGTGGAATTTTAAAAATATATGTCTGTAGCATAAATGGAAAGAAAAATCAAGAAAACTCAACAACCCAATGGAGAAGGAAATGGCAACCCACTCCAGTACTCTTGCCTGGAAAATCTCAAGGATGGAGGGGCCTGGTGGGCTACAGTCCATGGGTTGCAAAGAGCCTGACATGACTGAACAACTTCACTTTCACTTTTCACTTTCATGCATTGGAGACGGAAATGGCAACCCACTCCAGTGTTCTTGCCTGGAGAATCCCAGGGATGGGGAGCCTGGTGGGCTGCCATCTATGGGGTCACACAGAGTCAGACACAACTGAGCGACTTAGCAGCAGCAGCAACAACCCAATAGAAGGAGAAAAAGAGAAAAGAAAAAGAAAAGGTAGGGTAAGGAGAAAAGGACAAAATAAAGCAATAGTAATAAGCCTAAATATATGAGTAATCATTGTGAATATTATACGTAGAATACATTATTCAAGAGTAAATAAAATAGTGAGAAAACACATACCAACAGAATACAAATCAAGAGAAAGCTAGTGTAGCTACAATAAAATGAGACAAAATAGTCTTTAGGCATAAAAGCACTACTGGGGAGAAAAATACTCACTACACATGATAAAAGAAACAATTCGTTAAGATCAATCCCCTGGGACTTCCCTGATGGCTCAGTGGTAAAGAATCTACCTGCCAAAGCAGGGGACATAGGTTCGATCCCTGATCTGGGAAGATTCCACATGTCGCAGAGTGGCTGAGCCCATGCACCACAAGTGCTGAGCCCGTGTGCCCCAACTACCGAAGCCCACCTGCCCTGGAGCCTGTGCTCTGCAACATGAGAAACCATGGGCAGTGAGAAGCTGAGCACTGCAACTGGGGAGTAATCCCCGAATACCACAACTAGAGCAAGCGGGTGACGCAGCAACAGAGACCCAGTGCAGCCGAAAATAAACAATAAAGAAGTAAATTTAAAGAAAGGAATGGCCACCCACTCCAGTGTTCTTGCCTGGAGAAGTCCATGGACAGAGGAGCCTGGTGGGTTCATGGGGTCTCAAAGAGTCGGACACGACTGAGCGACTAACATACACACACACAAGATATATCCCCCTGGATTGCACCTAACAAGGTCACCTTAAAATATATATTGTAGAAACTTACATAATTACAGGGAAATATGGGCAAATTCATAGTCATGGTGGGAGATTTTAACATATCTTCCATCAGATCAGATCAGATCAGTCACTCATTCGTGTCCGACTCTTTGCGATCTCATGAATCGCAGCACGCCAGGCCTCCCTGTCCATCACCAACTCCCGGAGTTCACTCAGACTCACGTCTATCAAGTCAGTGATGCCATCCAGCCATCTCTTCCTCTGTCGTCCCCTTCTCCTCCTGCCCCTGATCCCTCCCATCATCAGAGTCTTTTCCAATGAGTCAACTCTTCGCATGAGGTGGCCAAAGTACTGGAGTTTCAGCTTTAGCATCATTCCTTCCAAAGAAATCCCAGGGTTGATCTCCTTATCTTCCATAGTAATCGATAAAGCAGGAAGACAGAAAATTAGTAAGATTTTAGGAGATTTGAACAATGCGGTGAAAGCCTGCGTGTGTGCTAAGTCACTTCAGTCTTGACTGACTCTTTGCCATATGGGCTGTAGCCCACCAGGCTCCTCTGTCCATGAAATTCTCCGGGCAAGAATACTGGAGCAGGTAGTCATTCCCTTCTCCAGGGGATCTTCCCTACTCAGGGATCAAGCCTGGGTCTCTTACATCTCCTGCACTGGCAGGCGGTGCACCACCTGGAAAGCCCATACAATGAAGAAGCTTGAGCAATAATCAGACATGTAGTTCTACATCAACAATAGAGCATATATGTTCTTTCTAAGCAACTATGGGGAGAAGGCAGTGGCACCCCACTCCAGTACTCTTTCCTGGAAAACCCCATGGATGGAGGGGCCTGCTAGGCTGCAGTCCAAGGTGTTGCTAAGAGTCAGATAGGACTGAATGACTTCGCTTTCACTTTTCACTTTCCTGTATTGGAGAAGGAAATGGCAACCCACTCCAGTTTCCTTCCTGGAGAATCCCAGGGACGGCGGGGCCTGGTGGGCTGCTGTCTATGGGGTCGCACAGAGTCAGACACGACTGAAGCGACTTAGCAGCAGCAGCAGCAGCTATGGAACATTTACAGAAGTTGACTGTACACTAGGCATTTACGTTATAAGGCCATTTTATATAATGTTTAAAAAGTTGTAAGACTATACTACACAATCTTTGTATTATACATATTAAAATCATGAAACACTTGGGAGCAATGAAGTCCAAGTTCAGCCTGGTGTTTTTCTGGACATGAAAGGAGGAAAAGGGATGAGAGAAGGATATATTAGGTATATCCAAAAGTATCTGAAGTGCTTTTAAAAATAACTTCAATGCAAGAAACATCAGCTTCCTCTCCTGGTACAGGTTCCTCTCCTGGAGTGTACCCTCTTAAGTCTATCTCTCCCACTGATCACAGCCCAAACGCTGGACAAAATGAGTCATTACTAGAGGACTCTCAGGTAACAGCAATCAGATTGGGGAGGGGAGACAAAACTTGAAGAATGACTCATTCAGGGGTAAATTTCTCATTTTTCTTCCTTTCATGTCCCAACTTTCATCAGAAGGCAGTCTAGTTGTGATCATAAATTCTGAGAAAAATCTTATCTTCTGGCCAGAAGACAAGAAAAGGGAGTCCAGAGAGCTATGAAGTAGGATGAGCGAGCTGGATAATTCTGTGTGTGAACCCATGCAAACCTTGAGCTTGGCCCAGAGTTGCGAATGTCCAGGGCAAACACTGGCAGAATGTCCAGTGCTGCAAAGGTTTTGACCACTGACCTGACAAAGGGACCCCAGAAACAGAAGACAAGACGGCACTTATGATCTGAACGCAAATGGGTCGGCTGCCTGTATAAACAGAATAAACACAACAGAACAAAAGTCAGCATTCTGTGGAAGTTTTTTGCTTGTTTTAAACAGGATTAGAGTTTTACAGCATAATATTCAAAATGTACAGGATACAGTGCAAACTTACTTGACATACAAAGAACCAGGAAAATGACACCATTTCTCCAAGGAAAAGGCAATTAATGATGCTGACCCTGAGATGGCGCAGATATTGCAATCATCAGACAAATACTTTAAGTATATGTCATAAACAGTTATCAGAACCAGACCTATAAGGTAAACACCCTCAAATGGAAAGTAGAAGTGGTCAGCAGATAACAGAAACCACTAAAAAAGAGTGCAAGAGGAATTTTAGAGACAAAAATAGTAATATCTGAAATTAAAATATTCATTGAATGGATTCAATAGCAGAGTAGAGATGGCAAAGTCAGTCAACTTGAAGATAAATTAAACAACTATTAAATCTGAAGGATAAAGACAAAAATGATTAAAAACAAATTTAACAATCTCAGCAGCCTGTGGAACAATGATAAATATTTCTAACATTCTTGTTGTTGGAGCACCAAAAGAAGGGAGGAAGGAAACCAAAGTGGAAACAAAATATGTAAGAATTAATTACTGAGATATCCTAAATTTGGTGGAAAATATGTATCTGTAGATGCAAGAAGCTCAATAGACCACAAACAGGATAAACAAAATGGAAATTATGCCTAAACACGTCGTAATCAGTTGAAAATGAAATGTGATGGAAAATTCTTGAAAGCAGCCAGATATAAGTAACATATCATATAAGGGGCTTCCCCAGGGGCTCGTTGGTAAAGAGTTGTGAAAATATATATATATATATATACACACACACACATGCATGCTAAGTTGCTTCAATCGACTCTGATTCTTTGCGATCCTATGGACTGCTCGGTCCATGGGATTGCCCAGGCAAGAATACTGGAGTGGGTTGCCATGCCTTGCCCCCAGGGGATCTTCCTGACCCAGGGATCGAACCCACATTTCTTATGTCTCCTGCATGTATATATATATACAGGGGAACTATGACTGAGGATTTGTCACCAGAAACCACAGAGGCCAGAAAACATTAGAATAGTAAAGTGGTTAAAGAATTGTTAGCCCAGAATTCTGTATCTAGAGAAAATATCCTTTAGGAATGATCAGTTCAGTTCAGTTCAGTCACTCAGTTCTCTTCGACTCTATGACCCCATGGACTGCAGGATGCCAGGCCTTCCTGTCCATCACCAACTCCTGGAGCTTGCTCAAACTCACGTCTGAGTCAGTGATGCCATCCAACCATCTCATCCTCTGTCGTCCCCTTCTCCTCCCGCCTTCAAACTTTCCCAGCATCAGGGTCTTTTCCAATGAGTCTGCTCATCAGGTGGTCAAAGTATTGGAGCTTCAGCTTCAGCATCAGTCCTTCCAATGAATATTCAGGATTCATTTCTTTTAGGATTGACTAGGTTGATCTCCTTGCAGTCCCATGGACTCTCAAGAGTCTTCTCCAACACCACAGTTCAAAAGAATCAGTTCTTCAGCACTCAACCTTCTTTATGGCCCAACTTTCACATCCATACTTGATTACTGGAAAAACCATAGGTTTGACTAGACAGACTTTTGTCAGCAAAGTGATGTCTCTGTTTTTTAATTTGCTGTCTAGGTTGGTCATAGCTTTGCTTCCAAGGAGTAAGCATCTTTAATTTCATGGCTGCAGTCACCATCTGCAGTGATTTTGGAGCCCAAGAAAATAAAATCTGTCACTGTTTCCATTGTTTCCCCATCTATTTGCCATGAAGTGTGGGACCCGATGCTGTGATCTTAGTTTCTTTAATGTTGGGTTCCAAGCAAGGGTTTTCATTGTCTTTTTCATTTTCATCAAGAGCCTCTTTAGTTCTTCTTCATTTTCTGCCATAAGGGTGGTGTCATCTGTGTATCTGAGGTTATTGATATTTCTCCTGGTAATCTTGATTCCAGCTTGTGCTTCTTCCAGCCCAGCATTTTGCATGATGTACTCTGCATATAAGTTAAATAAGCAGGGTGACAATATACAGCCTCAATGTACTCCTTTCCCAATTTGGAAACAGTCCATTGTTCCATGTCCAGTTCTAACTGTTGCTTCTTGACCTGCATACAGATTTCTCAGAAGGCAGGTAAGGTGGTCTGGTATTCCCATATCTTGAAGAATTTTCCACAGTATGTTGTGATCCACACAGTCAAAGGCTTTGGCATAGTTAATAAAGCAGAAATAGATGTTTTTCTGGAACTCTCTTGCTTTTTCTATGATCCAACGGATGTTGGCAATTTGATTTCTGGTTCCTCTGCCTTTTCTAAAACCAGCTTGAACATCTGGAAGTTCACGGTTCACATACTGTTGAAGCTTGGCTTGGAGAATTTTGAGCATTACTTTCCTAGCATTAGATGCGTGCAATTGTGTGGTAGTTTGAGCATTCTTTGGCATTGCCTTTCTTTGGGATTGGAATGAAAACTGACCTTTCCAGTCCTGTGTCCACTGCTGAGTTCTCCAAATTTGCTGGCATATTGAGTGCAGCACTTTCACGGCATCATCTTTGAGGATTTGAAATAGCGCAACTGGAATCCATCACATCCACTAGCTTTGTTCATAGTGATGCTTCCTAAGGCCCACTTGACTTCGCATTCCAGGATGTTTGGCTCTAGGTGAGTGATCACACCATCATGGTTATCTGGGTCATTAGATATTTTTTGCACAGTTCTTCTGTGTATTCTTGCCTCCTTTTCTTAATATCTTCTGCTTCTAACAGTCCCTACCACTTCTGTCCTTTATTGTGCCCATCTTTGCATGAAATGTTTCTTTGGTATCTCTCATTTTCTTGAAGAGATCTCTAGTCTTTCCCATTCTGTTGTTTTCCTCTATTTCTTTGCATTGATCATTGAGGAAGGCTTTCTTATCTCCCCTTGCTGTTCTTTGGAACTCTGCATTCAGATGGGTATAGCTTTCCTTTTCTCCTTTGCCTTTTGCATCTCTTCTTTTCTCAGCTATTTGTAAAGCCTCCTCAGATAACCATTTTGCCTTTTTGCATTTCTTTTTCTTGGGGATGGTCTTGATCCTTGCCTCCTGTACAATAGGTCCATAGTTCTTCAGGGACTCTGTCTATCAAATCTAATCCCTTGGATTTATTTGTCGCTTCCACTGTATAATCATCAGGGATTTGATTTAGCTCATACCTGAATGGTCTAGTGGCTTTCCCTATTTTCTTCAATTTAAGTCTGAATTTGGCAATAAGGGGTTCATGATCTGAGCCACAGTCAGCTCTGGGCCTGAGTCTGAGTCTGTGTGACTCTGAGAAACTACTCAAGCTCTCTGGGTCTGATTCCTGTGGGGTGAAGAACAAAGAATGAGACCTCTGACGTTGCATCTCAGTCACCTGCTGAGTTACCAGAAGGGTCCATGGAGGGACATCTGGAGAAGCACCTGGAAAGGGAATAAGAGCCACATGGGGGCCTCACTTCACTCCCTCAAGTGTGTGCCTGCTAAGTTGCTTCAGTTGACTCCGACTTTGCGACCCCATGGACTATAGCTGGCCAGGCTCCTCTGTCCATGGGATTCTCCAGGCAAGAATACTGGAGTGGGTTACCATTCCCTTCTCCAGGGGATCTTCCTGACCCAGGGATTGTACCTGGGTCTCTGAAGGTCTCCTGCATTGGCAGGTGGGTTCTTTACCACTAGTGACACCTGGGAAGCCCTTCTCCCTTACAGAAACTGAAACAGTATCAGTCAGGCTCAGGCAATTCATCAAACGATAAATACATCAAGCTCTTGTGATTAGAATTCACAGGTGCATCGGGTGGGAGCCCAATGGCAACTCCTCATCTCATGACTGAACCTGGGGGACCCACGTGTTCCCTAGGGGAGCTCCTCACCGGGCCTTGTCCTCTTTCCCAACTGTAGGCCTGTGATCCCATTCTTCCTGGCTGCCCCCATGGAATTCCCAACATACCTCCATCTCTGAGCACTGGCAGTTCTACCCCAGGGGCCAGAAGGAGGGTGACAGATTTCCATGGAAGTGGCCGCACCCACTGGCCCAGCCCCCTGCCCTAAGGATGCCGAACAGTACTTGCATTCCCCAGGATAATAAAGCTTCCTGGGGAAGAAGGATTAAGTAAGGATTAATAGCCCACTGGGCACATGACCACACTGCCTTCTGCAGAACAAAAGATGTTTGTGTGTCTTCTCTTCCTGTATAATAACATCGTAACTGCCTGGTGAACATCCAGCTCAAGGAAATGAAAGAAGATGTTTGCTGATGTGGCTGGAGCTGGAGCCCCAAATGCATGAAGACTCTTCTTGATGGTGGTTTTCAGCCTGACACCTCCCAGCATCATAGGGTAACTCGTACTACAAATGCGTGTGCTCAGTCGTGTCCAACTCTTTGTGAGCCCCCCATGGACTGCAGCCCGGCAGCCTCCACTGTCCATGGGATTTTCCAGGCAAGAATACTGGAGTGGATTACCATTTCCTTCTCCAGGGGATCTTCCCATGTCTCCTGGGTCTCCTGCATTGGCAGGTGGATTCTTTACCACTGAGCCACCAGGAAAACACTATTGATCTCTAGTAAAAATCATAATCTTCCCACTTGGGAGAAATGAATCCACATCAAGGTCAAACAAGGTCAGCGAGCCTTGACACTATGATCATGAGCATCTAGGTGTCTTTTTTTGTCGGGGGGCATGGCTCATGGGATCTGATGGGATCTTAGGTCCCCGACCATGGATTGAACCAACTCAACTGCAGTGAGAGCCCCAAGTCCTAAGCACTGGACTACCAGGGAAACCCCTGGGTCTTTTTCCTGGAGCCTCTTCTGCCTTCCTCTGAACTTTGCTCCTGGAGTCACTCTGTGGCCAAGATCACTGGCATCTATAGCCAGCTCAGCCCTTAGTCACTCCCTAGTCCACAGCAGCCCTGGCTCTGTCATCCTTTTTTTTTTTTTTTTAGATTTAAATGTATTTCTGTTAATCAAATTACAAACAAATGAAACAAAGCAAAACAACCAAAAAAACCCATAACAAAGACCAAAACATTAGTAAATAGGGATGAGAGGCATTAAAAATATTGTCATACTAACTGCCATGGTAAGTAGAATAGCACTGTATGTTTAGAAAATAAATTGGACTTGTGAAAATAACTTCTTTTTTTTATATCTTTACATACGTGTCCTAGAAAAACGTATTTTTTCCCTCATGCTTTTGCTCCCTTTAACGTGGTCGTTGTTCAGTCACTGAGTTGTATCCAATTCTTTGTGACCCCCTGGACTGCAGCAGGCTAGGCTTCCCTGTCTTTCACTGTCTCCCTGAGTTTGCTGTGTCCGTTGAGTCAGTAATGCCATCCAACCATCTCATCTTCTGTTCCCTCTTTTCCTCCACCTTCAATCTTTCCCAGCATCAGGGTCTTTTCTAAGGAGTCGGCTCTTCACATCAGCTCACCACAGTATTGGCGCTTCAGCTTCAGCATCAGTCCTTCCGGTGAATATTCAGGGTTGACTTCCTTTAGGATGGACTGGTTGGGTCTCCTTGTGGCTCTCTCATTCTTAATTGCGTCCATCAGTAGAGACTGACCAGTGGGAGGGCAATCTCTCCCTCTTCCAAACTAAATGGCATTTATTGAACTCTACTGGGTGCATTTGCCTTTAAAAAATTTTTGTGTCCTGGGACTTCCCACTTCCCTAGTCCAGTGGCTAAGAATCCACCTGCCAACGCAGGGGATGTGGGTTCAATTCATGGATGGGGAACTAAGATCCCACATGCTTCAGAGAAACTGAAGCCCGCGTGCCACAACGAGAGAAAGCCTACACACCACAAGCAAGAGCCTGAGTGCCACAAGCAAGAGCCAGCACAGCTGAAAACAAAAACTAAATAGAAACAAACTTCCGTGTCCTTTAGGATAGGAGTTACTATCTTAATAAATGAGTACGGAAGGCTGAAATGGCCCCCAAAGATGTCCATGGCCTCATTCCTGGACTCTGTGACTATACCTTATGTGGAAAAAGAGCTGTTGCAGATGTGATCAAGTTAAAGGTCTTAAAGCTATTATCCTGGATCATCCAGATGGGCACTAAATACCATCACAAATCTTCTTATAAAAGGAAGGTGGAGGGAGGGACTTCACTGGTGGTCCAGTTGTTAAGACTCCAGGCTTCCACTGCAGGGGGCATGGGTTCGATCTCTGGTCAGGGATCTAAGATCCCACATACCGCAGGGCATGGTCAGAAAGAAAGAAAAAAAAAGGTAGGTAAGGGGGAGGTTCGACAGGAAAGAAGGCAATGTGACCACTGAAGCAAGATGTTAAGCTGCTGGCTTTGAAGATGGAGGAGGGAGCCAAAGATCACGAAATGCAGGAAATGTGGCATTCGAAGAAGGAGGAAGCAAAGAAACTGACTCCCCGCCGGAGCCCCCGGAAGGACCGTGGGCCTGCCAACAGAGCACTGCAGCCCAGTGAAGTCAGTTGCAGAACTTCTGATCTCCAGAATTCTAAGAGGACAAATGAGTCTTATTTCAAGCCCACGTTTGTGGTAACGTACAGCAGTAGGAAACTAACAAAATGAGTAAACAGAGAGCTTTACTGTGAGTCGCTTTGAGCCACCCAGCAGGTAAGTGGAGCTGGAATTCACACTCTGGCCTTTTGATTCTAAGCCTCACATTCTTTCTGCTATTTCATGCTGCTTCTGAGACTGCAGCAGTTCAGGTGCAATAATTGGAAAACAGATAAATTAAGTAAGATGCAAGTGTGTGTGTGTGTGTGTGTGTGTGTGTGTGTGTGTGGCTTCTCCGGTGGCCCAGCGGTAAGGAATCTGCTTGCAATGCAGGAAACACAGGTTCGATCCCTGGGTTGGGAAGATCCCCTGGAGGAGGAAATGGCAACCCACTCCAGTATTCTTGCCTGGAGAATCCCCATGGACAGAGGAGCCGGCGGGCTACAGTCCATGGGCTTGCAAAGAGTTGGACACGACTGAGCAACTGAGCATGTGTGTGTGTGTGCATGCGCACAAGGCATGCAGGACACTAGCAGGAAGAGAGGGAAGCATCTGAAAGACAGCATATCATCGAACTGCATTCGTTTCTTAAACTATAGCCAATAGGAAATTGAGACACACCAAGTAAAAACGTGACTAGGACCAGTAGCTTTTAAAAGGTGTCATTAAGCTCAGGTTTGGGCTGTGTTTTTCTCTGCCCACATTGCAGTCCTCGTATTGTGATATAAAGTGACGGCCTTCTCGATCCCATGTGCTCACCTCCAGCAGTGGACTAAAAGTAAGGTTTGCAAGAAAGCAAAGATCCTTGAGAGTCCTGCTAAATAACAGAATGTGAGTCGTATGGAATTGCAGCCAGGACTGCAATATGGGAGGTCCTGAACTTCAACATTTGGCTTTCCTGAAGGAGGTGAGAAGGCAAGCTCGTCCATGAATAGATGCTGGTCACTTTTGTGCCAGAGCCCAGCCTTGACGCCTGTTCACCTGACCTTGTTGAATTTTCTCTTTCATTTTTAGCTCTTCTGAAACCCCAGAAAGAGTAGGCTGAGAAAGTTATCTCATTTCACTTAACGAGGACTCTGGGGTCCAGAGAAGTGAAGGAATGTCTCCATTGCTTACTAGAAGGAATGGGGAAAGCATCTCTTTCTGAAAGCTCTCCAAGAAGAATCGCAGCTGTCTGTCCTTGGTTCATCTTCCGAGAAAGCAATTCATCAGGAAAGTCTTGCTGAGCTATCAATGATCTTTTCATGTGAAAACGTCGCTACATGCTACTCTCTTTGATACAGAACCGTTGGCCTCACTTAGCCTTAATAATCTCTATGTTTATGTACAAATGATGTCTATTTAGATGCATAGTGTTGTTCAGTCACTCAGTTGTGTCCAACTCTTTGTAACCCGTGGACTATAGCACTCCAGGTTTCTCTGTCTAGGATGCATGTTACTTGGACACAATATCATGGTATTATCTGAGAGATCACGGCACACTTCGTGTCCTGGGTTGAAGAGAAAAACAAAAGTCAAAGACCCCTAGCCAGAAGACAACAGTGTGTCACAGCATAACGTGATGGGCTTTGATTTCTACTTTTGGCAGCTTTGCCTTGGGGAAACATACCGTGTAACAACACTGAGAAAGGTGAGTTGGGAAAGTCTCTTTAGTTGATTAAGTGCCCTCATTCTTTTCCAAGGCTCCCTCCACCTCAAAAACTCTGAAATCCCCTTATCAGCTCTTGAGAGGACAACAGAAGGAAACACGCATTTTCTAAAGCCTTAATCCTATTCCCACCTAACCTCCCCCCACCCGCTGACTGTGCCAGGCTTCCTGTTTCTTCAACTTAGTCTCCACTGCTGGTTTTAAAGCCACCAACACCTCCTCTGTTGCCAGGGCTTTTCTGTAGCTGGGACTCGCTTGGCTTTGTTGTTGTTGAATTCGGTTGTGCCAGGTCCTAGAGCATGTGGGCTCTAGTTCCCAAACAGGGATCCAACTTGGGCCCCCTGCATTGGGAGTGAGGAGTTTTAACCACTGGACCACCAGGGAAGTCCTGACTTGTTTTAATTAGAAAATTGAGGTGGAGAGCTGTCTGAAGCTCACTTGGAGGGACCAGTGTGGAATCAAGGTAGATTATGGATGACCTGGGTGGCCATCCTCCACTGAGACGAGGTCCTGCCAATACCACTGCATTTGCTTGGCTCACCAAGCGGCAATGGCAAGATGTGCTGGGGAGAGCTTTGCTTGGGGCCTTCTTCTTTCACTTAGCAGGTCCTCATGGATGCCAACTGTGTGCCAGACAAGACTGTAGAGTTTGGGGGCTTTCCTGGTGGTCCAGTGGTTAAGAATCTACCTGTCAACGCAATGGACACAGGTTCAATCCCTGGTCTGGGAAGATCCCACGTGGGCAGCTAAGCCTGTGCCCCACAGCTCCAGAGCCCGAGACCTACAACTACTGAAGCCCGTGAACCTAGAGTCTGTGCTCCGCAAGAGAAGTCACTGCAACGAGAAGCCTGAACACCGGAACCAGACCGTAGCTCCTGCTCTCCACAAGTAGGGAAATCCCATGCGCAGCAACAAAGACCCAGCACAGCCATGAATAAACAAATCTTTTTTTAAAAAAAAAGGAAGGTAGGAGTTTAAATACCATGGTAGAGGAAATCTAGTGGCACCCCTAACTCTAATTCCCTAAACCAGAGGACTTTGCCACGGGAAACATGCTTATTTTGTCAGTGACATCTACTGGAAGAGAATTGGAGGCCAGGGAAGAAGTGGGTGTCCCTACAGGCACGAAGAATCACCAGTTATGTTAGCATGTCCCTGGTTTCTCTTCACAGTTGACAGCTTGATGGCATTAGACATTATCTTCTACAGCGATTTCTACAAACTTGCCTGTTTCAAGTTTTTATTTTGGGAAACTCTGATTAAATTTTGATGGGCTAAAAGTGCACTATCTTAAATCCAGCTAAACGCAGAGATTCCCAGGTTGGGCTGGAGGCATGCACTGGGACTGGTGGCAAGTTGTTCAGAATTAAGTACTACTCTGTTTGGTTAAATTCAACAGGTGGTTACTGAGCCGGGCTGTGGCCAGGCCGTGCCCAGTCGAGAGTCTACTCTACTTCTGACCTCATGGAGCTCCCAGTCTAGTGAGGAAGACACGTTTAAATAGGGAATCACAAGTATGATGAGGTTTACAGAGTGTGCTATAAATAGCAAGCGGATTAAAGCTAATCTAGAGGGCCAGCTGCTGCTGCTGTTGCTGCCACTGAAGCAAATGGAAGCCAGAAAGAGAAGGAAAAAAAAAAGGCAGGAAATTTGCCTGAAAAAAAGTAATAATAGCCTGGAGGCCACACACAATGGGGACCAAGTTTCCCCCTTCCCCCCAAGTTCCAATGAAGCATCCTTTCATTTTTATTTTGTGAGATTGAAGCAGTAATAGCTGGGTGTACAAAGAATTTCCTGTAGATTAAATGAAGCTGGAAGGAGTTGATAGACTTCAGGCAGCGATTTGGGCTATTAATCGAAGCCAGTCATTCATTAACCCTCAGGAAGTTTTCTGTGCCAAAGTCATTATTATTATTATAAACTAAACCCCAAGCCTCAAATGGGTGTATGGCTACTTTTCTCTCCAGGATGTTCAATATATGAGTCACCCAGGGAGCTTGAATCATTTCCTAAATTCCCTTCTGGTTCGTGGGGTGTTTGGCTTTGTATCATGCCCTGCTGCTGCGGGAATCCAGCAAAAGCCCTCTCGAAAGGTAACGATCACTCCTGCCTTTTTAATGAGGTCCTGAGTGGCTCTGGTAGGCAGCTGACCGTCCCCTAATTTGGGTTCTTCTGTCCTTTCATGCTGTAACATTGTAGCTGGCAACATGGCCCTCTGGCTAAAGACTGTGTTTCCCAGGCTGCTTTGCAGTGGGCTTGGTCATGTGACTAGGGAACTGTTGGCAGAAGTAAGGGGAGTCATTTCTTGACCTGGCCCTCAAAGAATTGGAAGGATGATCCCCTCTCCATTCCCAGTCCTTTCCACCTTTCCTTTGCTGCAAGGAGATGACAGGCATTGGAGCAGGCTCCTTAGAACACAGATATGGTCCAGTAGCCATTGAGGAAGTAAGCTGACCAAACAGCCCTGAACTGCTGACTGTTACACGGGAAAGAAACAAACTTTTGTTAAGACTTCCCAAGGGGTAAAGAACTGCCCGTTTAGTACTCGAAGGGGAAGATAAATAAAAGAACATCTACTGAGACCCTGTGATATTTCCTAACACATGTAATCTTATCTAATCTTTATCATAAAACTAAGAGGGGTGTAATTTTACCCCATTTTACAGACAAGGAAAGTGAGGCCCACACCACCTAAATAATGTTCCCAAGTTGCTACACTCCACAACAGAAACAAGATTTAAATCTAGGTTTGTCTGACTTCAGAGCCCATGTTTTGTGGTTGTTTGTTTTGTTCCATTTTTAATTGAGGTCTGTTGAACATGTAACATTATACTTGTTTCAAGTGTACAATATAATGATTCAATGTTTTTATATATTGCCGAACAGACCACCATATTAAGTCTAGTTAACACCCATCACCATCTATAGTTAGAAACTTTTTTCTTGTGATGAAAACTTCTAAGATCTACTGTCTTAACACCTTTCAACTGTGTAATACAAGGTTGTCGACTGTAGTCACCATGCTGCACATTGCGTCCGTCACCATGACTTGTTTTAAAACTAGAACTCTGTACCTTTTGAGCCTCTTCAGCCATTTCACCCAACGACCTGCCATCCCTGCCTCTGGCAACTACCAATCTTCTCTTTGTATATATGAGCTCTGTTGTTGCTTTTTTCAGATTCCACATATAAGTAAGATCATGTGATGTTTGCCTTTCTCTGTCTGACTTATTTTATTCACCATAGTGCCCTCAATGGCAATATTTCACTCTTTTATGGCTGAGTAATATTTAATTATGTACATATAGAGAAAGTATGAGATTGTGTGTATGTAAACGTTTTCTATATGCACTCATCTGTTGGTGGATACTGAGTTTGTTTACATGTCTTGGCTATTGTAAATAATGCTGCAGTGAACATGGGAGTGCATATAGCTTTTCAAATGAGTGTTTTCATTGTCTTCAGGTAAATACCCAGGAGTGGAATTGCTGGATCATATGGTAGTTCTATTTTTAATTTTTTTGAGGAACATCCATATTGTCTTCCCTAGTGTCTGCACCAATCTATACTCCCACCAACAGTGTGAGAGTGTCCCCTTTCTCCATACCCTGGACAACATTTGTTATTTCTTGTCTTTTAAAATACTATAATAACCATTCTAACAGGTGTAGATGACAACTCATTGTGTTTTGATTTGCATTTCCCGATGATGACTGATATTGAGCATCTTTTCTTCTGTGTCTCAGTCGTCTGTATATTGTCTGTGAAAAAAATGTCTCTTCATAGCTTCTGCCCATTTCTAAAATCAGATTGCTTGCTATTGATCTGTATGAGTTCTTTATATATTTCAGATATTAGGCCCTGATCAGATATAAGATTTGCAAATATCTTCTCCTATTCAGTAGGTTGCCTTCTCATTTTGATGGTTTCCTTTGCTGTGCAGAAGTTTTTCAGTTTACTGTCAGAGCCCACATTTTATCAACTGCTCCTAAAATAAGAAATAAGCTGATCTTTAGGTTGGGGAATTTTTCATCCAAGTCTTTGACTGGAATGCAAAACACCTGGTTTATGGAAATATCCAGGAGAAAAGGTTTCATAAATGTTCTTTAAAAAGCGGTGCTTTGCATCATTTATGGAAAGAAAATGTCTTTTGTTAGCATGGTGAAAGAAGGGCTGTTTGAAAATGATTGCTGTTCTCCTTCCCTGTTCCTTTGAGAAGCTGTTGCTCCCCAAGCTGGTGTGGTTCTGAGCCTCAGTGCCCCCAAGGAGGTGGCAACAATGATGCAGTTCTGGCCAATCAGGGTCCTCCTGGCTCTTGCCAACCTAGAAGGGCAAGGGAAGGACATGTGACCAAGCAGAGCCAGCCAGCTCGTCCACAATTCACATGTCCCTGCTGGGAGAGAGAGATGCTTCCTTTGCCCCTCTGGGCATCAGGCCATGAAGACTTGGGAGGGAGGCATCACGTTTCTCTGGCCGAGGACCCAGGATCTGCAGCCAGAGCTGGAAGGAATGCTGTCTGGGAGGGCCAAGCTTCAGGGGCCAGGGCTGCTGCTGCTGCTAAGTCGCTTCAGTCCTGTCCGACTCTGTGCGACCCCGAAGACGGCAGCCCACCAGGCTCCCCCGTCCCTGGGATTCTCCAGGCAAGAACACTGGAGTGGGCTGCCATTTCCTTCTCCATGCATGAAAGTGAAAAGTGAAAATGAAGTCTCTCAGTCATGTCCGACCCTCAGCAACCCCATGGACTGCAGCCTTCCAGGCTCCTCCATCCATGGGATTTTCCAGACAAGAGGACTGGAGTGGGGTGCCATTGCCTTCTCCGTCGGGGGCCAAGGGTGGTGGACAAATTCCCAACCTTGCTCATCCCCGAGCAGAAATACTACATTAATAAGTAAAATCCCCTTTTGTCCTAAGCTGGACCGGTTTTGCTTTCTCTTATTTGCCAATTAAAGCCTCCTAATACCATAGGGAAGTGGGTCTGAGTGCAAAAAGCAAGCTCACAGTTTTAATACTTATATCTTTATATGTATTTCTCAATCTTTATTCTTACATAATATTATACATAGTACGTATTATTATTTATTGTAGTCATAAGGGCTTCCCTGATGGCTGAGCGGTAAAACATCCACCTGCCAATGCAGGAGACATAGGTTCAGTACCTGGGTCAGGAAGATCCCTGGAGAAGGAAATGGCAACCCACTCCAGTATTCTTATCTGGGAAATCCCATGGACAGAGGGGCCTGATGGGCTACCGTCCATGGGGTCGCACAGAGTCAGACACTGTAGTGACTTAGCAGCAGCAGCAGAGGATATGTTTATATATTTATTGATTATTTTCACATTTACAGTCTATATCGTATTATTATGTATTTCATAAATTTTATAAATTCTGAGAATTTCAGGCATACTCTGTTTTCAGATGAAACCACAAAGACAAATACCAGCATGAACTATTTGGAACTGCCATCTTTTCATCTGGCTCCTGTAGAATGGTTTTCTGTGTATTTCATAAATAAGGTCTAGTCCCCATTTTTAGCTTGTAAGTTCCCAGGGATGCAGATGGTAGCTTCTGACTTAATCACCAGACCCCGCCCCCATGAGATGTCTGTAAATGTGTCTTTCTACCTGAATTGCCATTTTTGTCTAACAAAGCTCATCCTATGATTAACCACTTTCATTTTCTCTTCTTCTTTAAAGGTGTTACTCAAAATGGATTTCCCTAGCTTTTCACAGCTTTCTAGACTCTGGCCCCAAATAAGACTATTTTTCCATCTCTTTTCTCTGGGGCCAGTCCCCATGTGTGTGGACACATTCGGGGGTAACTTCAGGGCTTCGGGGTCCCTATCTATCCCAGGGCCTCACCACTTGCTTCCTGAGGTTTAAAAGTCCTTTTTGGCGGGGACTTCCCTGTGGGTCCAGTGGTTAAGACTGCACACTTCCACTGCGGGGAGCACGGATTCAATCTCTGGTCAGGGAACTAAGATCCCGCATGCTGTGTGGTGAGGTCAGGAATAAACAAACACATCCTTATTGTTTATAAAGAAAGTCCTTCTTGGTGGAGCACTGCCTCTCAGGCTTCAGAGATGACTTAAAAAGGGACTCCACCTGGCCGAGGGATGAATTATCTATGGAGTGCCTACTGTATGTCTGGCAGTATAATTTTCACATGAAATAAAAATAGGGGGGAGGGTTTATTCAGAATGTATTAAGGATTTCAAAATATGAACAGCAGAGCATTAAACCAAGTGCAGGGCCCCCTGAGCACAAGGCCAACATGGCTGTGTGCAAGCTGGCTCTGCTCAAGTGTTTCAGGAGCCGGGCACACAAGGATGACAACGTAAACAAACACTCCTACCTTGTGGAGTTACATTCCAGCAAGAAGAGGGAGACGATACACAAAAAGATAGCAAAACGAAACTAGTAAGTTTCCCCTAAACAAAAACCTATAGAATGGTAGAAGATCATCTGTGCTATGGGGGACATAGATCAGGAAACTGGGGTAGGGGGAAGTCAGGGATCAGGGAAGGGGGTTATTTTCTGTTTTCATTAGGATGATCAGGAAAGACCTCACCAAGAAGGGGGATTTGTGTAAGGAGACAGGGGATGCTCCAAGCAGATACATAGGGGAAAGACTTCCAGGCAAACAGAGACTCTGATTGGGGGAGCAAGCTCCCTGTGGCAAAGGAAGAGCATATGGTGGGAGGGGAGTGAGAGGGGCAGAGCAGCTGCAGGTGACATCAGAGAGAAGACTCAAGGATTCCATCTGAGGCCGTGGCCATTATCCACGTGGCAGATGCAGGTAGCTTGAAGCAGGGAGGGATGGGGAGATTGTGAGAAGCGATCAGGCTGAGGATGCCTTTGGAGAGTAGAGCCCGAAAGGAGAAGCATCAGAAGGGAACAAAGTTTGGGGGGCATTTGAGGAGCTCAGTCTTGAACAAGCTTTGTCTGAGATGCCCCTTTGCTGTTGCAACAGAGGCACTCAGGGGGCAGCTGGAGATATGAATTTTGGAGTCAGGGGGTGGGGTCCAAGCGGGAGATGCCCACGTGGGCATCATCAGAGGTGACGTAGGACACAAGGGGAAGGACCCTCTGAGAACTTGGGCCCACCTGGATATGAGACACACACAGACGCTTCTAGCAGAACTGGGTGTTGGTGTGACGAGGGAAAAGAGACAAACACAGGAAAAGGATTGTTCAAAGTCAAGTGTCAGAAGGTAGGAAGTGGCCAGGTCCAAGCCTGGAGGAATGAGGATGAGGAAACAAGACAGACTGGCCGGAACCGGAAATGCTGAGCCCGAGAGGCCGAGCAGAGAGGGCACCCGGCGGCTCCCTGATCACTCAGGAGCCACCTCTCAACCAGCAGCAGGTCTGGTCCATGACAGCTCTGAAATGCCTGCCAGGTTGACCCCATCCTTTCCTTCTTTGTTACCAGCACCACAGGGAAAAACACAGAACTCACCTCTGCTCTAACTTGCCTCAGATGCTTCCTCTTCTCAAGAGTAGCTGGTCTTAGAGTATAAATCACATCTCACCCATCACCTGTTTATAACCTGCATTTATAAACTTCTCATTGCATTTCAGCTTTAGGCGAGTCCTTTTTTTTTTAACCCACAAATGCAATTTTTTTCTGGTTCTAAGCTCAACGTGATAATAATCAGATGTGACATTTTTCTTTCTGTAACATTTTTTATTTTGTATTGGTTTTTTGTTGTCCTTCAGTTGCTAAGTCATGTCCAACTCTTTGTGACCCCATGGACTGCAGCACACCAGGCTTCCCTATCCTACACTCTCTCCCTGAGTTTGCTCAAACTCATGGCCATTGAGTCGGTGATGCCATCCAACCATCTCATCCTCTGTTACTCCCTTCCCCTCCTGCCCTCAATCTTTCCTAGCATCAGGGTCTTTTCCAATGAGTTGGCTCTTTGCATCAGGTGGCCAAAGTATTGAAGCTTCAGCTTCAGTATCAGTCCTTCCAATGGATATTCAGAGTTGATTTCCTTGAGGATTGACTGGTTTGATCTCTTTGCTGTCCAAGGGACTTTCAAGAGTCTTCTCCAACACCAGAGTTCAAAAGCATCAATTCTTTGATGCTCAACCTTCTTGATGGTCCATTTCTCACATCCATACGTGACTGCTGGGAAAAACCATAGCTTTGACTATATCAACCTTTGTCAGCAAAGTGATGTCTCTGCTTTTTAACACACTGTCTAGGTTTGCCATAGCTTTTCTTCAAAGGAGCAAGCGTCTTTTAATTTCATGGCTGCAGTCACCATCTGCAGTGGTTTTGGAGCCCAAGAAAAGAAAGTCAGTCACTGTTTCCATTGTTTCCCCATCTATGTGCCATGGAATGATGGGACTGGATGCCATGCTCTTCTTTTTTTGAATGGTGAGTTTTAAGCCAACTTTTTCACTCTTCTCTTTCACCTTCATCAAGAGGCTGTTTAGCTCCTCTTCACTTTCTGCCACTAGGGTGGTATCATCTGCATATCTGAGGTTATTGATATTTCTCCTGGCAATCTTGATTCCAGCTTGAGCTTCATCCAGCCAGGCATTTCTCATGATGTACTCTGCATATAAGTTGAATAAAGAGGTTTAAATAAGCAGTTTAATATATTATGTAAATAATATATTATTTAATGTAATAATATATTAAATAGCTTAAATATAAGTTAAATATACAGCCTTGACATACTCCTTTCCCAATTTGGAACCAGTCTGTCATTCCATGTCCAGTTCTAACTGTTGCTTCTTGACCCGCTTCTATACAGGCTTCTTAGGAGGCAGGTCAGGTGGTCTGGTATTCCCATCTCTTGAAGAATTTTCCACAGTTTGTTGTGATCCACACAGTTAAAGGCTTTAGCATAGTCAATAAAGCAGAAGTAGATGTTTTTCTGGAATTCTCTTGCTTTTTCTATGATTCAATGGATGTTGGCAATTTGATCTCTGCCTTTTCTAAATCCAGTTTGAATATCTGGAAGTTCTCAGTTCACATACTGTTGAAGTCTAGCTTGAAGGATTTTGAGCATTATTTTGCTAGCATGCAAAATAAGTGCAACTGTATGGTAGATTGAACCTTCTTTGGCATTGCCTTTCTTTGGGACTGGGATGAAAACTGACCTTTTCCGGCCCTGTGGCCATTGCTGAGTTTTACAAAGTTGAAGGTATAATGAATGCAGCACTTTAACAGCATCATCTTTTAGGATTTGAAATAACTCAGCTGGAATTCCATCACCTCCACTAGCTTTGTTAGTAGTAATGCTTCCTCAGGCCCATTTGACTTCATACTCTAGGATGTCTGGCTCAATGCGAGTGATCACACCATTGTTAAGACCTTTTTTTGTACAGTTCTTCTATGTATTCTTGCCACCTCTTCTCGATCTCTTCTGCTCCTGTTAGGTCCATATCATTTCTGTCCTTTATTGAGCCCATCTTTGCATGAAATGTTCCCCTGGTATCTCCAGTTTTCTTGAAGAGATCTCTAGTGTTTCCCATTCTATTGTTTTCCTCTATTTCTTTGCATTGTTCACTTAAGAAGGCTTTCTTATCTCTCCTTGCTATTCTCTGGAACTCTGAATTCAGATGGATATCTCTTTCCTTTTCTCCTTTGCCTTTAGCTTCTCTTCTCAGTTATTTGTAAGGCCTCTTCAGACAATCATTTTGTTTTTTTGCATTTCTTTTTCTTGGGGATGGTTCTGATTACCGTCTCCTGTACAGTGTCATGAACCTCCATCCATAGCTCTTTAGGCACTCTGTCTATCAGATCTAATCCTTTGAATCTATTTGCACTTCCACTGTATAATCATAAGGGATTTGATCTAGGTCACATCTGAATGGTCTAGTGTTTCCCCCTAGTTTTTCAATGTAAGTCTGAATTTGACAATAAGGAGTTCATGATCTGAGCCACAGTCAGCTCCTGGTCTTGTTTTTTGCTGACTATTATAGAGCTTTTAGATCTTCGGCTGCAAAGAATATGATCAATCTGATTTCAGTGTTGGCCATCTGGTGATGTCCATGTGTAGAGTTTTCTCTTGTTGTTGGAAGAGGGTGTTTGCCATGACCAGTGTGTTCTCTTGGCAAAACCCTGTTAGCCTTTGCCTTTACTTCATTTTATACTCTAAAGCCAAACTTCCCTGTTACTCCAGGTTTCTCTTAAGCCTGGCTCATTGGCCAGACAGGAGAACATTCTTCACGCCTGGGATTCACGTCCTGGGGAGGTCCAGGCTTCTTCATATGACAGCTTCAGTGCTGACACACAGGTTTGGAATCAATCCCTCATGACAATCAGCTGCTTTAACCAAAGAAGCTGAGAATCACCAAACATTTAAGCTGAAAGCCATCTCTAAGATCAACCACTCAGATGAGGAAGAGAAACCGGGACTTCTGATGGAGGGATGGCAGTGCCCGTGTCAGGACCACAACAGGGTCCACCTGCGCTGGGGCTGGGTCAGCCTCTGCCATAAGGACCACTGGGCCGGGAGGCTACAGGCCCAATGCACAGGTGTCAACAAAGTGCATGGGATCCAGCCCTTCACACTGACAGCAGGGACTTGGGCATGAGACTCCAACCTCTAGGAGCCTAATGGCTGCAACTGCAAATGCTCATTGCAAGAGAAGGAAAACTTTTTCAGAAAAACAATCACAGCTTGACGTTCTGACTCCACCTTGATCCAGAACACAGCAGGAGGGAGTACTGAAAGATTTAATGTTTTGATTTCAGGGGATGGTGGATTTAGATGAGATCAATTTTTTTTCTTCTATTTTTGTTCCCCAACAACCTCCTGAATAAGTTGCTTCAACAAACTGTATCTCACATATACTGTATGTGTGTTTATTCAACAAATATTTATTGTGTTCCTACCATTCAGTCATTCCACAAACGTTTATTAGAGTCTTAGTCCATCCTAAAGGAAATCAGTCCTGAATATTTATTGGAAGGACTGATGCTGAAGCCGAAACTCTAATACTCTGGCCACCTGATGCGAAAAACTGGCTCATTGAAAAAGACCCTGATGCTGGGAAAGATTGAAGGCAGGAGGAGAAGGGGACAACAGAGGATGAGATGGCTGGATGGTATCACCAACGCGATGGACAGGAGTTTGAGTAAACTCCGGGAGTTGGTGATGGACAGGGAGGCCTGGCGTGCTGCAGTCCATAGGGTCGCAAAGAGTTGAACACAACTGAGCGACTGGACTGAACTGAACACTGAGTGAGGTGGTGTGCCAGTGATGGGTGAAGTGGGCGTGATTGGCGTTTTCCCCAGGCTCACCACCTGTGTCGCAGGTACTGGAGAGGGCTTGCCCTCTGTCTTAGCTCTCTCCTCTCACTCCCTCTACTCTCTTGCCTCCCTCCCTCCTTCTGTCCTTCCCTTCCTCCCCGTCACCCTTCCCAAACCCCATCACCCTGGGGATGTGATGCTATACCATGAATAGGAATGGATGGTGTTTCTTCCACTTTTACCTGCTCTTGCAGAATCTCCAACCTCTCTGCAAAGCCCACCTCCAGTAGTTTATTGATATACCACAGGAAGTATGACTTTTAGAAATTCTTCCCTGGCAGAATTTAACTCCTGTCTTGAGCCCCCATGATTCTATGTCATCTTAGGTTTCCAGGTTTTCCCTAGGGTTATATATGTCCCAAGGGGCTTTGACGGGCCAAGGTATGTCCGGGGGTCCCTCCAGTCCTTGCTGAATGTCCGTGGAGTTGTCCATGGTCACTGGTCCACACAGGTTGCCAAGGATCCCTCCCCTGCCGGAAGCTCTGTGTGGTCCATAAGCTCTGCGTTTCCCATCCACACTTGGCTGCACAGTAACCTGCCCCTGCTTCTCCCTTACGATGGGGCCAGGGCCCCTTCACCTGGCAGCCTTTCTCTCTTTGGGGTCTAGGCCCTGCTTGCTGGGTGGAACCTGAGCAAAGAGGCACAGGACTCCCCTGCTATCAGATCCACAGGGAGGTCAGTCCAGCACTTGCCCTGGGGTGGGGATAGAGGGTCCTTCTCACTGGGACCCACCAGCCCTTGAGGCCCATTGCTTCCCAGTGGTCCTCCCTCTCCTCTCACTCCAGGGGAACTTCACTTAAGCTGGAACATGTGTTCTCTGGGCACTCTGCAACCTGTCACCTAACAGTGATCTTGATCCTTTCCATGTCCCTTGTGTGAGTTGCTTAGTCGTATCCAACTCTTTACAACCCCATGGACTACAGCCCACCAGGCTCCTGCCCATGGAATTCTCCAGGCAAGAATACTGGAGTGGGTAGCCATTCCCTTCTCCAGGGGATCTTTCTGACCCAGGGACTGAACCCAGGTCTCCTGCATTGCAGGCAGACTCTTTACCATCTGAGCCACCAGGGAAGCCCTTGGAAACTTAAAACCTAGAAGACAGTCTATTATCACATCCCTTTGCTGAGGCAATGGGCATCAGATGGCTCGACTGCTCCCCATAAAGGTTTTAGGAAAGAAGAGGGGGTCACGGGTATAAGGAAACTGTGGCTAAGGCCAATTAAATATCAATAACATTATCTTCCTAGTGATACATATATGCTGCTGCTAAGTCACTTCAGTCGTGTCCGACTCTGTGTGACCCCACAGACGGCAGCCCAACAGGCTCCCCCGTCCCCGGGATTCTCCAGGCAAGAACGCTGGAGTGGGCAGCCATTTCCTTCTCCAATGCATGAAAGTGAAAAGTGAAAGGGAAGTTGCTCAGTCCTGTCCGACCCTCAGCGACCCCATGGACTGCAGCTTTCCAGGCTCCTCCATCCATGGGATTCTCCAGGCAAGCGTACTGGAGTGGGGTGCCATTGCCTTCTCCATATGTGGACAATACAAAATTCTATAAGTTTATAATTAGGTGGTTAGATCATTTCTAGATGATATCTGTTCATGGATGATGGATGATTTTTATTTTCTTTCTAAAAATTATGTGTATTTTAAATTTGTACACATTTTTGTTAGATGAATTTTCTCCATACCCTAGCTTTAAATACCATCTATAATGTGCTAATAATTCCAAGGTTTATATCTGTAGCCTAAACCCCTCCTCTGGGCTCCAATTGCAAAAGTGATGTCTTCCACTTGGAGGTCTCACAGGTGTTATCAATGTAAAAGTCTAAAATGGAAAATTTGAACCTGCTTTCTCCTGACTCTTGTCCCAAAATTTTATAAAGTGTACTTTTCTATGTCTTTCTCGTCTCAGTCAAAGGCACCCCCTAGTCTCTTAAGTTTTTTGAGTGATCCTTGGTCCCCACCCCAGATCTCCTATCCCTCCAAAACACGTTTCATATTTC
Source organism: Bos mutus (assembly GCF_027580195.1). Classification (NCBI taxonomy): domain Eukaryota; kingdom Metazoa; phylum Chordata; class Mammalia; order Artiodactyla; family Bovidae; genus Bos; species Bos mutus. The sequence goes on along the minus strand of NC_091617.1, from coordinate 838,966 downwards.
ACCTGCGTGGCCACCACTCCACTCCAAGCCAGTGTCATCTCCAACTTACGTGCTTGTGTGTGTGCTCAGTCGCTTCAGTCGTGTCCAACTCTTTGTGACCCCATGGACTGTGGCCAGCCAGGCCCCTCTGTCCATGGGATTCTCCAGGCAAGAACACTGGAGGGGGCTGCCGTGCCCTCCTCCAGGGGATCCTCCTGACCCAGGGATCGAACTGGCATCTCCTGCATCACAGGCAGATTCTTTACCACGGAGCCAGTGGGGAAGTCCCCTCCAACTTACATGACCATACAGATTTTTCCTCTTATGCTGGGTATAGTTTTTTTCATTGATTACTGGAGAGACTGGGTGGTCATTAACCAAGCCTGAATAAACAGACCCTTGAAGTTTCTCACACTGGGGCACACTGAAGAGTCATGAGAGAATCAGTGTTGTTGCAAACCAGCACCTACCATGGCAAATGCCTTTGTGACTTTCCATTTCTGGCTCATGTTAGAATACCCATTTTACTTTCTCTGAATCTTGCTGGACATGACATGCCTCTTCTGATCAAGTCGCCAGGTGGGTCCTGCTGGCTCAGCTTCAGCTGAGGATGGCTGCTGGCCTGATCTTTGAGGTCTGTCCAAGGCTCCTTGGGGCTTCCCTGGTGGCTCATCGAAAAAGAATCCACCTGCAATGCAGGAGATGCGGGAGATGCAGGTTCGACCTGAGTCAGGAAGATGCCCTGGAGGAGGGCATGGTAACCCACTCCAGTGTTCTTGCTAGGAAAATCACATGGACAGAGGAGCCTGGCAGACTACAGTGTTGCAAAGAGTTGAACACGAATGAAGCAACTAAACACATGCATACATGCACAAAAGGCTCCTCGAAGTCAATGACTCGAACCCAAGCTTAGGTTGTTGCAAGTACACTTCTGATTTGATGACAGTCCAGCCACTTTTTTTCACATGAAAGTATTCATCATTCTTTCATTCTCATTCTTTCTTACACTTTAAACCTTCCATGTGGAGTTATTTTCCTTTTCCTTTCAGATGGTGGTCTGCCGGTGGTGAATGCTTTTTTGCATTTTTTTCTTATCCCCAAATGTCTGAATTTCACTTTAATTCTTGAGGGATATTTTCCATGGGTAGAGGATTTAGCGTTTTTCTCTTGGTAAATCAAAGACATCGTTGCACAGTGTTCTAGCTTTCATTGTGTTTTAAGGAGTCAGTTGAATGTTTATCCTGATGGCTCAGATGGTAAAGAATCTGCCTGCAATGCAGGAGACTCAGGTTCAATCCCTGGACTGGGGAGATGCCCTGGAGAAGGGAATGGCTACCCACTCCGGTATTCTTGCCTGGAGAATCCCATGGACAGAGGAGGCTGGTAGGCTAACAGTCCGTGGGTCATAAAGAGTGGGGTCAAGACTAAGCAATGAACACTTTCACACTTGCTTCTTTTAATGGTTTTTCTCTTCCTTAGATTAGTGGAGGGGAATACATTTAATTGCTTGCAGTGGTTGTGTTATAGTAGTGCAATTATGGAATTATAGATGACTTATTTAAAGGCAAGCTCCTTTTTTTCTCAGGCTGCTTTAAGATTTTCTTTTCCCGTCTCTTTTTCTCTTTTCCGAATATAAGGGTATCTTTTTTATTGTCTTGCTGGGAGTTCGTTGGTCTCGATTCTGTGGGTGAGTGTCATCAGTTTGGGATAATCATCTATCAGCCTATATTTAAATATTTCTTTCTATGCCTTTCTCTCTTTTTACTCCAACTGATACTTACATTAAATGTTTATTAAATCTACTCACAGTGAAAGACTAGAGATCTCTTCAAGAAAATGAGATTTACCAAGGGAACATTTCATGCAAAGATGGGCACAATAAAACATAAATGATATGGACCTAACAGAAGCAGAAGATATTAAGAAGAGGTGGCAAGAATACACAGAGTTCAGTTCAGTTCAGCTGCTCAGTCATGTCCGACACTGCAACCCCATGGACTGCAGCACACCAGGCCTCCTTGTCTATCACCAACTCCTGAAGCTTACTCAAAATCATGTCCAGTGAGTTGGTGATGCCATCCAACCATCTCATCCTCTGTTGTCCCCTTCTCCTCCTGTCTTCAATCTTTCCCAGCATCAGGGTCTTGTCTAGTGAGTCAGTTCTTCGCATTAGGTGGTCAAAGTATTGGAGTTTCAGCTTCAGCATCAGTCCTTCCAATGAATATTCAGGACTGATCTCCTTTAGGATGGACTGGTTGGATCTCCTTGCAGTTCAAGGGACTCTTAAGAGTCTTCTCCAACACCACAGTTCAGAAGCATCAATTCTTTGGCGCTCAGCTTTCTTTATAGTCCAACTCTCACATCCATACATGACTACTGGAAAAACCATAGCTTTGACTAGATGGACCTTTGTTGGCAAAGTAATGTCTCTGCTTTTTAATATGCTGTCTAGGTTGGTCAGAACTTTTCTTCCAAGGAGTAAGCATCTTTTAATTTCATGGCTGCAGTCACCATCTGCAGTGATTTTGGAGCCCAAAAGAATGAAGTCTGGCGCTGTTTCCACTATTTCCCCATCTATTTGCCATGAAGTGATGGGACCAGATGCCATGATCTTCGTTTTCTGAATGTTGAGATTTAAGCCAACTTTTAACTCTCCTTTCACTTTCATCAAAAGGCTCTTTAGTTCTTCTTCACTTTCTGCCATAAAGGTGGTGTCATCTGCAAATCTGAGGTTATTGATATTTCTCCCAGTTAGCCTTGTCTAACTTAATGAAATGGTGAGCGATGCTGTGTAGGGCCATCCAAGACAGACGGGTCATGGTGGAGAGTTCTGACAAAACGTGGTCCACTTGAGGAAGGAATGGCAAATCACTTCAGTATTCTTGCCTTGAGACAATATGGCAGGACATTTGGAAAACTCAGCAGTAACCTCAGAATACACAGAAGAACTATATAAAAAAGATCTTCATGACCCAAATAATCACAATGGTATGATCACTCACCTAGAGCCAGATATCCTGGAATGCAAAGTCAAGTGGGCCTTAGGAAGTATCACTAAGAACAAAGCTAGTGGGTGTGATGGAATTCCATTTGAGGTATTTCAAATCCTCAAAGATGATGTTGTGAAAGTGTTGCACTCAATATGCCAACAAATTTGGAAAACTCAGCAGTGGCCACAGGACTGGAAAAGATCAGTTTTCATTCCAATCCCAAAGAAAGGCAATGCCAAAGAATGCTCAAACTACTGCACAATTGCACTCATCTCACACGCTAGTAAAGAAATGCTCAAAATTCTCCAAGTCAGGCTTCAACATGTATGTGAACTGTGAACTTCCAGATGTTCAAGCTGGTTTTAGAAGAGGCAGAGGAACCAGAGATCAAATTGCCAACATCCACTGGATCATCAAAAAAGCAAGAGAGTTCCAGAGAAACATCTATTTTGCTTTATTGACTATGCCAAAGCCCTTGTCTACGTGGATCACAACAAACTGTGGAAAATTCTTCAAGAGATGGGAATACCTGACAGTGGAAACAGTGACTGACTTTATTTATTTATTTTTTGGCTCTAAAATCACTGCAGATGGTGATTTTAGCCATGAAATTAAAGGATGCTTACTCCTTGGAAGAAAGGTTATGACCAACCTAGACAGCATATTAAAAAGCAGAGACATTACTTTGTCAACAAAGGTCTGTCTAGTCAAGGCTATGGTTTTACCACTAGTCATGTATGGATGTGAGAGTTGGACTGTGAAGAAAGCTGAGCAGCAAAGAATTGATACTTTTGAACTGTGGTTTTGGAGACGACTCTTGAGAGTCCCTTGGACTGCAAGGAGATCCAACCAGTCCATCCTAAAGGAGATCAGTCCTGAATATTCATTGGAAGGAATGATGCTGAGGTTGAAACTCCAATACTTTGGGCACCGAGATGAAGAACTGACTCATTGGAAAAGACCCTGATGCTGGAAAAGATTGAAGGCTGGATAAGAAGGGGACGACAGAGGATGAGATGGTTGGATGGCATCACTGACTCAATGGGCGTGAGCTTGAGTTAGCTCCAGGAGTTGGTGATAGATAGGGAGGCCTGGCGTGCTGCAGTCCATGGGGTTGCAAAGAGTTGGACACGACACAGCAATTGAACTGACCTGAACTTTTTAATCATTTTGTCTTTCCAGAATATAATTTTGATAGCTTTTTCTGCTTTAGTCTTGGGAAACAAATTCTCTCTGCAGTTGTGTCTAAAAGTGTCATTAAAATCATCTACTAGGGGACTTCCCTGGTGGCCCAGGGGTTAAGATTCTCTGGTCCTCTGCAAGGGACTTGGGTTCAATCTCTGGTCAGGGAACTAAGATTCTGCATGCTGCTTGGTATCGCCAAAAATAAAAGTTAAAAAACTTTGCCCATTAACATCCTCAGGTGAGTAATCATTACAAAAATCATTAAAAAAAATCATCCTCTAATCTTTAATTCTAACTAATGTATGTTTCACAACTAGAAATTCTTTTTAATATCAATTGTGATACTTTTGGGGGGTTCCCTGGTGGCTTAGGTGGCAAAGAATCTCCCCGGTATGCAGAGGGCCTGGGTTCGATCCCTGGGTTAGGAAGATCCCCTGGAGAAGGATCTTTTTTTATCATTTTCAGTTTTTTGCTAAAATTGTCAATCTTGTTGATTATTTCTTAGACAGAATTGACTGAGTCTGTGTCTAGTAATTGAAGGATCTGAAATCTTTGTGTTTCTTTTGTCTGTTGGCTTTCACCCACGATGCCACCTTTTCTTGTTGCCTGGTTGCCTTTGAATATAACCAGCTCCAGTTTTCTCCTGAGTGTGCCCAGAAGGCCCACAGCAAGCGTTCATGAAAGTAACCTGTCCACCTTTCAGCAGTGTTCCACGTGGTCCTCCTCTCCTGCTCAGTTACATTCAAGGATCTGCAGAGCTGGGTGAAATCACCTCATTTTTGCCTTCAGTGGAAGTTGCCTCCCACAGGTCATTGCCACTTCCCCACACAACCAATGCCTCTCTCGCTTATTTTGCTCGGAGGGCCAGAGCGACTCTGCATCCGCTGCGGTTCTCAGGAAACTGCGGGGCTGGGCTCTCTGTGCAACAGCGCTGGGGGGTGGGGAGCCAGTGATGGGCCCCTCAGTTGCTTGGGTTGGCTTTTTAATATTTGGGGTAAAACAACTCCTGCGATGTTCACTTGTCTTCCGCTGGCTACCTCCCACGGGGATACATTCCGGCGGCAGGGATCAGAGTAGACTGTAAATACAACAGCCCCTCCCGCCCGCTGATGACGGTTGTTGTTTTCAGCCTTCAGCCCAGCTTGTCAGCCTAACTTTCCGTTCCTTTCAGCTTGACACTTCGACAGCTTGGTACACGCAGATTAGCGTCTGGGAGGGGGTGCGGCAGGTGGGGGTGTGGAATGTTACCTCACACGCTGCCAGGCATGCTCAGACACGTGGAACACCCAAGAGGCGGAGGTTGGGGGCCGGGGGTAGCGCTAGGGGTGGGAGGATTAAGGAGGCGAGAGCCGCAGAGCCTGCTTCGTAAATGACCAGAACTTGACACACACGCGCGGGCCCCCCCACACTCACACACGCACACGCACACGCACACACTCACACATGTGTACACACTCACATGCGCACACACATGCGTGCACGCACACACACTTTCACACACTCACACATGCGCACACACTCTCACACATGCATATACACACACCCTCTCACACGCACACACTCTCACACATGCACACACTCTCACACATGCACATACACTCACACGCACATACACACTCACACTCACACACATATACTCTCACACATGCACACCACACACACTCTCTCTCACACATGCACACACACATGCACACACACGCACACACACACACTCACACATGCATGCACGCGCGCGCGCACACACACACACGCTCACCTATTTTTGGCCTAAGTGCCTCAGGGCTTTTCTTGGGGAAAGCACATGCACTCTTTCCCTCCCCAGGTTCCACCTGGTAAATTTCCTACAGCCCCGCTGTGGAAGTCTCCGCTGCCCTCCTCCCAGCCCGAGCCCAGTGCCCAGAGCGGAGCGCCTGGCCTGCCCGCCCACTTCCTGTTTCACTGTTTCACCTCAATGGACGGAGTCTGCTGGGAGCCTGTGGGGAGGGCTCGAGCCCCAGGAGTACCCCACCCTCCTAGGCGGGGGCACTCTATGTCCCGTCCCAGGCACTGCTCCCAGAACAGCGTCACCCTCTGTATCCCTCCCTTGAGACCCACTCCTGGCCGCCCTGAAAATAGAGTTTATTCCATTTTCATTGAGGAGAGGGGACTCCACCATCCTCATACCATCTGATTCGCCTGAAGAGTCACATCTTCCACCCTCATGAAAAACACAGCAGCTTGTCACAATGAGTGATGTTACCGTGAATAATGCAGTTTTGAGTTGAAGCTTCTTCTTTTCCAAGAATCAGTAAATTTCCCTTTTCCTCTGCATTTCCTCCTCTCCCCCATGACATCTAGGTTTAACAAGTCATGAGTTATTGTGGTTTTACTCTTGGGGAGAATTGTTTTTTTTTTTTTTTTCCTACTGTTAACTGCATTGCCAACTGATGAAAACATTTAAAAGGAGCATTGAGTAAGGTTCCCTGAGCTATACAAGTAGGTTCTCATTGCTTATCTATTTTACGCATGGTGTCAATAGAGTATATACGTCAATCCCAGCCTCCCGATTCATCCCACCTCCCCTTTCCCCTTTGGTGTCCATACGTTTGATCTCTATGTCTGTGTCTCTATTTCTGTTTTGCAAACATTTACAGTAGCCAGAGCATGGAAGCAACCTAAATGCCCATCAACGGGGGAACTGATAAAGAAGATGTGGCACATATAGACAATGGAATATTACTCAGCTATAAAAAGGAACAAAATTGAGTCATTTGTAGAGATGTGGATGGACCTAGAGACTGTCACACAGAGTGAAGTAAGTCAGAGACAGAAAAACAAATATCATATATTAATGCACAGACTTGGAATCTAGAAAAATGGTATAGATGATCTTTCGCTGTCCTAAGTGGTATGAGATGGTATCTCACTGTGGCTTTGATCTTCAGGTGTTGGATTTTATTCTAAGGGTGGCAGGGAGCATTGGGAGGATGAGAAGCAGGATTGAGGGTAGGTGAACAGGATGCTCAAGTTCAAAGGGACCTCACTGGCTGCTGTGTGGCAAACAGATGGTAGGAGACTCCAGCGGTGAATTGGGAGGTGCTGATAGCTTGGATAAGGATGAGAACAGAGGAGGTGGGGAGAAGTTGTCAGATACGGGTATACTGTGAAGGTAGTACAGAGTTGACAGTTTTTGCAGATGGATTGAACATGGAGTTTGAGAAAAAGAAAGGAGTCAAAGATGACTACAGAGTTTTGGCCTGATAGGCAGTGGTAACCCCATTAACTGAGACGGGAGCCAGAGGGATGAGATAAATTTCAAGTGGGGAGGGAAATAAAAAGTTGCATCTAGAATGTTACATTTGGGAAGTCTAATGCATATTAGACATCCAAGAGGGCATGGATTGGGGCCTTTAAAGCTCAGAGAGAAGGCTGGGTAAAAGATAGGGATCAGATTTGTGCATTGTTCATTGGAAGCACTGATGTTGAAGCTGAAACTCCAATACTTTGGCCACCTGATGTGAAGAACTGACTCATTTGAAAAGACCCTGATGCTGGGAAAGATTGAAAGCGGGAGGAGAAGGGGATGACAGAGGATGAGATGGTTGGATGGCATTACCAACTCAATGGACATGAGTTTGAGTAAACTCTGGGAGTTAGTGATGGACAAGGAGGCCTGTGGCGTGCTGCAGCCCATGGGGTCACAAAGAGTCGGACATGACTGAGAAACTGAACTGAACTGATACATATTTAGCTTCTCCTTGCAGTGGCTGCTCTTGCTCGGCTTTAGAGCTTGCCAACTCAATAGTTGTGGTACACGGCCTAGTTGCCCTGAGGCATGTGCAGTCTCCCAAACCACATGGGACCCAAGGAGGTTGTCTAGGTCAGGGGTCAGCAAACTACCACCCATGAGCCAAATCCAGCCTGCTGCCTCTTTTTGTACCAAGGGCTAGCTAAGAGCGGTTTTTACATTTTTGAATGTTATGGAAAAAAAATGTTGAAAAGAATCAACTTTTTGACACATGAAAATTATATGAAATTCAAATGGCAGTGTTCACCAATAAAGTTTTCTAGGTACCCAGCTGTGCCCATTGGTTGATGTATCATCTGTGGCTACTTTGGTGGCCTAGGGACTGAGTGAGAGAGGGAAGACAGAGAAGAGGCGCGGGGGCTGAGGCCTGGGCAGTGCCTGTCAAGGGTCAGCCACTGCCCCTGCGAGTCCAGGGGACCAGCAAGCCAGGGTTGCTCACCTCCTGCATTCAGGCCTACTTAGCATCTCCTGGATGGCTGAGGTCAGAGCGTCCACGAGAAGCACTCAGACGGTAGACTCCGCCTGCCGTGCAGGTGACCCAGGTTCGATCCCTGGGTTGGGAAGAACCCCTGGAGAAGGGCATGGCTACCCACTATAGTATTCTTGCCTGGAGAGTCCCATGGACAGAGGAGCCTGATGGGCTACAGTCCATGGGGTCACCAAGAGCCAGACATGACTGAGTGACTTAACATTTTCACTTCCACGTGAAATGACTGGCGTCCTGCCTTGTTTTCCTCTGTAGGCTGCTGTAACAAATGACCACAAACAGCATAACTTTAATATCTGTTCTCTCACCTTTTCAGAACATGTAAGTCTGAAATGGAGGGATTGGCAGGTCCGCAGGAGGATCCAGCTTGCTTCTTTGTGGCTTCTGACACCCCATCTTAAGCATCCTTTGGCTTATAATTGCCTCACTACAGTCTGGTTCTGTTCTCACACACCTTCTCCCCTGTGTCTCGACATCATCATGTTCTTAGAAGGACATAAGTCACTGGATTAGGCCCCTTCTTATCCAGTGTGACCTCCAACTCGATCACATCTTCAAAGACCTGATTTCCAAACAAGGCCACACTCACAGGCATTGGGGTGAGAACTTCAGCACACCCTTTGGGACACACTGTTCTATCCATGACACTTGCACACACAAAGATCACGTGGGTTGATCGAAGCGTGCCTGAGTTCTTGAGATGTTTTTTAAAAGGACACAGCCAGGACTTCCCTGGTGGTCCAGCAGTTAAGAATCCACCTGCCAGTACAGGGGACACGGGTTCGATCCCTGGTCCAGGAAGATCCCACATGCTGCGGGGCAGCTAAGACTATGCACCACAGCTCCCGAAGCCGGCAAGCCCTACAGCCCATTCTCCTAATAAGACAAGCCTCTGCAAGGAGAAGCCCACTCCCTGCAACTAGAGAAATTAGAGAAATTTCACGGCAATTAGAGAAAGCCCGTGCACAGCAATGAAGACCCAGCGCAGCCAAAATCAAAAGCGAAAAAAAAAGAAGGACACAGCCAGGAGACTGATCTTGGGGAGGAAAAAAGAAAAAAAAATTCCTTTATTGGTTTTATGATCTTCATGCCTTTGGGTGGAGTGGCTGCCTCCCCATGGGCAGAATTTGGGCAGGAGAAGAACACAAACATCTCTGATGTCATTGTGAGCTCAGGCAACCCACTGTGGAGTTTCTTGAGTTTCAGGTAGAGGTTCTCTGCCAGGAATTTCAAGTCTCAGGCCTGAGATGCCACAGGAAAAGGCAGCGAGGAGACTGGGGGGGAAGGAGCCCTGGACCCAGAGACTAGGGGCTGTCATCCTGAGGCTGCGTGACCTTCAGCAAGTCACTGTTGCTGCTCCCCTTGGACCTCAGCTCCTTCTGCAGGAAGGAAGTGACCACGGCCCCATCTCTCCTCTCTCGGTGTCACCATGAGGATGAGCGGAAATCTGAGCCCTGGACGCAGCACGCACTTCGCAAAGTGTTGTTTCCAGATGAAGCAAACCTGACATCATAGCATGACTAAAAGCCTGACACTTAGCATCTCATCTGTAGTGGATCAAGTTTCTTTCCAATAAATCAAATTTTGCGAACTCGAAAAATTGCCAGATAACTTGTTTTTCCTCCAGCCTCCCTTTTCCTCTCCAGTTGTAGTAAAATAGACATAACAGAAACTTTACCTTTTTAACCATTTCAAAGTGTACAATGCAGTGGCCTTAAGTACATTCTAGTTCCAGAATATTTCATCATCCCAAACAGAAGCCTTGTTTCTGCCAAGCAGTAACTCACCGTTTCTGCTCAGCCCCACCCCCTGCCCCTGGCAATCACAAATCTGCTTTCTGTATCTATGGATTTACCTATTCTGGACATTTCCTTTACATGGATGCACCCAACATGTGGCCTTTTGTGTCTGGGTTTTTTACGTAGCATAATGGTTCCAAGACTCACTCATGCTGTAGCATGTGTGTTTCATTTTGTATGTCTGAATAATACTCCATTGTGTAAATACGCTGCATTTTGCTTATCTGTTCATTCGCTGATGGACCTTTGGATTGTTCTGCCTTTTGGCTCTTATGAGTACTGCTCCTACAAACATTGCTGTATACATTTTTGCTGGAACACTTGCTTTCAAGTTCTTTTGGGTACATACCTAGGAGCGGAATTGTTGGGTCACCGGGGCTTCTCCTAAGGGCAGAAACAGTGCTGGTAGGCATCCTTCTTTGGGGGCCTCCCAGGTAGCGCTCGTGGTAAAGAACCCGCCTGCCAGTGCAGGAGACACAAGAGACACGGGTTCGATCCCTGGGTCGGGAAGATCCCCTGGAAGAGGAAATGGCAACCACTCCAATATTCTTGCCTGGAAAATCCCATGGATAGAGGAGTCTGGCAAGCTACAGTCCTTGGGGCCACGAAGAGTTGGACAGGACTGAGCGGCTGGCATATATATATGTTTGATTTGTGGTGGAACTGCCAGATTGTTCTTCATAGTGGCTGCACCATTTTGCACTTCCATCAGCATGTATAAGGATTTCGGTTTCTCCCAGATAATGTCTGAACACCTGGTTTGTTAAATGCAATAATGCCTCCTGAACAAGCCAGCTGCTTGTTTTTCTCTGTCTTTCCTGCATGATTGGAGGCCCTGGGGGTAGCCAGTGGTACCCCCACTCTGGTCCCCTCGGGGACCTCTCCTGGTAGGTCACTCATGGCCATCATTCATGCAGATCTTCCAGAACCAGAGAGCTGACCCTAGAGTGAGGATATGGGTCAGCTGACTAGAACCTCTGCAGTACTCATGGGGCAGAGGACAGGCCTGTCAGCATGGGATGGTCCCCTGGTCTTGGACTTGATCTTAATCAAGTCCCTCTTCCTGGCTGCCTGGCCCTGCTGGCTGAAGAGTCAAGCTTAGGGGACCTGTTCACTCCCAGTTCAAATCTCCTGACAACTCCTTACTCTGCTGTAATGGGTCTGCTGGCCCCTTCAGGCTACCTCTTGTCCTGAACCCTTTCTTCTCCTGCCCTTATTCTCCAGCCCCTTATTCTTCCAGTGCGCCATGGGCTGGCTCTTACAGCTCTTTGATCCTCAGAGAACATTCTACTGTCTCTTAGGGGAGCAGAAAAGGCATTTCAGTTTATTTATTTACTTTTTACTTTATTAAATTTTTTTAAAATTTTATTTAAATTTATTTATTTATTTTAATTGGAGGCTAATTACAATATTGTAGTGGTTTTTGCCATACATTGACATGAATCAGCCATGGGTGTACATGTGTTTCCCATCCTGAACCCCACTCCCACCTCCCTCCCAAGGCATCTCAGTTTAGATCCAGACACACACCATGAACTCATAATAACTCACATGGAACTCACAATAACATTGATATACAACCAAATGGGTTGAGTTACGTAGGTAAATGTATTATTTATGCTCAGTGTTCTAGAGGGATGCGAAGAATGTGGGGTCAAAGGATCCCTTGGTCTGACAGTGTGAACCTGTCACCTCTCCACTTCTCTTATTTTTGGGGTAAAACCCCCATGGAACTATGCCCCCAGGGCACCATGAGGGAGTCGATGAGAAGAATCCTTTCACACGGCAGACTTTTAATTTCCTGGATGGATTGGAGCCATGTCTTTTTCTCTTTTTGGCTGCACCAAATGGCCTTGTAGGATCTTAGTTCCCGGACCAGGGATCCAACCTGTGCCCCCTCCATTGGAAGCGTGGAGTCTGAACCACTGGACTGCCAGTGAAGTCCTTGGAGCCATCTCTGACCAAGGCTTTTTTTTCCTTGGATGACCAAACAGCCTGCTGTATGTTCCTGCTGGGATGTCCTTTGAAGAACATTTTGGAAGTGAAGGGAGGCCTGGCTGGAAGCAGCTGCAGGAGGAAGTTTGAGGAGGCCATATGTCGGAGGAGAGAATGGTCTCAGCCCAGGGAATGCAGCAGGAGAGTGTTTCTGGAGCCTGGATGCATTCCACTTTGGTTTTTAGTTCTAACCAAGCTATTTACGGGAAACGATGTTTGCAAAAAACAAAGTTGCCCCTGGCCCTGCCGCACCCCGGTCACTCCGGCAAGCCATCCCCACCGGCCGGGGAAGGTCCAAGATATGCAGGCGCATGAGCCGCCCCACTGGGCACATGAGGGCGCATAATTTTCGCGGGCCCCTGCTCCGCGGCTCTGGTGAGAGCCCGGCTGTGTGTTCAGGACTCAGCCTCCAGGCCTGGCTTTTGGCCTTGGCCTCACCTCCCGGGGGGTGGGGGGTGTCTGTGCGGGACTCAGGATTGATTCCACAGGCAGCGGACACGTCGCCAGTGTCTGCGCTTCCTGTCCCCGTGAGTCTGTTTCTGTCTCCCACGCTGTGCCGGAGGCCTGGCGCGCACAGTACTTTATATTTGGAGATAACGCATCTGGGGAAGCGAGGGACATCAACAGTGGAAGGGTCAGTGGCATCTTTGCTTTTACTGTGTGTGTGTGCTTTTGTCCTGCCAACATTTTTTTCCAGCCAAAGAAGACAGAGGTCTGTTTTGTGCTGCAGGGCCCAGAACTGAACTGCTTACTAAGAAAGTGTCCACTCACCTCTGTTCTCCAGGCTGAGGCTGGGCACAGGGTCTCAGGGGCAGGAGGAGAGGAGGAAGAAATGGAGGGGCTCCTTGGAAGGACTGGTGTGTCTTCCTGCTCCCTCTTCCCTTCCCTGCGCTGGGCTGATGGGAAGAGGAAGAGAAGGAGCCTGTGGCCCTGGGGGAAGGGGTGCACAGGAGGAGGGGCTGGAGGGGAGCCTGTGGTTCCTCCCAGCTCGACCTGCTACCAGGGCGCCTCCCTGCTGCTGCTCCCCTAGAACACACCCTACACACACATCACACCACACACACATCACACCACACACATCACACCACACACACACCCCCTACACACACATCACACCACACACACACCCCTTACACACATATCACACCACACACACACCCTTACACACACATCACACCACACACACACCCCTTACACACACATCACACCACACACACACCCTTACACACACATCACACCACACACACACCCCTACACACACATCACACCACACACACACCCCTTACACACACATCATACCACACACACACCCCTACACACATACATCACACCTTACATACCTAATATCCTCTACACACACATCACATCATGCCACAAACATACCAACTCCCCACACCACACCACTCATATACCAACACCAGACACACATATGCACACACCACACGTACATCGCACCACACACCCAATACCACCCGCACACCAAACACACACCTCACACACACATACATCACGTACCAGCACCCCCTCCAACACACACACCCAATACACCCCTCATACACATCCCCATACTACAAACACACGCCTCACATCACACCACATCTAACTCTCTTACTTTTCCTTAATCTTTGTTTGTTAATGTTCAGTTGCTAAATCATTTCCAACTCTTTGTGACCTCACGAACTGCAACACGCCAGGCTCCTTTGTCCTTCACTATCTCCCAGAGTTTGCTCAAATCAGTGGTGCTATCTAACCGTCTCATCCTCTGTGCCCCTTCCTCCTCCTGCCTTCAATCTTTCCCAGCATTAGGGTCTTTTCAAATGAGTCAGTTCTTCGCATCAGGTGGCCAAATGATTGGAGCTTCAGCTTCATCATCAGTCCTTCCAATGCATATTCAGAGTTGATTTTCTTGAGGATTGACTGGTTTGACCCCCTTGTAGTCCAAGGGACTCTCAAGAGTCTTCTCCAACACCACAGTTCAAAAGCATCAATTCTTTGGTGCTCAGCCTTTTTTGTGGTCCAGCTCGCACATCTATACATGACTACTGGAAAAAACACAGCTTTGATTATATGGACCTTTGTTGGCAAAGTGATGTCTCTGCTTCTAGTTGTCTAGATTTGTCATAACTTTCCTTCCAAGGAGAGAGTGTCTTTAATTTCATATCTGCAGTCACCATCTGCAGTGATTTTGGAGCCCAAGAAAATAAAAATTTTTACTGCTTTCACTTTTCCCCCTTGTATTTGTCATAAAGTGATGGGACCAGATGCCATGATCTTAGTTTCCTTACTGTTGAGTTCCAAGCCAGCTTTTTCACTCTCCTTTTTCACCCTCATCAAGAGGCTCTTTAGTTCCTCTTCACTTTCTGCCATTAGAGTTGTATCATCTGCATATCTGAAGTTGTTGATATTTCTCCTGGAAATCTTGATTCCAGTTTGTGATTCATCCAGCCTGGCATTTTGCATGATGTACTCTGCATTTAAGTTAACTAAGCAAGGTGGCAATGTACAGCCTTGCCATACTCCTTTCCCAATTTTGAACCACTTAATTGTTCCACGTCCAGTTCTAACTGTTGCTTCTTGTCCTACATACAGTTTTCTCAGGAGACAGGTGAGATGGTTTGGTATTCTCATCTCTTCAAGAATTTCTCACAGCTTGTGATCCATACAGTCAAAGGCTTTAGTGTGGTCAATGAAGCAGAAGTGGATGTTTTTCTGGAATTCCCTTGCTTTCTCTATAATTCAAGGGATATGATCTCTGGTTCCTCTGCTTTTTCTAAACCTAGCTTGCACATCTAAAAGTTCTTGGTCCATGTACTGCTGAAGCCAGCTTTAAGGATTTCCTTACTGGCATGTGAAATGAGTGCAAATGTACAGTAGTTTGAACATTCTTTGGCTTTGTCCTTGTTTGGGATTGGGATGAAAACTGACTTTTTCCAGTCCTGTGGTCATTGCTTAGTTTTCCAAATTTGCTGGCATATTAAGTGCATCACTTTAACAGCATCATCTTTTAGGATTTGAAATAGCTCAGCTGGAATTCTATCACCTCCACTAGATTATTAGTAATGCTTCCTAAGGCCCACTTGACTTCATACTCCAGGATGTCTGCTCTAGGTGAGTGACCATACTATCATGGTTATCCAGGTTATTAAGACCGTTTTCTGTATAGTTCTTCTGTGTATTCTTTGTATTCTTGCCACCTCTTCTTGATATCTTATGCTTCTGTTAGGTCCTTACTGTTTCTGTCCTTTATCATGCCAATCCTTGCATGAAATGTTCCCTTGACATCTCCAGTTCTCCTGAAGAGATCCCTTGTCCCTTCTACTCTGTTGTTTTCTTAAACCTCTTTAAAATGTTCATGTAAGAGTGGCAGCCAGACACTTTGCAGCAAGAGTATTTGTTCAGTCATGTCCAACTCTTCGTGATCCCATGGACTGTAGCCCACCAGGCTCCTCTGTCCGCGGAATTTTCCAGGCAAGAATACTGGAGTGGGTTGCCATTTCCTACTGCATGGGATCGTCCCGACTCAGGGATCGAACCCACGTCTCCTGCATTGGCAGGCAGATACTTTACCATTAAGCTATCAGGGCCTTCTTATCTCTCATTGTTATTCTCTGGAACTCTGCATTCAGTTGGAGAATGAATGTTTGTTCAGTTCAGTTCAGTTCAGTCACTCAGTCGTGTCTCTTTGTGACCCCATGAATTGCAGCACGCCAGGCCTCCCTGTCCATCACCAACTCCCGGAGTTTACTCAGACTCATGTCCATCGAGTCAGTGATGCCATCCAGCCATCTCATCCTCTGTCATTCCCTTTTCCTCCTGCCCCCAATCCCTCCCAGCAACAGAGTCTTTTCCAATGAGTCAACTCTTGACATGAGGTGGCCAAAGTACTGGAGTTTCAGCTTTAGCATCATTCCTTCCAAAGAACAGCCAGGGCTGATCTCCTTCAGAATGGACTGGCTGGATCTCCTTACAGTCCAAGAGACTCTCAAGAGTCTTCTCCAACACCACAGTTCAAAAGCATCAATTCTTCACCGCTCAGCTTTCTTCACAGTCCAACTCTCACATCCATACATGACCACTGGGAAAACCATAGCCTTGACTAGATGGACCTTTGTTGGCAGAGTAATGTCTCTGCTTTTGAATATGCTATCTAGGTTGGTCATAACTTTCCTTTCGAGGAGTAAGCGTCTTTTAATTTCATGGCTGCAGTCACCATCTGCAGTGATTTTGGAGCCCCAAAAAATAAAGTCTGACACTGTTTCCACTGTTTCCCCATCTATTTCCCATGAAGTGATGGGACAATATGCCATGATCTTCATTTTCTGAATGTTGAGCTTTAAGCCAACTTTTTCACTCTCCTCTTTCACTTTCATCAAGAGGCTTTTTAGTTCCTCTTCACTTTCTGCCATAAGGGTGGTGTCATCTGCATATCTGAGGTTATTGATATTTCGCCCAGCAATCTTGATTCCAACTTGTGCTTCTTCCAGCCCAGCATTTTTCATGATGTACTCTACATATAAGTTAAATAAGCAGGGTGACAATATACAGCCTTGACGTACTCCTTTTCCTATTTGGAACCAGTCTGTTGTTCCATGTCCAGTTCTAACTGTTGCTTCCTGACAGTTAGATTTCTCAAGAGGCAGGTCAAGTGGTCTGGTATTCCCATCTCTTTCAGAAGTTTCTACAGTTTTGTGATCCACAAAGTCAAAGGCTTTGGCATAGTTAATAAAGCAGAAATAGATGTTTTCCTGGAACTCTCTTGCTTTTTCAATGATCCAGCAGATGTTGGCAATTTGATCTCTGGTTCCTCTGCCTTTTCTAAAACCAGCTTGAACATCAGGAAGTTCACAGTTCACATATTGCTGAAGCCTGGCTTGGAGAATTTTGAGCATTTCTTTACTAGCGTGTGAGATGAGTGCAATTGTGCAGTAGTTTGAGCATTCTTTGGCATTGCCTTTCTTTGGGATTGGAATGAAAACTGACCTTTTCCAGTCCTGTGGCCACTGCTGAGTTTTCCAAATTTGCTGGCATATTGAGTGCAGCACTTTCACAGCATCATCTTTTAGGATTTGAAATAGCTCAACTGGAATTCCATCACCTCCACTAGCTTTGTTCATAGTGATGCTTTCTAAGGCCCACTTGACTTCACATTCCAGGATGTCTGGCTCTAGGTGAGTGATCATACCATCGTGATTATCTTGGTCATGAAGATCTTTTTTGTACAGTTCTTCTGTGTATTCTTGCCACCTCTTCTTAATATCTTCTGCTTCTGTTAAGGTCCATACCATTTCTGTCCTTTATCGAGCCCATCTTTGCATGAAATGTTCCCTTGGTATCTCTAATTTTCTTGAAGAGATCTCTAGTCTTTCCCATTCTGTTGTTTTCCTCTATTTCTTTGCATTGATCGCTGAGGAAGGCTTTCTTATCTCTTCTTGCTATTCTTTGGAACTCTGTATTCAGATGCTTATATCTTTCCTTTTCTCCTTTGCTTTTCACTTCTCTTCTTTTCACAGCTATTTGTAAGGCCTCCCCAGACACACATTTTGCTTTTTTGCATTTCTTTTCCATGGGGATGGTCTTGATCCCTGTCTCCTGTACAGTGTCACAAACCTCCTTCCATAGTTCATCAGGCACTCTATGTATCAGATCTAGTCCCTTGTATCTTTTTCCAACTTCCACTGTATAATCATAAGGGATTTGATTTAGGTCATACCTGAACGGTCTAGTGTTTTTCCCTACTTTCTTCAATTTGGCAATAAGGAGCTCATGATCTGAGCCACAGTCAGCTCCCGGTCTTGTTTTTGCTGACTGTATAAAGCTTCTCCATCTTTGAGTGCAAAGAGTATAACCAATCTGATTTCGGTGTTGACCATCTGGTGACGTCCATGTGTAGAGTCTTCTCTTGTGTTGTTGGAAGAGGGTGTTTGTTGTGCCACCCTTCAAATTCTTATGTTGAAATCTTAGTGTTCAATGTGATGGTGTCAAGAGGTGATTAGACCATAATTGTGGAGCCCTCACAAATGGGATTAATGCCCTTACAGCAGAGACCCTGGAGGGCTCGCCGGCCCTTCTACTGCGTGAGCGCACAGTGAGAGGTCTGTAACCCAGAAGAGAGCCCTCACCTGACCACACGAGCACTCCGAGCTTGGACTTCCACTTCCACAACTGTTAGAAAAGAAATTCTGTTGTCTCTAAGCCGCCCCACCTATGGTATTTTGTTACAGCAGTCCAAAGAGACTAAAAGACCCACTGTCACCCGTTTACACCATTTATTCAAAAATAGAAACTCTTGTAGCTTTCTCTCCGTTGGGGCTCAAAGCCAGTCTTTGAGGCCAACAGAACCAGTTCTCCTCTAAGCAATCCTCTCTCGACAAGATTCTCTTGGTAGCCTGGGTGAGTGTCAGTTAATGCAAATCAATCTGAAGATGACGCCAAGCTAGACTGAGTCCACTCTTGATTTGGGGCTCTGTGAGGACACCCTCTGCTGCCCCATGTCTCAACCCCCTCTAAATCATAGCACGTCCGAGGCAGGATTCCCACAGACGTCTCTCTAGTCCTTGGAGGCAAGTGACCTGCAGCTGTGCCTGCAGGTCATGCTGGCTCTAGTCTCTAGGATCATTCCCACAGCAAAATCTCAGGCCCCCAGGCCTCCCACTTCCCCCCACCTGCAGGCAAAGATGGGCCTTACAGGATGGGTGGGACCTTGGCAGGCAGAAAAGGGGAAGGGACAAGTGTTTAAAGAGCTCTGTGTGGCTCCCAGACACTCACTGGTGTGTTATCTTGTCTGCTTCCTCAAAGAGCTTCCTGGGTTGGCTGGGCCATCCTGTTGTTGCCATTTTTAGAGCTGGGGAAAAGAGTCTACCATGACTTGCCCAAGGTCCCCGAGTCAGTAAGCCTCGAGTGAGAAGAAGCTCCTCTCTTCAGAAATCCAGCCCAAGTCTCCTTTCCCAGCCTGACATGGCCTCTGGGTTAGAGGCAGCTCTTTCAGAGAGGAAGCTATCCTTGGAGAAGACCCTCCATGGAGGCTGCTCGATCTGCAAAAGGAGAAGGGAGGGGGTGGGGAGGGTGTTGCTAAGAGCATCAGAGTTCCCTGGAAGGTCTGCAGTTCTCCCAGGAGTCATTTTTCTGGGGGAAAAGATGGTGTCTACTGTCCAAGCTTGGAGGGGAGGCTTTGTGGATTACATTTAAAACAAAGGGCTTCCCTGGTGGGTCAGAGGTTAAAGCATCTGCCTGCAAGGTGGGAGACCTGGGTTCAACCCCTGGGTTGGGAAGATCCCCTGGAGAAGGAAATGGCAACCCACTCCAGTATTCTGGCCTAGAGAATCCCATAGATGGAGGAGCCTGGTGGGCTACAGTCCAGAAATCCGAGTACACTTTCACTTTAAAACAAAGAAGAAAGACAAGGCTGTGGTAATGGGTAACTAATTCAGCTAAGGACACACCAGTTCTCCCCTCAATCTCTTTTGAACACATTTTATTTAAACAGTGGATAAAAAAATTTTTTTTTAATCTTCTGGCAGTGTTGCACAGCATGTGGGATCTTAGTTCCCTGACCAAGGATCAAATCCATGCTACCTGGATTGGCAGTGTGGCGTCTCCACCGCTGGACCACAAGGGAAGCCCCACAGGTGCTGTTTAGCCTCAGTTGAAAGCAAAACCCTTTTGGTAATCACTTCTTTCCACTTAAATGCAGGCTCACTTGGCAGGTAAACACTTTGGTGGCTGAGGACCCAGCCTGGTGACAGGTGAGTGTTTCTGCTGTGTGACACCTTCAGGGAGCAGGACAGAGTCTGGCTGCAAGCAGCTGGTGACCTCAAGGTGGACATGGGGCTGAGAGCACAGAGTCCACGCCTACAGGCTCCAAGTGATCAGTAAGAAGCTGGGACATGACACAGGACGGCCAGACAGGCAGGCTGGGACGGGGTGCTGTTCCTCTCTGGGAAGCCTCCGTGCTGCAGCAGCCAGCGAGGATTTTGGACCATCACCCTGACTGGACACCAGGTCCCAGCCACTGGGTATCAGACCCTGGGATGTGAAGACATTGTGAGGGGCTGACCCAGACTGTGCCCCGTTGTTGTTGTCTAAAGACTAATGTGTCTCCCACTTTCTCAAATCCAGATTTCAAATCTCGGTGATGCTGTGATGAATGAAACCCCAATTTCAATGTTTTATTAACATACCCCCATTCAATAGACGGGCTTCCAAGGTGGTGCTAGTGGTAAAGAACCTGCCTGCCAGTGCAGGAGACTTAAGAGACGCGGGTGTGATCTGTGGGTGGGGAAGATCCCTTGGAGGAGGAAATGGCAACCCACTCCGGTACTCTTGCCTGGAGAATCCCATGGATGGAGGAGCCTGGTGGGGCTACAGTCCATGGTGTTGCAAAGAGTCAGACACAACTGAACAGGGGAGCCTGGTGGGTTACAATCTGTGTGCTAAGTTGCTTTAGTCGTGCCCAGTTCTTTGTGACAGTATGAACTCTAGCCCTCCAGGCTCCTCTGTCCAAAGGATTCTCCAGGTGAGAATACTGGAGTGGGTTGCCATGCCCTCCTCCAGGAGATCTTCCCAACCCAGGGATCGAACCTGCGTCTCTTACGTCTCCTGCACTGGCAGGTGGATTCTTTACCACGAGCACCACCTGCAAAGCCTGGGCTGTTGTCTGTGGGGTCACAAAGGGTCGGACACGACTGAGCGACTAATGCACAAACACAAAAGTGTAATGAAGACAAACGAAATTATTTGACACTGCGATGGACTGAATTGTGTTCCCTGTCCAAATCTTTATGTGGAGGCCCTAAGGAGGCCCAGTAGCTCAGAATGTAACTATATTTGGAGATGGAGGACTTTAAAGGTGATTAAGTTAAAATAAGGCCATAAAGGGTGCTAATCCAATCAGACTTGTGTCCTGTGAAAAGAGGAGATAGGACACAAAAAGGCACAGAGGAATGACCGTATGAGAACACAGCCAGAAAATGTGGGACACATCCGCAAACCAACCCTTCCGGCACCTTGATCTTGGACTTGCAGCCTCCAGAGCTGAGGGACAGTAAAGCTCTGTTGTTTAACCTGTCTAGTCTATGGCAGCCCGAGCAGACTATTAAAGGAGTTGTCCTGCTTGGAAAGGCTGTCTAGCCCTATTCCCACTTTTGGCCACGTGTGGAGTTAAGGAGTCATGGGGTGGGGGCTGGAGGGGCTCGCTGACTGTTCAGCCCTTCTCCACCCTCAGGCATCCTCATGAAATACTTGGTTGGCATTGATACCCTCAGCGTTGAGATGCTTGGTCTTGGTTTGTGTACCCACTCTGATGGCAAGCCAAGCTCATAAAGCAAAACAGAAGATGGCAGACAGGACAGAAGGAAGCCAAGACCGTAACCAGGTCCCCACACGGACACCTTGAGCACTGGCCCTTGGCCCTGTGGCGTGGAGGCCTCTGCGGCTTCACTGGGATGGCTTCCTGTGGTCCCTTCTTCTCCCCATCATCACTCCTGAGTCAGATCCCGGATGGGCTGAGCCTGGGCTATGTGCTTGAGTCCTAATGGCAACTTTAGCAGGAATGGGAGTAGTTCACGTGTTCAGCTTCTGTACAAGGACATTCTTGACCTTGCCTCCCACCAGATGCATCCACAGGATGAAGGATCCCCCAAACGCAAGGATGCTGGGTAACCAAAATAATCACAGACTCTCTCTAATGATGGGACGTGTGTGTGCACACACACATGCACAAGATGGGGATGGCATTGACCTCTCGTTAGAGTAGCGAAGAGAATGAGCTTTAGCATCACACAGATGGGTCAGAGTATCAGCACCCTCAGTTATGAGCTCTCGATCCTGGCTTTTTACAGTTTAAGCCTCAGTTTTCTCTCCTGTAAAAGGGGAATAATAATACCTACCTCATAAAATGGTAGCCATTATTATTATCATTATTGATGTTATTATTAGAAATATCAGCAGAGCCATGCAGTGACTCATCTGTTATGGACTCCAGGCTTAACGACAAGGTCTCATTAGATCAGTCTTCCAGATTTTTTCACCAATGTCTCCAGTGGTGAACTCATCTTCCTCACCTCACAGTGACAGCCATCAAAATGCAGGTGTTTTAATAAAAAGGATTATGCTAAGCTCAAAGCATAAGGTTTTTCTTGCTGTTTTATCCTGTGGTACGTGGCCCTCTAGCACTGTTTCATAAAAGCTATGGCTTGTTGGGTGTACCCAAAGTCCTTTGTAGCACTAACCTTAAGAAATATAAATGTCAGGAGGTGAAAACTGAAAAAGTAGTATAAAGTAAAACAACTGAGCTTCCCATTAGAGTATGCAAGAAGATGAAGCCTGGGAGCGCAAGAGCCAGAGCGGGAGGTCAGTGGCTGATTTCATTAGCAAACAGGCCAGTACAAGGAGTCACTGGAGTTTATCGATGTGAAGCTGTTACAGGGTGAGCGCCAAGGCACAGACAGACCCAGTGCATGTGGAAGGGGCAGCGTGTGCCCAGCCAACGCACACAGCACCCTTTCAAATGGGTCCTTTAACCACAGGACTTCTGTACCTTTTGTAAAAATGACGAAAGATCGGCTCATGTTCAATAGGTTTTAACTGGGAAGTGTATTTCATTATGTTCTAATTCTTGGAAACTTAGGGAATGAATGATGTAAACAGCAATTTTCAATCCTCTACCATGTTTAATGGAGCAGAATACTCTATTCTTCTACCTACTCACATCGTTACCTGACTATTAATAATAACTAATAGTTACCTATAAAATCTGCACAACAGACTCTTTTTTCCCTCTTTTGTACCTAGGGGAAAATGAGTACATAATCAATTTCTAGATTGCATCACCTTAGAAAAAATTTTCCCTGAGCTCCAAATCAGTATATTTATACCATAATTCTAGATGGAGACAGAATGGCAGGATGGATGGAGATTTACAAAAGGTGGCTTTTCCTTCTGACACTTTTGTCTTTGCTTGAGTGGTGAGTGGATCATCAGATCATATCTGCTTTGGGGCAGGAAGCTCCTGAAATGTTCAGTTTACTCAGGCATGGGTTTGTTTGACTCAGTCACACCATGAAGATGTGGCAACAAGAGGCGGGTACTGGTGGGGACAGTGCTGGGAGGGGTGGGGTGAGTTGGGTACAGGAGGTGGATTTAGAGCAATCAGTTTGAAGGACTGACTCCTAGTTAACAGAGAGCTCTTTAGCATCTACAGTATGCCAAGCCTGGTCCTAGGCACAGGGCAGACAGGGGAGAATAGAGGAGACACCATCACTGCCCTCATGGTAGGCGTGCGGTTTTCAGGTTGTTTCATGCCAAAAGAATGAAATTTTGAGGAAGATGGAAGAGAGAGTGAGCATTGTTTACATGAGCTTCAAGTGGGCTTTTTTTCATTTGTACTTTCATTTAATTCCTCCAGCATTTATTATTGACCGTTTACTACACACAGGCTTTGTGCAAGACACTGGGGACACAGTGATGATCAAGCCCCATTTCCAGCACTTGTAGAGTTCAAAGTTTGGGAGGAGGGAGGTGTAGATATCCCAGGACAATATATCTGAGCTCTGGTAGAGGCAGGCTTGGAGGAAGAAGATGCAAACCTTACTGAAAAAGATGTAGAAGGCTTCCTAGAAAGGGAAGATGGAGGTGTAGGTGTCCATCCTAAAGGATGAAGGAGAGGTTGTGGTACGACAGGGAGGAGAAGATTCCGGGAAGAGGGAATAGAAGAACTCAATTAGGGGACACGGACACAAGAAGAAGCTTTTTAAGCAGGGGAGGGCCATATGGAGAGCCTCCGTGGGAAATCTGGTTTTAATTTAATTGAAGACATGATGGGGGATCACAATCGAGTTCAACGAGTAACTCGACGAAAATGACATTTGAAGTTGATAACGTCTGTGTTCAGGATCATGTCCTTAAACAGAGAATGTCTATTAGCAAGCCAATTAAGGCCCTTAATAGGCAAGAACAACAGTTGGAAGTCTCTCTGTAGGTCTTGGTACATCTTCAATCTCTTTAACCTTCTAGACCTGTGAGTCAGTAAAGCTGGAGCTACAAAGTATCAAAATCTGTTTGATACTGCCCCCAGCCCTGGCTCTCAGCCTTGGCAGATATCAGAATCCCTTAGGCAAATGACTGAAAACTGTACATTCCCACCTTACCGCCTTTTCTGGATATTCTGTTTACCCAGATGAGGAGTGGCCATCCAAAATCTATATTTTGTAAAGCTCCACAGGGATTCAGATACCTCACCTGGATTCAGACACCTCACCAACGTTGAGGTACCGACTTGGAGGCTCACGGGTGTTCTATGGGACTTCTCAGGTGGCGCTAGTGGTAAAAGAACCCGCCTGCCAATGCAGGAGACTTGGGTTGGACCCCTGGTTGGGGAACATCCTCCAGAGGAGGAAATGGCAACCTGCTCCAGTATTCTGGCCTGTAGCATCCCATGGACAGAGGAGCCTGGCAGGCTACAGTCCATAGAGTCACACAGAGTCTGACACGACTGAGGTGACTTGGCCCGTGTGCACCCACGGGTGTTTTATCAGTTCAGTTCAGTTCAGTTACTAAGTCTGACTTAGTGACTCTAAGTGTCCAACACTTTGTGACCCCATGGACTGCAGCATGCCAGGCTTCCCTGTCCATCACCAACTCCTGGAGTCTACCCAAACTCATGTCCATCAAGTTGGTGATGCCATCCAACCATCTCATTCTCTGTTGTCCCCTTCTCCTCCTGCCTTCAATCTTTCCCAGCATCAGGGTCTTTTCCAGTGAGTCAGTTCTTCGCATCAGGTGGCCAAAGGATTGGAGTTTCAGCTTCAGCATCAGTCCTTCCAATGAATTTCCTTTAGGATGAACAGGTTGGATCTCCTTGCTGTCCAAGGGACTCTCAAGAGGTGTTCTATAGGGTTCTATTTTAAATTGTAAATAGCCTTGGGGAGGTAGTGCTGCTCTGGACTTTCCATGGCTGCCTTCTCAGACACACCATAGGATTCCAGTGGCTTTATGGTGTGGAGTGTGGGGGTTCAGAAGAGGGCTCTGAAAGAATGTTCTGGAAGGGGTTGGGTGTGTTGGGGTGAGGAAGAAGGGGACAAGGTAGAAAAGGTCTAGGTGGTAGGAAGGGCTTCCAGAAGGGAGAGAAGGCACTTAAGATGCCTCCAGCTGCTGGGATTTTGCTGCGCACACCCCACCCCTGAATCTGGGAGCAGGCTTATCTCCAGCCTCACCCCTTTCCGGTGGTGGGTGCTACATGTTAGCCAGCTAAGGAAATCCTTGGAAAGAAAAGACAGCACAACCATCAAAGATGGCTACTTTTCAACCTCATGAGTTGACCTGTGTTTCTAGAGTTCCTGGTATGACCGCCCCCGTGACTGCGGAGAGGGCTGGGGTTCTCTGCCGGGACTTTAAGCTTGAGCTGTCCCCTATCACGTGACTCCAAGGCTGTCGACGTCACCACAGAGAGTTTTTTTCCTCAGAGTCATTCGCCATCTTCAGTTCTCTTCAGTCTTGTGTTCACCCATCTTCAGCAATTTGTGATGAAGGGGTTTATTTTTTCACCATGGCCTACGCTTACCACCTGCCTCCCAGTTTTCCTGTTGCATTCAGAAACTATTTTATTTTATTTTATTTTTTACAAAGGAGTGCTCCTTCCTCCAATCCAACCTCAAAACAAATATGGTTTTGGCAGAACGAGCCTGCCTTGTAACGGCTGGCCTCCCATACCAGTCACTGTCACTTCCTTCACGTGTTTTCTCCCTTGGTTCCTCTTTATTTCTCTGCCCTTCCCCTCTGTTGGAGAAGGAACTGGCAAACTACTCCAGTATTCTTGCCTGGAGAATCCCATGGACGGAGGAGCCTGGTGGGCTAGAGTCCACGGGGTCACAAAGAGTCGGACGTGACTGAGCGACTTCACTTCACTTCACTTCCCCTCTGTGGGAATGAGGGTGGGCAGGACTCCTCTCACCGGGCCCTGCTTATTTGATGGTGTCCTAGAACTGACTGGTGAAAGATTCTGATCTCATATGGAGATCCCCCTTCAAAATCTCCACTGGCATCTAAGCTTTCGCTGCAAGGCAAAGACTGGTTTCCTGTCTACCGTGCTTATCAGTGTCTTCTCTTTCTGGAGTGAATTTGGTGCGCTTTGCTTTAGATGTGCCAGTTCCAACACATATTCTGTGTCCTGAGGTAGACAAAACGGGAAGGACCTCATTCCACTGCAAGAGGAGATTTCAACTTGATCGAATGTTCTTCCTCGCAAAATCTCCCCAGTATAAGCAGCCTAGCAGCCCTCAGTATCTGGGAACCCATGATCCTTCTGTCTTATTGCTTGGCTCCCTTTGCATGATCTAAGATACCTCTTGGTTGTTTCTTGAGCCAGGCAGTAGGATGCCATTTAAGGGTCTCGTGGGGAAGTCACATAGTTCACTTCTGTCATATCCCACTTGCTGTTAGTCATGTGACCATATGTAGTGAAGCTAGGAAATGTTGTTTTTTCCTGAGTTTCTATGAACTCAGCTGAATCCTTCATTGATTATTGGAAGATTTAAAAAAAAGTATTTCATGCATGTGTGAGAAGGCTGTGCATTTTCTAATTATTGGGTACAGAATTCTGTTTGTGGTTATTAGGTCAAGTTTGTTAATTGTGTTGTTGACTTTTATCTGCCCAACTTTTAAACAATTGAGACCTATCAAATAGTTGAAATCTCCATGATGAAGTGGATTTGCCCATTTTCCCTTGAATTTCTATTCTTTCTCTTTATATTTTGAAGCTAGTTAATTAGATGCAATCATATTTTGAATTGCTGTGTCTTCTTGGAGAACTCTTTCATCACTACTGAGTGATCCTCAAGTCCTAATTACGCCTTTTGTCTTGAAGTATGTTTTATCTAATATATGTCTGCTGCCTTTTAAAAATTATTTAATTTTTAACTTTTTCATGTTTTAATGCTTTAGATATATCTCACAAATAGTACATATGTGAATTTTGTTTTTAAAATCTGATCTAAAAATTTGTTTTTTAATTGGAAAATTTAGACCATTTATATTTATTTATTTTTTTGATGTATTTGTCTTCATTTTAAGTTTAGTAAAAAGATTTAAAATAGAAGATTTCTGCTTCTGTTATTTAGACATTTTCATATCTGTATCTTTTATATAGCTTAAACATGCTTTCATATCCTTTGAACATTTTCCCCATATTAATATCCACAACAACAAAAATTCCAAGATGTATGATCCCTTTTCTTTCACATAGTTCTTGCAGTTTCTTTTGGATGTGTTTTTCCTGAGTATAATATCTTCAAAAAGTTTTAATGTGACTCTTAGTATGGCAGATTTCCTCAAGCCTGTATGTTAGATAATATTTTTATTACATTCTTATATTTGAATGACAACCTTGATGGGAATGGAATTCTAGTTCAAAGCATCTTTTCCAATGCTTTAAAACTGATACTCTGTTATCTTTTCTCATTTAACATTGTGTTTAAAAAATGTGATGTCCATTTTATTCTTTTTCATTTGCAGTTGATGTGCTCTTTTGGAGAGTTTTCAGATTTTTTTCTTTGAGTGCTGCTGCTAAGTCGCTTCAGTTGTGTCCGACTCTGTGCGACCCCATAGATGGCAGCCCACCAGGCTCCCGTCCCTGGGATTCTCCAGGCAAGAACACTGGAGTGGGTTGCCATTTCCTTCTCCAATGCATGAAAATGAAAAGTGAAAATGAAGTCGTTCAGCCGTGTCTGACTCTTAGCGACCCCATGGACTGCAGCCCACCAGGCTCCTCCGTCCATGGGATTCTCCAGGCAAGAGCACTGGAGTGGGGTGCCATTGCCTTCTCCGTTTCTTTGAGTGTGGTTTTTCTTAAATTTCATTCTAGTGTGTGTAAGTGTTGGATTTTCCTTCTCTCTCCTTTTGGAATTCTATATACCCTTTCAGTTTGAAGTTATTTGTCTTCCTTAATTCTGAGGACTTTATCTGAGGACTTTATCTCCATTGATTCCTCAAATATTTTCTTTTCTCCATTTTTATTTTATTTTTTCTTCTATTCCATGACTCCTGTTTTCTGGATACTGGTGCTTCTACAACTTTCTTAACTATTCTTTTATATTTTCTATTTCTGAACCCTATTTTCTTTCTGGAGACATCTCATCTGATATTCCAACTCACTAATTCATTCTCCAGCTGTATCCATTTAACCACATAGAAGACTTACTGTGTTATTTATTCCCGTTATTTAATTTTCATACCTTATATTTCCCCCTATTTTTGTTTTTTATTGTTTTGTTCTCATGAACAAGGAAAGAAAAGGGGGAAGTCCAAGAGAAAGCCCCAAATAGGACACTCATATTTGGTATAATCCACCAAGCAATTCTTGAGCCCCAGTCTTCCCCTTCAGAGTCTGAGGTAGAGGCAGCCCTGGATAGAGGAACTCAGAGATGATGATCCCAGCCCTGGGTTGGGAGAGCAGGGAACGCAGAGTCTACTCAGCTTTCACTTGTGTTCAGAAACGCTTCACAGGAACAGGACTTTTGAGCTGTTTTTTCTTTTTTTTTTGCTCCTAGACCAGCAGTCTGGGCTATTACTATTAATTTCTGAAGGGGGAGAGCAGCTATTGATTGCTCCAAGGCAATTGGAGGAAAGAGCAGAACTCAAACCGTTTTTCGTACTTTATCCTCCTAGAATGACACTGGCTGCTGTCCCTGGTTTTCTTTTGTTTCCTAGATTTGGGGTTTCCTATCTCCTTTCAGCTCACTCTGAACGAGACAGGTAATGGATTGTGTGACTTCTCCATTGCAGCAGGAACGGGAACCTTAGGAGGATACTCTTCAACCATGCTCTATTTGTCAGGCCAGAGAAAGGATATATACACTATCCTATTATATATTTAATTATATACATTATCATTGTATACATATATATGTACATATAATTGTATACATATTAAGAAAGTATAAGATTTATATAAGTTAAGATAAAGTATAAACATGCCACTCCTGCATTATTGCCTGTGAAATTCCAGTGAATAGAGGATCCTGGCAGGCTACAGTCCATGGGGGTCACAAAGAGTGAGACATGACTGAGCGACTAACACACTATTTTATAGGAAACATGTATATATCTTATGTAGCATAAGATTTATCTAAATCTTATATGATTTATATGTGTATATATTTATATTTATTGTAAAGAACTTTTTAAAGATTCATTATAAAGACTTGGCTCATGTGATTATGAAGGCTGGGAAGTGCAGAATCTTCAGGGTGAATTGATTGGTAAGCTGAAAATCCAGGGGACCGTGGAGAGCAAGTGTCACAGTCTGATCCCTGCAGACAGGGTCTCAGTCTCACCAAAGTGAGCTCCACCCAGGATGTGTCTTAGTATCTAATCAGGAAATAAGGCCATGCCCTTTGTGGCTTCCAGCATCTTATGAATTCCCCACATCAAAGAAAGACAAAGATGCCTTTCTGTTGCTCTTACTCACATGGAAGCGACTGTACTGTTCCTATGGAAAGATTGACTCTCTACCCCATGACGAGGGTATCAGCTCAGGGTAACCATTGTTGTTGTTGTTCAGTCGCTCAGTCGTGTTGGCTCTTTGAGACCTCATGGACTGCAGCACGCCAGGCTTCCCTGTCCTTCACCAACTCCTGGACTTTGCTGAAACTCATGTCCATCAAGTTGGTGATGCCATCCAACCATCTCATCCTCTGTCGTCCCCTTCTCCTCCTGCTTTCAATCTTTCACAACATCAGGGTCTTTTCCAATGAATCAGCTCTTCCCATCAGGTGGGCCAAGTACTGGAGTTTTGGCTTCAGCCTCAGTCCTTTTGATGAATATTCAGGGTTGATTTCCTTTAGGATTGACTGGCTTGATCTTTTTGCTGTCCAAGGGACTCTCAAGAGTCTTCCCCAGCACCACAATTCAAAGGCATCAATTACTTGGTGCTCAGCTACTGGAAAAACCATAGCTTTGACTATATGGGTCTTTGTCAGCAAAGTAATGTGTCTGCTTTTTAATATGCCATCTAGGTTTGCCATTGCTTTTCTGCCAAGGAGCAAGCATGTTCTAATTTCATGGCTGCAGTCACCATCCACAGTGATTTTGGAGCCCAAGAAAATAAAGTCTGTCACTGTTTCCATCAGGCTCTAGAAGATACTGATTGTGCCTTCTGTGGGGATGGAGAGAATGAGAATGATTATTTGATAGCAGACTAATGTCATGCAGAAACAGACATTCACATCAGTAGGGGGGTCAACTCATGCTGTGCTCTCCCTGCCATCTTGGGCTTGGCCCCCCCGCTCTCTGCTCTCCTTCTGGCCGCTTCCACCATCCATCCCCAGTGGCAGCTGGGATGGGTCTTAGGAAGCCTGATTGCGCTTGCATTGCTCCACTGTGGTGCCTTCCAATGACTTTGCTTGCTGCTTATAGTAGAATCCATACTTGTCATCATGGGGCCCCCAGTGAGCCCCAACATCATTCTTCACCATTTTCTCCATTGCTCACCCCACTCTGGCCACATTGGCCTCTCCCAAGGCTCCAAGCTCACTCCTGCCTTGGCTATTCCTTCTGTGTAACACACTCCTCCCCAGATCTTCATGTGGCTGTCTGTCCCTAGTCGTTCATTCCACAACCTGAGTGTCAAGTTCTCTGAAAACTTTTCTCAGACCACCGTTCTAAGTGGTCTTCCCCATCCCATCGTGGTCCTATGCCCCATTACCCTGTTCTGTGCTCTTCATTGGCTGTATAACCATTATAACAGTGATTATAACAGTGATCTCATTGATTTGTTTTCTTATTTTTTTGTCTGCCCTCGCCCACTAGATTATAACCTTCGCAAGAGACTCTGTGGTTTAATCACCTCGGTCTCTCTAGTGTCTAAAACTTTGACGTTCAGGAACAACAGGTACTCAGATATTGATGGAATTAATCACAGCTCTTTCAGTGCACTTCGCTCGGTTTGCTCTTTTAACAAAGCTTTTAAAATATTATTTCAAACAAAATGTGAACATGATTTTGGGTGTTTTCCAGAGAAACTAGTTCATGGAGAAGCATTACAAAAATAAGACTCATTTGACAGAAATAGTATGGGATTCAGTTGGATCACAGTTTGCATTTGTAGGGGCGCATGTGAGGTCCTGAGCTATGGAATGCTTGCCTGTCTGACTTAAGAAGCTCACACAAAGTTCAGAATAAGCTTTTGCTTGTACCCTCCTCCTCTAAGTTCCTCTCTCATGCTCAGTGGCAAGGTGGCAAGAAGCAGCTGATGAAGGCGTGGGGCAGACAGGGTCAGACCTGGATCTCTGCCGCCTTCTGACATCCTAACACCTCGGGGAAGATAGCAGCTCTCAGCACCTGGCCCAGGGTCTCCATGAAACCCTGGCACAGCCACCCAATATGCCAGGGTGCTGCACAGGCAGGCAAGGGACCTTCAGTGGAGGGGGCTGGTGCTGACAGAGGCAGAGAAGTGAGCCAGGGGCCAGCCGGAGACTGTGCTGGAGGCTGCTGGGAACAGATTCATGTCTCCACCAAGGTTTCAAGCTATCCTCTGACAGTGCTTGTCAGGGGTTTTACCACTCTCCTGAATGTGTATGATTCAGCCCAGCTCAGCTGGCAGTGTGGAGGGGCAATGAGGCGTTTCCCTTATGCTGTGCCTCACCAGGCTCACGGGTGGTCGCTGGGCTCCTCCAGGTGGTCTTGGGTGGGTAGAGATTGGCATCCAAAGCACAAGTCAGACTTAATCTCCTTTCTTTTAAAATTAAAAAAAAATTCTATTGAAGTATATTTACAATTTTGTGTTAGTTTCAGATGTACAGCAAAGTGCTTCAGTTATACATATACATATGTCAATTCGCTTTCAAATTCTTTTCCCATATATGTCATTACAGGGAATTGAGTAGAGTTCCCTGTGCTATACAATAGGTTCTTGTTGGTTATCTTTTTTATGTTTAGTAGTGTGTATATGTTAATCCCAACCTTCTAATTTATCCCTCCCTCCAACCTTTCTTCTTTGGTAATCCTAAACTTGTTTGCAAAATCTGTGTCTGTTTCTGTTTCATAAATCAGTTCATTTGTATAATTTTTTTAGATTCCACATATAAATGGTATCATATGATATTTGTCTTTTCCAAACTTATGTCATTTAGTGTGGTAGTCGTTAGAGCTATCCATGTTGCTGCAAGTGGCATTATTTCTTTTTATGGCTGAGTAATATTCCATTGTATATATGTGCCACATCTTCTTTATCCATTCCTCTGTCAACCGACAAGCAGATTGCTTCCATGTCTTGGCTGTTGTTAATAGTGCTGCAGTTAACATTGGGAGCATGCATCTTTCTGAGGTACAGTTTTCTCTGGGTATATACCCAGGGCTGGGATTGCTGAGTCATATGGTAGTTCTTTCTATTTTTAGTTTTTTAAGGAACTTTGAATCTACTTTCAAGGTGTATTTTCCACTAGAGATGTAAATTCCCATTTAAAAGTACAAAGTGAGAATTAAAACAGAGCCACATGAAGCCCAGAAAAAAAAAATCCCCCTGTTTTGTGTGTTGGGAAATAAAGGGGCATCAAAGGGTGAACAAAGTCAATTCAGGACCTTAGCATGTAGGTGGTTTTTGTAGCTGGGGCTCCACAAAAATTCTCAGAGATGGGGTGATTTGGGCGATGTCTATGAGGGGTCTGGTGTGGATGACTCTCTTGGTTCAGTTGGATTTAATTCAGGTATATGATCTGTGTCTCTGCTTCATGCCAGGCACTGTGCATAGAGTCCATCAGTTCCTGCCTTCTTGGACTTTATGTTTAGGCCGGGGATGCAAACAGACGTCCCTTCCACAGAAGTGTGATGACAGAGGGAGGCGGCTGCCTCCTTCTCAGCCAGACCTAGGGATTTAAAATCCCAAGAGTCAGTTCAAGTTCCTAACTCACCAACCTCTAGCTCTTTGAGTTTTGGCCAATTATTCAATATTTTTAAGGCTTTAGTTTTCTCAGCTGTAATATGAGGAAATGACATCTTCCTTGTTCATGTTATGAGGTTCATGTTATGAGGATCTGATGAGATCATTTATCTGAAAGCCCTTTTGAGCTCATAAGGAGAAATGTAAATTGTTACTGGGACCACCAAGAATTCAGTTTTGGAGTTTTCAGAGATAATCTTTTGCTGTTGACTGCTGTGTTGTGATGCTCCCTGTTAGCAATGGGATGTGAAAAGCTGAAAAAAGGTACAGAGATGCTCTGTCCAGTATGAGAGCCACATATGACTGTAAAGCCCCTGAAATAGACCTAGTCTGAACTGAGACACACACAAGGATGTGAACTGTTGTAAAAAGAAAAAAGAGAGAGAGAGAGAGAAATAAGTAAAATCTCACTAACAATTTTTTTTGTATTGGTGACATGTTCAAATGATAATACATTGGATTATTAGGTTAAAAAAATATATTATAATTGATTGAATTACTTATTTAACACGGTTACTAGAAAATTTTAAACTACCTGTTTGGCCCACATTAGGTTACCCTCGTGGCTCAGATGGTAAGGAATCAGCCTGCAGTGCAGGAGACCTGGGTTTGATCCCTGGGTTGGGAAGATCCCCTGGAGGAGGACATGGCTACCCATTCCAGTTTTCTTGCCTGGAGAATTCGATGGACAGAGAAGCTTGGCGGGCTATAGTCCATGGGGTTGCAAAGATTGGGCAACTAACACACACATACACACACACATATTTTCACTGGAAGTACAGCTGTAGGGTTTCTCTTTGGAAATATCATTCTATTCACAGTACACATAAACATTCGTATAATTTCAGACATGAAGACTCCTTAAAGCCTCAGCTGCTGCTGCTGCTGTTGCTAAGTTGCTTCAGTCGTGGCTCAGCTATGTAACTCTAAAATGACTGTTTTAAAGGTTGTTTTCCATTTACACTCAACATACACACGAAGAATGTTCATATGAACATTGGATCACCTTTAGTGAGAAGCATTACTGTGTTCCTCCAGGCAGGAAAGGGTTTCTTCATCATCGTCATCTAAGAGGCTGTATGGAAGGCCCCTGGACACTGTGTGCAGTGCACTTGGATCTAGACGGGCAGGTTTCTGCAGAGACACGACTGACGCATCACTACAGCTGTGTGGTTGAAACAGAGACACCCCAATGTGTCAGCAAGGAAGAGATTTTCCAAGGACCCCATGAACAACCACAGTTTCCTCCAACCCTCGAATCTTTTCCCCCTGTCACGGAAAAAAGACCAAACAGAAAGACCCAGCCTTTCGGTCCCTTTTTCTAATTCCCTAGCTCACTGTATTCATTCCCCAACCCTTTGAAGGATTACCCACACTGATTTTATCAGTGGAGGCAAGGTGGCTCAGAACAGCTCAGAAGTTGGCTGGCAGTCAGGTGGGTTGGAGGGCTGGGATGCAAACGCTTCCTAGGATTGGTCTCTTTTTGCCACTCAGCTGCTGTCAGAGGAAGAAGCAGGAAAGTAGAAGGAGTCGCGGGTGGGGGGCGGGGGAGGGAGGGAGATACTGGCCACGCCCACTCCCTTGCTTTTATTCTGAGAAGGAAGCTTGGGTGTTCCTACCATGAACCAGGCGCAGGGGATTCCCTGGGGTTCTTGGAGTGCCACCTTTATTTTTTGTTCATTTTGTTTTGTTGTTTGCTTTTGTTTTTTGTTCATTTTTTATTGAAATATAGTTGATGGTGCAGACGGTTAAGAATCTGCCTGCAATGCTGGAGACCCGGTTCAATCCCTGGGTCAGGAAGATCCGCTGGAGAAGGGCATGGCAACCCACTCCAGTATTCTTGTCTGGAGAATTCCATGGACAGAGGAGCCTGGTGGGCTACAGTCCATGGGGTCGCAAAGGGTCAGAAATGGCTGAGCAACTCACACTTTCACTTTCATAGTTGATTTACACTGTTGTATTAATGTCTGCTGTACAGTAAAGTGACTCAGTTATACATATATATACATTCTTTTTTAAGTGTTCTTTTCCATTATGGTTTATCATAGGATACTGAGTATAGTTCTCTGTGCTATATAGGGAAACCATCTTTTCATGGATTCTTTCAGAGGAAAACCGCTAGATGCCTAACAGCAAAAATAAAGCCTCAAACCAGCAAGCAAAAAACCCAGTCTTTAGAATTTGTCCAGCTTGAGTTAGATGTGAGTCCTTGTCTAGAGGAGCTACAGAAACAAGTCGTGTCCCTCCGTGAAAGATGGGCTTGGAACGCCATCTACCCTCACACATGACACTGCTGAGGGCTTCTGGGTTGACTGGGATACAGTGAAATGCTGGTGTCAGTCACCTTCTGGAGGAGTTTGCTGGCCTGGTCCGCAAGCAGACCCAGCAGATCCCTGCCCAAGTTCCCCGAGTGGGATGACCAGTGGCGATATAAAGGGCAAGTGGACAAGTGAGTCTTTCTTTCTGAGAATGTTTTCACTGCAGTTAGGTTAGAAAATGATCCAGGGAAGATATAAACTAGCCCTTTCATTTAGCAAAATAAAATGCCTATCCCCTGGGTAATCCGTGGAGTAGATGTCGCAGCCAGAATCTTGTTCTTAAAGTTTTCATTTAATTTGCAGCCCCCCTTCCTGCCACCTGCCAGGATCAGGTTGGACAAGAAGAGAGGGAACAGCAGCCTGGCAGATGCTGCCACGTGGTATGTCCTTGTAGAATAGCTTCCATGGCATTTATGTTAAATAACCACTGGAAAATGTGAGGTGTCAATGATAGGAGGTGTCTGCGTCTCCTGGGGCTTTGTTCCAGTTTTAATGAATATGGACAATGCAGGGAATGTCTCAATTTTCAGAGCTGTGTTTCTTCATTAAACACTGTCACTCTTCACGGGGAAGGAACTAGACATTCCTGACACACGATTTGGCAGGTCTCAATCACAGACACTCCAATACTGGCTTTCAGAAACCTGTTCCAAATTTGGCCCAGGCTGTCAGACCTTGTCCAGGCACTGATTAGGAGAGGACCTCCAGGTCTGGGCAGAGAGCCGTGCTCTAAAATAATACTTGCTGAGTCTCCCAAGGAAATCCGGTTGAGGAGGGTAAGTGGATTGCTCTTCAAATGACCTCTCCCCCCTTGGGAGAGAGCACATGGGGTGAAAGTACTCGGTGTACCTCTGGTGTCCCCACAAGAATTTCAGACAAGAGAAAGGACCCTCTGTGTATGAACCAAGTGAAGGTTTTGTTTGATTCCTAGCACACCTGTCCTCATCAGCTAATTCAACTACAGCGCAGCTGGTGGCAGGGGCTTCCCAGGTGGCACAGTGGTAAAGAATCCTCCTGCCAATGCAGGAGACATGGGTTGGATCCCTGGTCAGGAAGACCCGCAGAGAAGGAAATGGCAACCCACTCCAGTATTCTTGCCTGGGAAATCCCATGGACAGAGGAACATGGCGGGCTACCATCCGTGGGATTGCAAAGAGTGGGACTCGACTTAGTGACTGAGCATGCGTGAACAGCTGGTGGCACCTGTCGATTAAAATGGAAATTGTAAGGTAAAAATGCATTTTGTTCAGGAATTGGGGCTGTGTCTTCCGAGTGGTGCCTCATTCAGCATTTCTCAAAGCATGTTCTTGAGATCCTCCTGCATCAGAACCTGGGGATCTGTTTCAGTTAGATTTGAGGGCTCCTAACTACCAAATATGTGAGAACTGGAGCCAAAAACTTGCACTGTGCCAACCCACAGGCAATCCTGATATACCCTGAAGTTTGTGAGCCGGGGATGTAAAGAGAATGACATTTGTTTCATTTTGAACTTGTATGTCCATTGACGGGAAATTTTGAACCACAAAAGACAGGGATCCTTATGTGTCTTGTGTTTGCTGACTAATGGCGTGTATCTTGTCCTTTCTCAGTTATAGGTCGCCATCTGCCAAATACAGTGTTTCTAAGAAGTTGTTTCTGTGCCTCTTCTGGAAAGAATTTGTCCTTCAGTATATGTGATTGCAACATGTTGATAAAAGCAAGAGAAAAACAATAAAACTGTTTTGTTGAGTTTCTCATTTTTCTGAAGCAAGCAGTTTTCAAGTGATAAAAAAGCAATTTAGTGAAACTTACTGTTCAGGAGCTTAATGATAGAAGGGATATGGGCCTGTGTATTCATACGCAGATCCCTGCACATATAATCATCCAAGAGTCTGAGTTGCTTGGTCCTCAAAAAGCATGCTTTTTGGAGTTTGCACTATACCTGAATCTAGAATGACGTTTGGTTGCTGAAAGGATGCTCATGTTAGATCAATGTAGCAGGGAGTCAAAAATTTTTTGATAAAGTTTGGATGATCTGAATTGCTTGTGTGTGTGTGTGCTATGCCAAGTTGCTCAGTTGTGTCCAACTCTCTGTGACTTCATGGATTGTAATCTGCCAGGCTCCTCGGTCCATGGGATTTCCTAGGCAAGAATACTGGAGTGGGTTGCCATTTCCTCCTCTAGGAGATCTTCCTTACCCAGGGGTCGAAACCGCATCTCTTGTGTCTCCTACATTGGCAGGCAGATTCTTTACCACTGTGCCACCTGGGAAGCCTTATCTGCACTGCTTATGTTAGGAAAAATTTAGTTTTAAGCTATCTGGTTACCTTTCAGTTCAGTTCAGTTCAGTCGCTTAGTCATGTCCGACTCTGACCCCATGAATTGCAGCATGCCAGGACTCCCCTGTCCATTACCAACTCCCAGAGTTCACTCAGACTCATGTCCATCGAGTCGGTGGTGTCATCCAGCCATCTCATCCTCTGTCGTCCCCTTCTCCTCCTGCCCCCAATCCCTCCCAGCATCAGAGTCTTTTCCAATGAATCAACTCTTCACATGAGGTGGCCAAAGCATTGGAGTTTCAGCTTTAGCATCAGTCCTTCCAATGAACACCCAGGACTGATCTCCTTTAGAATGGACCGGTTGAATCTCCTTGCAGTCCAAGGGACTCTCAAGAGTCTTCTCCAACACCACAGTTCAAAAGCATCAATTCTTTTGCGCTCAGCTTTCTTCACAGTCCAACTCTCACATCCATACATGACCACTGGAAAAACCATAGCCTTGACTAGACGGACCTTTGTTGGCAAAGTAATGTCTCTGCTTTTGAATGTGCTATCTAGTTTGGTCATAACTTTCCTTCCAAGGAGTAAGCGTCTTTTAATTTCATGGCTGCAATCACCATCTGCAGTGATTTTGGAGCCCAAAAAAATAACGTCAGCCACTGTTTCCACTGTTTCCCCATCTGTTTCCCCATCTATTTCCCATGAAGTGATGGGACCAGATGCCATGATCTTCGTTTTCTGAATGTTGAGCTTTAAGCCAACTTTTTCACTCTCTGCTTTCACCTTCATCAAAAGGCTTTATA
Organism: Bos mutus; assembly: GCF_027580195.1. Classification (NCBI taxonomy): domain Eukaryota; kingdom Metazoa; phylum Chordata; class Mammalia; order Artiodactyla; family Bovidae; genus Bos; species Bos mutus. Next base: position 800,439 of record NC_091617.1, on the reverse strand, counting down.
GTTCCTCTTCACTTTCTGACATAAGGGTGGTATCATCTGCATATCTGAGGTTATTGATATTTCTCCTGGCAATCTTGATTCCAGCTTCTGCTTATTCCAGCCCAGCATTTCTCATGATGTACTCTGCATATAAGTTAAATAAGCAGGGTGATAGTATACAGCTTTGACGTACTCCTTTTCCTATTTGGAACCAGTCTATTGTTCCATGTCCAGTTCTAACTGTTGCTTCCTGACCTGCATATAGGTTTCTCAAGAGGCAGATCAGGTGGTCTGGTTTCCCATCTCTTTCAGAATATTCCACAGTTAATTGTGATCCACACAGTCAAAGGCTTTGGCATAGTCTGGTTACCTTAGGCAAGGCCTATTGCATTAGACAGCAATGGAAACAAATAACCCTTCCCCTACAAAGTAACAAGTGGCTCTTCAAACAAATAGTCTTTAATTACTGCAAAACCACTCTAGTTCTCTAACAGATCCCAAACCATGGCATCTAGGGACTGGCCACATGGAGTCAATGAGACAAAATGAAAACATCAACATTAGGCCAAAACTACATCTTTCTTCTTATGAACGGAGGAATCTTTTAGCCATCAAGGAAGCTCTTTGTAGTTTGTCTAGTTAACCTAGAAACACCAAGGTGGTGTCCTGGACAACCTAGCAAGCAAAGAAGAATGTTGTTTCCTTCATTGTGTGACTTTGGAGAGTCCTGAAAGTGTGTGCTGTGCTGTGCTTAGCTGCTCAGGAGCCCGCCAGGCTCCTCTGTCCATGGGGATTCTCCAGGCAAGAATACTGGAATGGGTTGCCATGCCTTCCTCCAGGGGATCTTCCTGACCCAGGGATTGAACCTGGGTCTCCTGCATTGCAGGTGGATTCTTTACCGTCTGAGCCTCCAGAGAAGCCCTTGAAAGTGTATAGCCCACAAATTTATTAGTTTTAGAGGAGATACGTTGATTTTGCTGAAGTTGTTGGGCCAGGAGGTTCTATAAAGTCCAGCCAAGCTTCTCTGCACCCTTCTCTATGCTATTCTATACTATGCTAAGTCACTTCAGTCGTGTCTGACTCTGTGTGACCCCATAGACGGCAGCCACCAGGCTCCCCTGTCCCTGGGATTCTCCAGGCAAGAACACTGGAGTGGGTTGCCATTTCCTTCTGCAATGCACGAAAGCGAAAAGTGAAAGCGAAGTTGCTCAGTCGTGTCTGACTCTTAGTGACCCCATGGACTGCAGCCTACCAGGCTCCTCCATCCATGGGATTTTCCAGGCAAAAGTACCGGAGTGGGGTGCCACTGCCTTCTCCGCACCCTTCTCTCAGGTCCTCTTATTACTCCGTCACAGTGATGGGGATCCACCTCGTTCAAATAAACACTTATGAAATAAATGATATGAAGTGTCCAGGGCTGATGAAAAGTGATCTCAAAATGTATGTGTTTCCTTTACTTGATCTGGATTAAAATGAAAAATATCAGGTGTTAGACATTGCAAAGTTTAATCAGGAAATCAGAATCTACTCTGAGTCTTTTAAAAATTTATTTATTAAAAGTTTTATTTATTTATGGCCGTGCTGGGTCCTTGTGGCTGCATGTGGAATTTCTCTAGTTGCTACGAGCTGTAGCTACTCTCTAGTTATGGTGCACAGCCTTTTCATTGCAGTGGCTGCTCTTGTTGCAGAGCACGCGGTCTAGGGTGCTCGCGCTTCAGTAGTCGCAGCATGTGGGCTCAGTAGTTGAGGCTTAGCAGGCTCTAGGGTATGGGCTCAGTAGTTGTGGGACACAGGCTTAGCTGCCTGCGGCATATGGGATCCTCCCGGACCAGGATCGAACCCGTGTCCCCTTGCATTAGCAGGCAGGTTCTTAACCACTGCACAACCAGTGAAGTCCCACTCTAACTATTTAAAATAGAGGATGTTTAATACAGGAAATTGGTTACACAGGTGATGAAAGTTCTGAGAAGCCAAGCAACGGGAAGTGAAGGAATCCAAAAATCAGCAAGAGCAGGAGGCCCCCAGTCCCCTAGGCTGGGGACTCAGGAAGGAGGGTGTTAGCAGAGTCAGGAGCCGAGTCACTCAGCACCCATGGTGGGCGTGTCTGGTGGGAGCTGGAGCCATGCTGGAGATGCAGCAGCTGCTGAGACAGCCCGTGAAGCAGAGAGAGAAAGAGGGTGGCCCCCTGGGTTCTCCCTTCCTCCTTCTCCTCAGTCTCTTTCCAATGCTGTCCTTCAGCCAGGAAGCCTGGAAAACACAATCGACAGAGGTTCATTTCCATGTGATCAATACAGGGGAAGGAGGAGTGGATGGACGCGTCACTCTGCTGGGAGTAAGGCAGGACTGACTCCTTGCTGTCAAACATGGAATTCACTGAATTGTTGGAACTCTGGCCCAGCCTCTTGGCCAACCGCAGTAGGGCAACTTTCCTTCTGAATTGTTTATTTGCTTGAGTGTGATATGCCGTGATCATCAATACAGACAAAGCAAGTGCAGACCTTTACCCACCGCATAGAATAACCACGGTACTTGGCATCATCCACCTGTTGTGGCTGCCTGGGGCAGTGTGGCGGTTCTGATAGAAGTTAAAAACGTAACTAGGGCCTCTAAGAAAAGGACCACGACTTTCAGAGATCCTCCTCTGCTCAGGGATTGTGAATCTGGGATGGAGGCTCTGTATTAAACCATGCTGGTTCTTTCCAAGGAAAGGTGTATGCCTTGGGATAGTTGTACTGACTTACACTATTTAGCTATACTGAAGTAATATGGTCAGGAAAATACAGCAATTATTAGAGCAGCGATCCATCTATAACATGAATCTTTCATGGGAAAATATTCATATTGTGAACTTTAAATGCTTTCCTTTTTCTGTACTGATCCCCTCCTCCCCCGTGTTACCCCAAAACTGAGTTTGTCTCTCGGTGGTTGTTCAGCCAAAAAACACAACCAAGCCAAAGATCAGGAGAAAGAAGGATTTATTATTACTTTCAGTAAGTAAGGAAAACACTGAAGATCTTTCCCAAAGCAGTGTCTCCCTGAACAGAAAACTGGGAAAGTTTTAAGCTAAGTGTTAGTCCAGTGGAGTCCGACTCTTTGCAACCCCATGGACTGTAGCCCTCCAGGCTTCTCTGTCCATGGGATTCCCCAGGCAAGAATACTGGAGTGGGTAGCCATTCCCTTCTCCATTTAAGCTAAGGGTATATGCATATTCATGAACAGGCTTGGGTTGTTGACAGAGTTCAAGCTTTAGTGGATTGAAGTCGTGAGGGTCAGAAAAGGCCAACACCATCATCCCTTAAGTTCCAGCTGATCTGGTGGTTGAGCCTACAAGCTAATATTTAGCATTGAAACAGAACTGGGAGTTTTTGTTGTTATTTAGTTGCTGAGTCAAGTCCGACCGTTTTTGCAACCCCATGGGCTATAGCCCACCAGGCTCCTCTGTTCATGGGACTTCCAAGAATACTTCAGCGGGTAGCCATTTCCTTCTCCATGGGATCTTCCTGACATGGGGATTGAATCCCGGTTTCCTGCATTGGCAGGCGGATTCTTTACCACTGAGCCACTTGGGAAGCTGGAGAGTCTTTACAACTGATACTTTATCTAAGCTATGGTTACTTCTCTTGCCTGAAACCAGTAGTTTTATTTCTCTATTCTTTTGTTCCTCTACAATTAGTAACTACTGAGACCTGTTCAAGGGCAAGCACTGTGGTCAAGCTTAGATCACAGAATGGCTTAAGGCAAAAACGGCTTCTCTTCTGTCAAGAAATCCATTCCCATTTCTCTTTTTCCAGGGACTCCCTACCCTATTTGCTCATATTACTTTCTGGTACTGCATCCCATGTTAGGCTCATCTTGTACATTTCCTGCTCCAGTCCTACAGTCAGCCACTTCTCTAAGGAGCCCTGGAGCCTTATATTGGAGAACAGCTTTAGAAACCAAGACCTCAGGGCTAGATGTGCTGTTTGACCACTCTTCATCCATCCATCCCTTTCTTAAGGATATACCTTTCCCAGTGCCGTCTTTGGACAAGACTCCAGAGCAGAAGAGACAAATGAAGTGTAAACAATTCTATTCTGCGTGGCCCAAGAGAAGTGCTGTCCCTGGGTATGCACAGAGCTCCACAGCAACCGGGAGGCGAAAGGCCATTTCCAGTTGGAGATCCATTTCACGGAAGTCTCTGTTCTTGATTCTAGACTCTACCTCCTATCTTCTAGGTCCATATCTTAGTAGCTTGGCTCATATCTGCCCTTCTACATTACGGTCTGTTATATCAGCCTGAGCTGAGTTGAAATTCTGGTTCTGTCACTTATTAGCTATGTGGCCTGGAGCCTGTGTTTTCACAGTGGGGATGGTGATGCCAATAGGACCCACCTTTGGAGGCCTTTGGGAAGATTCAGCAGAAGGCATGTGGAGTGCCTGGCACAGTGTCTGGCACAGTCACGAACAACAAATGCTGGCAAGCAGAATGACAATGAAAACTGGATTCCCTCTGGAGGCAGCATCACCTTGAGTGTGACACTGATTCTTAGGACAGAGATGCAGATGAGGCTGTGATTAAAACAGGCTGTAAAGGCAGAGCCCAAGAAGTGGCTGCAGAATGGTCTGACTCCTGGGGTCACAGTCAGGTCTGTCCTGCAGATGACACTGTTTTTGAGATGTGAACCATCAGTGACGGAGGTCTTGGGGTCACCTGGCGAATGGGGGCTCGGCACAAAACTTAGCATCAGGGGGACGAGACGGCTGTTGCCACTTTCTCCCACCTCCATCTCTGTGATTTATGCTTATCAGGATGCATTAACATAGCCTCCGATGTCAATGTATGCTTGATGTTCCAGAAGGAATCTTCGTGCTAGGGTTTTCCACCACAGAGCTGCTTCCCCTGACAGTGATGATGAGCCTATCAAATGTTTTCTGTTCTGGAAGGAAAACAGTATTTAAACTAAGGTGCTTCAGAGAGTCTTGAGACCTTTTAGGGGCAGGTGAAGCATAGATGTCATGAACTTTTGCTGGGACCAGGTGTGTCCCCAAAGTCTTAAAATAGAGTTTACTATGGAGGCTGTGGTTGTCTCACGTGATGTTTTTCTTTAAATCAAGAAGCATCTAGATTAGTGATCTCAAGGTGTGGCTCCTGGACCAATAGCATCAGCAACCTCTAGGAACTTGTTAGAAATATAAATTCTTGGGTCCTATCCCAGACCTACTGAATCAGACACCCTGGATGTACGCCTTGCCTCCTACCCCTGCCCATTACAGTCTATGTTTTAACAAGCCCTCTAAATGATTCAGATGCCAGATAAAGCTTTGAAACCATTGATCAAAAAGATGCAAGACTCTCCCAAACTTTCAGCCTTAAAGCTAAAAGTATTTTGAGCTCTGAGCACCTGAAGAGAGGACTCTATCTAATGTATGACACTCAGTAGGTACACATTAAGTGTTTATTGAATGAATGAATTTAAAAATACTGAAGGGGTTAAAATTCAAGACACTGACAACAGCAAGTGCTGGGGAGGATTTGGAGCAAAATGAACACTCATTGACTGCTGATGGGAATGTGAAATGGTACAGCCACTTGCGAAGTCAGTTTGACAGTTTCTTACAAAACTGAACATTCTTTTAGCATACAATCTGGCAGTAGCACTTTTTAATACTTACTCCAAGGAATTAGAAACTTATGTCCACACAAAAAACCTGCACAGGTAGGTTTATAGCAGCTTTATTCATTAATTGCCCCAAAGTGGAATCAACCAAGAAGTCCTTCAGTAGGTGAATGGATAAATAATGTGGTATATCCAGACAATAGAATAGTATTCTGCAGTTAGAGGAAAGGAGCTATCAAACCATGACAAGACATAGAGGAACCCTAAATGCGTATCACTAAGTGAAAGAAGCCAATCTGAAAAAGCTACATTCTATTTGATTTCAACAGTGTGACATTGAGGAAAAGGGAAGACTATGGAGATAGTAAATAGGTCAGTGGCATTCAAGGGCCGGGGGAAGTGTGGGATGAAAAGGTGGCTCACAAGAGGATTTTTAGAGCAGTGAAAAGACTACTTTGTATGGTACTACAATGGTGAATATGTATCATTATACATTTGTCCAAACACATAGAAAGTACGGATAAAGAATGAGCCCTCGTGTAAACTATGAAATTCAGTTAATAATGATGTATCAACATTGGCTCATCAATTGTAATAAAGGGACCACACAAATGCAAGATGTTGTCATCAAGCCTTAAACACATTAGCGTCAACCCTCCAGATGCACATGGAACTGATTTAAGAGCGTCTTGTTTCCTTGGAAGCATAAATTCCTTAGTCTCTTTTTCAAAGGGGAGGAGTCTTCTTTCCAAGAAGAAAGAGAAGGAAATTCTTCTAGCTCTTAAAGACTTGGTGCAGTGAGCCTGGAAGAGTTGTGCCTGTCCCCTTTGTGAAGATCCAGACCCTTGGGGCATGCTTTGGGAAATCCGTGGATGAATTTTGACAGTTGGGCTGTTCTTGGTACCTTGTTCCTCATGGGGGCCAGTTAGTCATTCTGAAGAAGTTCAGTATTTCCTACAGATGATAAGTAAGAGCTTCTCTGTGACATAACCACACTGCACACTTACAGAAACATTCTGGTGATAACTACATGGCTTTTTTTTAATCTTAAAGAATTCATAGTGCCTCACCAATGCTGGCAAAGGGGGTTTGCTGGAGAAACAATGGAAGTGGCAGCAGAGCACCATCTTTCTTTAGGGTTGGACTCAGCTAAGGTTGGACTAGCTAGGGTTGGACTAGCCAGGGAGGGCTGGGGACAGCTGCAGCCAATGTGATGTAGGCAGATGTTGTGGCGTGGGGCTTCCAGGTAAACTCTATAAAAGACAGAAAGAAAGGTGAAGTGGGAGGGAATAAATTGACATACACCTTTTGTCCTCTGTCCATCTCTTTCTTCTGCTTGGAATGCTGATGGAATGCTGGAAGTGGAGTTGCCACCCTGTAGCCATGAGGAGATCATGAGTGCCAAGTTCACAAACTGAGGATAGGCATACAGAAAGATAGGAGAAATGTCACACTTAGAGGGTGTTGTACTGCTTCTACCAGTCCTGCACTATTTACCACTGAATTTTATTTTTTACATGAGGGGAGAAAAATAACCCTAATTTGTTTAAGTTGATATTTTGGGAGTTTCTGCTACTTGCAGTCAAATCCCGTATCTAACTGAATGAGAGGTATATTCAGTTGATGCTTGTGGTTGAGAGCACAGACTTTGAGGTCTGCCTGGCCTGGTTATGTGTTCTGCCATGTGCGTTTGAGCATACCCAACTTTGGATACTTCATCTGTGAAATGGACTCAGTAGCACTTCTGACCACAGTATTGTTTTAAGGATGACTTGAAAGAACATATTTTAATGGTTATAAGCACAATGTCTGGTGCATATTAAGGACTATTAAGGACAGAATAGATGGTAGTACAAGACTGGAGTTGCCTCCCACCTCAGATATGCAAGAATTAAGAAAAAAATAGAGCAGGATCTGAGTGTTGTCTTGGACACTCTGAGTATTGTACAACTTCTGGATTTCATTGTCATGGGCTAAATCAAAGTCACATGATGCCAAGTGGATATTCCCAGACCTAACCCCAGACTGTTATCCACTCTCACCCACTTCTAGGGCTTGATGTCTACAGATCCCTCTGGGAAATAACCCCCACTCAACACAGAAGAGTCATGGACAGTCAAGCAGAGGGAGCAGCCTGCGATTCCTGCCCCAAGGCCATCACTGATGGCACCAGAAGTAGACATCAAACCTGAAGGGGTACACTCTGTAGGCTGGCCAGTGGTCTGGCAAGGGTCCTAGTGGGACGATTCTTCTCACGAGGGTCAATAGTTCTGCTGGCTGGCCACTCTTCTGGAGGGACCTCAGTGCTGCCTGGCAAGCTGGTTCCTTGTCACTGATCCACACATTCTCCTACCCTCTGAGATGGCTGTCTTGAATGTTTTTATCTCCCTCAGGGCTTTCCTGGTGGTTCAGATGGTAAAGAATCCACATGCCAATGCCAGGAGACATGGGTGTGATCCCTGGGTTGGGAAGATCCCCTGGAGGAGGGCATGGCAACATCTTCAAGTATTCTTGTCTGGAGAATCCCCATGGACAGAGGAGCCTGGCGGGCTACAGTTTATGGGGTCACAAAGAGTCACACATGACTTTTGCATCTTGCTCTGTACAAACATGCCCAAAGGTTCTCATCTTGAAACAACATGTGACTTCCCTGTGGTCCAGTAGTTGAGAGTCTGCCTTCCAATGCAGGGGATGTAGGTTTGATCCCTGGTCTGGGAACTAAGATCCCACATGCCCCAGAGCAACTAAACCCGTGTGCTGCGACTAGAGCAGGCATCGCAATGAGAAGCCTACATGCTGCAGTGAAGACCCAGCACAAGCCAGAAAAAAAAAATCCTCCCTGCGCCCAAGTCCCCGATGCCCTCCACCCCGCCCCGTGCTTCCGTTTACAGCCCACTTCTGCCCTGTCCTCACTTCCTTGCCTTCTGTCGCCTTGGATTTCACTCAACAGGCTTCCATCTCCACTGTTCCAGGGACACGCTCTCGTCACCCGACGGTTTCTTCCTTGTTGAATCTGGTGGTCACTTCTCAGTCCTCAGTTCATTCACACTTCTAGTAGCCTCTTACACAGATGATGATTCCTTTTTGGAAAAAGTGTCTTCACTTGGTCTCCTCGGTGTGAGAAATGGACAAGAATAAATACCTTGATGATATGGCTGGGGCAAGGACATTATTTCATTTTCAGCAGTATCCCCAGCACCTGGGACAGTATCTTTCATGTATGAGGAACAGAGTATCTGTTGAATGGATGAGTCTAGATCAGGGGTAGCAAAGTACAGCTCACAGGCCAAATCTGGCCCACTGCCTGTTTTTGTAAATAAAGTTTTATTAGAACACAACTGTGTTCATTTGTTTACAGATTGTCTAAGCCTGCTTTCACACATTCCACAAGTTGAATAGTTGTGACAGAGACCACGTGTCCCACAAAGCCGAAGATATTTACTGTCTGGCCCGTTACAGAAAAAGTTTGCAGACCCCTGATTTAGACAATTGTTTCTATTTCCACTGTGTGCTATGTGTGTAAGACCCTGACTACAGATGATCAAAGAGACAAAGCTCACAAAAGGAATCACAATGCCCTCCCTCACCCACGGACATTATCAGGGTCTGTCTGTAGCCTGGTCTGTGGTGAATAATTCAGTGGTGATGGGAGAGTGAGGGAGGTGGAAAGGAACGGAAAAAGAATATTAACCTTATGTTTATTAATTAATTTTTATTGCAGTATTTGTGCTCAGTCGTGTCTGACTCTTTTCTACCTCATGGATTGTAGGCTGCCAGGTTCTCTGTCCATGGAACTTTCCAGGCAAGAATACTAGAGTTGGGTGCCATTTCCTACTCCAAGGGATCTTCCCAACCCAGGGATCAAAGCTGCGTCTCTTGCATGTCCTGCATTGGCAGGTGGATTCTTTACTCCCTAGTGCCACCTGGGAAGTCCTTATTGGAATAGAGTTATTTTACAATGCTGTGTTAGTTTCTGCTGTACAGCAAAGTTAATTGGCTCTATGTGTACGTACATCTTCTCTTTTTGGATTTCCTTCCAATATTAACCTTACAATCATTTTATACCATGCATTTTGCATAGTTTATTTCACTTCATCTGCACTGCCTTCTCCAATCTACGAATGAGGAAACTGAAGCACTGGCAGACTAAATGTTTCATGGAAAGTCACACAGAGCTCTGAAGTGTTGGAAAGGGGGTGGCAAGGCCAGAACCTGGGATGGACCCTGGCTCAAGTGGCAGTGATGATGGCAGCAAACACACATGGGGCCTCTGAAGATGTGCAGATACTGTTCTTAGTCTGTCCCATCAACCGTGGTAAACTAAGGCACAGGAAGAGTGACCAACTCCCCCAAGGTCACCTGGCCCTGGTCAAGGGCAGGGCCAGGACTTGACCTGTTAGTTTTGTTTTGTCTCTGTTCCCTTCCACTTTACCATAATGTGTATTAGGTCCTCAATGAATAGTCATCGAACTAGTGGATTTGAACTGGAACTTCCTGGCTCCCGGCCCAGAATCTTTGCCACTATCTGGCACCAGCCACCCATTGAGGGTTCAAAGGACTGTGCAACATTTTGCTCAGAGTAGAGCTGGAGGCCACCTAACTTGTTTTTGCAGAAATTACTAGAACATTTTAGAATTTACTCATCCTCTATCTATATTTTCATCTCTTGGTACACTGCCCGCTCCCTTGAGGAAACTATAATTTCCATAACTGATGATAACATCTGTTTTCAGACATGTGAATCGGTTGCAGAAATGTGTGTCAGCAGAGAACTAAGCCTCCAAGCTTCAAGGAGGTTTCTTACAAAAGTCGTCGGGAGTGGCTTTCTTGCTCAGTCCTGCCAAGAGTTTCAAATCGTGCAACAAAATATATTCTCCAGTTGACAGTTGTGTACATCATAGCTCTCCAGTGCGAGGTGAATTTTCTTCCCCATGTGAAAGTTACTTCACCTAAAATATGGTATTTGATGTATTTATCTTCCAAAATTAGATAAAACCATTATAAATTTTACATACACCGGCCATCCTTCAAGACTAGGACAGAGCTATTTGGGAAAGGAGGCATTCTGTATTCATTAAGGCACACTTCCAATTTATTGCTGGTGGGGAAAGAAGAAAGTGACATCTTTCTCTCTTAGTTATTTCTAATTCCCATAAAAAACAGAGAGTACTGCAGACTGGGTGGCTTGAACAACAGCATTCATTATTGGTTCTGGAGACTGGGAAGTCCAAGATTAACGTACTGGCTGGTTCAGATCCTGGTAAGAGCTGTCTTCATCACTTGCACATGGCCACCCTCTTGCTCTGTCCTTGCATGGCTTTTCTTTGCTGCCTGCATTTGGGGCACCATTTGCGGTACCTTCTAGGAAGGCCACTAATCCTATTTGACTAGGACCCCACCTTCGTGAACTCATATAACCTTTACTTAGCTCCTAAAACAATCACTTGGGGGTTTGGACATCCAATATATGAATTTTTTAAAATTTAAATTAAAAATATTTTTATTTTGTATTGGAGTATAGCCAATTAACAATGTTGTGAATTTCAAGTGGACAGCAAAGGGACTCAGCTGTACATATACGTGTATCCATTCTCTCCCAAACTACCCTCCCATCTAGGCTGCCACATAACATTGAGCAGAGTTCCCTGTGCTATACAGTAGGTCCTTGTTGGTTATCCGTTTGAAATACAGCAGTGTGTATATATTGATCCCAAACTCCCTAACTATCCCTTCCCACCAACCTTCCCCCCTGGTAACCATAAATTTGTTCTCTAAGTCTGTAAGTCTGTTTCTGCTTTGTAAATATGTTCATTTGTATCATTTCTTTTTAGATTCTATCTATAAGGGAATCTGGGCTTCTCCTGTGGCTCAGCTGGCAAAGAATCGGTCTGCAATACAGGAGACCTGGGTTCAATCCCTGGGCTGGGAAGATCCCCTGGAGAAGGGAACAGCTACCCACTTCAGTATTCTGGCCTGGAGAATTCCATGGACTATATAGTCCATGGGATCACAAAGAGTCACACACGACTGGGAAACTTTCACATATAAGGCATATCATATAATAGTTCTCTTTCTCTGTCTGACTTACTTCACTCAGTAGCCAACATATGAGTTCTGGGAGGACAAAATTTAGTTTTCATCCCTGGGAACCTCCCCATGGGACCTGACATGATGGAAGTTTGTTAGCTGATTTTGCAAATATGATTCAGTCTGGTTTTGAGTCTACATTAAACATGCTTCTATATGGGAAAACCTCCATCGGTTTGCTTTAGCTTCAAGTTCTTGTACCCAGGAGGAGAAGTCAGGTGTACCAGCAGCAGTTAATCATCTTTGTGACTCCTCCATATGGTAATAATAATGGAGGTTTTCTTTTAACAACTGCATAAGAGATACCAGGTGCCATCTCAAGAAGTTAGTGTCTTGAAGCACTTTGTCTTATCTTTTCATCTTTTTGAGAACCTATGATGGACGGGGCTGTATTTATTTTTACTTCCGTTTTGTAGATGAGGAAACTCAGGTTAGAGAAGCCAAGTGATTTGCTTAAGAGGACACAGTTAGGAAATGACTCAGTCTGTATTTGAACTGAGTACAAACTCCAAGGAACTCTTCTGACCACACTCTCTGTCTCCCATTTGGCCAGGACACTTATATTTCCAGAAACGTCAGTCCACAATCATCAAGAATAATGGTTCAACACAATCCTTTAGACGAATCTCTAGCTGAGAAAGAAGCTGATTCATTTTGATTGAGTTCTTGCTTCCATTCGGATTTACCTTATTCATTTTTGTTGGTCATATAATTGAGGCCATGGGACACCTTTCTGAAAAGTCACTCATAACTTATAAAGATTTGGTTTTTTATTAGATGTTTAGAAGTTTCTGGAAAGATTCACTTCTGAAAAGAAGCAGAGGAGGATCAGAACAGTGTTGTTTTCTCATTCTGTAATTTCTTTTCATGGCTGTCTTCTCTCATCTATGTGGAGGGGATCCTGAGACAGTTTTATGGCCTTTTTTTTTTAAATGAAAATTTCCCTCACTTTTCAGAAATGCAAAGGAAAAATGATCACAGAAAATGTTTTTCTTTTCTCTCTCAGTTCTGTGTTGCCAGTAGTATGTTTTTGTCATGATTACAGTCATTTTTTTCAAAGGCATCCAGCTGTTTGAACGCTCTGAGTTGGAAGCAGGGAAAGGAATGGAAGGATTGCTTCTTCCTTCTTGAAAGCTAACGTGGGCGGAATTCAGGCTGCACAGACCTTAGACATAAACAGTGATGGAGGCGAGAACATATGATCCAATAGGTTACCCCTAGTTACTAGAATTAGGGAGTTTATCTCTTTTCTTCCCCCTCTAAATGTTTATACTTACGGGAGAATTTTCCAGCTCCCTGAGAAAACATTTATTTCCCCAAGAAAGATAAGAGTGCTTATTCTGTGCCGTGTCTATTCAACTGCAAAGAAGTCTTGCAGGTGGAAAGAAGCCCTCTGATTACCAAGCGGCCCATTTCAGAGCATCCAGGCTTGCTTTATTGTCCGTGCCCACTCATTTTGTAAACTGTTCATCAAATAGTTAACTCTCTCCCGCTGCCCACCTGCCTGGAGGATGGGAGGATGGAAGGAAGCCACCGGTACAAAATCATGCGGCAACAGTGACAAGCGTTTGGCTCGTTTAGAGGTGCCTGTCCAGAGAACCACGCAAGAAAACAATGGCGTGAGAGTATGTGAACTTCTAACCCTCTTCCCCACATGCCAGTGGGGCGGTGGGTGGTGTGAGCAAGTGTTCAAGTTCCCTGAAGTGGGTGTTTTTATGGAGCCAAGTGACAAAGAACCAAAGAGGGTCAGGACTTGTGAGCAGCAAGTGGAAAACTACCAAGAACTGTTCAACCCTGCCTGCCGCTTAAATCACTTCTCTGAAATGAGGGGAGCCTGGGTTCACTTCCCTCCCCTGTGCTTCTTTGACATGGGACAGCTCTAAGGGGCAGAGATTTTGCCAAACACTGACTTTTTTGCCCAGTCAGCCCCTTCTCAGTTCCTCTTGTCCAAACGTAGTGACAGTTTGTCAGCAAGCAGGGTGGGGAGGCTGGGGCCGGAGGGTGTTCATTATTGCTAAATGACTCCCATCTGCGATTCTGCCTGCAGCTTTTATGAACCCCACATGTTTTAATTAACACATCGCAAAGGCAACATCAGCTGAAAAGTGCCAGCAGTGAGAGTATTTCAGTGGATCCCCACTCTGTGATTGTCTGAATTGGATCTGCTAGAAGCATACTCGGAGGAGTACGCTTACAGTAAACATTTGGGAAAATAGTGTGAAAAGGCAGGCAGACCGTGTAGCAGCTCCATCAAGGAATTCCTGAAGGTTTACCTCTGGGTTTACACCGTGGCTTTAGCATTTGGTGAAAGCTTCCTAGGGGGTGGGAATATGGGAACCCCGGGGAAGAGCCAAGGTCTTTTCGTGATAAAAAGTGAATAGACGTTGGCTGAGCACGCCAAGTGTGCTTGGGTCAGTGGCTCGTGTTTTTACAGAACATGCTTCAGGAAGGCAGTGGGATTTTTCTGGAAAGCACATTGGTTCTGGAGATGTGAAGGGTGGGATTGAGCTGGAATTTCTTCTCATTGTGACACCCTGGGCAAGAAATGTAACTTTTTGGAGAGTCTGTTAAAAGGGGACAATGCCACTTGCCTGTCTCACATGAGGCCAAGTGTGCAGGAGTGCCTTGTAAAAACACAGCACTACTGCCATAAACGTTACATAAATTATCTGTAGCACTTATAAATAATGTAGGTGGTCACTTCATTTGTGGGTTCAGCAAACAGCATGAATATCTACAATTCCCTGTGCCCCCGAGTTTACAATTGACACACACAAATAAACAGAAAAATACTCTATGACATGTGAAGTATTATAATGGGGAAATAGAGATCGTGTGGAAGTTCATAAATATGGCACTTAACCTGGACTTGGAAAATTTCAAGAAGGCTTCTAGGAAGAAGGAATGTCCAAGCTGAGCTTAAATGTCATCTTCTGGGTGAGGACTCTCATACCCACGTTACTTAAAAAGTTAGCCCAGCCTCTTGTACACCCTGTCCCCCATCTAGCTTTATTTTCCTTCAATGCGCTTATTACCATCTGACACACACTACATGGCTACTTGTTTATGCTTTGTGTCTGTCTCCCTCAACCAAAATATAAGGTCATAAATTTAGATACTTTCTTTTGTTCCCTACAGTATCCTTATTCTCAGTACCTAGACTAGTTCATGGTGCAGAGTAGGCACTCAGCAGATGTTTGTTGAATGAATTATTGGGAAATGTAAGTGTTAGATGAACAGGAAGGAATATTCTAGGTGAGGAATAGGCATAAGCAAGGACCAGGAGCTGTAGAGCACACATGGGTTTGGTGTCTTGGTCTGTAGGGGCTACTATAACACAGTATCCTAGATTAGGGAGCTTACAAGCCACTGACATCTGTCTCTCACAGATCTGGTTGCTGGGTGTTCAATGCCAAGTTGCTAGCGTACTTGATGTGTAGTGAGGGCCCTCTTCTTGGTTCTCAGTTGGCCATCTTCTCATATTGTCTTCATGAGAAGGGACTGGGAGCTCTCTGGGGTCTCTTCTATAAGGGCACTAATCCCATTCCTGAGGGCTTCACCTTCATAACAAACCACCTCCCTAAGGCCCCATCTCCAAATACCATCACACTGGGGATCAGATTTAAACATAAGAATTTGAGGTGGGGGGATACAATCATTTACCCTATAGCATTTGGTTTGGCTGGAGTATTAACCTGTGTGTGTGTGCGCTCAGTCATGTCTGACTCTGTGACCCCATGGACTGTAACTTGCCAGGCTCCTCTGTCCATAGAATTTTCCAGACAAGAATACTGGAGTGGGTTGCCATTTCCTACTCCAAGGGATCTTCCTAACTCAAGGATCGAACCTGTATCTCCTATGTCTCCTGCATTGGCAGATGGATTCTTTACAATTGAGCCACCTGGAAAGCTGAGATATGGAGAAATGAAACTAGCCGGTAGGTTGGGCCAGATCCTGAAGGGCCATGTAAACCAAGTTAAGGAGTTTGGATTTTCTTTCGAGGGTAATAAGGACAAACGAAATGTTTAATGTGAAAATGACAATAATATCTGGGTTTCCACAGCTGGGCACTATGGGAAACTCCTACAATCGTCTGGGATCAAAATGGCGACAGTGTGAACTAGGACCATTGCAGTTTGGGGAGAGGCATTTGGGAGCTGGAGTTGAAAAGCCATTCATGTGATGTCTGGAATTACGGCAGCCGCAGTGCAAACCTGAAGGCAATTAATCTAGCAAGCTAAAGATGAAAGTTTTGGGGGCAGGGTGGGTGGGGAATGCAAAGAAACTAAGTCCTTGATGACATCACCAAATAGCCAATTTAATCAAGCTGGGGATGTGCTTTTTCTAGATTTTTTTCTTAATGAGAAATAACAAATTTTCCTATTACTAAACTGTTTTAAATTAGTCAATTGGTTTTTTTTTAACTCAACAACACAAAATATTCCCATTTAAAAATCATGAATTTAGTTACATTGTTTAAACAAGTTATTACCCTTTTAGATTATTATATTTTATTTTAGGTGAAGACTGGTCTGGGTTTTAGGAAACTCAGACTTGGATAATGTTTTACAACACACTAGGAAGTGGGAATCAAAATACTTTTTGTGTCGGAGTTAGAGTAAGATTGAATATTTGCATGAAATTCACGTTCTGTAAGAAACAATCAAGAATATGACTATGACAATTGGCATTTTTTAAAGCCTGTCATTCACAAATGAACTTATCTACATACAAAGCAGAAACAGACTCACAGTGTAGAGAACAGACTTGTGGCCAAGGGGTAGTGAAGGGGGAGGGATGGATTGGGAGTTCGGGATTAGCAGATCGAAATTATTATATGCAGGACGGATAAACAATAAGGTCCTACTGAAGAGCACAGGGAACTATATTCAATGCCCTGTGATAAACCGCAATGGAAAAGTGATGTTAAAAAAGGTATATATATGTACCACGGAATCACTTTACTGTACACACAAATTAACACAACATCATAAATCAACTATACTTGAAAAAAATAAAATTAAAAAAAATCTCCCAGTCTGTCATTGACCCACCGGACAGATATGAACAGCTTCACAAACCCGAGAGGACTCATTCCCTCATTGATCCAATATTTATGCAGAATCTACTATGCGTCACTGCTTCTCTTTTCACCTGCTGGATTGTGCTTTACTAGGAATGCTATTTCTCTTATTTATTTTTATACCCTTGCTATTTAGCAAGCAGGATTTGAAACATAGTTGGCCCATAAATATTTGTTGAACAAAATGTGATCTGATTTTTCCGGTTGGGTTGAAAATGTGGGTTTCAGCTTCAGACGGGGCTGCAACTTTGATACTGTAATTGAGTGACCTTGGGAAAGTTACTTACTGTAGCCTAGGCTCAGATTCCTACTTACTGGGGATAAAAATCCACCAGGGGGGGTATGAAAAGTGTCTGGTTTATTGCCTGGCACTAAGTAGGCACATTGTAAATAGCTGTTATCTTCCTCCTCCTAACAAGATCTAAATCAAGCCACGTTCTATGCTCCAACTGATGAATATTCTAGGAACCCAAGTTTTGTGGCAAATGTAAGAAGGTGAATCTGTTGCTGGAAAATTATGTAAGGCACTTGCAAATTATTTTTGCCTTTGGTTCTCCTTTTTGTGATCTACCGCAGGGTTTCCTGCTATTAGTCCAGTTAATTGAGAGCCAACCGTCTTTCACATCAACACCCATGTGATCAGAGGATCTCCCAGACACACAAAGGCAAAGACAAGTCTCTTCTTTCCATTTTTCAGATGTAGTATTTTCCTTACCAGCTGAACTAAAGGGTAACTTAAATTCTAATCTTATGCCAGCATTATAGGTTCTTTTTTTTATTTAAGTAATTTTAAAATTGAAGTATAGTTGATTTACATTGTTTCAGGTGTACAGCAAAGTGCTTCAGTTATATATATATATATCCATTCTTTTTTAGATTCTTTTCCGGTATAGATTGTTGTAAGATACTGAATACCGTTCCCTGTGCTATACAGTAGGCCCTCGTTGTTTATTTAATTTGTGTACGACACTGTGTCTCTGTTAATCAACTATTCTTTTTTGTTTAAATTAACTTCTCTCACAATTTATCTGATAGACACAACTTTAAGACAAGGTTAGATGGGAGAAATTTGTCCCTGTTGATGCTTGCTGTATAGGCAAAGCAGAGATCATAGCTTGTGCTTATTTTGTTTGAATTAGATTCAGGGCTTCTGAGCTTGGGTCTTAACTCCGTGACTCAACTGGAGTGTTGGACTTCAGATGTGCCCTGACCTTGGTTTCTGCTGTAAAATTAGGATTTTAGACTAGATAATTCTGGAGGTCCCTTAAGCTCTGAATTCTGTGCTACAGGTTTCTTTGCTGCTTCCTTCTCCTCTTCTTGATTTCTTATTCCAATATTCATTTCTTAAATAATTCAAAAGAAGAACAAAGTCAACCAGAGCTCCATTATTTTTCCACAGGGAGCAAAAAAAAAAAAATAGCCTAATATCCAATAAAAAGAAAAAGGCTAACTGAATTATGATTTCAGTCACCTCACTGAAATATCATCCAGTGATCAAAGAGGATGTTTATGACGACTCTCTAGCAAAACAGAAACATCTTTTTATGTGATGTTGAATGAAAAAGGCAGAGAATAAATGATCCGTCTGGCATGATAACAATGATCTAGAAAATATACGGAACTGTGTAAAAGTTCTAGAAGGGAGTAAGAAAGTGAAAACCGTTGATATGTAAAAAATAGTTATTCTCTCACTTGTGAGAGGAAGGAGGTTTTCAGTATATTTAAGGTTTTTCATTGGGTGTCTTGTCTTGTAAATTTATTCAAGGTAGACTTCAGGTACCTTAAATGCTACAAGCTGCAGGAGGTTGGCTGACCTCAAGTGCGTGAGATCCCAGGTCCTCCCTCCTCTGAGTCCAGGTTCCTTCTACTACAAGAGCTTGTCTTGGTGATAGTGAGGGAGGAAAATGTGTCCTAAAGACTTTGGTCTTGGGACTTCCCTAGCGGTCCAGTGGTTAAGAATCCCCCTTCCAATGCAAGGGACGTGAGTTTGATCCCTGGTCAGGGAACTAAGATTCTACATGCTCCAGGGGGATCTAAGCCTGCAACTAAGCCCAACAAAGACCCAGCAGAGCCAAAATAAAAAAATTAAACTTCCCTAAAAAATATGCATTGAGCTTTGCTTTACTCTGCCTGCCCTCTTTCTTCCTTTTTTCCTTGTTGTTTACACTCTTTTTTTTTTTTTTTTTTTTTTACCATTAAGGAACAGTTTGTACCCAGTCACTCAGTTGTGTCCGACTCTTTGTGACCCCTTGGGACTGCAGCCCACCAAGCTCCTCTGCTCATGGGATTTTTCAGGCAAGAATGCTGAGATGGGTTGCCATTTCCCCCTTCCCTGAGTTTCCACCATGTCCTGCATCACAGGTGGATTTCTTTATCCACTGAGTCACTGGGGAAGCCCAAGGAACAATTTAGACACTATGAAATGTGCAGATCTGGAGTGTACAGCTCCATGAGTTTTGATAAATGTACACATTCCTGTACACTTGCCAGTCAAGATACAGAACATTTCATCCCCCAAGAAAGTTCTCTGTGTCCTTTCCCGGTAAATTACCTTACCTCTAGGCAATTACTGTTCTGATTTCTATCAGCATAGATTACTTATGCCTCTTCTGAAACTTCATATAAATTGAATCATACATGTTTTCTCTTTTTTTGGTCTGTCCTCTTTCGCTCAACATCCTGTTTGCAAACTTCACTCATGGTGCCTGTGTTAGCAGCTCATCCTCTTCTCCTGGGTAGTATTTCCCTGTGGTCAACTGAATACTGGCCTCAAAGATATCCAGGTTCTAATTCCTGGAGCCTATGGATCTTATTTTGTGTTGCAAAAAGGACTTTTGCAGGTGTGATTAAGCAAAAAACTTGAAGTGGAAAGACTAGCTTGGATTTTCCAAGTAGTCCTAAGTGTAGTCACAAATACATGGGAGGAAGAGGGAGGTTTGACCTCAGAGGATGAGAAGGAAATGTGACCAGAGCCACAGATCGAAGTGATACACTGTGAAAAGACCATCAGCCAAGGAATACAGGAGGGGTCACTGGACGCTGGAAAAGGCAAGGAAACATTCTCTCCTGGAGCCTCCAGAAGGAACCAGCTGTGCCAACATTTTGGTATTTAACCCTGTGAAAGTGATTTCAGACTTCTGACCTCCAGAACTATCGGAGAATAAGTCTGTGTTCAGTCACCCGGTTTGTGTGAATTTGTTATACCAGCAACAGGAAATTATTATTATTCCATTGTATGGTTATACCTGTCTTCCCTGGTGGCTCAAATGGTAAAGAATCTGCCTGCAACGAAGGAGACCCAGGTTCAATCCCTGGGTTGGGAAGACCCCTTGGCGAAGGGCTCAGTATTCTTGCCTGGTGAACTCCATGGACAGAGGCTTATCACAGTGGATTTATCGATTCACTTCTTGATACATTTTAATGTGGAGCTCTTCTGAATCAAGCTGCTAGGCGTGTTCTTACACAGGTCCTTGTGTGTCGTGCGTTTTCATTTCTCTTGGGTAAATATACCTCAGAATGGAATTGCTGTGGCATAGAGCAGGTGTGTGTTTAGCTTTATAGAAAATGTCCAGTTTTCATAGTGACTATACCATTTTATATATCCACCAACACACTTGATAGTTGATCCTCTTTTAAAAAACACACAAAAAATAATAAGGTTGAGATTGCTGAGATGGGTGGGAGTCAATTCCTGGATGCTTTCTGGATGATTCCAGGACCTGATTGTATTTCCAGAGCCCACACTGTGAGCTCTAGGACAGATTTATGCAAGGATTTTTTTTGTCTTTATTTATTTTTTTTTTCTTGAAAAGGAAATAATTCACCTGCCTCCCACCCTCTTCCCTCTGTCCCTGTGTGCCCCATTAGCACGCACTGTACTCTCTCTGTGGGTGGGAGTCACAACCCCAGAGGCCTGGGTGACCCAGGGAACAGGAGCCAGCCAGTCTGGACCTCGGGGTCCTGACAGCGACCCAGAAAGCAAGAACGCAGCACGCTGAATGCCTTTCCCGTTGGGGCAGTCAACCATGTTATTCTTCAGTGAATGGAATTTTCTTGCTCCTTTAAGTAGAAAAACACCAGTAGCCCAGATGCCTCCCACAACAGTAGTTGATAAAACACTCAGAGAAAAGGCCCCAGGGAAGGGAGGGAAAATCCTGCCAGATCTGCTGGTGTTTGTTGTTGTCACTGTTATTCTCGCTTTTTTTTTTCACCTATAGAAAATTCGCCAGGACCACTTCCAACCCTGATCTCTCTAGATTCTGGTAGTTTTCTGAGGTTAAACTCAAGAACAAAGAGGCAATTGTTTTCTAGATGCAATCTTGGCGAGCCCAGTTTTGACACCTGAGAGATCTGGTGTGAATTTGGGGGTCAGCTGGTTTATCCCCCCATGATCCTCAAGCCCATTCAGATCACTGAGTTTTTTTGTTGTTGTTGTTAATGGCCTGTCAGCTTCCTGAAACACTACTCCCATCCCTTTCCATTTACAATACCCACATAGTAGTACCTGCATAGACTGTAAGCTTCTAAGCCATATCTTTCCTATGAGCCCGTCTTAAATTCAGTACATCCTTTGGAGCTTCTGAGCTTACATCCGTATAAACCCTGGTATATTTCGGTGGTCTGCTGGCTGTTCCGATGACCTTTGGAACTCAAGATCCTGGCTGTCGTTTGGGACCCCTTGGAGCCAAGGGGAGTCTTGTAAAATATCAGGGGGCTGGATCCATCCTGGATCTCAGTCCTGGATGGTCCCTCAGCAGTGACTGAATGGGGATCCCATGCCAAGCCTGGCCGGATGTTGGCCTGGGCACCCTCTTTGCACACGGCAGGACAAGTCCTCTCCCTGCTGCGCAGTCATAAAGCTCTGGAATGTGAGCACGGCATGTGGTATGAGCATGAGCTTGCACAAAAGTGGAAGCCTCCTGGGAGGTGTGGTGCATGGCCTTGCAAAGGAAGTTATTTGGACAGGGCCCCAGGCTTGACACTGCCAAGGGAGAGGTGGAACTGCTTGGGTAACTGTCCTTGGCGGGAAAAGGGCTGCGCAGGGTTTACAAGGAGATTTTCCTCCTGAGCCTTGTCTCTACCAAACTCGCAACAACGCCGGCCTCTTGTTGGACCAGTCTTGACAATACACGCTTGACCTGCATCATCTCTTGATCTTCTCAGCTTCTTTGGAAGCGAGGCCGGGAAACAGTAGGGCAACTTCTTTCAGGCGCTCACACCTCCCCATCGTTTCCCAAACTAGACACCCCGAGAGCCTGACCCTGTGGTTCTGGAATGTGCCAGCCTCATGGGGGTACGGGCACTCACGTGTCCTCTTCAGGTGGAACAAAGTCTACACCCCGGCGGGCGCCGTGATGCCTCAGAGCACCATGGAAAGACCAGGGCACCAGGGTCTGAAGATGGGGAAGAGGGCGGAGTTGTTTACTCTCGCTATGTCCTCACTTCCTCATCTGTCAAACGGAAGGTTCTACCACCCTGACTTCCTCCCAGGGTGATGAAGAGGGTCCAAGAGACTTTGTGAATGAATGTGCTTGGTCCACTGCCAAGGCCACACGGAAGCAGGTGATAATTATTCTTGGTTGGGAGGCAATACACATTCAGGCAGAATGAGAGAGCATTTGTCCTTGGTGGGAAATGGCACCAGTGAGGAGATGAGCACCCAGAGATTGAGTTGGAGCCTGGGAGGAGGTTGGGACTCAGGGAGGGGGGTGTACCTTCTCGGGAGGATGGTATGCAAGGAGAAGGTTGTAACTCAGAGAGAAGAAGGATACCCAGGGAGGCAATTTGGGCTGAGTAGGGAGATGAGACTTTGGAGAGGCTCATCACCTGATTTGACCCATACAGGGGTCAAAGGACCAAGTTCAGAGGCGATGGAAAGAGACAGCTTGTGCAGTTCTTCAATTTAGTAAAAAGCAACAGCACGTCCTAAACCCTCAGTGCTCTGCCCACGGTGAGGTGTTTTAGAACAACCATTTGTCCACAATGGTTTTAGATTTCTGCCCAAGGAACACTACTTAAAATTAAAGTCAACATTAGTTCGATGGAGCTGATCTCATATTTCTCCTGCCTGGAAATACCTACAATTCCTTAAAACAATGTTTCAATTTACCCCAGGTCCGGAGGAATTTTACAGTGTAATAGCTGCCCTCCCCTTTCCTTTTCCTGCCTCCCAATCCTGGTTTGTTGGAGCCGGTAGCGCACACATGGACTTTCTATCGAATGAAGACTGCTGCTGCTGCTGCTAAGTCGCCTCAGTCTTGTCTGACTCTGTGCGACCCCATAGACGGCAGCCCACCAGGCTCCCCCGTCCCTGGGATTCTCCAGGCAAGAACACTGGAGTGCGGTGCCATTGCCTTCTCCATGAATGAAGACTATTCGCCCTGTATTTGGGCTCCTCCATCTTTACTGAACTGAAGTGCACGACAGACCTGCAGATGCTGGTGACTCAAGTTAAATCATGGGGAACCAGGAGGGCGAGCCATAAGTGAATGACGTGCGTGTGCTTTCCTGTCCATCTGACATGTTCCTGGACTTAATTAGAAGGATCATGAGGCCACTGTGGATTTGAGACCATTCATTCACCCAGTAAGCTTAACTGACCTCCACTCCTGGTCATGTGTCTGCATTTGCACCCGTGGTCAGGACTGATATTTGGCATGTTCAGCTCAGTCTATTAAAATATTGAACTACTTTCATGTTGGTTGCCAAATAACCATTGACTGGACACTTTCCAATGTCCGCAAGGGTCTGTGTTCATTCTAATTGGTCAATGCTTTTTATTACACTGATCATTAAATTGCTGTTGTTTGGGGCAAGTAGTCATTAAATAGTTGTCATTCGGTGTGGCATCAGGTGCCATGCATTCCTTTGCTTGGAAAAGCCTCCATGGTTCTTTCAGGATGAAAGGACTCCCTAAGTGTTGTCTTTGTTTAGATGATTGAGAAAATCAAGTTGAGAAAAGACCCTGACAAGGTCCAGAAGGGATGTTAGCCTTTTTTTTTTTTTTTGCAGGGGTCAGTAAGAAAGTCACTGAAATAATAAAATAAGCAGACATATGGCCTAAAAAAGATGAGTTTTGTACAATGAGGCAGCTGTCCTCTGGCCCAGAAGGGCCAGTAAAGATGGGATCATTCTATTTAATGTCAGAACTCCCTGGGCTGTTGTCTATTTTTTGAGTCTTGGGACACGTTGGAGACAAAATTCAGAAGGCAATTCTAATTGGAAGCTTTGTAATCCTGACCCACAGTTGGTCACCACAGGGGATACCTGTACTGGAAACCTGTAAATTTCCATCTGTTCACTGTCCACCATTGGCTTCCCAGGTGACACTAGTGGTCTAGAACCCACCTGCCAGTGCTGAAGATGTAAGAGGTGTGGCTTCGATCTCTGGATCGGGAAGATTCCCTTGGAAGAGGGCCCACAACCCATTTCAGTATTCTTGCCTGGAGAATCCCTATGGACAGAGGAGCCTGATGGGCTATAGTCCATAGAGTTGCAAAAAGTCAGACATGACTGAAGCAACTTAGTGCACATGCATGCATCCCCATAATTTATGAAGATTATAAAAAACTAGAATAGCTGAAAGTATGAATTTTTTCCCCATTATAGCCCCTGCCAACCCTTCCTTTGTTGTTGTTCAGTCACTAAGTCATGTCTGACTCTTTGTGACCCCATGGACTACAGCATGCGAGGCTTCCCTGTCCTTCATCATCTCCCAGAGTTTGCTCAAACCCTTGTCCATCGAGTTGGTGATGCCATCCAGCCATCTCATTCTCTGTTTCCCCCTTTTCCTCCTGCCCTCAACCTTTCTCAGCATCAGGGGCTTTCCCAATGAGCCTTCACATCAGGTGGCCAAAGTATGGAGCATCAGTCCTTACAGTGAATATTTGGGTTTGATTTTCTTTAGGATTGACTGGTTTTATCTCTTTGCAGTCCAAGGGACTCTCAAGAGTCTTCTCTAACACTGCAATTCAAAAGGAGCAATTCTTCTGCCCTCAGCCTTCTTTACGGTCCAACTCTCACATCCATACTTGACTCCTGGAAAAACCATAGCTTTGACTCTATGGACCTTTGTCAGCAAAGTAATGTCTCTGCTTTTTAATATGCTGTCTAGGTTTGTCATAGCTTTCCTTCCAAGGAGCAAGCGTCTTTTAAATTTATGACTGCTGCCATTGTCTGCAGTGATTTTGGAGCCCAAGAAAATAAAATCTGCCACGGTTTCCACTTTTTCCCCATCTGTTTGCCATGACGTGATGGGATTGGATGCCACCAACTTCGTTTTTTGAATGTTGAGTTTTAAGCCAGCTTTTTCACGCTCCTCTTTCACCCACATCAAGAAGCTCTTCCTTTAGCTCTCCCAAAACAGTCTCTGCTAGTGATTTGCCTGCATATAAACATACTTTTTAATACTTAACATATGAACCGGTATGTAAAATCTGCTTATTTTCACTTAATGTACGACACTACAGTGGATGGTGTGGTGTGCTCCCCAGGTCCTGTTTCAAAAGTGAGACACTCATTGCCTCAGCTGTCTGGAAGCTCGCTGGTGACAGATCACAGCTAAGTCCTCGCCCTGGAATTGCTCTTGTTCAAAGTGACCCGTTCTCCCAGGGGACAGATCACATCCAGGGGCTGGTCAATGCAGGGTTCTAAAGGCTCAGCCTTCACTCTGAAAGGCCTTCCCAGCGTCAGAGTCTCCAGTGGGTACAGCTGAGACTCCTGGTCCACCTGTATTTCAGTTGAATTTCTCCTTTTATGTCCTCCTGCTCCTTTCACTCCTGTACAGGTGTTGTCTCTGAGGGCATTTCCCAGCAAAGCTCCAGCCTCCAAACCTCCATCTCAGAGTCCATGTCCCACGAACCAGTCAAGACAATGCCTATCACCTCAATGTCCGCAGAGTATTCCATCATACTAGGAATTCCCTAGTACCTCAGTTGGTAAAGAATCTGCCTACAATGCAGGAAACCTGGGTTCAATTCCTGGGTCAGGAAGATCCCCTGGAGAAGGAAATGTGAACCCACTCCAGTACTCTTGCCTGGAGAATTCCATGGACAGAGGACCTGGCAGGCTACAGTCCATGGGATAGCAGAGTCAGACTCAACTGTGAGACTAACTTTCACTTTTCCTTGCATCATACAGAATCTAACAAATATGTTTAGTCTCATTCCTGTAGCCATGTTTCATGTTTTCTGTTTAGTATTCTTTCTTGCTATTTCCTTCTAATTTTTAATAGATTTTTTGTTTCATTTTACCAGATTAGTAGTTTCCTTTGTGCTTTTTTCATTCCAGACAACACTCTCCAATAGAAAGCTAATGAGAGCCACATATGTAATGTAAAATTTTCTAGCAGCCATGAAGACATGACTCATTGGGGATCATCTGAGAATTCTGACTCCCACACACATTAAAAATGGTTTATTAAAATATGAAATTAATTTTAATAACATATGTTACTTAATCCAAGATAATGAATATATTATTTCAACATATATTTAACATAAATCACAGCAAAAGCCTCTTTGACCCACCTTCTAGAGTAATGGAAATAAAAACAAAAGTAAACAAATGGGACCTAATGAAACTTAAAAGCTTTTGCACAGCAAAGGACACTATAAACAAGATGAAAAGAAAACTCTCAGAATGAGAAAAAATAATCACAAATAAGCAACTGACAAAGGATTCATCTCCAAAATATACAAGCAGTTCATGCAGCTCAATATCAGAAAAACAAACAACCTGATCAATAAGTGGGCAAAAGACCTAAATGGACGTTTCTCCAAAGAAGACATACAGATGGCTGACAAACACATGAAAAGATACTCAACATTTCTCATTATTAGAGAAATGCAAATCAAACTAAAATGAGGTGTCATCTCACACTGGTCACAATGGCCATCATAGAAAAATCTACAAACAATAAATGCTGGAGAGGATGTGGAGAAAAGGGAATCCTCTTGCACTGTTGATGGGAATGTAAATTGATGTAGCCACTGTAGAGAATGGTATTGAGATTCCTTAAGAAACCAGGAATAAAACTCCCATGACCCAGCAATCCCACTACTGGGCATGTACCCTGTGGAAACCATAATTCAAAAAGACACAGGTACCCCAGTGCAGTTCATTGCAGCACTGTTTACAACAGCCAGGACATGGAAACAACCTAAATGTCCATTGACAGATGAATGGATAAAGAAGTTGTGGTATGCGCCTTGTCTTGAGTCTTCGTGGATGTATGCAAAGAGATGCAGCAATGCTATGAATACGAGGGTAGCAGGTGCTGAATTCCAAACATACAGGTGAATCACAGAGGGGCATGGGAGTTATTGCTCATTTTATTTGATTCTTTGTGATTTTTTGTTTGATCAGGACACCTGTAAGTCTCTTTGGGCTTGACAATTATGCAAGCTAAATGGAATCATTACTTAAAAAAAAAAAAGAAGTTGCGGTACATATATATAATGGAATATTACTCAGCCATAAAAATGGAATAGAATTAGGTCATTTGCAGTGATGTAGACAAAACTAAAGTTTGTTATACAGAGTGAAGTAAGTCAGAAAGAGAAAAACAAGTATCACATGTTAATGTATATATATGGAATCCAGAAAAATGGTACTGATGAACCTATTTGTAGGGCAGGAATAGAGATGCAGATGTAGAGAATGGATTTGTGGACACAGCACAGGGAGGAGAGGGTGGGATGAATTGAAAGAGTAGCATCGACATATACACTGCTGCTGCTGCTGCTAAGTCGCTTCAGTCATGTCCGACTCTGTGGGACCCCATAGACGGCAGCCCACCAGGCTCCCCTGTCCCTGGGATTCTCCAGGCAAGAACAATGGAGTGGGTTGCCATTTCCTTCTCCAATACAGGAAAGTGAAAAGTGAAAGTGAAGTCGCTCAGTCGTGTCCGACTCTTAGCGACCTCATGGACTGCAGCCTACCAGGCTTCTCCATCCATGGGATTTTCCAGGCAAGAGTACTGGAGTGAGGTGCCATTGCCTTCTCCACTACTATGTGCAAAATAGGTAGCTAGTGGGAAGCTGCTGTATAAAACAGGGAGCTCGGCTCAGTGCTCTGTGATGACATAGACGGGTGGGGTGGGGGTGGGGTGGAAGGGAGGTCCAAGAGGAAGGGGATATGTGCATACTTATAGCTGATTCACACTGTTGTACAGCAGAAAGTAATGCAACATTGTCAAGCAGATATTCTCCAATTTAAAAAATATATTCAAAGTAACAAGTCATTAAGAAGATACTTAAAATTCTTTTTTATTGTATTGCCTTTTACTGTATTGAAATTCAGTATGTATTTTATATTTACAGCACATCTCAATTTGCACTAGCCATGTTTTAAGGGTTCAATCGCCCCATGTGTGGCTAATGGCTACAGTACTAGACAGCATACTTTTAGAGGTTTGAAGGTCTCCATCAAAATTGCATTTTAAGATGCCAGCAAAAAATGATGAAATAAGGACCTCCAAAAATTCTCTCCTCCATAAAAGCAACAAAAATGCTGGCAAAAAAGTTAGAATCAACATTTTCAGAACTCTGGAAATTAACCAGAAGCTTGCAGCAATCTGGGAGCATTTGTTCAAGAAAAATAGCTGAATCCTGGTGGGAACAATGAGCTTTGTGTAATTTTCTCCTGTCATATTCCATTAGAGCCCCCCCCCCACCACCACCCGCAGCACCACAGCAGCTTCAAAATCCAACAGCCTGAAATCACAGTGAAAACCAGCAACCCAACAGCTACTGGAGGGAGCAGAATGGGGTTGAAGCTCCTTCGAAGCCCCATCCTTTGAGTAATGTCATAATTGACCTGTCTGATAATTCTTTGGGAGACCCCCCCACCTAGTGAGACTGTCTGTATTTTCTCTCATTCAGAGTTCGTCTAGTGCCAACAGTCTTTTCCACAGAGGTGTGTGTTGAAAACAATCAGAGGCAATTATTGAACAGCATGATCACCTGAGATGGTAGAATAAGAGTTGGGACAAGCAAGAGGCTAACCAAAAAGCTTAAAAGGAAAATCTGGGCAATGGATACCCATAGGGGATTCTGTGCGACCCCATTGACTGCAGCACCCCAGGCCTCCCTGTCCATCACCAACTCCCAGAACTTACTCAAACTCATGTCCATTGAATCGGTGATGCCATCCAACCGTCTCATCCTCTGTCATCCCCTTGCCCTCCCGTCTTCAATCTTTCCCAGCATCAGGGTCTTTTCCAATTCTTTGTATCAGGTGGCCAAATTATTGGAGTTTCAGCTTCAGCATCAGTCCTTTCAATGAATATTCAGGACTGATTTCCTTTAGGATGGACTGGTTGGATCTCCTTGTAGTCCAAGGGACTCTCAAGAGTCTTCTCCAACACCACAGTTCAAGAGCATCAAGTCTTCAGTGCTCAGCTTTCCTTATGGTCCAACTCTCACATCCATACATGACTACTGGAAAAACCATAGCTTTGACTAGATGGACCTTTGTGGGCAAAGTAATGTCTCTGCTTTTTAATACACTGTCTAGGTTGGTCATAGCTTTTCTTCCATGAAGCAAGCATCTTTTAATTTCGTGGCTGCAATCACCATCTGCAGTGATTTTGGAACCCCCCAAAATAAAGTCTCTCACTGTTTCCACTGTTTACCTATCTGTTTGCCATGAAGTGATGGGACTGGGTGCCATGATCTTTGTTTTTTGAATGTTGAGTTTTAAGCCAACTTTTTAACTCTCCTCTTTCACTTTCATCAAGAGGCTTTTTAGTTCTTCTTTGTTTTCAGCCATAAGGGTGATGTCATTTGCATATCTGAAGTTATTGATATTTCTCCCAGCAATCTTGATTCTAGCTTGTGTTTCATCCAGCCCAGCATTTCACATGATAAACTCTGCATATAAGTTAAATAAGCAGGGTGACAATATACACCCTTGACATACTCCTTTCCTGAATCATTAACTGACCACTAATCAAAGACTTCAGTGTTCTCATACAACAAGGAATATACACTTCACAGAATTAGTTCAGAAAATTCAACAAACATACAACAAACAACAACAACAACAAAACCTGGGATGGAATCTGAAAATCAGATTTGTTCAATTTTATTAACAATTGATTTGTTCAATTTGTTTAACAATTTGTTCAGTTTTATTAGCAATCAATTTGCTATTTTATTTGTTTAATCTTCAACAAAAAATTATGAGACATGCAAAGAAGCAAGGAAATATCTCACATAGGCAGAAAAGCAGTTGATAGAAGCAGTCTCTCAGGCAGCACAGATATTGGATTTACTATGCAAAGTAAGTCAGTCTTGTTAAATATGTTCTAAAAAGCTGAAGGAAACTATGGCTAACAAACTAAAAGGAAAAAGTTTCTATATATAGAAAACCCTAAGGAATCTACAAAAAAGAAAACCAAAATCAGTATACAAAAACCAATTGTATTTCTATACACTAGCAATGGACATTCCAAAAATGAAATTAAGAAAGCAATTTCACATACAATAGCATCCACAAGATACATTTAAAAAAAGAAGTACAAGTCTTGTACACTAGAAACTACAGAATGTTAGGTGAAAAAAACTGGAGACCTATATAAATAGACACCCTATGTTCACAGATAGGAAGATGGCAATACGTCCCAAAGAGATTTTCAGGTTCAACACAGTTCTATCACAGTTCAAGTTTTTGCTTTTTGAAAAAATTGTCAAGGTTGTCCTAAAATTCATATGAAAATACAAGGGATCCATAATAGCCAAAACAATCTTGAGAAAGAAGAAATCTGGAGAACTTACATTTTCCAACTTTGAAACTTAAGCTGCAATAGTCAGGATTGTGTGGTACTGGCATGTAGACAATGGACTAGAACTGAGAGTCCAGAAATAAACCCACACATTTGCGGTTGATTAATTTTCAACAGCACTGCAAGACAATTCAATGAGGGAAAAATAATCTTTTCAACAAAATGATTCCGGGACAACTGGGTATCCACAGTGCAAAAGAATGAAATTGTACCTCTTACCTCATACCATCTTCAAAATTTAACTCAAAATGAATCAAAGACTTACGTATAAGAGCTAAAACTGTGGCGGATTCATTTTGATATTTGGCAAAACTAATACAATTATGTAAAGTTTAAAAATAAAATAAAATTAGAAAAAATAATAAAAATAAAAATTAAAAAAAAAAAAAAGAGCTTAAACTGAAGAACTTTTAGAACCATCAGGGCCACCAGGAAAGACCCTTAGAAAAAAAATATAGGTGTAAATCTTTGTGACCTTGGAATAGGCAACTTTTTCTTAGATATGACACCAAACCACAAGCAATTAAAGGAAAAATAGATAAATTGGATTTTATAAAAAATTTAAAAATGTGTGCTTTGAAGTACACTATCAAGAAAGTGAAAAGACAAGCCACAGTACGGGAGAAAATACTTGTAAATCATAAACTTAATAAAGGTCTAGTATTCAGAATGTGAAAAAACTTAAAATTCAACAATAAAAAGGCAAATAATCCAACTTAAAAGTGGGAATAGAATTGAATAGATATTTCTCCAATGAAGATTACAAATGGCTATTAAGCTCATGAAAATATGATCAATATCATTAATCACTAGGGAAATGCAAATAAAAACCACAATAAGATACTGTTTCACACTCATTAGGTTTGTTATAATCAAAGACAGGCAATAATGAGTGTTGACAGTGATGTGGAGAAACTAAACTCCTCCTACATTACTGACAAGAATACAAAATTGTGCAATTGCTCTGGAAAAGAGTTTAACATTTCACCAAAGAGTTAAATATAGTTTCCGTATGACCCAGAAATTCTTCTCATGGATACATACTCAAGAGAAATGACCTCATATGTTCACACAAATCCTCCTACATGAATGTTCATTCATATTCATACGTTGTTCAGAGTATCACACACAAAGTGAAAACAACCTAAAATCCCATCAACTGATGAACAGATAAACAAAATGTGTTATATCCATATAATGGAATATTATTTTGCTAATAAAAGGAATGAAGTAATGATTCATAATACCACATGATGAATCTTAAAAGCATCATGCTAAATGAAAGAAATCAAATATCAAAGACCACAAGTTGTATGAATCCATTAATATAAAATATCCAGAATAAGAAAATCCAGAGATAAATAGAAGATTTGTGATTGTCAGGGATAGGCCGCTGTGGGGAAGGGAAAATGGGACTGGACTGCTAAGGGGTATGGAGGTTCCTTTTTGTGGTGATTATAGTAAAATAATGGTAACAGTTGTACAACTTTGTGACTATTACTAAAATATACTGAATTGTAAACTTTAGAAAGGAGATTTTTATAGTATGTAAATAAATATGACAGAAAACCACAATCACAGAAAACTAACCAAACTGATCACATGGACCACAGCCTTGTCTAACTCGATGAAACTATGAGCCATGCTGTGTAGGACCACCCAAGACAGATGTGTTATGGTAGAGAGTTCTGACAAAACGTGATCCACTGGACAAGGGAATGGCAAACCACTTCAGCATTCTTGCCTTGAGAACCCCATGAACAGTATGAAAAGGCAAAAAGATAGGACACTGAAAGATGAACTCCCCAGGTTGGTAGGTGCCTAGATGCCCAGTCTACTACTAGAGAAGAGCAGAGGAATAACTCCAGAAAGAATGAAGAGATGGAACCAAAGTGAAAACAATGCCCAGTTGTGGATGTGACTGGTGATGGAAGTAAAGTCATGCTGTAAAGAAAAATACTCCATAGGAACCTGGGATATTAGGGCCATGAATCAAGGTAAATTGGAAGTGGTCAAACAGGAGGTGGCAAGAGTAAACATCAACATTTTAGAAATCAACGAACTAAAATGGACCAGAATGGGTGAATTTAACTCAGATGACCATTATATCTACTACTTTGAGCAAGAATCCCTTAGAAGAAATGAAGTAGCCCTCATCATCAAGCAAAGAGTCTGAAATGCAGTACTTGGGAACATTCTCAGAAATGACAGAGTGATCTTGGCTCATTTCCAAAGCAAACCATTCATTATCACAGTAATCCAAGTCTATGCCCCAATCACTAATACCAGAGAAGCTGAAGTTGAACGGTTCTATGATGACCTACAAGACCTTCTAGAATTAACACCAAAAAAAGATGTCCTTTTCATCACAGGGGACTGAAATGCAAAAGTAGGAAGTTAAGAGATACCTGGAGTAACAGGCAAGTGTGGCCTTGGAGTACAAAATGAAGCAAGGCAAAGACTAACAGAGTTTTGCCAAGAGAATGCACTGGTCATAGGAAACACTCTCTTCCAACAACACAAGGAACAACTCTACACATGGACATCATCAGATATTCAATATTGAAATCAGATTGATTATATTCTTTGCAGCCAAAGATGGAGAAGCTCTATACACTCAGCAAAAACAAGACCGGGAGCTGACTGTGGCTCACATCATGAATTTCTCATTGCAAAATTCAGACTTAAACTGAAGAAAGTAGGGAAAGACCATTCAGGTATGACCTAAATCAAATCCCTTGATTATACAGTGGAAATGACAAATATATTCAAGGGATTAGATCTGATAGACAGAGTGCCTAAAGAACTATGGATGGAGGTTTGTAATATTGTACAGGAGGTGGCGATCAAAACCATTCCCAAGAAAAAGAAATGCAAAAAGGCAAAATGGTTAACTGAGGAGGCCTTACAAGCAGCTGAGAAAAGAAGAGAAGCAAAAGGGAAATAAGAAAGGGAAGCTATACCCATCTGAATGCAGAGTTCTGAAGAATAGCAAGGAGAGATGAGAAAGCCTTCCTCAGAGATCAATGCAAAGAAATAGAGGAAAACAATAGAATGGGAAAGACTAGAGATCTCTTCAAGAAAATTAGAGATACCAAGGGAACATTTCATGCAAAGACAGGCACAATAAAGGACAGAAACGTTGTGGACCTAACAGAAGCAGAAGATATAAAGAAGAGGTGGCAAGAATACACAGAAGAACTGTACAAAAAAGATCTTCATGACCCAGATAATCATGATGGTGTGATCACTCACCTAGAGCCAGACATCCTGGAATGTGAAGTTAAGTGGTCCTTAGGAAGTATCACGATGAACAAAGCTAGTGGAGGTGATGGAATTTCCAGTCGGGCTATTTCAAATCCTAAAAGCTGATGCTTGAAAGTGTTGCACTCAATACGCCAACAAATTTGGAAAACTCAGCAGTGGCCACAGGACTGGAAAAGATCAGTTTTCATTCCAATCTCAAAGAAAGGCAATGCCAAAGAATGTTCAAACTACTTCACAATTGCACTCATCTTATATGATAACAAACTAATGCTCAAAATTCTCCAAGCTAGGCTTCGATAGTATGTGAACCAAGAACTTCCAGATGTTCAAGCTGGGTTTAGAAAAGGCAGAGAAACCAGAGATCAAATATCCAACAAATGCTGGATCATAGAAAAAGCAACAGAATTCCAGAAAAACATCTACTTCTGCTTCATTGACTACTCTAAAGCTTTCGACTGTGTGGATCACAACAAACTGTGGGAAATTCTTCAAGAGATGGAATACCAGACCACCTGACCTGCCTCCTGAGAAATCTGTATGTACGTCAAAAGCAGCAGTTATAACTGGACATGGAACAATGGACTGATTCCAAATTGAGAAAGGCTGTATATGGTCACCCTGCTTATTTAACTTATATGCAGAGTACATCACGTGAAATGCCAGACTGGATGAAGCACAAGCTGGAATCAAGATTGTCGGATGAAATATCAATAAACTCAAATATATAGATGATACTACTCTAATAGAAAGTGAAGAGGAACTAAAGAGCCTCTTGATGAAAGTGAAAACGGAGAGTGAAAAAGCTGGCTTGAAACTCAACATTAAAAAAACCTAAAATCATGGCATCCAGTTCCATTACTTCATGCCAAATAAATGGTGAACCAATAGAAAATATTGACAGAGTTTATTTTCCTGGGCTCCAAAATCACTTTGGATGGTGACTGCAGCCATGAAATGGAAAGATGCTTGCTCCTTGAAAGAAAAGCTATGACAACCTAGATGGTATTAAAAAGCAGAGAGATCACTTTGCTGACAAAGCTCTGTATAGTCAAAGTTATGGTTTTTCTACTAGTCATGTATAAACGTGAGAGTTGGACCATGAGGAAGGTTGAGCACCAAAGACTTGATGCTTTTGAACTGTGGTGTTGGAGAAGACTCTTGAGAGTCCCTTGGACTGCAAGGAGATCCAACCAGCCAATCCTAAAGGGAATCAACACTGACTATTCATTGGAAGGACTAATGCTGAAACTGAAACTCCAATACTTTGCCCCTAATGCAAAAATACTAATTGGAAAAGACCCTGATGCTGGGAAAGATTGAGGGCAGGAGGAGAATGGGGCAGCAGAGGATGAGATGGTTGGATAGCATTACTGACTCAATGGACATGAGTTTGAGCAAACTCCAAAGATAGTGGAGGACAGAGGAGCCCGGCATGCTGCAGTCCATGGGGTTGCAAAGTGTTGGACATGACTTAGGGACTGAACAACCACAATAAAACTTAAATAAAAATAAGAAAAGAAAATGTTAAAAAGGTGGGGGAAAAATTTATTCTTCAGTATTTTAAATTTTAATTAATTAATTAAATGTTGGCCCCTCTTGGTCTTTGTTGCGGCATGTGTGCTTTCTCCAGCTGCAGCAAGCAAGGGCTCCCTTCCAGTTGCGGTGCTCAGGCTTCTCACAATGGTAGCCTATCTGGTTGGCGAGCACAGGCTCCAGGATACATGGGTCAATAGTTGTGTGGAACTGGCTTAGCTGTCCCATGGCATGTGGATCTTCTTGGACCAGGGATTGAACCCCTCTCCCCTGCATTGGCAGCTGGATTCTTAACTGCTGGACCACGAGAGAAGTCCCTAGATATTCTAAGTTTTTAACAAACCTATTTTAAGCCACATTTCATTTATCCATCAACATCAAGAATTAAATAGCATTTATAAATCACCTTCCTTTCTTTATTTCCACAGTCTGAGAATTTAATGTTCTTATTCTCCCTACTCACCTCTCTACAACCTAGATTTTGTAGCTGATAATGATAGTGGAAATATAAGTATTACTTATTGAGTGTCACGTGCCAGGTACCTTGTTTGTTTTAAACACCTTGTCTCATTTTCCCCAAGCTCTTAACTACCACCTCAAACTACTCCTCCAGAGAAGGCAATGGCAACCCACTCCAGTACTCTTGCCTGGAGAATTGCAGGGATGGAGGAGTCTGGTCGGTTGCTGTCTATGGGGTCGCAAAGAGTTGGATACGACTAAAGCGACTTAGCAGCAGCAGCAGCAGCAAACTACTCCTCAGACTGTTCAGAAAATTTTTTGAAAAAACACTGTCTTCTATTTCAAGCCTCCTTCAAACAATATTAAATTAAGTCGTGTAACTACACTGTCAATGATTTTTTGTACGGATTTCTTTTTTTTTTCAACATTCATTTATTTATTTGGCTATGTTGGGTCTTAGTTGTGGCGTGCCAGGTCTTTGTTGCAGTGTGAAGACTTCTCTAGTTGTGGCTCATAGGGACTGAGTTGTTCTGCAGCAGGTGGGATCTTAGTTCCCCAACCAGGGATCGAACCCTTGTCCCTGCATTGCAAGGCAGTTTCTCAACCACGGATCACCAAGGAAGTCCCTGAATTGATTTCTTAAAGTCATTTTCCTCCTGTGGCTTCTATGACAACATAGAATCCCACTGTTCTCTTACTTCTAGCATATTTCCTCTCATTCTCTTTTGCTTGATTCTCTCTTCTGAACTCCTTAATACTGGAATACCACAAGAGTGAGCCTTCAGACCTCTGGTCTTCATGTACCTCACACTTTAAGTGATCTCACCCGGTCCCATGGCTTTAAACAACATCTTTCACAGATTTTGAAGTTTGTATCCTCAGTCCTGACCTTTTTCCTAAATTCCACCTGCCAGTTTGACGTCTCCACTTGGATGTTCAGTAAGCATCTCAAACTTAACATGTCCAAAACCAAATCCAGACTCGGTCTTCCTCTCTTCTTCACCATCTCAGAAAATGACACCTTATTAATCCAGTTTTTATGTTAATTAAATGATTAATCCAGTTACTCAGGTCAACAACTTGAGAATCAAACTTGTATTGTCTCTTATACCCTGCACATTCAATACACCAGCAAATTCTGTTGTTTGTGTCTTCAGTGTAAATCTCCACTTCTTCTGCTAACACCATCCTTGTCCAAAACACATATCTCTTGGATCATTGCAGTAGACTCTATCTTGGTTCGTTCTCTCTTGCCTCCTTACGATCTTGTCTCCAAACCCAAGACAGAGCAATAATTATTTCACAGTGTACACATCTATCAACTCATTATATTATATACTTTACATATGTATAATTTTATTTGTTAATTATCCCTCAAAGAAACTGGGGGAAATGAAAGACATTTCACCATGGCAGTTTCGGTTGACCGTCTTCTATTTAGTATTCCTGACTTGTGTTTGTTGTGTTCCTTTGATGTGAAAATGCAAGTCTTTCTTTGGCACAGGGGAATTTTCTTTTATTACTTACTGGATTATGGCTTCTCTTCCAAGTAAATTATTGTCTATTGGAACCCATTTAAATGTCTGACTCTCTTAGATCTTTCCTCATATTTCTTATCTTAGTCTTAAAATGTCTATTTCTTTGACTTTTGTTTTTTTGAAATTTTTTTTTTAGTTATTCATGCATTGGATTTCAGATCTGTTCTTTATACTATTCAGCATCCCCATTGAAGTTATTTTGATGTACTTAAAAAAAAAGCCTCTAAGATATCTTCTTCATTTTTATAGCAGCTTGCTTTGTGAACAAAAAATTTGCTGTAGATGGAATGGTTGTGTCCTCCCCAAGATTCATGTGTTGAAACCTAATAATCCCCAGTGCAGTATATTGGGAGGTGGGGCCCTTGGGAGACAATTAAGTCATTGTGGTGGAATCCTTGTGAATATGATTAGTGTTTTTTTGTTTGTTTGCTTTTTTTTTTTTAGTGACTTAAATGTCCTTTTCATTATAGGGGACTGTAATGCAAAAGTAGGAAGTCAAGAGATACCTGGAGTAAAAGGCAAATTTGGCCTTGGAGTACAAAATGAAGCAGAGCAAAGGGTAACAGAGTTTTGCCAAGAGAACGCACTGGTCATAGAAAACACCCTCTTCCAACAACACAAGAGAAAACTCTACACATGGACGTCACCAGATGGTCAATATCAAAATCAGATATTCTTTGCAGCCAAAGATGGAAAAGCTCTATATAATCAGCAAAAACAAGACCAGGAGCTGACTATGGCTCAGATCATGAACTCCTTATTGCAAAATTCAGACTTAAATTGAAGAAAGTAGGGAAACCCACTAGACCATCCAGGTATGACCTAAATCAAATCCCTTATGATTATACAGTGGAAGTGACAAACAGATTCAAGGGTATAGATCTGATAGACAGAGTGCCTGAAGAACTAAGGATGGAGGGTTTTAACATTGTACAGGAGATGGTGATCAAGACCATCCCTAAGAAAAACAAATGCAAAAAGGCAAAATGGTTGTCTGAGGAGGCCTTCGAAATAGCTGAGAAAAGAAGAGAATCTAAAGGCAAAGGAGAAAAGGAAAGATACATCCATTTAAACACAGAGTTCCAGAGAATGGCAAGGAGAGACAAGAAAGCCTTCCTCAGTGACCAACGCAAGAAAGAGAAGAAAGCAACACAGTGGGAAGGACTAGAGACCTCTTCAAGAAAATCAGAGATACCAAGGTTACATTTCATGCAAAGATGGCACAATAAAGGACAGAAACATGCTTTATTAATATCTTTCTGCTACCTAACAGAAGCAGAAGATATTAAGAAGAGGTGGCAAGAATACAAGGAACTATACAAAAAAGATCTTCACGACCCAGATAATCACAATGGTGTGATCACTCACCTAGAGCCAGACATCCTGGAATATGAAGTCAAGTGGGCCTTAGGAAGCATCACTATGAACAAAGCTAGTGGAGGTAATGGAATTTTCAATTGATCTATTTCAAATCCTAAAAGATGATGCTATGAAAGCACTGCACTCAATATGTCAACAAATTTGGAAAACTCAGCAGTGGCCACAGGACTGGGGAACACAGGTATACCTGTGGCAGATTCATTTCGGTATTTGGCAAAACGAATACAATATTGTAAAGTTAAAAAAAAAAAAGAAAACAATGACAACAAACAGAAAAAAAAAAAAAAAGATCAGTTTTCATTCCAA
This sequence comes from Bos mutus, assembly GCF_027580195.1. Lineage (NCBI taxonomy): Eukaryota > Metazoa > Chordata > Mammalia > Artiodactyla > Bovidae > Bos > Bos mutus. The sequence goes on along the minus strand of NC_091617.1, from coordinate 761,424 downwards.
TCCCAAAGAAGGGCAATGCCAAAGAATGCTCAAACTACCACACAATTGCACTCATCTCACACGCTAGCAAAGTAATGCTCAAAATTTTCCAAGCCAGGCTTCAACAGTACATGAACCAAGAACTTCCATTTTAAGTTTAAGCTGGATTTAGTTTAAACTTAAGTTTAATCCAGTTTAAGCTGGATTTAGAAAAGGCAGAGCAACCAGAGATTAAATTGCCAACATCTGTTGGATCATTGAAAGAGCAAGAGAGTTCCAGAAAAATATCTATTTCTGCTTTACTGACTACACCAAAGCCTTTGACTGTGTGGATCACAACAAACTGTGCTGTGCTGTTCTAAGTCACTTCAGTTGTGCTAAGGGCTAAGTCACTTCAGGCTCACTTTTTGCGAGCCTAGGGACTGTAACCCGCCAGGCTCCTCTGTCCATAAGATTCTCCAGGCAAGAATACTGGAGTGGATTTCCATTTCCTTCTTCAGGGAATCTTCCTGACCCAGGGATCCAACCCAGATCTCCTGCATCGGCAGGCAGATGGATTCTTTACCACTAGCACCACCTGAGAAGTCCCAAACTGTGGAAAAAGCTGACAGAGATGGGAATTCCAGACCACCTTACCTGTCTCCTGGGAAATCTGTATGCAGATCAAGATGCAACAGTTAGAGCCAGACATGGAACAAGGGACTGGCTCCAAATCAGAAAAGGAGTATGTCAAGGCTGTGTATATTGTCACCCTGTTTATTTAACTTATATGCAGAGTACATCATGAGAAATGCTGAGCTGGATGAAGCACAAGGGGAAATCAAGATTGCTGGGAGAAATATCAATAACCTCAGATATGCAGATGACACCACCCTTATGGCAGAAAGTGAAGAGGAACTAAAAAGCCTCTTGATGAAAGTGAAAGAGGAGAGTGAAAAAGTTGGCTTAATACTTAACATTCAGAAAACAAAGCTCATGGCATCTGGTCCCATCATTTCATGACAAATAGATGGGGAAACAATGGAAACAGTGAGAGACTATTTCTTGGGCTCCAAAATCACTGCAGATGGTGACTGCAGCCATGAAATTAAAAGACTCCTCCTCCTTGGAAGAAAAGCTATGACCAACCTAGACAGCATATTCAAAAGCAGAGACATTGCTTTGCCAACAAAGGTCCGTCTAATCAAAGCTATAGTTTTTCCGGTAGTTATTTTTGGATGTGAGAGTTGGACCATAAAGAAGGCTGATCTCTAAAGAATTGAAGCTTTTGAACTGTGGTGTTGGAGAAGACTCTTGAGAGTCCCTTGGACTGCAAGGAGACCCAATCAGTCTATCCTAAAGAAAATCAGTCCTGAATATTCATTGGAAAGACTGATGCTGAAGCTGAAACTCCAATAATTTGGCCACCTGATGCAAAGAACTGACTCATTGGAAAAGACCCTGATACTGGGAAAGATGGAATGCAGGAGGAGAAAGGGTCAACAGAGGATGAGATGGTTGGATGGCATCACCAACTCAATGGACATGAGTTTGAACAAGCTCTGGGAGTTGATGATGGACAGGGAAGCCTGGACTACTGTAGTCCATGGGGTCGAAAAGAGTCAGACATGACTGAGGGACTGAACTGAAGTGAAAACAACAAATACTTATTATCTCACAATTTCTGTGGCCAGGAATTTAGGAACGGCTTTGCTGGGTAGTTTTGGCTCAGGATTTCAGCAGGGACTGCATTCATTTGAAGGTTTGATTAGGACTGAAGGATTGGCTTCCCGGTTTACTCCCACGGCTGGTGGCTGGAGGCTTCAGTTCTTCAACTGATGAGCCATTCCCTGCCCCCCTACCCCGGATCTATAATTTGGCTTTTTTTGTTGTTGTTAAGATTTTTTTCTTTGGAACTTTTTATTTTATATTGGGGTATAGCTGATTAGCAATGTTGTGATAATTTCAGGTGGATAGCAAGGGAACTCAGCCATATATTTACACGTATCCATTATCCCCCAAATCCCCCCCTATCCAGGCTGCCTCATAACATTGAGCAGAATTCCCTGTGCCATACAGTAGGTCCTTGTGGGTTATCCATTTAAAATATAGTAGTATGTACATGTGGAGAAGGCAATGGCAACCCACTCCAGTACTCTTGCCTGGAAACTCCCATGGACGGAGGAGCCTGGTAGGCTGCAGTCCATGGGGTTGCGAAGAGTCAGACATGACTGTGCGACTTCACTTTCCCTTTTCACTTTCATGCATTGGAGAAGGAAATGGCAACCCACTCCAGTGCTCTTGCCTGGAGAATTCCATGGACGGAGGAGCCTGGTAGGCTGCCGTCTATGGGGTCGCATAGAGTCGGACACGACTGAAGCGACTTAGCAGCAGCAGCAGCAGCAGTATGTACATGACCATTCCAAACTCCCTAATTATCCTTCGTGAATATGATTAGTGTTCTTTTTTTTAACTGATTTTTAAACTGGAGTATAGTTGGTTTACACTGTTGTGTTCAGATCAGATCAGTCGCTCAGTCGTGTCCAACTCTTTGCGACCCCATGAATTGCAGCATGCTAGGCCTCCCCGTCCATCACCAACTCCCGGAGTTCACTCAGACTCATGTCCATCGAGTCAGTGATGCCATCCAGCCATCTCATCCTCTGTCGTCCCCTTCTCCTCCTGCCCTCAATCCCTCCCAGCATCAGAGTCTTTTCCAATGAGTCAACTCTTCGCATGAGGTGGCCAAAGTACTGGAGTTTCAGCTTTAGCATCATTCCTTCCAAAGAAATCCCAGGGCTGATGTCCTTCAGAATGGACTGGTTGGATCTCCTTGCAGTCCAAGGGACTCTCAAGAGTCTTCTCCAACACCACAGTTCAAATGCATCAATTCTTCGGCGCTCAGCCTTCTTCACAGTCCAACTCTCACATCCATACATGACAACAGGAAAAACCATAGCCTTGACTAGACGAACCTTTGTTGGCAAAGTAATGTCTCTGCTTTTGAATATACTATCTAGGTTGGTCATAACTTTCCTTCCAAGGAGTAAGTGTCTTTTAATTTCATGACTGTTGTGTTAGTTTCTGCTGTACAGCAAAGTGAATCAGCGATGTGTGCATGCTAAGTTGCTTCCGTTGAGTCTCTTTGCAATCCCATGGACTGTAGCCTGCCAGGCTCCTCTGTGCATGAGATTCTTCAGGCAAGAATACTGGAGTGGGTTGCTATGCCCTCCTCCAGGGCATCTTCCTGACCCAGGGATCGAACCTACAGCTATTACATCTCCTACAGTGGCTGGTGGGTTCTTTACCACTAGAGCCACTTGGGAAGCCCATACGTATGCATATATACATTCTCTTCTAGACTCCATTCCCATGGAGGTCACTATAGAGCACTGAATAGGGATTGAATCCACATCTCTTACGTCTCCTACATTGGGTTCTTTACCACTAGTGCTACCTGGGAAGATGAGGCTATGATGTTTTTGTTTTAGTGGCCTGAACAGACTAAGATAAGGATGAAAATAAGAATGTTTTTGAAAGTTCCTTCATGTCTTCTGTAGTGACTTTTTGTTTTTCCTTCTCCAGCAGTTTCCAAATAGGTTTGCCTGTCCCATTGCACTAGGCCTAGTTGAATCACAAAAACCCATCACCCTTTAAAAATTTTTATTTTTTTAATTGAAGGATAATTGCTTTACAGAATTGTGTTGGTTTCTGCCAAACATCATACTAGCCTCCACTGTAGTCTCTGTTGACACAAAAATTAAGGCATAAGTTTAATAAGCTTATGTAGTAAAAGGTTAACTATACAGTTTACTTTAAAAAACTGTAGAGGAAGAATTAAGCAAACAGAAGAAATTACTTTTAACTGGATGAAGAAAATTTCCCTTTTTTGTTGAATTTGCTATTTGATACTGGAATACATTTTAAAATATATGTGATTATGTTACACATCATTTTAATGTGCATTTCTAGCTTTGTTTTCGCTAATAAGTTGTTACCTGATGTTTATTTTGTATTTATTTTAGACTATAGAAATGATGTTAGAAAAAGAAAAAACAAACGAGCGATTTTATTTTTTAGTTCGAAATGGGTCTTAAAGCAGCGGAGACAACTCTTAAGACCAACAATGCATTTGGCCCAGAAACTGCTAACAAATGTACAAGGCAGTGATGGTTCAAGAAGTTTTGCAAAGGAAATGAGCCTTGAAGATGAGGAGTGTAGTGGCCAGCCATCAGAAGTTGACAACGATCAACTGAGAGCCATCATCAAAGCTGATTCTCTTACAAATACACGAGATGCTCCTGAAGAGATCAGCGTTGACCATTCCATGGCCATTCAGCATTTGCGGCAAATTGGAAAAGTGAAAAACCTCAATAAGTGGGTGCCTGGTGAGCTGACTGGAAATTTAAAAAAATGTCATTTTGAAGTGTTGTCTTCTCTTATTCTGTGCAACAACGAACCATTTCTCAGATTGTGACGGGCGACAAAAATGTGGATTTTATATGACAACTGGCAACCACCAGCTCGGTGGCTGGACTGAGAAGAAGCTCCAAAGCACTTCCCAAAGCCAAACTTGTGCCCAAAAAAGGTCATGGTCACTGTCTGGTGGTCTGCTGCCTGTCTGATCCACTACAAGTTTCTGAATCCTGGTTAAACCATTACATCTGGTAATTACACTCTGCAAATTGATGAAATGCATTGAAAATTGCAATGCCTGCAGCTGGCATTGGTCAACGAAATGGGCCCAATTCTTCTCCACAATGACACCCAACCGTAGCATGTTGCACAACCGAAGTTTCAAAAGTTGAACAAATTAGACTGTGAAGTTTTGCTTCATCTGTCATAGTCACCTGATCTCTCACCAACCAACTACCTCTTCTTCAAGCATCTCTACAACTTTTTGTAAGAAAAGTGCTTCCACAGTTAGCAGGATGCTAAAAATGCTTTTTTTACATTACAGGAATAAACAAAATTATTTCTCATTGGCAAAAATGTGTTCATTGTAATGGATCCTATTTTGACTAGTAAAGATGTGTTTGAGCCTAGTTACAATGATTTAAAATTCATAATCCAAAATTGCAATTACTCTTTCACTAACATAATATAAACTCTGAATAATATTGTCCAGATATGATGTCATGTGGATTAAATTGAGAAAACTTAAACAGTCACTACATAATTCCACAGTCCTGAAAGTCAGAATCTGTTCCCTGAAATCTTCAGTGGTGAATTCAAATGTTTGGTGAAGAAATAACACCAGTCTTATATGTATGGTCTTAGAAAATAGAAAAGGAGGAATTCTCCAAAACTTGTTATATGAGTAAAACACAACCTTGATGTCAAAACTTGACAAGGACATTATGAGAAAGGAAAATTCAAGTCAATTATACTCTAGAATCCACAAGCAAAAATCCCAAACACGACATTGTAAAAGCAGAGCTAAGTTCATAGCAATACAGGCATACCTCAAGAAATAAGAAAAAAGTCAAATAAATAACCTAACTCTACACCTAAAGCAACTAGAAAAGGAAGAAATGAAGAACTACAGGGTTAGTAGAAGGAAAGAAATCTTAAAAATTAGGGCAGAAACAAATGCAAAAGAAACAAAAGAGACCATAGCAAAAATCAACAAAGCCAAAAGCTGGTTCTTTGAGAGGATAAATAAAATTGACAAACCATTAGCCAGACTCATCAAGAAACAAAAGAAGAAAAATCAAATCAATAAAATTAGAAATGAAAATGGAGAGATCACAATAGACAACACAGAAATACAAAAGGTCATAAGAGACTGCTGCTACTGCTAAGTCACTTCAGTTGTGTCTGACTCTGTGTGACCCCATAGACGGCAGCCCACCAGGCTCCCCCGTCCCTGGGATTCTCCAGACAAGAACACTGGAGTGGGTTGCCATTTCCTTCTCCAATGCATGAAAGTGAAAAGTGAAAGTGAAGTTGCTCAGTTATGTCTGACCCTCAGTGACCCCATGGACTGTAGCCCACCAGGCTCCTCCATCCATGGGATTTTCCAGGCAAGAGTACTGGAGTGGAGTGCCATTGCCTTCTCCTCATAAGAGACTACTATCAGCAATTATATGCCAATAAAATGGACAACTTGAAAGAAATGGACAAATTTTTAGAAAAGTACAACTTTCCAAAACTGAACCAGGAAGAAATAGAAAATCTTAACAGACCTATCACAAACATAGAAATTGAAACTGTAGTCAGACATCTTCCAGCAAACAAAAGCCCAGGTCCATACAGCTTCACAGCTGAATTCTACCAAGAATTTAGAGAAGAGCTAACATGTATTCTACTCAAACTCTTCCAGAAAATTGCAGAGGAAGGTAAACTTCCAAACTCATTCTATGAGGCCACCATCACCCTAATACCAAAACCTGACAAAGATGCCACAAAAAAAGAAAACTACAGGCCAATATCACTGATGAACATAGATGCAAAAATCTTTAATAAAATTCTAGCAATCAGAATCCAACAACACATTAAAAAGATCATACACCATGACCAAGTGGGCTTTATCACAGGGTTGCAAGGATTCTTCAATATCTGCAAATCAATCAGTGTAATACACCACAGTAACAAATTGACAAATAAAAGCCATATGATTATCTCAGTAGATGCAGAGAAAGCCTTTGACAAAATTCAGCACCCATTTATGATAAAAACTCTCCAGAAATCAGGAATAGAAGGAACATACCTCAACATAATAAAAGCTATATATGACAAACCCATAGCAAACATTATCCTCAATGGTGAAAAATTGAAAGCCTTTCCCCTAAAGTTAGGAACAAGACAAGGGTGCCCACTTTCACCACTACTATTCAACATAGTTTTGGAAGTTTTGGCCACAGCAGTCAGAGCAGAAAAAGAAATAAAAGGAATCCAAATTGGAAAAGAAGAAGTAAAACTCTCACTGTTTGCAGATGACATGATCCTCTACATAGAAAACCCTTAAGACTCCACCAGAAAATTACGAGAGCTAATCAATGAATATAGTAAAGATGCAGGATATAAAATCAACACAGAGAAATCCCTTGCATTCCTATACACTAATAATGAGAAAATAGAAAGAGAAATTAAGGAAACAATTCCATTCATCATTGCAACGAAAAGAATAAAATACTTAGGAATATATCAACCTAAGGAAACTAAAGACCTATATATGGGAAACTACAAAACACTGGTGAAAGAAATCAAAGAGGACACTAATAGATGGAGAAATATACCATGTTCATGGATCAGAAGAATCAATATAGTGAAAATGAGTATACTACCCAAAGCAATCTATAGATTCAATGCAATCCCTATCAAGCTACCAACGGTATTTTTCACAGAGCTAGAACAAATAATTTCACAATTTGTATGGAAATACAAACAACCTCAAATAGCCAAAGCAATCTTGAGAAAGAAGAATGGAACCAGAGGAATCAACCTGCCTGACTTCAGGCTCTACTACAGAGCCACAGTCATCAAGACAGTATGGTACTGGCACAAGGACAGAAATATAGATCAATGGAACAAAATAGAAAGCCCAGAGATAAATCCACGCACCTATGGACACCTTATCTTTGACAAAGGAGGCAAGAATATACAATAGAGAAAAGACAATCTCCTTAACAAGTGGTGCTGGGAAAACTGGTCAACTACTTGTAAAAGAATGAAACTAGAACACTTTCTAACACCATGCACAAAAATAAACTCAAAATGGATTAAAGATCTAAACGTAAGACCAGAAACTATAAAACTCCTAGAGGAGAACATAGGCAAAACAATCTCCGACATAAATCACAGAAAGATCCTCTATGACCCACCTCCCAGAATATTGGAAATAAAAGCAAAAATAAACAAATGGGACCTAATCAAAATTAAAAGCTTCTGCACAACAAAGGAAACTATAAGTAAGGTGAAATGACAACATTCAGAATGGGAGGAAATAATAGCAAATGAAGCAACTGACAAACAACTAATCTCAAAAATATACAAGCAACTCCTGCAGTTCAATTCCAGAAAAATAAACGACCCAATCAAAAAATGGGCCAAAGAACTAAACAGACATTTCTCCAAAGAAGACATACAGATGGCTAACAAACACATGAAAAGATGCTCAACCTCACTCATTATCAGAGAAATGCAAATCAAAACCACAATGAGGTACCATTTCACGCCAGTCAGAATGGCTGCTATCCAAAAGTCTACAAGCTATAAATGCTGGAGAGGGTGTGGAGAAAAGGGAACCCTCTTACACTATTGGTGGGAATGCAAACGAGTTCAGCCACTATGGAGAACAGTGTGGAGATTCCTTAAAAAACTGGAAACAGAACTGCCTTATGACCCAGCAATCCCACTGCTGGGCATACACATGGAGGAAACCAGAATTGAAAGAGACACGTGTACCCCAATGTTCATTGCAGCACTGTTTATGATAGCCAGGACATGGAAGCAACCTAGCCGTCCATCAGCAGATGAATGGATAAGAAAGCTGTGGTACATATACACAATGGAGTATTACTCAGCCATTAAAAAGAATACATTTGAATCAGTTCTAATGAGGTGGATGAAACTGGAGCCTATTATACAGAGTGAAGTAAGCCAGAAAGAAAAACACCAATACAGTATACTAATGCATATATATGGAATTTAGAGAGATGGTAACGATAACCCTGTATGCGAGATAGCAAAAGAGACACAGATGTATAGAAGTCTTTTGGACTCTGTGGGAAAGGGAGAGGGTGGGATGATTTGGGAGAATGGCATTGAAACATGTATAATATCATATGTGAAACGAATCGCCAGTCCAGGTTTGATGCATGATACAGGATGCTCTGGGCTGGTGCACTGGGATGACCCAGAGGGATGGTATAAGGAGGGAGGTGGGAGGGGTGTTCAGGATGGGGACCATGTGTACACCCGTGGTGGATTCATGTTGATGTATGGCAAAACCAACACAATATTGTAAAGTAATTTGCCTCCAATTAAAATAAATAAATTTATATTAAAAAATAAATAAAGTTGACAAAACTAAAAAAAAAAACACCCAAACACTGGCCAACCAAATTCCGCATTATGAAAAAATGATATCTTGACTAAATTAAACTTATTCTGTGAATAACATTAGAAAATAATCAGTGTAATTTGCTACATTAAGAGATTAAAACAATTATGACTACCTCAGGGATTTGGAAAAAAATCTTTTGATAAAATTTATCATCCATAAAATTTTGTTTTAGAAAATTGGAAATGGACGAGAACTTCCCCAAGGTGGTAAAAGTTATCTAAGGAAAAAAAACTACAGTAGCAAACATCATACTTATTGGATGAAATGTTAAAAGGTTTCCTTTTGAAGATGTTAATATGACACAAATGTCCACTCTTACTCCTATTCAGCATTATGCTGGGGCTCCTAGCCAATGTAGAGAAAACAAGATAGGGAAATGAAAGAGAGATGAATTAGAAAGGAAAATATAAAAATCTCATTATTCATAAATAATATCATACCATGTGTCAAAAAGATCTAGTGGCATTGAAATGCAGAGGACAGAGAATTGCAAAACTTTCCTAAGAAGAATAATAAGGCAGAAGGATTTGCTCTACTGGATATCAAGTTATGAAACCACATTAATTAAAATAATGTGTATTTGTGGGTGGGTAGACAGATGTTTCAATGGCACAATATAAAGAGATCTTGAAACACACTCATGCATATTTGGAGCCTGGGTATTTAACACAGCTCTCTCCAACAAATGATATAGGACAAAGAATATCTACATGGAAAGAAAAAAGTTCAACCCATATCTCACATCATACATAAAATTCAATTTCAGATGTATTCTAGATCTAAATGTGAAAGATAAAACCAAACTTTTAGTTGATAATAGAGTATACTCTTTTCCTACTTTGAGAGAGAAAAAAAACCTTCCTAAAGAGGGCACATAAAGTATTAACCATCAAAATAAAGATTAAAAAATTGTACTTTATTAAAATTAAGAATTTTTGTTCAACCAAAGATACCATTAACATAGAGAAAGGGCAAGCAACCATTCAAGATTTTTCTTAAAAGCAACTTTTATAAACCAATAAGAAAAGGCTTCCCTGGTGGCTCAGATGGTAAAGAATTTGCCTGCAATGCAAGAGATCTGGGTTCGATCCTTGCATCTGGAAGATCCCCTGGAGAAGGGAATGGTTACCCACTCCTGGAGTGGTCTCTCCTGGAGAATTCCATGGACAGAGGAGCCTGGCAGGCTACATTCCATGGGGTCACAAAGAGTTTTAGCAACTGAGCACATGTGCACATGAGAAAAAGATAACTGAGAGGCAAACAATTTGAATGGGCAAAAGACATTAATCCAAATGGCCAATGTACCTCTAAATCAAAAAGGTGCACATTAAAACCACAGTGAGAATCAACAGATTCATCAAAATGGCTACGATTAAAAAGACTGATAATACTAAGTGTTGGCGAAGTAATAAAGCAAAGGGAACTCTCATACATTGCTAATAAAAGAATAAATGCAACCACTTTGAAAAACAGGTTAGCATTACTTCTGAATTTGAAAGTACACACACATTATATTCCTACAGTTCCACCCCTATATCTATGCCCAATAGAAATACATGCACATGTGTATGCACAAGAATGTCCAGGAAAAAGTTCCCAGGAACCTCAAACTGTAAACAGTCAAAAAGTCCTATAACAGTGGGGTGCATAACTGAATGAGAACATATTCACAAAATAAAGTGAGCAATGAAAATGAATGAACTTCAGCTGTATGTAACAACACGGATTACCGTCATAAACAAAGAAACCAAATGCAAAGGAAGGCATACTACAAATTTCCATTTATATGAAATTCAAAAATCAAGTGAAACTAAACTATAATGTTTAGGGATATAAGCTTAGGAGGTTAAAAACTTTTTAAAATTCAGGAAGTGACTTCCATAAAAGCCAGGATAATGGCTACTCTTATCAAACAGGTATGATGATTGGGGTATTGAGGAGACTTCTAGGCGGCTGGTAATATTCTGTTTTGAACTAAAGAGATGTTCACTTAAACAATTAAGCCATATGTTTTTTTTTTCCTTTTCTGTACTTGGGTTCTCTCTCTCATACACACACACACAATTACAAAAAGAAAAAAGAATTATTAAATATGTTAAGATACATGTAAATTACAGTGTCTAGTGATGCTGAGCCTCAGTTTAACAAAATGAAGTAGAATTATACATACTGACATTGGAGAGCTTTTGAAGACATACTGTTACCCTTGAGAAAACTAAGCAAATTTCATAATGATGCACACAATGTGATACATTTATATCAAAACAAAACATTATTATATATTTTTGTATGTACATTCATACATGCACTTTTGTAGTACATACATACATATCCAACTACATATACTTCTATAGTACATAGAAATAATTTCAGAAGTATTTGTATAAATCTAAAAACAGTGGTGACTTCTAGGGAGAGGCCTGAGTCCTTGTTGGTGTGTGGATGCTGTATGTATCACTTGCACAACTAAAAGTAAACAAAGGTGGAAGGGAGGGAGGGAGGAAGGAAGGACCAAGCTCAGAAATTTGGACCAAGTCACACAAGATTAAAGTGGAGATAGTTTAGAGCAGCTTCACTAGTTGCTTCTTTCTTCAGTTCAGTTCAGTTCAGTCTCACAGTCATGTCCGACTCCATGTAACCCCATGAACCGCAGCATGCCAGGCCTCCCTGTCCATCACCAACTCTCAGAGCTTGTTCAAGCTCATGTCCATCGAGTCCGTGATGCTATCCAACCATCTCATCCTCTGTTGTCCCCTTGTCCTCCTGCCTTCAATCTTTCCCAGCATCAGGGTCTTTTCTAATGAGTCAGTTATTCACATAAGATGACCAAAGGATTGGGGCTTCAGCTTCAGCATCAGTACTTCCACTCAGGACTGATTTCCTTTAGGATTGACTGGTTGGATCTCCTTGCAGTTCAAGGGACTCTCAAGAGTCTTCTCCAACACCACAGTTCAAAAGCATCAGTTCTTTATCAGTCAGCCTTCTTTAAGGCCCGACTCTCACACCCATACATGACTACTGGAAAAACCATACCATTGACTAGATGGACCTTTGTTGCCAGAGTAGTGTCTCTACTTTTTAATACACTGTCTAGGTTTGTCATAGCTTTCCTTCCAAGGAGCAAGCATCTTTTAATTTTGTGACTGCAGTCGCTGCAGTGATTTTGGAGTCCAAGAAAAAAAAAATCTGCCTCTGTTTCCACTTTTTCCCCATCTATTTCCCATGAAGTGATGGGACCAGGTGCCATGATCTTAGTTTCCTGAGTTGTGGGTTTTAAGCCAACTTTTTCACTCTCCTCTTTCACTTTCATCATGAGCCTCTTTAGTTCTTCTTCACTTTCTGCCATAAGGGTGGTGTCATCTGCATATCTGAGGTTATTGATATTCCTCCCAGTAATCCTGATTCCAACTTGTACTTCATCCAGTCCAGCATTTCTCATGATGTACTCTGCATATAAGTTAAATAGGCAGGGTGACAATATACTCCTTTCCCTATTTGGAACCAGTCTGTTGTCCCATGCCTGGTTCTAACTGTTACTTCCTGACCTGCATACAGATTTCTCAAGAGGTAGGTCAAGTGGTCTGGTATTCCCATCTCTTGAAGAATTATCCACAGTTTGTTTTGATCCACACAATCAAAGGCTTTGGCCTAGTCGATAAAACAGAAGTAAATGTTTTTCTGGAATTCTCTTGCTTTTTCATTGATCCAACAGATGTTGGCAATTTGATCTCTGGTCCCTCTGCCTTTTCTAAATCCTGCTTGAACATCAGGAAGTTCACGGTTCACGTACTGTTGAAGCCTGGCTTGGAGAATTTTGAGCATTACTTTGCTAGTGTGTGAGATGAGTGCAATTGTGCGGTACTTTGAGTATTCTTTGGCAATGCCTTTCTTTGGGACTGGAATGAAAACTGACCTTTTCCAGTCCAGTCTTCATGAATCCTTTAGCTAATTATGAGTGCCTCTTCATTGCCTCCTTCAGTGCTCTCTCCCATTATTTTGAGATTTTCTTCATGGCATTAAAGAAAAGCTATGATAAGCCTAGACAGTGTATTAAAAAGCAGACATCACTTTGCCAACAAATGTCCATAGAGATGTGAGAACTGGACCATAAAGAAGGCTGAGCGCCAAAGAATTGATGCTTTTGAACTGTGGTGTCAGAGAAGACTCTTGAGAGTCCCTTGGACTGCAAGGAGATCCAACCAGTCCATCCTAAAGGAAATCAGTCCTGAGTATTCATTGGAAGGACTGTTGCTAAAGTTGAAACTCCAATCATTTGGCCACCTGATGCAAAGAACTGAATCACTGGAAAAGACTTTAATTCTGGGAAAGAGAGAAGGCAAGAGGAGAAGGGGACGACAGAGGATGAGATGGTTGGATGGCATCACTGCGGGGAGCGAGCTCCGCCTCTGGCAAAGGTCATGAGGAAGAACGCTTGGCATACGCAAAGGCGGGATCAAGCCTCAGGAGTCTCCCTGGAAATTCTCGAGCAATCTACCCCCAAAACCAGAGTCTGCCTACTTTCTGCTTTGTGCTTTCACCTACACCTCTGACTTTACGGGGGGCTGTCCCCCACTACCTCTCTGAAAAAAGTTAGCTTATAGCTCCAGTTAATAATTCCTGGGTGTGACAGTGTTTAACCTACAAACTCCTTTGGAAGTCCTCTAGCCTGCCTGAATAGGTTTTTCCGGCCACATGTGATTGTTCAGAGCCTCCCAACTGTGAGAGGCAGGAGATGTTCTAAACTGTCTAAACACAGATTTTTTTGAGTAGTTAAAAGATTGATTAGAAATTGTATTGGTGAAGGGATTTTCACTCGTTGGGCCAATGTTTGCTGCTAAGTCTCCATATCCCTTACCTGCTGTGTCCCTGGCAGTGTATTGATTAATATAATTGGTGTAAGTAGTAGCTTTAATGTTTGTAACCTGGGACCCTTGAGTTAATTCTTTTTCTTGTTATAGCCCACCACACCTTTGCGCTGTAGGAATGCAACTTTATCTAATGCTTTTGGAGGGTGGCTCCTGACCAATCACCTTTACAGAAAAATAAGTTTTCTGAAGAAAAGGTCTTAAAATGTTAACAGGCCTCCGGGCCAGAAGATGATGCAAATCACCTAAGCTTTTGCATATGATAAGTTTGCAGGAAGAAAGCCTGGTTTGCTGCCTGACTCTACCCCTTCCCCCATTATCCTCTATGCATAACTTAAGGTATAAAAACTACTTTGGAAAATAAAGTGCGGGCCTTGTTCACCGAAACTTGGTCTCACCATGTCGTTCTTTCTCTTACCTTCTGGCTGAATTATTCAGCCTCTTTTCTCCACTGAATTTCCTCACTGAGCTATCCTTATTTCAGCCTCTTTTCTTCACTGAATTTTACTGAGCTATCCTCATTCTATTACTCTTTATATCCTTAATTAACATTTAATTAAGCAATTGTCTCCTGATTTTCGCCTACGCCGTCTCTCCTTCGAATACCCTGGATCAGCCGGGCTGGTCCTCGGCACATCACCAACTCAATGGACATGAGTTTGAGCAAGCTCCGGGAGATGATGATGGACAGGGAAGCTTGGTGTGCTGAAGTCCATGGGGTCACAAGAGTCAGACACGACTGCATAAGTGAACAACAAAATGTTTTTATAGGGGCTTTCCGGGTGGTACAGGTGGTAAAGAACCCACCTTCAATGCAGGAGACGTAAGAGATGTGGATTCTATCCTGTGTTGGTAAGATCCCCTGGAGGAGAGCATGGCAACCCACTCTAGTATTCTTGCCTGGAAAATCCCGTGGATGGAGGAGCCTGGAGGGCTACAGTTTATGGGGTCCCAAAAGAGTCAGACACAACTTAGTGACTAAACAAGAACAACAGCACATATTTATACATATTTATACATTTATACAAATACAAGCTTCAGTAGGAGAGGGACTTGCTAACTTTGCAGTATCTCAAGTGCAAGAATGATGCCTGACATACGGTGGGCAGTCAAGAAAACTGTTCACTAAGCACTGAACAGGTGAGCTTAATGCTAGTCCCTCTGGAGCTTATTACGTTACATCCAAAGTGATTAATATAGTTGCTTGCATTTATAATGAATTATGTAAATAAAAGAGTTACCCTTTGAATAACATTGGGGTTAGGGACACTGATGCCCTGCAACATTCGAAAAATCTGTGTATAATTTTTGACTCCCCCTCAACTTAACTACTAGCAGCCTCATTGACCAGAGGCATTGCTGATAAAATAATTGTCAGTTAATACATATATTGTATGTTGTATGTATACCTACATATATTTTATGCATTCATGACATACCTAACTTTTTCTTAATTTTTAAGATCTTTCTTGGCTGGCTACACAGTTTGTGAGTTTTTTCAAACTGTTGCCAATCTCCCCCAAATATATAGTATATTTAATGAAAAAAAAAATCTGTGTATAAGTAGACTCCCACAGTTCAACTTTGGGTTGTTCAAGAGTCACCATACATTAAATATGATATTAATTCAATAATAAGAATGAAGTCTGTTATCTATCTAGTTCATTTACCAAATGCTGACTATGTACCACACATTGTTGGGTATGGGTGAAAAAAATAACCATTACTTAAGGAGCTTCTGAGTATGTGTATGTGTGTGTATAGGGTGTGGGTGGGAAAGAGAATACTACACTGTGTAGTAAGTGCAACTGTAGAGTTAAACACAGATGCTGGTGGCATAGAGGAAGGGCAGGTGAATATGAACAGGATTATAGTGGGGTGTGAGGGAAAGCTTTCAAGAGGAGCTGAGAATGCAGCTGAGTTAGGAGGAACATAATAATCATCCAAATATGTGGGGAAGCTTGTAAAGGGCACCAACTTACTAAAAGCAAGGAAGTGGTACTTTGGGGGAACCGTCTGGTGCAAGGCAGGGATGCACTGAGAGGTTAAGCTGGATATGTGGAAGAGCCATTCACAGATGACTTTGGATTTCATTGAATTTTATATCACCATGTCTTCTCTATTTATCAATGTATACCCACTGCTGGCACAGTGCCTGTCAGATGGTAAGACCTGGGTAAATATTTTTTGAATGAGTGAATGGATTTGGAATGTTACTCCAGAGTATCCAGGAGCCAGTGAGAGTGTCAGTAGGGGGGGACCTGCTCAGAATGCCATTTGAAATAGACCACTCTGGAAGCAGAAGAAGACTCAAGTCAGTGAGGGGTGATCAGGAGTGAATTTAAGGACCCTGGAGTGAGGTAGATCAGAAAGATGAGATGGATTTGAGTGTTACTTGGCAACTGATTAAATGATGGGAAGTAAGAAGTAGGGTTAAGGCTGCCGCTGCTGCCGCTAAGTCACTTCAGTCATGTCCGACTCTGTGTGACCCCATAGACAGCAGCCCACCAGGCTCCCCCGTCCCTGGGATTCTTCAGGCAAGAACACTGGAGAGGGTTGCCATTTCCTCCTCCAATGCATGAAAGTGAAAAGTGAAAGTGAAGTCATTCAGTCATATCTGACTCTTAGCAACCCCATGGACTGCAGCCTACCAGGCTCCTCCATCCATGGGATTTTCCAGGCAACAGTACTGGAGTGGGGTGCCATCGCCTTCTCCAGAGTCAAGGCTAGAAGGGTTGCAAATTTCTGGCTTAAGAACTAGATGTTTGTTAGTGTCACGCACAAGACACAGGACCCAAAGAGGAGTTACTGGATTCAGCTGGAGTCTTGAATCTGAGTCGCTTTGGAACATCCTGGTAGAGATGTCAATAGTCAGCCAAAATGTGGGCCTGGAGCCCAAGAGAGAGATCTGGGCTGGAAGATCTCTCTAGGTGCCAGCAGTGTTGAGGTAGTGCATGGAGCCTGTGAGTGAGGAGACAACCCAGGGAAGGGGCCCTCCAGGGTGGGTACTGCAGAGGTCCTGGAGGCATGTGAAAGGACGAAGCAGAGAGGTGCCCATGATGGGCTCAGAGATGTTGGATGGTGAACTACGATTTGAAGGAACCAAAGTCCAAAGCAAAAGGATTTTGCCTATGAACACCGTTGAAGCATGCAAGAATGACCAATAAGAATGAAAGTTGAAAGGATAAAATCCAGGATGGAGTGTGGCCTGAAGGAACGGACCAAGGCAAGCAGCCTGGCACAAGCAGGGGCTCCCTCTTTACATGATGCCCTGGGTGAGGTCAGGGCTTCCCTGGTGGCTCAGACGGTTAAGAATCTGCCTGCAATGCAGGAAATCCAGGTTTGATCCCTGGGTTGGAAAGATCCCCTGGAGAAGAGAACAGCAACCCACTCCAGTATTCTTGCCTGGGAAATCCCATGGACAGAGGAGCCTGGCAGGGCTACAGACCATGGGGTCGCAAAGTGTCAGACGCGACGGAGTGACTAATACTTTTCACGCTGGGTGAGGTGCTAGGTGGGGTGACTTCCAGGAACCATTGGGTTGGGGCGGTTTCTGTCTTTTTATAACTTTGGATGCCATCTCCCAGGACAGTAGAGCTTCTCTAAGTGTCATGCCCCTGGGATCATGGCCTTCACCCATCCTTCTCCCACGCCCAGCCTCTGCAGCAGAGCACTTGAGCAATTCAGGGCGGTGCAGGTCCAAGTGCACCGTCTGCACACGTGGGCAATTACCACGTCTAGACTCATTACTCACATTCTCTGGCACAGATCTCCACATAAATCAGGTGTTTTCAGCCATTCCCAGTTCCTCTTCCTGGGTCCTCTGACCTCTTTCCCTAGTTCTGGGGAAGTTTGGTTGTAGTTTCTTGGAGACTGAGAACTTAGGATGCTTGCTATGTGGGCCTTATTTTCCCCCCAGTTCTGGCTCTCTTCTGAGGGCTGCTCCAGCCTGCTGTGCCCTCTTTGGGAAAACTGTGTGACCTTAAGGCCATAAACAGTTCAGGAAATTTTTCCTTGGGATGCTGAGTGAAGGAGGCCTTCCTAAATGCAGAAAAAAACCGATGCCCAAAGATGTTCATCTTCAGATTGGTTTTAAGAATGAAGCATGAAAATAGCACTGATACATGTATATTCAGATCAGATCAGATCAGTCGCTTAGTCGTGTCCGACTCTTTGCGACCCCATGAATCGCAGCACGCCAGGCCTCCCTGTCTATCACCAACTCCCGGAGTTCACTGAGACTCACGTCCATTGAGTCAGTGATGCCATTCAGACATCTCATCCTCTGTCGTCCCCTTCTTCTCTTGCCCCCAGTCCCTCCCAGCATCAGAGTCTTTTCCAATGAGTCAACTCCTCGCATGAGGTGGCCAAAGTACTGGAGTTTCAGCTTCAGCATCATTCCTTCCAAAGAAATCCCAGGGCTGATCTCCTTCAGAATGGACTGGTTGGATCTCCTTGCAGTCTAAGGGACTTTCAAGAGTCTTCTCCAACACCACAGTTCAAAAGCATCAATTCTTTGGTGCTCAGCCTTCTTCACAGTCCAACTCTCACATCCATACATGACTACTGGAAAAACCATAGCCTTGACTAGATGGACCTTTGTTGGCAAAGTAATGTCTCTGCTTTTGAATATGCTATCTAGGTTGGTCATAACTTTCCTTCCAAGGAGTAAGTGTCT
Source organism: Bos mutus (assembly GCF_027580195.1). Lineage (NCBI taxonomy): Eukaryota > Metazoa > Chordata > Mammalia > Artiodactyla > Bovidae > Bos > Bos mutus. Next base: position 742,853 of record NC_091617.1, on the reverse strand, counting down.
TTTAATTTCATGGCTGCAGTCACCATCTGTAGTGATTCTGGAGCCCAAAAAATAAAGTCTGACACTGTTTCCACTGTTTCCCCATCTATTTCCCATGAAGTAATGGGACTGGATGCCATGATCTTCGTTTTCTGAATGTTGAGCTTTAAGCCAACTTTTTCACTCTCCACTTTCACTTTCATCAACATGTATATTACCATATGTGAAATAGATGGCTAGTCCCAGTTCGATGCATGAGACAGGTCACTCAGGGCTGGTGCACTGGGATGACCCTGAGGGGTGGAATGGATGGGAAGTGGGAGGGGGGTTCAGGATGGGGAACACATGTACACCCGTGACTGATTCATGCCAATGTATGGCAAAAACCAATACAATACTGCAAAGTAATTAGCTTCCAATTAAAAAAAAAAAAAGAATGAAGCATGAAAAATGGTGAAGCAAAATGGCCAAAAGCAGGGGAATGATTAAGAGGACAATGGCATTTCCTCGGATGGAATATAACACATAGGTGTAAAAAGTATTTATTTATTTGGCTCTGGAGGGTCTTAGTTGCAGTATGTGGAATCAAGTTCCCTGTCCAGGGATCACACCCAGGCCCCCTGCATTGGAAGTGTGAAGTCTTAGCCACTGGCAACCAGGGAAGTTCCTAATGCAACAGTTTTTATAATAGTCACAAAGATAATTAAAGAATCTGAAAATGTTGCTGGTAAGATATTAAGGAAGGAAAGAGAATACAAAATGATGTGTGTAGTGTGATTAAAATTATGTAAATAAAAATGCACAAGAAGTCTAGAAAGGAAACTCTAAAATGTCAACAGTGGCTGGGTTTGATTGTGGGATTACGGGCATTTTTTAAAAAAAACTATTTCTCAATTTATCTGTAATGAGGTTATATTGATCTTGCAATGGAAAATACACATAATAAAAACTTTAAAAGCCCTGAAGTCTAATTGGAAAGCTATCTTCTCTTCTCAGGCTTTTCAAGAACAGAAATAAGCTCGAACCTTCTAGGCAGGGCATCCCCTGGAGACTAGACCCTTCCTCGAGGTGGGGCAGATACGGCTCTGTCCTGGGGTGTTGGCATTCAGAATGTGCAAAAGCTATTTAAAACAGGCTGTGAAGAGCACACTGAGCAGGGAGAACTACCAGAAAGTTCCTGAGGGCCATTCCCACACCCTGTCCCTGACACCTGTCACGAAGTCACACCCCGGTACACTCCTGGGGGTGGAGCACTCAGCCTCTTGGGGCCAGTCTGGAGCCCCTTAGCACACCATCCTGGCTCCCCATAGTGGACTCCCAGGCCATCCACACAGCAAAGTCAGAAAGAGAAAGACATATATGGCAACTGGACGCATATATGTAGAATCTAGAAAAATGATACACAGATGCCTATTTACAGGGCCAGAATAGAGCCGCAGACAGAATGAACTTGAGGACACAGTTGGGGGTGGGGACAGAAGGGTGGGACGAACTGGGAGATTAAGATTACACTGGCATGTGTAAAGCTACTGTAGTGGGAAGGGGCTGCGTGACACAGGGAGCTCAGCTTGGTGCTCTGTGATGTCCTGGAGGGGTGGGATGGCAGGGGGTGCGGTGGGGAGGGAGGGGATATAGACACACATATAGCTGATCCATTTCGTTGTACAGCAGAAACGAATGCAACATTGTAAAGCAATTATCCTCCAGTTTAAAAGGCAGGGGAATGGTATCACAGGAGGCTCTGGAGAGGCAAGCCAGCAGACAGCTGGCCCAGGAAGGCGCAGCAGCAGCAGCAAGGTTCGAGGCCTGTTTCTCCACCCGGGAGGTGTGTGGATGGCGGCAGAGGCAGGAAGGGGAGGGGGGACCGGGGGAGCGGTAAAGCAGGACTGGACCGCAGGAACAGGGCAGCCAGCCGGCCTTAGAGCTGACTCTCTGCCGGACGAATTACGGGGGACGCAAAACACCAAAGGAAACGGCAGCCCACTCCAGGATTCTTGTCTGGATAATCCCATGGACAGAGCAGAATAGCGGGCTACAGTCCATGGGGTCGCAAAGAGTCTGACACGACTTCGGCGACTGAGCACGCGCGCACGCACTCTGGGGGCTGGATTATCAGGGACATGAAACGCCCACGGGTCGCCGTGTTGTTTTGCACAGCTGTGGACCCAAGAAAGGAGAATGCCCCCCTCCTCCAGACGACACCAGGATGGGGAGGCCGCCGTTTGTCTGAAGACTGAGCTGTCTTGAAATTCCTCCTAGAATATTCTTAATTTAGGCCCCCTGAAGGGACCCCTTAGCTTCCCTTGGGGCTCAGCTGGTAAAGAATCCGCCTGCAATCTGGGAGACCTGGATTCGATCCCTGGGTTGTGAAGATCCCCTGGAGACAGGAAAGGCTACCCACTCCAGTATTCTGGCCTGGAGAATTCCATGGACTGTATAATCCACGGGGTCGCAAAGAGTCGGACACGACTGAGTGTGTCATGGGACTCCTTAGGGGGAGGGGGCCTGGGGGCAGAAATGGCTGTGATCTGTGTCCCAAATGGAACCCATAGCCTCAAGTTTGATGCTCTTCTTCCTCTAGTCTCTGTTCCCGGGAGCTTCACTGAGCTAAAGGCTTGGGTACCTCCCATCCCCGGACTCACAGGTTGACACCCATAGCCTTCCCCTGGACAAAATGCGAGAAACGCTGCCTTGTGCTGTCGACAGATACTTACTGGATGCCCTCTGTGTGTTGGGCGTCCTGCAGGAGCCAGGACCAGCAGCCCACATCCGTCTGACGTCCCAGAGGCACCACAAACCCATTAATGTTCTGTAGGCTGATGCTGACGGAGCCAGGCACTGTCTCAGAGGCTTCGCACATGGACACAGATTTCATCTTCACAACAGTACCTTCCTCACTGTCAGAGAAGAAACCTGAGAAAGGGGCCAAGGGGCTTGCCTGGATGTGCAGTTAGTGGGCACAGAACTGGATTGGAACCCAGGCAGCCTGATTCTGTATACTACCAAACTTCCTGTTTTTTGCCTTAAATAGAAATTGTGATTTCCCTTTCATGTCATCTCCCTAAATGTCACCAGTATCCATCCAATGAGAGAATCAGAGCCCAGAAGTCCCTGTTGACACCTTCTTCTGCCTCACCCTCCATGTCCACTCAATCAATAAGCCTTGCTGATTTTACCTTTTATGTTTTTCTTCAGGAGGCAGAAAGGTGTGTGGTTTTGGTTGTCATTGGGTCCAGCCCCCCAGCATGTAAACTGACCACTCCATGGTGAGTCCATGTGAACTCCACACTAGTGCTTGGCCTGGGGCTTTGCTGCCTTTGGAGGCATCCCTTTGCTCTATACAGAGAATGAACATCCCAGGGGCAAGTCATGACTGAGATAGAGTCCCTCGTCAGGCCTGGTGGTGGGAGCCAAACCAGAGAATCTGATTTAGATTGATATGTAGGTAGATAGGTTAATTAGTGAATGCAATAATTCTAGTGCCTGTGATGGGGAGTAAATTCATGCAATATCCATCTGTTTTCTTGTCTGTCTCTTTGATCAGAATACACAGCAAACAGCTATGAAACACTTCCTACATGGCAGGCAGGTTTTCCACGCTTTCCACGTGCTACCATATAATCCTCACCACCGTCCTTTGCCTTGGGCCTGATTGTGTTATAGATGGGGAAACTGAGACCCAGAAAATCTGCCCACTTGGCCAAGGTCACACCGTGGGACCATGAGTTTGGATCCAGAAAGTCTAGCTTTGACACCATACCCTTTACCGGCAAGTTCTACTATCCCCAAACCGCCGAGAACAGCTCTTTTCTGAGGATCAAGTATTTGAACTTCATGGCCACACTCCCTTGGATTCAAGGTGGAGGTGTCTCCCAAGGTGGATCTCAAGTGAGTTTCCTTCTTCAGACCAAAGATGATGGTCAATGTCAACAGTCACTTGAACTCAGCACATGTGTCCTCAGGGAAGTCGGGCTATGAGACAGCCACCTTCCACAGTGGGAGTTAGGGCTGGGTGGAAAAGCAGAGAGACAGGATGGGGTGGGGGAAGGGGGAGACAGCATCAGATACTTCTGGAGCAGGGAGGATATATGGAGTCCCAGAAACACCAAGACTGTCACATCTAGTTCTTTAGTCTCATCTAGTTCTAGTAGCCTCAGCTTCACCTTCTGTTTCTGGATTCTAGGATATACTCTGGAATCCTTAGTAAATTCCTGGGTTTTGCTTCTTTGTTGCAATAATTACAAAATGATGGTCAATGAGACAGGCAAAAACATAAAAAGAATGTCAGCATTTAATTAACTCTCATCTTACAGATAAGTGATGAGCTGCAATCTGCTGTCTGTATGTGGGTGTGAATCTGCATATATTTATAGGGTATGTCTACTCATATCAGGGGACAAAAAGTTGAAAGAGACTTCAATTAAAAGAGTATAAAGGAGAAACTTGAAAGCCACCCAGAGAACATATGATATAGTGTTAATGAAAACAAAATTGTAGGTGAAATGTGTAGGCAAGGAAATTCCTTTTGACCCAGCAGATAGATTCCAACTCTAATGTCTCAACCCTAGTTTTCACAGCTGCTCAGGAAGAATCATTTTAGAATTACCATGCTCCCACGTCCACTACCAGTCTTCACATCTCTACCAAAAACTTGAATCTGTAACTACTTCAAGGTCCTGAATTTTTCACAACTAGACTCAGTTGGCCTGAGATAGCAAATATCCTCTTCTTGGTTGTTGGGTTAGTGATTTTGTAACCTCTGGAAAATGTGGAGATCAGAATAGAAAATGAACTAATCAAGACCAGAGTACTGCTGTATTTTATCCATTTTAGCATCTTGGAAATTGGAGTGTATTCTACAGTCAATGATATCATATAATTATAAATGGTGCTATTTCTTCTTTCTTAATGATATTAAGAGCTCTAGGATACTAAACTCCGGGAGTTGGTGATGGACAGGGAAGCCAGGCGTGCTGCAGTCCATGGGGTCACAAAGAGTCGGACATAACTGAGCGACTGAACTGAACTGAATGATATTAAAATAATGTTGCATCTTATAATTGAAGATATCTTAGATCCTTTGAAATAGTGTTGACCTTTGAACAACACGGATTCAAACTGCACAGGTTCACTTATATGTGGATTTTTTTCAATAAATACATTGGAAAATTTTTTCTTGATATTTGCAACAATTTGAAAATTTTACATAATTTTTCTGTAAATTGCATAGCCCAAAGGAAAAAAAAGACAGAAAGGAAAAGGTAAGTCATGAATGTACAAAATACATATAGATGCTAGTCCATTTGATCATTTATTACCATCAGTTCAGTTCAGTTCAGTCGCTCAGTTGTGTCCAACTCTTTGTGACCCCATGAATCGCAGCATGCCAGGCCTCCCTGTCTATCACCAACTCCCGGAGTTCACTCAGACTCACGTCCATCAAGTCGGTGACGCCATCCAGCCATCTCATCCTCTGTTGTCCTCTTCTCCTCCTGCCCCCAATTCCTCTGAGCATCAGAGTCTTTTCCAATGAGTCAACTCTTCACATGAGGTGGCCAAAGTACTGGAGTTTCAGCTTTAGCATCATTCTTTCCGAAGAAGTCCCAGAGCTGATCTCCTTCAGAATGGACTGGTTGGATCTTGCAGTCCAAGGGACTCTCAAGAGTCTTCTCCAACACCACAGTTCAAATACATCAATTCTTCAGTGCTCAGCTTTCTTCACAATCCAACTCTCTCATCCATACATGACCACTGGAAAAGCCATAGCCTTGACTAGATGGACCTTTGTTGGCAAAGTAATGTCTCTGCTTTTGAATATGCTATCTAGGTTGGTCATAACTTTCCTTCCAAGGAGTAAGCGTCTTTTAATTTCATGGCTGCAGTCACCATCTGCAGTGATTTTGGAGCCCAAAAAAATAAAGTCTGACACCGTTTCCACTGTTTCCCCATCTATTTCCCATGAAGTGATGGGACCGGATGCCATGATCTTCGTTTTCTGAATGTTGAGCTTTAAGCCAACTTTTTCACTCTCCTCTTCACATCCATCAAGAGGCTCTTTAGTTCTTCTTCACTTTCTGCCATAAGGGTGGTGTCATCTGCATATCTGAGGTTATTGATATTTCTCCCGGCAATCTTGATTCCAGCTTGTGCTTCTTCCAGCTCAGCGTTTCTCATGATGTACTCTGCACAGAAGTTAAATAAGCACTGTGACAATATACAGCCTTGACGTACTCCTTTTCCTATTTGGAACCAGTCTGTTGTTCCATGTCCAGTTCTAACTGTTGCTTCCTGACCTGCATACAAATTTCTCAAGAGGCAGATCAGGTTGTCTGGGATTCCCATCTCTTTCAGAATTTTCCACAGTTTATTGTGATCCACACAGTCAAAGGCTTTTGCATAGTCAATAAAGCAGAAATAGATGTTTTTCTGGAACTCTCTTGCTTTTTCAGTGATCCAGCAGATGTTGGCAATTTGGTCTCTGGTTCCTCTGCCTTTTCTAAAACCAGCTTGAATATCTGGAAGTTCACGGTTCACGTATTGCTGAAGCCTGGCTTGGAGAATTTTGAGCATTACTTTACTAGTGTGTGAGATGAGTGCAATTGTGCGGTACTTTGAGTATTCTTTGGCATTGCCTTTCTTTGGGATTGGAATGAAAACTGACCTTTTCTAGTCCTGTGGCCACTGCTGAGTTTTCCAAATTTGCTTGCATATTGAGTGCAGCACTTGCACAGCATCATCTTTTAGGATTGGAAATAGCTCCACTGGAATTCCATCACCTCCACTAGCTTTGTTCATAGTGATGCTTCCTAAGGCCCATCTGACTTCACATTCCAGGATGTCTGGCTCTAGGTGAGTGATCATACCATCGTGATGATCTGGATAGTGAAGATTTTTCTTGTACAGTAAAATATGCAAAAATCTATTATAAAGAGTTAAATTTTATCAAAGCATGTACACCAACACTTACAGACCACACATGGTACCATTTGCTGCTAAGAGAAATACAAACAAATGTAAAGATACAGTAATAAATCATAACTGCATAAAATAAACTGTGGTATATACTGTGCTACTGTAACGATTTCATAGCCACTTTCTGTTGTATGTGAGCTCAAGAGCTGTGATATCTGGTTAAAACACCATGTGATGCTTATCATCTCCAAGTGAGCAGTTCCTCTCTCAAATATATTGTGTTTCAAAGTAAAAAGTGACCATGGTTCTGGCTCACTTTTCATTGGGTTTAGTGCAATACTGTAAACCTTGAATAACACACTGGGACCCATACAAAGTGCCACTGGTGATGTTGGAAGTGCTCCCAAGAAGCAGAGGAAAGCCATGACATTACAAGAAAAGGCTGACTTGCTTGACATGTGCCATGGAGATGTCAGTGGCCCACCATTTCAAGACAAATGAATGCAATGTAAGGACTCTGGTTAAAAAAAAAAAAAAAGCTACATCAGTGTGTGTGAAAACCTTGAGGTTTATGAAGTATCTTTTTATCTGGTATTGAAAATGCAGCTGTTGTGGGAATGCAGGATTAGCATTCCTATGGACTCTAACATAGTTTGAGAAAGGCATAGTCATTGTATGACACCTTAAAGCAAAAGAAAGGTGAAAGATCTAACACAGGAGGATTTAATGCCAGCAAAGGATGGTTTGATCATTTTAGAAAGAGACTTTGCGTAAAAAAGGTCAAGATAACAGGAGAAGCAACTTCTGCTGACCAAGAGGCAGATGACTTCCCAGACATCATTGAGGAGAAAGAAATGTGCCTGAGAAGGTCTTAAATGCAGATGAAAGTGCCCTATTCTGGGATAAAATGCCACAAAGAACATTTATTAGTAAAGAAGAGAAGTGAGCACCATGATTTAAGGTAGGAAGTGATAGACTAACCAACTCTAGTGTTTTGTGCAAATGCAGGTGGGTTTCTGATCAGGACTGCTGGTTGTACAAAAAAACTTGAACAACCACGCTTTTTTCTGGAATTGGTTCCACCAATGTGTTATCCCTAAAGTTAGGAAGTTACCTTGCCAGTAAGGGACTGCCTTTTAAAATCCTTTTGTTAATTGGACAGTGCTCCTGGCCACCCAGAATCCCATGAACTCACCGTGATGCTGAATTGGTCTATTGGTCACCTTTCTAATTCAGCCTCTAGATCGTAAGAACCTTGAAGTATCATTATATCCAGTACTCTATGGAAGGGATTGTCAGTGCTATAGAAGGGACCCCCAGGAGAAAGATCATCATGATCATCTGGAAGGATTACATCATTGAAGATGGCATCATTTTTGTAGTGAAAGCTGCGATAGCCGTCAAGCCTGAAACAATGAATTCCTGCTGGAGAAAACTCTGTCCAGATGTTGTGCATGACTTCACAAGACTTATGACAGAGCCAATCAAGGAAATCATGAAAGAGATTGTGGATATGGGAAAATTAAAAAAAAAAAAAGTTGGGATAAAGGGTTCCAAGATATGGGTCTTGGAGAAATTCAAGTGCTAATAGGCACCACACCAGAGGAATGAACAGAAGATGACTTGATGGAGATGAGTGTCAAATGATGAAGAAGAAGACAGAAAAGACAGTGCCAGAAAACAAGTTGACGTCAGACAATCTGGTAGAAGAATAAAAGAGTTCTGATTATTGAAGACTGCTTTTGACTTCTTTTACAATGTGTATCCTCTTATGATATGGACAAAACTGAAAAAACAGTGGGAGAATGATCGGAACCAGGTAGAAACACTTTTAGAGAATTGAAAAAACAAAGAAGTCAGACTGAACTCAGGATGCATTTCCAGAAAGTGACACCGTGTGTGTCTGCACTTCCTTGCTCCCCTCCCCACTTCTCCACCTCTTCTGCCTCTGCTGCCTCTTCCTCCTCTTCTTCTTGGCCTCTTGAACATGAAGACAACAAGGACAAAGACCTTTATGATGATTCACTTCCACTTAATGTACAGTAAACAGTCATCAAGCCATACAGTTCATGAACATATCTTTTGTGTGTATGTGAGTGTCTTTGTATGAAAATCTAATAACTGTGCATCAAGAACTGTGTGGAACACTTTCATGCCATCATCATGGCCTAAGTGTTCATCATGTAGAACATCACGGACAAGACTAATATAGAAGTGGATAGCCTCTCCTTACGTGGACATAGGATGAGTGATAGCGAACATCAAATTAGTAATACCTTAGTTTTCTTACTGTTTTACCACTTTACTTTCAAAAGAATTACATTGTCTTACAGAACACCCTTCTCCTTTGTAATTGGAGAAATTGTGTATCAACCTATCTTCACAGGTTAGTGTTTTTTAAAGAATGTAATGATGTTTCCAATACTGGATTATGACTGTGACTGTAATACTGTATGACATACATGTTTTAGAACAATTCGTTCATTTGTGTATGTGAAAGTCATTCAGTTGTGTCCAACTCTTTGCGACTCCATGGACTATATAGTTCATGGAATTCTCCAGGCCAGAATACTGGAGTAGGTAGCCTATCCCTTCCTCAGCGGATCTTCCCGACCCAGGAATCAAAGCGGGGTCTCCTGCACTGCAAGCAGATTGTTTACCAACTGAGCTATCAGGGAAGCTGTTCATCTGTGAATAAGCTAGGCTAGCAGGGAAGGGGCTCCCTAAAGTACAATAGCTAAAAGATGATAGAAGTTTACTTCATGCTCCTGTAACAGTCAGGTGGTGTGTGGTCCAGAGCAGTGGACCAAGCAACTTTGCTATGTGAGGTCTCTAGGAAATTGGGTCCTTCTGTACTTTGGCGCTGCCATGGCCTGAGGGGTTATCTTTATCAACCTGGATAATGTTGGCACACCACGACATCCAAGGGAAGTGGGAAAGAAGTGAGTCCAGGGCAAGATGTTAAAGGAGCACACATCATATCTGCTCATGTCTCATTGGTCACATGGTCACACTAGCTGCAAAACGCACCCTACGGTTGGGTGGACATGTATCCAGCTGAAACCCGGGGATTTTAGCTAAAGGAAGAAATGGGAGAATTAACAACAGAAAATATTTGGCAGTCATCCACCATGAGTCTTAAGAAACTTCATTCAGTAGATTAAATTATTAAATTTCAGTAATTGCTTAAAGACGTAGAAAGATTTCACTTGTCAGTTTTATACATTTGTCATGGCAGATGTTTGAAGTGTTTTAGAGAGACAGATATATTTTAATTTTAAATGCACTTAAAATATTTCAGGAAATTAAATTATAAGTTTATAAATAGGGTTGATTATTTAGGAGAACATCCGCTGGATCATGAAAAAAGCAAGAGAGTTCCAGAAAAACATCTATTTCTGCTTTATTGACTATGCCAAAGCCTCTGACTATGTAGATCACAATAAACTGTGGAAAATTCTGAAAGAGATGGGAATCCCAGACCACCTGGCCTGCCTCTTGAGAAATCTGTATGCAGGTCAGGAAGCAACAGTTAGAACTGGACATGGAACAACAGACTGGTTCCAAATAGGAAAAGGAGTATGTCAAGGTTGTATATTGTCACACTGCTTATTTAACTTCTATGCAGAGTACATCATGAGAAACACTGGGCTGGAAGAAGCACAAGCTGGAATCAAGATTGCCGGGAGAAATATCAATAACCTCAGATATGCAGATGACACCACCCTTAAGGCAGAAAGTGAAGAGGAACTAAAGAGCCTCTTGAGGAAAGTGAAAGTGGAGAGCGAAAAAGTTGGCTTAAAGCTCAACATTCAGAAAACGAAGATCATGGCGTCCGGTCCCATCACTTCATGGGAAATAGATGGGGAAACAGTGGAAACAGTGTCAGACTTTATTTTTTGGGGCTCCAAAATCACTGCAGATGGTGACTGCAGCCATGAAATTAAAAGACGCTTACTCCTTGGAAGGAAAGTTATGACCAACCTAGATAGCATATTCAAAAGCAGAGACATTACTTTGCCAACAAAGGTCCGTCTAGTCAAGGCTATGGTTTTTCCAGTAGTCATGTATGGATGTGAAAGTTGGACTGTGAAGGAGGCTGAGCGCCGAAGAATTGATGCTTTTGAACTGTGGTGTTGGAGAAGACTCTTGAGAGTCCCTTGGACTGCAAAGAGATCCAACCAGTCCATTCTGAAGGAGATCAGCCCTGGGATTTCTTTGGAAGGACTGATGCTGAAGCTGAAACTCCAGTACTTTGGCCACCTCATGCGAAAAGCTGACTCATTGGAAAAGACTCTGATGCTCGGAGGGATTGGGTGCAGGAGGAGAAGGGGACGATAGAGGATGAGATGGCTGGATGGCATCACTGACTCGAGGGATGTGAGTTTGAGTAAACTCCGGGAGTTGGTGATGGACAGGGAGGCCTGGCATGCTGTGATTCATGGGGTCGCAAAGAGTTGGACATGACTGAGCGACTGAACTGAACTGAACTGAACAGAAGCAGAAGTTATTAAGAAGAGGTGGCAAGAATACACAGAAGAACTGTACAAAAAAGATCTTCACGATCCAGATAATCACGATGGTGTGATCACTCACCTAGAGCCAGACATCCTGGAATGTGAAATCAAGTGGGCCTTCGAAAGCATCACTACAAACAAAGCTAGTGGAGGTGATGGAATTCCAGTTGAGCTATTTCAAATCCTCAAAGATGATGCTGTGCAAGTGCTGCACTCAATATGCAAGCAAATTTGGAAAACTCAGCAGTGGCCATAGGACTAGAAAAGGTCAGTTTTCATTCCAATCCCAAAGAAAAGCAATGCCAAAGAATGCTCAAAGTACCGCACAATTGCACTCATCTCACACACTAGTAAAGTAATGCTCAAAATTCTCCAAGCCAGGCTTCAGCAATACGTGAACCATGAACTTCCAGATGTTCAAGCTGGTTTTAGAGAAAGCAGGGGAACCAGAGACTAAATTGCCAATATCCGCTGGATCATTGAAAAAGCAAGAGAGTTCCAGAAAAACATCTATTTCTGCTTTATTGACTATGTCAAAGCCTTTGACTGTGTGGATCACAATAAACTGTGGAAAATTCTGAAAGAGATGGGAGTCCCAGACCACCTGACCTACCTCTTGAGAAACCTATATGCAGGTCAGGAAGCAACAGTTAGAACTGGACATGGAACAACAGATTGGTTCCAAATAGGAAAAGGAGTACGTCAAAGCTGTATATTGTCACCCTGCTTATTTAACTTCTATGCAGAGTACATCATGAGAAACACTGGGCTGGAAGAAGCACAAGCTGGAATCAAGATGGCTGGGAGAAATATCAATAACCTCAGATATGCAGATGACACCACCCTTAAGGCAGAAAGTGAAGAGGAACTAAAGAGCCTCTTGATGAAAGTGAAAGAGGAGAGTGAAAATGTTGGCTTAAAGCTCAACATTCAGAAAACGAAGATCATGGCATCCGGTCCCATCACTTCATGGGAAATAGATGGGGAAACAGTGTCAGACTTTATTTTTGGGGGCTCCAAAATCACTGCAGATGGTGACTGCAGCCATGAAATTAAAAGATGCTTACTCCTTGGAAGGAAAGTTATGACCAACCTAGATAGCATATTCAAAAGCAGAGACATTACTTTGCCAACAAAGGTCCATCTAGTCAAGGCTATTTTTTTTCCAGTGATATGTATGGATGAGAGAGTTGGATTGTGAAGAAAGCTGAGCACCGAAGAATTGATGCTTTTGAACTGCGGTGTTGGAGAAGACTCTTGAAAGTCCCTTGGACTGCAAGGAGATCCAACCAGTTCATCCTAAAGGATGTGAGAGTCCTGGGTGTTCATTGGAAGGACTGATGCTGAAGCTGAAACTCCAATACTTTGGCCACCTCATGCAAAGAGTTGACTCATTGGAAAAGACTCTGATGCTCAGAGGGATTGGGGGCAGGAGGAGAAGGGGACGATAGAGGATGAGATGGCTGGATGGCATCACCGACTCGAAGGAGTTGGTGATGGACAGGGAGGCCTGGCATGCTGCAATTCATGAGGTCGCAAAGAGTCGGACATGACTGAGCAACTGAATTGACCTATGTTAAATTTAAGAGTCAGTTCAACATTAATCAGAGAAAAATGGAAACAAATAATGTTATATTAATTAAGAAAAAATTCTGTGTTAAACATTTGTTGTCCAGTCACTCTGTCATGTCCAACTCTTTGTGATCCCATGAACTGCAGCACGCCAGGCCTCCCTGCCCATCACCAACTACCAGAGTTTGCTCAAAGTCATGTACATAGAGTTGGTGATGCCATCTAACCATCTTATCCTCTATCATCCCCTTCTCCTTCTTCAATCTTTCCTATCATCAGGGTCATTTCCAATGAGTTGGCTCTTTGCATCAGGCGGCCAAAGTATTGGAGCTTCAGCTTCAGCCTCAGTCCTTTCAGTGAATATTCAGGACTGATTTCCTTTATGATTGACTAGTTTGATCTCCTTGCAGTCCAAGGGACTCTCAAGAGTCTTCTCCAACACCAGTTCAAAGGCACCAATCTTTCAGCGCTCAGTGATTTTTATTGTCCAGCTCTCACATCCGTACATGACTACTGGAAAAACCATAGCTTTGACTCGACGGACCTTTGTCAGCAAAGTGATGTCTCTGCTTTTTAATACATGGTCTAGATCTGTCATGCCTTTTCTTCACAGGAGCGTCTTTTAATTTCATAGCTGCGGTCACTGTCCAAAGTGATTTTGGAGCCCAAGAAAATAAAGTCTGCCACTGTTTCCACTGTTTCCCCATCTATTTGCCATGAAGTTATGGGACCATATGTCATGATCTTCGTTTTTTGCATGTTGAATTTTAAGCCAGCTTTTTCACTCTCCTCTTTCACCTTCATCAAGAGGCTCTTTAATTTCTCTTTGCTTCCTGCCCTAAGGATGGGGTCATCTGTATATCCGATGTTATTGATATTTCTCCCTTCAATCATCAGTTCTATTCAGTTCATTTCAGTCACTCAGTCGTGTCCGACTCTTTGCGACCCCATGAATCGCAGCACGCCAGGCCTCCCTGTCCATCACCAACTCCCGGAGTTCATTCAGACTCACATCCATTGAGTCGGTGATACCATCCAGCCATCTCATCCTCTCTCGTCCCCTTTTCCTCCTGCCCCCAATCCCTCCCAGCATCCGAGTCTTTTCCAATGAGTTAGCTCTTTGCTTGAGGTGACCAAAGTACTGGCGTTTCAGCTTTAGCATTATTCTTTCCAAAGAAATCCCAGGGCTGATCTCCTTCAGAATGGACTGGTTGAATCTCCTTGCAGTCCAAGGGACTCTCAAGAGTCTTCTCCAACACCACAGTTCAAAAGCATCAATTTTTTGGTGCTCAGCTTTCTTCACAGTCCCACTCTCACATCCATACATGACCACTGGAAAAGCCATAGCCTTGACTTTGTTGGTAAAGTAATGTCTCTGCTTTTCAATACGCTATCTAGGTTGGTCATAACCTTTCTTCCAAGGAGTAAGCGTTTGTTTAATTTCATGGCTGTAGTCACCATCATAAATGGTTACAAAACCCCTTAAACATAAATGGTTACAAAAATCCTACCTTTTAAAAATGTTTAAAAATGTACATCTTTTCAGATGGACGTCTTAGACTTACTAATAGCATTTATATTTCCTCCATGTCTTTTCGTGGCTTCACAGTCCATGTATGTTTTATTGCTGAATAATATCCAATTGTTTGGATGTACCATAGTTTTGTCAACCTAAATAAACTTAGGAGGCAATAATCAAACAAAAAGTGTTTATTGGGGATTGAAGAATTCCAATTCAAGACACACACGTTCAGTTAGCAATCCAAACAGAGTCCCACTAGTGAGTAAAAGTCAGGGGCTTTTAAAGGTAAAGAAGAGAAGTTTGCATTACAAAGAATTTTATCTGGAGTTGGAGGCAGAAGTAAGTCTTGGCTAGACATGATTGATTGCTAGAGGGAAGAAAAAGTTCATTAATGTGATAAGTTGCAGGTGTTTTTGCAGAGTCCTTGGAATAATTGTGTTTTGGCCCAGTTCAAAAGTTCATGGCTCCACCTGGGGAGGATGAGTATGTATGATCTTAATGTTCTCTCAGCTTCATTTAAAAACCCTTTTATAAAAGCGGCTCCATTTTACTTCGCAGTGTCTTCCTTCATTCTCTTGCTCTGGGACATCTTGGTTGCTCCAAGTTTTGGCAGTTATGAATAAAGCTGCTATAAACATTCATGTGCAGGTTTGTGTGTGGATATAAGCTTTTAACTCCTTTGGGTAAACACCAAGAAATACGACGGATTGTATGTTAAAAATATGTTTAGTTTTATAAGAAATCACCATACTGTCTTCCATGCTGGCTGTATGATTGGTATGATTTTGAATTCCTACATTTCCTATTGCTTCATATCCTCACCAACATCTGACGCTCTCAGCGTTCTGGATTTTGACCGTTCTAATCTGTGTGTTGTAATATTTTCCCATCATTTTAATTTGCATTTTCCTGTAACCCATGATGTAGAGCGTATGTTCATGCTTATTTGCCATGTGTATATCTTCTTTGATAGGGTGTCTGTTAAGATCTTGGGCCTATTTCACAACTGAGTTGTTCTTTCTTTCATAGACTGTGCCTTTGGTATTGTGTTTAAAGAGGCTGCTGCTGCTGCCGCCAAGTCACTTCAGTCGTGTCCGACTCTGTGCGATCCCATAGACTGCAGCCTACCAGGCTCCTCTGTCCATGGGATTTTCCAGGCAAGAGTACTGCAGTGGGGTGCCATTGCCTTCTCTGTTAAAGAGGCTACACACTGTATTATTTCAATTATGTGACATTCTGGAAAAGGTAAAATTATGGAGACAGTAAAAAAAAAAATTCAATGATTGCCACGGGTTAGAAAGGAAGAAAGGATGAATAGGCAGAGCACGAGGCTTTTTAGAGAAGTGAAAATACTCTGCATGATACTGTAACAGTGAAAACGTGGCATTACACATTTGTCCAATCCCATAGAAGGCTCGAATACAACTCTGGACTTTGGGTGATGATGTGTTAATGCAGGTTTATCAGTTATAACAAAAGTATGACTCTGGTGGGGGGTGTTGACTGTGCTGGAGGCTATGTATGTGTGAGGTCAGGGAGTCTATGAGGAATCTCTGTACCTTCTGTTCAATTTTTCTATGAATCGAAAACAGCTCTAAAGAAATAATCTTAATAAATACTACCTGTGAGGTCTTCTGGCCCTGAACTTACATTGCTGGGAATTTTTTAAATTACTGATTCAGTTTCATTGCTGGTAATTGGTCTCCCTTCGTATTTTCTGTTTCTTCTTGGTTCAGTCTCAGGAGAGTGTACATTTCTAGGAATTCATCCATTTCTCCTAGGATGTCCATTTTATTGGCATATAATTGTAGTAATCTCTTATCATTCTCTGTATTTCTGAGGTTTCAGTTGTAACTTCTCTTTTTTATTTCTGATTTTATTGATTTGACTCTTTTTCTTCTTGAAGAGTCGAGCTAAAGGTTTACTAATTTTGTTTAACTTTTCAAAGAACTGGCTCTTTGATCTTTTCTATTGTTTTTTTAACCTCTATTTCATTTATTGCTGCTCTGATCTTTATGATTTATTTCCTTCTAACTTTGTTTTTGGTTTGTAATTCTTTTTCTAGTTTTTTTAGGTGTAAGGTTAAATTATTATGAGATTTTTATTGTTTCTGAGGTAGGCTTAAAGAGATGGGAATACCAGACCACCTGACCTGCCTCCTGAGAAATCTGCATGCCGGTCAAGAAGCAACAGTTAGAACTGGACATGGAACAATAGACTGGTTCCAAATTGGGAAAGGAGTATGTCAAAGTGTATATTGTCACCCTGTTTATTTAAATTATATGCAGAGTACATCATGAGAAGCGCTGGACTGGATGAAGCACAAGCTGGAATCAAGATTGCTGGGAGAAATACCAATAACCTCAGATATGCAGATGATACCACCCTTATGGCAGAAAGCGAAGAAGAACTAAAGAGCCTCTTTTGATGAAAGTGAAAGAGGAGAGTGAAAAAGTTGGCTTAAAACTCAACATTCAAAAAATGAAGATCATGGCATCTGGTCCCATTACTTCATGGCAAACAGATGGGGAAACAGTGGAAATAGTGACAGATTATTTTGGGGGGGCTCCAAAATCACTGCAGATGGTGATTGCAGCCATGGAATTAAAAGACACTTGCTCCTTGGGAGAAAAGTTATGACCAACCTAGACAGCATATTAAAAAGCAGAGACATTACTTTGTCAACAAAGGTCCATCTAGTCAAAGCTATGGCTTTTCCAGCAATCATGTGTGGATGTGAGAGTTGAACTATAAAGAAAGCTGAGCACCAAAGAATTGATGCTTTTGAACTGTGGTGTGGGAGAAGACTCTTGAGAGTCCCTTGGACTGCAAGGAGATCCAGTCCATTGTAAAGGAAATCAGTCCTGAGTATTCATTGGAAGGACTGATGCTGAAGCTGAACCTCCAATATTTTGGCCACCTGATGTGAAGAACTGACTCATTGCAAAAGACCTTGACGCTGGGAAAGATTGAAGGTGGAAGAATAAGAGGATGACAGAGGATAAGATGGTTGGATGGCATCACCGACTCGATGGACATGAGTTTGAGTAAACTCTGGGAGCTGGTGGTGGACAGGGAGGCCTGGCGTGCTGCAGTCCATGGGGTCGGAAAGAGTCGGACATGACTGAGTGACTGAACTGAACTGAGGTAGGCTTGTATTGCTATAAATTTCCCTCTTAGAATCACTTTTACTGTGTTCCCTAGATTTTGGATCAGTGTGTTTTCATGTTCATTTCTCTCCAGGTATTTTTGAATTTCTTCTTTGGTTTCTTTAGTGAAACATTGCTTGTTTAGTAGCACATTTTTAGCCTCCAATTGTTTGTGTTTTTTGCAGGTTTTTTTTTTTCCTATAGTTGATTTCTAGTCTCACAGTGTTGTGTTTGGAAAAGATGCTTTATATGATTTCAATTTTCTTAAAAATTACTGAGAGTTGTTTTGTGACTTAGCATGTGATCTATCCTGGAGAATATTCCCAGGAGCACTTGCAAAGAATGTGTATTCTTCTGAATGAAATGCTGTCTCCCTATATATACAGTCCATTGGGTCTAACGTGCTGGGCCTTCATCGCAATGCATGGGCTTCTCATTGTGGTGGCTTCTTTTGCTGTGGAGCACAAGCCCCAGGGCACGCAGACTTCAGTAGTTTGTGCAACTCACAGGCTCTGGAGAGCAGGCTCAGCAACTGTGACATATGAGCTTTATTGCTTCATGGTATGTGGAATCTTCCTGAATCAAGGATTGAACCTGTGTCCCCTGCACTAGCAGGAGGATTCTTAACCACTGGACCACTGAGGAAGTCCTAATGTGTTGTTTAAAACCAGTGTTTCCTTAGATTTTTCTGTCTGGATGATCTGTCACATTGATGTCACATTGATGTAAGCGGGGTGTTAAAGTCCTATTATAATTACTGTGTTATTGTCAATTTCTTTCTGTCAGTTAATATTTGCTTTATGTATTTAGGTGCTCCTATGTTGGGTACACATATATTTACAATTGCTATACCTTCTTCTTGGGTTGATCCCTTGACCATTATATAATATCTTTCTTTGTCTCTTGTCACAGCCTTTGTTTTAAAATGTATTTTGCTTGATGTAAGTATTATTACTCCAGCTTTCTCTGAACTTCCGTTACTGTAGAATACCTCATGCCTGTCAGAATGGCAATTATAAAAAAAAAAGAAACAACAAGTGCTGGAGAGGATTTGCAGTAAGGCAGGTCCTCATGCACTGTTAGTGGGAATGTAAATTGGTGCATCCATTATGGAAAACAGTATGGAGACCACCCCAAAATTAAAATAGAACTAACATGTGATCAAGCAATTCCACTCCTGGGTATTCATCTGAAGAAAACAAAAACACTAATATGAAAAGGTATATGCACCCCTATGTTCATTGTAGCATTATTTACAATAGCCAAGTTGTGGAAGCAACCAGATGCTCATGAATAGATGAATGGATAAAGAAGATATGGAGTGTGTGTGTGTGTGTGTGAAATATTACTCAGCCATAAAAAGGAATGAAATCTTGTCCTTTATGACAATGTGGATGGACCTACAGAGTATTATATTCAGTGAGACAAATCAGGCAGAAAAAGACAAATACTACACGATTTCACTTATATGGAGAATCTGAAAAAATAAACCAAATGAACAGACAGAACAAAACAGAAACAGTGTTATAGAGAATAAACAGATGGTTGCCAGAGGGGAGAGTGAGGGAGGAAAGAAATAAGTGAGGGAAATTAAGAGGTACAAACTTCCATTTGTGAAATAAATGAGTCACACATATAAAATGTACAATGTGGAGAATAATTATAATATCTTTGTAATTATGTAATATTTTTATATGCTGACAGATCATAACTAGACTTATGGTGATCTCTTTGAGATAGATAGAAATTTCAACTCATTATGTTGTATAACAGGAAATAGCATAGTTTTGTAGGTCAATTACACCTCAAAAACAAACAAACAAGCTCATAGACAAAAATATAGATTTGTGGTTACCAGGGGTGGCTGCTGGGGGAAGTTGAATTGGATGAAGGTAGCCAAAAGGCAGAAACTTCCAGTTATAAGATAAGTAAGTACTAGGCATGCTCGTTTGCTAAGTCATGTCCAACTCTTTGAGATTCCGTGGACTGCAGTCCATCAGGGTCCTCTGCGATGGGATTTCCCCGGCAAGAATACTGGAATGGGTTGCCATTTCCTTCTCCAAAGTACAAGGAATCTAAGATAAATAAGTTCCAGGAATCTAAAAAAATCCAACAATTTGAATATTAATTAAAACAAGTAGGTATAGGTGATTCTCTGCGTATATTTATTTTATTTTTGGCTGTACTGGGGTTTTCGTTGCCGTAGGTGGGCTTTCCCCAGTTGTGGCGAGAGGGGGCTACTCTCTAGCTGTGATGTATGGGCTTCTCATTGCGGTGGTTTCTCTTGTTGCAGAGTACAGGCTCTAGGGTCCTCAGGCTTCCGTAGCTGAGGCACATGGGCACAGTAATTGTGGCTCACGGGCCCTAGAACACAGGCTCGATAGTTGTGGTGCACAGGGTTATTTGCTCTGTGGCACGTGGGAGCTTCCCAGATCAGGGCTTGAACCCATGTCTCCCGCACTGGCAGGCAGATTCTTGACCACTGAGCCACCAGGGAAGCCTGATCCTTGACACGTAAAAGCCTTCATCAGATGTTACAAAAATCTCGAGTGCCATGTTTATGAGCCTTTCGATAGGTTCTGTTATTTACAACCAAGAATGTCTTGAGGGAGATTCAGTTTCTCCCTAACCCCATTACATCATGTTTCCAGTTTGTCTGTGTCATAGTCTCACGGTCATATCTGTACATTTCATTCTGCTTGTGATACTCCTCCATGCACACATGGGCGCACAAGATGCCTATTGGGATGCTTGTCTAGGCTTCTCCTGGCTGCATACTGTTTCTCCCCACTCCAAATCCCCGTATCTACAGAGTTCAGAGGTATCTTAGCTGTCATAATGATGTGATTTGGTCCACCTTGGTCCAAGGTGACCACTAACCTAAGCAAGGTTAATAGGAGTGCCAGCTGAAAGAGAGCCTCAGACTCTCTCTAGGTGGCTAGAAGAATCATATGTAGGAACTGGGACTAGCTCTTGTCTACTCTTGGAGACTGGAGAGCAGGGGCAAAGGGTCCTTTTAGAGACAGAAGAATCAAGCTCATGGCAGAGAAACTGAAGCAAAGATAGATGGGGAGCATTTGGGTTCTAGTCTGTTCCTGAAGCCCAGTCAGCTGCACATAGCCTTGAGTCTTGGGAGACATCTGGTACACTAATAATAATTCATCTCTCCCTTCTGAACAAAACAGTCCGTTTCTATTATTTGTAACCAAAAAATGCTATATAATATGCCTGAAAATATACACTTCATACTAAGCAAACTCAAGGGTTTTATTTTAAAAAGAAATGGCTACTTGGTTGTCTCAATGAGAGGAACTTTCCGGTGTGGATCTGACCTTAGGGTTATAAGTACTGGTCCAAGGTGGGTCCCCTGAGAAGTTCACAAAATTGCATTTACCTAAAACTCATTTATTAGAGTAACTCTGGCCTGATAAATCTTGCAGAATACCCAATGCTGAGTATAAGAAAGTTACAGTCAATTAACCACTTGTGACTTCTGACAGTTCAGTTTAGTTCAGTGGCTCAGTCATGTACAACTCTTTGCAACCCCATGGACTGCAGCATGCCAGGCCTCCCTGTCTGTCACCAACTCCCGGAGCTTGCTCAAACTCATGTCCATTGAGTTGGTGACGCCATCCAACCATCTCATCCTCTGTTGTCCCCTTCTCCTCCTGCCTTCAATCTGTCCCAGAATCAAGGTCTTTTCCAATGAGTCAGTTCTTCACTTGCAAAATGCCCAGAACTGGTGTAAGAAAGTTACAGTCAATTAACCACTTGTGACTTGTATAGCATCTCATTATACTTAGTCTACTGGGAGATCCCCAAATTGCATTACACGGTCTGTAGTTAAAGCTGTTAGTTCACCATTCTCTCCCAGCAAAAACTACATTTCCCAGCCCCTCTTGAAGGCAAGGCAAGGCCATAAGACTAAGTTCTGACCCATTAAAAAAGGAGTGGACATGACAGGAGTAACTTTCAGAACATTCCTTACAGGAATGTCCCTTTCTTCTTTTTCCCTTCTTTCTCCTGGAATTTGAACGTGGTTCTGGCAGCAGGTCCAGCCATGCCGGAACTCAAGATGAAAGTCATGTATTGTAAATGGAGATCAAAAATCTAGAAAGAGCTAGGGTCCCCAGACCTACTCACATTTAGACCTTTCCACGTGAGAGAAATAAACCATTTTCTTTAAGTCCCTATTATTTTGACTTATGTTTCAGTAGCTGAGCCAGTCCCTTAACTATAACACAGTCTTTACATAGTTTTCTACAACAGGAAGTGCAGCCAAAAGGAAGACTTTAAATTCGTGAAACACTCATTCAACAAAGATTTATTGAGTCACAGAGGTCTAAATGTGAATGTGAAGTACCCTTGGAAAAAGTGTGCAGGCTAGTGAAGCAATCCAGCTCATACGAAATGAGAAACGCCCAAAAGAACATGGACCATTTAGCCTAGGGAGGGAAAAGGTTAGGATAGGTTGGAGAGATGTCATAAGACTTAGGAAGAACTCATGTGGAAAAGACAATAGCTCCATCTGCTCCATATGATCCCAGGTGGCTGAAGTAAGGCCAGTAAAGCATGTAGGGAAGTGAAGCACTAAGATCCAAAGGTTTCCATGTCAGTTCTGGTTCTTGGCTTTAAGCAATAGAAACAGACTCTCATGTCTTAGGCAAAAACAAAACTTGCTAGAATGGTATTTTGGGGGGAAATCACAGAATTAACCATATACCAGAGTACTGGCCTCCAATGGCTTAGCAGGTAAAGAATTTGCATACAATGCAGGAGACACAGGAGATGAGGGTTCAATCCCTGGGTTGGGAAGATTCCCCTGCAGAAGGAAATGGTAGCCCACTCCAGTATTCTTACCTGGAAAATGCCAAGGACAGAGGAGCCTGGTGGCCTACAGTCCAAAGGGTGGTAAAGGGTTGGACATGACTGAGCAACTAAGCACACAGAGTACTGGCCAGGGATCAATAGTATCCGGAGTGCTGGTTAGCAGGAAGAATAGCCACAGCCATGGAGCAGACCAAGGTTTGACCAGAATGATGAATGACTTCTAACTGGTCCTCATGTCCCTGAGTCATTCATTCAGGAGTCAGAATCATGGGAGAGAGTCTTATGGTTGCACCTAGATCATCCATTCCCTGGCTGAAGGAAGGCAGGGTGGATTAGGGGAAAAATAAGGTCCCTGTTGACTCTCACGTGGAAGTCAGGCACCACCTCCAGGAGGAACCAAGATAACTATCAGACAAATTTCCAGGGCCACCCCTAATGATTCTTGAAAAGCCTGTGAATTTGTGACCCATGTCTTGTGATTGGGAAGAACTTGTCTGTTCAGGGAAGTTATCTCTGTTCTATATTCCTCACTAATGCTTGTATACTCTCTGCTGAATGATTCCAACCCTGAAAAATTCACTAGTTCACAAGTTCTTCTTCATGTTAAGATGAAATAAAGGCTGGGAGTTTAGACTGCCTGACACTCAAGACCCTCCAACTCTGGTTCTACTTTTGAACAGTTAAATTCTGTGATTCTTCTATAAAAGCCTTTCTTCCCATCCAACTTATTCACTCAATGTCACCATCCTCTGACCCCATCAAAACATCTTATGTTTATTCTCTTTACTTCTCCTGTCTATCTAAATGTTACCCATTCTTCACATTCCAGCTCAGATCCCACATCCTACACGAAACATTCCTGAACCATCCCAGCTCAAAGTAACTCTTTGGAAATCGTTTGCCTGTATGCTTCACTAGGCATTTAATCATTCTCTTTTTAAATGTTTTCTATTTTTTAGAATTGATATTTATACTTTGTTAGATAATTTAACTTTAAACATACTTATATCCTCTCTATCTGGATTATAACTTCTTTTTTAAAAATTTAAATTTATTTATTTTAGTTAGAGGCTAACTATTTTACAATATTGTATTGGTTTTGCCATACATCAACATGAATCTGCCACGGGTGTACACGTGTTCCCAATCCTGAACCCGCCCCACCTCCCTCCCCATACCATCCCTCTGGGTCATCTCAGTGCACCAGCCCCAAGCATCCTGTATCATACATCGAACCTGGACTGGCGATTCGTTTCTTATATGATATTATACATGTTTCAATGCCATTCTCCCAAATCATCCGTCCCCTTCCTCTCCCACAGAGTCCAAAAGACTGTTCTTTACATCTGTGTCTCTTTTGCTGTCTCACGTACAGGGTTATCGTTACCATCTTTCTAAATTCCATATATATGCGTTAGTATACTGTATTGTTGTTTTTCTAAAAATATGGAACACTTCATGAATTTGTGTGTCATCCTTGTGCAGGGGCCATGCTAATCTTCTCTGTATCGTTCCAGTTTTAGTATATGTGCTGCTGAAGTGAGCACTGGATTATAACTTCTTGAAGACATGAACTATTTCTTATCCAACTTTGTATCTCCTGTAGAACTTAACAAAATTCTTTCCACATGGACTTTTTCTTCCTTAATTGATATGAATACCAGAGGTAAATATGGTCTTGACTCCTTATCCAGGAATTTGGGGAAGAGGAAGCAGAAGATGAGGGAAGAGGTAAGTCAGGCAATGACTTACAATTACTTCTTAGGCTATAATAATGTTGTGAGTGATTTATGCTTTACAGCTTTTTTGAGTTATAATTGATATGCAAAACTGCACATATTTGTTAAGTTTTGACATATGTATACATCCATGAAACCATTGCCCTAATCAAGATAATAAATATATCTATCTCCTCCCAAAAGTTTCCCTATGCCCCTTCATAGACTCTTTCATTCACTTCTACTTCAAGCCTTCAAGCAACTGCTGATTTGTTTTCTGTCACTATGGTTTGAATTTCCTACAATTTTATATAAACATAATCATTCAGTATGTACTCTTTTTGTCTGGTTTCTTTCACTCCACATAATGAGAGTCACCCATGTTGTTGAACAGATCAATAGCTCACTCTTATTCTTTTTATTGCTGAGTAGTATTCCATCGCATGAGCATACCACAATTTATTTGTCTATTGAGGTCATCTGAGTTGTTTAGTTGTTTCAAGTTTTTGGCTATTACAAGTTAAGCTGCTATGAACATTTATACAGGTCTTTTCATGTGGACATATGTTTTCATTCATCTTAGGTATTTACACCTAAGGTATTTACACTGGGTATTTACACCCAATAGTAGAATGCCTGGGCCTTAGGCTAGGTCTATATGTAACATTTTAAGGAATTACCAAAATGATTGCACCATTTTCATTCCCATCAGCAATGCAGGAGAATTGCGGTTGCTCCTTCTCCTCACCAATAGTTGCTTTAAAAAACAAACTCAGGCCATTGTAGTGAGTGGTAGCTCACTGTGGTTTCAATTAGCATTTTCCTAATGACTAATGAAGAACATCTTTTCACGAGCTCATTCATCATCTTCTTTGACAAAGCGTTTGTTCATATCTTTTGTCCATTTTTAAAACTGAGTTGTTTTCTTACTGTTGTGTTTCAAGTTTCTCTGTAGATTCTGGACGCAATTTTTTATCATACACATGACTTGGAAATATTTTCTCATGGTCCCTGGCTTGCTTTTTAACTATGTCTATTCAAGTTGTAGGAGGTTTAAATATTGATAAAGTCCAGTTTATTACTATTCTCTTTTATGAGTTGTGCTTTTGGTATTGCAACTGAGAAATCTTTAACTCAGGGTCACAAAGATTTTCTTCTTCTGAAAGTTTTATAGCTTTAAGTTTTACCTAAATAGGTTTATGATAAATTTTTTTAGTTAATTTTTGCCTATGGTGTGAGGTACTGATTGAGGTTCATTTTTTCAAATAAAAACATTAAGTTTCTCCAGAATCATCTGTTGAAAAGATGATCCTTTCTCCACTGGATTGCCTTTGCAAGCATGTTGAAAATCAGTTAACCATATGTGTGTGGGTCTGTTTATGAACTCTATTCTGCTCCGATGGTTGTTGTGTCTATCTTTACACCAATATGTCACTGCATGATTTATATTCCTATAATGTTTTAGATAAAGTGCTTTCACCCATAGATAATAGGGTTGTGTTCATGATGTGGACTCTGGAGCCAAATTACTTATGGGCACATCCTGGCTCCAGCACTACTGGCTATATCGTGCCTGCGTGCTAAGTTGTTTCAGTCATGTCCAACTCTTTGTGACCCTATGGACTGTAGCTTACCAGTCTCTTTTGTCCATGGGATTCTCCAGGCAAGAATGCTGGAGTAAGTTGTCGTGCCCTCTCCAGGGGGTCTTTCTTCAGGGATCAAACCCACATCTCCTGCAGCTCCTGGATTGCAGGCAGATTCTTTACTGCTGAGCCAACAGGCAAGCCCACTGGTTATATTATTTTGAAAAGTGAAAATCACTCAGTCGTGTC
This sequence comes from Bos mutus, assembly GCF_027580195.1. Taxonomy (NCBI): domain Eukaryota; kingdom Metazoa; phylum Chordata; class Mammalia; order Artiodactyla; family Bovidae; genus Bos; species Bos mutus. Next base: position 716,822 of record NC_091617.1, on the reverse strand, counting down.
TGACTCTGCAACCGCATGGACTGTACAGTCCATGGAATTCTCCAGGCCAGAATACTGGAGTGGGTAGCCTTTCCCTTATCCAGATATTACTTTAGGCAAATTCTTTAATATCTCTGTGCCTCAGTTTACTCATCTATAAAATGGGGATGATGACAGTATCCACTCATCAGATTGCTGTGATCATTGTGTTGGTCCAAAAAAGGTAGATAGAGCAACATTCAATGAAAGTTTTCTCTTATATAACTTCCTGTATAAAACAAAAATAGGAGCTAGTTGGGTATTATTGTTCCTTTTTTAAAATTTTTTTTTAATTTTTAATTTTTTTTTATTGTTCCTTTTAACAGATAAAGAACTTAAGATGAAAAGAGGTATTATCAGTATTGGCCATGCCACACAGAGAAAAACTACACTTAAGTCTTCTGATACAGAACCTAGCGTCTTTTCTACTCCATCTCTGAGACTATAATGGAGGCCTCAGTCTTTCTATAACCTCATCTCTGAAGTCATGTTCTGTCACTTCTGCTGTATTCACTACTCTAGAAGCTAGTCTTTAAATCTGGCTCACACTCAAGGACAGGGAATTATCTAAAGTATAACACCAGTAGGTGGGGATCACAGGAGCCAGCTGAGAGGCCACTGATGACTGGCCCCTTCCCCTTTCTAGGATTCTCACAAGTCTGATAGGTGGGGTTGTGCTCAGAGGATTTTGAACTGTGGAATGAGAGGTCAGAGCATTCCCGAGCCAATGACCTAGGAGGAGACTTTGCTTTCTCCTCCTGAAAAGAAAATCTTAGCTCCTTCGTTCACTGCTGCACATTGGCCACACCTTTTAATTAAGGAAGTACAGTTTCGGACTACACCCATGGAAATAAAAGAGGTATCCAGGTTGGGCCGAGCAATTTTCTTCTGCCCTCAGATGAGAGTAGAAACATGTTCACGTAAGAGATTTCTTGGAGGAAATGCCTATCGAGGACAGACCTATGAAGGAGGGAACCAGAGAAGGTGGGAGAGCTTTCAGATTGCATTACAGTACATCTGTGCAAGGTGGGGGAGAGGAGGTGGGGACAGAGAGTGTTGTGCTGCAGTGCAATTCCAAGAAAGGACGTGCCAGCTCACTGAGAAGTCCTTGAGCCCGCGTCATCCATCAGAGGAGTCCTGGGGGTAATAGAACTGAGCCTGGAATGGTACCCTCACTGTGCTCAGTCCTTGGCTGGGAGCAGTCTGAGGGACGTGTGGTCTTAGCACGAGTGGAGCAGAGGGTCCCAGGGGCCAGCAGCTAGGGATCTGAGCCGCATCTTTTCACACCTGTCGTGCATATGCCATAGGGTCGGATTCGTGTGGCCATGAGGTGAGCACAGGTGCTAAAGGAGCACAAAGGCATCTCATCCAGACTTTCAGGATGAGGGCAAAACTTTCTGCAGTGCTTCCCTGGTGGCTCAGACTGTAAAGCATTTGCCTGCAATGTGGGAGGCCTGAGTTCAATCCCTGGGTTGGAAGACCCCCTGGAGAAGGAAATGGCAACCCACTCCAGTACCTTTGCCTGGAAAATCCCACGGACGGAGGAGCCTCGTAGGCTACAGTCCATGGAGTAGCAAAGAGTCGGACACGACTGAGTGACTTCACTTTCCTTTCCTTTTCTGCAGTGCAGTGGTCAAAACTGACACAGGAGCAGAGAAGATGAATTAGCGAAACCACACATGCTGCTAATGCAGGTGCATACTGGTACCACCGCTTGGGAAAACCACTGGCGGTATGTAGGAAGCTGAAGTAGTTGCATGGCCTGGGTGGTAGCGCTCTACTCCTGGGGATGGCAATTAGAGGAAATTTTTGCCCATGCACATGGATGCTCTGGTCTGTGTGTACAAAAATGTGCCCAGCAGTATCACTGGTACTCAGCACCCACAAAGGAAACAGTCCATGTCCATCAGCAGAACAGAAGACTTGTGGTCCAATGGAATAGTATCAGCAAGGAAAGGAAGTGAATTTATGGCTACACTCAGTAACTTGGATCACGAACACAATGTTGGGGGGTGGAAATCAAGTCACGAATGCAACATTTTAAAAGGAGGCAGAAATAAGATACTGCTTAGGGAATATATGCATAGATGGTAAGACCATAAAGAAATACAAGGAGGGACTTCCCTACTGGTCCAGTGATTAAGAATCTGTCTTGCAGTGCTGGGCACCTGGGTTTGATCCCTGGTCCGGTAACCAAGATCCCACATGCCTCAAAGTAACTAAGCCTGAGCCCTGTAACTAAGATCTGTGGTAATAAAATAAATAAATATCAAAAAAAAAAGAAAAGAAAAGAAAAGCAGGGAAAGTGGGGGCAAGTTGGGGCTGTTTCTGGAGAGGCACAGAAGAGGATTCTGGGATGGGGGAATCCAGGATGCTTGTCTTGAATAATTTTTCCCTAAATTCTTCATATGTGCTTCATGCAATCTCTGTCTGTATAACTCGTAGTTTTTTCTTTTTTTTCAAAAAGGAAGGAGGATAGGAGTAGGCTACGTGGAGGAAGTGGAGTGTGTTCCAAGCAGAGGGCAAAGGACAGGAGGGGAGGTGCGTGCAGGGGTTAGGGACTTGCAAATCCAGTGGGGTGACGAGGTGAGGAGTGGCAGGTGGCGGAGGTAGATGGAGGACCCCGCACAAGGAGGAGTTTGAGCCGGAGGGCAATAGGGAGCCACTGCAGTATTTAAGCTGCGGAGAAACGGAATGAGATCTATTTCCAGAAAGATCCTTCGGCCCTGGCATGAGGATGTGCCTCAGAGATCCAGGTGAGTGGGATGAGCTGGGGAAGGGAGGAGGGTGCCTGGTCCTCGCTGTAGTCAGGGGCTGGTCTTCTTCACCATCAGGCCAACTGCTCTGCTCTGCTGCATCCAGGGACTTGTCATTTCTTAATCACAGAATCATTTGTAACTGGAGGAGAGTCCCTACCTGGCTACTCTCCAACATCAATCAGGAATATTACTGATGGAGGTGAACTGTAATTCTGGGTCCCAAGGGCCCTCTCATTTACATGCTGGACATTTTGGTGGAGAGGGGTAAAGAAAAACAAGTGAAAGGATTTGTAAGTAACTAATTATCCCAAAAGTTCACCCTTTGTAGGAATCATTTAATAATAGCGCTCTATGTAACGATTCTTTATTGCTAAAAAGACTTGTTCCATCTGCAATAATATTATAGATGAGTGTTTAGTTAACATGGGGAATTTTTTTTTTAGTGATTACATATTTGATTTTAAGGTCAGTTGTGGACTTCTTTATTCAATGTTCTCCTAAGACCTCAGTAAACCTAGGCTGAAAGTTCAAGCTGATGTAATGTGGGAGGAACCACCCAATGGCTCCCAATTATCCTGTAATCTTAATTGCATGTGAGGAAAATTATTTTCCTTCTGGCAGCATAAATAGTTGCTATTGTTGCCATTGTATTTATTTTTTAAAATATGGCCAATTTGATGAAATTAACAATATTTCTTTATTATAATCTATCTGCCCATGTCCATTTTCCTATCTTAAAAATGTTTTCTTATCTTGGGTTTGTTCAAATCAGGATTCAGAAAAGTTCCACAGGTTGTATTTTGTTGGCATGTTTCTTATGTGTCTTTTTATCTGTAACAGCGGTCAGCAAACATTCTGTTAAAGGTTAGATACTTAATATTCTAGGCTTTGTGGCCTGTAAAATTGTTGAGAACTAAACTTTGCAGTTATAGCATGAAAGCAGCCCCTTGAAAATGTGTGAAAAAGTCACCTAGCTGTATTCTTGTAATAAAACCTTATTTACACAGACGGCAGAACAGATTTGGCCCACTGCTTAGGGTTTGCAAACCAACCCCTGGTTTACAGTTCTGTAAGGAAAGAGGTTGGGCTTCCCAGGTGGCGCTAGAGGTAAAGAACCCACCTGCCAATGCAGGAGACATAAGAGACAGCAGAGTTTGATCCCTGAGTTGGGAAGATCCCCTGGAGGAGAGCAAGGCAACCTACTCCAGTATTCTTGCCTGGAGAATCCCATGGACAGTGGAGCCTGATGGGCTATGGTCCATAGGGTCGCAAAGAGTTGGACATGACTAAAAAGACAGCACAGTGCAGCAGCACAAGGAAGGAGGTTTACCTGTAGAAGCTAATAATATGCTACGATTTTATGAGGCTCAGACGGTAAAGAATCTGCCTGCAATGCGGGAGACCTGGGTTGGATCCTTGGGTCGGAAAGTTTCCCTGGAGGAGGGCACGGCAACCCACTCCAGTATTTGGTAGCTCAGCCGGTAAAGAATCTGCCTGCAATGCAAGAGACCCTGGTTCAATCCCTCGGTCAGGAAGATCCCCTGGAGAAGGGATAGTCTACCTAGTCCAGTATTCTTGGGCTTCCCTGGTGGCTTGGGTGGTAAAGAATCTGCCTGCAACGCAGGAGACCTGGGTTCATCCGTGGGTTGGGAAGATCCCCTGGAGAAGGGAATGTCTACCCATCCCAGTATTCTGGCCTGGAGAATCCCATGGACAGAGGAGCTGGCAGGCTACAGTCCATGGGGTCCTAAAGAGTTGGACACAACTGAGCAGTTTTCACTTTCAAAGAAAATAACTTCAAGCATTATAAAGTTAATGAATTTCTTTTAGAGACTCTCAAAAAATATGGGCAATCTGAAAAAATAGATACTATCTAATAGGAAAACATTCTATCTAGATTTGATACATTCTAAAGTACAGAATCTTCCTCATAGCAGCTTTTGAGGAAGCTGGCTACTTACTAAATACCTTCTCCAGTAAAAATAATCATTTACCTTCTGAATATCTTCTCTGTTGGAATCCCCTCTGCCTCCTACACCCTCTCAGCTGGCTGTCCTCTTCTTCCTTTATACAAGGATGGTCAACAAAGTTCAGAACAAGGGCATAGATCTGTTTTGCCAAGGCAAACTTGACCTTGCGTCAGCAGGGGGCTGCATAGCTATTACTTATAATCTAGTGCCTATGTGCTTTGCTTTTTTTACTAAATGTCTCTTCAGTCCTGTCTGATGATAATGGGGACATTCTCGCCAGTGTCCATCAACAGAGCCCAAGTAACACAGGGGGCGATGCTCCTCCCAGAGGGCTAGACTTTGAGATGGTGCTTATATGTTGACTTTCTTACCACAGGAAGTGCTGACCCATGGTGTCACAACATCCACCTTTCGACATCCCTCGGGTGGCCAGGTCATTTTGGGGGTGCTTCTTGAGCAGGCTTCAGGACTATCGTCTTCCTTCCTTTGGTTAAAGTTCTCTGAAAGGGGAGATTATTTTGAGCAGTAAAAGACATCACCTGGGCTCTACAGAAGATTATACACTTGCTATGAAGATTTACGAAGATAAAACAACCAGAGGAAAAAACACCAACACGCTGAGTTGTAATATAAGCGTGATGAATTAGGAGCTGAGGAAACATCACCCGGGAGTATGACCAAAACAAGGGGAAGCCTTTGAATGTTTTCGCTATTCTTGACCCTTGCCTTTCTAGCTGCCCCTCAAATATCCTGTCAGTCTCCCAATCTGACAGGTTCCATCCCTCACACTCCTTCCTTCAACCTCCACGAGCCCGGTTCACGGTGACCTCTGAGTGTGTTCCTGCTTACACAGGTGCACACTTGCACACCTGCTCCCTTTGAATCCATTTAGCCCCAATTACCTCCAGCTTAGAAACTCCCCCATGCTGAGCAGGCCTACCCTTGAATGACTGCCCCCCTAGTTTATTTTTTCTGGGTGCTCTCACCTCACCCTGGAAGCCTGGCCCCTCCAAGACCTCTGCAGATGCTGTCTGATCCATCTGCAAGCTTCTCCAGCTCATGGCCTTTGTTCATCTTACTATTATAAATCTAAAATCCTCCTATATGTGTTCTTTTGGACTTTGCACTTGTGGAGAAAGAACACAAAGCTGTTTAATACCTCCCACATTATTGACGTTTAACATTAAGAACACTTAAAGGCCTCCAACAGGCAGTTGAGGATATTTCATGATAAAGTTAGAAGAAAAACTAACTGCTTCAGTAAGTGGAGATACAGGAAGTATTGTCTCTTTACAGTCATAAAATTAAAAAATACATTAAGTATTTGTTTCCTAAAAAAAAAAAAAAAGATACTGTGCTAAGGAGAATGTCTCCCACAAACATCCCATAATTTATGTGCAGGAGAGGGTGGGCAAAGGTGAAAATAAGAGAACATTCCATTTGCTGCTGCTTCTTAGTCGCTTCAGCCGTGTCCGGCTCTGTGTGACCCCATGGACTGCAGCCCACCAGGCTCCTCCGTCCATGGGATTTTCCAGGCAAGAGTACTGGAGTGGGGTGCCATTGCCTTCTCCGACATTTCATTTAGGCAAACTTTTGCTTTATCTTTTTATTTTTCTTTGTAAGTGAAGCCCAGAGTTGAGCTGCCCCTCTTCCAAAAAAATTAAAAAAAACAACCCTTATTTTTTCAAAATTAAAAAATAACTTGAAATTGGTGGATCAAAAGGGAGGAAAATGTTTAGGGACTGCCTAATGCCTACCTAATAATGTATGTTGCCCACAGGGTTTCATTCCGCAAGGCACGCAACCAATAGCACATGCAAGTTGATGGGGTGAGAGAGAGGTAAAGATTAGTCTAGATATTTCCGGGAGGCTTGCTGAGAAGACAGACAACCGCAGGCAAATCAACACGGCTGAAAGGATCTAAACGTGGGGGCAAGGGTGTCGGGAGTGGGGGACAGGAAACACCACTGGTTCACGGGGCTTCCCGGGTACTTACACGGTAAAGAATCTGCCTGCAGTGCAAGAGACTTGGGTTTGATCCCTAAGTCAGGAACATCCCCCTGGAGAAGGGAATGGCAACCCACTCCAGTATCCTTGCTGGGAGATTCCATGGACAGAGGAGCCTGGTGGGCTATGGTCCACGGGTCACAAAGAGTCGGACACGATTGAGTGACTAACGCTTTTTTTTTTCTTTCACTGGCTCACTGGTAAAACATTTAGGAACAAGATACATTTGAAATGTTGTGACTTGGGTATGAGCCACTGTTTGAGGAACAAAGGTGGTACTGAGCAGCCAGGCAGAGATACAGGATTTTACAGGGCCACAGTCTGGCTCTGAGCAATTAGCGAAGAAAACAGCCCCAGGTCTCAGTGAGGAGGGATTTGGGAGACAGAGCTTGAATTGGCCAGAAATGGTGGCTCCCTTTTTCACCACGGAGAAGCTGATAGGCTGATGAGAGCCATGACTGACAGCTTTAAATATGACTCGGTGACACCATGGGATTTTTTTTCTCCATTGATTGGAAACATTCACATTTCTTCACTTTCTAAGGGCTGTAGTTAGAAACTCAGGTCTAGTTTTGAGGTATCTTTGAGAATTAATGATCTTGTGTGAACTCAAGGTCAAGTCTCCTTATACAGGAATATAAAATAAGAAGGCAGAGGTGATTACACTGGCCTAGGGCATGCACTGAAGTTCCTTTTTGGAAAAGGATCAGATTTTGACACCTGGGCTTCTCTTTGGCTGCACCAGGTGTTGGTTGTGGCACGTGGGGTCTTTAGCTGTGACGTGGGATCTAGCTTTCTGACAAGGGGTCAAACCTGCGTCCCCTGCACTGAGAGGACGGAGTAGCCACTGACCACCAGGGAACTCTCTTGACTTCCCTTCTTATTTTTTCTTTTCTAATAATGTAATGTAGTGTGTGTGCTCAGTTGTATCTCACTCCTTGTGACTCTGCGGACTGTAGCCCACCAGGCTCCTCTGTCCATGGGACTCTCCAGACAAGAATACTGGAGTGGGTTGTCATTTCCTTCTCCAGGGGATCTTCCCAACCTAGGTATCAAACCTGAGTCTTTTACATCTCCTGCATTGGCAGGTGGATTCTTTACCACTGCACCACTTATTCCCTATCACAAAAACTTAGTTGAAAATGAATTACAATTTCTGGCTAATCGAATCTTAAACATATACCATATAAAACGTTTCAATCCAGTTCAGTTCAGTCGCTCAGTCGTGTCTGACTCTTTGTGACCCCATGAATTGCAGCACGCCAGGCCTCCCTGTCCATCACCAACTCCTGGAGTTCACCCAAACCCATGTCCATCGAGTCGGTGATGCCATCCAGCCATCTCATCCTCTGTCATCCCCTTCTCCTCCTGCCCCCAATCCCTTCCAGCATCAGAGTCTTTTCCAATGAGTCAACTCTTCGCATGAGGTGGCCAAAGTACTGGAGTTTCAGCTTTAGCATCAGTCCTTCCAATGAACACCCAGGGCTGATCTCTTTAGAATGGACTGGTTGGATCTCCTTGCAGTCCAAGGGGCTCTCAAGAGTCTTCTCCAACACCACAGTTCAAAAGCATCAATTCTTTGGCGCTCAGCTTTCTTCACAGTCCAACTCTCACATCCATACATGACCACTGGGAAAATCATAGCCTTGACTAGATGGACCTTTGCTGGCAAAGTAATGTCTCTGCTTTTGAATATGCTATCTAGGTTGGTCATAACTTTCCTTCCGAGGAGTAAGCATATTTTAATTTCATGGCTGCAGTCACCATCTGCAGTGATTTTGGAGCCCAAAAAAATAAAGTCTGACTCTGTTTCCACTGTTCCCCATCTATTTCCCATGAAGTGATGGGACCGGATGCCATGATCTTCGTTTTCTGAATGTTGAGCTTTAAGCCAACTTTTTCACTCTCCTCTTTCACTTCCATCAAGAGGCTCTTTAGTTCTTCTTCACTTTCTGCCATAAGGGTGGTGTCATCTGCATATCTGAGGTTATTGATACTTCTCCCGGCAATCTTGATTCCAGCTTGCACTTCTTCCAGTCCAGCGTTTCTCATGATGTACTCTGCATATAAGTTAAAAAAGCAGTGTGACAATATACAGCCTTGACGTACTTCTTTTCCTATTTGGAAGCAATCTGTTGTTCCATGTCCAGTTCTAACTGTTGCTTTCTGACCTGCATACAGCTTTCTCAAGAGGCAGGTCAGGTGGTCTGGGACTCCCATCTCTTTCAGAATTTTCCACAGTTTATTGTGATCCACACAATCAAAGGCTTTGGCATAGTCAATAAAGCAGAAGTAGATGTTTTTCTGGAACTCTCTTGCTTTTTCAATGATCCAGCAGATGTTGGCAATTTGATCTCTGGTTCCTCTGCCTTTTCTAAAACCAGCTTGAACATCTGGAAGTTCACGGTTCACGTATTGCTGAAGTCTGGCTTGGAGAATTTTGAGGAAACTCTAAATTACAGAAAAAAAAATTTTTTTTTCTTGTCAAACTGAGACTTTGTATTCTTTGACTAATACCTTCTGGTTCCTCACTTCTCGCAGCTCCTGCCAATCACTTCCCATGTATGCTTCTGTGTGTTTCACTACCTTAGATATTTCATGTAAGTGGCATCGTATAGCATTTGTCTTTCTGTGTCTGGATTATTTCACTTACATAATATCCTCCAGGTTCATCCATGGAGATCATTTTTGTACAGTTCTTCTGTGTATTCTTGCCACCTCTTTCTTAATATCTTCTGCTTCTTTTAGGTCCATACCATTTCTGTCCTTTATTGAGCCCATCTTTGCAAACAAACAGCAAAGTTCCTCTTTTTCAAGGTTGAATAATATCCCATTTACCACATATTCTTTATCTACTCTTGGACTTTTTTTAAAAAAAGATTTATTTACTTATTTTATTTTTTGGCTGTGCTGGGTCTTTTTTGCTGCGATGGACTTTCTATAGTTGTGGTGAGCCAGGACTATTGTTTGTTGTGGTGCCTGGGCTTCTCACTATGGTGTCTTCTCTTGCTGGGGACCACAGGTTCCAGGCATTTGGGCTTCTGTAGTTCCAGAGTGGGCTCAGTAGCTGTGGTACCCAGGCTTAGTTGGTCTGCAGCATCTTCCTGGAGCCAGGATCGAACCCATACCTCCTTCGTTGGGAGCTGGATTCTTAACCACTGGACCACCAGGGAAGCCCCATTCTTCGACATTTTATTTCCTGTCTTCACTGTTGTAATCATGCTACAACAAACATGAGTGAGATATCTCTTTAAGACTTTGATTTTAATTCTTTTAGATATAGAAAAAGAAGAAGGATTCCAGGTCATATGGTACTTCTATTTTTTTTTTTTGTTTTTTTTGCAGATCATCCACACTATTTTCCATAGTGGCTGCACCAATTTACATTCTCACCAATAGTGTATAGGGTTCTCTTTTCTCCAGGCTCTTGCCATAACTGTGTTCTCTTGGCTTTTTGGTAACAGTCCTTTCAGCAGGTGTGAGGTAACATCTCATTGCGGCTTTGATTTGCATTTCCCAGATGGTAATTCCAAGGATCTTCCCAGACCAGGGGTCAAACCTAGGTTCCCTGCATTGGCAGGTAGATTCTTAACCATGGGGCCACCACGGAAGTCCCCAAGAAATTGTTACCAAAGCCAATGTTAAGAAGCTTCTTCCATGTTTTCTTCTAGGAGCTTTATGGTTTCAAGTCTTCAATTCAGTCACTCAGTCATGTCTGACTCTTTGCGACCCCATGAATAGCAGCACGCCAGGCCTCCCTGTCCATCACCAATTCCTGGAGTTCACCCAAACCCATGTCCATCGAGTCGGTGATGCCATCCAGCCATCTCATCCTCTATTGTCCCCTTCTCCTCCTGCCCCCAATCCCTCCCAGCATCAGAGTCTTTTCCAATGAGTCAACTCTTCGCATGAGGTGGCCAAAGTACTGGATTTTCAGCTTTAGCATCATTCCTTTCAAAGAACACCCAGAACTGATCTCCTTTAGAATGGACTGGTTGGATCTCCTTGCAGTCCAAGGGACTCTCAAGAGTCTTCTCCAACACCACAGTTCAAATATATATATATATTTAATTTGTTTTGAGTTGATTTGTGTGGGTTGTATGAAGCTCCCCTCGTGGCTCAGTGGTAAAGAATCTGCCTGCAATGCACGAGCCACAGGAGATGTGGGTTCGATCCCTGGGTCAGGAAGATCCCCTGGAGGAGGAAATGTCAACCCACTCCAGTATTCTTGCCTGGAGAATCCCATAGACAGAGGAGTCTGGCGGGCTGCAGTCCATAGGGTCGCAAAGAATTGGACACAGCTGAATTGACTTAGCACCCAGCACATGTGTGGGTGGTATAAGACAAGTCCATTTTTATTCTTTTGCAAGTGGACATGCAGTTTTTCCAGCACAATATACTGAAGAAACTATCCTTTTCCCATTATCTATTCCTGGATCCCTGTTAAGGTCATTGGTTGACCTTATACTTGTGGGTTTATCTCAGGTCACTCTATTCTGTTCCACTGGTATATGTGTCTGTTTCTATGCTAGTACTATTTTGCTTACTATAACTTTGTAATACAGTTTGAAATCAGGAAGTACCATGCCTCCAGCTTTGTTCTTCGTGCTCAAAATTGCTTTGGCTTTTCAGGTTTTGTTTTGTTTTGTTTTTTAAATTCCATATGAATTTTAGGATTGGTTTTTCAAAATTCTCTAAAATTATTATTGAGATTTTGATAAGAATTGCATTGAATCTGTAGATTGCTTTGGGTAGTACTGGTATCTTAACAATATTAATTCTTCCAACTCATGAACATGGATCTCTTTCCATTTATTTGTGTCTGCTTTAATTTTTCTCATTAGTGTTCTGTAGTTTTCAGTACATCGACATTTCACCTTTTTTGGTTAAGCTTATTTCTAAGTATCAGAGCAATTTTTAAAATTAATAAATGAATACTGCAGAAACATTTTGTAATTCTAAATGACTCTGTGTGTGTGTGTATTAGTCTCTCAGTTGTGTGTGACTCTTTGCGACTCCTTGGACTGTAGCCCACCGGGTTCCCCTGTCCATGGGATTTCCCAGGCAAGAATACTGGAGTGGGTAGCTATCCCCTTCTCCAGTGCATCTTTCCAACTCAAGGACTGAACCTGGATTCCTTGCACTGCAGGCAGATTCTTTACCATCTGAGCTACCACGGGAAGCCCACTAACTGTCTACACATAGTACAAAATTCAAAAAGTCTTTTTTGGTGAATTAACACTTATAGTTATCATAGAAAGACACTCAATTTGCAGCAGCATTCTCTATGATTTTATTATTTTTTTTAAATGAACCCACCAGTATTCTGCTACTGTGCTTAAAAAATTTTTTGAAGGGTTGTAAAATGTATTAATGGGACTTTCCCAGTGGCTCAGCAGTAAAAGAATACGCCTGCAACGCAGGAGACACAGTAGTCTCAGGTTCGATCCTTGGGTGGGGAAGATCCCCTGGAGGAGGACATGGCAACCCACTCCAGTATTTCTTGCCTGGACAATCCCATGGACAGACGAGCCTGGCGAGCTAGTCTATGAGGTTGCAAAGTGTCAGACACAGCGAAGCAACTGAGCACACAGCAGAAAATTTACTAACAACCAAAAAAGAAGGAACAGTAAATGGCTACTGAATATATTTTCTTATTTACATGTTTCAACTGCAGTAAGCATGTTTTAACCAACATTTCAAGTAATCAAAGGAGTACAACTCTTTTTTCTCCTTCTCAGAAGAAACCGATGAGCCCTCAGGCAGTCAGTCACCAGATTGGGAGAGTTGGGGGTGCTGACTGTTGAAATATTATGCAATCAGGCTAATTTCCTTATGCTACTTTTCAGGTTAGAGGGAGGAGGGGAGGAAACCAGATTCTCAAGCAACCCTGGGCATTAGGGGAAATTATGGCGACTCTAGAGGAGATGCTAAAAGTTAAGGTCAGCTCATGGTATTGCCCTGGTCTTTGGCTTGGCGTATCTTTCGGGGGTCCACATTTTCTCATTTAAACTTGGACATGTGGTTCACATCAAGAGGGACAGCTGAGGTAGGAACCATCCTGGGAAACCTGTACCTAACTCACTTCTGAAGGTTCAGAAATTTCTTACTTCCTTCTTTTTATTTATTTACACTATCCTACTCTCTTTAACCAAAGGCGAAATACACTAACCAGGTAATTTGTACTACTGCCTCCATGGTTTCTCCCTGAAAGGACAAGGTGATGGAGAGGTCAAAGAAAATGTCAAAATCCAGGTATCACAGAAGTGGTTGTATTCAAACCATCCTCACCTTTGGTGGTGGATGGGAGGTTGGGGATAAGAACCAATAAGGTGTCTGGATAAGATGGTAAATGGAGTCTCAATTTTGGTTTACACAGAGTACATGGTAGACCTACTGCAAAACAGTATGAGCTCAGCCTCCATATAGTCAGTCTGGCTCCAAACTCGGTCCCTGTTCCTATCAGACCTGGGGCCGGTCTTGCGTGCCTGTTTCTAAATCCCTAAGGAGGGGTTACCATAATAGTTCTTGCCTCATAGAGCTGTTTGAGACTGATAAAGTGAAAGTGAAAAGTGAAAGTGAAGTCGCTCAGTCGTGCCCGACTCTTTGTGACCCCACGGATAGTAGCCTGCACCAATAAGACACATATAAAAGCCGCATTGTGGTGCCTGGCACATAGTAAGCGCTCAGTAAGCTTTCCTTATTATTAAAGCACTGAAATGTTGACAACATCTTGCCTATAGACCCTTTTAATGGGGCAAGCATGGGCAGGGGCGACAGTTGCAGGGGTATCAGGAGCGTAGCTTGAGAAAGATGCATTGAGTCCAACTCCTGCCTCAGTTGGTAGAGAATCCGCCTGCAATGCAGGAATCCGCCTGTGATGCAGGAGACCCCCGGTTCCCTTCCTGGTTTTATTCCTGGGTCTGGCAGATCCCCCGGGGAAGGAAATGGCAACCCACTCCAGTATCCTTGCCTGGAAAATCCCACGGACAGAGGAGCCTGGCGGGCTACAGTCCATGCGGTCACAAGAGTCGGACACGACTTAGCGACTAAACCACCACCACCACCACGTGCCAGGGCGAGCACAGCCAAGGCTGTTGGGCAGTGAGCTGTGTGCATGTTTGGGGGGTGGAGTGGCACTGCGTCCAGGGCACGCACGATCCCAGACGGTTACCAAATGGCCTTCCAAGCTTTCAGCTTGGTTCTCTAAGTGAACGCCCAGTAAACATTCAAAGAATATCGGTTTGAGCCGGAGTATTAGCCTGTCCTTAGCAACAACACGTGGGTCAGGCTATGCGACACAACAACAAATGCCAGTGTGTGCCAGGCATCGTTCTCAGCGGCTTATGAGCATCAAGTCACTCGCAGGTTATCACGGCCCCTAGAAAGTGTCTTTCACATCCCCCTTTTATGCAGGAGCCGGCCCCAAGGTCAGGCAGCCCGCGAGGGATGGGGCGAATAGGGGAGTCCTCCCACCACTGCCGGCGCCAGGCGCCCACTTTTCCCGGCGAAGGGGTCCCGGGAAGCCGCCCCCGGGCAGCCACGCTGGAAAAGGAGAGCTTGTGGGCAAGGGCGCTTAGGGCAGCCCACCCTGGTAGCACCCCCTGCGGAGTCGGGGGTGGTGGTGTGTGGAGGGGGGCGCAAATCCAAGCCGCAGAACGTTCCAGAACCTGGGTGGGGCGGGGGGTGCGGGGAAGGAGAACCCCGTGTCCCGCAGACATTCCCGCGCGGAGAAGCGTGGCCGTGGACCAGGCCCCTCGCGCTCCGGAGTCGCGGAGTAGGGACGCGCGCGCGCGCGCGCGCGCACGGACCGCATCGCACCGCACCGCAGCGCACGCGCACACGGGGGGGCAGGATCGCCCGCCGCCCAGGACGCGACGGGAGGCCTGGAAAGTTCCAGCTGGTTCGAGAAGCGTACGTAGCCAGCGCAGGGTCGGAGGGAGGCTATCGGTGGCTGCCGGCGGCTGCCTGCGGCTTCCGGCCGGAGAGACCCGCGGCGCGTCTCCGCTCCGTCGCGCCGGCCCGGCTAGGGTGCTGGGGGCTGGGGCGGGGCGGGGAAAGGGCCCCAGTGGGGCCCGCACGCCGCCGAGAGCCGGGCTTTTCGATGGGGGCGCGGCGCGGCCGCCTTAAGGAGGGGGCGTGGCTGGCGCCCGTGTGGGGGGTGTGGCCCGCCGAGGGGGCGTGGCAGCTCCGTCTGCGCAGCTGCCAGCGCCTTTAAGCCCGGGCTCGCGCGGCCAGAGCGTGCTGTCGCCGCCCGGGAGCCTTCCGGCCCAGTCAGCCGAGCCCGTCAGCTTCTCCGCGCGGGTCAGCCCACCCCCTTCCCACCCCTCCGGTGTCCCGGGAGCTGGCTCGGTGCGGAAGCCGCGCGCCATCCATTCGGGCATGCCCCGCTACGAGCTGGCTTTGATCTTGAAAGCCATGCAGCGGGTAAGTGACCTTCCTACCGCCCCCCCCCCCCCCACCATCTCACCTCTCCTCAGAGCCCGCCTTCCCCGCTAGGCCGCCGCCGCCGCCCCTTCCCTCAGTCCCCGCGCGGCCGGAGGTTGAGGAGGGAGGCGGGGGGACCGGGGCGGGGGGCGTTCTCGCTTGAGGGGGCGCTTGTGGAGGGAGGGAGGCCCCCGCCGGCCCGGCGAGGCCGCGTGCGCGCGGGAGGCGGGGGTGTGCCGGCGCGGGAGGGTGTGTGCCTCGCACGCGGCCTCGCCGGGCGGGAGGGCGGGCGGGCGGCGGGAGGTGGGGGGACGGGCCGGCCCTCGGGATCCCAGTGAGAAGGTCCGCGGGGAGGACACGCGCCAGCGCGGGCCCGGAGCCCGGGGCCCCCCGTGCGCCCGCCGTCGCGAAGCTGCCTCGTCGCCGGCCCCGCTCCGCCGCCGCCCACTCGCCTCAGCCTGCCTCCGCCGCCCGCCCGCCCGCCTTCCACTGTAGCGCCCGCCGGCCGCCCTGGAACCGTCCGTGCTCAATAACACCTTCTCCAAAGCGTGTGTGTGTGTGTGTGTGCGTGCGTGCGTGCGCGCGCGGTTGTGTCTGGACCACGGTCGCGTAGAACCGGCTCTCACGTTAAAAAAAAAAAAAAATTCTTTGACTTTCTCTTTTTCTGACTTCAGCGGCAGTCCTGCTCCGGGTGCCCTTAGCCCAGTTTTCATTCATCCAAGTTGTGGCCTTATTTATTTTTTATTTTTGCGCCTTCCGAAAGAAACTTGGCTTCCCCACTTTACCCCCGCCCTGCTTTTGATTGCTCTTGAGGTAGGGGATTTCAGATTTGGAGGGATGCTAAGCGATCCTGCAAGCCCTTTCTACTCCAGGGAATGGTGTGGCCGAGGACAGGGACCCCGCAGCCCGGAGCCGCTCTTCGTTCTCTGTTCTGGGTCAGGTGCTCCTCAAGCCGTCGCCGAAACCCCCATTCTTCTGTGAATTTGGTAATGTAGCGTGTGGTGTATGCTTTTTTTTTTCCTCCCCCCTCCCTTCCCTTGCAGGTATAGATAACGACAACAACAACAAAAGTTAATGTTTGGACTTTGGGAACATAGCTAGCTTCTTAACAGCGCCAGAGACTTGGGCACATTGTATATTTCGGGTCAGTTTTGAAAACAAGCTGTTAGAAAGTTAGGTGGTACTTAAATTTGGGGCTATTGGAAAACTACCAATCCCAGAGCATTAGGAAATTTTTACGTTCTTGGCACACTATGAGCTGGGAAGGCACCAGTGTCTCTGGATCAGGTCTGGAGAGACTGGTCAGGCATGCTGTTGTGGCCTCAAGCTTGTTCTTCCTGAATTTGGGAGACGGTAAGGTTGCATTGTTTAGCCTCTTAAGTATTACCGCTTTCTTGGCCCACTTCCCTCTAAAATGTAGTGCTTAAAGAGAATAGGAACAATTAAAAAAAATCTTCCTTTTAACTTACCCGTTTTAGGAGGTATCAGAACCTGGGAAATGTATTGAAATTTCTTTTAACCTTGTTTTAGGGAGAAAGCAAGTATCATGAGTCAAAGTGTATAGTGTTTGTTTATTCTATAAACCTTTGAAATGAAAATTCAGAACTCTTTATGTTTAGCATAGCTGCCAAGTACTGTACATTTGTTCACAGAGCTTCTAGTATGTTAAATGTATTTATTATGTTATATACTTTTTTTTTTTGGTATCCTGTACCAACCACTATTCAATCATCTGTGGTGTGGAGCACACATATTTTTATTTCACATAAGCTACATAGTGCAGTTTAAAATAATAATTCAATTAACCTTTCTTGAAATCCTGGCAAGTGTGGTGTGGGGGTGCTTTGCAGATAATCAAGGTGAACTCCTGCCTGGAGGCGCAGGCCTCCATGGCTGCAGATAAGGACATTGTAACGATGATGAAGTTGTGTTGAAGAGATCCTTGACCTAAATAAAGTAAGATTAAACAACAACAAAAAAAACCCTCTCTTTTTTGTATTCATAAAACTTTTGAGTAGGTTGTCAATTTGAGTAACAAACATAAAACTTCCTGTCTTCCAAGTTCTGCTTGCTTTCAATTTGGGAAAATTGAGTTCTAAAATAAGATCAATACTTTGGGGGAAATAAGTGAAAAATGCGACGATGAACTTTGACAGGCTTTAGGGAAACCTTTCTAATATGCAGCAGTTTTGTGGTTCTGTTGTAGGTAGCGTGTTGTATGTAATTCCCCAATTTTAAGTAACACATCTTTTATATTTTTAGATTCTGAAATGTGTATGTCTCTTATGGTGTACCTTTTTGATGATTTAATTTCCACCTCCCTCAAGTCATTTATGTATTTTGGAATGGAGGGAATACTCTAGGTAATTCTTAGATGCGGATATTGAGACTAATTTTTGCAGTCTTTTCATAGATTTCCAGAGAGATTTTCCTGTTTCTTTTTTGGGGGGGATATTCTATAGGCCTGAAGAGCGTTTGAGCCTGGTTGGCTACAGTCCATGCAGTTGCAAAAGAGCTGGACGTGACTTAGTGACTAAACCACCACCGTAGGCCTGAAGAGTATTCCTCCTCTCTTTAGGGTGTATTACTTTTCCTTCTCCCAACTCTTGAATTTCCTTTGACTCCCTAGCTCAGAGTCCTTAAAATTGAGCATAGAAGAGGTGTTGAATTTAACAGGCAGACACTGTGTTGAGGCTTTCATAGCATTTCTTGTGTTGGAGCCCCACTGCATTGTAGCAGTCTCTCTGTGAGTCCCCATTGGAAGACTTCAGGGTGTAGTAGGTAGAATGAATCCTTATTGAACTATATTCAGTTGTATGTTAGTCACTTAAACGTTTCAGTGCCTTTTCTCTGTTTGCAGTTGGGAGTCAGCATGGGTCTCTGCTTTTTTTGCACTTGCAAGTCTGTGCACTTAGGAATGTAGATGCCAGACCTCCCAAGAAGAAATTTATTTGCAGGTACCATTTAGCTTGAGTTTTATTAAACATGTATATATAAAGTTGTCTTATTTCCGTAATCTGATGTGAAAAGTAGATAACTTTAATTCTGAAAATTGATGCAGTAAAGTCATGGACGTGGTGAAATTAGACTTTTAAAGGTCATGATTAAAGCCATTTGAGAAGATGGATGCTTAGACCAGTATTAGACCATTATGTAGAAGAGTTTCCAGAATAAAAAGGTTTTGAGAAGCTTATCATAGATTAGCATTGTGAGAGTTACATTAACTTCTTGCAAACACAGTATTCAAGGCTGTAGTGTGGAAGGACATGGCTGCAGAGGAAAGACCATACACTGCAAGCAGTCTCAGTCCAGCCTCTGGAAGACATTTTTCAACAACTGAAAAATTAACAAATTACCTGTGAGATGATTTTTCTCTCCACGTTCCCGCTGACCTCTTGCTGTGGAAAGTTTAGGTCGATAGAGGAGATGAGAGGTCCTGACTTCGGTGGGTGAGATATGACTCTGATTTCTGAGGTCCCTTCTCTTGAGAGTTTGAGAAATGGGTTATGTCTGTTGAGTTCACTTTGAAATTTGATATAAAAGATTGGCACTTCATTTAAGCTAGGTAAAAGAATGAATCGACAGTTTTTTAACTAAAGGCATGTACTGTGTTGAAAAACTGAACTTTGTAGAAAAATTTGTACATTTGGGATAGGCTCAGGAAGAGGAATTTTGAGGTTAAAAAGATATCTATGCAGAACATTTATATTTTTTGGTTACTTAGTTTAGGAACACTTAACATGTGTTATCACGTTTGCCCAAAGGATGATAACCAGTTGGAATATTTCGAGTTGTAAAAGCCCTGGGAAAATATTTTTTCCTGAACTCTTCTCATTGCTACTCAGGAATTTTTCCATGAAGAATTAAAGGCTAATGGTTTAAACAATAATTAGTTCTAATTCTTAGTTTAGTTGTAAGTAAATATAGGTGTGTACAATAAAATAGCATTTATATATCCTCTTGTGTATTTTTTCAAATAGAAGTAAAAGCAGATGGCTACTTTGAAAATCTTTTTTATTAAAACAGATTTCACAAGTTATTTTATGTTCAATATCTTTCATATTTCATTGAAAGTCAGATTATATTTTAAATTTTAAGGTAGCCCATTGAAATAGTTCTTTGCAAGTAAAGAGTTTATGACGTGCCGAGTTTATGACTTAGGTTTTATACATTTAGAAATAGAAGTATAATTATATTCTAGTTTCTATAATTGAACAAAGCAATAGGTTTTCTGATAATGCAGGGAAGAGTTTGTCATATTTTTCCTCAGTCAAGCTTTTTTGATTAGAAGACCTGGCAAAAGTGTATTCTAGAGTTATACTCCAAGTTTAGGAGAAGGCAATGGCACCCCACTCCAGTACTCTTGCCTGAAAAATCCCATGGACGGAGGAGCCTGGTAGGCTGCAGTCCATGGGGTCGCACAGAGTTGGACACGACTGAAACGACTTAGCAGCAGCAGCAGCAGCACCCCAAGTTTAGTGTCTTGTGAAAGTAGTTTCCGCAAACTGTTAGCATTTTAGATACTTTCTGGAGGCATAGGGTCTAACTGGGAACTCACTATGAGAGTGGCCAACCGTAGGTCATTGTAGCTTGGCTTGCTTGGCAATATTTGATAACTAGGAACTAGTGGTATTTTTGCTGTCAGGTGGTGGCAGACAGAAGTTCAAATGGAAACATCCTTGTTCTAGTTGTCAGATGACTGGTCTTTTTTTTTTTTTCCTCCTCACCAGTCTGCCCTTAACAGCTTAGCTTGTATCTTTATCTTCAGTAACCAGCCTTCGTGCTTTGTCTACTTGCAATCAGATCACTTAAAACAGTTACCCAGTAAGGAAAGAACTGAGCCTTGTGGGCAAGCAGTGTCGTACTTTGACTTGGTACTAAAATTTTCTTGGGTTCCAGCTCATTGCTGCAGCAAGCGATTGAAGAAGGAATGCTGTCCCCGCCCCTGAGCTACAGCTAAGGTACAAGGAGTGGCTGGGGGCTGAGGAAGCCTTCCTCAACAAACATGGTTTGTATGTGTGAAGACTGCTGGTCATAAGTTGACTTTCTGTACTAAACTTTGTTTTTTTTCTTTGTGACTCGCACATTCAAAGCAGATATTTATTGCCTTTCAAAATCACAATGCAGACTACCATTGAAGCTTCTCAACCTTTAGATTATAAAATCACTCTAAGGAAAACTTAAGTTGGAAAGCAATGAAGAAATTCTAGAGTAATGTTTTTCATCTAGTACCTTCATTGTATTTGTAGTACAGGTAGGATTTATCTGTTCATCATGAGGAATGCATCTGTTCAGTGGAAGGCAATTCTAAACCAACAGGGACTGTTTGCCGACACATGTAGTTAATCTTTCTCAGGGAAATCAAATTGAAGGAATTAGTCAGATTTAAAGAAGTCATTAACATTTAATGAATATCTGGTAAGTTACCAATTTATCTGAAGGGAAAACTACCGTCAGAAGTTTGGAAAAAGACAGTTAATCCAGTCCTGATATCCTTCTTGTGCTCCAAATAGCAGTTGGCGAACTGTATGGCTCACAGGCCAAATCCAACCTGTTGCCTGCATTGTGTGGCCTGTGGGATTAAGGAAGGATTTTACATTTTTAAGTAGTTGGGAAAAAATTAAAAGTTTTTATGGAAGTTATATGAAATTCAAATATCAGAGTCCATAAATACAGGTGTGTTGGAACATAACCATATTCATTTGTTTATATTTATTATCTGGTCCTTTACAACAACAACAAAAAAGTTTGCTGACCCCTGATTTAGAGGAAACAGTTATAATTTCCTAGGTTCACCATTTGTCTTAACTTCCTACGGTGCTATATCCTGAGATTTCTGCTTTGATCCCTTCCTTTCCCTCCTCTTTCTATACTGTACCTTTGCCTTCGTATGGTTTGACCTTCATATGGTTTGCCTTTCTTTGGTAACAAGCCAAGAACTCTGGCATTTTGTGCTTTTCTGTGCTGGTATATTCCCATGGCACTGCTAACTTGGTTTGGTTCAAACTTAATGAGTCGCCTACCCCCAAACTTGCCTGAGTTGTTTCTGTTTGTGGCTCCTGTTTTCTGTCACATGGGACTAAACCAATCCAACTCTTTGTTCCTGCAGTCTCATTCCCATATAGTCTTCTCTGCTCTAGCTGAGCTACTTAGGTTTCTTGCTTGGATTCTTGCAGTTTCTTAGACGATCTCATACTGCTGAGGGGAGGGTAATCCATGCCTATAAATATGCTTTCTGGGGTGCAGAGATACAAGTTCTTGAAATACTTTGAAAGTTAAATTGGGATGCATTTTTAGGGAAATAATACAAACCATTGTTACAAAGCATTGTGTAGTGATGCCTTTTTGATTACTTCATCACCTTCCCATATCAGTTGGTTGTGTCAACACCATTGCCAAATTACAGCACGTTCAGAAATCTGCTCTTTCTCAGAGATATTCGGAATGAAGTCTGACATCCAAGGCCACCTGTAATACGACTCCAGTCTTTTATTTTAACCTCATCTTTTAATTTCTTTCATTCTCCATTTTTGTACAGTACTGAGTAAAGAAAATTGCTGTATATCCCTATAAATATCATTCCCTTTAATTTCCTTTGGTGCTTGTGTGACACTGCTTTTCTTGGAATGATCGTCTCCAAGAAAACATACCTCAAGTTCATTTTGACTCAGTTGGTATATGAAACAAATACTGTGGACCTGCACTGTTAGGAATTGTGATCTTTCTTTTGAACTTGGACGGTGTGTTTCTGTGTCTTATCTCGTGGACAGCTTTCTCGTTAGTGTTACAGTTTATTGGTGAATGTTTCATATCCCCTTTGGTAGGGTACATGTGCTTGAGGGACAGGTCTGTTTCATGTCTGCTCTGCTTTACCCACAAGGTTGATGCTTATTTAGCTGCCTTGGGGTTTCCTGTTCTCATCAGTCTAAAGCAGTTCTTGACTATGAGACAGCATGCTGACCTCTGGTGCTAGTAAGTTGCTTTCAGATCAGTGCATGTTGCACTGAGGGAGTTGTATGCTTACCAGAAGTTGTGTTGGTTTCCACGACTATTTCATGGCAGGTAGTCTTGCTCTTATAATAATTTAAATATGTAAACTGATTAAATGAGTACAAACTTTTTTTTTCCTCTCCCGAAAACCAAGTTGGATTCTTTGGAAAAACATGCTGAAGGTGAGTCCCTAAAATAATGGCTGTAGAATAGCTGCCATAAAGTGTTGGAGAGAAGATAACAATAGTCCAGGATGATTCTGTATGTAGACTGCGTTACAAGGACTCCTTAAAGCTTTGCACTTTGGTGCAACTGGAATGGAGATGGTAGATGATGGATTTATAGATAATGCTTTAGATCAAGCAGAAGGAACTTCAGCAAGGAGCTCTACGTCATCAGTCCCGTTCTCTCAAGGGCTTGGCCCCATACTAAGATTGGGAAATACACTTATATGTTAAATGTAGGTAAAATGTTTAAGGTATGTATGATTTTTTAAGAATTTCCTCTTGCAGCTTTAATCCCTTTTTTACTTAATACTTTTGTGTATGATTGTTTTGGATACAGACGCTTCCACTTTAGTCAGTGCTCCAGTTTTTGTTTTCTCAATGAATAGAAGAGCAAAAGGTCTGAAATGAAGGTCCTGGTTGTGTTATGTTGGAATAAACAAAGAACTGACACTGGGGCAGCAGAAAGAACTTTAGAGACAATGAACCTGGGTTTGGTTCCTGGCACCTGCCTACAAGGAATCGTAACCCTCTTGGATCCTCATTTCTGTCTGTGAAATGGGAGTGATCCGTCAGTTGGAGGGTCTTTGAAGATAAGTTGGTAACATAACCTTGGAGGCAGTAGGTGTTCAGTGTGTCATTAAGGTACCTTTGTTCTCTCAGGTAAGGTATTAAACTTTACTGTGTAATTTTCCATTATTCCCACTTTATTAATGAAGAGACTCCAGAAGATAAATTTTGTTAATGTGTAAGTTACCAGAATCCAAGACTTGAGTCAAACCTGACATATAGCACTTGCTCAGAAGTTTTTGAATTGAACGTGAAAGTTTTAGAAGTGAACATGAGCCATGCTTCCTGATAGCTTGCATGCTGATTAAGTAAGGCTGAGCTTTTGCCTCCGTGAAATGTAGAATGTATGTGAGGGGTCCGGTGAATGAACTCCACCACATGGAACAGCCTTTCTGTCAGACAGATGTGCAGCATTGATTCAGCAGCTGCCAGCCTTTGCCAGGCTGAATGCACTGGGTGGGATTCCTCATCAAGAACTAAACTATTTGAAGCTGGACTTTGTGTTCATCTCTGTCTCTCATCTGACCTTGTACTTAGTTAGACTTACGTGTATTGTAAGTGAAGGAAAGGTTGGAGAAAGTGAAGAAAATCTAAAGAAAAGAATTACTTTAGATAGGCTTGTAAGTGTCAAAATGATTTGAGGCAGGTGAGGGGAAAGCTTAGTATCTTAATCTTCAAGTAAATTTTGATTTCTATTTGCTGAATTGCTGCTGAAACTTCAGGAATGACCCTGTTTCAGTAGAATCGACGCGTGGAGCTGGTGGATCATAGCCTAATCGATTTCTGTTGCCATGTGATACCTTCAGTTAGTATTTTTCTTTTCATTTACTTTTTTAACTTTTAATTTTTGATGGAGCAATGTATTATAAGACTACATCTTTCCATTTAATAGTTGATTTTTTAAAAGTTTTTTTTTTCCCATTCCTATTGGTACAGACTTTATTTTTATAAAAGAACTAAAAGTATTTTGCATTATAGCATATGTTGCTGGAATGTATATATATCATTAACATGATTGAATTTTAAATAATTATCTTGTAAGCCAGAGGTACCTATGATCCAAATCTTCAAGACCATTTACAAGAGAATGCACATTTTATTTTGATGTATATTTAACTGTCAGCCTCTTAAGCCCAACTTTGTTTCAGACTTAATTTGTGACTTTCTTTGTACTGGATTATTTTACTCTGAAGCTCCATAATGAGATACTGGATGATACAAAATATTGAACACTTATTAAGCAGATTTGAGAAATGTGTGTGAGTGTATAATAGTGGATGAAGAGATAAGAATGTGACCAAGAAGGTTGAATAGTAATGCTGGTAATTTTAAAATCATTTTCATTGTGTTTGGAGATGGCAGTGTGAAGTAAATATGTTCATGAGTCAATGAAAACTGTTAACAAAGTTGTCTGAGGAATAGAAAGGTTATGTATTGAATTCTCGTGACTTCGGTGTGTTAAAACTGGTAAGTATGAATTAGCCTTAGATTATTTTGTTGGAGTTTGTGATGTTGTAATTCAGAGACTGAAAGGAGTTAGTGGGCCTGTGGCAAAATGGTGGAGCTGCTACAGGGGTGTGTGTGCGCACGTGCACGTGCGTGCTCGCTCATGCTGGTGGTGCTGGCGCCTACTACCACTGTGTATTATTGCCATGGGGAGTGCGGGCCTGGTTTTGCCAGCTTGTCTTTATCTATCCTATTCTTAGCCAAAACTCCAGATACTACAGGAAGTTGATTTTTTGGGGTTACTTTTTGTCTTTGTTACATTTTTAGATGTTTGCACCATGGATCTAAGGAAATGTATCTGTTGGTCAGGTTTGGCTAACATCTTGTAATTTCTGATTTAGATAATGGGTTTTAGATGTTCTTTAAAGACATCCTTAATTGCCTTTGGACCTCTTTCAGCATTTAGCTTACAGAAATTGCTGCTCACATTGACAGAACCCATCTAGTTAATTGACCATTGATTTACAATAGGACTAATAGTAAATGGCAAACACATCCAGGTCTTTAAAAGGAGTATCAGTTTATTTGGACTAGTGGATTATGTATGCCCATTTAGGCCAAGTGTACAGACTTCAGAGAGTCACACAAAGACTGAGGTATGACTTAGTATGAACTGTCAGAAATTGGTATTCATAGTCCACTTTGTCTTTAGACATCTGGGTGATTGCTTATTTTAAGGATGCCTTAGTACAGTTTGGTTTACAACTGCTGTACTGAAGTCCTACAGGTTTGAAATAATGCTTCTTGAAAGAGTCTGCTTTATCTAGAAGATGACATTTTTCCTCAGGGTATGTCTATGAAATTCACGTTAGCTTATATGACACATGATCCTTGGAATATAGTATTACTATGAAAAAAAATTAGGTGTTCCTCTAGTCAGAGTGTAGATCAAGGGGATGATGTGACATTACAATTTTTGGCCAGGCTTCATGTTTCCATAAACGGAAACCAAGTCATTACCCTGACTGTTGCTTCCCCACTCCCACTCCAGGTACTCTACAGCAGATTGCAGATAAACTTGGGTCCAGTTTGTTCTTCCCTACCTTTCAAGTCCAGGGTACAATTGACTTGTTCCCACTCATCTCCCTCATCATTTTTATTACGATTACAGTGCCCTAGTTAAGGGAATCCCTACCCACTTTGGGAACATTTCAGTAGAGATTGACATGGATGAGAGCTTAAAAATGGAATCGCAAGTGAAAGCAGAGGCTTCTTAAAACCTCCATCTGAAGCACTCAATGCTCATAAACTGGCATTTGCCTGTCTGTGCCCTAGCATCAAGAATTCCTGGTTTTGAATTCCCTGGTGGTCCAGTTGTTAGGACTCTGAGCTATCACTGCCGAGTGTGAAGATCCTATAAGCCCCGTGGTGCAGCCAAAAAAAATAAAAAATTCCTGGTTTTGTAACTTTGTTTAGACTTCAGTGTTGAAAATGTCTCCTTGGCTATTAAAATGCTTTGATTTTGTCACGTGTGGAAACCCAAGGGCAGCTATAACAGCCAGATTGCTCTGAGTCTGGCGGGCTGCCGTCTATGGGGTTGCACAGAGTCGGACACGACTGAAGCGACTGAGCAGCAGCAGCAGCAGTTTAGTACGAGAACACCTTGGCTGTGTGGTGGTCAACTAAGTTTGGAGGTAGGATCTTTGTCAGGCACATATTACAGGGAAGGTGTACTTAAGTGTCGTTTTAAAAAAGTTGGCTTCAACCAAGGTAAATCTATGACCCAGTAGTAGGTGGTTCTGATTCTCATTCTTTGTGCTGGTATACTGTTTGTTTTCTGTTTTGTTGGCAGTGACACGAGAGTGCAGTTTTGTAACATTGACTCTCGTAGCCTGATTGGTTTCAGGAATGCGTTCTTATGTGTAGACTGAGGACCAGGAGTTTGTGCAAATCCAGTTTAAGAAGATGAAAGTGAAGAAATTCCTCCTAATAGCCTTTCCTTTATTAAATATTTTACCTGATTTGGATAAAATAATTGGAAGTTACTTACAATTTCAAGATCTCCTGCCTTCTGACATCCAAGGAAAGCATTTCTGATCTTATTTCTCTGTATTTTACTTGTTCTGTCTTTGAAATGTAAGAGAAAAATCAGCTGGATTTGTAATCTACAAAACCATGCCTCAGTTTTATGTTCACTTCTTAGGTTCTGTTCAGGGCATAATCTCGACCATTCCTTCCAAAAACCGTTAGCCTGTTTATGGTCCTGTTGTTTATTTCTTGAAAATCCTGTATTCCCCAAACCTTTGAGAAGATTAGAAGATTTAAAAGTTTTCTAACCAAAAGCATCTGCCTGAGGAATCATCCCAATTTCAGGATCTTCTGTTTTATGACTTGGCCTCCTGGGAGTTAGAATCTGGTTTACCAGGAAGACTCTTGTGTTTACGTTTTCTGGCCTCAGTCTCATGGAAAAATGAGAAACTTCTTGGCCTCTCTTCTTCTAGGAACAGTTTTTCTAGGAACATAAAATTGGAACCAAGTAAGATAAGATGGAAAACATGAAGGTAAACCACCACAAGTTGACATGGTTGGATGTCCCACATCTATAAAACTTACGGCTTGTAATACCTAATCCTCAGTGGCTGGTTTAAGCAAGGGGTGTGTATTGTGTGTGTGTGTGTATTATATGTGTGTGTGTGTGTGTGTGTGTATTCTCCATTTTACACATGAAAACACTGAAGCAGAAAGGTACCCGGGACCACACAGCTCAGTAAGGTGCCAAGTTAGGATCCTAAAGGCAGTCTCAAAGCTAGAAGCTAAACTTTTGATCACTGCATCCACTGTAATAGTATTAGAGCTAAAAAGTCACTTTAGACTGAAGGAAGTGTTTCACATCTATTTTGAGTGCCTACCACTACCCTGTGTTGTAAACTATAGGAAAAAGTTCCAGCTTTCCTGGAGCTTACATTCTAATGAGGGAGACAGACTAGTAGATGCTGTGAAGAGAAACATCAAGATGAAGGGACAAAATGTGGCGTAATGTATTTTTGTTACAGTGCTCAGGCAAGGCTGAGACTTTAGCGAGCCTTGGCCACTAGCTGTGGGCAGAAGAGCAGAGATGAGTGCAGACATGTTGGGGTGATTATATTAACATGCATTCAGTCTAGCAGGCTTCTCTTTTATAGGTCATCTCCAAGCCTTTCCCGAAAGAATTGACTGTATATGATGGTTGTTTAATGCTTGCTTCTTTCCCACAGGACTTTTACCTAGTAATCCACCTTGATTAGTAATCTGTCTTGATGATGTTGACTTGAAGTACATGTTTTTTTCCGTTTTGTAGAAGTGAGAATTAAGACGTGGGCTCGAGCATACACAGAAGTAACTCGTTTAACGAATCTCTGTATTGTACCTATCACCCAGCTTCAACAGTTATCAGTGTTTACCATTCTTGCTTTATCTCCACCACCCCTTCCTTTTATTCGTTTATTTTTTGCTGGAGTACTTTATATTTTTTCATCTGAAAATTTTACACCTTTAGAAGAGTTATAAGAACCATTCAGTTAACACTTGTATGCCTTTCCCCTAGATCACTGGGGATTAAAATTTGCCCTATTGGCTCTTTATCTGTACCATTTGTTGCAGGTATTGTTGTCATGCCTTTCTTAGGAATAAGGACTTTCTAACCATAGCATGACCATTACAATCAGGTTTGACATTACTGCAATGCAATTGCAGAATGTTCAGTTTGTGTTCAAGGTTACCTTATTCCAGTGTTAGCCTTTAGTTCTTTAATTCAGTATTCAATCAAGGTTCATGCATTTGGTTGTTATGTAGTCTCCTTGATCTTGAACAGATCTTGAACCGTTCTTTGTCATTAAAGACATTGTTAGTTTGAAGAGTCCAGGACCTCTGGTCTGGAGAGTCCCTCGATTTGAATTTGTCTAGTTGCTTTCTCATGATTAGAGATAGATTAAACATTTTTGGCAGGAATATTACACAGGGATACCAATGTATTATACCAGGAGACAGGTCAGTTTGTCCCACTCTTGGGGATGTCATGCAATCATTTGGTTAGGGTGATATCCACCAGATTGTTCCATTATTAATGTACTTTTTTTCCTTTAGAAATTATTAAGTGGTTTATGGAGTGACAAACTTGATGCTGAATATTCTTTTCTCCAGCAGTCTTCCATTGGATTTAGCATTTATTGATAATTCTGAATCAGTTGGGGTTACAAAGAGTTGGACACAACTGAGCAACTCACACACACACGTGTGTATGTGCATGCACATACTAAATCAGTTTTTGCTGGAGTCTTTCAAAGCAAATGCAGATACAAAAATTCACCTGTAAATATTTAGTATATATCTAAAAGGTAAGGGCTTAAAAACAAACAAAAAACAGTGCCTTTTTGCCACCCAACTATAATTCCTTAACATGTGATATCCATATACAAATGTCCTAAATTGTCTGAGATGTGTCACTACAATTGACTTGCTTAAATCTGAATCCCAGCAGAGTCGACAGGTTGTATTTACTTGATGTTTTTGCAAGAGTTCTGGGGTATAGCATCATGTCAGAAGGCAGCTGTTGTCAACTTCATCCATCTGTTCTGAAGTCCCCATCAGACATTTTCACCTTTTAGCATCAACCATAACCATTGCCTCAGAACATTATTTCATTAGGGATTACAGAAGATGATTCTCAGATGGCCTCATTTCCTCTGAATTGATTAGCAGATTTTTTTTTTTCTGAGTTGTATTTATTTCTACTTTTTACGTATATCTTCCTGGGGAGTGTTGTGAAAGGATACATTCTTCATCTTTACTTCGCAGAGGATGGTTCTGGACTTCCTTAGTAATTCTTTTAATATGTCCTCAAATTTTCTTATCTGTAAATTGGGAGCAGTCATCATGCCTACCTCTTGTGAGGATTAAATGATCTGGTGCATGTTGTATAAAAGTGGTGCCTGGCACTCGAGTTGGGAAGTGCTAGTTATTAAAGTCAGAGAAGGCAATGGCACCCCACTCCAGTACTCTTGCCTGGAAAATCCCATGGATGGAGGAGCCTGGTAGGCTGCAGTCCATGGGGTCGCTAAGAGTCGGATACGACTGAGCGACTTCACTTTGACTTTTCACTTCCATGCATTGGAGAAGGCCATGGCAACCCACTCCAGTGTTCTTGCTGGAGAATCCCAGGGATGGGAGCCTGGTGGGCTGCTGTCTATGGGGTCGCACAGAGTCGGACAGGACTGAAGTGATTTAGCAGCAGTAGCAGTTATTAAAGTAAGTTTTTAATGAACTCTTCAGGTGTTAGTGGAGAGGCAGAGATGGGAAAGATTCTTCCTGTGTTGACATCAGCAGGACGCTGGGGCCTGTGTCGAGGGAGCTGAGGGAGGTGCTGCTTGCCCACACCAGCATGGAAACAGCTGTAACACACGAAGCACGTGTCACTGCTCATGGTGAAGCGGCTGTTGATGATTGCAGAGGTGAGATCTGGGACACGTTCTGAAGTGGAGTTAGCACAGCGAAGGAATGTAGGTAGATAGATGAGATGGTGGCTCCAGACAGGTTTCTATTGTGTCATGGCCCATTGAGGTTTTTATCGGAACAAAGGGCAGCATGCTTGCCTAGTCTGATTTACCTTGTCATTCTGTACACTCTCAACCACTGCTGTTTGAGATTGCAAATCACTTTCCTCAGGGAGGAAATGCTGACCTACTTCTTGGCCTTTTAATCTACCTTCTTATACTGCTTTAAAACCCAGTTGTTGATGACTGTATAGACTATTGGAAGTTTAATACTCTTGATCAGGTGCTTACTCATTAATATTGGATTCATTTAACAAACATTTGAGCCTTGTAGTGTGTAAGATAATGATCTAGACAGACCAGCCACATCTGTGAACCTGAGAAACTAGCCTCTGCCCTCTTGGAATTTACATTCTGGTAGTGAGGTGACAGTATACATAAGGAAAATTTATTAAAGTATGTTAGAAGGTGTTGCATGCTGTGGGGGAAAAAATAAATCAGGTTAAGGAGAGATGGAGATGATTAGGGAAATGGTCAGGGTGCTAGCAGTTGAGATTATATGTTCTGATTGTGGGTATATTTTTGAGATAAAGCCAGCAGATTTTGCTGATGATTGATTGTGTGTGGGTGGAGGGAAAGTGAGCAAGCCTTCAAGTGAAAGTGACTCAGTCATGTCCGACTTCGCAACCCCATGGTCTTTGCAGTTCATAGGATTCTCCAGGCCAGAATACTGGAGTGGGGAGCCTTTCCCTTCTCCAGGGGATCTCCCCAACCCAGGGATTGAACCTGGATCACCTGCATTGCAGGTGGATTCTTTACCTACCGTCTGAGCCACAAGGGAAGCCCAAGCCTTCAAGGATCGCTGTTAATTTTTGACTGGAGCAATAATAGTAAGGATGGAATTGACATTCTCTGAGATGAGGAAGAATTCAGTGGAATAGTTTCAGAGTGGATGAGCCAAATTGTGCGTACTCCGAGAAAAGGATAGGTGGTTACAAACAGTTCATTCAGTAAGAAAAGTGGTCCTTAGGTTTTACTATGAGAACTCATGTTTATAGATCATAGAGCTGACTCTTTCAGTCTAATGTCTTAAAGATGGAGGTTAGCAGAGGAAGGAAGTTAGCAGAAGAAAGGATGACTGAGACTCATATAGCCATGGTAACAAGGTCAGGTGTAGAATAGACTTTGAGACTTAATTTTTTAATTCTAACGCTGAAAAAGAGAATGGAAGCAAAAGCCTTCGTCTTGGATGAGAAACTGGTTAAACCTTGGTCTTCTAGCTGGATTTTCTGATCTGCATGTTTGTACTTATATAGGAAGCCTGTACCTGGGACTTATTTTTGTTTTAATCTCTTTATTTTCTTTGTACATATATCCATCACGTATGATTATACATAGATATTTAAGTTGGACTTTATCCTATGTACTTTTTGCAGTCTCTTCTGTTAACATTTGTTATTTATACATCTCAGGTGTTTTCTCTGCAAGCTCAAAAATTTTTAAACTTTTTGATGATGATGTTGAACGATCTTTTATTAATATTGTTTCTGTTATTAAATTGCCCTTTTCATTAAAGGTAGTATTGTGTGGTGATTAAGTGAAGAAGCAGTTTAGACACAGATGGGAGTACAAATCCAGATGTAAACACAAATAACTGTATCTTGGGGTGTTACACTACCTCACTGGTTTCAGTTTTCTTGTGTGTAATATCATAATAATTGTACTTCTCCTACAATTATTGTGAGGATTAAAGTAATGCAGAAAGCACTTTAAGCACAATACCTGCAAGGTGTCAGGACTTAGTGCCAAGGTTTTATTTTTTAATCTCCGTTATGTATAACTAACATGATAATCAATCTTTTATAAGCAAACCGCGCTGAGCCTTTTGAATTCTTCCCCATTCAAAGTTAACACCAATGTTTAGTCGTTGGGATTACATGATACGGTACCATAGGCACTACAGCTCTGTTATTTTACGTTTTCATTTCTCTCATAGAAATAGGTTATTGGAGTTTGCTCCATACACATGTTCTAGTATCATCCAATAAAGGTTGAAACCCGTGGTAGTTTCAAAGTTGCCCCCATACCCAAAAGGCCGCCTTCATTCGCTGAGACTTCTTTAGAAGAACAAACAAAACCAAAAAGAGCCATTGTGAGCCACACTTGTGCAGTGGTAGAAACAAATTAAAATGACTACATCTCAGGGGATTTTTGTATATGGATGAAGTGATAAGTCTGATGGTTTATGAACTTTCCTAGATGAAGAAGATTTTATTTGAAGAATTAGTTTACTTACCTGGGAAGCCATCCCTCCTAATCCCCTTCCCACCAGTACTTGGCTGAAAAGTTCTGCTTGGTCGAGGCTGCTGGAGTGGGGCTTT
Source organism: Bos mutus (assembly GCF_027580195.1). NCBI lineage: Eukaryota > Metazoa > Chordata > Mammalia > Artiodactyla > Bovidae > Bos > Bos mutus. The sequence goes on along the minus strand of NC_091617.1, from coordinate 684,502 downwards.
AATCCCTGCTCATTCCGCCTCACCTCCCTCCCCTGTGATGGGACACGGGGACTAGGAACCCTCAGAATATAAACCCTCAGAATAAGCCATTTGAGTTTAATTCAGGGCTTCGAACATTTCTTATATACTTCGAAAAGCTCAGCGAGATTGTAGGCATAGTTGAAATACTTTGCCAAAGAAATTTAAGGGCAGACTCCTTAAAAGTTTTAGGGACTGTTATATGACTACAGATAATATCTCCAGCTCCACTTGTAATTTTGAATAGGCTGGAATTGATCTAAGTTCTATTAGAAGCACTCAGCTTTCATTTTGGTGTCACTGATAAACTGCTCTTATAGCCAACTGTACGTTTTTAAGGTAAGCAGGGATTGGGCAACGGAAGGTCTTGTTACGAGCATTTACATACCCAGACGAGTAACCTGTCCCACTAGTGGAATTGGGTTTATTGGACTTCGAGTCAAGGTGAAAAATATGTCTGAAAAGTAGATTTTTATATAAATTTAGTGAGGTTTTTTTTTTTTTTCTTGAGTTTTACTTGAGTGAGTTTTATTTGAATGAAGTGTTGTAGATAGGCACTAATAGTTGATGAGGTGGTTGGGAGTCAGTTTAAAATATTTGTGAGAGAACTGCGTATTTAATACATTATTTCATCTTTTATCAATAAATAATTTCTGAGATGTTCCTGTGGAGAAGGCAATGGCAATCCACTCCAGTATTCTTGCCTAGAAAATTCCATGGACAGAACAGCCTGTAGGGCTACAGTCTATGGGGTCCTAAAGAGTTGGACTGGAGGAGGAAATGACAGCCCACTCCAGTATTCTTGTCTGGAGAATCCCATGGACAGAGGAGCCTGGTGGGCTACAGCCTATGGGGTCACAAGAGTCGGACATGACGGAGCAACTGAGCACGTAGCAGGCACAGCACAAGAAGCTCCTAAAATGCCAGGGGTATCGTTGGCAGTTTACTTTGAAAGAGGCTTATAGCACCACTTCCAGTCTATGCAAGTTGTAGATGGTGAAGTGACATTCACTGAACACCTGTCTGTTGCACCGGGCAAGATGACATACTTCCTAGGTGTTACTTACTCCTTATCAGACCATTGGGTCAGCAAATGCACAAGACTTGGCAAGCCGACTTTTGACAGTACTGGATTCTGCCTGTTCAGATTGTCCTTTTTGAGCCCAAAGCTAAAAAGATCATGGTTTGGTCACTTTGATCGTCATTGTCTACTCTTTTTCAGTCCACATGCCTCATTGAGTTGATTATGATTTGGAGCCCTGATGGCTTTAGGAATTGTTTTACTTATTCTTTGGTTTCTATAGCAGATGATTTTCTTTTTAGAGTGACCATACATCCTATTTTGATGGACTGTCCCAGAATAACTTGCTAGTTTGGAAGATAAATTGTATGGTCTCCCTAGATAATAGAAGAGAGATGTTAGATTTGGTCATTATAACTAATTATGTTTTGATATATTATGAAGGAGTTTAATAGATGATGTTAATTTGGTCTTTGCTATTTGATTCTAGTTCAAGCAGCAAATATTTATGTATGCTTCTCTATCTGGATTAATTCTTCAGTTGTAATTTAGTTCATCCAAGTACATGAAATGGTGCTTTCATGTACCAAGATTGTATTCTAATTTTGTGAAGAACTCCCAATAAAACACTGCTTTTTGAGAAGGAAGCCCCTTCCTGTTGGGAGGAGTCTCTCTGTTTCACGACACCCTTGTGTTTGATTGAAATTGGCTGAATTTATTACAGTGGCCATTATAACTAGGGGACTATTTCTTTATACATTCTGTGACTATTACTTACCTTATATTGTTTTCTTAAAAATGCATTACGAAGGAACCAGCTCACATACTTATCGTTACTATACCTACTTTATTCCTTGTCCTACATTTCTCACTTAAGGGATTTCTCTCAACTGTGAACCAGCTTAGTCCTAGAAATATGAAAACATAAATTAAAAGGCTTCTTTTTAGCAGCTGGAGAAAAAATTTTTCCATGTGGCTTCTTTCTAACAGTAAAGGAACTCTGGATAGTGTTCATTATATTTTTGTTGTAGAAATGTTTGCTTTTAAAAAGAGTGAGAAAAAATATGCAAAACATACTGTATGTTTTATTTGAGACCATTTTAAGGAATTGCACAGTTCATTTTCTGAAAGGCTGAAGTTCAAGGCTGTGACAATCTCTAAATGACTAGATATGAATTTGGTGCATTGCCTTGTAGTATTTTACATCTTTCTATAAACTGATTTGACCTATTTTCCTTTTCCAATCTTAACTAGGTGCTGATTTCTGGATGTTTTTTGTTTAAATTGGAAAAATCTTAAGTCTGTCCACAGACTGACGGTGTCCTGTGAGATGGGGGCTGCCGGCAGTGGCTTTTGAAGGATCTGAGGAGGCAGAAAGCGTTGCGAACTCAAGCCCTGAGCTAGTGTTTGCCTCTTCCTGCCACCCCTGCTCTGGGCAGAAAGAACATCTTTTCTCTAGCTGACCCGCTTGCTGTTCTAGGGAAGTTAGGGGTTAGACCAGCCTAAGTGTTCATCAGGGAGCGCAGTATGGGTTAGATGTCTGACTTGCATCATGTTTGACAATGGGAAACAGTGTGGTCGATTTGCAGTGCTTCCTAGTGATTGGAGAAGGAAGGGCTCATTTTGTGTCTGAGCGCTTTGTTCTTTGAACGAATAAGCTGCTGTAGTGGCCACTACAGTGGGTACCCCACTCCACTTTCCCTCCAAACAAAAATAAACACACTGGGTGTTTGTCCCTTCTTGAGGAGATGGCCAACTACTGCTGTTGAGAAGAGAGACACTTGAAATGGCCCTCGGACCAGTGAACTAGGCTTATCTGTGTGTAAGTTGGAAGAGAATGGCAGGGGTGTGGCTGGATGTTGGGTGGCAGTGGGAGCTCTGTTGATGACAGGGAAGAATCTCGTAACTGCCAGCTACAGTTTTCTTTGTAGTTGAGGACCTAGTTCTTACAGTGAAACATTAAAGGTGCCTTTATAAATAATAATTGCTAATTAGTTATTTGATTAGATTTTGTTTGAAATTTAGGTAATTCTTCCTAAATAATATCCAGGTTTTTGTTTTTTTTTTTTTTAAATAACTGGAATGTTTCAGGGTCAGAGAAAGTAGTCATAGAAATACTACCAGTTTCAGGATTTGGCAAGAATAAAGTGATACAAGTCCCAGCTTTTAGTGTGTTTTTGTTTGTGGCAGTTTTACTCATGCCAGTCATTATTGACACTGAGTTTTAGGACGAAGGATTTTATTTGGTCAGTTTTTTTTAGTATAGTTGTTGTAGTGTGTTAAGCTTCAAAAAGGCATAGAGAAGGGTTTAAGACATTTCTATGTGGCACTATTATTAATTAGACTTAATAACTAATACAGTAGAGCATTTATATTTAAGCTTTTTTTCCAGCTCCTTAAGAGGTATGCTGTTAAGTGACTTGTACTGTGGTCTGTTTTGAAAAGAGATGGCTTTAGTATCATTTATAGGACTTGATAACTTTGCTACTAATTTTTAAAGGAAAATAATCTAGGTTCATCAAAAAGCATCTGCTTTGTCAAGCATAGAAAAACATTTCACTCTGAGGTTGCCTTATCTCAAAAGGAGAAATCACTTTAGGAGTTAACATGTGGAAGGCATTAGATTGAATAACAAAATGTTTTTCATATTGTTCCTCAGCTCCAATTATAATTACTTTGAAGGTTCAGAATTTCTCTCTTTTTCCAGGAGAAAACCTGTCATATTCACATAAACTCAATTTTAGGTAAATTTAAATGTCGGTTTTTCAGTGATTTTCTTAATCCGGGACTGAAAAAATCTGATTAATATTGACAATAATTTGTTACCTAATGGCTTACAGATGTCTATTTTGTTTAGGTTTGGAAGATACAACAATAATGATGTTGTTTTTCAGTCTTCCAGAAAATTTTTCTCTTTTTCCCTCCTCTCCTTGCCTTGTATACCCTTCAACAAGAAAAAACACTTTTTTCAGTGTCTTCTTTCTAGCTAGCAGAATAAAAATTTAGGGTTGTTTATAAATTGTATGTTGCTGTCTTTGTAGGAACATCTGGTTCCCTTTGAGGCAGGAGTCACGTCAAGTTTCTAGGTTAATGTGTGATGACTAGCACAGATGTACATTTGTAGTAGGAATTTAGGGAAATTTTGTGACAGTAGTCTACCTAGATTAAGCAATACTTGGTATTGTGTTTGGGAGTGGATGATAATACCTAGTAAATACCTGTTCTATCCAGGACCCTAACTTAGCTACAAAATTCATTACTCTTAGAACTCAGCAGTATCTGAAGATTCATTTTGTTGTCATTTAGTCATTAAGTCGTGTCCAACTGTGTGCGACCCCATGGATTGTAGCCCATCAGATTCCTCTGTCCATGGGATTTTCCAGGCAAGAATACTGGAGTGGGTTGCCATTTCCTCCTCCAGAGGATCTTCCCGACGCAAGGATCGACCTGTGTCTCCTGCATTGGCAGACGGATTATTTACCACTGAGCCACCTGGGAAGACTGAAGATTCATATAGGTGACCTTATTTATAATGAATAATTAGAGTCCCCCTCCCCCAGGTTGCTTTACGACCTCGGTGCTTTTCCAGTCTGAGACTACCACAGTAAGAGAAGAAAGGGCAGTGTCATGATGGGCAGTTGTTGTTGCCAGAGAAGTTAGACCACTTATTTAGGACAGTGTATTTTTGTTTTCAGTTCAAAATGATAAATATTCTTCCTGACATTAAGTGATAGCATGGATTGCTCTTTCCTGTGGAACTAAAGTATATATATTTTTAAAGTTTTTTTTTTTTTTCAATAATGTCTTGTTGCGCCGTTTTGTTAGACTGAAAGTTTCCTCATCGCTTGGTGAGCCCCTCCTCTAATTCAATCTTTGTCTTTTGTCTTTGCTGCCTTGCAGGGTTGGTACAGTAGGCTTCACTAGACTTAGCTGCAACTCAGAATGTCTCCTCCAGCCCCTGAGTAAATGCTGATGGTCTTGTGGAGAGTGGATTAAGAGGACGAGCTAAGTTCTCAATCCCAATTAAGAAGCGGAGGAAAATTTAAACTGTCTCCTTCAAAGTTTATCACAACCACCACCATCAAGACAGCAAACCAAAGGACAAAGACTTTGACCTGCTGTGTTGCTCTGTGTAGTCCAGTTCACGTATGGTTTCCAGACTTGGCTGGGGTTACTCATGAGTAAATAAAAAGTCGGACACTTCTGTCATTGGACGCTTGTATTCGCAAAGTTACCAAACATGAGGGCTGTACTGGAGACAGCAGACATTGCCATAGTGGCCCTGTATTTTATCCTGGTCATGTGCATTGGTTTTTTTGCCATGTGGAAATCTAATAGAAGCACCGTGAGTGGATACTTCTTGGCGGGGCGCTCTATGACCTGGGTAGCAATTGGTGCCTCTCTATTTGTGAGCAATATTGGGAGTGAGCACTTCATTGGGCTGGCAGGATCTGGAGCGGCAAGTGGATTTGCAGTGGGCGCATGGGAGTTCAATGCCTTGCTGCTTTTGCAACTTCTGGGATGGGTTTTCATCCCGATTTACATCCGGTCGGGGGTATACACCATGCCTGAATACTTGTCCAAGCGATTTGGTGGCCATAGGATTCAGGTCTATTTCGCAGCGTTGTCTCTGATTCTCTATATCTTCACCAAGCTCTCTGTGGATCTGTATTCGGGTGCCCTCTTTATCCAGGAGTCTTTGGGTTGGAACCTCTATGTGTCTGTCATCCTGCTCATTGGCATGACCGCTTTGTTGACCGTCACCGGAGGCCTTGTCGCAGTAATCTACACAGACACCTTGCAGGCTCTGCTCATGATCGTTGGGGCACTCACACTTATGGTGATTAGCATGATGGAGATTGGCGGGTTTGAGGAAGTTAAGAGAAGGTACATGTTGGCCTCACCCAATGTCACTTCCATCTTGCTGACGTACAACCTTTCCAACACAAATTCTTGTAATGTCCACCCCAAGAAAGACGCACTGAAAATGTTGCGGAACCCAACAGATGAAGATGTTCCTTGGCCTGGATTCATCCTTGGGCAGACCCCGGCTTCAGTCTGGTACTGGTGTGCCGACCAGGTCATCGTGCAGAGGGTCCTAGCAGCCAAAAACATTGCTCATGCCAAAGGCTCCACCCTGATGGCCGGCTTCCTGAAGCTTCTGCCAATGTTTATCATAGTGGTCCCCGGAATGATTTCCCGGATACTGTTTGCCGATGACATAGCTTGCATCAACCCCGAGCACTGCATGCAGGTGTGTGGAAGCAGAGCTGGGTGCTCTAACATTGCCTACCCGCGCCTCGTGATGAAGCTGGTTCCCGTGGGCCTCCGGGGCCTGATGATGGCCGTGATGATTGCCGCTCTGATGAGTGACTTGGACTCCATCTTCAACAGCGCCAGCACCATATTCACCCTCGATGTGTACAAACTCATCCGCAAGAGCGCCAGTTCCCGGGAACTGATGATCGTGGGCAGGATATTTGTGGCCTTCATGGTGGTGATCAGCATCGCGTGGGTGCCCATCATCGTGGAGATGCAAGGAGGCCAGATGTACCTTTACATCCAGGAGGTAGCTGACTACCTGACGCCCCCAGTTGCAGCCCTGTTCCTTCTGGCCATTTTCTGGAAGCGCTGCAATGAACAAGGGGCTTTCTATGGTGGAATGGCGGGCTTTATCCTTGGAGCAGTCCGCTTGACACTGGCCTTTGCCTACCGTGCCCCGGAATGTGACCAACCTGATAACAGGCCAGTCTTCATTAAAGACATCCATTACATGTATGTGGCCACAGCGTTGTTTTGGATCACAGGACTCATTACTGTAATTGTTAGCCTTCTCACACCACCTCCTACGAAGGAACAGATTCGCACCACCACTTTTTGGTCTAAGAAGAGCCTGGTGGTCAAGGAGAGCTGCTCCCCGAAAGATGAACCATACAAAATGCAAGAGAAGAGCATTCTGAGATGCAGTGAGAATAGTGAGGCCATCAACCACGTCATCCCCAATGGGAAGTCTGAGGACAGCATCAAGGGCCTGCAGCCGGAAGATGTGAATCTGTTGGTGACCTGCAGAGAGGAGGGCAACCCAGTGGCTTCCTTAGGTCATTCGGAGGCAGAAACACCCGTGGATGCGTATTCCAACGGGCAGGCAGCTCTCATGGGTGAGAAAGAGAGAAAGAAAGAAGCAGAGGACGGAAGCCGGTACTGGAAGTTCATCGATTGGTTTTGTGGCTTTAAAAGTAAGAGCCTCAGCAAGAGGAGTCTCAGAGACCTGATGGAGGAGGAGGCTGTTTGTTTACAAATGTTGGAAGAACCTCCACAAGTTAAAGTAATACTCAATATTGGACTTTTTGCTGTGTGTTCACTTGGAATTTTCATGTTTGTTTATTTCTCCTTATGAACTTTTAAGGATATGATGAGACACTAACTTAAGAAAATACTGGTCTTTGGAAAACAACAACAGAAAAAAACCCTGCAAACTTATGTAACTGTTGCATCTCTCAGGCATTGTTTACGCTGTAGATTTTAGCCAAATTTTACTTAGCAGAAAAATCATCTATTTGCAAGACTTTTATTTTCCCAGAGATGGATGAAAGTAAATTTTCAACCTAAATGAAGTAAAACTTGTTTAAACAGACTGAATTGTGCAAATGTGGTTTAAAATTTTCCATACCAAAGTGAGGAGAGACCAATTATTCTCATAGAGCACTTAGAGCAGAGTTATATGCTAAGGTATCGTGAGTAAGATACACTGTCTGCACTGCCAAATCTTGGTAGGCCTTCTTACCCTGAAATAGAAGACTTGCTCATTTTAAAGTTTTTTCTCTGTCTCTGTAATCCCTACTCCCATTTTAAAGAACTGAATTTGTACATTGTATAATCCATTATGTACTGAAAATCTAACATGTGCTTGTGGAGTACTTGTTTCAGGGCAAGTTCGTTTGCCAGGTTCGTTTTGTTAGCATGAGCCTATGGATTCTGTATGCTGGAAGAAAGGAAGAGGAATGTTTTTTGTAGCTGTTCCTGTACCACCAGTATATGGAATGTTGGGGGAAAGTTCCAGCTGTTTTTGTTTTCTTTTTTCTTTTTTTTCCCTCCTCTGAAGTTTAAGTGAACCACACTCAAATGATCACCAAGTAGTCTTGTCTTTATAAAGTTGTATGTCATGACTGTATTGTAAATGATTATGGGGGGGCAGAAAATGAAGTTAACATTGCTGATGATCCCCAAATTTACTGACCAAGTTAAGATTGTTTATATAGTTTGAAAATTAGCATCCCCTAAAGCAGTGTTTGATCAGCTAAGCTGAACAGGTGACTCCTTGTACACCATTAATTCTCTAGCTTTGTTTTTGTCATTTGGTAACATTCTTTATTAATTCGTTAACCTTCCTTAGTGGATCCATTGGAAGATATGTCCGGAAATTTGAAGAAAAGTTAACTTGGCTTTTGTGTTGGGTTGCCCCACTTGATTAGATTGTGATACATTGAAGTTGAGTTTTTAGAGTGAAAATATCATTCTGAGATCATAATGTATCCTTCATAAGTTTTTTTCCAATTTTTTTTTTAATACAACGTATGTACGCAGCCTCTGCATTTTTGTTTAAACAGTTACAGTGACTTAGAGCATGAGGATATTTCATTGCAAACAGGCCATCAGTAACAGGAAACTCAGAAGAGTGCATGCTTTGCCACTGGTGGGGTTGCAGTATAGCCTTTCTGTAGAATGGATGACAGATTCCAGAGAGCTTCTACGGATTTAGTAGTTTGTCCTATGGAGATTACAGGACTTGTGTAATTGTAGGATCCTCTGTCTTGGCATGGCTCAGTATCCAGTTCCAGCGTTCCTGGAAGAGAATCCATTTTTCACAGGTGGATTCCCCTTCATGAGCACAGGGTACAAAAGACGTTTGAGAAAAGCTCTCCACAGGATGTCGTTCTTTGTGCATGCTGTCCTTTTTCCTCCATGGCACATGAAGGAAACTAATTTTGTATCTACTTTCTTTGACTTTTCTGTAATCTCTGATATTTTTTAAATTGCATGATTTTATTAACCTTGTATTCTTTAGGGGAAAATTATTACTTTTTTAGATACTTTTTAGATTTTGAATCAAAACTCAGTCATGATGACTTTAAATTTTTTTGTATTTGTAAACTAAGTTCATTATGATGGACTTGATTAGTTCAAAGTTGAGTTTTAGAAATTACTAGGTAGTATAATGTCTTCCCATCTCCAGGGGGCTTTGTGATGGACTGAGTCTGTAGTTGAGAAAATAATTTGTGTTTGAATAGTATGATTTCTGAGAGCTTATTAGAGTGCCTTGTGAAATTTTTTTTAGTTTCATTCTTAAGATTTAATAAGCTGGGGGCCAAATGAAAGTAAGGACCGTCCTCAAGTGGAGGCCAAGGCTGTGACATATTCAAGGTTACAAAGTCTGTTGGGAAGAACAGAAAACCAGGTGTCCAAGTCTGGACTTATGGTTTGTCCTCTTCTTTTCTCAAAGGAACTGTTCTTCTTTTGAGACAGCCTTTTGGTATTTGGGGAAATAATAAGATCTTAGATTTTTCAAATTGCCATTAAGTTGTAGAAATTAAAATTTTTCTTTGAACACATTGCTGTGTAACTCAGCAGTGAGGTTTGACATATTGGCTGAGCAGCCTTCTTATCTCTTCTGTTAAAAGCATAAATGAATAGGTGGTGTCTAAGTGGATTTCCCCCGCTTTGTTTAATGTTGACTCCTAATAGTTTGGGGTCTTAGCATCCCCCTGCCTTCTCTCTGCTGTTGTCTTAGTATGATACGTAAAATACATCATCTTGTATCTTATTTGTGTGTATATAGCAGTAGGTCAAGTTTAGAGTACTAATGTTTGTAAATAAGGAATGGTTGTTAGCATATCCATTAGGATTGTTTATTCTTGCCAGTGTAAACATCACTTTATTTAGACTGAAGTCCCTGAAGCTTGCCCTTCTTATTGCTTCCCAGTAATAGATAATATGCTTGAATGAGTATGTGAATTCCTGATTGCCGCTTCATTTCAAGGGACCATTCTTCAGTCTTTACTTCGTTAGAATGATCATGGAATGATACATAGTCTCTCATAAAGCTAGCAAAATAGTCATACTTTACACTAAATGGGTCCTAAGTGATGACATTGATACCTAGACGTTAACATGTATATATTTTCTTATTGGCTCAAGCTAAGATTGAGAACTGGCTAAGAGTGATTGACTGAAATAGTTAGCTAAAAGTCAGAATGAAGTGAGGACACTGGTATTCAAAGGTGAAGAAAAATACTGTCTCATCTGGTATCCCCAGTTCTTAGATTTTGTCCTCTCGGGCAGTCTTAGTCTCAAGATCTGATGAGAAGAGCTTGTTGCCCTGGCATGCAGAGTGATTATGGGTTCCTTTGTGGAATGTCTCATTTCCCTGTTGAAGAATATTTTGTCTTTCTACCCTGAGGTAGTAAGTGGCTTTTGAAACAGCAGAGCCAATCTTTTCCCCAGCCTTTCTTTGCTAGTGAAGATACCACTCTTATCTTCTGGTTAGAGAAGCATCAAGCAGTAGCAGTGCTGCTGTGTCCTTTGGCCTCCGTCCAGCATATCTCATCTCCCAAGGCTTCTTTTTCACTTGGCTCAAAGGCGCCATTGTCTTTTTGCAGAAAGAGGCTGGCCTGGGTCACAAAGCCCTAACTCTCAGGGATGGCACGTGAAGTAATTAACAGGGGCCTGTTGCTTGATGAAATTTCACATTTTAAGAATTGGGGAGGAAGGTTGCTACTCAGTTCTCTAACCTGAGGCTGAGTAGGGGCTTGGAAAAGTCTTGTCCAGGGTGGTTAGAACCTTTAAGTCTCTACAGTTCTCGGTCCCTTGTTATCTTCTCTATATTGAGTTTTGTGGATCCTCTCTCTTTAGAGATCACGTGATACAGGTTACTTTCATTCTTCACCACCCTGTTGACCTGCTATATTATTAGCTATTAAAAAGTTAGACCCATTAATGTTCCCACTTGGCATTCCTTTGTTCACGCTGTACTCCCCTGTGTCATTTTCATCTGAGGTATGATGGCTGAAAATGACCACACAGGTATTTAGCAGTGACACCTCTGCATTTCCGAGTTTGGGTTGAGAGATGTTTAAAGACCATTGCTGTTAAATTATGTTACTACAGAGACCTGCCAGGACAAGATTTTCTGAAGTCGGAAAAACTACTAGATGAGATGCTGAGAAGAGTACCTGGGTGTAGCAGCCATAGGCTTCAGTATTCATAAGATTTCTCATTAGCTGGGTGTTAAGTTGCTTGTCCTTTTAATGTTGACATTAGCCTGAGCAGACGTCAGAGATAGGACTTAACTCCTGTTTGTGTGTCGGCCCACCTACCATTGAGAGAGACTGGTTTTCCCCTTGATTTGTCTTCTTTCACGTTGCTTTAATTAATTCACCTATTCTTTGTTTGAACACTTAACATGTTCCTATTTTGATCTTTTGTCAGCTTAATTCACTTTCAGGCTTATTGCCATGGTGTGCACAAGTGGTGCTCTGCCCCAGATTTGAAGGCCTGGATCCAGAGAATGATTCACTAAATAGTAGTTGTGTTTAAATATACTAAAATATCTATTAGCTTAAACTGTTAATGCTCCAGAGTTTTATTTTCAGACTTTGTGTTCACTAATAACAAAAGCCCTAATAATTCATCAGAATTTTATTCTCGAAGCTCACTTTTCAAAAATTAGGCAGAAGTAGTTAAAATTCACACCAGTCCCTTGGAAATGATGGTATCGCAATGTAGAGAGGAATGGGGTTTGTTTTGATGCCAAAAAGCCTTGTTGCAGCAATTAAAGGTAAAAAGTTGGAACTAGTCAGTTGGCATATAGAGAAACTCTTCTGTACTAGTTAGGTGTGAAGCTGGATTATGTAAGAAGTAATCTTTTAATCACTACGGTTGATGTTTTAATCACTACGCTTGGTTTTCTTGGTTGACTTAACTCAGGGCTGCCAACCCCCTTTTCCTCCATTAAGCTAACTTCTCCTAATTTGGTATTTTTTTTGGTCAAACTCTCACCTCTGATGAAAGAGTTACTTTCAGTTACTTTGACTGCAGAACAGAATTTAGCTAAGGTTCAAAATAATTGATAGGCTTTGCCAGTGCTGAGTCTCACACCATTATTCACATTGTCATATAAATGTTTTTATTTAAACTTCTCTCTCCAATGCTGGGAATAAGGCTTTAAACTACTGATTCACCTTTAAAGGAATGTTGTGTGAATTGATATAATTTTATATGTTTGTGTCCATCTCAAGTCCTTTGTAAAAGATAGGGTTTAGCTTTTTGTTTCGGGTTAAGTGCCCCATTTATCTGGTAACTAATAGCCTTAACCATTGGCATGTAGTCTTTTGTTCAGAAGTAAACACAAAGGTTTGATATATCTGCATCATTTCTCATCTCATGCACTTTATTTTTTGGAGGGAGGACCATAATCTGAGACTTGACTTAAACCAGTAACCTTAATTTATGTAATGACGTCTGAGGTTCGATTTGGCTACCTGGATTTATGGTGTGTTTGGGTAGAGGGATGCTAGAATAAATCAGACAAAGCACAGTGGCCTCAGATTCTTGCTAGTGTAGGTGCAGTGCCCTGCTCTCCTCAGAGAAGCCCTGGATTGTAATTGTTTCCCCGATAATGGAGCCATGGCACCCCCCCCCCCCACCCAGACAGTTTACAGAGAGTGAACTCTATCAATGAGGGAAGTACATTTTTCAGTGATTTCGGCAACAGCACAGATCAAGAGTAGCTAACCACATCTTTATTGGAGACTTGTATTTTCCCTGGTAAATTCACCTTGTATACCCAAGTGCTGCTGGATAAAGGAGTGTTTACTTTTTTTATTGCCTCTGGAGAAACTTGTCTGGATAATTTTTCAGTATATCAGTGTCGCCTATACCTCTGTAAGTGGAATGTTCACTAATAACTCACTTTTTTGTTTTAGTAGTTGGAAACTGAAATTAAGCTCATTGCTGTGTAGAGTATTGAAATCCCAAACTGGCACAGGCCATTCTGTAGGGTATTCCTTAATATAATCAGCTTCTGAAATTTATGTTTTGATTAGCGCCTTTCAGTTGCTGATATTTAATCTGCTAGTTCACACCTTTCCCTTTCTTGAAACATAACTCTTACATAATTCCTCTTTTTAAATTTTGCTATGACTAGTAAAGAAAATACATTTATATTTACATATTTTACATGCAGCCTTTATTTAGGTTCAAAGAACCAGGTAGGTCTAGCTTGTGTTGCAGCTTAAATGTTATTTATTCATCTGTGTTTGTTTCCTTTATATCCTTAATTAAAGATTTAAGGTTACTTATTCTGTGAGTATCTTTTAACTTTTATCATTTTCCAGTGTAGGTTGGGTAGGCATGTCTGAGAACATACATGTGACAAGAGTTTCACATTCCATGATAACAAAGCTTAAAGTAAGTTTTATAGAAAGCACAAAACCATGTTCCCTCATGTGTGTAACTCCGCGTGTGGAAAGCACAAGGCTAACAGTACTCTCAGCATCCCACAAGTGCCCGGCATAAGAAGCCTGCCATGGGTCATCTCCGGAGTTGTCGGGATGAGCACCGCAGTGCTGCAAGCCCTGGCCAGTGAGAGGTACCTGAATCAGGGGTCCTCAGTCATAAGAGGGTCAGTGTCCTAGTCTGAGGGCCTGTGTTCTGCTTTGGTGGAGGAGAGAATACTAGTGTCAGGACTGCTGCAGTTGTACTGGGGGGTTACCAGCTAAAATGGGGCCTGTGGGCTCTTCCCTACGATCGAACTGGAGAAACAGGAACAGGCTTGTAGGTTTCTGTGGGTGGAGCATTTTGACAAACTTATGCTTTAAGCTGTAGAGCCTTTGGGTTATTTTTTTTAATCATAAATCTGTAGGAAATTTTACCTCCTGTCAATAGCACCCTGAGATCATGGAGAAATCTCACATTTTAATAGGACAAATACTAATCTTTAATCTTTGTATAAGTTTAATAAGCTTAATGAAGGTATTTTTTCATATGCCTGACTACCTTCATTTTAATAGAGCAGAATTCGATCCAGGTGTCACAAGCATCAAACAAAGTGAGACATCTGCCAAATCAACTACTTTTTGCTTTTCACATTGATTGTAAGAGTCTAAAGGATTCTTTTGCCTGTTGTGTTACAAGACTAGGTTAGATGAAATCTATGAATATGCCTGCAAAAGAAGAAAAATAATGTGTTTTCTTGCACTCGGCATTGCCCTTATTTTACTCCTCACTTCATTTGAATAGTTAGCCCCTGTTTATTGGCAATGAATAAATGCATTTCTCTCTTGGATCTTGCCTATACATCAAAAGATAGGAAAACTCTCAATGGAGACAAGGGACTACCTTTTTCCCACTCTGCTCTGTTTCATATATTTATCTTAGGGATAGTCAACTGTAATAATAATATGGAAAGAAGATTCAAGCGGGTGTAGACTAATGGAACATGGTTTAGAAGAATTAGCCTGAGCACTTTGAGGGAGAGAGTATGGCCTACAGCAAAGAGCCAGCAGGTGTGTCCCTACAGCAGTTAATGTAGCACCTCAGGCTTTGGTGGAGTTGAGAGGAACGAGAAATACAGGGAAAAGGAGAGGTGTGAGGAACATCTTTGGCTTAGCCATGTGGGATAAGGCAAAGGAGTAATAACCTGTTAGTTCTATATACTATATAGAATGTGCTCTGTACCTTTAAATTTTGTTTTTAAATCTACAATTGTTTTTAAGAACTTAAAGGATGCTTTTGAAGATGCCTTTGGCAGAATATCTTTCATCTCTAATTTCCATGAATGATTGCTTTAGTATAGGTGCACGTGGCTGTCGCGGTGTAAATACGTACAGTTAGAACTTTCTCATTTCACTATGAGATCTCTTTTGAGTGGCAAACAGATCAACTAGTCTTTTTTGCTCATGGACTTTTCTGTGGGGTTGTTAATATGCAAAAGCTTTATTATTTTCTTTTTAAATAATGAATATTACATTCGTGTCAGATGATGGTATGGAACCTGTTGCCCTGCTTCCCCCCACCAATATTGCTTCAGTTGATGGATTGCCAACAGAGTTCAGAAATGAAAGCGAGGGATTTACCCGTTCTTTGCTTGAATGTCCCATTTCTGTTGCCTGGGCCTATGTTGGCAGTCACATGTGAACTGTGCTATGTTTCTCAGTGCTGCTGCTGCTGCTTCTCCTTTTTTTTTTTTGATAAGGTGGATATCAAAAATAGTTGCTGTGCAAAAGTTAGTAGTCTTCTTCAAGAAGAAAACCAATTCCTTTTCTAATATCCTGTGAAATTGCTTCATTCATTCCTTTATTTTTAAGCCAAATGTCAGCAGAGTACTGCTGCCTTCTATCTAGTAATTTTGATATGTAAGTATTAACGCATTTTTAACAGATGTCTACAATGAAAAATGTTTTTCCCAGTGTCCTGCCTATTAAAGCTTTGTTCACACGTTCTATGAGACCAGTCTGTGCACTGGGGTGTGTATTGTGTACATGGATTGTTTCGTCAGTTATGCATTGTAGACCAAATGTGATGTTAAATGAAGTTGTTGAGTTATTGGTGAGTTTTTTGAATTGTAAACTGATTTCCAGTGTACCCGTCATTGTCTGCAGCGTGTTTGTTTTTTTTTTTCTCTTTTTTAAGGTTTGACTTACCAAGTCCATCTCATTGTATAATGTTTTAGTTGCGAACAGAAAGAAGAATTTGGTATAAACCAGGTAACTTCCATATTGAAAGGAATACAATTGAAATTGTAGATTTAGGATTGTTAACCATACATGACAATTCTAACTTGACTCTTCTATTGTATACAATCTGATTTTTTAAATTGTAGACATGTATGATCTTGGTTTAATGTGTTTTTAAAAGTGTTATTGTTTTAAAAAAAAATGAAGCATATCTGCTAAAGAGCTGTCAGTTTTCATTACTGACTCTGTAAAATACACTGTTCTCTGTGTACTGTGTGTTATTTTGCCAGCTGCTGCATTAGCCTTTAAAAGTATTTGGAAACTTAAGATGAACTACATTTCTTGCAAAGTATATTCCTTTCTGTGGTATTTTGTCCTGTAACTGAAGTATAGTAATTATTTTATGGAAACGTTAGCACTTCTGTACCAACTTTGAATAAAATGAAAAATTTACATTTCTGTGACTGAGTATTTTCAGTACGAACACATGCCCGTCCTCGAGGTTGCGCCTCAGTTCCTTTTCTCTTAGCTCATGAAGAGTTCCAGTACGTTTCCCCTACTGCTTATTGCTCTTCTTCACCTTGGTAAGCATGGACTCGCAAGTATTAACTGATAATGTAGAGTAAATAAAAATACGCTCAGTGTTTTCACTTCTGATTCTGAAATAATTGCAGATGGTAGGACAATTGTAAGGATAGTGTGAAGAACCCAGAAATCGTTTTCATCCAGATTTATAGTAGTTAACGTTTGGCCACAGCTTCTTTGTCATTTCTCTCATCAGACACTTTCGTGAACCATTTGAAAACATAAGTTGCAGACCTCACTCCCCTTTACCCTCTTAAGTATTTGGGGGTATAGTTCTTAAAACAAGGACAGTCACCCATATAAGCATAAAATAATTATCAAAATCTGAAAACAGTGGTACAATATTTTAATCTAAAGCTTTTATTCAAATGTTATTCTGTTAAATGTCCTTTTATAGCAACTTTTTTTTTTATATTCTTAAGTTTGGAAACCAGTTCATTGCATTTAGCTTTAATGTCTATCTTTTTTAGTCTGAAATAGTTTCTCAGCTGTTCTTTTTGTCTTTTGTAGTACTGATATTTTTGAAGTTTAGATGCCAGTCATTTTGTGAATTCCACTCCTATTTAGGGTTGTTCTCCTCATGACTTGACTCACTATACATTTTTGGTTACATTTTGACTACAACATAAGCAATAATAATAGGTCCACAAAGCCTCACATTGGGAGGTGTGTGATGTGTTGTCTCATTATTGTTGACATTAACTTTGATACTTGATTCAAGTGGTATGTACTGTGTCTCTCCACTATCTAGTAAACATCTTCCCTTTTGCTAATAAGTAGGTTGTGGGGGAGATAATTGGGTTTATCTCCCTGGGCTTCCCTGGTGGCACAAGAGGTTAAAGTGTCTGTCTGCAATGCGGGAGACCTGGGTTCGATCCCTGGGTCAGGAAGATCCCCTGGAGAAGGAAATGGCAACCCATTCCAGTATTCTTGCCTGGTGAATCTCATGGACAGAGAATCCTGGTGGGCTACTGTCCATGGGGCTGCAAAGAGTTGGACATGACTGAGCGACTTAACTTTCACTTTCCCTGATAAACTCTAATTTGGGCTTCCCTGATAGCTCAGTTGGTAAAGAATCACCTGCAATGCGGGAGACCCCAGTTCAATTCCTGGGTTGGAAAGATTTTGCTGGAGAAGGAATAGGCTATCCACTCCAGTATTCTTGGGCTTCCCTTGTGGCTCAGCTGGTAAAGAATCCGCCTGCAATGTGGGAGACCTGGGTTTGATCCCTGGGTTGGGAACATCCCCTGGAGAGGGGAAAGGCTACCCACTTAAGTATTCTGGCCTGGAGAATTCCATGGACTGTATAGACCATGGGGTTGCAAAGAGTTGGACATGACTGAGTGGCTTTCACAGAGTTCACATAAATAACTTATTATTCCTCATCAAACTAGCCCATAGTTTTAGCATCCATTGATAATTCTTGCCTGAGCAAGTTATTCCTGTGGTGGTGTAAAACAGTGATTTTTCTTTCTTTTTCTTTTTTTCACTATACTGAAATCAAGAATTTCCTCTTCTCCCCGTTTATCTATCAGTTTGAACTCATGTACTGCCTTATTTAGTAGGTTATGATTCATTACTGTCATTGTTTTGCTCAGATGTTTCCAGATTTAGCTAGCAGGTGTCCCTTCAAGCTAGTTTGGGTTCTCTGTGGCACGTTCCATTGTTTCTTGAGTACTTCCTGGCACAGTGGTAAAATAATCCGCCTGACAATGCAGGAGACACGAATGTGGGTTCGATCCCTGGGTTGGGAAGATCCCTTAGAGGAGGAAATGGCAACCCACTCCAGTATTCTTGCCTGGAGAATCCCATGGACAAAGGTGCCTGGAGAGCTGCAGTCCACGCCATGGAGTCACAGAGTCAGACATGACTGAGTGTGCATGATATCGCCTCTTAACAGCTGTGTCTGTGCCCTCCAGTCCATGTATTTCTCTGTTGTATCCACTCCAGAGACTCAGCCTCCAAACATGCATCTAGGGGTCCAACTACTCCATAAACTTCAAGCAGCTTTATTTTAGTTCCCGACTCACCCTCATTTTCAAAGGTGTACTCCGTGTTGCCGGTCCCCAGGTCTTGGGAATTCTACAGTGTAAGTATGGTTGACTCTTGGTTTTCCCCACTGGTGCTTTTTCTCCACCTGCTTTCTTTTTCTTAAAATCATACTGCTGTTTTCCCCTCCTCTCCCTCATTCTTGTAGAGTTGTGTGTTAACAGCAACACTGTTTAACAGGAGTTCTCCTAGGTTTTCAAGAGGGGGTGAAATATGCTTCTGTTGAATCCTCCTAACTTGCTGGGGAATCCTGGTATCCACTCTTCACTTAGCTTTTGAAGCTCGAAATTTCAGGGCCTGTTGCCCATTTCTGCCTTATCCTGAAAGAACATGTTGTCAACCAGAAGCACAGTGGGAACTGAGAAATTCTGCTTACCTTGGGAGTTAGACAACTTTTATATGTGACCTCCAAGTTTGAATGCAGTACTCCAGGGTAGATCCTGCTGATTTTAGACTGATAGGAAAAGGAAATAGAACAGAATGAGGTCTGTCGTTAACTTTGGATTTTACTCCTTCTAGCTCTCATTTGAGATTTTATTGTCATGCCCGATAGCAGATTCTCTGTAAAATACTATTGTCTTTACATGGGGCTTGCTGACTCATTAACAGAAGTTTTGATAGGTGTTTGGAGTCTCAGTTGTGTTGTAATGTTCTCTGGTACACTCTAAGAGTCAAATGTCCACTGGTTTTATTGCATCCCAAGAATCTTCAGAAGTTTGGAGGCACCATTTTGAGTCTCCCACCGTGTCTTTATTTCCACCCTCCACCTGTTTGTTCCTAGTTCCTTGACTGTATGTCTCTGATTTTGACTAACAAGATATGCTTAACTTTCTTACGTGTCTCTACCTTTATATACATATATTATATATATAATGTGTAGTTGTATATATGTGTATGTGTGTGCTGTTTGCCTTTTTGCAATGAAGATCTTATTTCATTTGAATTTTCATTTTTTAGTTGAGGCCATTTTTCCATTCTAGTTGAATTAAGTACAGTTAGTAACGTCCATCTGTCTTTCCACATACTCTGATGCACTTACTCATCAGACATTGGTCGACTGCATCCTGTGCTCCAGGTTCTTTGGATTTCCAGCACCTGGTGACGATGGAACAGAAAGCCACTTGGAGAGGCTTGGTTGGGGAAGAGGGTGTCCTAAATAATGGCACTCTCAAGATGCGTGTGGAGTGAGACACACACACAGGATTAGGGAAGGAGAGGCACACTTTTCCTTGGAAGTAGCTGATTCTTGAAGGGTATTTTGATTTCTTGAATTCCTCTGTGCTTTTAAGCCCTTTCTCTTCTCTTTAGAGCAATGTAGTCCTGTAAGAACCTTCCTCCCATTGCTTGAATTAAGCACCCCTGCAGGATAGTCACAGTTTGGGTCTGTTGTTCACCAAGATAACGCAAATCTGACTCTCTTGCCAAAGCCCACGTATCTGCCTCTTTTCGAGGCATATTTTAAAAAAATTTCCCTTAAACCAGTCGGCTGATATTTTTTGCTAAACCCATACATACAGTGACACTTAGAAGATTCACAGAAGCTAAACTGACTCTGCTGATAACCCTTGTTCTCTAGTATCAAAGCCCTTTGCTGATTCTTATCTCCCTGGTCTCCCTGTCATTCCAGTGCTGCGTCCCCTCCTGCGCCCTGAACGGGTTGAAATATAAGGCGAAGGCTGTGCACTGAATTGTGCATGAAGGAGAGCAGTCAATAAGCCAGGTGCTGCTCCATGCTGTCCACCTGATGCCTGCTCTCACTATCAGTTTCATGAGCTGTGGCATTTCATCTGCTTGCTGCCATGGTAACCAGGACTCCTGCCAGTCTTCTTGATTCCTATCTTTTATTCATCTGTAAGTGCATCTGGAGGGGGTATGAAGAGGACCGAAATGGAAATCCCCCAGTTTTAAAAGGATTGTGGGTTTTCAATGTTCTCAGAATAGCAAACATGGATACTTCAGTTTTGGCATTTTCCCACCTTTTCAGGTAGTATTAACCACAAGTAGTCACCTATTAAAATTGTCATTTCACATTCAGGGAGGGCTCCATTCTTACTGTGAGAAAAGTGGAGCTTTTATGCTTCTTAAAATTGGAGGAGAGCATTGCTGAAAATCCTCTGTTAACTATAGTTCAGCCAGGATCATTCAGCTTTGGAGTGATGAGAAGCCAGCCAACTTGCTACTAGAATGTCATTCCCACCTTTGTTCACACCTGGGGCACTCTGAAGAATTGTAATGCCCAAGGTTTTTGAACCCCCAGTCTAACTGAATCAGCATATCTGAGGGTGAAACAGAGTGCCCTTTAAAGACTCCGCAGATGATTCTGATGAGATCTAGAGCAATGCCTTGGGGATTCCGCCCTTTTCCCTTGACTAACCCGAATCACAAAGGGAATGGTTGGTTATGGGCAAACGAGCCCCCACTTTGGCCCTAAGTGACCTCTGAATGACATTCTTTTTTGAGTTGAGACCTTGGACACAAGTAGGTTTATTAAGGAAGAAAAACTACATTGCGATTGAACTACTCACGTTTCCTGATGAGTGAAAAGAAAAGCGCTAGTGTGCTTAATCGTGTCCAACTCTCTGTGACCCCATGGGCTGGGGTCCTCCAGGCTCCTCTGTTCGGATTCTCCAGGCAGAATTCTGGAGTGGGTAGCTATTCTCTTCTCCAGGGGATCTTCTCAACCCAGGGATCGAACTTGGGTCTCCTGCATAACAGGCAGATTTCTTTACCATCAGAGACACCAGGGAAGCCCATGTTTACTGATAACCCAGGCACATAAATAGCCGACAACTAGTCATTTCGTGTGTTGCGCTCAGTCGTGTCCAACTCTTTGCGACCCCATGGACTGTAGCCCACCAGGCTCCTCTGTCCATGGGATTCTCCAGGCAGGAATATTGGAGTGGGTAGCCATTCTCTGGCTCTCTTGTAATCACGGGTTCTTTCTTGCTCGTTCTTTAAATTTATTCATTTATAACCTTTGACACCAATGCCGTTATTGATGTCTCTGCACAGACTAGCTGCAGGGGTCCTTTGGACGCCCACTGCATTTAAGGTAAGTCCAGTTTGTGATTTAAAGGCATGGTGCCAATCTTGCGGCTAACCCTTTTATACCCGCACGTTCGACCGTGCCGCGGACCGTGACCCGACTTTACTATTTGCACTCTGCTGTAGGCACAGTGTTCATCTGTGCTGAACTTGGCAGTCATTGGACACTGACCACTCTGATTTTTTTTTCTTCCATTCTTCCCTGGGTTCTTTCTATTTTCCTCATATCATCCAAAGCATACATTTTGGTGTTAGCTTTCCCAGATCCTCAAGAATCTCAGCCCTGGCTGCCTGGCCGTAGAATGGGCAGCTTGTCTTAACTGCTCTCATTCTCTTGCTTTCCTTGGCTGTTGTGTTTTTCAAGGCCACACTTGGCCTTTCCCCATCGCATCTCTTCAGTCTGCCCTGATTCTAGACTCAGAGATCTCAGGGATCCAGTTTTCCCTCTCATTCCCCAAAGACGGAGCAGCCAGTTGCAAGCGCTTGTGATGCTTGAAGTACAGTTTGCAAGACTCTTTCAGTAAACCCGGAAAAGCTATCTGTACCACCCTGATTGTTAAAATATTTAAAATGTGTATGGATATGGAGTCGGTGGAGTTCCCAGTGTTGAGGCATAGTTTCAAGGCTTTGACACAGAATTCACAAACTATGGCATCTAAGAAGATAGCAGTTGGCATAGGCTTAGGGGAAGAAATTCTTCTTAAAACTGAATTTGCCCTTCACCCCCATCCTAAAAGTTTGTCTTTAAAACACCTTTTCATTTTAAAAGAAATTAATATAATTAATATAACGAAACATAAAAAGAAGAGACTGGAATACTCTCATCTTACTACTTAAGGAAAACTAATACAATTTAGGTGTATATTCATCCAGAAGCTATATGTGTATATTTTAGTACTTTTTTCTTCCGGAAAGAAGCTGTGTATTGACCCTGCATGCCGATTTTTTTCTTTATTTTATTAAAATGTTTTTATGTCAGTATTTAAGGATATTAGGGTCAGCACTTTTTTAATGGCTGCATAGTACTTGTTCAATCAGTGAAAATAACTTATTGAACCAAACTCCTATTAATGGACAACTATGTTTTCATCTATTTACTGTCTTAATAATTTTGTGGTATTTTGGTAGCTAAATTCTTGTGCATGGGTATCGTAGTTTTCTTAGAGTAATTTCCTAGGAGTGACTGTAGGATTGAAGGTGTACACATTTTAAACTAATATATATTGCCAAATGGCCCTCCAGAAAGTTTGTTTTTACCGAAAGTGTGTTCAAAGAAACTGAAGTCTTAAGTGTTCTAGGCGAAAAATGGCCATGAGTGGAAAAAAGCAAGGCTTCCACCTGTACTGAGTAAAGTGCCCACGTGGATTCCGTCCCAAATGCAGATTCCATCAGAAGCTGCTGCTTGTTGAACTGTCATCCCACACGTGCTCCGAGAGGACCCTAGCTAACCCTCCACCCACGTCTTGAAGAGGTGCTTAGCCGTCGGAGTCTGGCTGAAGTCTGCCAGCTCTAACCGCGCCCCCCCAGAAGTGTTTGCCCTCCCCTTTTGTTAGTTACTCATGTGTATCTGCGTGTCCCCCTCACAGCCCTCTGAAGGGCGGGGGCTCTGTGTCTCTTATCCTGTGGCATTTCTTTTGGAGGTGGATTACCTGATGAGTGACTTGGAAATCCTTGTCCTGAGGGAGACACTTGGAGAGGAATGTGGGTGGGTAAATATGAGGTTGAACCTTAGGAAATAGTCACTATTTGGACTGCTTGGTCCTCCCCAAATGGCAGTTTCACAAGGTTCAACCTGTATTTCTGATACCCACAGAGTGTTGTATGTATGGGAGATCTATCCAATTTATTCTCACTCCATTTCCAGATGTGAATGTCTGCACGTTCTCTCTTACAGCTGATTTATGCCATTAAGATTATTTTAAAGTTGTTCCCCAGTAGAGATTTCTAGATGCCCCCCCCAATAATTGTTTACTATAAAAGATGATTATGTAAAACATTGAATCTCATAATCATGAAGGCTTTTTCACTTAGCACATTTTTCAGCAGCTCTTAGGGTGCTTTTGGTTTAATGGCTAAATGACCACCACTTGGAATGTCTGAACTGTGAATGTATTTAACAATATTTTAAAATTTTGAGGTATTTTCGGTTTTGTAAAGCACACAGCAGAGGCATATAAAAAGAAATAGTTTTTCACAGCGTTACAGTATTTGTTACTTTCCTGCTACACTTGATGTGTTTTGGTTCCCGTCTCTTCTCCCATCCTCTTCTCTGCCTTTTAAAGTCTGTTGAGTCTTTTGTTCATAGTTATTTTACATTTTTAAAAAATGGTCTTATTAAATATGATTCATGGACAAAGTAGTAGAGCAGTTAAGATCTCTAAAGTGTTTTCTGTCTTTGACCTTTAAAAGTTCTCTAAGAGTTACTTTTCTAGCCACTTTAACCTACAAGTTATATAGTGTATAATAGTCCATTATAGATAAGTATAATCATGTTCCAGCATGTATTTATATATCTTTACATTAAAAAATTTTTTTTAGTTTACATTTGTCCTTACTGAATTTTATTCAGATTTTTAAAATAGCTTCTGTATTTAACAGTTTTAATCCTTAATTACTGTGAGAACTGCAGCTCTTGATTCAATAAATTGTGGGGCAAAGAGATTTTCTTGAGTCATAAAAAATATCTGATGAAACAGTTCCCATGGACTCATACCCAGAGTCGGGCTCTGTGGATGCTAGGCAGGGCTGGAGGTAAGTGGTGTCTGCTCTCTTTTCTAACCCAGGATTGCCAGTGACACAGCTTCCTTGGAATCTGGTTCTTCTGTTGGAAGGTGCTCACAGATTTTGTTTTTCCAACTGTTGTGAGAATCTCAATGCAGAATTTCCAGGCACAAGTCTCTCTATTTGGAAATGTAAATTTCAAGGAAATTATTTTAAGGAGACAAACCTTGGAATTAAGGTGCAGCAAAGATAGGGAAAGGCTTTTACATTTACATTTTCACAGGTTTTGCCAGTTTTCTGACTTGGCTCTGCCTTCTGTAAATCCTCCTTGCTCCCAGGAATTGGGCTACTCTTTGTAGAGTGAGAAAGGTGAGATATGAGTGGGTGCTGTATGCCATTAAGTATTGTGAATTCCTGGGGATTTCTCTGGTGGTCCAGTGGCTAAGACTCCGCTCTCCCGGTGCAGAGTGCCCAGGTTCCATTCCTGGTCAGGGAACTAGATCCAACATGCTGCCACTAAGACCTGGTGCAGCACAATAAATAAATGTTTAAAAAAAATATTGTGTATTCTGTATGGTTTTCGGGTGGGACGTGAGGGTGTTGTAGTGATAGCTGCATATACCACTGATTCAAAGCCATGTTTGCCAGAGAATCTAATTTATGAGATAAGTTTTGTTGACAGGCTTCTCTTCTGGGATGAAAATACGTTCAATTAAACACTGGCCATTGACTGATGGTGCTGCTCATGGTACTCCCGTGAACTCAGCTTAAATAATGCTGCTGATGGCAAGTGGAGATGCTCTTCCTTTGTTTTCCTCATCTTCTTGCTCTTTGTTTATTATAGCAGCTTTGCCTATCAGAGTCCTTAGAGCTGCAGGTTTCAAATTGTGATCTGAGGAGCCTTGGGCTTCCCAGGGACATTTTCAGGGGATCGGTGCAAAGACAACAGTGGGTAAAACAGCTGTTGCCTTAGTATAAATCTAGGCACCACCAGATTTTACTCGTAGTCAATGTATTCTTTACCACCATGCAATTGGAGTGTTTTTAAAAATGCCATTTTACTTCCTAGTGTCCTTCAGAATGATTAGTGGTGCCAGAGTAGTATTGGAGTTTAATCTCAGCAGGGGCTTTAGGGGGCTTCCCAGGTGACAACAGCGCTAGAGAGCCAGGCGATGCAGGAGACGCAGGTTCCATCCCTGGGTCAGGAAGATCCCCTGGAAGAGGAAATGACAACCCACTCTAGGATTCCTGCCTGGGACAGGTCTAACCTTCCACCTGGTCCAAGGAGTGATCTGATGGTCACCTGATGTCTTTGCATTTTGAGTGATGGGTAGGTCAGTGCTTCACAAGGCAGCCTGTTTCACTTTGATGTAGCTGTAATTTTCAGAAATGTGTTCTTGTTTATACATCAAGGCTGTAATTTTCAGAAATGTGTTTTTGTTATACATCAAGGCTCTGTTTCTCTGTAATTTTTATCTTTTGATTCCAGTCTAAGTCTTAGGGCCCAATCAAAACATGTCTATCTTTTACATAGTAGCCCTGTAAATATTTGAAGTTTCTCCCTAAGTCATCTTCGGTAGGCTGAACACCAGTAGTTCCAGTAATTAATAATAGTTCAAAATTTTAGCTTAAGTTTTAATTTTGTCTAGGATGAACTGTCTTTTTTAAAGTATTGTTTAGTGTAAATTTTTTGGATAATACTGTATCTTACCAGCAGATTATTAAAACAGTCCAAATTTAACATTTATGATTATGTACATGTGAACTTTCTATTCCTGAAGTACATGAGCTATTTAGTTCCACTTGTACTAAATGAATTCTGGGTTCCTTTAAACTGTAGTATTAGTGTTAGCAGCACTTTGGCATACATGAGACAGGTGCAGAAAACACCCACACTGAAATGTTGCTTCGGTGTTACAGTCACTGCCCTGACAGTAAGCTGTGTTGTATGTGAAAAGCGGCTTCAGACTGTATTAGAGAAAAGAGGAAACTTCATGTCCCTCCAGGGTAAAACTGGGAATAGGTAAGCAAGAGGCCCCCTTGGGAGGAGGTGCGGTAATTTATTTAACAGCCCGTTTCTAGCGCCTCTTCTAGCAATACGGACTGTGGTAACAGTCGTGTGCAAGATGGACAAATGTGCATGCTCTCCTGAATCTCACGTTGCTGTATTGAATCAGTGAGTGGAGTGAGTGATAGTCGCTCAGTCGTGTCCTACTCTTTGCTACCCTGTGGACTGTAGCCTGCCAGGCTCCATGGGGTTCTCCAGGCAAGAAGGAGAACGACTTAAAGAGTCTGGGGTTGGGATGGGCACCTCTGGATGATAGGGTATCAGAAGGAGGAACACTGGGAGAAAAGACTTGGTAAACACACACACACACAAAACTTTTATGTGCCCCCAGGATATTTTGAGAATTGTGGCATAAGTATTGTTTGTGTGAAACTCAATAGAGACAGAAAAGTGGTTGAGAGCCACTGACTTAGCACCTGAGAAAACTGAAGCACAGCTTTAAAATGGATAGATTTTAATAATTTATCCAGAGTTGCGTAGTATTAGTGAAGGAATTGTGACTGGAATTCAGTTTTTCTAGTTCCCATTCATGTTCATTCACTGTTTCTTTTCCATATTTTTTTTCTCAAGTGAACGTTTTCGGCTTCCCAATCTGTGCCGTAACAGAACTGTGTTTCATTGACATATGGTGGGTTGGAGGAAAGTTTTAAGGAGCTGCTTTACAGATAGGGTGAGAGAAGCCCGCAAGAAGCACGTGTGTACAACCTCTCTCAGAATAGTTGGAATTAAAGGGTTCAGAAGCCTTGTAAATGAGAATTACGCCAGCAAGGTCCTGTGCTTCCTGTAGACATATGTTTGTTTGTTTGTTTGTTTTTAACAAATTGAACATTGTGCTTTGTTGAACAGAACTTTTTTTTTTTTTTTTTTTAGAATCCTAGCATTTTTATTTTAATAGACTTCTGAGTTTCACCAAATGAGGAAAGTTGGATGCCTGGGCTCATGGGTTGATTGGATAAGGAGCCAGTGGATGGAGAGTGGTGGATTTTGCAGAAACCCGTCTGCATCCCGGCGTGCTTGTGTGGTGAGGCTGATGTCCCTCAACACGTTGGTGCCCAGCGCGTCCACCTGAGGACCCATCCTGGGGGGTCTGGAGCTCAGCGGCCCAGGCTCACCATACTGGCTGCCGCACATTTTAGGGAGAGTGGGTTGAGGTCTTGCCCGCTTCCCCTCAACCCAGTAACAGTGGAGCAGAGGTCAGCCAGATTAGTTTCCACTTTGCAGGTCATACAGTCTCGGCTGTAACTTCAAGTCTGCTTTTAGCGTGGAAGCAGCCATGGGCACTATGTAAAATGCCTGAGCTGGCTATGTGCCGCTAAAACTTTATTTGCAATTCTGGCGTGCTAAGATTCAGCCCTCAGGCCCAGACTTCGAGTTGATGAGGCAGGTATATAGGACAAATTGAGCAGCTCTCTTCACAAACAAGACTTTTAACCCCTCCTTCGTCTTTTTTTTTTTTTTTTAACTTTTGGTAACATGAATTACAGTGAAATGAATGTGGCCATTCAAGCAGTTTGCCATTTGGCCATTTGACCTTGACGTGCCAAAGTTAGAGTGTGTTTTGATGTTTTCCCGAGCTACATTCTTGTTAGGTAGCCTTTCCCCTTTTCTGGACAGAAGAAAATCTTTGATTTTACAAGCTCTTACTTCAGAAGAGGTGCTCCATGTTTCATACTGTAAACTCTTCAGTCGGAGTTTAAACAAGGCAAGAGGCATTGAGATATATTCCTTTCTAATCAGGCAAAGCTGAATTAAAATTTATGATTTGAGGAGCTAGTCAGAAGGCTGTAATTAGAGTGTGTGTGTGTGTTTCCCTTATTCGTTCTTAATTTGTATAGACTGTCCATCTGTCTTATCATAAGTTAATTGATGTAATACCAAGTCAAGAAATAGCATTTTTAATGAAATGAAATATTCCCCTCCTGTTAGATATGAGGTTTCTGCAGAACATGGAAATGTCTGGGAACTAATGAAATGTGAGAAGAATTTAGGCTCCACTCGATTAGAGCTATACAAAAATGTCTATGGAGAAATTGCTATAGATTTTTACCCAGTGTTAATACAAGCAGATTTTGGCCCCCCCCCTTTTTTTTTCCAGGAAATTTCTGTTTATCATAAGGTTGGTTAAGTATGTAAATACACATAATTTTCATTAGGAATTAAAAAAAAAATCCCTAGTGGGCTACAATACGAAATTCAAGTAGAACTTTTATTTCTAAACCTTGAACTAACAGTGCATTCACAGCATTTTAGCAGTGTTTGTCAGAAAGAAATTACACAGGTACGTGGTGGGTTTTCTTCAGGTTGTACACGTTAAACTTTTTTTTTGCAGTTTTCTTTTCATTTGATCCAAAACAAGCCACCGGAAGGTAGCCTTTTCTGAAGTTCACTCCTGCATTTCAAGATTTCTTTGCTTGCGTTCCTTCAGTCATGTCTGACTGTCATGTTCCTCGTCCTCTGACCTTCTTCCCTGACTCAGCTTTTTCAGTGTTCCTTTTCTTCACATCAGGCTCTTCCAGTTGTTAATGGCCACATGGTCTCTAAGTCATGACATCTCTCAAAGGCCCAATTGCCAAATCTGTAAACCTTCTTTGCTCCCTTTTTTTTTTGGTCCTGATGAAAATTAAATATATGTAACAGTAAAACACTAGACCAGGTCATGTAGCAGTTATGCAACACATCGTGTTGGCAATGTATGAAAACATCCCTCTTGTTATCCTTTGGCTGGTCCATTCCCCTTTAACTGCTGACCTGCTCGTTGTTTTCTCTCCTCAGACTCTGCTCAGATTTGTCTGCACCTCAGACTCTGGTGTTTTCTCTTTCCGTCACGTCTCTACCTTGGCAGTCCAGCTTCTGGCAAGATTGTTGAGTGACCGTGTGGTCCCCGTACTGTGGGCTTTCCTTCTCCATGCTGTTTCTCTGGCAGCTCCCTGTTCCCTTAGTTTCTGTGATAAAGCTGATCTGGTTTTCCTGTTGCTCTTTGCTTCTCTCACTTGGAATCCTCATCTTAGCCCCCGAGTGTCTGTGCTTCCCGAGGCTCTCTTGGTCTCTGCTGCTCGCCCCACGCCCTCTCTCACGCCCTCCCTGCTCCCGGGTCTCAGGTAGCACTTCTCTGCTGACAACGCTGAAACATAACCCTATAGCCTGCCCTGTGGTTTTCAGCTAAACGCTCGCATCTTGAGAGGTCAGCTGTTCCCTTAGCTGTTAACAGTAACCCCGTTCTCTCAGCTACCATGTCTGGGGCCTCTCTTTGGCCTCATCTCTCCCCCATATTCCACCTTGCTTTATTTAGTTGTCTTCTTAAGTTTACCCCTGTGAAGTATCTCTTCTTCCAAAAGCTTTTGGTATATACATATGCATAGAAACCTGAAAAAAATTCACCACAGTGTTGAAAATCTTCTATCTCTGGATGATGGAGTTTCCTATCATTTCAATTTGGGGTCTCGGTCACAGATCTTAGTTGTTTCTGTACTTGGACGCAGCCGGCAGTCTTCGCCTTTCAGCCCTCCCTTGTCCTGAACCTCGTCCCGTGGGGCTCCGAGCTGTGTCTCGTTCCTTTCTGTCTCTGCTCCTTTCCTCAGTGCCCGCGTGGTGTGCTCCTGCGTCCCCCGTGGCCATTTCTCAGGGCTCCTGTCCAGACCTCCTTCCTCAGTGGAGCCCTTCTCCCAGCCGAGTGTGTCTTCTCTTTTCACGAGCTCTTTGGCCCCCGTGTCACTTCCTGCCTCCTGCCCTCTGGTCTTCTTAACGTGGGTTTTTGGTGTTCATGTCTTCATTAGATTGTAAGCTCCATGCGGGCAGAGATTGGGTCTTTCTCATCCTTTCCCCGTTTTGGTTTACAGTCTCTTACTTTTTCTTTGGGAGACAGCCCCTTTCCCCACTGGCTGTCTATGGTTCTGGTGGGACAGCCGGTCCAAGCGTCCTGCCGAGAGGATGCCCTTTCCCCGGAGTTTGAATATTGAGTCCTGGGCTGCAAGGACTGGCAGTGACTGGTGCTGACTCACCCTGGCCAAGGTGCTCTGAAGAAGCCACTGGTTAGTCCCTGCCTCCCAGACCCCTGGAGCTGCTGTGGTCCCTGAACTCTCCAGGCCTGCCTCTCCAGATTTTCCTCCGTATCTGTGAGCTATTTGTATCCTTACAATAATGTATCTTTCTCTCTCTCTCTCTCTTTTTAAAAAAAAAAAAAACAAACTGTAAATTAGCCAGAAATACTTTCTGTTGATTTTACCCAAAGATCCCTTCCAATAGAGCTGTTATGATCGGAACTGACCAGACTTTAATCATTCTGCTTCTTACACTGATTCTCATGTGTTTTTTTCTTCTTCTTCTTCTTTTTAAAAACCAAAACAAACCCCAGCCTGAGACTGCTGCGGCCTTGAAGCGGACGCTGGAAGCCCTGATGGACAGAGGGGCGGTGGTGAGGAGCCTGGAGAACCTGGGCGAGCGCACGCTTCCCTATAAGATGTCGGCCCACAGTCAGCGGCACACCAGGGGAGGGTAAGTCCTCCGCGGGTCATAGACCCGTGCCTGACGCCTCAGGAGCACTGTGGAGCTCGTCTCAGAGGTGACGAGGTGCTCACAGGCCCACCCCACTGTGCCAGGCGGCGTGCAGGTTGTGTACCCCAGCATGTTCTGTTGCAAATGGGGTGCATGCATGTTCACCCACAGTGAACTAACCAGAGCCCCGAAAGGGGCCGTGCCAGGGAAAAGACGTTCATGAGCTTCTGATTGTGGGAACCCTTTGTTGTCAGCGTAAGCACTGTCTTCCCTTGATAGTTCTTTAACTTTTGCCTTTAAAACACCTCATTGAGCAACATGCTGTCCACCTACTCAGTGCTTCCTTTGTAATTACGAAGATTGCAGATAACAAGCAAGATGCGCTTCTTAATACCAATGTATATAACTAGAGCTTAAAATCCCCAAAAGAATGGTTTTACCTACTCCAACCAATTTTAATCACAATATTTTGTAATGTTTTTTTTTTTTTTTCCATATAGTATATAGCAAGTTCCTCAAACATGTCAAGGGTTCGATTTTGTAGCAGTAACTGTCTTGGAGAAATGCTCTGAGGTCAGTTTGTTGGGTTGGTTTGACGCATCTCTAAAGTTGTGCCCCTGGTTTCTGTTTGGAGGAGGAATCTTACATTGTTGTGTTTCCTAGAAGTGGGTTGATGGAGACATGGGAATCAGTTTTTAGCTTTGTTGGGAAAGCCCAGGACTAGACCTGATTCTGGCTCTCCCAGCTGTGTGGCCTAAACCAGGCCACTCAGCTTCTCTGGAAGGAACTCAGGTGGTCGTTCTCCCGTCCATGCTGCCACAGGGGTGGAACGAGATGACCTCGAAGGACATGCTCTGTGGGACACACTGCGTGTCATATGACACTGCCCTTAGTCACGTGGGGCACGTGGCCTTGTGCAGGTGCGATGCGTGTGATGGCCCAGGCGGAGTCTCATCTCACCCCGGGTGTTCTTCCTTGCCTGTAAACCTTCAGCCGAGATGTGGCGCGGATGGCACGTGCCATCTTTTGATTGCTTCCCCTTGTTCTGTGCTAGTGTTCAGAACACCTCTAAAGAGCGTGCCTGAGGCGTTGCTAGGCAACAGAAATGCATGGTGGCTTATTCCTCTCCACCATCATAACAGCAGTGAGCGATGGAGATTGTGTGTCTGAATTTTTTTTTTTTAGCTTAACCAAAAAGTTTGGTCTTAATAGCCAGGCTATGAATCCTTTTGCCAACCGCCCACCCCCCCCCCCCCACTTTTTTTTTTTTAAGAGAAGCCGATAAAACTTGGCCAAGACTTATTAGCAAGGTTCTGTGGTGAGAGGTACTGAACAGGGAGAGAAGCCAGTTTCCTCCTTATTTACTTGCAGGAATGTACAGTAGGAATGCTTTCCTCTGATTCCTTTCTATGTAGAGGATTCTGACCTTGTTGAGGAGGGCATGGCAACCCACTCCAGTATTCTTGCCTGCAGAGTCCCCATGGACAGAGAAGCCTGGCGGGCTAGAGTCCATGAGGTTGCAAAGAGTCTTAACAAGACTGAGCAGCTAAGCACAGCACAAACCCCTTTCCACGTAGAGGATTCTGACCTTGTTGAGGGCTGGTGCAGCCAGCACCCTAGAATTTGCGTTTCTCAGGGTGCTGCGGAACACGCTCTGAGAGCCACGGCACTGACTCACTGTTTCCCGGCCTCTGTGTGCCGTGCTGGGGTAGGGTGGTTCTCTGTCTCCTTCAAGGGTAGAATAAATTCAGCTCTGAAAAGAGCTCACCTGAAATTAAGCCAGAGCTGCTGACAACACTGGCTCCACATCCTGGGTTCCTGTCAAGGTGCCTGTGCCCCTCGAGGACTCTGTGGTCATTTACAGTTAAGAACTTTATTTCTGGGGTGGGGGTTGAGGGTGTTTGTTTGTTTTTACTTTCAAACTCCTTAGGAAAGGAGAAGTAGCATCCTTGACGTGTATCAGGCCGTATCTGTTTCACGTCTCCACAGAAAGGCGTTGCCCAGCACCAGTCTGGGGAGGGCGGGGCGGGTCATGTTTTTTAAGCTTGCTTTGCTGAGGATAAAGCAGTATGTGGGGTTTAATTGTCTGAGGTAATATTTTCCAAAGTGTGGTCTCTGAAACTCTAGTGATACAGATACGCTCCACCAAAAAATGGAGGCTGTGTGTGATCAGTCAGATGTGGGGAGCCTTAAAGAAAAGGGGTGGGGCGGGGACTTCCCTGCTGGTCCAGTGGTTAAGACTCTGTGCCTCTAGTGCAAGGGGCAAGGGTTTGATCCCTGGTCGGGGAACTAAGATTCCACATGTCACTAGGTTGGTTGGTTTGTTTAAAAAAAGATGGGAAACCTTGCATGATCTAATCCTCCTGGAGGTTGACAACATACCTTAGTGTATAAGTGGCAAGAGTCCCCTTCGTAAGATGTCTCCGTTTGTCAGTTTTACTTGACCATGTTTCTTTTGTTTTTGTAACACTCGCTGATACTCTTCACAGTGGCTCTTGGTAATGAGATGGGGGCGCTCGTGTAGTCTGGAGTCCCCGGGTCGGAGATTTAGAATTGAGCGATGTGCCAGATGTCTGTAGTGGGGAGCTTCATTTCGGTCTGCTGTGCTCCACAGTTCTTGACCCCAGCGACACTTGTAGTGGGCATGGTGTTCACTTGGAGAGTTCTTTCTGTGCACTGGCATAGCCAGAGGAGGTGTTACAGACGTGTGCTTAGCAGACTGTGTGCCAGGGTGTGTTAGGTACAGTCAAGGCTTGCTTTTAGGACGTGGTTGAGAAGAGACAGAGCAGACTTGTTCGTTACACGTTTATCAGCGTCAGAAGTTTTTCTTTCCAAACAGCCCTGGAGGCTGTGAAATGGATCTGTAATTTTCCTGGGGCCCTGTGGCGCAGTGGTAGGCAATCTGCCTGCCAATGCAGGAGATGCAGGAGACACAGGTTTGATCCCTGGGTTGGGAAGATCTCCAGGAGGAAGACATGGCAACCCACTCCAGCATTCTTGCTTGGGAAATCGCATGGACAGAGGAGCCTAGCGGGCTACAGTCCATAGGGCCACAGAGTCAGACATGACTGAGCATGCACGTGCTGATTTGAATCCTGAAGTTGATGTGTGAGAGCCAGGTTTTGGCTGGTTGACAAGTGAGCCCTGATGCCCCCAAGAATCCATGTTGTGTTGTGGTGCTGTGGGTCTTATGGCTTGTTGCCTTTACATTTTATGGGAAGAAGTGATACATCCTAGTGGTCTTCCTAGGTCTCAGGATGGTTCTTGTGATCGTCATGGTTTCACCTCAGGGAGCTTTCAGTTGAATTGAGGACTTGCCTGCCTATTGCTAACCTGGGCACCAGCCAAGGGTGCGTCGGGGTAGGGGCTCTGTGTGGAAGGGTCCCCCTGGCCAGGCTGCCTGCCAGCCGTCCCTCTTCCAGTTACTT
Source organism: Bos mutus (assembly GCF_027580195.1). Lineage (NCBI taxonomy): Eukaryota > Metazoa > Chordata > Mammalia > Artiodactyla > Bovidae > Bos > Bos mutus. The sequence continues at coordinate 650,344 of NC_091617.1, read as the reverse complement.
GCCTCATGTTGAGCGATCACCTGCCACCCTCACCTCCTTCCCCCAGATTCGCACCCCTGCTGCACACATGCCAAATAGGCCTGAAAGAAGGAGAGAGTGCTTAGGTGGGAGAGGTAGGGCTTCTCTAGGTGATTTCGGGAGTTTTCCAAAAGGAGGAGGTGGTACCCGGTGTTTATTATTATAGCAAGTCTATTACCAGCGATTATGCCCCCAAACATGTAATCGTTGTATTCCAAATACTAACTTAGTCCTGACTTAGGGAGCAGGTTACATTCCAGGAATTTGTGTTTATTGTTTATAACTGGGGACCTGTTTTCTCACTGGAACAATTGGATGGTTAAGTTCCCTAGGCTGATCCATAGGAACTTACTTTTAATCTCATCATCTCTGAGGGTCCGTAGAGTTGGACGCATCACTTTTGTCCCCCGGTGATGTGAAATTAGGAACTGGGAGGCCGTTGACCAGACACCCTGTCACTGTTGGGGCTGGGTTGGGATGGTTGGGGAGTTTGGGTCTCCTGGGCCAGCTCTCTAGATGGCCGCTTCCAGCCTCAGTCACCAGCCCCCCAGCCCTGTTTCACCAGGCAGTGTCTGGAAACCTCTGAAGGGAGCGTGGTTAGGGAGCTGGGTGAGGAAGGTCCGAGAAGGCCTGGGATTTAGTCCCAGCTAGGCTTTGCCTGGGTCTCGGAGGCGGGGCGGGGTGGGAGGGGGTGGCACAGATTCTCTTTGCTTTGTGCCTTTACACGCTCACCTTTGTACCCGTGTTGACTTTGTGGGAAATGCAAGTTTGGTGTTATGGAAAATTCTTCCCTGTGTTCCTTGGTGTCTACAAGGGTCCAGCGTGACATGCTCAGAAGGGAGCCACGGGAGTACTTGCTCGTTTAGACCCTTGTTCAGAAGGGGCAGGCACCGCACCGAGGCGTAGCATGCGTCCGTCACCCTCCGCCTGCAGCCTCACAGCGTCTTCCTCCCGGGCCACACAGCCTGGCTTAGGGCTCTCTTTCCACTAGATGGGGCTGGACTGAGACTCAGAGTGATTCCTCATGCGGGAGAGGGAACCTTAGAAGAAACCCTGGTCCGTATGGCAGCATCGGGCCTCAGCTCGTGTGTAAAAGAACCCCCCTCTCCCCAATGCCCCGGCTGGCTTTGACTGTTTTCTACCGCGTCTGATTGTCCTGCAGTGCCACTGGGCTGACTCCAGAACATGTGTGTCTATGAATGCTTAAGTAGTGAAGGGGGTTTTCCTGGCCTGTTTTGTCCCTTCTTTCTCTGTTCTCATCTGCTGTAAAAGGTGAGTAGGTGCTTACAGCAGAGATCTTCTGGCCTACATATAAGATGCCCTTCTATTTACGGGTAAGCAGAACGATAAAAATAACTGGCTCTGTGGTGAATCAGTGGAATTTTACTGACTCGCTCCCCAAATGTGTCTGCAGAGTCCTCCAGGAGCACTGGCACCCTCTCTCTCTCAAGATTGATTCTCCCCTGTAGTTTTCCTGTTCGCTAACGTTTCCCTGTTCTTGCGCTTTGCTGCCAGCATCAGGCCCAGGCCACCATCCTGACCCCGTTCTTGCATGTAGGTGCTTCATGACGGGGTCTCAAGGCAGGACTGTTCTGGTCTCGCTCTCTTTTTCGGTGGCAGTGTCTCAAGATGTGTAAGCGTTCTGCAGCAGGTTTAGTGGTTTTTCAAATGTACGAGACCCAGTAGATATCAAAAGAAACGGGGGCTTTTCCACGCAGAGGGTGGTTTGAGGGCCAACAGTCCACTGCCTCAGGGAAGCCTGAATCTGGCAAGGTTTAACCCGTGCAGTCTAGGCAGTGGCGTTCACTTGGGTCTGTTTCTTCTCTTCAGAAAGGCTTGATGACGCTGCATGGCTAGGCTGCAGAGCCCTCTCCTCCCCCCGCCCCCTCGCCCACCCCACTCCCTGTGAGCGGCTGCGCGCTTCACTGGAAATTTCCACTCGTCTGCCGCGGGGGAAGGGGAGGCCGTGAGCGCGTGTGTGGCTGTGTCTGAGAGAGACAGACAAAGAACGTAACTCACACTCAAGCAGGCACTTTTTATGGAAAACTTGTAAATGCAGGGTGAAGACAAAAGTGAAATGAAAACCAAATACACCCTTTCCATACAGGAGCATGGCAGGAAGGCACGTTTCTTCCCTCCGCCCCTTGGGTGGGCCGGGGGCTGGCAGCCAGCTGAGCCTTGTGTCAGGAGGCGACTGAGTGGTCCCCGGGCTCATCACATAGAGAGGAGAAGCCGAAAGGATGCTCGGTGCTGCTGGCTCCCTCGAGAAACCGGGCTGGGCTGGAGCGTCCTGGTGGCGCTGGGCTCAGCCCGTCCTGGGGAAGCCCTTGTTGATGGGGTCTTCTCTGGTCTCTGTGGGGTTTCGTAGTGGAGAGCTTTGTAGTGAGTGTCTTCAGAAATACACAGGAGGGTGAATTATCACCTTCAAGACCACGTGGGCAGTTCTGCCCACGAGACGGCTCCCCCGTTTCTCCAGCTTTGGAACGTGGGACTCTGTGATGAGAAATGCACTCTTGTACTGGACCGTTTTTTGCCTTTTCTCTCCTTGAAAGTGAAAGTGTTAGTCATTCACTCGTATCTGACTCTTTGTGACCCCATAGACTCTAGCCCACCAGGCTCCTCTGTCCATGGGATTCTCCAGGCCAGAATCCTGGAGTGGGTGGCCATTCCCTTCTCCAGGGGATCTTCCCAACCCAGAGATCGAACCCAGGTCTCCTGCATTTCAGACAGATTCTCTGTTGTCTGAGCCACCAGGGAAGCCCCTTTCTCTCCCTGCCTGGTATCAGTCATCTCCTGGCTCTACTTCTGCAGAGCTGGTGCCGCATAAAACCCTAGTGCTTTTCTGTGGAAAGACGAGATGCTGGGATGAAGCTCGTGTCTGTCTTGCGGATAAAGTGATCCTATCATTAGAACCACACGTGGGGAAAACACACCTCGAAGTGCCAGCACCACCGGGTTTTGTGTTGAAGGCAAGGGCAGTACTTATCGTGCCTACCTGGTACACAGAACCATTTCCCTGGTGCCACCGAAAGCATGGTTGAAGATCCTGGGAGTATACACTATGATTAGACTTCAGATTACTACACTGGATTTTTCCAAAGTGATCCATTCATTTTATTGATTTCATCACTGATTGGAGTAAATGGGGAGAAGGGAGAACTAGCTATTTGGAGAACTTGATTTCTTTTTTTCCCCCTTATTGAAATGTCAGCTTTGGGGCCCGTCGAGGCCAGGCAGTTACAGTCATAATTCTGAACTTCCTTGAGCGAGGAGCTTATCGTGAGGATGGAGGTGACGAAAGAGTCACCATGTGATGTGACATTGGGGGTCTGCGTTCTGACCCTGCCTAGCTGGTTTAGGGCAGGCAGCCCACGTGGATAATCTTGTGGGTAAAGGAGGGGCAGAGATTCCTCTGGAGACATGGAGCCCCTCTTTTGGCGCCTTCCTTAGAACAGCCCTGAAGCTGAAGCTCCAATACTTTGGCCACTTGATGCAAACACCCCAACTCATTGGAAAAGACTCTGATGCTGGGAAAGATTAGGGCAGAAGAGGCTGACAGAGGATGAGATGGTTGGATGGCATCGTCAATTCAATGGCCATGAGTTTGAGCAAACTCTGGGAGATGGTGAAGGACAGGGAAGCCTGGCATGCTGCAGTCCATGGGGTCGCAAAGAGATGGATATGACTGAACAACAATGAGAACAGCCTCTCATCTGAATTTCAGAATGGCCTCTCCATGGCGGATTTCAGTGGGAGGGCGTGCTGAGGTCATTTTGTCAGCCACACTCCCATCTCTACAGGTCTGTCCTGGACCTGTGCTTTCACGGGAGAAGGATCCTTGCAGGCATCAGAAGCTGCCCAGGCCTACAACCCTGTGTAGGCTGTTGCTGAGCCTCACGTCCTCACGTATAGAAAGTCCCATGGTCATTCCTCAGGTCCCCTGTGGTTAGAAACCCCAGCAGCCAGGAGTCGGTGTCCATGACCGCCATGTCCCTTCCACAGCCTTCGGCAGGACAGGAAGACATGCACGGGTTGTGGAAGACTGGGTCTCCGCCAGCACAGCGGTCCTGTGACTTCTGTGCCCAGTCGGACTCAGGTCAAGGCCACGAGTGCCTCATCTTTTTAGTCTGCTGAGCTTTGCCCATCATCGATGGTCACTGACAGGTTAAGTTTGCCCGAGACAAGTCAGTGAGAAAAAGAGTATGTCCTGGCAGAACTGGTCAGGGCACCCCTGTGTGGAGAAGCCACGGTGGACTGTTGATTTATGAGCTTGGACCGCTAAGGCAGACAGAGATTGTTCTGGACCCTGGCTTGGTTCCCTTGTGGTGGGGAGCGGCAGTTTGGTTCCCAGGGGGTGGGGTTGGGGGGGGAGATGGAGGAGATCAGAGGTTCAGCTCTGGCCCAGGAGTGTTGACTGCAGCAAGACCTGCCCATCTGTGAGCCACGCCTCCCCTTCCCTGTGGTGGTGGTGTTTCCTTTTGGTGGAAATTTCCATGATGTAATAAGGAGCATGGGAGTGGAAGCTGTCTTTGCCCACATGGGCCCCGGGCGTAGATCAGCAGGGTGATAAGCGTGAAATGAGTGTCACAGCTGTGGTTGTGGGCACAAGCCCATTTGCATCTTGGCCAGTGCTTTTGTCTGGAGTTGATTGCTGGGCGCGTGTGACTGGGAGAGGGAAGACAGAATAGGTAAAAAGAAGGTGAAGGCTGGGGGGGTTTGGAAGTCATAGAGCCTCCCCCCTGCCACACAAAGCCAAGCTTAGGCTCTCCAGGCCTTTTTCCTGGGCTTTTTCTTTATCCTTGAGAACCCTCCAAAAGGCTGGTTGCTGTAGTTTGGACTGAGAGGGAGCCATGGGGGTCTGGAGCTTGCCTCTCACCCTGTGACTCAGTGCAGCTCAGCTCTCTCGAAAGCAGTGGCAGGGGTTGGACTGCATTGTCTCCGTGGTCCCCTCCAGCCCTTCCGTTCTCTGATTCTTTAACCCTCAGGTTCCAGAGCTCTCGGTGGCTGTTAGAATTCTGGCAGTGGCCACTTAGTAAGCTGAGTGACCTTGAACGAATGACTTAATCGGTGTGAAATTCAAAGGAGGGTATGGCATAGGAAACCGTGTTGAGAGAGGCTGGAGCGCTGGTTGTTGCTGGGGAGAGGCTCGTGGGCCCCAGCCAGCACCCGCACGCTTCCGTTGCTCGCACTCCCTGAGTTGCCATGTGGAGTGGAGCATCCACTTCCTCCCTCTTCTTCAGGAGCTGTTCAAAAGAAAGTTCTACCTGAGACGTTTTCCTTTCTGTTTCTGAAATGAGAGGTGTCTGATCCATCTGGCCTCTGGTTTCCATCCTTGGGGATCTTCTTTCCCCTTATCACAAAGTGGCATCCGAAGGCTGGGGTTATTTCTCGGCATTATCTGACGAGTGCCGGTGGACGGGGAGCCCTGCCCAGGAAGCCTGCATGAGAAGTGACTGGTGGCGGCTGGGCTGGTTGCTGGCTGTCGTAAACACACTCTCTCTCAGAAACTGTTGAGACTTGGAGGCGAGCCCACAGAAACGCCTAGTAGAATGGAAAACGGAAGAAAACAATACTTCCGAACCCCAGATATGGTATTTGAATGACTTGACCATAAGGAAGGGTAGGCTTAACTCACTAGTGCAAGAGACCTCTGTGTACTTTTCTGGAGGGAGGGGACTTGGGACACTTGGGAGCTGGTTGTGGTAGCTGCCGGGGTTGCTGTGTACCCAGAGCCTGTCAGTCCCTTGCTCATAAGCATCTCCCTCCATAGATTACCCCATATAGGAGATGGCAGTTCACAGTGCACTTATCAGGCCATCAGGGCTTTAAGTGGAGCAAAGCAAAAAGAGGACACTTCTAGGGGACCCTGAGCAAAAGGGAGCTCAGAGAGCATGCGTATATATTTAAAGTAAAACTCCCTGCTGTAGGATTAAGCACAGTGGGATATTGACAGGCAGAGGGTGAGGTCACAGCTTGTCCATGGCATTCTGATGACTACAGGATAAAAGAACGAATGGATTACAAAGGAAGAGAGATGCTGGAGGCCATGCTGAGTGAGTGAGTTCCAAGCCCTGGCCACCAGGTGGCATAATTATTTGGGGGTTGGAGGAGTGGGTACTGTGCTGGGGGTGGACAAGGAGAAGGTAATTTAAGGTTGATTACACTTACTTTTGGAGAAGGCAATGGCACCCCACTCCAGTACTCTTGCCTGGAAAATCCCAAGGAGCCTGGTGGGCTGCAGTCCATGGGGTCGCTAGAGTCGGACACAACTGAGCGACTTCACTTTCACTTTTCACTTTCCTGCATTGGAGAAGGAAATGGCAACCCACTCCAGTGTTCTTGCCTGGAGAATCCCAGGGACAGGGGAGCCTGGTGGGCTGCCGTCTATAGGGTCGCACAGAGTCGGATACGACTGAAGCGACTTAGCACACTTACTTTGGGCTACCCTGGTGGCTCAGATGGTAAAGGATCCACCTGCAATGCAAGAGATGCAGGTTCGATCCCTGGGTCAGGAAGATCCCCTGGAGAAGGAAATGGCACCCTACTCCAGTATTCTTGCCTGGGGAATCCCATGGACAGAGGAGCCTGGTGGGCTCCAGTCCATGGGGTCGCAGAGAGTTGGATATGACTGAGCGACTAACTTTTCCGCACTTATTTCTTAGGCTCTAATTCAGAGCCTTACCAAGATAAGTAATCAGTAATCAGCCATTGAACAAACGAGCAGTTCTTCAGTTGGGTGATTGCAGTACTATTGCCTGCTATGTGTAGTAGAAATAAACAAGTAGAGCTAAACCTTGGAAAGTGTGGCCAGGTTGGTGTGTAACGTTCAGAGGAAGCCCAAATGGTGGTCTCCTCATTGAGCAAATGTGCAACGCAGTGCTTCAAGAAGTTTGCCCAGGTAGTGGAGGAATTGGTGTCTTTATTAATATTTCATTTCTTGAAAAACCTTTGGTATCTTCATCAGCTGTGATTACTCCCACCACTCTGCGTCAAGTCATTCACCAAATCTTGCTCATTCAACTTCTGCATACTGTTTAAAACTCAGCAGCCTTATAGAGGTAGAAATGGCACACAGCGAACTGCACATAAACATGTAAACCCACGAAACCTCCATAATTAAGATGTAGGTTTTTTTACTCTGCAAAATTATTATGAGATTCATCACTGGTATTTATGAACAGTTTATTCCTTTTTATTGCTGAGTAGTATGCCATTTTATGGATATACCACAGTTTGCTTATCAGTTTACATGTTAATGAATATTTGTGTTATTTCTAGTTTGGGCTTGTTAAAAGTTAAGCTGCTATAAACATCAATATACGAGTTGTTCTTTGGGTGTATCTAGGAATGTAAATCTCGGAATGGAGTGGCTTGATCATAATGGCTGCTGCTGCTACTGCTAAGTCGCTTCAGTCGTGTCCAACTCTTAGTGACCCCATGGACTGCAGCCCACCAGGCTCCTCCATCCATGGGATTTTCCAGCCGAGAGTTCTGGAGTGGGGTTCCATTGCCTTCTCCGGATCATAATGGCAGGTATATGTTTTATTTTTTAAGAGAATGCCAGGCTGTTTTCCGAAGTTGGTCATATCATTTTGCATTCCCACTGGCAGTGTATGAACGTGCCCATTCCTCTGCATGCTCACCAGCACTTGCTGTGGTCATTCTAATAGGTCATTCTTTGTGGTTTGTCCATTGGGCCATTCTCGTAGGTAACTCTTTGTAGTTTTAGTTTGTATTTCTCTGATGAGTAGTGGTGTTAAGCATCTTTTCATACACTTCTTTGCCATTGTATATCTTCAGCGAAATGCCTCTTCAAATTGTTGGTGCATTTTTTTAGAATAGTTTTAGAAATAGTTTTAAATTAAACTTGGAGAGGTTTTAATATTCTAGAAATAAGCCCTCTATCATGCAAGTCCCAGTGTATGGCTTATCTTTCTATTATCTTAAAGAGTCTCTTTCAAAGAGCAGTTTTTAATTTTGACGAGGCCTAAAATATCAGATTTTTCTTTTATGGAAATTGTGCTTTTGGTGTCTTCTCTAAAGAATCTTTGCTTAATCCAGGGTCACAAGGATTTTGTCTCAGGTTCTCTTCTAGTTCTATAATGTTATGTTTTATGTTTAGATCTGTATTCTATTTTGAGTTAATTTTTGTATATGGTACAAGTATGGATCAAAGAGTTCATTTTTTGGCCTGTGGATATCAAATTGTTCCTGTACCTTTTGTTGAAAGGGTCTGTCCTTTATTTTTTGAGTTGCCTTGGCACCTTTGTCACGAGTCAGCATACTTACGTGTATGGATCTATTCCGAACTCTCTTCTGTTGATCTGTTTGTCTTATCTTCATGCAGATACCTTACTGCCTTGATTACCATAGCTTCATAGTAAGTCTTGAAATCAGGTAATGTTAGTCCTTCAACTTTATTCTTTATCAAAGTTGTGTTGGCTGTTCTTGGTCTTTTGGATTTCCTTATGAACTTAAGAATCAGTTGTAAATTTCTAACAAAAAGTCTTAGGATTTTGACTGGGATATTTTTGGCTCTTTAGATCAGTTTGGGAGAATAGACATCTAAATAAAATGAATCTTCTACCTATGAGCAAAGTATACCTCTCCATTTATGTAGATTTTCTTTAACTTCTTTCAGCAGTGTTCTGTAATTTCAGTGTAGAAGTCTTGCATATCTTTTGTCAGATTTATTGCTAAATATTTCATTTATAATTTCAAGGTCTGGTTATTTGTTGCTAGTATATAGAAATACAGTTGATTTTTGTTTATTGATCTTGTATCTTGCTAAACTAGAGTTTTGATATCTTTTTTATAAGCTTCAGATTTTTCTGTACACATAATTATGACATCTGCAAAAAGATGGTTTTCCTTTTTCCATATCGATCTAGATGCCTTTTACTCTTTTGCACTTCAGTAAAATGTTGGATGGAAGCAGTGAGAGTAGACATTCTTGCTTGTTCCCTTTCTTAGGGGGAAGGCACCTAGACTTTGACCAGTTAGTATGATGTCGGATGTGGGGTTTTCCACAGATGCTCTATATAAGGTCATAGAAGATTCCATCTTTCTGTAGTGTGCTGAGGGTTTTATCAGGAATGGATATGGGGTTTTGCCTTTTTGCATCTATTGGAGTGATCACATGGCTTTTTAGCTTGTTAATATGATTGATTTCATTCATGTTCAGATGTTTAAGCCAATCTTGCCTTCTTGAACTAAATCCTACTTGGTCAGGATATATTGTTCTTTTTATTTATTATAGTAGTCAATTTGCTAGAGGTTTATTTAGAATTTTTTCATTTATGTTTATGAGGGACACTGGTCTGTTTTTCTTTTCTTTTTAAAAAAGTGTCTTTGTCTGATCTTGATTCCAGGGTAATGCTGACTTCTTAGGACAAGTTCAAAAGTGTTTTCCTACTTCCCAGATCAGTTTGTGTCAGAATTGATATTTTTTTCTTAAATATTTGGTAGAGCTCACCAGTGAAACTGTTTGTGCCTGTAATCTTTATGGGAAGATTTTAAATTACAAATTTAATTTCTTTGATAGATACAGGGCTGGTCAGGTCATCTGTTCCTTCTTGAGTGAGTTTTGATAGTATTTTTTCAAGAAATTTCAGCTAGGTCATCAAGTTTATTGTAAAATATTTTTTATGATATTCACTTATCATCCTTTCAGTATCTGTAAACTTTGTAGTCATTTCACCTTTCTTATTCCCACATATCAGTGATCTGTATCTTAACTCTTTTTTCTAATCAATCTGATTGGAGTTGTATCACTTCTATCAATCTTCTCAGTGAGCTAGTGTTTGGTTTCACTGATATTCTCTTTTGTGTTTCAGAGGTTTCTGCTCTGATTTTTATTTTCTTTTTTGGTCTTACTTTGTATTTAATTTGCTCTTCTTTTCCCATTTTCTCAAGGTGGAAGCTGAAATCATTAATTTGAGATCTTTATTCTTGTCTTACCTACATGTTTAGTGCTGTAAATTTATTCCTAAGCACTACTTTAGTGGCATTCTCCAAATTTTCATGTGTTGTTTTATTTTCATTCAGTCAAGAGTCCTTTGTAATTTTCCTTTTGATTTCTTCTCTGACCCATAGGTTGTTTAGATGCATGTTTAGTTTCTATGTGTTTGGGGGATTTTTCTCAAGATCTGCATGACTCAAGTCCCTTTAGATTTACTGAGACTCATTTTATGGCCCAGAATATGGTCATCCTTAGTAAATGTTTTATACACCCTGAGAACAAGTATGTGTAATATCTTGCTGTTGTTGGGTGGAGGGTTCAATAAATATCAGATCCAGTTGGTTGAGTGGTGTTCGCTTGTTCTGTATCCTTGCTGATGTTCTGCGTACTAGATCTGTCAGTCACTGAGAGGCATGTTAGAAGTTTTCAGCTCTAGTTGTGGACTTGTCTCTTTTCTTCATTTCTGTTAGTTGTTATTTACTGTATGTTGAAACTGTTACCTCTACGTACACATGGAGGATTGTTGTGTCTTCTTGGGGCACCCATCTTTCTGTATTGTCTGCTTTTTCCCCTGGTAATTTTTTGTTGTTGTTCACTGGTCTCCTTGGTCTGATATTACTGTAGCTACTTGAACTTTCTTTTGATTAGTGTTTTTGCATGATATGTTTTTCTGTCCTTTAACTTTTAATTATTTTTACTTGATTGACTTTCCCACTAAGCTTGTGAATGGTCACACGTGAAGTTAGGAAGTTTCCTTACGAGTTTTGAACGCTGAGTTTGTGTAGAATTACACAAAATGCCATAGTTTGTCTAATAACTTTCTTCCTTGCTGAGTTTGTTCATTTTCAGTTTGGTGTTTCCTGCTTTCTGTGAGAATTCCACCCTTCAGGCTAACACATCACGGTGAGGTATTTACTGTGGATCTGACGTGTGTTAGCCTGTGTTCAGGGTGCTGGGGGTGTAGTGACAAAGCCCTCCTTCCTAGGGCCATTCTGTTTTAGTGCAGTGAGGCCGACTGTAAACAAACACACTGTCGGTGGTGATCAGGTGCGGGTGGGGGTAACAGAACCACAGCGTTCAGAAAGGGAGGGGAGAGCAACCGAGGCCAGGTGGGTGGGGCAGCAGGCCTCTCTGACAAGGTGACTCTTGGACCGAGATGTGGTGAAGGTGAGGGATGGGCCGTGTGGACCTGGGCGAAGAGCATTTCCAGCAGAGGCACAGCGCCTGCAGAGACCTTGGATAGGAATATGCCTGGGAGGAGAGTGTGGCCGGAACCAAGTAAGTGATGTCAGAGGTCATCTTAGCCAGCTGGAACACTGAAGAATTCTGAAATACCACCCTGAAAACTGTCCGTTTAACAGCACTGTGGTCCAAACTAAACAGCACAAGGGAGGCTTAAATTTTTAGAACTGAGGGGTGGGGTGGGCAGGGAATAGAGGCGCTTCTTCCTTTGTATCCGTGTACAGACAACCACTGATAAAGTTATTGATCTTTTAAGACCAGTGAGCTGTAAGAGATCCTTATCTGTGTTAGTCTGGTCTGAGTAGATGAATGTTAAATTCTTTTCTCTCACCACAAGATTCAAGTTATTTTCTTTTTGTTCCTTGTCAGTTCCTGAAGGTACCGAATGGCCTAGATGGGTCCTAAGTGAGTAAATGAAGTCGCTCAGTCGTGTCTGACTCTTTGCGACTCCATGGACTGTAGCCTGGGTCCATGAGACCCAGGGATTGAACCTGGGTCTCCCGCATTGTAGACAGACGCTTTACCATCTGAGCCACCAGGGAAGTCTTAGCGACCCCATGGACTGTAGCCCACCAGGCTCCTCCGTCCATGGGATTCTCCAGGCAAGAGTACTGGAGTGGGTTGTCATTTCCTTCTCCATAGATGAGTCTTAGGCCTCTCTTAATCATTCTCCTTGTTTGTGAATATGGCTCATGGTTTGTGAATATGGCTCATGGTTCTCATAGGTGCATCAAGTCACTTGTAAAATTCTGTGGAAAATTAGAAGACTTGTAGGTGTTTTCACAAAAAGTGTCAACTCATGGTTTGGAAAATTCAGTAGAGTGAATGGGAAAGGGAGGTTGGGCATGCTGCTGCACTTGTGTTTAACTGGTCCGCTGGCAGTTTCTTTTGTGACAAAGATGGGTATTTGTGGGTAGTTGATGTCTTTATGTGGGGAGACATAAAATGAAAACATTGACCAAGATTGTGAAATCGCTGTATTTCCGAATGCAGCCGTTCACACATGTTTATTTTATTGCAGGTACTTCTTGGTGGACTTTTATGCACCAACAACAACTGTTGCAAGCATAATGGAGCACTTGTCTAGAGACATTGATGTGATTAGACCAAATGTTGTAAAACACCCTCTGACCCAGGAAGTGAAAGAATGTGAAGGGATCGTCCCGGTGCCACTTGAAGAAAAGCTGTATTCCACCAAGAAGAGGAAGTGAGAAGGCACCACACTTTAGCCTCCTGTTTAATTCTCTCACTTTTGAGCACCACGGATAGATAGTGTACAGGCTTAATCTTTATATCTGAGGGTGCTGTTGGCGCTGTTGGATTTTCCAGAGGTACTTTTAGCTCTTGGTCCTCTTTGCTGTGAGAACTGGGGGCTGACTTCCTTAGGGCCACTTGGTAATCTTTGGCACCAGCACGTCCTCCTTGCTTTCACTTCATGAGTATAATTTGTCAGTGAGGACTTCCTGCCCAACAGCAACACTAACCCCAGTTTGAAGAGCAAAGCTCATAAAAACTACTTTGGATTGCATGGTCATTATTCACACTGTATACACCCATGCAAAATAAAATTTTAAGACCACTGTATTATATGTGTCACTTTCGATCTGAGTGAAAGTGTGTGATTTTTTTAAAGACCCTTGGCCTCTTGGCCCTCCATGGCACTGTGCACCAGCTGAGGCCTCAGACACAGCTCCAGTCCGCCCAGACTGCTGGTAGTGTTGGGAGGAGCCCAGGTTCAAGCCTGGCAGAAGCCGGGGCGCGGGCAGGTGGGGTGCGTCTGCTCCTTGACCCCTGGGCAGTGCCTGCTCCTCTGCTCATCCTTGTGGCAGGTGCTACTCTTGGGGAAGGGGCGCATGCCAGGTGGCAGTTGGCGGTGGCCCTGCATCCTGTCGTTCCTCTGCCACTAGCACTGCCCGCTCCCCACCCCTCAGCCCCACAGGCCTCTTTGGGGAAGTCATCACCTCTGAATTCTACACCCCGTCGCTTTTCCCCGCCACCCTGATGGCCTGGAGGCTGATTGCAGTTGAGTTGGAGATGCCTGAAGTGCTAGCTGGTGCCAGTGCCTGTGGCCGGCGGCACGCTGAACTCTTAAGTCTGGGCACTTATTAGAAGATGCATCTTTTTTGTTGTTGTTTTTATTTGATACTTATAGACCTTTTTAAAAAAAAAAAAAAACATCCTGAAAATAAAAACACGAGCTTGAAGAGTTTCTTTATGTTGGCAGAGGAGAAGTTGGGTTTTTGAAATGTTATACTTTGAGACTTAGAAGCAACCAGTCTTTGCTTGAAATTGATTGAATTAATTTACTTAGCAAATAAAAATGCAGGATGGCCAATTAAATGTGAATTTCAGCTAAATGACAAGTCAGCTTTCACATTAAGTATGCCCCCAATATTACATGGTAATACACTTATACCAAAAAAAAATGATGCATTGTCTATTTGTGTCTGTTTGACATTCAGATTTACCTGGGTGTCCTGTATATTCTGTGTGGTTAGCTTTAGTAGAACTTACATAAAGGAATAAATAATACCAAGCCAGAGAAAGCAAAGCTGAGAAGCAAATGAAGTCAGCGTCCAGCATTCTGACTTCTCGGCTGACTACATTGGCAGGGAGGCAAATGACAGACGAGAACACAGCAGGCGTGCTCTAATTTGCCTCAAGCCCTTCTTCTCTCAACCTACTAGAAAACCGATCAGGAGACCAACTGAGATTTCATGTCTGGTCAGTCCCAGAGAATCTGTTCTGTGAGCCTGAATTTACAGCCCAGTCTGAGAATTCTCCTTCACCAAGTTGCACGTACGTCCCTGGTGGCTCAGACGGCAAAAAATTCACTTGCAATGCAGGAGACCGGGTTCGATCCCTGGGTCAGGAAGGATCCCCTGGAGAAGAAATGGCAACCCACTCCAGTATTCTTGCCTGGAGAATCCCATGGATGGAGGGGCCTGGCCAACTAGAGTCCCTGGGGTCGCAAAGAGTAGAACATGTGTGAGCAACTTACACCTTGACTTCCTTGGTCTCTGCCCCAGGCCTGGCGAGCCGAGGCCCCAGGTTCCCTGGCAGTGGGATACCTTCCGTGGCGAGTGAGGATGGGTGAAGATGGAAGAGTCTCTGTATCTCCTCCCAGCGGCTGGTGCTTTGGAAGAAGTTGCCCAGCCTTTCCATCTTCCCAGAGCAGGGCCCTGCACAGGGTGTCTGCCCACAACCCAAAGCTTCTGCACCTAGGTTGTTGGGAGAAGCGTCAGTTGCCAAGATAGATCTCCGGTTGTACTGATTCTACAGACAGATCCTGGTAGGAGTGGAGAGGGTGGGGACTGGGCCTCTGCCTCTTCTAACCACGATGATGCTGAAGCACTGACAGATGAGCAAACAGGTTCCTGACTCGCCCAGCTCTGAACTCGCCTGGGGCTGCCTCCCTCCGTGATGCTGCCCTGGATCCTCGAATTCCTCACGTGGCTTTCTCTTAAAAGAGCCAACTTCCACTTCCTCCAGAGGCATAAAAAGCTATAAAAAAAGTCTCTTTGAAGAGCAATAGTTCAGTAAAGAGGGTCATTAAGAACTGGACACTGGAAATAAAAGGGATAAAGTAGAGATTATCTGGGAAAATGGGCTACTTCCTGTTTCATTCGGAATTTCCTGAGAGTGCAGGCGCTCAGCCAAGGCTGGAGGGAGCACAGATTCTCTACCAATGGTCTGGGTCTCGATGCAGATTCACTCAGGTGCTCATGACCGAGGTGCAAGCTTGCTTTTTCCTAGAGCATTTTTGTTACGTGTGTGCTCCATGCTGCACACACACAGTCTGTACCTCATTTAGCCTCTTCAGCTCATTGATAGAGCAGCAGTACCCTTGTTATCTGGATGAGGAAACAAGACTCCCAAGAGGTTTGACCTTGACCCTGCAACTTCCGAGTGACTGCCCAGATCTTGAGCTGGGGACCCTGACACCATGTCGTCTTATCCGTCTGGTAGCGTGGAGGCTGTCTGTCCTCTCTGGTTATAAACAAGGCACTCTGGGGTGAGCGTGTGCCACGTGCCACGCAGGTGGTAAGCAGCCACCCTTGGGGCCTGGGGGTGGTACTGCCACTTCCTTTTCCTGCACTTGCTGGTCCCCAGGAAGATGGATGGATGCTGTTGGGCATTCCAGGTCACCAGGTGTGCGGAATCTCACGGCACAGTTTAGAAAGTGTTCGGAAGGAGGCTGGCTAAGTAGGACAGCCGTGCGTGTGCCAGTTCCCCTCCTCGGAAGCTCCGGAATGAAGCCACTGTCCCTTCCCTGCCGCCGCCCCCCTGCCCCCCCAGGTGCTGATTCATAGCTGGACTCTCAGCGCTGAGGGCGACCCTTGCCCGTTGCGGCAGGGCTCATGTGCAGGTCGTCCCCGGGCTGGGGGGCGTCCTCTTGCTCAGGTGGGTGGTGGGCAGGGGCGATGTTTGGGTGGCCGGCCTCCTTCAGTGGATGGTGACTTGCGGCGTGCTGGGGATGGAGCAGTGAACAAGACGGTCCTGGGGACTGATAGTTCGGAAGGCAGAGAACTGTGGGCGCTGCCACGAAGGGAAAGGGCAGAGGATGTGGGTGGGAGGGGGCGGGGGGCGCTGAGACCCGCGGGATATGGAGCGAGTCACGTGATGTGGTGGTTCTGGCAGAGGGCGCAGCACCTGCAGACACCTGGATCTGTGAGCTGAGGGGGTGTGATGAGGAGTCGGGCCAAATCTGGGAGGCTGACGGGACACCCTCGAGAATAAATGCAAAGGGATAGGAGTCTGCCATCTGAACTGAACTGCAGAAGCCAAAGAAGCCAGGCCTTGGGGTGACTCCACAGTTCTGGAAAGCTGCCTCTGGGGGCCTCTTTCTCACACTTGTCACCCTATTCGTGGTCCACTTTGAACAGGATTGAACTTCTGAAGCTCTGCTCTTTGTTTTTGTTTTCTTTGCACGAGGTGGGCTCAGGAAGGTGGAGAATGAAAGGGAGACTGTAGGCCAGAAAGCTAGTCCCAGGTGTGCCCTGGAAGCTGCTTCGCAGAGACATGAGTCAGGGAAGCACTGGGCAAGCATCTGAGCTTGAGACAGTCAAGTCCTGTACCCTGAAATGTCCGCAAGGAAGAACCACTGAGCCCAAGCGAGCCTTTTGCTGAAAGACCAGGTTTGTGTTGATGAAGGTGAAATGCTGATGATAAGAGGTGTTGGAAGCATGAGCTACTCCAGAAGAGCAGTGATCCATCCATCCTGACACAGCTGAGGGACACAAGACACAGCTTCAGCAAAAGCTCAGTGTGGGCATTATTCCTTTACCCTCCTCAACACCCTAAGGCGCATATTGTACCCATTTTGCAGATGGGGCACCCAAGTGCTAAGATAAGTGACTCCTCCGAGGTGACCCAAAGGCTCAGCAGGTTAAGAATCTGCCTGCAATATAGGAGACACAGGTTCATTACCTGGGTGGGAAAGATCCCCTGGAGAAGAAAATAGCAACCCACTTCAGTGTTCTTGCCTGAAAGATTCCATGGACAGAGGAGCCTGGTGGGCTGCAGTCCATGGGATCAGACAACTGAGCAGCTAAGCGTGTGCGCACACACACCCCGAGATGATTACTGGAAGAGGTGGGACTGGTCATTTGAACGTCCATTTTGGGCACGCCACACCCTTCCAGAGGTGGACACTGCCAGTCTGCAGCCCAGACTGTGCTCTGAATGACCTCTGCCCCGGGCCCTTCCCATCCCGCCACCAGACCAGGGCCCCTGGCTTCATCCCTGTAGGAGGGAGAGTGGAGCTGGGACTCCTGGGACCTGCTTTAATCTCAGGTCTTCAAAGGGAAGTCCTGAGAACATCGGAAGTAAAGTTAGTGTGTACCCTGGAGACCAGGCCTCCTTTTGTCCTGTTTTTTCCAAACTGCTCTGTCATTTCCCACAGAGCTTTTTCCTCTCCGCATTCCCCGAGGGGTGTGTGTATGGGCGATGCACAGGGCAGGCGCTGCCCTGGGCAGGATAAAAGATGAGTGGGCCGTGACCCTAACCTCGAGGCTGTCACGGATTGGGGAAGGTGGAAATTATTCCGCCCTGATATGAGATGCAAACTGAGTGCTATACGAACAAAGAACTGGATTCCTTAGTCCAGGGAGTGGGGGTGGGGTAGTTTTCCAGCAAAGATGGCCTTTGAGCAGGCACGGGACGTCTCGTATGGAGCAGGGGTGGTGGAGATGGGAGGTGCCAAAAATGTGTTTTGGAAGCACCTGGGAGCGGGCAGGTGTGGTGTGATGGCAAGAGAGGCGTGGGGTGCGGGACACCCTGCAGATTCAGGGAGGGTCCGAGTTGCCATCAGCTGGTGGAGAGGCCTTTCATGGCTGCCAAGGGTCTCTTGAACTGAAGGGACGACTTCCAAGAGCCAAGAATGAGTCCTGCGCATATTCTTATGCAATGAGCCTCGCGATGGGCCAGCCCACATGGTGCCCACACGTTGGTTAGAAAGACATGATTCTACCAGTTCCTCACGGAGAAGCACCAAGAGGGCTGAGCAAGGTTTCCGGGTGTCCTCCAGCAGCAGAGTGGACCTGGGAACAGGCTGCCATGGTGCCGGTGGCAGCAGGTGTCCAGGTCTGTTTGCGAGACTGTTTGTCACTGTGGAGAAAACGCAAACGTAGTAGTGGAATGAGCATAGCACTTGGGCTTAGAGACCCGCATGGACTGTGTGATCACGGACTGTTTCTTCTTTCAGCCTCCATTGCATGAGCTGCTTTTGAAGAGTCCTTCCAAGTTTGTCCGGCCCTGGCCCAGATCCCACTGCCCAGTCTGCTGGGGCTTGGGGTGTTCAGTCAGCGACTTAAGAACCTGCTGACTGGTGGGATGCAGAGATGGGGAGAGTTTCTCAGAGGCCTCTTCTTTGCACACTCTTCGTCTTCGGGTAAGGATGCCTGTTGTTCCCGTAGCCTGCCAGGGGGTTCGGTGGGGCTGTCGCTCTAATTCTAGACAGAATAGGCGCTGTACTTGACCACAGGGAAACAGCCAAGGGAGCCTCTGAGGCCAGCATGGCCATTGGCTGCACTTGAATTGCCAGCATTCTTTTTGGCTCTGAGAACAAAGCTTTAAGGCACATGACTTAGACCCAAACACAAATGCGAGGCATCCCATTAGTACGTGGGAGGACAATGGTGTGACCAGGAAGTCCCTGGGTGGTGGTGAGGTCTGGTTTTGGGAGAGTTGCCCCATAACTACCTAAATCAGCCCCTAAACTTATAGTTGTTGTTGGTCAGTCACTAAGTCGTGTCCAACTCTCTGTGACCCCACGGACTGCAGCCCACCAAGCTCCTCTCTCCTTCACTATCTCAGAGTTTACTTAGATTCACATCCACTGAGTCAGTGATGCTATCGAACCATCTCATCCTCTGCCGCCCCTGTCTCTTTTGCCTTCAGCCTTTCCCAGCATCCGAGTCTCTTCCAATGAGTCAGCTCTTCGCATCAGGTGGCCAAAGTATTGGAGCTTCAGCTTCAGCATCAGTCCTTCCAATGAATACAGGGTTGATTTCCTGTTTATAGTACCAGCAGCAATAGCTTGATAACCTTGTATGCTTCCAGCTCCTCTTGACCCAACAGGGAGATTAGCAAAAGTCGAGCTCCTGAAGCCAGACCAAGTGTCCAGAGTCCTCGAGACCTTTGGGGTGCTGCAAGGGAGCAGAGTTGTCATCTGCGTATTGCAATTGAACCCCTTTCTCCAGAACACTTGGGGCTAAGCTTGCCCCTTCTTTGGCAGGAATTATGATTTCACTTCATTTCCCGGAGATTTCACTCTAAGCTGTAGTTGCCTTGTGAGTGGAAAAGACAAGGATGCATTGTCTAGTGGATAATGCCAGAAGTGAGGATTGTATTAATACAAAATGGGTTCTTGAGCTCTCCATGCCAAGTGGGAGACCACTGTGTCCATAAACTCGTATTGATCTGACTTGGATGGAGCACTGTGTGTCCCTGTGGATCCCAAAGTGTACGCACCTCTTTGTGGAAGATGAGATTTCGCTTTTTGGATGGAGGGTAACTGCTACTATTAACTGCTGCCCAAGGTCTGTCTAGTCAAAGCTATGGTTTTTCCAGTAGTCATGTATGGATGTGAGAGTTGGACCATGAAGAAAGCTGCTACTGCTGCTGCTGCTAAGTCGCTTCAGTCATGTCCGACTGTGCAATCCCGTAGACGACAGCCAACCAGGCTCCTCTGTCCCTGGGATTCTCCAGGCAAGAGTACTAGAGTGGGTTGCCATTGCTTTCTCCCTAGAAAGCTGAGTGCTGAAGAATTGATACTTTTTGAACTATTGTGTTGGAGAAGACTCTTGAGAGTCCCTTGGACTGCAAGGAGATCCAACCAGTCAATCCTGAAGGAAATCAATCCTGAATATTCATTTATAGGACCGATGCTGAAGCTGAAGCTCCATTACTTTGGCCACCTGATGCGAAGAACTGACTTCTTGGAAAAGACCCTGTTACTGGGAAAGATTGAAGGCAGGAGGAGAAGGGGACGACAGAAGATGAGATGGTTGGATGGCATCACCGACTCAATGGACATGAGTTTGAGTAAACTCCAGGAGTTGGTGATGGACAGGGAGGCCTGGCGTGCTGCAGGCAATGGGGTCACAAAGAATCGGACACGACTGAGTGACTGGGCTGAACCGAGGCCTCTCTGAGTGGGAGTCTGATGTATGACGCAGGGAACCCAAAGGCGGTGCTCTGTGACAACCTGGAAGAATGGACGGGGAGGGAGGTACGAAGGGGGTTCATTATTCAAAGATTCTGTTTTTATGAATTTAAATTTTGAGTCTCCCAATGTGTCTGTTCCCAGGCAAGGATGACCAGGTGACTTCTTGCTTCAGCTCTTATGCTGTGAATAAGTGTCTTTTCCTCAGTCAATTTAGTGTTGTGATTTTCCTGTGTAAAATGTCCCCTCCACCTACCATTCATGCAGAAATGCTGTCTAGTGTCCCTGAGCACAAAAAGGCTGGGATGTGCCTTATGGAAAAAATGTGTGTGTTAGGTTGGCTTTGTTCAGGCCCAAGTTATAGTGCTGTTGGCTTTGTCCAATGTTTCTGGTTTTAACTTTTACTGGCATACAGTTGACTTAAAATGTTGTGTTAGTTTCAGGTATATAACAAAGTGAGTCAGTTATACGTTTCTGTATATCCACTTTTTTGGGGGGAATTCTTTTCCTATATATGGATCAACAACATGTATTAAGTAAGATGTCATTAAGGGACTTCCTTGTAGCTCAGACAGTAAAGAATCTACCTGCAATTCAGGAGACCAAGGTTTGATCCCTGGGTCAGGAAGGTCCTCTGCAGAAGGGCATGGCAACCCACTCCAGTATTCTTGCCTGGAGAATCCCATGGACAGAGGAGCTTGGCGGGCTACAGTAAGTGGAGTCGCAAAGAGTCTGATACGACTGAATGACGAACACTACTCCTACGAAGATGCCATTAAAATGAAACACACATAAAGCAAGGTTATCTATTGGTGGGTGACACAGCTGTTGTGACCAAAGGCTCACAGGAGCCTAGCCCTGCATTTGCCCTAGGAACAGAGGTTTCCAGTTCTCTAAATTAGCACTAGCAGCTACTTTATATGACAGAAATATCATGGACGATGAGAATGGACTGTATTTGATGCGGGTTTGTGCTTTTTCTGCTGAGCACCTCTTTGGTCGTCCAGTAATTCTCCAACTTTTATCTGCAATGAAGATTTTTATTCCCACCCTTGTTCTTACTCTGTGTGTCTGGCTCATCTTTCACTGTCCTGCCTTCCCTTCTCATCACACTTGCATTCTCCTTCACCAGCTCCCATCCGCTAGAGCGCCACACATCTACGTGTGCCAGGAACCCGCTCTTTGAAAGGAACACTTAGAAAAGAACCTTGGCAGAAGGGTTTGGCGATGTGGCCAGCAAAAGCCTGGACACTGTCCATTTGTGTCTCAGCCTTAGAAGCAGGCAATTTGGTGGGTTTAGTTAAGGCCATGAAAAGGGATAATTAGATCAGCAGTAGAGCAGCCCCTGCCCCCTTCCTTGGGCTCTATGATATCTCAAGGGTTTTCATCACATCCTCTGAATCAAATACGTTTTAATTACCTTAAAACAACTGCAAAAAGGTGCTGAATTTATTAAGTAGGCAGTTACAGCCAGTGTTCTGAAAGCTTGTTCCTCTTCCATTTATTTCTTAAAAAAAAAATATATATATATATATATATTATTTATTTATTTATTTCTGGCTGCACTGGGTCTTTGTGCAGGTTTGCTCTACTTGTGGCAAGTGGGGAGCTTGCCTTATCCCTTATCCCTTATCCCCCCTAATCCCTCCTCTCTAGCTGTGGTGCACAGGCCTCTCATTGTGGTGGCTTCTCTTATTGTGGAGCACGGGCTCTAGATTGTGAGGGCTTCAGCAGTCACGGCTCCCGGGCTCTGGAGCACAGGCTCAGCAGTCGTGGCTCCCGGGCTCTGGAGCGCAGGCTCAGCAGTCGCGGCTCCTGGGCCCTGGAGTGCAGGCTCAGTAGTTATGGGGCACAGGCTTGGTTGCTCAGAGGCATGTGGGATCTTCCCCAGACCAGGGATCAAACCTGTGCCTCCCTCATTGGCAGGTGGATTCTTAACTGCTGGACCACCAGAGAAGTCCCTTCCATTTATTTCTTTCCAAGTGTAAATACAATAATGTGGAACAAGTTACATAGTCTGATTTGCAAAATGGCTAGGGAATCTCTGTTTACTTAATGCTCCCTTATCCCTCCTCATCCCAT
Source organism: Bos mutus (assembly GCF_027580195.1). Lineage (NCBI taxonomy): Eukaryota > Metazoa > Chordata > Mammalia > Artiodactyla > Bovidae > Bos > Bos mutus. The sequence continues at coordinate 628,373 of NC_091617.1, read as the reverse complement.
GATGGTTCTGGGTTGAATCTCCATTGCGGTGAAACATGATGCTCTAATCATGATTGCCCTTACTTTATGGCACCATCCATATGCTGTTTGCTTTCTTAAAACTTGTACATGGACTGATACACTAGAAATAGTCTACTTGAAAAAAATTCAAACATCCCTAAAAGAACAGAAGATACTATAACAGACTTGAGGTCCTTATCACTCAGACTGAACGGATGTATTTTTGCTGTATTTCTTTCAGGTCTTTTATTTTCAAGAAACAAAATATTAGATATAGTTGAAGTCCTTTTTTTTTTTTGTATCTCTTCTCATCTATTCCTTCCTTCCCAAGAAGTAGCCATCATTCTCAAGTCAGTATGTATTATTTATATCCATCTTTTATGTTTTACTATATATATATGTATATGTATATACACAGTTGCTCAGTTGTGTCCAACTCTGTGACCCCATGGACTGTAGCCTGCCAGGACCCTCTGTCAGTGGGATTTTCTGGGCAAGAATAGTGGAATGGGTAGCCATTCACTTCTCCAGGGTATCTTCCTGACCCAGGGATTGAACCCTGGTCTCCTGCATTGCAGGCAAAGTCTTTACCCTCTGAGCCACCAGGGAATCCCATATGTACATATATATTATCATAATTTCATAATACTGCTTTCTGGATTTTGAATGAACCAACTAGATTTTTAATGAACTGACTGGATATTGGAGGCTTCAGCAACATGGTTTTTTTCCTTCAACAGTATCATCTTGTGCCCTGTCATGGAGATCTAGTTCATTGATCTCTTATGTTATATCAGGTGCCTTGTGTGACTGCAGAGAACTGTGGCCACTTGCCTCTTAATTGGCATGTCTAAATTTATAGTGTTTCAAACAAAGCTGTAGTGAAATTGCTGGCAGGCAAGAATACTCTAGTGAATAGCCATTTCCTTCTCCAAGGGATCTTCCTGACCTAGGGATAGAACCCAGGTCTCCTGCACTGGCAGGCAGATTCTTTACTGTCTGATCCACCAGAGAAGCCCCATTATATGCCAGTTCCAAGTATTTTATGAACATTAACTTACTTCATTCTATTTAATCTCTTAACATCCTTACGCCATGTGGAGAAAACACAGGTACAGAGGAGTTAAGCGACTGTCTCAAGACCACATGTCTTGTGTGTGCACGATCGGAGTGCCCAGTCCTGATGGGGGCACAGCACCCCCTCTCCTTGAGGGCTTGGCCGAGCATCACCTTCCCCATGGGCTGTTTCCTGACCACCTTTCTTTGAAATGCAGCTCACACCCCTGCTTTCCCCTCCTCCTTCCCCTGCTGTATGTTTCACCACTGTGCTTACTTTGCCATCTGATATACGCGTTGTTTGGGTTTCCCTGGTAGCTCAGATGGTAAAGAATCTGCCTGCCAATGTAGGAGACCCAGGTTCGATCCTTGGGTCAGGAAGATCCCCAGAAGAAAAGAGCCACCCACTCCAGTTTTCTTGCCTGGAGAATCCCATGGTCAGAGGAGCCTGGCGGGCTACAGTCCATGGGGTTGCAAAGAGTCCTAGCAACTGAGCACACACATACTGTCTCCTCCCAGACGGAATGTAAGCTCTGTTGGGTATGAATTTTATCTGGCTGGTTCATGGAGTGGTGCCTGGAACATTGCGGTTGGATGAACGAAGAGGAATTTTCCAAGAGAACATGGGGATCTAAAGTTAGTGTCCTAGACTTTGAAACCTCCCATCCCGAGAGCCAGCTTCAATGGCCCTGTCGCCCATATGTCTCAGGGGAAGAATGGATTGGTCAAAACTGGATAAGGATGAGTCCAGCAAAATAGATGTAAAATCATGACCTACCAAGAGTGAGTTGGCAGTAGGTAACAAAAGCCACCAATAAATGCATGGCTTGTGGCCGAGCAATTCCACTTGTGAGCATTTACTTTGAATCATGCTTGACACAGAGAGTCACCACATTGTTCTTTGATAAAATCAAAATGTTGAAAATCACCTGAATGTTCTACTGTAGGATATTGCTAAATCGTGTATCAACTTATTCGTCATTTAGTTGCTAACTCGTGTCTGACTTTTTTGCGACCCCATGGACTGTAGCCCACCAGGCTCCTCTGTCCATGGGATTTTTCAGGCAAGAATACTGGAGTGAGTTGCCATTTCCTTCTCCAGTGGATCTTCTTGACCCAAGGATTGAACTCGCGTTGTCCTGGATCAGTTCGGTTCAGTCGTTCAGTTGTGTCCTACTCTTTGCGACCCCATGGACTGCAGCACACCTGGCTTCCCTGTCCATCACCAACTCCTCAAGCTTATTCAAACTCATGTCCATCCAGTCAGTGATGCCATCCAACCATCTCATCCTCCGTCTCCTGCATGGGTTTCCTGTATAGCAGGTGGATTCTTTACCCCCGAGCCACCAGGGAGGCCCTATCAACTTACTATGCCACCATTAAAAACATATAACAGCATGGGAAAATATTAGTGATATCTCAATGAAGGTAAGATGAAGTGGTGTCTTAGATACAGAAGCTTAACATGAAAGTAGAATTGTACCAAAAAAGAGAAACAGCTTTACAAAGATAGTAATAAATATATGGATGGGTCAGTATTAATAATATCAATATATATTGATAGGAATAATAGGAAATCAGTGTCTGGTATAATTTTGAGCACAGAAAGGGCATTAGATTGGCACCAATTTGGAAGAACAGCAACCAGCATGGGGGTCATCCATAAAGAAGGACCAGGTAGGCATTTGGCAAGCTTGTCTAGAACAACAGCAATGATCCGCCGGTGCTCGTGTTGGGACCCTTACATGGCGGCCTAGAAAACCCACTGTGGGGGCCACAGTGCCCCAGAGAAGGTCTCTCATGTAAACCTGGGTGGACTCAGAAGACAGAACAAAGGAGAGTTTGGGGTTTGAATAAATATGTCAGCCCAGGTCTTGAGCGTTTGCTGGTGTTTTCCCCCACTTACTGGGCTGGCTTTTCTTCAGGTTAAATAAATCAGTGTTGGTAGATTCATTTTATTTTGACCCCTAAGCCAATCTGAACTGCTGCTATGACTGATTCCGAGACTAGGAGCTGCTTTTGTTTTAAATTGGGTTGTAGCGATGGTGACTCAACAGCCCTAAATGAGTGAGACAGCCCCGACCAGGGGGAGAGCGTAGGACCCCGGCTGTTACTGGATGAAAAAAGGTGCTTAAGAGCAGTCTAGTCCGGTCTGATCTTGTCTTAAGAGATCAGGGTAAAAGACCTGACTATCCACTGGAAGGACTGATGCTGAAGTTGAAGTTCCAATATTTTGGTCACTGATGCAAAGAGCCGACTCATTGGAAAAGACCCTGTGGCTGGGGAAGATTGACAGCAAAAGGAGAAGGGGGCAGCAGAGGATGAGATGGTGAGATAGTGCACTGACTCAGTGGACATGAATTTGAGCAAACTCCGGGAGATAGTGGAGGACAGGGCAGCCTGGTGTGCTGCAGTCCATGGGGTTGCAAAGAGTCTGACAAGAAGAGTTGACTGATCAACAATAACAACAAAGCCTGAAGTGCTAAGTACCAACCTACCAGCAGCAGGTGCCTCTGAGAAGTGTCATGATGGTATTTCTAATTTTCTTCTTTCTGCTAACTATAATTGCTAAATGAAAAAAAAAAAAAAAAAAAACAGTCGTTATGTGCTGAAGCACACAGTAGAAATATTACCAATAACAACAAAGAGCAAGCAAAACAGCAGGAGAAACAACCCAAGGGGTCATCACAGCAACTTTCCCATGTTTTCTGCAAACATGTGATTTAGAGAAAGCTCGTATGTCACAGGGGATAGTAGACCTGGTTTGTGAAGTCATGGTCCCTGGGAGCTTTATTAGGCTCTTCCAGGTCTTAGAAGAGACCCAAGAGGGCTCAGCAAAGCACAGCTAATAACAGAATTAAGAGGATCATAACAGTTTGGATTATTTAGCATAAAAGAAATTGGGGCTTAAAAAGCTTAAGTAAGTCAGGAGGTTTTAGATGAAGCCACTGATCAATTCTAAATCATTTGCACAGAGGGCAGAAGAAGAAATGGCCTGGAATTGGTTGAGAGTTTGAAGAAGAGATCCTCGCTAGGGAGGCTGTTGAGAGCCTGGCCTGGGCTGACCTGACTGTGGGCTCACTCAGTCCTGGGAGAACTAAATATAGGAAACACCATCCGTCCTAGAAAATCTGGGGGAGACTTTCCAGAAGGTTCCTTGAAGTTCCAATCCTATGATGTCTCCATGAAAGTATAAGCTCACTGAGTCCATTCCTGAACAACCTGCCCTGGGACGTGCAGTGTCTGTGCTCTTGGCCAGGACTGGTCTTGGGGGAGCTGCTGGCCATCTGTGTGATGCCAGTGCTGCCAGCATGCCAGTCCCCTGCTGAGCCACGCTGTTGGAAACTCCACCAAGTGACAACCATTGTTTGGTCATCAAGAGCCCAATGGAGTGTGAGTGATGCACTTAGGATTTTTTTTTTTTAATTTTCTTATGTTCAAGAAGGAATAAATGTGGAGATTTTGAGATAACTAGTTCAGAATTTCTTTTAGAGATGGTCAAGAAAAATTACCCAACCCTCAGAAATAAGGCAAGAGGGCATGCCCTCCCCATGTCAACTAGGGGCATTGTTGGACAGGCTCACCCAGGAATCACTTAATTCTTGAGGGAATTTATCTGTGTCTTCTGTCACCATTTACTAGTTGAGAAACCCAGACACAGTAGTGGGACATATTAACTTGTCCATTTCTGTCCCTTAGAAATGAAAACCACAAAGGTTATGGTTTTCTTCTCATCTAGGGCATTCATCAGTTTGGTAGAGTATCTATCAAATGATCCAGCCATCCTTCTGACATTCTGTTTTGTTTTTAAAGGTCAGGAAAGTCCACCAATGACCTTTGCACCATCTTTTCTATCCTACTGATTGGCTCATTTTCACAAGTTAAATAAATCTTGGGCATGTGTTCCTTTTATGTCTTTGTAGGAATCACAGGCTTCGCTTTTTGAAGATGAATACTTTGAGAGGAAAGAGAAGTCCCGCTAGGAGAACAACTTTAAGAGCATAATGCTGATTCTCTCTGTATAGAGGTTTCTCTGGTCATTATTGGAAGGAGAAGGATTCGTCAGTTCTTGTGTAATTGATGATGAGCCAATACTTGGTGAGCAAAAGATGACTGGATTTTTTCCAGCCTTAACTGAGGCTAGCTGAGAGCGAGGTCTGTAGGATTGAGTGTGGGTGAAGTTGGTGCTGCCAGAATCAAAAGGAGGGAATTCCAAGCGACAGGACGATTAGGATCCTGGAGTGAGAACCCTGGTGGATGCAGAGGCCAAACTGGAGAATAAGATTTCAGAGGCAGAGGGGTTCAGGGGAGGTTAAGGTCCTGATGTAGGAGAAGGTGGCTGCCGCTCACTGGGGTGAGGGGTTAAGGCAGAGGGTGTCCAGGAGCCAAAGAAGCTACCCGTGACGGCTCCTCCCTGACGGTAACAGAGCCCGGCAGTGGCGACAGGAGCACCGGTCCTGGGATGCTGGAGGGGACCAGGATGGAGGAGGGTCAGGCCTCGGCCATGGCCAGAGAATGACTTCCATGGAGGGGGCCAAGGAAAGGCCCCTTAAAACAGAGTGGGGCTGGCATGGGAGCAGGGTCGTGGCAGAGCTCTGTAGGGGAGCCATCGAGGGTCTAGGAGAGAACAGGTGAGCTGAGGAACCAACAACTCAGGCTGTGCCAACAGCTTCCAGGGTGAGGGCAGGAGGGAAGGAGGTCAGCCCTGAGAGGCTTAAGCATCGTACAAATTACGCAGGTGACCCAAGGGGCAGGGTGTCCGAGGAAGGTCCCTGCCTGCCCTGCCCCGAGGCAGAGACACAGGCAAGCCTGGAGCCTGCCTTGTATGGCATTGACATCTCCTTCTAGGCCTCTCTCAGGAAACGGCCAGCGGGCTTCCTTGGTGGCTCAGACAGTGAAGAATCTGCCTGCAATGCAGGAGACATGGGTTCCATCTCTGGGTCAGGAAGATCCCTGGAGAAGGGAATGGCCACCCACTCCAGTATTTGTGCCTGGAGGAGACAGAGGAGTGGCTCCTGGCCACCCTCTGCTCTCCCCCCTCACCCCCGTGAGCAGCAGCCACCTTCCCCCACATTCACATGAGGACCTTAACCTCCCCTGAACCTCTCTGCCTCTGAAATCCTATTCTTCAGCTCGGCCTCTGCAGCCATGGACAGAGGAGTCTGGCGGGCTATAGTCCATGGGGTCGCAAAAGAGTGGATGGGACTGAGTGGTTAACACGCTCATTTTCACTTTCTAGGCCTCTATTTTCTTGGGCTCCAAAATCACTGCAGATGGTGACTGCAGCCATGAAGTTAAAAGACAATTGCTCCTTGGAAGAAAAGCAATAGCCAACCTAGACAGCATATTAAAAAGCAGAGACATTACTTTGCCGACAAAGGTCCGTCTAGTCAAAGCTATGGTTTTTCCAGTGGTCACGTATGGATGTGAGAGTTGGACTATAAAGAAAGCTGAGAGCCAAAGAATTGATGCTTTTGAACTGTGGTGTTGGAGAAGACTCTTGAGAGTCCCTTGGACTGCAAGGACATCCAACCAGTCCATCCTAAAGGAAATCAGTTCTGAATATTCATTGGAAGGACTGATGTTGATGCTGAAACTCCAATACTTTGGCCACCTGATGCGAAAAACTGACTCATTGGAAAAGACCCTGATGCTGGGAAAGATTGACGGCGGGAGGAGAAGGGGATGACAGAGGATGAGATGGTTGGATGGCATCACCGACTCAATGGACATGAGTTTGAGTAAACTCCAGGAGTTGGTGATGGACAGGGAGGCTTGGCGTGCTGCAGGCAATGGGGTCGCAAAGAATCGGACACGACTGAGTGACTGGGCTGAACCGAGGCCTCTCTGAGTGGGAGTCTGATGTATGACGCAGGGAACCCAAAGGCGGTGCTCTGTGACAACCTGGAAGAATGGATGGGGAGGGAGGTGAGAGAGGGATTAGGAGAGAGGACATGCATGTATGGCAAAAATCATCATAATATTGTAGAGTAATTATCCTCCAACTGAAATAAATAAATTTAAAAGTAAACAAAATTAAAAAAAGAAAGCAGCCTCCTCCCTCTCTCAAGGAGACACTGACCCACCCTTTCAGGCCTTAGAAGGTAACACACAGCTCCTGCGGGCTTCGGACCTGCAGGGCTGGGTGTCATGCAGGATGCAGTGACCCCACACTCTCCTCCCCCACCACGGTGGGGCTGCTCACCTGACCCCGGTCCAAGGCTCAGATGTCGTGTCACACGGCGGGACCCAACTGTGGAGTGTTTGGGGTCCGAGCCCCTCATAGTCTTGTCTCGAATAAAACAAAACGCCACACTTCTGCTCATTCGTTGTGTGGGGGCTCTTTCACCCCCAGGGGCATCCCTCTTCACAGCTGCAAATTCCAGTTTTATCTCTGTTGTGTTTTTGAACCTGTTTGCTTTTGATTACTGTTTGGTTTTGAAAGGGAGAGGCACAGGCTCTCTAGCCCCCTGTTTTCTTTCTTGGATGGAATAATACTGCTTCGTGATAGTGAAGTGTCTTTTTCCATTATGGCGTCTGTAATTCTATTACTCTACCACCTTGTGTTTTGAATTGCACAGGGGAAGGAACACATCAAAGAATACTCCATTTGTCTTTTTTTTTTTTTTCCTCCTGTAGTTGATTGCAGAAAAAAAGTGTAGCATCCGATTAGTCATTCTGCACTGCGATGGTTTTTTGCCTGTGACCAATGGAATTACATTTTACACTCAAAAGAATTCTCTGTATGAACCCTTTCAATTCAATGCAAGTGGATATAAGGTTCAAAGTATGGCTGACCCCATGCATCACATACAAAGTCCATTTCTTCCTTGGTTGATGATAGTCTCCAAGGATGCACAGTGTTTAGAGCGTGAAGGGTTGTTTTTTTTATTTTTATTTTTTGGCTAAGAGAAGTCTGGACCTGCTATTCCTTTTGCTTTTCTTTCTAGTGAAACCAGTTGAAGACATTACTTAACTAGGCATTTTGCTACCACCCTTTGGTTATAGCCACCTTGGCTCTCCAGCTTACTTCCCTGGTGTTTGCTTTCTTAGTCCTAGAAAGGGAATAAGAAAAACCTCTCTCCTTGGAACCAAGAAGCTTCAGACTTGCAGAAGATCTGGCTGTATGTCACAGGAAGCCTTGTTACATGTGCTAATCTTAGGTTTGAACCCGCATTTCTTACTGTTTTCTACCGTGTTTTCTGCTGTGTTGGACTAAACAGGTACTTTAATGAGCTGCTTCTGCCTCTGTCTTCATTTCTGGGAGAGAAAATGGAATCACAGAGGAGGGTGCTTGCCTTGCCTGGAATCTGCACAATTTAGGAGGAAGACTTTGATCGAACTTTACTGTTTCTGCTTCAATCTATACAAATAAAAGGGAAGCAGATCCTTATCAACTTGTGATGCTCTCCAGGAAAGAGTTGGGGATGCTGAATATCCCATTTTTCTGTAGTTCAGCTGTGCCTTGGTTAAACTGCCCTACTGACATGGAGAAATTGGAACCCTTATACACTGCTGGTGGGAATTTAAGCTGCTGCAGCTGCTTTGGAAAAGAGTCTGGCAGTTCCTCAAAAATTAGCCATAGTCCATAGAATTCTCCAGGCCACAATACTGGAGTGGGTAGCCTTTCCCTTCTCCAGAGGATCTTCCCAACCCAGGGATTGAACCCAGGTCTCTCGCATTGCCAGCAGATTCTTTACCAGCTGAGCCACAAGGGAAGCCCAAGAATACTGGAGTGGGTAGCCTATTCCTTCTCCAGGGGATCTTCCTGACCCAGGAATTGAACCGGGGTCTCCTGCATTGCAGGTAGATTCTTTACCAACTGAGCTATGAGGGAAGCCCCATACCATATACATACATACATATAATTCAGCAACCCTATTTGTAGGAATCTACCCAAGAGAACTGAAAAACTTATGTCCACACAGAAACTTGTACACAAATGTTCATAGCAGCATTAGTCATAATAACCAAAAAGTAGAAACAACCCAAATGTCCTTCAAGTGATGAATGAATAAATATCATGTGATACATCCATACAATGGAATAAAATTTGGCAGTAAAAAAGAATTTTAACAAGCTATGTAAACCAAAAATAAATCATCGGGGGCAATTTTTACTTCAAATCAAGGAAACTATTTATATCTAAATAATAATAATGATAGCATTCATTTGTTTATTATAGTTATTCTATATATCTCATTTGATTCTCATGATAATCTTCAAAAATAGCTCTTATCATTCCCATTTTCAAATGAGGAAACTGAGGTTTAGAGAATATATTCTGCAGCCCCCAGCTCTTCTGTCCCCAAAGTCCTGCCTCCTGAGAGTTTCCGAAACGTGAGATGCCGAGCACAGAAGTGGCAGGAGTGGTGAGGCATCCATCTCCTGAAGGATGCACTTGACCTCCAGCTAGCAGAGCAGGGTGAGGGGTAATGATGAAAAGAACCTGTTACAGTGTGGTTTCACCTTCTCCAACAACTGTGTCCTTGGGTGAAGAAGCAGAACACATAGACATGTGCAGTTTCTGTAGCTCTGATACATACTGTTGAAGTTGATAAATAGGTAAAAGATTTAGGCACCAAGAAGTAGTCTTGCTCCTGCACCCAGATAATGAGTGTGGGGACAGTTCTGATCTCATGGACAGGAGGAAACTTTGTCATATATTCATTTATTCCAGTTACTCATGGGTCATTCTTTTTCCATCCATGGCTTGGTCTGGGCCTGAGATAAGCTTCCTGGATCCATGGGTAGAGAGTTCTTCTATTAATAGTTTGGTCTCTGGAGACAGATCACTCTTGGTAACTCGTGGCTCCATGCCGGTGGCTCCTTTGGCTCCCCACCTCGCCTGACCCTCCAGCATGGCCCCCCAATCCCAGCCCAGATGTTCAAACCCATGTTTGACTCTGTCAGGCCTTGGACTGCTTTAATATTTTAGCTACTGCTCACTGCTCTATGTCACCACCCTTTTGTTCCGGTCTCTGTTCGGTTTTGAGCTCAGCTATGTAACAAAATACAGTTGTATTTCCATCCATTTGGAGCAGGTCATCCTTTCTTATTATCTCAGTCTTCCACACTGAACAGGATGTTTTTATCTATTTTTACCTTTTTCTTTGTGGCCTAATTGTTATGGACTGAATGTCTGCATCCCCTAAAGTTCATATGTTGAAGCCCTCATCTCCAGTGTGATGCTATTAATTGGCTGGGGAGGGGCGGGGAGGGGGGTTTGGGAGGTGATTAGGTCATGAGGATGGAGCCTTCATGAACGGCGTTAGTGCCTTTATAAGAGACAAAAGCCCTCCCTCTCTATTCCTCCCCCACTATAGCCCCTGGCCTGTTTCTCTCCCTCCTACAACGAGAAATCAGCTCTTACCAAGAGCCTGACCATCTGGCCCTCTGATCTTGGACTTCAGCCTCCAGAGCACTGAGAGATGAATGCTTGTTGTTTAAGCTGCCTAGTCTGTCCTATTCTGTTATAGCAGCCTGAACTAATACGCTCATCAGTCCGTTTTTGTCAAATCATTTATAAGAGTTTGAAAAGAATTTTTCTAAATTTAGTCTGAACTTCTCAGCAGATGACATGCAGCTTATTGGTTACTCAGTGTCTCCACGTCTTCACTTTGACAACTTGATCTGGTAATTTTGAAGAGAGCCATTAAAATATCCTACTAGGACTATGGATTCATCCATTTTTTTTTTAACTTTGGGAAAGTTTTGCCCTATATATTTAGAAATAATGTCATAAAGAATATATAATGGCTTGTAACATTCTGAGTTATACCTATTATCATTATAAAACATTGCTTTTTGTCCTATTTAAAGCTGTTGGTCTTAAATTCCACTTTATCTGATCTTCAGGTTGTCTCCTTCTTTTGTTTAGTCTTGACTGGTATATTTTCCCATCTCTTTCTTTTCAAGTTTTCTTTGTAATTTTGTTTGGCTGTTTCTCATAAAGAGCATATAACAAATAGTGCTTTAAAACTATTTCAGGGCCTCTCTGGTGGCTCAGTGGTGAAGAATCTGCCTGCCAATACAGGAGACACAGGTTCAATCCCTGATCCAGGAAGATCCCACGTGCTGCAGAGCAACTAAAAACCTGAGCACCACAACTATTGATCCTGTGCTCTAGAGCCTGGGAGCTGCAAGTAGAGAAAAGCTCACACAGCAACAATCAGTAAGCCAAAAAATAATGGTAAGTAGGTAAATAAAATTATTTAAAAAAACTATTTCAGAATATTTCATTTAGTGGAGGATTTAGTCACATTTATTAAGATGTCTGATATCTTTGGTCTTATTTTTCATCTTGTCTCTCTCTCTCTCTTTGTTTTTTTAAACCATATGCTAAAGCTTCTTGTGTATTTTTACTTTCCTTATTTTTCCTGGATGAGTCAAGTTTTTTTGTTTCTTTTCTCTTTAGCTCTTCTACCCATTTTGCCCCCATCCTCACTGGTAATCAGAAGCTCACCTGTGTATCTTTTTTGATAATTTGATTTTTCCTAATCCCGAGTCCTCGTAATCTTTTCTTAAAAATGGGACATGGTTAGAAATTTGTTAAGTCCTTGCAAAGTGCCCAAAGTCTCTTTTCTTAGCTTCCTGTATGTGTCATATTAGCTGGCAGAGGGATCCTGGATCAGTCTTATCTCTCAAAAGCTGTAAGCCTGGCTCCACTATGTGGGGCTCCAACTGCTTCCAGGAGGATCCAGTACCATTCAAATTCCCTTCCCTATGTGTTTAGTCACTAAGTTGTTTCTGACTCTTTGGGACCCCATTGGTTGCAGCATGCTGGGCATCCCTGTCCTTCACTGTCCCCCAGAATTTGCTCAAACTCATGTCCATTGAGTTGATAATGCCATCCAACCATCTCATCCCTTCTCCTCCTGTCCTCAATCTTTCCCAGCATCAGGGTCTTTCCCAGTGAGTCAGCTCTTTGCAGCAGGTGGCCAAAGTATTGGAATTTCAGCTTCAGCATCATAACATCCCTTATATTAATAATTTATTTTTGTTCTCTAGTAGTTAGAGTTTGGGGATTTACCAGATTTTGCCCAGGTTTGGTTTCTTTTTTTTTGCTTTTCAAGTGATTTTTATTTATCTTTCTTAGTTGGTACTTAGAGTTTACTTACATTCTGGTCCAAAAGTTGGTCTTTATTTAGTTGTTTTCTTCTCATTGTTTTTCAAGTTAGCTTCGCCATATTATTTTTCTCTCCTTTTTTGGAATTCCCAATATTCAGTTGCTAATATTCTCCCAGTACGTAATATTCTTGAGGATGTACTCCCTAGCTCTTGTATTTTATTCATGATTTTCATTTTATTGAATTTGTGCTCTATGTTCTGGGGTCAGTCAGATTATTGATCATGCAGATCAGCTTGTTTACTGGCACCACCATAAGAAAGTTCAAGGCTGGGGAGGGATAGAAACTGTTAGCACTTTTTACAGTACTTGCTTGGGGATGGTTTACACCTGGAAGGCAAGAGGATCTCAAACCCCTTGACTGGGAGACTTATGTCAGCAAGGGGATAGTTTCAGATTCAGATGGCATTTTTCAGTCTGACCAAGCCCAGGATGGATCCAGTTTCTAGAGGAGGTAGTGGTGTTGACAGTTTTGAAGTTGAGTTTATTCTTTGATTCTCTTAGTTATTTCCTGGAATCATGTCTTTTCTCCCTCTGTGCTCTGTTTATGGGCCCACAGGCTTGGTCATCACCCCACCCTATATTCTGGGTATTGTGATCTTTTGTCCCAGGGCCAGCTTCCTCTTGTTCCTGTAACCTCTATTCATCTCCCACCTGTATTAGTTGCTCAGTCGTGTCCAACTCTTTGCGACCCCATGGACTGTAGCCTACCAGGCTCCTCCGTCCACAGGATTTTCCAGGTAAGAGTACTGGAGTGGGTTGACATTTCCTTCTCCAAAAGGACCACAAACCGGGTGGCTTAAACAATAGAACCTTCTCACAAATGGAGGCTGGAAGTCCAAGATCAAGGTGTTGGCAGGGCTGGTTTTGGGGGGCCTCTCTCCTTGGCTTGCAGATGGTATCTTCTTGCTGTGCCCTCACATGATCTTTCCTCCATGTGTGCATGTTCCTGGTGTCTCTCTGTGTGTCCAAATTTCCTCTTCTTTTAAAGAACCAATCAGATTGGATTAGGGCCCACCCTAATGACCTCATTTAACCTTATTTACCTCTTTGAAGAGTCACATTCTGACGTATTGCATATTGAGGCTGTAACATGAGTTTGGAGCACACAGTTCAGTCCTTCACATATCCCTGGAGCTTAGTGCAGGCTTGGTGTGTAGTAGATGCTCAGTAAAGGTTTGTTGAGTACCTAAATGAAAGTTTCCCAATGTGTTCTTTTTCCCTATATTCATTTTCAAGCAGATTGTAATGCAAGAGACAGCAAATGCTTTCCTAAGATAAATTAAATGAGCTATCTCTTTATTGTCTTTTGTGTTGTTGTTCAGTCTCTAAATCGTGTCTGACTCTTTGTGGCCCCATAACTGCAGCACGCCAGGCTCCCCTGTCCTTCACTATTTCCCAGACTTTGCTCAAACTCATGTGCATTGAGTCACTGATGCCACCCAACCATCTCATCCTCTATTGTCCCCTTCTCCTCCTGCCCTCAATCTTTCCCAGCATCAGGGTCTTTTGCAATGAGTTGGCTCTTCGCATCAGGTGGCCAAAGTATTGGAACTTCAACTTCAGTGTCAATCCTTCTGTTGCAGGAAGGGGGATCCCTTCCAGGGCCCAAAAGTGGGCTCTTGTCTAACACTCAGAAATGAATTGTCCGAGGAGACACATGTGCTGACAAAGCAAGAGATTTTATTGGAAAGGGGAGCCCCGGTGGAGAGCAGTAGGGTAAGGGAACCCAGGGGAACTGCTTTGCTGTGTGGCTCACAGTCTCGGGTTTTATGGTGATGGGATTAATTTCCAGGTTGTCTTTGGCCAGTTGTTCTGATTCAGAGCCCTTCCTGGTGGCATACACATTACTCAGCCAAGATGGATGCCAGCAAGGATTCTGGGAGGTGGTCGGACACGTGGTGTCACCTTTTGACGTTTCCTGAACTCTTCTGGTTGGTGGTGGCTTATTAGTTCCATGTTCCTTACCAGCACCTCCTGTCATAAAATAACTCATGCAGATGGTAACTATGGTGCCTGGTCAGGGTGGGTGGCTTCAGTCAGTGTGTTACCCCTAACAACTTCCCCCGAGAGACTTCATGCTAAAGATACTTCTTGGGAATTGGGGCAGAGGTCTCTTTCTTCTGTAATTTCTTCCTGCTGTGCTTGGGCTTAGGCCTGCCTAGCAGAGCAGAAGTCTCTCTCTGCCTGATCTGAGTTGAAGTATTCTGTGCCTGAAACCAGCATTCACCCTTGTAAGAACAGCAGTTTAGCTTGAAGGTGTTGGCCCCTGTCAGAGATGAAATGGACAGGGCCAAACAGGGGGCCTAAAAGGATGGTCATCCCTGGGCCCCAGAAACAGAAGGAAACATTTGGGCTGAGGGTTGCAGGGTGTGTGACTTTCTTCTGATTGGTTGGTGGTGAGGCATCAGAGCTGTGCTCCAGGAATCTTGTGCTCATTCTGAAGTTACCATCCTCCACCTGGGTGGGAGCCCCAGTTCTGTTCAGTTCAGTTCAGTCGCTCAGTCGTGTCCAACTCTGCGACCCCACGAATCGCAGCACGCCTGGCCTCCCTGTCCATCACCAGCTCCCGGAGTTCACTCAAACTCACATCCATCGAGTCAGTGATGCCATCCAGCCATCTCATCCTGTGTCCTCCCCTTCTCCTCCTGCCCCCAATCCCTCCCAGCATCAGAGTCTTTTCCAATGAGTCAACTCTTCACATGAGATGGCCAAAGTACTGGAGTTTCAGCTTTAGCATCATCCCCTCCAAAGAAATCCCAGGGCTGATCCCCTTCAAAATGGACTGGTTGGATCTCCAGTTCTGTAGAAGAACTCAAAGACATCACTGTGCATATTTCTTTGAGTAGGAACCAGGACCCCGTCTGGAAGCTGTACCACCATTTGATTGTTCCTCCTCTGTTTCTGTATCCCCTCCCTTCCCTGATTAGCAATTGTTTGAATCCACCCTTTGGAACTCAGGGAAGGTCAAGGAGGCTGAATGAAGCCTATATCGTATAGACAAGAAATGGAGAACACAGAACAGATCTCTACTCCAGAGACCCACAGAGTCCTGCACGTTTTTAATTCAGGGAACTGGGCAGCTATGACTGTGATAACTTCCTGCCAAAACGGGGCATAGGACTGGCTCAGCTTGGAGAATAGAGTCTGAATTGGAAGTATTTCTGAGTGCCAAGTCCTAGATCTAAATCTTGTATGATTAAAATTTCAATCTCTTGGTCTGCCATTTTGGTGTAACAGACCCAATTAGAAGTAGTTGGATGAGTGACAACTGGAATTTTAATGGAAAAAATAAATCTCATTTCTTTTCAGGGGAATAGTCCTGAAACTCAGTCTGGACCTGGCACTTCGGGGAGACTTGTTGCCACGTAGCCAGTTGCCTAGTTTTATAAAAAGCAAGGTTGCAGTTACTAGCTGCCAGCAGACATTGTTTTGAGAATGTCTGGTGGCATCCAAGCCTGACACAACTCAGAAAACTCAAGTGTTTAGCAATACAAGGTCTAGTCTGAAATTACACCCATAGTATCACCTAGTTATTTCCTTGGATGTCTAAACCATAGTTACTCTTTTGACTTTTAATTGTAAAATTCTCTTTAATAGCCAAAGCAGATGTCATCATTAACAATGTCAGTATTTTTCTAGGTATGAGAAGATGCAAGAATTGGGACTCATAAAATCGTCTCCTGAAAAGATCTAACTATCTGAAGGCCTGTTCTGCCAGTTTTTCCCAGAGTACAGAGTGCCTCATCCCTGATTTAAATCCTGAACTCCTTTCAGGGGTGTTGAAGGTCAGCAGCTGCAGCGGCCATGATTTAATCTTTGTAGACGTAGATGGCAAGTGTCACTTTTCAGTTGACAGGGCCCCTTCTTGGTCATACACTTGACCATGATTTTGAGGCAGTGGGTGCGGGGTGGGGGGGGGCTCATTTCATGACCATTTCATCCCACAGTGCTGAGAATGTTCATTCTCAGGTCAGGCAAAGATTTTTGTTGACAGGCCACTCAATGTACTATTACTGGACTAGGCCATAAAATAGTACCCAGTACCCAGAATTCTTTGGACCACCTGTCTTACTAGCTTCTTGGTCCAGGAAAACATTTCCTCTTGTTGTTTCTTCCCATATCTGGAGTTACACTGCTACCATCATTGATCTCATATGGAACTATATATTATTTTATCAGAGGCCTCAGTCACACATTTGGCAGTGTAAGAAACAGCAATTTTGTAAAACAGGCAAAATACAAATAATATAGCCAACAGTATTAGTAAAGTCGTAAGTAAGTCTTAAGCTAAGAACTTTCATTAGACGTAGCCCAATATATCCCAGGTCATCTGACTTAGTCTATTCTGTACAAATCTTTATCTTCCAGGGAAATTACGTATTGGCACTGTCTATAAGGCACATAGCCCAGTTTCCTAGTGTTATTAGACTGATTATCCTTAGTATGATTTAATTGTTTCCAACATAGAGGAGACTTTAAATTACCATAGCCTGGTGTATATATAAATCCATCCCATAACTGTGGGAGATTTTTTCCTTTGCTGAAACTTTGCTTGTTGCTCTGATTGAGTTTGAGTACTAGAAGAAAACTCAAATTTACGACCAGGGCCAGAACAGGCATTAACAATTGTCCAGGTGAGGGGATCCCATCTAGTAATATCAATAGTGACCTGAATATGATGATATATATATATATTTTTTTTTTAAGTAAATTTTCTCAGGGCCAACCAGTTAGAGCCTTGTAGTAGAGAAATTTACCAAGGTAACCCTGAACTGAACAGGCCACAGACCCAACAACTGGATTGATTTCTAAAACTAGCATAGGATCAGGCCTGTGACAGAAAAGCATTTGATTTATATGCAAAGGTCTAAGAAGTCAAGAAAACATTATAACTGATCATACAAATCAGGTCCAGCATCTTGGGTAAGCTGTCTACCTCTGATGTCAGGTTCTTCTCATCCTGGTATAGTGCAGTTTCTCCTCTGTTTGAGCACCATTTTAAGGTGAGATCAGGTCAGCTGTCCTGTCTATAGACCAGTCCAGTGTAGGGGCCTTTGGAAGTTGGAATTAATCTACGAGTCAGTTTCCCTTCAGTTTCACTGTGCATGTGCCAGCTAAGAGTACTTGATAAAAAGGTCCTTCTGTCCAGGTTGGAGATAGTTCCTTAAATTGTGTCTTTTTCCAGTCCTGGTTGCAGGTCATGAGGCATCTGATCTTTATCCAAAGATAGATTACTGAGATAAGCTTCAGAAACAAACTTAGGGTGTTCTTTAAGAATTCGATTAAATTTTACATTAATATCGCGTAACAGCAAAGAACTATCCAGGAAATGAGTCTTACTAGATATAGACCTCCATTAACAAACTGGGATTTAACATTCATTGAAACATCTTTTTCTTCCTAAAATCACTGTCATTTTTACCAAATATAACCAAATTAAGACTTGTTTGTGATATAGGTCTGGTCTCAATAAACTTGGCCTGATGATTTCAGTTCAGGTCAGTTCAGTCACTCAGTCATGTCCAACTCTTTGCAACCCCATGAACCACAGCACACCAGGTCTCCCTGTCCATCACCAACTCCCAGGGTCCACCCAAACCCATGTCCGTTGAGTCGGTGATGCTATCCATCCATCTCATCCTCTGTCATCCCCTTCTCCTGCCCTCAATCTTTTCCAGCATCAGGGTCTTTTCCAATGAGTCAGCTCTTTGCATCAGGTGGCCAAAGTATTGGAGTTTCAGCTTCAGCATCAGGTCTTCCAGTGAACACCCAGGACTGATCTCCTTTAGGATGGACTGGTTGGATTTCCTTGCAGTCCAAGGGACTCTCAAGAGTCTTCTCCAACACCACAGTTCAAAAGCATCAATTCTTCGGCGCTCAGCTTTCTTTATAGTCCAACTCTCACATCCATGCATGACCACTGGAAAAACCATAGCCTTGACTAGATGGACCTTTGTTGACAAAGTAATGTCTCTGTTTTTTAATATGCTGTCTAGGTTGGTCATAATTTTCCTTCCAGGGAGTAAGCGTCTTTTAATTTCATGGCTGCAGTCTCCATGTGCAGTGATTTTGGAGCCCAAAAAATAAAGTCAGCCACTGTTTCCACTGTTTCCCCATCTATTTCCCATGAAGTGATGGGACTGGATGCCATGATCTTAGTTTTCTGAATGTTGAGCTTTAAGCCAATTTTTTCACTCTCCTCTTTTATATAACCATAATTGATCATAGACCTTTTTGCTTTGCTGAAACTTTTATAGAGTCGCAGACTGAACTTTTAAAATAAAACCTTCCAGGGCTAGGAAAGTCCTGCCAAAGGCTTATCACAGATTTTGCCTAACAGAGTAAATTCCTCCCTTTTCAAGTTCTCAAAAATTCCTTGAGATTTCTGTACCTGTTAGTGAAATAAACTTACTAACTCATCCGACAAAGTTACTGGAAACCTAAGAGTTTCCAGTCTCTGGAGGAATCAGATAGAAAATATAATTGTTTTAATTTGTTTATAATGTATGTTTACCAAATTACTCTCATAATTAGTTTGATGGGAAGGTTTTCCCTACTCCTGGAAAACACAGATTCAAACCTGTAATTTTTTTCAGGTAGAAACTATTACAGTTATAAGCATATTCACTTGTTCATTCAGTCCTTTTGTTACCTTTTGTGAAGTCATCAGGTTTCTCATTAGAATACCAGGACATATCAGAATGTTAGGAATTCCATATAATTTTTAAGATATCTATGTTAGTAATATTTACCATACATTATAACCTGAGAGGACTTTTCACTCATTTGATAATATTTCCCATGTAATTTAACCAACCAAATAAGCACAATTAGCTTAATATCTCTCTTTGGGATGTTTCAGGGGCCCTCTGAAGTATCCCAAAGTTAGCTAGAGGTCAAAAGAACTTCAACAGAATTCGATTTAGGAAGTTTCGTCAAAAAAATCAATCAAAAGGGTTTGGACCATTTAGTCAATTTAGTTAGATTTAGTCAATGCTGATGGGTATATCATTTAACTTGCTGTTATGTCACAATGGGTGTATATACTGAGGCTCAGTGTCTAGTGAAAATGACTCTACCATCTTTGACCTAGTTAGCTCTAACCAGTTTTCCTATGGTTGTGTCATTCCTAAGAAAACCATTTAACCAACTAATTGTAATCCAATTTTAGAAAATCCTTATCATGCATAACTCTTTTCAGTATTTTTTCCATACCTTCTTCTACTGAAAACACATCTTAGTTTCCCTAAAGTATTTTCTACAATGAGGTACATTTCTTGTTGACAGATTTGTAACAGAATACAGTCTTATTTGACCTCTAGTAAACCTAGGTACAACAGATGTATTATACTTATTGATGGTTCTAAAGACATGTCTATGTTACCAGGTTTAATTTAATACTGAATATTTCCCAGTTCACATGAACCTGGAATTCATTGTTTAATTTATAATTATTTGATTTGTAAGCACTTACTTTTCTTTAAGCCAATTAAATAGAGCTCATTTACAAATTAATCTCAAAGATATCATCCAGAGACAAAGACACACTGAGACATATACGTATACAGACGATACAATGTAAGATCTAGCTTCATTTTCTAAGCTTAGTCATCAATTTGATATTACAATGTAAAATTCATTGGTTTATAAATAACAGTTGGAATCAATAAAATTTTTTAAGCCTGCTTTCCATTTTTCCTCAGTCTCAGGAGTTAGAGATGGTCTAGATAAGTGTTCCTGAGGGCCCTGGTCTCAAGGCACAGGGAAAGAAAATCAAGTTCTAACAAAATGGCAGCAGGTCTAAACCAAATGGTGGCCACGCAAAGCAAAATGGCCATCACAAATCACAACACAGAACACAGAGTATAACACATACACATAGACCTGGCAGTCCTAATCATACCCTCTCTTAATACAAGATTACAGTCTCTCAGAAAACCTAAGAGACACAGAACTTCAGATCCAAGTACGAACAGAGTAAGTGAAAATATCTCAGGTCTTCAAGGATTTCAAAGGGAGGAAAGGAAGCCAGGTTGAAAGAAGAAGGGGGGGGAGATGGGAGAGGGGGGCAAAAGGCGTGTTACAGGCATCTCCTGCCAGCTGCAGAACCCAGGCATTATGGAACTTTAGGCCTCCAGAGAAGGGAGGACTGGAACTCGGTCCTAACAGAAACCAGAACAGAACCAGAATTCGAGTTCTCTGCCAAGAGGAGGTGATTAGTCTCCAATCCTCAGCTCAGGCTGAGGCCCTTTGACCAGATTCCTGCGTCCAGGACTGGGGGACTAAAAAAAGGGGAAAGATAGGAAGGGTTAAGGAGAAGAAAGAGAGAGAGGAGGGGAGAGAGGTCAATAAAATCTCTTGTTCCTTACCCAGTCAGGGCATTCTGGCCAGTTGTCTGGATCAGGAGGGGACCAGGGACAAAAGGGTCCCAGCTGCAGTCGCTGCGTCTGGTCCATCAGCAGGCAAGCTGGTCCCTGAGTACCTCGAGTGGTCAGGATGTCAGTCATAGTGAAGAAGAGTCCCCGTCAGAGTCACCATTTGTTGCAGGAAGGGGGATCCCTTCTAGGGCCCAAAAGTGGGCTCTCATCTAACATTCAGAAATGAATGTCTAAGGAGACACTGACAAAGCAAGAGATTTTATTGGAAAGGGGCGCCTGGGCAGACAGCAGCAGGGTAAGGGAACCCAGGTGAACTGCTCTGCCACGTGGCTCGCAGTCTCGGGTTTTATAGTGATGGGATTAGTTTCCGGGTTGTCTTTGGCCAAGCATTCTGATTCAGAGTCCTTCCTGGTGGCCCACGCATTGCTCAGCCAAAATGGACGCCAGCAAGGATTGTGGGAGGTGATTGGACATATGGTGTCACCTTTTTACTTTTCCTGAACTCTTCTGGTTGGTGGTGGCTTATTAGTTCCATGCCCCTTACCAGGACCTCCTGTCATAAAACAACTCATGCAAATGGTAACTATGGTGCCTGGTCAGGGTGGGTGGTTTCAGTCAGTGGGTTTCCTCTAACATGTCCAATGAATACTCAGGGTTGATTTCCTTTAGGATTGACTGGCTTGATCTCCTTGCTGTCCAAGGGACATTCAAGGGTCTTCTCCAACATCACAGTTTGAGGGCAGGATCAGGAGGGGATCAATTCTTCTGCCCTCAGCCTTCTTTATAATCCGGCTCTCACATCCATACATGACTGCTGGAAAAACCATAGCTTTGAGTAGACGGACCTTTGTCGGCAAAGTGATGTCTCTGCTTTTTAATATGCTGTCTAGGTTTGACATAGCTTGTGTTAAAAAACAAACTCTCTAGTATGAATACAGGTCTTTCTCTGCCCTCCTCCCAAATATATCCTGCTGCTGCATGGTAGTGAAGTGAACTCTAAGCCTGAGGTCAGATTCAGCCCAGTCTCTGTGGCAAACTCACTGAATATCTTATCACAGGCCTGTGTTATGTTTTTCTTGGGGATTTGAATCCGTGTTATTGCATACTGGATTTACCTACCTTGGGAATTTAGTTCCTTTTTTATTTCTTAGCACACTTCCTCTGTTTCATCATATTTATTTCCTTTCTCTATCCTCAGCTCCGACAAATATGAATTTTTCAAAAAGCACAGAGAAATGTATTATACTGATTGTATCTGTAATTTGTGGTTGTCCTTCTAGTTTATAGTAATGAAAAGATGGAATTTTCTCCTTTGGCTCCTTTTGTTCTTTTGCATTCTCAATTTTTCTATTTTGCTTTCCCTCACCAAATTTTGGATCTCTGAAACAGCAATTTAAAATAGCTATCCAAAGGTATACATACCCACCCCAGAGTTTGTTGCCAAGCATACAAAGTGAATGGATTCCTTATTGAAATGCGAAATGCCTACACAGCAGAGTCTATGTATAGAGCTGCGATGGAGACTTAGAACTGGCCTCTCTCATGGATATCATCAGGATGACAGCTTCCAATGGACTTAGAGTTTCATTGAATTTAATAGTCTACCAATGCTGTTTAATGAAACAATGTGATTTTCTTCTGCCATGGTCTCAAAAGCCAAGGGAAGTTCAGGTCCTGGCCATTCAAAACTACTCACCATGACCGACACTTTCCATGCTCTGGTTCTTTTTTGAATGCACAGTGCTGATTTGCAAGTCATTGTTGATATGTCTATCCCTTTTGACTAAAAGTCCTTACTAAGCCAGGCACCTCTTTGGAAGCTGAAGAGGCCTATGGATCTTAAGTTGTAAGTAAGTGCATGAGATAAAACATGCTGGGCTCCAACTGGGGGGGGCAATGAGGAGTGAAGCACATTTCACTCTGTCTGAAAAGCAAATGGTAGTTTAGAGACTGTAAGAAGACAGAATCTGAAATATCCCCAAACTCTTGATGAGTTACCATTTTTTCCCCCTCCAGAACACCCCCAGCCTAGATTCAGTACAGCTCTAAACCCAGAGATGGGCACTGGTGCCGACAGGGCTTCCCCAGTGACTCAGTGGTAAAGACCCTGACTGCTATGCAGGAGATGCAGGAGACACGGGTTTGATCCCTAGGTCAGGAAGCTACCCACTCCAGTATTCTTGCCTGGGAAATGCCAGGGACAGAGGAGCCTGGTGGGCTACAGTCATAGGGTCGCCAAGAGTCAGACACGACCGAAGTGACTGAGTGTGCACACACACCTATAGAATCCCATTCAGGTCCTGCCTTAGGGAGCAGGAAGCATGTCTCCTAGTACTGAGAAGTGGTGGAGAAATTCCCTGTTTTGTTTTTCTTTTCTCCATTCTCTTGTGCCCCAGACCCCCAGCCATCCTGTCATGTCAGGGGCATGAAAGCTCAAAGGATCCTTAAACTGAGGGAGGAGGATCTTCCCTTTGATTAGAAGAGCTGTGGGCCCAAGAGTGTGGAGCACACTCCCAATGCATTTTGTCCTTTCCGTCCTCCTATTGCTGTCCCTGGACACACATGCAGCTGTGGGAAATGCATAGAAGAGCAGGCTAAGTAGAGCACCAGCTTTTTGGCTAAGGGGCCAAAAAGTTGAAGCCCCTGGGAACTGGAAAGTACCAGAGAGAAGGAAGCGCTAGGGAAAGCAACCGTGAAGTTGTTTATGAACTTCTGGACTCACCCCTGAGATGCACAAGAATAGATCTGACCTCAAATAGCACACCATAAATTCTGAGAACTACAAAATAGACCATCGCCCAGGTTTCAGACTGGTTATTGGGTAGTGTACATAGGCTCATATCTGAAATCTTGGAAAACAGGACTTATTTTAGAACCATAACCCATGGAAGACTGGGTGGAACTCAATCTGGTAGACTCTGATTTAGAAAAAAATAGACAAAATCTAAAGTCTTATAATCATCCAAATGTTCATGAAACAATTAAAAATTACTCAACACATATGGAGAATTGGGAAAATCTCAATTTGTATGGGAAAAGACAGCTAACAGAAGCCAATACTTAGATGACACAGAATTTAAAGCAACTATTATAAAAGTACCCCAACACATAAGAGGAAATATTCTTAAAATGAATGAGGAGATTAAAAGTCTCAGAAAAGAAATAAAAGATATAAAGAAGAATGGAAAAAAGACTACAACCAATGTAAAAATGTCACAGGATAGGACTCAATAGCAGAATGGAGATGACAGAGGAAAGAGTCAGTGAACTTAAGTATGAATCAATAGAAATTATAAAATCTGAAAAATACGGAGAAAAAGATTAAAGGTAAAAAAAGAACAGAATATCATCAGCTGGTGGGAAAATACCAAATAGTCTGACAATCTTACCATAGAAGTCTTAGAAAGGATACGGTGCATAGAAAATGTATGAAGAAACAATGGCTGAAAACCTGCCAAATTTGTAAAAAGGCATAATCCTACGGACACAACAAGTCCAAGAAGCCCCAAACAAGAGAAACCCAAAGAATCCATGCCCAGACACATCATTATTAAACTGATGAAAAGTAAAGAAGAAAAAGCAACATTTAAAGCAACCAGAGAAAAACAACACTTATAGGAGAACATGATTCAAAAAGTCACAGATCTCTCCAGAAGGAAATGAAACATTTTTAAAAAACTGTCAACACACAATTCTATGTCCAGTAAAAAAAATCCTTCAGAAATGAAGATGAAATAAGAACACTCTTAGGTGAAAAACACACAAGAGACTTCACTGTCACCAGTTCTGTTGTTTCGGGATGAGAAATGACACCAGAAGGAAAGCTGAAACATCAAAAATGAAGGAAAAGCAGCAGAAAAGGTACATACCTAGGGAAATGTGATAGACTCTTCCTCTCCTCTTGAGTTCTTTAACTTTGTTTGATGGTGAAAAACAAAAGTTATAACATTGTCTAGTATGATTTCAAGGGAGAAGGCAATGGCACCCCACTCCAGTACTCTTGCCTGGAAAATCCCATGGATGGAGGAGCCTGGTGCGCTGCAGTCCATGGGGTTGCACAGAGTCGGACATGACTGACATGACTTAGCAGCAGTAGCAGTATGATTTCAATGTATATTGATATAACAAATACAACAATGGCAACATAAAGAAGGGAGGGTAACGGTACCTATATAATGATAATGTATCACTTAGAGTGGTAAATATTGATTTTACATAGACTATGAAAAGTTGAGTGTGTATATTTTAATCCCTACAATAGCAGCTTAAAAGTTATACAAAATAGTAAAAATGTAATAGATAAAATTGAAAATAAACAAAGTTTAAAGAACCTAAAATAAAAGAAGAAAAGGGAAAATACAGAAACTAAAAATAAAGAGACAAAGAGAAAACAAATAATAAAATGGTATACCTAAATGCTAAATACCAATAATTACATAAAATGTAAATGGACTGAGCATAATGAAAAGACAGGTTATCAGAACAGATTTCAAAAATTAATTATATACTGTTACAAGAAACTCATTTCAAATATAATGACCTCAGTAGCCTAAAAGTAAAAGATGGAAATATATATATATATATATGTATGTATGTATCTCACTATTCAGAAAAAAAGGACTTCCCAGGTAGCACTAGTGGTAAAGAACCTGCCTGCCAATGCAGGAGACATAAGAGATTCGGGTTTGATCCTTGGGTTGGGAAGATCCCCTGGAGGAGGGCATGGGAATCCACTCTAGTATTCTTGTATGGAAAATCCCCATAGGTAGAGGAGCCTGGTGGGCCACAGTCCATGGGATCGCAAAGAATCAGACATGATGAAGCGATTTAGCACACACGCACATTCAGAAGAAAACTGGAGTGGCTAGAGTAATATGGGACAAAGAGGATTTCACAGCAAAGACAACTACCAGAGATAAAAAGAGACAATATATAGTGATAAGAGGGTCAATTCACAGGAAGACACACAATCCTAAATGGATATGTACCAAATAAACGAGTTTGGAAATGTATGAAGCAAAAACTAACTGATCTGAAAAAAGAAACAGACAAATGTACAGTAATAGCTGGAGACGTCAACATTCCTCTTGCAGTGATCAGTGGAACTGGCAGACAGAAGACAAGCAAGGGTATAGTTTACAAAACTGAATCAGACTGTAAGCAACTGGTTCTAATTGACATTTATAGAACACTGTAGCCTGCCAGGCTCCTCTTTCCATGGGATTCTGCAGGCCAGAATACTGAAGTGGGTAGCTTTTCCCTTCTCCAGGGGATCTTCCCAACCCAGGGATCGAACTCAGGTCTCCCGCATTGCAGGCAGATTCATTATAGTCTGAGTCACCAGGGAAGCCCATTTATACAACAGTCCACTCCAAAATAACAGAATATACATTCTTCTCAAGTGCTCATGGAACCTTTGCCAAAATAAACCAGATCCTGTGTTGTAAGATAATTTTCAAAATGGGGAGCACATGTGTACCTGTGATGGATTCATTTTGATATTTGGCAAAACTAATACAATTATGTAAAGTTTAAAAATAAAATAAAATTAAAAAAAAAAGATAATTTTCAAAAAAAATTTAAAGAGCTGAAATCATGCAAAGTATGTTCTCTGCCTATAATTAGTGAATGAACTATGAAATGACTTAAACACAAACCCATGTGTTGAGAGACTCTAAAGACTTTAAGAAAAATGGGCACATTTTGTTTAATCCAACATGTGCTCACTGTTGATAATTATGAACTGGACTCTAATGACTG
Organism: Bos mutus; assembly: GCF_027580195.1. Taxonomy (NCBI): domain Eukaryota; kingdom Metazoa; phylum Chordata; class Mammalia; order Artiodactyla; family Bovidae; genus Bos; species Bos mutus. The sequence continues at coordinate 602,048 of NC_091617.1, read as the reverse complement.
TCTTGACTGTCTTGTGTTGTAGTACCTGCCTTATTTTTGAGCATCTCCTGTTTCCATCCTGTAGCATGTTTGTTGCTCAGTTGTGTCCACCTCTTTGCGACCCCATAGACTGTAGCCTGCAAGGGCCCTCTGTCCATGGAATTCTCCTCTGTCCATGGGTTGCCATTTCCTACTCCACAGATCTTCCCAACCCAGCAATCTAACCCCCGTCTCCTGCATTGCAGGAAGATTCTTCACCAGCTGAGCCACCAAGGAAGCCCATCCTGTAAAGGGAACAGTATATTTAATTGTGATCCTATAGAGGGAAAAATTGAAAGCAAAAGGAGAAGAGGGTGGCAGCGGATGAGATGGCTGGATGGCATCACTGATTCAATGGACATGAACTTGAACAAACTCAGGGAGATGGTGAGGAACGGGTAGGCCCAGCATGCTGCAGTCCTTGGGGTCACAAAGAGTCAGACACAACAACTGAGCAACAACAATAACAGAGGGAACACAATTAAATATGCCAATCCTTCCTCCAGAATTATGCACAGAATTATTATTATCAAAGATGGTAGATTACTATCCAAAAAAAAGTGCACGTGGGAATTAGTGTTTGAGATTTCCTGTGCCCTGTAGGACAGGACTTGGTAGGTGCAGTGCTGAGACAATGATAAGATTTTGCAAGTGGGATTATTCAGGCTAACACGGAGTCTGGGGTGAGGGTCGAGCTGAGGATGCTCACATGGTACTTCACATGAGGGGCACCAGTGGGAAATTTATGGAGCCCTGAAAACTAAAGTTGGAAATGGAACTGGAGAGCCCTGCTTGTGCTCAGCTAGTAGCAGGGCTGGTGGAGAACTCAATCACCAGAAGTTTCTGGAAAAGTTGCACAGACTGGATGAACTGCTACACTTCGCTGACCTTATCTCGTACCAACAATCTCCTCGTTGGTCCATAGACCTGAATAAAAGAATGAGAAAAGCTAGTAAGTCATTTCATTAAGTCAAGTCTAAGATGCTCTTGATTGTACAATCTACCGTTATTTTATGGACCGATAAGAAGGGAAAAACACTTTCAATAGACCGTGCCTTTAACAACAGTCCTGAGAGCCATATGAATCAATCCCACCAGATTTCTTTGAAATCAATCTTCATCTCTTCTGAGGGCTTTGCAATGAAACAAATATTTTGGTAATAGAAAGTAGCAGAGCTTGCCTGACTTCGTGAGTATCTTCCTTTCTGCTGTCTCTAAGGCACTTGGTTATTCCTTTACAAGAAAACGTGGACTCATGATCATTTCTCTGTGACAAAGACTCTTCAGCAATATCACATTGACCTCCTATGGCTTGGCCTCTGTGCCTTTCTGTGTACAAACTAGCTTGTCATTTCAGTGCTGAATCACAGTGAAAAAGTTTTGGAGAACATTCTGAATGGCAGTTAAGCACACAGGTTAAACTAACAGATACCTAAGCAGAAGTGAAGGCAGTATAAACAGCTATGACCAAGTGGATGGACATGCAAAGGCCATGGCTGCCATGTTGTGACTGCCACTGGGCCAATGGCTTTTGAAAGACGCCATTGGTTCAGATGCCCCTGGTTTCCAGAAATGTTAAATTTTGCAAAACTGTGGGGACTTCTCTGGTGGTCCAGTGGCTATGACTCTGCATTCCCCAAGGCAGGGGGCCTGGGTTCCATCCCCAGTCAGGGAGCTAGATTCATATGCTGCAACTAAGAATTCACATGCTACAACTGAAGACCCTGAGTGCCGCAACTAAGACCCAGCACAGCCAAATAAATATTAAAAATGTACATATATTTTGCAAAACTGTGTATCTTAGGATCAGTAAAATACAGCCATTCTATTAGATTCCATGATTTGGGAGAGAGTTCAGCCCGTTTTTCTTGAATGTCCTCTTTTTGCCTCTGTTCTAGAGTTCCTGGCTAGGTGACTCTCTTGACCACATGGAGCTCACGTTGAGTAGGAAGAACAGACAATGAGTAAACAGAAAAATCATCACATTTTTTAAGTGCGGCAAAATGGGGGTGGGGTTACATAGAGACTCACGGAAGGGCCGGGGTACCGTGTATCATGCATTTGTGCTGCGCTCTTGCAGATCTTGCAGAGTTCTAACTAAGTCAACATTTGGATTTTGGTCTCTAAGAATCACTGATGGCCTGCAGAGGGAAGACCTGTTTCAAGGTTTGCCTGGAAGTGAACTGAGGCATCTCCTGGGGTGTGGGAATTTCAGTCCTAAAGGGAGCACTTCCAGGCAAACTGGCAAAGTTGGTCACCCGATAGGGCTTCTAATTCTGTTTCCTTTTAGTTTAATATCTGCATTATTATTTCCATGTCTCATTAAGTCTGATAAAAAACCTACAAGTGTGACTTTTTTTTCTTTTATTTTCATCTCTCCTGATTTCATAGAAAGAGGTTAATTTGACAAACATGACTTAAATCTCATAGTTACTAAATCAATTCCATTCAATCACTCAACAACACTGATTCAGTTCCTAGTTAAGTCCTGTGGGGGCTACAATGATGGGTCAAGGTGGCTGCCAGGGGTTAGAAGACTTGTCCAAAAAAGCTCGAGGAGATAAGGTGACAGCCTAAGAGCATGTTCACCAAAGTCCCAAGGGGCTCAGAGAGGGTGGGTGAAAGCAGAGGTGAGGAGGGCAGGGGAAGCTGCTTTCCTTTTTTGATTCTGTGCTTTTATTTCACTTTAGATAAACAATACAGGGGCTTCCCAGGTAGCTCAATGGTAAAGAATCCGCCTGCAATGCAGGAAACTCAGGTTCAATGGGGTCAGGAAGATCCCCTGAAGAAGGAAATGGCAACCCATTCCAGTATTCTTGCCTGGAGAGTCCCATGGGCAGAGGAGCATGGTGGGCTACAGTCCAAGGGGTTACAGAGAGTTGGACATGACTGAGCGACTAAGCATGCACACACACAAACAACAGAAACCAACATCTCCGAAGAAGAGTAACTTTCTTTGCCTTTGAAACGACTTAAAGGCAAAAACAACTTCATTCTTTCATGGGAGGAATCATTTTGGTGTGCCTTTCTGTTTTTCAACTAAAAGACTAACTGAACTCTGGACTACAAATGGTTTCATGATTCTTGGAACTATATATATATATTAATATTTTTCTCTTTAAAACAACAAAACACATATTCTTGGCTTTTTCTTCTGGCAAGGGGCCCACCACATGGTGAAGTCATTTTTGTGTCTGTATACAAATGGGGTAATTAGATTGTCAGTGATACTACAATCTTTATTTATCTTCACAAGCCCTCAGTGAACTTTAGGTTTGATCTCTGCCTTCAGTTCAGGGTTGATATGTAAATACTCACACACCTGCTGGAATATTTCAAAACCATCACATGAGTTCTTCCTCCCACCCTTACCCCTCTGCATTTCATTTTCCCATTATAGCTCATAAAAATAGTCTTTAACTACCAATTGTATAGAATACCGTGACCAGACTTACAGACATTGTAATCTGAATGAAGAAATCAAGCTCTCTGCTCCATCACTCCTGTTTATTGTTATTTTTTTAAAGATGAAAGTTGTCAGATGGAAATGGGGGTGTTCACTCCTTAACCTGTTCTAAAACTTTTTTTGCTCATATATGCCAAGAAAAGATAAGTGTGAGAGCGTGTGTGTGCTTGAAGCAAAGATTAGAGGAAACCAAAAGCCTTAAAGTTAAGTAAAATTTGGAATCAACATTTAAATTAGGTATGCTTTACAGACTGATGTTATTTGAAATCTGAATAGCTGATGTCAAAAATAGATTTTCCTTTCTTTCCAGAGTGTGGCAAAAAATAACCACATGCCTTTCCTGGACTCCTGACTCTCACCCCAAAGGGTTTTCTTGTATAGGAACCAACAATTTCTTGGATGGAAACACTGGATAGGCTAGTCATTATTTTGAGATTTAGAAGACTGCAGATTCTTGGCAGCCCTCGGTTGTTTTTCTAGTAGTAGGCAAGTGGTTGGACAAAAAAGCAAGAAGCAGATCCATGCTGCTGGCTTTGGGTTCTTTGAACAAATGAGACAGGTGAGCGGCTGCCTTGCTCATCCCCCTTCTTTGTTTGGTGAGCAGTGAGGAAAAAGTGGTAGCGTCTGCGATGCTGCTGTGGGATCCTGGTTTCCTGGAAACAACCCGTCCCTTCCCCTTTGCCTTTGGGGGTCGCCCACCACTTGAGGAAGACCTAAGCGATGCCTGCCTGTTGCCAGCACAGCTCATGGAGGGGTCAGAAATAGGATTGCTTGTGTAGGGAGAACAATCACTTCATTGTCAGATTTTTTTTTTCCCACTCTTCATCCAAACGCTGGGTTCCTTTGTAGCACAGTTGGAGACACTGTTGAGAAGCCTTTGCTCATGGCAACGTTTCCTCTGTTCGTTTTCTGCTGCTTCTTGCTTTGGAAAATTCCATCCTTTAGCACTGGGATTATATGTCACCATGGCTGAAATCATAGACACAGTCCACTTAATTGGCTACAAGCATGAGAGATAGCCAGAGAGAATGGGAGACAGAGCATTCCCTTGCATAAAGAGAGGATTGAACGAGGTCAGTGAACCAGAGAACCAGCAGGTCACAAACCCTCAGGGGGTCATGAAAATCTTCCCGTGTTTCCTGTCTTCAGAAGCAAAAATGATGCTTGTTAAAAATTTTTTTAAAGAAGAAAAGATATTTAGGATTGGCCATAATCGAGCTGGGTGAGGTATCTGAGGGCCCCATTATTCTAGTACTCTGTGTATTTTTGAAATTTTAATAATAGGAAGTTTTCAGAAAGTATTTAAATACTTCTCATTTTTCATCTCAGAATGATTGCAGAGCTCCCCCCAACCCCGCCCCGGGTGGGTATCATGTACACATGCGCGTCAGGGAGAGCAGTTCAACTGAGCATGCTCCGGCCGATTTCACTGTGAGCTGAACCACCCCCATCCCCACCACCCCCACCCCCTTGCTTCTAATTGATGTACAGCTTCAAATGGCCTTTATTCTTCGCCATATGTGCTTTGGTCTATATCTTGAATGGATCATTTGTTAAGAGACTAGAAGCATTAGCAACACAGATGCTGAAATTGGTGTTAATAATTCAGCAAACTGCCCGACGATACTGTTCACTTTATCTAAAGACCATCTTCTTCTTCGCTTCAAAAGTCTGACCCTCTGAAGAGGCCCCTGGACCTCCACAACAGTGTTACAGAAAGAAAAGACAGCTCCAATTATGTCTACATTTGATTTTCATTTAATCAAGAGCAAACCAATCCTACAGAAGTGACTATAAATAGCAGTTTAGTTGATTTTTTAAAGCACAAAGTATAAGAATTTCAGATATGAGGTCATGAAAGCAAGTTTTGATGCTCCAAAACTATACTTTAATGTTGAGTGTCAAACAGTTAACACAAAGTAACTCATTTATTGACGTCCTCCCTGTATTCGATGGCCTTGAAGTGGCTGACATAAAATTTATTGTTTAGTTAGTGTTTCCTAACAACATTGGGCACAGAAATGGTAGAAATTCTAGAAATAGGTCATGTAGGTAAGGTGTAGGAGAAGGCAATGGCACCCCACTCCAGTACTCTTGCCTGGAAAATCCCATGGACGGAGGAGCCTGGTAGACTGCAGTCCATGAGGTCGCTAGGAGTCGGACACGACTGTATAACTTTCAAGTAGACAATCTAAGCGACTTCACTTTCACTTTTCACTTTCATGCATTGGAGAAGGAAATGGCAAGCCACTCCAGTGTTCTTTTTTTTTTTTTTATATCAAGATTTATTTTTTATTTTTTTCTAATTTTATTTTATTTTTAAACTTTACAATATTGTATTAGTTTTGCCAAACAAATGGGACCTAATTAAACTTAAAAGCTTCTGCACAACAAAGGAAACTATTAGCAAGATGAAAAGGCACTCCAGTGTTCTTACCTGGAGAATCCCAAGGACGGGGGAGCCTGGTGGGCTGCCATCTCTGGGGTCGCACAGAGTCGGACACGACTGAAGCAACTTAGCAGCGGCAGCAGCAGGTAAGTTGTAAGTTTCTTGGGTTTTAGACATGCACTCCTGAAATCCAGTGTTAATCCTCACGTTTTATTCAGTGTTGAAATGTGTTGGCTATTGAAGATGATACTAATATGAGATTAACAATATATGGGGATAAAATATAAACTTTTGTTTTTACTCCCAGTTTCTTTTTCATAGTACAGCATCTTGGACATCTTCTATGCTTGCCTCTCACCTTCTGGCCCACCTTTGATGCCAGCTGTTGCTAGGCAACCAGTTTTGCGCAGCTATCACCACAGGGTGCCTTGTTTCAGCTGCATCCTGTGTCTCCCTTTCAGCACTGGCTTTCTCTGGACATTACCTGGTATACATGTGTGTGCAGCCTGGAAATTGTGAGAGTGTCAACACTTCATGAAACAGCTCTGAAAGGAAACAGGAGTTTATGGGACAGTGCTTCCCTTTTTCTTCCCTCAGTCTGAAAATCCATGTGTGAGTTCTACACAGCTTCTTAGGGGGTCAGCACCAGAGACGTAATGGATCACATGGCCACTTACTGTCCCTCCTCCCCTGCTTCAGTCTCTCCTACCCTCGACTCTTGCCCGCTGGGACCACTCTACAGAATAGCCTTTCTTTACAAAAGTCCTTGTCACAGGCTCTGCTTTCTGCTTTCTGTGAGGAACTCAGGGTAAGATGCTAAGATAATCTAGAGTGAAGACAGATGAATTCTTAAGAGGTTGGTTGGGTTGTGTATATCTATGAAAGTGCAAATGTTGATCGCTCAGTCCTGTCTGACTCTTTTCAAACCCACAGAATGTAGCCAGTCAGGCTCCTCTGTCTATGGAATTTTCCAGGCCAGAATACTGGAGTGAGTTGCCTTTCCCTTCTCCAAGGAATCTTCCAGACCCAGGGCTCAAACCCAGGTCTCCTGCATTGCAGGCAGATTCTTTACTATCTGAGCTACTTACACATCAATAGATCTGTGAATGGGGTTCAAAGAAAAGTTTGTGAAATCCTAGACTGGATGGCCATTGGGTTTACAGTGACATGTAAAGTTAGAATTGTCAGATTGCCATCCAGCTCTAACAGGTTCATGAGTATCTGAGTCTTCCACGAAGACCAGTATAAGAAGATCCCTAAGTCTCATCAAGCCTGTCGAACAGCTGTATGTATGACATCAAGGAGAAGCAGAGAACAAATAAAACAGAGCATTCTGACAAGCATTCAGAAGTCCCCCTATCCTAGAAGACTTCTGCACTGTTTCTAGATCTGGTCATAAAGCTGTAAGTGATACTGGTGTATTCCAAGGAAATTGCTGGTCTCACTCTAGGCATGGTCTCTGTCTCTAGGTACAAGTGGAGGAGACCAGGTAGGTAGGGCTTCTCTGCTTCTGTCATGGCCCATCCCAAAGAAGAAGAATCTTTGCATTAGCCAGGTTGTTGGTTGGCAGCTCAGTTCCCTCCCTGTACCTCTCTGGACCTGTATGGTCTAGTCCAGGAGTTCTGAGTGTGATACCTGAACGAGACCATCATTTTCTGAAGGCACATATCCCCAGGAGGCAGGTTAAATATGCCAGTTCTTGAATCCCACCCCACCTCTACAGCAGTCTGGTCTGACAAACCTTCCAGGAGATTCTGATGCTGGCTCAAGTCTGAAAACCACTGCCCTTGGTCTTTTCCTTCACACCCTGGCATTCAAGCTTTGGTGGCCTTCAATGTTGATTTCACACTCCTGCCCAGAGGATGGGCTTAGGGAACCAAAGATTACTTGATTAGCTCAGAGATGAGAAAGAGGCTAGGACTGTGTAAGTAGCTAACCCAACTTACAAACAGATTATGTTCTTGACTTTGGAAGTCAGCTGTTTGGAATGTGAGCTGTTTTCCTGGGAGTGATAGACAGGTTCCCATGCCAGCATGCTGCTGCTGCTGCTAAGTCACTTCAGTCATGTCCGACTCTGTGTGACCCCATAGACGTCAGCCCACCAGGCTCCCCCATCCCTGGGATTCTCCAGGCAATAACACTGGAGTGGGTTGCCATTTCCTTCTCCAATGCATGAAAGTGAAAAAGTGAAAGTGAAGTCGCTCAGTCGTGTCCGACTCTTAGCGACCCCATGGACTGCAGCCTACCAGTCTCCTCCGCCCATGGGATTTTCCAGGCAAGAGTATTGGAGTGGGGTGCCATTGCCTTCTCCGCCATGCTAGCATACTTAATCCTGAATCCAGCTGAAAGATTGCTGTGTCAAACAAAATAGAGATTCCCAATGGTCCTGTAATATTAGAAACCAATCAAAGCAGAATAAGGCAATAAATGCTAATATTGGTGGTAGAAAGAGAGGTTGGGCTTCCCAGGTGATTCTGGTACAGAATCTGCCTGCCGATGCAGGAGATGTGGGTTCAATCCCTGGGTAAGGAGTATCCCCTGGAGAAGGAAATGTCAACCCACTCCAGTACTCTTGCTTGGGAAATCCCATGGACAGAGGTGCCTGGTGGGCTGCAGTCCATGGGGTCACAAAGAGTAAGACATGACTTAGTGACTTAACAACAAAACAACAACAAAGAGGTTGATGTGGACGTGAATGAAGAGGTAAATGGGGATTTGTCAAGACTATGGTGAGTGGCTGGCCTTTCTCTTTAGAATGTCATGAGACCAATTCCTTTAGTTAGACTTTAGTAAAACGTAGTTCTGAACTGTTACTTTATCTTTTTCTGAAGTCAAATGTCTCACTGGGAGGGAGGTAAAGGATTCTGAGACGAGTTGGCAGGAGCTGAAAAGGCAAGCAGGAAGAGTAAGGGAATCAAAGAGAATGTGGGTTTGTTTTTTATTAACACGAGCATCAGTGGAGACAGAATTGACTTGAGTTGTGAACAGTGAGCAATGGATGGGTAGAGAGAGGACAAAAAGCAGACAGAAACTGACTGTGCAGCGTGGGAGCTGCTGTTCTGGAAGTGTTTCCTCCCACTGCATTGTCCCAAGAATGGGCCCTACGCAACCACGTTCATATCCTCTTGTTCCCTCTCTGGTCACAGATGGCAGCTGACCCGAGGCCTTGACAGTGACCACTGATACAGCATAAGAAGATGTCTCGGACCAATCCGTGTCCCTCTTTTGCCTTCTAGGCATTTGAACTTAGAAATACCCGGAACGTTTGTCCAGTCCATGATGATACCCGGAACGTTTGTCCAGTCCATGGCTGGCTGTGAGCACTTTTGTTGTTGTTCAGTTGCTCAGTCATGTCCGACTCTTTGTGACCCCTTGAATCGAAGCACACCAGGCCTCCCTGTCCTTTATTATATCTCCCAGAGTTTGCTCAAACTCATGTCCATTGAGTCGATGATGCCACCCAACTATCTCATCCTCTGTTGTCCCCTTCTCCTCCTGCCCTCACTCTTTCCCAGCATCAGGGTCTTTTCAAAGGAGGCAGCTCTTCACATCAGGTGGCCAAAGTACTGGAGCTTCATTTGCAGCACCAGTCCATCCAGTGAATCTTCAGGGTTGATTTCCTCTAGAATTGATTGGTTTGATCTCCTTATTCTCCAGGAGACTCTCAAGAGTCTTCTCCAACACCACAGTTCAAAAGCATCAATTCTTCGGCACTCAACCTTCTTTATGGTGCAACTCTCACATCCATACATGACTACTGGAGAAACCATAGCTTTGACTTTTCATGTTCTCAAATCGAATGCTCCTAGCTATGAGCATACGTGGTGGCTAACACTTTCTTTGGGGTTTGTGCATGTGTGCTTAGTCACTCAGTCATGTCTGACTCTTTGTGACCCTTTGCACTGTAGCCTGCCAGGCTCTTTTGTCCATGGATTCTCCAGGCAAGAATACTGGAGTGGGTTGCCATTTTCCTCCTTCAGGGGACCTTCCCGACCTGGGGATCAAACCCCCGTCTCCTGTGTCTGCTGCATGGCAGGTGGATTCTCTAACCACTGAACCATCGAGGATTTGAAGGCTTGGTGGTTTGCTGTGCATTTATTAATCATTCTATTTTTGTACCATACAAATTATCCTTGCTGGTGGTTGAATGGCGGGTTTTGGGGCAATGTGGTTGCCCTAATGGAATTAATTAATTGAATAATAGTGCCTGACAAATGGCTCTGTAAACCAAAGAGGGATTGAGACTTAATTACTGATGTCATTTATCTCTCTATTTGCACCCCAACCATAAGTGACTCGTTTCTCATTAACATTGGGTCATCTTCCAAAAGGAAAAAAGAGGCCAAAATATCAGGAAGGGAAAAAAAAATACTGATGTCTTTGTTCCCCACCTCATTATCCTGATAAATCATAACAGACCCTGTTAATTAGATGGGCAGCCTTAACTGGCTGACTCCTGGCCAACAATTACCTCAGAGAGAAGCACCACCGCTCATTTCCTTCCCTCGGGAGGAGATGAAAGAGAGTCTGTAACAAAAGAAGGGATGTTTCCTCGGCCATGCTGGAAGGATCACAGTTGTCAAGGCGAATTTCTAGATGGAAGGTCTGCAGCTGTTTCAGGGGTGTTCCATTATGGTGGCAGCAGGGGGTACCTGACGCTGCCCTCCTAATCTAAGGGTTAGGGCATGGTCCCCAGTGCCTTCAATCCCCCGGGAGGATTAGAGACTAATTAAACAGGGGAACAGGTGTAATAGGGCCCGATTTGATCCAGCCAAATTAATTGCTGAGATTGGGCTTGCATTTGCTAACTGAAAACAGTGAATTAACTACCCCCGGAATACAGCTAATCCCCCAATATCACAGCGTCTGTGTATAAAACAGACTGGACTTGTCAAGAACACAAACAAAGAGGGATTTGAAGTGAAGGTCCAGGGCACCTTTGCCTGGGGAAGGCTGGGCAGCAAGCCTCGCTCCAGATGGTGGCCATATGCCCCAGCTGCCTGCCGGGGACAGTCCCGATCTATGTCTGTTGTCCTTGCAGAGTTATTAATGGTGCCCTCTTTCATCCTCGGGTGGGTGTGTGTATGTGTGTGTGCATGTGCTCAGTTGCTCAGTTGTGTTCGACTCTCTACGACCCCATGGATTGTACCCCACCAGGCTCCTCTGTCCATGGAATTTTCCAGCCAAGAATATGGGAGCAGGTTGCCATTCCTGCTACAGGGCATCTTCCCAACCCAGGGATCAAACCTGCATCTCCTACACTGGCAGGTGGATTCTTTACCACTGGGCATGTGGGAAGCCAGTTCATTCTCATAAAGCATCCCAATTTAAAATCTAAATAGTTACCGTATTCCAGTGTCAGTTTTCAGCTGCCTTTTTTCTCTGCCAGAAGTGTGGTGTTATAGGTTGAATTGTGTTTCTCCCAAAGATGTGGAAGTTCTAATGCTTGTACCTGTGAAAGTGTCCTTATTGGGAAATTAAGGTCTTTGTAGACAATTAGCTTAAGATGAGGTCATCTGGGTGGACCCTCATCCAGTATGACTGGCTTCCTTATAAAAAGGGGAAATTAGAATACAGAGACAGATGTGCACACCAGGCGTAGGCCATGTGCGGACAGAGGCAGAGACCGGGCGGTCTTCCACAGGCGAGGGGTGTCCATGATGGCCAGCAAACCACCGGAAGCTAACGGAGGGGCCTGGGGCAGATCCTCCGTCACAGTCCTCAGGAGGAACCAACCCTGTGGGCACCGTGATCTCAGACTTTCAGTCTCTAGAACTGGGAGCCTATACATCTCTGCTGTTTTAAGCCGTCCACTTGTGATATGTTGTTATGGCAGCTCTCGCAGACTAATTCCATTGGGGACTGGTTTCAGAGCTGCTGAAAACTCTCTCATTGCTCTTAGCTTGTATGGTTCACGGTGCACAGACACAGTGAGCTGTCTGGGTGGCAAAGGCTGAGAAGTTGGTCAGTGAACAGGTACTGATTTCCCAGTACTGGGGAAGGGGGAGGGAGCAGAGAGCGGACATGGGGGAGGGCTAAGCTATCTCTTGCTCTTCATCTCGGTCTTCACCACCTCAGCCATCACAGATTTGAGGCATACTTACCTCTACCAGACCCCGAGCTAGGGGCTGGGGGATACCAATGGCAGAGCCTAATGTGTAAACTGCCAACCAAGCCGTGGATGGCCCAGGGCTGGGAAGAGGGGTGGGAACGGCTGGAGAAAACATAGCCATCACTTCTGTCAGGAGAACTCAGAGCCGTGGAGGAAGCTGCCTCTGAGGTGAATCTTCAGGAAAAGCTTCATGCAGTGGCCAGAGGCAGGGATGGGAGAAGCCCGACTGTTAACCCCGGGTTCAGAAGAAAGGTTTCTCTGGCTGGTAGTTTTCAGGTGACTGGACTTGGAGAGGTCACAGGTCGCGTCCAGAAGCGCTAATTCTTTCTAAGCGTGTTGTATGATTCCATTTTCCCTGAAGCAGAGTTTGGGTTGCTGCTTGTCCGGGTTACATTTAGGGGAGTGGCAGGACGCTTCAGAACATTCCACAGAACACCTTTGCGACGGTCCCTTGTCCCTGAGGCCTCACGCGCCCATCCTTGGACCCGGGTTCCCAAGACGTATTGTCGATGCCATCTTGAGTTTTTGTTTTCATCCCTTGGCCAGAGTCTGAGGAAATAATTGAGTCTATAGAATCCACACTGTGCATGTATCTTTGAACTCTAGTTTTGGCAGTTCTAATTCAGCCCAATCAAAAATGGCCACTGAGAGTGCCGTTTTAAAGGTGGATTTCTAGACTGGATATTAAAGGCACTGTTCACCTCCCCTAGTTGACTCCAATTATCTGTTTCTGGTGGGCCCAGGACAAAAAGTTTTAGAAGGCAGAACTGGGCTCCGGGTTTGTAGGCATGGCATCTGTTATGTAAGCATACAGGTCTGCATTTCAAAAATGAAAAAAAAAAACAATAATAATTAAAGTTTCTCTAGGCTTCTCCTGTCCAAACCACTCTTGCAAAATCACCTTTGGATGAGCTTTAAGTGTCAGCAAATCAGAAACATGTGGACTTAATTTCCTTTGAAATACACCAGGGGGACAAGGGGCAGTGGAGCTTGGCAGCCAGCTTCTTAGGGTTTGCCAAACCCCAAATATCTCACACTCGGTAAGAGCCATCCTGCTGGCCCCCAGCAGTCTCATCTGGCCAGTCTGGCCACTACATTGCTTGCCGTACCATCTAGGTTTTCTCTAACCATTAGGCTGTTCTCCTGGTCTGTTTTAGCTGCCAGCAGGATGCTGTTAACACCACCCACATGCTTAACAGGACTTTGGAAGAGGGACCAGTCCTGCAATGAGGTGTCAGGTTGGCTCCAGTCTTATCTGGACCAACAGGCCATCTTTGCAGCCATTACCATGACTTTCACATCCAAACCAACTGTGAGAGAGGTTTTCCAACTTGATTTCCAGATGGGAAAATATTTTGCTTTTGTGGAGGATGAAGGTATATCAGGTCCCACATGTATTAGGTTTCACTATCATCCAATATTCATGCCTCTCATGTAAAACATGTACATATTCTACAAAGACCACAGCCATCCTCCCATGGGCTCCAAGGTAAATTATGGGCCCATAAACCTGCAGGAAAAATAAATAAGTTTCCCTTAGAGGAGAGGAGTCCCACAGTCAAGTAGTTTTGATGTCTCCCAGAAACTCCCAGACCCTGGTCCACTCATGTAGCAGTGAAGATATGCTCATGAGGTCTCTGTCACCCGCTGGTCTGTTATTCTGTTTTTCTTCTTGATATTAATGCCATTCTTTTTCCTCCTATATGTTCTATGTCCAACAATCTCTGTTGCCTAAAATAATAATACACATTAAAAGCAAAAGACAGGGACTTCCCTGGTGGTCCAGTGGCTAAGATTTTGCACTTATAATGCAGGGGGCTTGGGTTCCATCCCTGATCAGAAAACTAGATCCCACGTGCTGCAACTAACTGTTCACATGCCACAATTAAAGATCCTGTGGACTGTCATGAAGATTGAAGATCCCATGTGAGCAGCCTAATAGATAAATAAATTTTTAAAATGCAAAAGACGAATTAAACCTTAAAAAGTACCTTTTTGCATCCAAAACAACTAATGCTTTGGTGCCTAGTATGTGTCATGTATGTACATAGGCTGACCCTTTCATTATCCCCATCTCAGCAGCCCCAGAGAGACTTGAAGAACCTACAGATCACCCAACTAGAAAATAACAAAGCGATAGCTTGACCTTGGGTTGCTGGGTTCCAGAAATGGGCATTCTTTCAGAATTCACCCAGTCTTTGACTCCACTGTGATGGTTCATTTTATGCATCAATTTGACTGGCCCACAGGGTGCCCAGACATTTGGTCAAACATTGTTCTGGTATGTTTTTCAGAGAGTGTTTTTGCATGAGAGCGACATTTAGATTGGTAGACTGAATAAGTGGATTCCCCTTCCCAATGGAAGTGGGCCTCATCCAATCAGCTGAAGGCCTGAATAGAACAGAGGCTGATCCTGCCCTGTGGAAGAGAGAACTCTTCCTGCCTGACTACTTGGGCTGGGATGTCAGCTCTGTCCTGCCTTTGGACTTGAACTGAAGCATCAGTTCTTTGTGGGTCTTAAGTCTCCTGGTCTTCAGGCTGGAACTTCTCCATTGTCTCTCCGGTTCTCAGGCCTTTCAATTTGTATTTGAACTACACCATTGCATTCTGGAGTCTCCACCTTGCCAACTCCCCCTGCAGGTCTTGAAACGTGTCAGCTTCTGCAATCACAGGAGTCAGTTCCTGATAATAACTCTTTTCCATCTCTCTTTCTTTTAAACTTTTTTATTTTGTATTGGGGTATAGCCAGTGAGCAAACAGGGTTGCAGTAGTTTTAGGTGAACAGTGAAGGGACTGAGCCATTCATATGCATGGATCCCTTCTACTCCAAACTCGCCCCATCCAGGCTGCCACCTAACACTGAGCAGAGTTCCCTGTGCGATACAGTAGGTCCTTGTTTGGTATCCATTTTAAATATAGCAGTGTGTGCATGTCCATGCCAAACTCCCTAACTATCCCTTCCCAATACCTTCTCCCCTACCCTGGCTACCAAAGCTCGTTCTTGAGGTCTGTGGGTCTGTTTCTGTTTTGTATGTAAGTTCAGGCCATCTCTATCTCCATGTGCTATTGGTTCTCTTTTTTTCTGGAAGACTCTAACTTATTCATTTCTTATTTGATCTTCCAGCCAATTCTGCGAGGTGCATGGGGCAGGTACTGGTACCTGGAAAATGAAAATGTGTGTGTACAGGTTCACACACACACATACACTTCACACACACTTCGGGGTGCAGAGCAGAATCCAGATCTACTCATGCATTTTCACTGCTTCTTTCCCCAAGGCATCCACGGAGCAGGCACAGGTGGCAAAGCTGGGTCGACTTACAGGGTCATTTATCTCCAGACCTGTTGTGGCAAGCTCTCCTTTTTGCAGAAAGATTTGCCTCTGACTACTGGCCTTACAGAGGAGCCACTCCTTCTTACAGAAGAGCCCACGTGGAATTTACAAATTCCACATTGTAAATTCGAGCTACCGAAAGCAGTGCAACAGGGAATGAACCAAACCTTGCAACTTCCCACCTGGCATAGTGAGTCCAGGGAAAGGATGCCTGAGAATAAAGTTACCCTCCAAAAAACTGACTCTCAGTTGGGACACAGGTATCTGACTAGTAGAATTTCTGTGTGTGTGCATGCTCAGTGACTTCAGTTATGTCTGACTCTTTGTGACCCTATGGACCTTAGTCCACCAGGCTTCTCTGTCCATGGGATTCTCCAGGCAAGCATACTGGAGTGGGTTGCCATGCCCTCCGTAGGTGAGGGCAAAATCTCATTGTCTTTGTTAGCAGATGTAATCCCCAAAGCCTTTCAGTGTATCTTAGCCTTGATGCCATTGGCACTTAGTGACGACTCAGTCCGTTCTCTCTCAAGGCTTTCTGTTTTTATCAAGCCACCCTTGCCTCAGAGTGAAGGAGAATTCATGTTGTCCCCACCCCCCATGGTGTTCAGGCTGGCAGTCCAAGACAGCAGTTGTTGAGCTGTTAGAAGATGAGGCTTCCCCAATGGTTCAGTGGATAAAGAATCTGCCTGCAATGCAGGAGATGTGGGTTTGATCCTGGGTCAAGAAGATCCCTGGGAGGAGGAAATGGCAAACCACTCTAGTATCCTTGCCTGAAGAATCCCATGGACAGAGGAACCTGGTGGGCTACAGTCCATGGGTCGCAAAGAGTTGAACACGACTGAGTAACTGTAACACTTTCTAAATTTAGAAGATATATCTGGATAAGAAAGCTGTGGTACATACACACAATGGAATATTACTCAGCCATTAAAAAGAATACATTTGAATCAGTTCTAATGAGGTGGATGAAACTGGAGCCTATTACACAGAGTGAAGTAAGCCAGAAAGAAAAACACCAATACAGTATACTAACGCATATATATAGAATTTAGAAAGATGGTAACGATAACCCTGTATGTGAGACAGCAAAAGAGACACAGATGTATAGAACAGTCTTTTGGACTCTGTGGGAGAGGGTAAGGGTGGGATGATTTGGGAGAATGGCATTGAAACATGTATAATATCATATGTGAAACGAATCACCAATCCAGGTTCAATGCATGATATAGGATGCTTAGGGCTGGTGCACTGGGATGACCCAGAGGGATGGGGAGGGAGGTGGGAGGGGGGTTCAGGATGGGGAACACGTGTACAGTCGTGGCAGATTCATGTTGATGTATGGCAAAACCAATACAATATTGTAAAGTAATTAGCCTCCAATTAAAATAAATTAATTAAAAAAAAAATGTATCTGAACTGTTCATTGAAGGGAAGATTGGTGAAGGAGTATTTAAACATCTTTTTTTTTTTTTTTTTTTTTTAAGTTTGCAGTTGTTTCCTTTTGGGGGGGGCATGTACACACTCCTTTATTTATTTGTTTACTTTAATTTATATTTGGCTGCACTGGGTCCTCGTTGCTGCATATGGGTGTTCTCTAGAGGTGATGAGCGGGGGCTACTCTCTAGCTGTGGGACACGGGCTTCTCATTGCTCTGTTTCTTCTGTTACAGAGCATGGGCTCTGGCACACAGGATTCAGGAGCTGTGGCACAGAGGCTCATTAGTTGTGGCTCGTGGGCTCTAGAGCACAGGCTCAGTCATTGAGGTGCACAGGCTCTAGTTGCCCTGTGGCATGTGGAATCTTCCCAGATGAGGGATCAAATCTGTGTCCCCTGCACTGGCAGGCGGATTTTTATCCACTGTGCCACCAGGGAAGTCCCGTTTAAGCATCTTTAACTGCTCTTATCAAGCGGTCAGAAGTTCAAGAGGTGGCGGCTGTGACCTTTGACTGCTGTTTCTAAGTAACAGAGGAGGATTCTCTCCTGGGCTTTGGCAACCACAAGATCCCTGCATAACCCTCTGACCCCCTCCACCCCCCGTTTCTCCAGCCTCCTATCCTAAGCACATTTGTGTTGACACCTGTGCACGAAATGGATGGGGAAAGGTGCACCCCCATGAGGTGTGCGTCTTGCTGTACACCTACCCCGGTTCTGCAGGAGCTGAGTGGATGGTGGTAGAGGAGGATGGCTGGAAGGAAAAGCTGGGATTGTTGTTGTTCAGTTGCTAGGTCATGTCCAACTCTTTGCAACCCTGTGGACTGCAGCACGCCAGGCTTCCCTGTCCTTCACCGTCTCCTGGAGGAATTTGCTCAGATTCATGTCCATTGAGTCAGTGATGCTATCTAACCATCTCACCCCCTGTGATGGACACTGCAAAAGACAGGGCAGCAATGGGACCTGGTGCCTGCAAGTGTGAAGCTTTGGTTTGAATTAATGACCTCTGGCAAGTTCGCATCAGGGGACAGTGACTGGCAGGGCTGGGATCCTTGGACTGAATAAGCGGATGGCGATCAGTTTGGCCAAGGGGACAGAAGAAAGTTCTCATCCTTTGAAAACCTCTATCTCTCCCAACCCCTTAGTCCTAGAACAATGTGTGTACTAAGTCAAATATAGTCATGTCCAACTCTTTGTGACCCCATGGACTGTAGCCTGCCAGGCTCCTCTGTGGGATTTTTCCAGGCAAGAATACTGGAATGAATTGCCATGCCCTCCTCCAGGGGATCTTCCTGACCCAGGGATTGAATCTGCATCTTAGGTCTCCGGCATTGGCAGATGGGTTCTTTACCACTAACGCCACCTGGGAAGCCCATCTTAGAACAATATCATTCTTAAAAAGTCTGGTGTGGGCTTCATATGGGGAACTTGTGGCTAAGAGCAGCAAAGTTGAAAAGAGCATTTTCCATGGAAAAGATGAGCCTCAAACTCTTGTTCTGCCCGAAGCTGAAAGCTCCTAACTTCAACTGGCTTCTCTCTAATGGATAATGAGTAGGTTTTCATACTTTTGAAAATTGCTGCTTTTTTCCCTGCCCATTTAGGAAGCTCTTGTAAGCAGAGTTTAATAAGACACACTGTGTCTCATGGAAATGGTTTTATTTCCACGATATCCACATGCAGCCTTGTTTTCAGAGTGACTCAAACATGTTGGACAATGTAGTTGGGATCAAGGGGGAAATGGAGGCGACTGAAAAATCGGCTTTGAGGGAAGAAACCAAGCCAGGAGATCCACTCATTCGCACTACCTTGGAGATAGATATCAAGTAATGCTGTTTTCCGCCCTGATTATTTGCCGCAGGGCAAGAAGGGCTCCTCTTGTTCACGTGTTGTAGCTGTGACCTGCTCAGTGTCGGATGCTGTTCCCATGTGGCCTGGGTGCATCGGATGGACCCTGACACCGCCTGATCATACTCCACGTCAGCAGAGTTGTCCTTGCCCAGCCAGCCCTGGTGTCATCGGTCACAGCAGACTGACCTCAGTTCAGTTCAGTTCAGTTCAGTCGCTCAGTTGTGTCCGACTCTTTGCAACCCCATGAATCGCAACACGCCAGGCCTCCCTGTCCATCATCAACTCCCGGAGTTCACTCAGACTCACGTCCATCGAGTCAGTGATGCCATCCAGCCATCTCATCCTCTGTCGTCACCTTCTCCTCCTGCCCCCAATCCCTCCCAGCATCAGAGTCTTTTCCAATGAGTCAACTCTTCTCATGAGATGGCCAAAGTACTGGAGTTTCAGCTTTAGCATCATTCCTTCCAAAGAAATCCCAGGGCTGATCTCCTTCAGAATGGACTGGTTGGCTCTCCTTGCAGTCCAAGGGACTCTCAAGAGTCTTCTCCAACACCACAGTTCAAAAGCATCAATTCTTCGGTGTTCAGCCTTCTTCACAGTCCAACTCTCACATCCATACATGACCACAGGAAAAACCATAGCCTTGACTAGACGGACCTTTATTGGCAAAGTAATGTCTCTGCTTTTGAATATGCTATCTAGGTTGGTCATAACTTTCCTTCCAAGAAGTAAGCATCCTTTAATTTCATGGCTGCAGTCACCATCTGCAGTGATTTTGGAGCCCCCCAAAATAAAGTCTGACACTGTTTCCACTGTTTCCCCATCTATTTCCCATGAAGTGATGGGACCGGATGCCATGATCTTAATTTTCTGAATGTTGAGCTTTAAGCCAACCTTTTCACTCTCCACTTTCACTTTCATCAAGAGGCTTTTGAGTTCCTCTTCACTTTCTGCCATAAGGGTGGTGTCATCTGCATATCTGAGGTGATTGATATTTCTCCCGGCAATCTTGATTCCAGCTTGTGTTTCTTCCAGTCCAGCGTTTCTCATGATGTATTCTGCATATAAAGTTAAATAAACAGGGTGACAATATACAGCCTTGATGAACTCCTTTTCCTATTTGCAATCAGTCTGTTCCATGTCCAGTTCTAACTGTTGCTTCCTGACCTGCATACAGATTTCTTAAGAGGCAGGTCAGGTGGTCTGGTATTCCCATCTCTTTCAGAATTTTCCACAGTTTATTGTGATCCACACAGTCAAAGGCTTTTGCATAGTCAATAAAGCAGAAATAGATGTTTTTCTGAAACTCTCTTGCTTATTCGATGATCCAGCGGATGTTGGCACTTTGATCTCTGGTTCCTCTGCCTTTTCTAAAACCAGCTTGAACATCTGAAAGTTCACGGTTCACATATTGCTGAAGACTGGCTTGGAGAATTTTGAGCATTACTTTACTAGCATGTGAGATGAGTGCAATTGTGTAGTAGTTTGAGCATTCTTTGGCATTGCCTTTCTTTGGGACTGGAATGAAAACTGACCTTTTCCAGTCCTGTGGCCACTGCTGAGTTTTCCAAATTTGCTGGCATATTGAGTACAGCACTTTCACAGCATCATCTTTCAGGATTTGAAATAGCTCAACTCGAATTCCATCACCTCCACTAGCTTTGTTCGTAGTGATGCTTTCCAAGGCCCACTTGACTTCACATTCCAGGATGTGGATCACACATCAGCTCTAGGTCAGTGATCACACCATCGTGATTATCTGGGTCATGAAGATCTATTTTGTACAGTTCTTCTGTGTATTCTTGCCACCTCTTCTTAATATCTTCTGCTTCTGTTAGGTCCATACCATTTCTGTCCTTTATCGAGCCCATCTTTGCATGACATGTTCCCTTGGTATCTCTAATTTTCTTTAAGAGATGTCTAGTCTTTCCCATTCTGTTGTTTTCCTCTATTTCTTTGGATTAATCACTGAGGAAGGCTTTCTTATCTCTTCTTGCTATTCTTTGGAACTCTGCATTCAGATGCCTATATCTTTCCTTTTCTCCTTTACTTTTTGCTTCTCTTCTTTTCACAGCTATTTGTAAGGCCTCCCCAGACAGCCATTTTGCTTTTTTGCATTTCTTTTCCATGGGGATGGTCTTGATCCCTGTCTCCTGTACAATGTCATGAACCTCATTCCATAGTTCATCAGGCACTATATCTATCAGACTAGGCCCTTAAATCTATTTCTCACTTCCACTGTATAATCATAAGGGATTTGATTTAGGTCATACCTGAATGGTCTAGTGGTTTTCCCTACTTTCTTCAATTTAAGTCTGAATTTGGTAATAAGGAGTTCATGATCTGAGCCACAGTCAGCTCCTGATCTAGTTTTTGTTGACTGTATAGAGCTTCTCCATCTTTGGCTGCGAAGAATATCATCAATCTGATTTCTGTGTTGACCATCTGGTGATGTCCATGTGTAGAGTCTTCTCTTGTGTTGTTGGAAGAGGGTGTTTGCTATGACCAGTGCATTTTCTTGGCAAAACTCTATTAGTCTTTGCCCTGCTTCATTCCGTATTCCAACGCCAAATTTGCCTGTTACTCCAGGTGTTTCTTGACTTTCTACTTTTGCATTCCAGTCCCCTATAATGAAAAGGCCATCTTTTTTGGGTGTTAGTTCTAAAAGGTCTTGTAGGTCTTCATAGAACCGTTCAACTTCAGCTTCTTCAGCGTTACTGGTTAGGGCATAGACTTGGATTACTGTGATATTGAATGGTTTGCCTTGGAAATGAACAGAGATCATTCTGTCGGTTTTGAGCTTGCATCCAAGTACTGCATTTCAGACTCTTTTGTTGACCATGATGGCTACTCCATTTCTTCTGAGGGATTCCTGCCTGCAGTAGTAGATATAATGGTCATCTGAGTTAAATTCACCCATTCCAGTCCATTTTAGTTCGCTGATTCCTAGAATGTTGACATTCACTCTTGCCATGTCTTGTTTGACCACTTCCAATTTGCCTTGATTCATGGACCTGACATTCCGGGTTCCTATGCAATATTGCTCTTTACAGCATCGGACCTTGCTTCTATCACCAGTCACATCCACAACTGGGTATTGTTTTTGCTTTGGCGCCATCCCTTCATTCTTTCTGGAGTTATTTCTCCACTGATCTCCTGTAGCATATTGGGCACCTACTGACCTGGGGAGTTCCTCTCTCAGTATCTTATCATTTTGCCTTTTCATACCGTTCATGGGGTTCTCAAGGCAAGAATACTGAAGTGGTTTGCCATTCCCTTCTCCAGTGGACCACATTCTGTCAGATCTCTCCACCATGACCCACAGACTGACCTACACCCAGCTATATAAAACTGGTAGCTTTCCACCTGATTCCCTTCTGGAATAATTCCTACTTGCAACAGGGTCTGATTGCCCACTCGATCACCTAGGTAGCCTTTAAAAATATTGATTCAAGTTGAGATCACCTAAAGGAAAATTCTGACGAGCCTAGGCCCATCTCAGATAATGGAGATAGAATTGCCTGGGAACTGGATCTGAGGATGGGCATTTCAAAAACCTTCCTAGGTGGGGGCTCGTAAGCTGCTGGGGCCCAGAACTCCTGAGCTTGAGACCCAGAAGCTGTCTCTGGGCTGTCTTTCCAGGGGTCCCGGGTCTCTCGTCTCTCTGAGTGGGGCTGTGACAATGGTCGGTATGCCACAAAGTGTGCTTGTGGCCCTGGGATGGGGCTTCATGGTTTTGCGTCCTGTTAGGGAAAGAGGTGGGCTTTCTTGGTGGGTCAAATGGTCAGGAATCTGCCTGCAATGTGGGAGACCCAAGTTTGATCCTTGAGGAGGACCCCCAGAGAAGGGCATGGCACCCCACTCCAGTGCTCTTGCCTGGAGAATCCCACGGACAGAGGAGCCTTGTGGGCTGCAGTGCCGCAGAGTCGCACACTTTCATGGAAGCAGGGGTTGCGTGGGCTAAGCCCACTTGGTAGGGACACACACACACACACTTTTCCTAGGTTGAAAGGCCCTGCCATGGTCTCCTGGCCAGGCATGGCAGGGTATCCAGTAGCCATGGGAACTGCAGTCTTATGACCTCAGCTTCTAATCTAAGCAATGCTTCTCACCCATATTCTGGCTTCTCATTGATGGAAGGGGTACTGAGGTACTATTTGGACACAAAGCACACAGAAAGCAGGTGTGTCTTAGGATGCACCAAAGTGGGCTTCTGGATAAGGGGTGTCAACAGAAGTAGTGCCTGCAAAAGCTCCCTTCCCACGCCCCCTCAGCCCCGCACTGTGTGGGCACTGGATCCTTCAGACCCTGAGGTTCAGCGGTCTCCATGGAGACCAGGATCTGGGCAGAGGTGCCTGGGGTTAGCCTTCTGGGTGCCTTCAGGCCCTCTGACTTGTCAGCCTCTCCCTAGACCCACAGCTCCTCCTTCCAATGCTCCTCCTTGCTCTGTATTCCCTCTCCAGGTTTTCCTTCCAGCTCTCATCCTCCAGGCCCTTAGCATCATCTCATCTGGAGATTTAGCTCTCACAAAAGCAGGGGCGAAGGTTTTCAGCTGGTCCGAATCCCCAAAGCCAGGAAGTGTGAAGCTTGGCTACCGGCTGGAGATGGGTACTGGGGAGGGGAGAAGGAGGAATCCCGGGTACCAGGTTCAGGCCATATTTTAACGTATTTTAACAGTCGAGCCTGCCACATGTCGTTCAGTTTCCCCGGGTGCCCACCAGCGGCACCCTCCAGTCTCTGGGGCTCTGTTTGGACAAGAGCTGCAGAGATGCTTGATTTTCTTATTCTGACTTCCACCTCACCCCCACCCCAGCCTGTTCTGACTTTAATCTGTTCAAGGCAGCCCTCACTTTCCCCAGGAACCGCCTAGTTCACTCTGAAACCTCCTGTTGAATCGAGCAGGCCTGAGTTATTCCCTCTGCAGTGGTATATGGGTGTAGATTTGACTTGGGAAGCAAGTCCCTGCCTGGGATGCTTTCTCTTGACCTTCTCTGCTTAGGGAAGAGAGCAGTTCTGACTCAAAAGTACACATGTCTTCTGTCTTCTGATGAAAGTGCACTAGGACCTCTGGGCTCTGAGGTGTGATGTGGACCACATCGTCATCTAAGAGCTTCTCAGAAATGCAGAACCTCAGCTGATCCCAGTTCTGTCACATCGGATTCTGCATTTTAATTACGTACTTAGTTCATATTCATTGGAAGGACTGATGCTGAAGCTGAAACTCCAGTACTCTGGCCACCTAATGCAAAGAACTGACTCTTTGGAAAAGACCCTGATGCTGGGAAAGATTGAAGGCAGGAGGAGAAGAGGGCAACAGAGGATGAGATGGTTGGATGGCATCACTGACTCAATGGAAATGAGTTTGAGTAAGCTCCAGGAGTTGGTGGCGGACAGGGAAGCCTGGTGTACTGCAGTCCATTGGGTCGCAAAGAGTCGGACACAACTGAGTGACTGAACTGAATTGAACTGAACACACATGAAAATGTAAGAAGCAGTGCTCTGGAGCATTCAGGTCACATTGATAAGAATGGAAACAAGATGCTTGTATCATTTAAAAACATTTTTAAAAGCCTAGGAAAAACAATCATGAAGGCATTTTGCTTATTAGAGGAGCAAAGATTCATAATAGAGATTACACCAATATTTTTGTTACTTGTTTATTAGACGCTGCTGGGGGGTTGTAGAACAATCCACAGAATTGTCCTTTGAGGGACCAACTTCATTTCTGAGACTTGATCTTGTTAAAATGTAGGCTGTGGTGCAGCTTCAAGGATATTAGTGAAAAGGATTTTCAGACAATGGTCTAGTTGTCTTTCTAATCTTCTTCCTTAGTAACTGAACCCCAGTTTTGTGGGAGCAGAAGAGAGGATGGTGCTTACTAAAAATGTTTTCTGGACTCTTTGCAAATAGAGATGGACAATGAAATGTAAGCAGGCATCACTCAGAGGTTTTTCCAGGAAACCTCTTTATGAAGGGAATCAACTCAGTTGCCAGCCCCCTTGTGAGCTATGACCTCTGCTCCCCTGTCCCCTTTTATCTTAATTGGAATTCTCACGGGATGTTGGAGATCCATTACCCACTAACCCTGATGTCAGCACTGCCTTCTTGCAGATTTTTCATTATATGAAGAAAAAAAATCTTAATTTGTTTGAGTCCTGGTGTCTCAGGAATGTGATATTTGCTTCTGAATACAAGTCCTAACTTACATGCCACCTAACTGTTGAAAGGGAGAGGTTTGGTTAACTCATTATCATTTATCCACACAATGAAATGCCATACAGCAAAATTATGTCATACTAAAGTTATGGTTTTTCCAGTAGTCATGTATGGATGTGAAAGTTGGACCATAAAGAAGGTTGAGTGCCGAAGAATTGATGCTTTTGAATTGTGGTGTTGGAGAAGACTCTTGAAAGTCCCTTGGAGAGTAAGGAGATCAAACCAGTCAATTCTAGAGGAAATCAACCCTGAAGATTCACTGGATGGACTGGTGCTGAAACTGAAGCTCCAGTACTTTGGCCACCTGATATGAAGAGCTGACTCCTTTGAAAAGACCCTGATGCTGGGAAAGAGTGAGGGCAGGAGGAGAAGGGGACGACAGGAGATGAGTGATTAGAAAGCATCACCGAGTCAATGTACATGAATCAGAGCAAACTCTGGGAGACAGTGAAGGACAGGGGAGCCTGGCATGAATGGGGTCGCAGAGTCGGACACGACTTAGTAACTGAACAACAGCAACAAAGGTAGCAGACATCTCCCGCTTTTAATATCCAGTCTTTCATGGGATCCTAGTATACAGAACTATTAAAAGGCAACCATTCTGGGAGAATTGAGGCTGGGAACTCGTATCTTCTCTTCCACCTGCAAAATCTTCTCTCCCTTCTTTGGGGGCCCTGGAACACCTTCACTGGTCTCTAGCATTTGGAAACCGTTGTAGTTATCTCTTTATCTACATGAAAAATCTTGTTAAATGAAGAAATCAATTTACTCATCAAATTATGGTATGATGCAATTTTATATTCTTACAAATATTTTTTATATTTATATACTATATAAATAAACACACACATACCACACACTAATTTTCCCAGGCTTCACCAGTATTTGGGAAAAAAATGAAGTCACCTCAATGGTGAAGTAAGTGAAAGTCGCTCATTTGTGTCTGACTCTTGCGACTCCATGGACTGTAGCCCACCAGGTTCCTCTGTCCATGGGATTCTCCAGGCAAGAATATTGGAGTGGGTTGCCATTTCCTCTTTAATGGTAGTTACTCAGATTCCCCAGGCTGGTGGCCCTTATTTGCATGGTGGTAGCACCTTCCTCCTCAGTGAGACTTAGGAATGTTTTCCATCTGTTAGGACCATGAGCCCTCAGATTCTCCCTCTCTGGCCTCTTGGTTTCCATCAGGTGCAAAGGGGTGTAAAGACAGCCCCAGCCTCAGCTCTTGCTGTTGGTGCCTCAGAGAGACCTGGCCCAGATGCATGCTTCACTCTGCTGCAGACGGCTGCCTCGGTCTTGTGCAGTGTGGAGTCAGCTGCTTCCTGCCAAGAAGGAGGAGGATGAACACGGGCTGATCCACGGGGCTGAGCTGTGGCTCGGGGCAGACGGGGGCCCAGTGGCCATGCTAGCAGTCACACTCACACTGACCTCCTCATTTGCTACAGAGCTTCCTGACCCCATACCCCGATACGTCTAACACCGACCTCTTAACCCTCCCCCTGCCCAAATGAGCTCATGGGGACCACCAAGCTCACCCTTCTCAGTTGCCGCCCCCCATAAGTGTGTGCGTACACATTCGCGAGTAGTATTAAAGTAGTGTAAATTGAAATTTAAAAATTTTAATAATTTCTGAATGGCAACATCAGTGCACTTGAATGTTCAAAAAAATGCTTTTTCTTGCTTACTTATGTTTTTAAAACTTCTACAATGAACATGTATTGGGTGGTGTGCATGCTCAGTTGTGTCTGACTCTTTTGAGACCCCATGGACTGTAGCCCGCCAGGCTCCTCTGCCCATGGGGTTTTCCAGGCAAGAATACTGGAGCGAGTTGCCGTTTCCTCCCCCAGGGGATCTTCCCGACCCAGGGATCAAACCCATATCTCCTGCACTGGCATGTGGATTCTTTACCACTGAACTGCTGGGGGAAGATAAACATGTATTACTTATATTTAAAAAATTAAGGGACTTCCCTGGCAGTCCAGTAGTTAGGACTCCATGCTCCTGATGCAGGGGGCATGGTTCAACCCCAGACTGTAGAACTAAGATCCTGAATGGCAGCACTGCTCAGCCATTATAAATAAAAATGTACCTGAAATCAATTATGACTCCAAATAACGGAATCCACTTGCTTGCTTAGTACATTTAACTGTGAGTTTCCTGTCATCCCAGGCAAAGTACTTCACCTGTGTCAATGTCAGGGGGGTGGGGTAGGAGTGGGGAGCGCAGGGGGGTGGGTGGCAGGGGGAGGGGGGAGGGGAGACATAGGCATAAAAATCACGTAGAAATGTGGTTTCAGGTTATTCCTAGAGGTAGACACCTCTGCTATTTTATAGTCAGTCTTTCATAGAGTTTCAGTATCTAAATACTGTTAACAGTATGTGTACATGCTAATTTGCTTCAGTTTTGTCTGACTCTTTGCAACCTATGGACTGTAGCCCACCAGGCTCCTCTGTCCATGGGGTTCTCCAGGAAAAAGTACTGGAGTGGGTTGCCATGGCCTCCTCCAGGGACTCTTCCTGACCCAGGGATTGAACCTACATCTCTTATGTCTCCTGTGTTGGCAGACGGTTTCTTTACCACTAGCACCACCTTCTTTACCACAAGGGCTGGGAAGCCCTTGCTAAGAGTATATCTGTATATTTTTTCTGGATTTATTGAGATATAACAGACATAACATATTGTTTAAGTTCAAGGTGTGAACACACATTGATTTGATACACTTGTTATCTCTATATCTTTTTATCCACATGTGGACCCCAAAAATGTTGCCTGCCATGTCTGTAAACAATGAATATTGCCAGCCATCAAGCCATCAGCCACTGCGTTCACCACCTGCGGAGCACCCCAAGGGAATAAAATAGATTCCTGGACCTAGATAGTTAACATACACATCAAAGGAATAATGTTGATGACCCTAGACTCTTGTTTCTTCTCATACACAGAAAAGCACTAAGATGATGAACTTGAGATGTCTGTTTTTTTTGTGATTAGCAATAGTTGTTTGATGTTCGACTACTTGTTTTTTATTTTTCCAGTAAACACTCCTCTATACCTGGCTTCTCCCTTACCTCTTCAGAACAGTTCCTCAGAATTATGTGAGAGGCTGTCTCCTGGGTGATAGTTCTCAGTAAGGGCCCCGAATAAAACACAACTCTCAGCTTTCAGGTTGTGTGGATTTTTTTTTTTTTTCCAGTTGCTTAAGAAAGACTGAAGACAGTGCTTTCCAAGAAAACCCAAACAGCACATACCTCTGGGGCTTGGTAACCTGTTCACTCTGGAGCACTAGTTCATGGGTGCCCTGCCCTGAGACTGGGGGAACTGGGCTTTGTGGGCATGGGCTAACCACGCAGGGAGTGGCATCACAGACCAGTGCATCATTTGGGGGTACCCTTGGGTTCTTACACTGACATGTCTCTGAGGAGTGGGCAGGAGCAGGAGGCCTCCATTTCCAGTGAGGGAAGAAGGGCCATGAGGGTTTATTGTTTAGTCTCTTAGTTGTGTCTGACTCTGAGAAGAAATGGAGTAGCCCTCATAGTCAACAAAAGAGTCCGAAATGCAGTAAGTACTTGGGGACAATCTCAGAAACAACCGAATGATCTCAGTTCATTTCTAAAGCAAAGCATTCAACATCACGATAATCCAAGTCTATGCTCCAGCAACTAATGCCGAAGAAGCTGAAGTTGAAAGGTTGGATGAAGACTCCAGGACCTTCTAGTACTAACACTAAAAAAAGATGTCCTTTTCATCATATGGGGCTGGAATGCAAAAGTAGGAAGTCAAGAGATACCTGGACTAACGGACAAGTTTGACCTTGGAGTGCAAAATGAAGCAGAAAAAAGGCTAACAGAGTTTTGCCAAGAGAACACACTGGTCATAGCAAACCATTAGGATGATGACTAATGTTATAGACACTAAGTCAGGGGCACCATAGAAAAACCACAAAATGTCCTGATTCCCATTAAATTCTGCACCATGCAGCCCTCCCTTTTGCTGCTAAAGGCTGATTTGCGGCAAGATTCCCTCTCACGATGGGACTCTCAACTCTGGCAGAAACAAGACGAGGCGTGCTGGGCCACCTGCGTGGCGGGTCCACTGATTGAGCTCATTGGTGGTTTTCCTCCGAGGGAGTCTGCCTAACACAGCAGATTTTGCTTTGAGAGCTGGGCTTCCCCGGTGTCCTGTGGCAAGGAACAAAATTCCAGTGCCTCTGTCACTGGTACAACAAAGAAAGCCAGCCCCATGCCCTCTGGAGACGCCTGAATCTCTGGGTCCTTTTCACTTCTGAGCCACTCCCAGTAGTGACAGCTCCTCCTTCCTTCATCTTCAGAATAATCCCTTCGATGGGTGACTTCTCTCCCTTGTCATTATCCTCTGTCCCCCAATTTCCTCTATCCTCTCCCACCCAGCAGTGCTGCAAACTGCTTAAAGCAACTTCAAAAAAGCTTCAAAATGCCTGCCTTTGCTTTAAATGCTCGAAGTGGCCCCTTGCTTTCCTCACCCTACCAGCCCCCTGCAGAACCCAAACACCCAATTCTTTCTTGTCATTGTTTGCCTCATACTTGATAACATCTGTTAAAATCTGTTGAGCACGTGTGTTAATTCACCGACTTCTGACAGCAGCCCTATGTGGTAGGGAGGTCAGTAAACCCCATTGCTCAGATGAGGAAACTGAGTCCTGGAAAGAGCCTCAGATGCAGGTCCTCAGCTGCAGGTCCCACACATGGTGATGGTAGTGCTGGCAGGGCCCCTGGGCTCCCAGCCTGAGTGCTGAGCTGCAGCGCTGGTTCTGTGGTTGTTTCTCTCTGAAGTCTGTATTAATTTTTTTTAAACACCCATCCTATCAGTCAGCATTTTCAATAGAGTTTTTTTTGAAGTATAGTTGATTTACAATGTTGTGTTCATTTCAGGTGTATAGCAAAGTTTTTCAGTTATATATATATATATTCAGTGATTTACTGATTCAGTTATATATATATATATATATATCAGATTCTTTTCTATTAAAGGTTATTACAAGATATTGAATACAGTGCTATATAGTAAGACACTGTTGGGCATCTGTTTTGCGTATCATAGTGTATATCTGTTAATCCTAAACTCCCAGTTTATCCCTCCTGCCCCTTCCCCTTTGGTGACCATAAGTCTGTTTTCTTTGTGAGTCTGTTTCTATCTAGTAAAGTTCATTTTTATAAATTTTTTTAGGTTTCACATATAAGTGGTATCATGATATTTGTCTTTCTCTGCCTGACTTAACTTCAGTTATTATTATTATCATCTCTAGATCCAATCATGTTGCTGCAAATAGCATTATTTAATTCCTTTTGATGGCTGAGTAATACTCCATCACACACACTCACACACACACACACACACGTATATACACCATATATATGATGCTGCTGCTGCTTAGTTGCTCAGTCATGTCCCACTCTTGCGACTCCATGGACTGTGGCCCACCAAAGCTCCTCTGTCCGTGGGATTCTTCAGGCAAGAATACTGGAGTGGGTTGCTATGCCCTCCTCCAAGGGACCTTTCTGACCCAGGAATAGAACCCAGATGTCCTGCACTGTAGGTGGATTCTTTACCATCTGTGCTACCAGGGAAGCCTATACACACACACACACACACACCACATCTTTATCCATTCATCTGTCAATGGACATTTAGGTAGCTTCCATGTCTCGCTATTTTAAATAGTGCTGCCATGAACACAGGGGTTCATGATGGTGGTGGTGGTTTAATCCCTCAGTCATGTCTAACTCTTTGTGACCCCATGAACTGTAGCCCACCAGACTCCTCTGCCCATGTGATTTTCCAGACAAGAATACTGGAGTGGGTTGCCATTTTCCAGGTAGGGGTGCGTGTATCTTTTCTAATTAATAATTTGTGCTCAGTCATGTCCAGCCATTTGAGACCCTGTGGACAGTAACCCAGCAGCCTATGTCCATGGAATTTTCTCAGGCAAGAATACTGGGGTGGGTAGCCATTTCCTTCTCCAGGGGATCTTCCTGACTCAGGGATTGAACCTGCGGCTCTTATGTCTCCTGTATTGGCAGGCAGGTTCTTTACCACTAGCACCACCTGGGGTATTGTCTTTTCTAATTAGAGTTTTCATATTTTCTGGTTATGTGCCCAGGAGTAGGATTGCTGGATCATATGGTAGTTCTATTTTTAGTTTTTTAAAGAACCTCATTACCGTTCTCCATAGTAGATGCACCAATTTACATTCCCATCAACAGTGTAGGAGGATTCCCTTTTCTGCACCCCTTCCCCAGCATTCGTTACATTTTCAGTGGTTTTCATGGTTGCTCAAGGCTTTCCTGTGTGCAGGACAGACCACTGTGGAGACTCCAGTGCTGGAGCTCAGATCAACATCATGCCAAAACCCCCTATTCTCACAGATCCACGTGACCCAGAGCATGAGGTAGAGGGAATCAAAGAATAAGATGTTTAACTTGCTCAAATATCTCTCTATAGATGTCACATTTAATCCTCAGTCAGGTATTTCTATATTAGCCCCATTGCATTTTTTGTATTGAAGTGAAATTCATATAACATAAAACTAGCCATGTGAAAGTGAACGTTTCAGTGGCATTTGGTACATTCACAATGTCGTGCAACTGTCGATAAAAAAAAAACCCACACAACCTAAGAGTTGCGAGTTTTGGTTTATTCAAGGACCTTACTGAGGACCCGAAGACAGCCTCTCAGGTGGCTGTGAGCAACTGTCCTGAAGAGGTCAGGCTATGCAAGAGTTTTTTTTCCCTGATAGCTGGTAAAGAATCCACCTGCAATGCAGGAGAGCTGGGTTGGATCCCTGGGTTGGGGAGATCCCCTGGAGAAGGGAAAGGCTACCCACTCCAGTATTCTGGTCTGGAGAATTATGGGGTTACAAGGAGTCGGACATGACTGAGCAACTTTCGCTTTCATTTGCTGAAAAACAAAACAAGTAATGGAACATCAAATGATCACTGCTAACAACTGAAGTCAGACATCTCAAGTTAGTGATTTTAGTGCTTTTCTATGGATGGGAAGATGCACGAGTCTGGGGTCATCGGCATTATTCCTTTGACGTGCATGTTAACTGTCTAGGCCCAGGATCCTGTTTTCTTCATCCTGAATGTCCCTCAAGGCGCACAGTGGGGTGACTGCAGTGGCTGTGGCTTGATAGCTAGCACCACTCGTGTACCAGGATAGCAGGCCACATCCTTTGTTTACCGAAATGGCAGGCAGCACTTTTTTTGTCCACGCAACCATCACCTTTCAGTTCAGTTCAGTCACTCAGTCGCATCTGACTCTTTGCAACCCCATGGGCTGCAGTACACCAGGCCTCCCTGTCCATCACCAACTCCCAGAGCTCGCTCAAACTCATGTCCGTTGGGTTGGTGATGCCATCCAACCATCTCATCCTCTGTCATTCCCTTCTCCTCCTGCCTTCAATCTTTCCCAGCATCAGGGTCTTTTCAAATGAGTCAGTTCTTCACATCAGGTGGCCAAAGTATTGGAGCTTCAGCTTCAGCATCAGTCCTTCCAATGAAGATTCAGGGCTGATTTCCTTTAGGATGGACTGGTTGGATCTCCTTGCAGTCCAAGGGACTCTCAAGAGGCTCCTCCAACACCACAGTTCAAAAGCATCAATTCTTCGGTGCTCAGCTTTCTTTATAGTCCAACTCTCACGTCCATACATGACTACTGGAAAAACCATAGCTTTGACTAGATGGACCTTTAGTTCCAAAACATTTTCATCACCCCCAAAAGAAAGCTCCATACTCACATTAAGCAATTTATTCACTATTCCTTGCTCCCCCAGCCCCTGGCAACCCCACTAACTACTTTCTGTCTCTGCTGCTGCTAAGTCACTTCAGTCGTGTCCGACTCTGTGTGACCCCATGGCAGCCCACCAGGCTCCCCCGTCCCTGAGATTCTCCAGGCAAGAACACTGGAGTGGGTTGCCATTTCCTTCTCCAATGCATGAAAGTGAAAAGTGAAAGTGAAGACGCTCAGTCATGTCCAACCCTCAGCGACCCCATGGACTGCAGCCCACCAGGCTCCTCCGTCCATGGGATTTTCCAGGGGGGAGTACTGGAGTGGAGTGCCATTGCCTTCTCTGGCTTTCTGTCTCTAGATGGGTCTATTCTGGACATATTGTATAAAGAGAATTGTCTAGTAGGTGGCCTTTCATATCTTTCACTTAGCATAATGTTTCTGAGGCTCATCCAGGTTGTAGGGTGTATCAGTTTGTTGTTGTTCAGTCACTAAGTCGTGTCTGACTCTGCGACCCCATGGACTGTAGCATGCCAGGCTTCCCTGTCCCTCACTGTCTCCCAGAGTTTGCTCAGATTCATGTCCATTGAGTTGGTGATGATATCTAGCCATCTCATCCCCTGCCACCTCTTGTCCTTTTGTCATCAATACTTCCTTCCTTTTTTTGTGGTAGAATACTATTTCATTGTATGGAGAGTCCTCCACATTTTGCTTCTGTTCAACCATCGTTGGGCACTTGTGTTGTTTCTACCTTTTGTCTGTTGTGACTAATACTGCAATAAACATTCCTGTACAAGCATCGATTTTGAGTACCTGCTTTGAATTCTTCCCAGTATATACCTAGGACTGGAATAGCTGGGTCAAATGGTATTTCTCTACCTAACTTTTTGAGGAACCTATGAACACCATTTTAAAAGCAAGGAATCTGAGGCTCAAAGAAATTGAGTGGTTTCAGGTCATATGACCAGTGAATTATACAACCAACACTAGGACCCAGAAGCTCATACTGCGGTCATTCTAAGGACCTAGACTGCAGGGAAGATCCTTCATTCACTCACCATACATCCATTGAGGGCCAGGGCGGGCCTTTGCGGCAGATTTAACAGTTAAGTCTCAGAAAGGAGCTCCTTATGCCAGAAACTTCAGGAGAAAACAAAACAAGGGGAGTTTTTAAATCATAAATCAACACAAGGGGGTCATGCATAAACCCCATTACTCGCAGACAATCTAGCAGAGCACAGCGATGGTTTCTCAGGTCTTGCTGCCTGTTTGAACATCAGTGTGGGGGCAGCTCATGCCGATTTTTCAAGGCGCAGAAAAGAGTCACTCTCCCTATTTCTGTCTCGCTGTCTGCATTTCTTGACTGACCCCAGGGGAGGAGGGGAGGATGGGTGTGCGCAGATCCTGGTTTGGTTCTGAAATTCTGATCTGGATGGGGGCATCTGCGAAAGTCACTGTCAAGGAGAATCCCTGGAAGGCTCTGCGGCTCAAAGGGTTAAATGCCAGACCCAGAAGGAGACTCAAAAGAGGGGCGGGGGGTGCGGCGAGGGATGGGGGAGGCGGCGGGACTCGGGCTTCTGGAATCTTCTTTTCCAGTGGTTCTGAGGGGAATGTTACTATGAAAGAGACAAATTCTGATCGCTGCCCTTGACCGTTCCCGGCTCCCTGGAGCATTTTCTGTGCGGGAAGGTGACATCCAAAGGCCGGAGCTTAGCTGGGTTTGAAAACAAGACGCGGGCGCCTCTGGCTCGTACCGTCCCCTCGTCCCCCCCTTCCCTGGCCCCGCTGACCTGATTAATCAAGAGCCCTGCCAAACCCACTGAGGAGGGCTCCCAGGCTAATCTAATCTGCGTCCCCCAGCGGGGACAGACACCCCCGCTCGGCCAATGAGACGCGACCATGCAAGCTGGAGCTGAACGGTGGAAAATTCCATGCGCCGGCCCGGGGCGGCTGCGGCGGCCTCTGGCGGCGGCGCGCGCCCCGCATCCTGTAGCCCTGGGCTCCCCGCGATCCCCGGCCGGGCCCCGCCGCTGCGAGAACCCCCAAAGCCTCCCGGTTTCGGGGCGCTGTCACACGAGTCCCAGGGCAGGCGGCGTTTTTATAATTCTCTGGTTCTCCGCACCTCTGCGAAAGATGCTTTCAGCCAATCCAAGAAAAGGCTGGCGAAGCCTGAATCATTGCGGGGAGCGGGGGAGGGGGGCTATGATGGCATCTTCCGCTCATACGGGGTGTGTGTGTGTGCGCGCGTGTGTGTGATATAAATATAAACCACTGCCCCCACCCCTCGCCCACCCAGGCAACAACTGTTCAGTGCGCAACTGTCCCCTCCAAGTGCCTCCGCTGGGCTTTGCAACCCGATATGTGTGCGGAGAATGAATGAGCTGGGGGCCCCCTTTCTATCCAACCGCGAACTGCGGGCGCCCTTTTAGAGGGGGCCGGTGGGTCCTAGAGAGCGAAGGGTTAGGAGTCAGCAAAGGTGTGTATTTCGTGAAGGTGCAGAGACCCAGGACAGGAGGACCAGTGCAGTGATCCAGAGATAATTGCAGGGCCACAAAGGAGGGACATCGTGGTCTGCCTTTGCGGGGTAGAAGGGGGATGCCGATCGGAGCTGTAAGGACAGAAGTTAGCCAGACAGAGCAGAGGAGACACCGGGGCCCGGTGTTCCAGCCCCTGGAGCGAGGCTGCTGGGCAAGCATTTCCATGAAGCTGGGCTGTGTTATGAGATCCCTATCTTTCTTAACTCCACGTGAATTACTGCCATAAATCCCCATGATTTCATGGGATCCAGGCCTGTTTCTGCTCCTCACAATATAAAAGAACCTAGTGAACAGAGTCCAAAAATTAGAGTGCCCAGGAGAGCCTCTGCCAGAAGACAGTCACAAAGGCTTCCTCTGGGATTAGAGAGGGGCTGGGAGGGCAAGGGGACAACGTGCCCTGAGATCTGGGAGGGGGAAAACAGAAGGAAAGGAGAAAATACAGGTGTTTCTTCTTAAAGGAGAATATGAAGCTTCAGGAAGAACCTGCAGAACAGAAAGATAAGAAAGGGCCATCCCCAGTCCTGAGCTAGATGAGTTGAGCTGAGCTTCAGGAGACAGGAGACCAGAAAAACAGCCACCCCAGTTCTGCTAGTGCCCAGCTGAAGGTCCTGGAGAATCTCCTAACTTCCCTGAATCTTAGTTTTTATCTCTGCAAAATTTGGATAATTCCTGACACTAAAAGAAAGTGAAATTATGTCTATAAAGCTGTCAAGAAATCTATCCAAGTGTTGTTGTTTCTTTTAGTCCACATGCATGAACAATCTATGTTAATTTAGTTGAATTAACTTTGACCTTTTCAAACTGTGGTGCTGGAGAACACTCTTGAGAGTTCTTTGGACAGCAAGGAGATCAAACCCGTCAATCCTAAAAGGAAATCAACTCTGAATACTCATTGGAAGGACTGATTCTGAAGCTGAAGCTCCAATACTTTGGCCACCTGATGTGAAGAACTGACTCACTGGAAAAGACTCTGATGCTAGGAAAGATTGAAGGCGGGAGGAGAAAGGGATGACAGAGGATGAGATGGTTTGATGGCATCACCGACTCAGTGGACATGAGGAACTCCAGGAGATAGTGAAGGACAGGGAAGCCTGGTGTGCTGCAGTCCATGGGGTCACAAAGAGTTGGACACGACTGAGCAACTGAACAACAAAACTTTGATGGAGAGTCATGGCTAATCAATCAATACTTGTATTAATGTAGTCAGTAAATATTTACTAAATATCTACTATGTGCTGGGGCATACAGCAGTGAAGAAAACACAACAGTGCCTGCTCTTGGGACACTCCCATTGTGATGGGGGAGACAGATGATAAATAAGAAAACAAAGGTGTGTTTCCAGTGGAGAAAACTAAAACACGCAAGGGGGACAGGGGGAGTGATTTTGAAGGGAGTGAGGAGGTAGGACCTCATTGAGGAGCTGGTCTTTCAGCAGAGGCCTGACAGGGAGGTGAGGGGGTAAGCTCTATGGATTTCTGGAAGAAGAACATTCTAGGCATTTAAGGTGCAGGGTGGGGAGGTTGCCAGAGGTTGCAAAGGGCCTGAGGTGGGACTGTGGTCTTCTGAGTTGGAGGAACAGGTACTGTCCCTAGAGGGGACTGAGTGATGGGGCTGAGGTCAGGGACCGGCTGGGTGGAGGTAGGGAGCCTGGATTGTTAGGAAAGGCTGGAGGGCTTTCACCATGAAAGTTCTGAGCAGTCATTGGACAGCACAGCTGAGGAGCCACCTTGGATCTTAACTGACTGCAATGCAGCTTTCTTTCTAATTTGGATACTGAAAAGCCACCTGCATGTGAAGTAAAAGTCGCTCAGTCGTGTCCGACTCTTTGCGACCTCATGGACCATGGAATTCTCCAGGCCAGAATACTGGAGTGGTATCCTTTCCCTTCTCCAGGGCATCTTCCCAACCCAGGGGTCGAACCCAGGTCTCCTGTATTGCAGGTGGATTCTTTACCAGCTGAGCCACAAGGGAAGTCCAAAAAAAAAAAAAAAAAAAAAATCCACCTGCAAGCATTTATCAAAAGCTTTGCTGTGTTTGATAATGTGCTGGGGACTCTGGAGAACAGGAGGAAGTAGAACGCAGAGGCATGCTTTAAAGAGGCCACAGTCCTGTCAGGAATCTGGTTTAGCTGCAGAAAAGTAGTAAGTGACCAATATAAAACAGTTTCTCAGACTTGCTAAATTGTAGGGAGGGCCCCCCCCAAGCAGGAGGAAACTGGGAGCTTTGGGAACCCCAGGGGCCTCCTGGGATTGTGCTGAGATCTTAGTAGGCGGCCAGGGATGGTGAAAGTCGATGTGGACAGAGGGAGCGCCTGAAGTCGAGAGAGAGGTCTCCTCTCCCCTGTCCGGCCGGCCTGCAGCCTCTCCTGGGCGGGTCAGAGTTGTCAGCCCACAATCTGAGCGGCTCTGACCGGGCAAGGAGGGTGATCAAGGATGGAGACATTGGATGAGGCCAGTTCGGAAAAGCCCACAATGCTTTGCCACACTCAGAACTCTTTGAAGACCTGGCCAGCTGTGTTCCTACCCGCTTCCCTGGAGGTTAGGGGCTCCACTCTGAAATCACAGGATTCATCACTGCAGGGTGACCCAGCCCTGGGCTTCCAGCTCTAGCATCACCCTTGCCCTCCCTGGGCAGGCCTTATCAAGTCCCATAACCTTCAGAGAATCAGCTATGCCCACTGGGGCTGGCTCTGTGAAACCAAGACAACCAGGCATGCTCAGCTGGAGCCCTGCCGCTCTGGGGGCGAGAGGAAGAGAGAGGGGCCATTGTCTTCGGCCTCCTCCTCATAACGAAACGTTTTACTCATTTAACGTTTTGAATAAGTAGTATAACATATGGTTCAGGAAATCAACAATTATACAACATTGCACAATGGAAAGCATACTTTCCCATCTGCTCAGTTCTTATCTCTCCCCCAACAAAAGGTAGCCACTGCTATTAATTTGTTGTTTATCGTTCTAGAGATTCTCTTCCTCCTCCCCTTCCTCCCTCCCTTTCTCCCCCTCCTTGCTTCTTCTGCACAGACGAGCGAATTGAATACAGTCTTCCCCCAACTCCCAATTCTTTTCTTTTAAATTCAAATTTATTTATTTTACTTGGAGGCTAATTACTTTACATATATTATTGATTCTGCCACACATCAACATGAATCCACCACAGGCGTACACGTGTTCCCCATCCTGAACTCCCCTCCCACCTCCCTCCCCTTACCATCCCTCCGGGTCATCCCAGTGCACCAGCATCCTGTATCTAACGAGGACTGGCAATGCGTTTCTTATATTATACATGTTTCAGTGCCATTCCCCCAAATTGCCCCACCCTCTCCCTCTCCCACAAAAAACCAAAAAAACCAGTGCAAAATCCCATTTTCCAGTGTCAGCCATGCCCACCCCCAACCCCCAGGTCAGTCCCCCTGGCTCAGAGCTGGACTCTTTCCTTCCGCTCAGCACCCTCTCCCTTCTCATGCAACCCCCTAGGGGCTGGAGGCTCCACTTCCCTGGGGTGCTAAATCCCAGCGGGACTTGAGGGGAGGGGAGGTAAGAACTGGGGCGGGCAGCCCCTGGTCCGTCTGCCCCCACCAGGTCTCCAGCCATGGCACCAGGTACCCCTCTTGGCTCTCACTAACCCTTTCCTGATCATACTACTAGCCCAGGGGGGTACTGATTTGGGGGAACCCTGTCCACACCCCTCTTTGCCCCGGGGCGGCTCAGGGCTCTCCTCACTGAGGTTGGGGGGGAGTTCCCACCCACCCTCCCTCCGTGGTGGGGGAGAGAGGGGTGAAGTCCCCAGGTTTAAATACTGTAATGAAAGCAGGGGATGGGGAAGGAAGGGGCTTTACATCTAATAAATTATTAGGGTTTTGTTTTTAGTGTCCCTTGGGGGCCGGGCGGGCGGGGGCAGGGCGTGGCCGCCAGGGCCCTCCCTTCCCTTACTGGCGGATCTCCTTCTCTATGAGGCTGTCCTCACAAGACTGTTCTATACATCTGTGTCTCTTTTGCTGTCTCACATACAGGGTTATCGTTACCATCTTTCTAAATTCCGTATATATGCGTTAGTACACTGTATTGGTGTTTTTCTTTCTGGCTTACTTCACTCTGTATAATAGGCTCCAGTTTCATCCACCTCATTAGAACTAATTCAAATGTATTTTTTTAATGGCTGAGTAATACTCCATTGTGTATATGTACCACTGCTTTCTTATCCTTTCATCTGCTGATGGACATCTAGGTTGCTTCCATGTCCTGGGTGTTATAAACAGTGCTGCGATGAACATTGGGGTACACGTGTCTCTTTCAATTCTGGTTTCCTCAGTGTATATGCCCAGTAGTGGGATTGCTGGGTCGTATGGCAGTTCTATTTCCAGTTTTTTAAGGAATCTCCACACTGTTCTCCATAGTGGCTGTACTAGTTTGCATTCCCACCAACAGTGTAAGAGGGTTCCCTTTTCTCCACACCCTCTCCAGCATTTATTGCTTGTAGACTTTTGGATAGCAGTCATTCTGACTGGTGTGAAATGGTACCTCATTGTGGTTTTGATTTGCATTTCTCTGATAATGAGTGAGGTTGAGCATCTTTTCATGTGTTTGTTAGCCATCTGTATGTTTTCTTTGGAGAAATGTCTGTTTAGTTCTTTGGCCCATTTTTTGATTGGGTCGTTTATTTTTCTGGAATTGAGCTGCAGGAGTTGCTTGTATATTTTTGAGATTAGTTGTTTGTCAGTTGCTTCATTTGCTATTATTTTCTCCCATTCTGAAGGCTGTCTTTTCACCTTGCTTATAGTTTCCTTTGTTGTGCAGAAGCTTTTAATTTTAATTAGGTCCCATTTGTTTATTTTTCCTTTTATTTCCAGTATTCTGGGAGGTGGGTCATAGAGGATCCTGCTGTGATTTATGTCGGAAAGTGTTCTGCCTATGTTCTTCTCTAAGAGCTTTATAGTTTCTGGTCTTACGATTAGATCTTTAATCTATTTTGAGTTTATTTTTGTGTATGGTGTTAGAAAGTGTTCTGCTGCTGCTGCTAAGTCGCTTCAGTCGTATCCAACTCTGTGCGACCCCATAGACAGCAGCTCACCAGGCTCCCCCGTCCCTGGGATTCTCCAGGCAATAACACTGGAGTGGGTTGCCATTTCCTTCTCCAATGCATGAAAGTGAAAAGGGAAAGTGAATTTTCTGTCGTGTCTGACTCTTCGCGACCCCATGGACTGCAGCCTACCAGGTTCCTCCACCCATGGGATTTTCTAGGCAAGAGCACTGGAGTGGGGTGCCATCACCTTCTCCAAGAAAGTGTTCTAGTTTCATTCTTTTACAAGTGGTATACAATGGAGAAAAGACAATCTCTTTAACAAGTGGTGCTGGGAAGTTTGTTGCTGGGTCAACAAGTTTGTTGTTGACCCAGCAACAAGTTTCAACAAGACTTTCTCGGAGAAAGTGTTCTAGTTTCATTCTTTTACAAGTGGTTGACCAGTTGTCCCAGCACCACTTGTTAAAGAGATTGTCTTTTCTCCATTGTATATTCTTGCCTCCTTTGTCAAATATAAGGTGTCCATGGGTGCGTGGATTTATCTCTGGGCTTTCTATTTTGTTCCATTGATCTATATTTCTGTCTTTGTGCCAGTACCATACTGTACCTTTGGTAGCTTGATAGGGATTGCATTGAATCTATAGATTGCTTTGGGTAGTATACTCATTTTCACTACATTGATTCTTCTGATCCATGAACACGGTATATTTCTCCATTATTAGTGTCCACTTTGATTTCTTTCACCAGTGTTTTATAGTTTTCTATATATAGGTCTTTTGTTTCTTTAGGCTGATATATTCCTAAGTATTTTATTTTTTCGCTGCAATGGTGAATGGAATTGTTTCCTTAATTTCTCTATTTTCTCATTATTAGTGTATAGGAATGCAAGGGATTTCTGTGTGTTGATTTTATATCCTGCAACTTTACTATATTCATTGATTAGCTCTAGTAATTTTCTGGTGGAGTCTTTAGGGTTTTCTATGTAGAGGATCATGTCATCTGCAAACAGTGAGAGTTTTACTTTTTCTTTTCCAATTTGGATTCCTTTTATTTCTTTTTCTGCTCTGACTGCTGTGGCCAAAACTTCCAAAACTATGTTGAATAGTAGTGGTGAAAGTGGGCACCCTTGTCTTGTTCCTGACTTTAGGGGAAAGGCTTTCAATTTTTCACCATTGAGGATAATGTTTACTGTAGGTTTGTCATATATAGCTTTTATTATGTTGAGGTATGTTCCTTCTATTTCTGCTTTCTGGAGAGTTTTTATCATAAATGGACGTTGAATTTTGTCAGAGGCTTTCTCTGCATCTACTGAGATAATCATATGGCTTTTATTTTTCAATTTGTTAATGTGGTGTATTACATTGATTGATTTGCGGATATTGAAGAATCCTTGTATCCCTGGGATAAAGCCCCCTTGGTCATGGTGTATGATCTTTTTAACGTGTTGTTGGATTCTGATTGCTAGAATTTTGTTAAGGATTTTTGCATCTATGTTCATCAGTGATATTGGCCTGTAGTTTTCTTTTCTTTTCTTTTTTTTTGTGGCATCTTTGTCAGGTTTTGGTATTAGGGTGATGGTGGCCTCATAGGATGAGTTTGGAAGTTTACCTTCCTCTGCAATTTTCTGGAAGACTTTGAGTAGGATAGGTGTTAGCTCTTCTCTAAACTTTTGGTAGAATTCAGCTGTGAAGCTGTCTGGACCCCAGCTTTTGTTTGCTGGAAGATTTCTGATTACAGTTTCAATTTCCGTGCTTGTGATGGGTCTGTTAAGATTTTCTGTTTCTTCCTGGTTCGGTTTTGGAAAGTTGTACTTTTCAAAGAATTTGTCCATTTCTTCCAAGTTGTCC
Source organism: Bos mutus (assembly GCF_027580195.1). Classification (NCBI taxonomy): domain Eukaryota; kingdom Metazoa; phylum Chordata; class Mammalia; order Artiodactyla; family Bovidae; genus Bos; species Bos mutus. The sequence goes on along the minus strand of NC_091617.1, from coordinate 560,067 downwards.
ATTTTATTGGCATATAATTGCTGATAGTAGTCTCTTATGATCCTTTGTATTTCTGTGTTGTCTGTTGTGATCTCTCCATTTTCATTTCTAATTTTATTGATTTGATTTTTCTCCCTTTGTGTCTTGATGAGTCTGGCCAATGGTTTGTCAATTTTATTTATCCTTTTAAAGAAACAGCTTTTGGCTTTGTTGATTTTTGCTATGGTCTCTTTTGTTTCTTTTGCATTTATTTCTGCCCTAATTTTTAAGATTTCTTTCCTTCTACTAACCCTGGGGTTCTTCATTTCTTCCTTTTCTAGTTGCTTTAAGTGTAGAGTTAGGTTATTTATTTGACTTTTTTCTTGTTTCTTGAAGTATGCCTGTATTGCTATGAACTTTCCCCTTAGCACTGCTTTTACAGTGTCCCACAGGTTTTGGGTTGTTGTGTTTTAATTTTCATTCGTTTCTAACCAACTCCCAGTTCTTTTTCCAGTTGCTTAGTAGTTCATGATCCAGCATTCTGTACCTCGTTCTTCTCAGGTAGCATGTCTTAGACCTTCTCCATGATGGTCCAGGATGGCAAAATGTCATCATTCTTCTTTACTATCTCTTACAAATCCAAAATGTACAAAGATCCCCTCTAGATGGACATTTAAGTTGTTGCAGCCTTTTGCTTTTAGACAGCGTTGTCACAAATAACTTTGAAGTTCTTCATGGAGTACATAATCATGTATATACAGAAGGTATACTCCTAAAAGTGAAATTTTTGCTGGGTCAAAGGGTAAATGCATCTCTAATATGGACAGATGTTGCCAAATTACTCTCTGCAGGGGCTATGACAATTTCTGCTTCTAGTAGCAATGTAGGAGGGAGAAGATCTGTGTCTCCCGGCCCACCAATAGAGTTTTGTCATCAGATTTTTGCCATTTCTGGTAAATTTTTAAAAATCAATGTGGTTTTAATTTGTATATTTCTTATGGTTGACGTTGAGTATATTTTCATGTTTCAAAACCAAATATGTGTTGTGTAAAATGTCCATACTCATGCCTATCCTTATATTGTTTTTTGGTCTTTTGTCTCATCAATATGCAGGAGCTCTTTATATAGTATTGGGGAAATTAGCTCTTTGTGGTATGAATTACCTGTATCTCTCATTTTGTGTTTGTTTGGGTATTTTAAAAAATTAGTTTTGTTCCTGCAATGCAGAAAATTTTGATTTCCTTGTAGTCGAAATTGTCAACCATTTATATTGTGACTTCTAGATGTTGCCTTTTCATACTGCTGAAAAGTATGAAAACCAAGACTTCCCTCATCTTCCATTTTGGCTTTAGTGTTCTTATGTTTTATTTTTTATATTTAAAACTTTGATATAAAACTGGAATTTGTTCTACTGTGGATGCAAAATCTATCTAAAAAATGTTTGGTATCAACACAACTTTTTGAATAGTCCATCTTTTCCCCATGTGTTTGAGATGCCTGCATTATCTTAAACATTTCCATATATATTTGGGTATTTTTCAGGATTTTCAATTCTGTGCCATCTGTTGGTCTGACAAAATAATATTCTACTATTACAAAGTTTTAGTTATTGAAGACTTTAAGTATATTTTAACATATGGTGTAGCTATTCCTTCTCCTTTTCTTTATCAGAATTACCCACGCTATTGATTATTTTTCCATGTGAAAGTTAGAATCATTTTGTATAGATAAAAATTGCTTTTTGTATTTTTATTGGGATGGTACTTATTAGTTAACATTCATATATGTGCTCAGTCACTCAGTCGTGTCCGACTCTTTGAGACACCCTTTGCTGTAGCCTGCCAGGCTCCTCTGTCCATGGGATTTCCCAGGCAAGAATACTGGAGCAGGTTGTCATTTCCTTCTCTGGGGATCCTCCAGACCCAGGGATGGAACCTATGTCTATTGCATCTCCTGCATCGGCAGGCAGGTTCTTTACCACTGCACCACCTGGGAAGCCCATTAACATTTATGTGCTAAGGAAATTGACACAAAGCTAAGTTTTGTTATCCAAGAACATGGTATGTTTTTTCATTTATTTGTCTTTCTCTCTGTATCTCTGTCTTTTTTTCTTATGAATGTTTAAAAGATTATGTAAATATGTATCTTTTAAGCTAGTTTTATCTTTTTATTGTATATGAGGTATTTTCTTCCATTTTATTGACTCATTTATTTTGTTTATACAAACAAAGGCTATTGATTTCTGCATATTAATTTTACATATCCTATTTCATTCTCTTATTGATTGTAGTTGTTTTCACACATTTTTCCTTGGGGTTTCAAAGTACAAAACAAATCACCTGTAATAGTGATAGTCTTACTTGTTTTGCTCAACTTTTGTTTTGGTCTAATTGTGTTGGCTAGTGCTGCTGGTAGAAAATGAAATGATGTGATAGTGAACAAACAATTGTCTCATTTCTGGATTAAGGGTTAAGTCTTTACCATTTCTTAATGATCCAGCGGATGTTGGCAATTTGATCTCTGGTTCCTCTGCCTTTTCTAAAACCAGCTTGAACATCTGGAAGTTCACGGTTCACATATTGCTGAAGCCTGGCTTGGAGAATCTTGAGCATCACTTTACTAGCCTGTGAGATGAGTCAGTTGTGCAGTAGTTTGAGCATTCTTCGACATTGCCTTTCTTTGGGACTGGAATGAAAACTGACTATTTCCAGTCCTGTGGCCACTTCTGACTTCCCCAAATTTGCTAACATATTGAGTGCAGCACTTTCATAGCATCATCTTTGAGGATTTGAAATAGCTCAACTGGAATTCCATCACCTCCACTAGCTTTTTTCGTAGTGATGCTTCGTAAGGCCCACTTGACTTCCACATTGCAGGATGTCTGGCTCTAGGTGAGTGATCACACCATCATGATTATCTGGGTCATGAAGCTCTTTTTTGTACAGTTCTTCTGTGTATTCTTGACACCTCTTCTTAATATCTTCTGCTTCTGTTAGGTCCATACCATTTCTGTCCTTTATTGAGCCCATCTTTGCATGAAATGTTCCCTTGGTATCTCTGATTTTCTTGAAGAGATCTCTAGTCTTTCCCATTCTATTATTTTCCTCTATTTCTTTGCATTGATCTCTGAGGAAGGCTTTCTTATCTCTCCTTGCTATTCTTTGGAACTCTGCATTCAAATGGTTATATCTTTCCTTTTCTCCTTTGTTTTTGGCTTCTCTTCTTTTCACAGCTATTTGTAAGGCCTCAGACAGCCATTTTACTTTTTTGCATTTCTTTTTCTTAAGGATGGTCTTGCTCCCTGTCTCCTGTACAATGTCATGAACCTCCATCCATGGTTCATCAGGCACTCTTTCTATCAGATCTAGTCCCTTAAATCTATTTCTCACTTCCACTGTATAATCATAAGGAATTTGATTTAGGTCATACCTGAATAGTCCAGTGGTTTTTCCACTTTCTTCAATTTAAATTTGAATTTTGCAGTAAGGAGTTCATAATCTGAGCCACAGTCATCTCCCTGTCTTGTTTTTGCTGGCTGTATCGAGCTTCTCCATCTTTGGCTGCAAAGAATATGATCAGTCTGATTTCAGTGTTTGCCATCTGATGATGTCCATGTGTAGAGTTCTTCCCTTGTGTTGTTGGAAGAGGGTGTTTGCTATGACCAGTGCGTTATTTTGCCAAGGGAATGCACTGGTCATTCTGTACTCTTGTTTCATTCCATACTCCAAGGCCAAATTTGCCTGTTACTCCAGGTGTTTCTTGACTTCCTAATCTTGCATTCCAGTCCCCTATAATGAAAAGGACATCTTTTTTGGGTGTTAGTTCTAAAAGGTCTTGTAGGTCTTCATAGAAGTGTTAAACTTCAGCTTCTTCAGTGTTACTGGTCAGGGCATAGGCTTGGATTACTGTGATATTGAATGGTTTGCCTTGGTAACGAACAGAGATCATTCTATCGTTTTTGAGATTGTACCCAAGTACTGCATTTCAGACTCTTTTGTTGACCATGATGGCTACTCCGTTTCTTCTAAGGGATTCCTGCCCACAGTAGTAGATATAATGGTCATCTGAGTTAAATTCACCCATTCGAGTCCATTTTAGTTTCCTGATTCCTAGAATGTTGATGTTCACTCTTGCCATCCCCTGTTTGACCACTTTCAATTTGCCTTAATTCATGGACCTAACATTCCAGGTTCCTATGCAATATTGCTCTTTACAGCATCGGACCTTGCTTCTATCACCAGTCACATCCACAACTGGGTGTTGTTTTTGTTTTGGCTCCATCCCTTCATTCTTTCTGGAGTTATTTCTCCACTGATCTCCAGTAGCATATTAGGCACCTACTGACCTGAGAGTTCATCTTTCAGTGTCTTATCTTTTTGCCTTTTTATACTGTTCATGGGGTTCTCAAGGCAAGAATGCTGAAGTGGTTTGCCATTCCCTTCTCCAGTGGACCACATTCTGTTAGATGGTTTTTCCAGTAGTCATGTATGGATGCGAGCACTGAAGAATTGATGCTTTTGAACTGTGGTGTTGGAGAAGACTCCTGAGAGTCTCTTGGACTGCAAGGAGATCCAACCAGTCCATCCTAACAGTCCTGGGTGTTCATTAGAAGGACTGATGCTGAATCTGAAACTCCAATACTTTGGCCACCTGATGCGAAGAGCTGACTCATTGGAAAAGACCCTGATGCTGGGAAAGGTTGAAGGTAGGAGGAGAAGGGAGTGACAGAGGACGAGATGGTTGGATGGCATCACCGACTTAATGGACATGAGTTTGAGTAAACTCTGAGAGTTGGTGATGGACAGGGAGGCCTGGTGTGCTGCAGTCCATGCGGTCACAAAAGCCAACCGTCAGACAAGACTGAGAGACTGAACTGAACTGAACTGGTGGCTTAAACTGTAAAGAATCTGCCTGTAGTGTGGGAGACCTGGGTTTGCTCCCTGGGTCAGGAAGATTCCCTAAAGGAAATGACAACCCAATTCAGTATCCTTGCCTGATGAATCCCAAGGAGACTGGTAGGCCACAGTCCATGGGATCACAGAGAGCTGGACTCAACTGAGTGACTAACACATTCACTTTTTCACTTTCATGGGAATTCTATTTTTAGTGTTTTGAGGTATCTCCATATTGCTTTCCTTTGTACAAATTTGGATTCTCACCAAAAGTTCATGATTGTTCCCTTCTCTCCACATCCTCACCAAGACTTGAATGTGTTGTCTTTCTGATAATAACCATCCTGACAGGTTTGAGGTGATATCTCATTAGGGTTTTTATTTACATTTCCCCGATGGTTAGTGATCTTGGGCATCTTTTCATGTCTTCTTTGGAAATATGTCTACTTAAATCCTCTTCCATCTTTTAACTTTTTTTTTGGATGTAGAGATGTATGAGTTCTTTGTATATCTTGGGTATTAACTCATTAGATAAATCACTTGTAAATATCTTTCCTCATTCAATGGCTCAGATAGTAAAGAATCTGCCTGCAATGTGGGAGATCTGGTCAATCTCTGGGTCAGGAAGACCTAGGTTTGATCCCTGGAGAAGGGAATGGCTACCACTGGAGTACTCTTGCCTGGAGAATCCCATGGACAGAGGAGCCTGTGGGCTACAGCCCATGGGATCACAAAGATTTGGACACAACTGAGTGACTAACACTTTCACTTTCCTTTCACTTGCTCATTCAGTAGGTGGCCCTTTCTTTTTGTTGATGGCTTCCTTTGCTTTTCAAAAGCTCTTCAGTTTGTTTAGGTCCCACTTGTTTATTTCTGCTTTCTTTTTTTTTTCCTTAGGAGACAGACCCACAAAATACTGCTATGATTTATATCAAAGAGTGTTCTGCCTATGTTTTCCTCTAGGAGTTTTATGGTATCCAGTGTTATACTTAGGTCTTTTCTTTGGAGTCTATTGTGTGTGTGGTGTTAGAGAATATTCTGCAGTGCAGTGCTTAGTCCCTCAGTTGTGTCGGACTCTTTGCAACCCCAGAGACTGCAGCATGCCAGGCTTCCCTGCCCTTCACCATCTCCCAGAGCTTGCTCAAGCTTATCTTCATAGATTCTAATTATTTTCTTCAATACATTTACTATTTTTTTAAAGACTCATAAAGGCCTCAGATGATATCTTCCTACAGTGAAGTTTGCCCTTCCCTTCTGTTCTGCAGTTAAGGCAAAGAGCAGATTGCTTCAGTCTACTCAGGGACCGAGTTGGGTAGGGGCTGGATTCTACTTTAGCAAAATGCATTCCACCTTGGGTTTGCCCTGAAAGTCCTTCTTTTTTGACTGTTTGAGCTAAGCATCACCCCAAACAAGTTAAAATTTGGCAAATGTCTTGAGGGGAAGACTGGTCATGTGTTTTGCAGACCTCTCTTTCTGATGGGACTTTGCTTCCTAAGGAACTACAAGACTGCAGAATATTCCATTCTGCCTTTTTACCCCAGCCCCCAGGCATCTCGACTACCCTGGAACTTAACAAATGTTTCAAGGGGGAAATTAGTCTTGTATTTTGGGTTCTTTCAACTTCCAACCCTTTGCACTAACCAAAAACTCTACCGATTTCTCTTACCATATGTTTTTGCTCAGTTGCTCAGTCATGTCTGACTCTTTGTGATCCCATGGACTGCAGCATGCCAGGCTCCTCTGTCCTTCACTATCTCCCAGAGTTTGCTCAAACTCATGTCCATTGAGTCAGTGTTGCCACTCAACCACCTTACCCTATAGTGTCCTTCTGTTTGAGCCAAGCTGACATTAGTTACCTGGTAATTGCCAGGTGATTTGAGATGATCTCTTCTTCCTCTGAAAATTCTGTGTCTGTCTGGTCCTTGTTGTTCTCATAGTTTTCCACTGTCTTTAAAATACAAATATTTCAAATATATCTGACTGGTGTTATTGTTGAGAGAGCATTGATCTTTCTGGTCCATTGTATTCTTACCTGGAAGGTCAAGTACACTAACTGTCAATATTTTATTTAGTTTTTGCTGTTGTCATCATTTGTTTGTTGCGTTAATATCTGTAAGTGAAATTAATTTATGAGTCTTCTGTGTGAAATCCTTCTCAGGTTTTGGTATTATGGTTATTTCCTTAAGAACATTTGGCTAGCCACATTTTAGATGCTCAGTTTTCACATGCGGTTAGTAGCTCCTGTATTGGAGAGCTCAGTTCTAGGATACTGTCCTTTTCATCCATGATTTCAAATGTATTTGAAAATTTATTTTTATAACATTGGACAAATTATTTTTAATATGATTTGCTTAATTTCCATGGTTTATCCAGTTGTTTGGATTCATTTAATCTCATTTTGTATATTTGCCTTCCTTCCTTTTGATTTTATCAGCCATAAGTTTGTATATTTTATTGATATTTTGTTTTTTCAAAGAAACAAATTTTTGAATTTGTTAAATAGTTCCACAGTCTTGTTTTATGATCATTGTATTCTAAATTTATTAATTTATTCCTTCAGCTCGTATATCCTTCAGTTTATTTGATTTTTTCTAACTTTTTTATTATGTTGCTTTTATTATGTTACTTTATATTAGTAACCCCACTCCAGTACTCTTGCCTGGAAAATCCCATGGATGGAGGAGCCTGGAGGGCTGCAGTCCATGGGGTCGCTGAGGGTCGGACACGACTAAGAGACTTCACTTTCACTTTTCACTTTCATGCATTGGAGAAGGAAATGGCAATCCACTCCAGTGTTCTTGCCTGGAGAATCCCAGGGACGGGGGAGCCTGGTGGGCTGCTGTCTATGGGGTCACACAGAGTCTGAGACGACTGAAGTGACTTAGCATATTATAGTAGTAAACGTATATAAGACCATGCTTCTTCATTAAGCTCTGCTTTAACTGTATTGCCATAAATACTGATGGTGTGTCTTTTTTATTACGACCTTCTGTTATCTGCAATATAAGTTTGTATTAATATTTTTTCTCAGACTCAACATTTCTTTGAAAGAATGGTTAAAGATTTCCATCTAGCTAGGGCTTTTTGTTTTTGTATTTTTGACAGCAATTTCTGCATTGTCATTAAAGAATGTTTTCTGTTCTGTTTTTGTTTCTGGAAATTTTGAGGTTGGTCCTGTGGTCACTTGAGAAGAAGATGTTCTCTATGTTTTACGTTTATTATATAATTTTGTTCTCTCTTAGCCTTGTTAAATTTTTTCTCATTTGTCCTCAAAACCTTTGAAGATTTATTTTTCTCTTTGTCTTTGATATTCTGTAGTTTCACTATGATGTATCTGGGAATGCATTCATTTTAATTATCCTTTTTAGGTTTCAGTATAAGGCTGTATATTGTCACCCTGCTTATTTAACTTATATGCAGAGTACATCATGAGAAATGCTGGGCTGGAAGAAGCACAAGCTGGAATCAAGATTGCCAGGAGAAATATCAATAACCTCAGATATGCAGATGACACCACCCTTATGGCAGAAAGTGAAGAGGAACTAAAAAGCCTCTTGATGAAAGTGAAAGAGGAGAGTTAAAAAGTTGGCTTAAAGCTCAACATTCAGAAAACTAAGATCATGGCATCCAGTCCCATCACTTCATGGAAAATAGATGGGGAAACAGTGGAAACAGTGTCAGACTTTATTTTTCTGGGCTCCAAAATCACTGCAGATGGTGATTTCAGCCATGAAATTAAAAGACACTTACTCCTTGGAAGGAAAGTTATAACCAACCTAGATAGCATATTGAAAAGCAGAGACATTACTTTGCCAACAAAGGTCTGTCTAGTCAAGGCTATGTTTTTTCCAGTGGTCATGTATGGATGTGAGAGTTGGACTATAAAGAAAGCTGAACGCCGAAGAATTGATGCTTTTGAACTGTGGTGTTGGAGAAGACTCTTGAGAGCCCCTTGGACTGAAAGGAGATCCAACCAGTCCATCCTAAAGGAGATTAGTCCTGGGTGTTCTCTGGAAGGACTGATGCTAAAGCTGAAACTCCAATACTTTGGCCACCTCATGCGAAGAGTTGACTCATTGGAAAAGACTTGATGCTGGGAGGGATTGGGGGCAGGAGGAGAAGGGGATGACAGAGGATGTGATGGCTGGATGGCATCACCGACTCAATGGACATGAGTCTGGGTGAACTCTGGGAGTTGGTGATGGACAGGGAGGCCTGGCGTACTGCGATTCATGGGGTCTCAAAGAGTTGGACATGACTGAGCGACTGAAATGAACTGAACTGAACTGAATACTGCTTTAACTGTGGGTTCATGTCTTAACTTTGTTATTGAAGAATTCTCAGCCATTATGTCTTTGATTATTACCTAATTTTTCTTTTTTGTATTGTAACTCATTTTAGATTTATGTTGGGTTTTCCCATTCAAATATTCATGTTTCTTAACTTCTCTCTCACATTTTCCATCTCTTTATTTTTGGGGGCATATTGGATAACTTCCTCTAATCTCCCAGTTCCCTAACACTCTCTTCATCTATGGCAACTATAATTACATTAATTGCATTTTCCTATAGAAAGTTTATATGTTTCCTTTCTCAGACTTCTGTTTGGTCCTCTGGCAATATTCCTGTTCTATTTGCATTCTGTTTCTACAGTTTATGTTTTTTCCTTTATATTTTTAAATGTATTAGATATCTCTTTTATACTATCCTATTATCTTTGGTTCTTGATATGCAATTTTTCTTATTTGTTATATCTGTGATTCTCCCTCATGGTGATTCATTTCCTCATGAAGTTTTTAATTCTGTTTATCTTTAGTGTGGTTCATATTTTTATGGTAAGCCCCAGTACCCTGGGTTTGAGGACCACCTTTAGAAAACAGTTTTAGCTTTTGCTCCCTCTTCCAGGGTCCATATGAATTTCTTAATTGCTGGACTGCTTTTAACATTGGTGTGGCTTAAAGTCACTCTACCAGGCAAATAGTATGAACTTACCTTCTTTAACAGCACTGGCCTGGATTTCTGATATCCAGTATTTTTCTCTTTTTCTTCCTCAAAGTCCAAGTAGATGAACAGCTTCCTTGTCACTTCTCAGACTGGTGGGTAGAACGTTTCCAATCCTAACCCTTTTCTTCTCTCAGGTCTAAACAGTGCTTGCAAATTGCAGCCCAGTTCTGACTCTGTGTGCTCTAGAGTCAGGATCAGACTTTTTTTTTTTCCCACATGAACATTAAATTTGCAACTCTTGGCCTTTATCAAGTCCTAGTATGTGGTAAAGAATCTTCTTGCTAATGCTGGAGATGCAGATTCGATCCCTGGGTCGGGAAGATCCCTGGAGTAGGAAATGGCAACCCGTTCCAGTATTCTTGCCTGGAAAATTCCATGGACAAGAGGAGCCTGGTGAGCTACAGTCCTTGGGATCACAAAGTCAAACACAACTGAGAATACACACACACACACACACACACACACACAGAGGCACAGTTTTCCACAAATCCCTCATCTTGAGTTCCCATCACCAGTTTTACTTTTCTTCCCTTAGAGACTACGAATAAATTTTTTTCTCATTAAGTTTTATCTTAACAGGAACCTTTATCCATTTAAAGTGGAAGTAAAGGATTTACCAATATTGTGACCAGAATTCCACAAACAAGATTTGAGGAGAAAGTTATTTTCTACAAGAATTCAAAGATGACTCTATTGTGGAGTAAAAAAAATCAAAATTAGCCTGAAATTTTAAGATAGTCTGAATGCGAAAGAAATTTTGCTTGAAGCAGAGATTTGGGCCAATTTCCTTCCTCCCCTGAGGCTCTGTGTTTGTTCTGTTCTGTCATCGGGGGTACTTCTGTGGAAAAGTTTGAGAAGCACTGCCCTGAGATGACCCTCACTGCTTTGTGGGCACGTCTCTGCTGTGGAAACGAACGCCCCAGACTTGAGAGCGCTCGCCTGGCTCGGTGGTCTGCATCTCTCACTTTGTCTAGGCCTGCCCTAAAACGTCAGGAGGCAGAGCTTTAAAAGTTATTATTGCTCGTGACAAAGAGTGAAAACATTACCAAAGGCTGTAAAGTGGAAGGAAAAAGAGTCCCAACCAGCCACCCCTCCCTCCCCAAGCCCCAGAAGTCTCACTTCTCCTGGACCTTTCCAGAAATGTTGTATATGTGCAAACAGGTCTTCCCGCACCCCTCTTTTAGCACAAATGAGATCAAGATACTTGTTTTGCAGACTTAAATTTTTAATTTGTAGTTTGGATATATTTTTCTATCCACACATGTAGCTTTACCTCATGTTCTCAGTAGCTATAGTGGATTTCCGGTACATGGTAAAGAATCTGCCTGCAATGCAGGAGACAGGTTCCATCCCTGGATTGAGAAGATCCCCTGGAGGAAGGCATGGCAACCCACTCCAGTATTCTTGCCTGGAGAATCCCATGGACTGTGGATCCAGGCGGGCTACAGTCCATGGGGTCACAAAGAGTTGGACAGGACTGAAGTGACTTAGCACGCTTGGAAGCAATGACTCTCTATTGATAGACATCAGGTCTGTTTTTCAGACATTTGCTATTTCAAAAAACACTGCAGGGAGCGTATTATGCAGACACCTTTTTGTAAGTGTGTGAGCAGATCTATAGAATGAGTGTTGGGTCCAAGGTTTGTGCATTAAACCTTGAATAGACAGGGATGGACTGCTGCCCCAAAGTGTGGGAGCCATATAATTGTTGCCAACACTGGGAGCACCACTGGGTGGGTAGGACTTTAAGGGGCCTCCAAATGCGCCCCTCTGCTTGGCATCTCCAGGTTGTGCAGGAATAGCACTGTCTGACACCTCGTCAAGGACAAACATCTGGTTATTGATATCAAGATTTGATTTTGAGGGCTTTTGAGAAACATACTTGCTTGAGTTGCTTTTGAGATTCCAGACGAAGACCAGACATGGAGCAGAGGCTGGGAAGGCAGAATGAAAGACAGTGGTTCAAAAATACCTACACACTGAACTTTTTATTTCTTAATTCAATTGTATTATTGTTTTTTGATTTTTTTGATAAGTAAAATAGTTTCACCAGAAAAGAAGTGGAAAATAGGCAAACACGCAAGGAAGTTAGTAAAGCTATACTGTGTAGGTAATTAAATAAAGCTAATTATTTGAAAGTTAAATTATTTAGTTGTAGTTAAATAATGAAAATGAGTTAATTAATTGTAATTACTTTGTGTGGGGATAGTTGATACACTAAGTAATTGATAAAAATAATTCCAGTTCGTGTATTTGGGGATATAGTTTCATTTTTTTTTAAGCATCATGTGATAAATTTTTTAAAAATTTATTTTAATTAATTTTGGGGGGGCCATATTTTTTGGTGCAGCATGAAGGATCTCCCCCAACCAGGGATCAGACCCATGCCTCCTGCATTGGAAGTGCAGAATCTGGATGGCCAGGGGAGTCCTGGCCCTTCATTCTTAAAAATCAGTTGTTAAATATTGTGAACATGTATCTTGGGTATATACTGTGTGCTCAGAAAATTTGAAAATAATGCTAACACAGAGTTACACCATGCAAATAGTTACCAAAGTTTGCAATAACCTTAACGATTTATAGCTCTCTGTTTTAACTTAACATTGTCTCTCTGACAAATTATTATTTTACATTATTTTTTGGTGACTGAAGATTCTGAAATGGATGTCCCATCATCCATCTATTTAATTCAGATTTCATTAAACATTAATACTTAATTTAATATTAAGTATTTTCTAACATGTTAATGTCAAAAGGAACACTGTGTTGAATATTCTGGAGTGTACAGAACTGCCTGGCACACTTATTTCTTTAGGATTCATTTTTGGATGTGGAAATAGTGGTTCAAGGGTTACATACATACATTTTTTAATCTTTTTGCTCTGTTTTGCTAAACTGACTTCTAGAAAGGTTGCCTGAATTTGTATCACCATTAGCAGTGCATCATAAGTGGCGCAGTGGTAAAGAATCCACCTGCCCAGCAGAAGACCTGTGTTCAATCCCTGGATGGGGAAGATCCCCTGCAGGAGGACACGGCAGCCCACTCCAGTATTCTTGCCTGGAGAATCCCATGGACAGAGGAGCCTGTCAGGCTAGAGTCTGTGGGGTCGCAAAGAGAGGGGACAGGACTTAGCAACTAAACAACAAGCAACATAGTGCCAAAGCCACTTTACTTGCCACTGTGTGGCATTTCTCTACCATTTTATAAAGAAAACAACAAAAATGGGAGGAAAAAAACAGAAAAAAATAGAAACAAATGTGTCTTGTTTTGTAACTCTTTTTTTTTTAATTATAGTGAGTAGTATCATTTTGTTTTATATGATATAAGCTGTGTGTGCTTAATTTTAAAAACTGGTTAAAGAGTTTGGTATAAAATAAGGATCTCAAACCTTTGTCATGGTGGTGGTGGTTTAGTTGCTAAGTCGTGTCTGACTCAGAACCTGGTGGACTATAGCCCACCAGTCTCCTCTGTCCATGGGATTTTCCAGGCAAGAATACTGGAGTGGGTTGCCATTTCCTTCTCCAGGGGATCTTCCCAGCCCGTGAATTGAACCCAGGTCTCCTGCATTGCAGGCAGATTCTTCACTGACTGAGCTACAAGAGAAACCTCTGTCATATGTGTTGCAAATATTTTTCTTATATTTTGGGGGGAATTTCTCTTTTTTTTCTGAAAAAGAGATTTGATTCATCATCAAGTCTATCTTTTCCTTCCCCAGGAGTTGACTTTCAACAGAGGGTCCTGAAACCCAGAGGCTGAGAAATAGTAGTGTAGTCTTGGGGACAGAGGGCTTCCCCAGGTGGTGCTAGTGGTAAAGAACCCGCCTGCCAATGCAGGAGATGTAAGAGATGCAGGTTCAATCCTTGGGTTGGGAAGATCCCTTGGAGGAGGGCAGGGGGAACCTACTCCAGTGTTTTTGCCTGGAGAATCCCCATGGACAGAGGAACCTGGTGGGCTGTGATCCTTAGGGTCACAAAAAGTCTTACACGACTGAAGCAACTTAGCACACATGCACACTTATGGACAGATGAGTCTCCTTGCCAAAGGCTTCATAGGCAGAATGTTGTCCTGGATAACTCATTCCATAGAATCTGAGGGAGATGCAGGCTCCAGACGAGGTGTGCTTAACTGCTGCCTGGATGACTTCTAAAGTATCTTGCTATAGGACCTCCTCAAATCTAGCTCCTTTTCCAGTAATCTGGAATAGAGGCTGTAGTAAATGGCTGGGACATGGGACATTGTTTCCAAATTCCAAGCAGGTCACTATGATATTGAACATCCTTCTTTGCCCTGGGTAGCTGGCCACAGGCTGTCTTTTCATAGACTTTCACATGTTTCGCTGGAACTCACTGTCACTTGGGGCCCTGGGACTTTGGATTTTGTCCTTCTTCAAAGCCTATTCATCTTTAGTCAGCAGTACTTGAGTGGCATGGAATGCAAAGCCAGCTATTTTCTTGGTGGGGGTCATTATTAAAATGCCTAGAATTCCTGCAGCCTTGTTGCTACCAGACAGAGAATGAAGCCCACATGGAAAGCAAGTGGAGAGAGGCAAAGAACTGGGTCCTTGTTGACATCCCTGAACCACTTATTCAACTGGCTCCAAAGCTCCCCTCCAGGGAGGTTTTATTACAGGAGATAGTACATTCCTGCATTGGTGCTGCTAGTTGCAGCTGGGGATTCTGTTACTTGTGGCCAGAGCCTCCCAGTGAATAGAGCAGTTATAATGCCAATTCTGCCCCTCCCCCAGAGAAGTCCACAGCTCCTTAGGGCGCCCCAGGAGCAGTATCCAAAGATTCACAGCAGCAGTGCTCTTCTGCAAATCTCAGAGATGAAATTCCCTTTTCATTCCCCTCTAGGGAGCCAGGCTTCTCATCTCTGCTGAGGTTTTCAGTTTCGTTCCCTTGGCTTCACTCTTCTGGGAAAGTTCAGGAAAACCTCCCACCGGTGTGTGTCTTTCGTCCCTTTGGGCATGTCAGCCCCCTGCTTGTGAAGAAGAGGGAATCACTGCTCTTTAGTGGGGAAGTTGGCTCACTGCTGGGGGAATGGCTCACTGTTGGGGGGTTGGTTCACTGTTGGGGGGATGGTGCACTGTTGGGGGGTTGACTCACTGTTGGGGATGGTGCACTGTTGGGGGGTTGACTCACTGTTGGGGGGTTGACTGATTGTTGGGAGGATGGCAAAGAAGATTTCCAGCCAGAGAGGACTTGGAGAAGAGCATCACGGTGAGTGTGCTTGGTGTGCAACAGCTCGTCTGTCTAGGAACTACCTGTAAGCAGCCAGGATACACTCCAGGATGCTGAGAAGCTTAAGGCCATGGGACCTGAGGCTGGCTGGACAACTGGCCCTGATGGTCATGTCCTCCAGGACCCAGTCTCTTTCCTTCTCTGTGCTTTGCCACCCTTGGCATTGGCTTCATCCTCCAGCTGACTCCAGATGATGGCATCAACTTGAGTCATGACATCCTGAAGGACGAAGGAGACTCTCTTCCTGTGGCTTTTTCTTGGGAGAGAGAATCTTCCAACCCTTGCCTCTCTGTGACCCCAACCTGCAGGTCACGTCTTACGGGCCCATACTTGTGCACCAGGCTCATCTAGAGGAAATCAGTAGGCATCTGAAGTGGAGCATGGCTCCCTGAGGCCCTGCCCTGAGTGCACAGCTGCCCGGGAAGGGGGTGGATGCCCACCTCCCTGAACACAATGACTGCTGAACACAATGACCGCTCTCAGCAGGAGGAGGATGAAGATCATAAATACCATGACCGTCAAGGGTGCCATCTCGAAAGACGATTTGCGGTTTCACTGAGCGGTTTCACCGAGTTCTGGGACTCCGTCTGCAATGTTTTTAACTCCTACCCCAACCCCATGAGGTGGTATTATTATGACCTCATCTCACAGAGGCAGAAACTGTGCTCTGGGGTTAAGATTTTTTGATATTCTTAAACAGCCCTTTTTCTAAAAGATGGTGCTGTTAGAGTTTGCAAGTGGGCAGCACAAGGCTGCCATTCCCAGGTGGTGGGTGGAGTTCAGCCGATGCAGGGTGATGCCCTCCCAGCTTCCCAGAAGGCCAAGAGTGCCTCATATCCAGGCGCTCCCCTGACTGCACCTCACCTTGAACCTTAGAAAACGTCACTGGCCAAGACAGGCTCGTTCATAATAACGGGAAGGCTTTGCCAGGTAGCAGACGGAATCATGCTGGAGAACAAGGTCAGGCACAGACCTTTCTGGACGGACGTGTCTTTCTGCCCCCGACTCAGCCCACTCGGGGCCACCCAACAAATGATGCCCTGAGGTCTTGGCACGCAATTAAAAGTGGAGAAATGCTTAATCAAATCGTGCCACTTGAAGTGAGCTGGGCTGGAATGAGAAACTGGGCAGCTCTGCCCACAGTGGAAATTTACCAGACCAGAGCAGACACCAAAAACTCCCAGGCTGTTTTGAAATAGATACCATTTTGTTCTGTAAAGTTCTGAGATCCATTTGCAAATATTTAAAACCTTTCCATTAACAAGGATGGCTTTAGGAGATAACTGTCTCTCTCTCTCTCTCTCTCTCTCTCACACACACACACACGTGTACTTGAGCACACAGGCACACACAAAGCCTAACACTGCAGTGTGTGGGGTGTGGGGGAGAATCCAAAACCCACAGTGTGCACTCCAGGCCCCTCAAATATTTCTTGAAGTTGGTGGAAACGCGTGAGTCCCCTCTATCATCTGTTGAGACCGCTCTCAGTTTTTTAAAAGTTTATTTATATTTTTCCCCCTCAAAAATGTCATGACTAACTTTCCATTCATTATCAAAATATTCTTTGGCCACTAATTTCCCTTCTTGGTTAAAATAAACAAAGAAGCAAACCCTGTTGGCATTGCACCTAGGATGCACTCTACTGTAAACAAGAGGACATTTTTCTTAGAGGATCTCTAAGAGTCCTCCCGTGAGAGTTTCCTGTGCGACTCTTCTCTGTTTATCAACTCGGTTTGTTGCGGATGGCGCGCAGGGGCTGCGAAGCACAGGGAGGAGGGTAGACGACCTTGAATGTGCTGGAAGGAAGCATCAAATCCTTCCAGACCTGACTCCCGCTTTCCAGGCTAGCTCTCCATTGGTCCCATTCCGCAGTGGTGGCACCCAGCCCACGGCGCAGAGTCCTGAGTCCTGGACCCCGGGCTGTGAGCTTGCGCAGTCACGTCATCTCTCAGGGCCTCAGTTTCCTCCGCCAGAAAACAAAGCCGTGGGATTGTAGGCTCTCTGAGCCCCTCCTGGGTTCCCCTGGTGGCTCACCCGTAAAGAATCGGCCTGCCAAAGCAGGAGATGTGGGTTCGATCCTTGGATCGGGCAGTTCCCCTGGAGGAAGAAATGGCAACCCACTCCAGTACTGTTGCCTGGAAAATCCCATGGACAGAGGAGCCTGACGGGCTACAGCCCATAGGGTCGCAAAGAGTCGGACAGGACTGAAGCGACTTAGCACGCAGACGCGCACAATACGCAATAGACTATGCGAGTGAAAGGTTTCATTTTCAAAAGACAGAACACACAAAAAATAAGATGGCAAACCAACTCTTCCAAGATTTCCTTTGCAACAGGAGAGCTGAGGCTTGTTCTCAACTCTCCAGGACATACTCTGCGATTGACTGGAGGAGCAGAAAGGGGCGTGGAAGAGGCCTCCCCCACCGCCCTGAGCCAAGGGCAGTTCTCAGCCCTTGAGCTTCGCTTCTACTCCACGATCTCACCTGTGTGACCGCCTGAGGGACTCCGGGACACTGGGTGGGGGGTACAGGCTCCCTGGAGAAATGTTGGGATCCTAGAATGGAGAGGACCAAGGTCTCCAAAGTAAATCAAGGGACTTGCCTGTTGGTCTGGTGGTTAAGACTCTGTGCTTCCACTGTAGAGGCTGTGGGTTCGATCCCTGTCCGCGGAACTAAGATCCCACGTGCTGCAGGGCCAATGAAATAACATAAAGTACTTCCTTTCAAAAAATAAATAGAGCAAATCAAGACAAAACAAGAGTCTTTTGTGAGAGATGAGGCCCCTCATAGATAATACACTGCCCAGTGTCCCTCAAGGTCATCTGGGCTGGTCTCCCGAGGACACGTCGAGGACACGTTCTCTGTGGATGGGATGTGATGCAGAAGAGGGGAACCTGTTAGGAAAGGTGTGGCCTTTCAAGATTGGCCTAAAAAGAGACAGACACGGCTGCTTCTGCTGGGGATGCTCTCCTGTTTGGAGCACCTTCGGGGAGTGGGTGGCAGAGGTGATGCTGCTGAAGTTTCTGGAGACCCGGATAAAACGTACAGTCCTGCAAGGGATTAGGTTCTCCAGACGCTGCAGTTAACCCCAACTACACAGGACCTGGGTCCCCTCGGGCATCTGGCAGTGGGAAGGGACTTAAGAGGGTGAAGGCTTAGGTTTCCATATTAGTACCACATGGCAACTGGGAGTCAGACCACGCCGGGGTCAATCACAGCTGTCCCCCTAAGCCAGGGTGGTGTAAGGAGGTAAAGATGATGCTGACAACGTTCTACCAGCCACACCTCGGTCATGGCTCTCAGTTCAGGTCAGGAGACGGAGGCTTGGCTGCTGTGTCAGCTTTGAGGGGAGAGAGAAAAATGAGGGTAATACAGTGCTGTCTTCCATGAATCTAAATTCATTTAATTTAGGAGTCTGTTCTCTATTTTGAGATTATGTCTTCTCCAATTTTGGCATTAAATGTGTCCTCTTTTGCGAAATGATGGCAGTAAGTGGTAGGTTTAAAAAATGTTCTTATTTGACAAAATAAAAAGTTGGCAGATCTAGTTGATCCCTGTGGCTGGTTCTGCTAGCTTTCTGTCAAAATTGGTTTTCCCGTCTTCCACATTAAGAGAAGTTTAAAGGGGCATGTGATCACCCAGAATAAAGCTTCGAGTTCTCAGTCCTCCTTGGATCTAGGTGTGGCTCTTTGATATATTTGCATAATAACTGAAGGAGCCTGGTTCCCCAAACCATGGCACCACTATACCGCCCAAGATGCTTATACAATGTGAGAGACACGGCCATTGATATTTCATGCCTTTGCAGATAAAAGGAATCAACATTTGCATGATATTTACAGTGACGGAAGTGAGATTATCCAGGAATAGAGACTAGAGGGAGCAGAGGAGAGGGCCTAGAATGGAGCCTTAAAAAACTCCAACGTATAATAGTCACGTGGAGGAGGAAGAAACCCTGAGGAGGCCAAGGAGAGGAAGCCAGAGAATCAGGAAAGGAAAATGATGTGAAGGAGCCTGATGGGGGAGGTGTGTTTCAGGAAGGAGGGCGTGGCCAGCCAAGAAGGAGGGTGTGGCCAACCAGGAAGGAAGGTATCAGTTCAGTTCAGTTTCTCAGTTGTGTCTG
Source organism: Bos mutus (assembly GCF_027580195.1). NCBI lineage: Eukaryota > Metazoa > Chordata > Mammalia > Artiodactyla > Bovidae > Bos > Bos mutus. Next base: position 540,851 of record NC_091617.1, on the reverse strand, counting down.
AGTCTTTGCGACCCCATGGATTGTAGCACGTCAGGCCTCCTTGTCCATCACCCACTCCCGGAGTTTACTCAAACTCATGTCCATAGGGTCCGTGATGCCATCCAACCATCTCATCCTCTGTCGTCCCCTTCTCTTTCTGCCTTCAATCTTTCCCAGCATCAGGGTCTTTTCCAATGAGTCACTTCTTTGCATGAGGTGGCCAAAGTATTGGAGTTTCAGCTTCAGCATCAGTCCTTTCAATGAACATTCAGGACTGATTTCCTTCAGGATGGACTGGTTGGATCTCCTTACCGTCCAAAGGACTCTCAAGAGTCTTCTCCAACACCACAGTTCAAAAGCATCAATTCTTCGGTGCTCAGCTTTCTTTATAGTCCAACTCTCACATTGGACTAGTCATCTGGTGATGCTTGAGGCCAAGTGAGAAGAGGCCCCAAATGGGGCCATCATGTTTAAAATGGAAATAATTGGTGACCTTATCAAGAACCCTTTCATTGAAATGATGGGATATAGCCATCATTAGGAGGTAAGGAGTAAATGGCAGGTAAGAGATAGACCACATTTCCGGTGAGTGTGCTGTGATGGAGGGAACAAGAGAGGGTAGGAGTTGGAGCTGGAGAGACTTCTTTCCTTTTCTTTTCTCTTCCCCTCTCTTCTCTTTTCCCTTCCACTATTCTCCTCTCCTTTCCTACCCTTTTGTTTTCCTCTTTTTCTTTCTTTTTAAAGGAGTGCAGAATCTAGGGGATATAAATACTGAAGGGAATGGGACTTCCCCAGTGGTCCAGTGGCCAAAGACCCTGAGTTCTTAATACAGGGGCCAGGGTTTGGTCCCTGGACAGGCAACTAGATCCCGCATGCCACAGTGAAGATCCAGTGCAACCAAATAAAAAGTGGGAAAAAAAAATACTGAAGGGAAGCGTCTAGACCAGAGACAAGATGGAAGAAATAAGCCAGAGACAGGAAAATTGATAGCACAAGGCTCCCGAGAAGATGGGAGGCACGGGAGGCAGAGAGCACCTGGCATGGATGGAAAGGGGAGAACAGTGGTGGGATGTGGGGTGGAGAGCCTTTGCCTGCAGTCTTCTGGGGAGAGTGTGGGTGGCATAGGGGCAAGAGCAGCACCTACGTGGGGGTGGGGACAAGTGTGAACAAGCCGAGCAGATGGCTCTGGATTGCCCTGGGGCGCTTGTGACTCTGCTGAGTATTGAGCTGGGGCAGGTAGGAGGGTCTCCTGGGCTCCTCCAAGTCAAGACACGCGTGATGCTTTGGCTCGAGGTCTAGACTTGGGAGGTGCCATCACACAGATAGCATGTGGAGCCAGGCCTGTCTCGAGCTTGGGGCCCTTGCAATGCTTGGGGAACCTCACCAAGGACAAGGCATGTTCCTGAGACTCTTCTTTTCCCCTGGGAGTCTGAGAGGAAGTGAGCAGAGCTGTGGAAGCCAAGATAGGGCTCTGTGAAGAGGGAGCTCCCCAGAGAAGCAGGCCACAAGCACAGGCGCCACGGGCTCAGCTGTCAGTGAAATGTTGGATGTTTTTCTCAACTCCACGAAATAAGAGGCGGTGAAATCTTCCCTTTGCTCCAGCTTTTTAGGGTAAATATCTCTTTCAAAGTCAGCACTGGTGGGGCTGGGCCTGGAGAAGCCAGGTACGCAAGCCCTGATGGTCTCCCTCTGGGACCTTCCATGAAGCTGCCAGCTGGAACCAGGTGCATCTGGGGTTCCCAAGGCCCCCCCTCGAGAAGGATCCCTCTCTAGAGACAAAGGAGAAGCCTCATCTGGAGCTCTGAGCGATGGTCAAGGAGCGGCAGGCACCACTGCGTCTCCCCCGAGCTCAATCATGGTGCATCCACAAGAGAGGCTGGTGATCCCACTCAGGACACCCCTGGATCCAGCAGAGCAAATCTAAGTTCTTGTAGGAGCAGCTGGGGGCACAAGACAGCCTCTCTCCCGCGTACCTTTTCATCTACCTTGGCCTCAGAGGCGCTTAGCTGCTCCTGTTCACTGGTCTCTAGCCTCTCATGGTCCACGTGGACCCTCCCAAGAGCACCTGTGGTCGCCCCCCAACAGGAAGCCAGAGACGACCGTGAGTGCACCCTGGTTGGTGGGTCACTGTTTCCGTGGGGAAAGTTCACATCTGGGTATCGTCAACAGCAGGATCGGCCTCCCAGGGGAACACAGGGAAGGCCTCCCAGAGTATCCTGGAGTGGTTGATTGCCAGGGGCATAGGCCACTATGAAATCAAAGAACCACCAATAACTGCCCCCAAAAAGTCAGATTTTGTTTTTTTTAAGTGATGAGGACACTGTCTTATTAGTTGGTTGGTTGGGTCATTGGCAAGTGTAATATCCTTTGACTTGCCATTCTTTCTTTTTTTTTTTTTTTTAGAAAAATGATTATTTATTCATTTGGCTGCCTTGGGTCCTGCTGGCAACAGGCAGGATCTTGTGCACAGACCCCCTCGCCGTGGCGCTTGGGCTCAATAGTTGCCACATGTGGGCTTAGCTGCCCCAAGGCAAGTGGGATCTTGGCTCCTCAACCAGGGATGAGACGTGCGACCCTTGCATTGCAAGGTGGATTCTTTACCACTGGATCACCAGGCAAGTCCTTTACTTGCCATTCTTATTACTGAAGCTCCCTTAAATCACCATTGGAGAGGACGGGTTCTCCTAACCTCTGTAAGGAAACCTGCTCAGAGTGTAGGATAAGGCTCCATCTGTTCTCGTCTTCAGCCTCATGGTGTCATGCTCCTAAGGTGTGCTGTGCCCAAGAACATGAGCGCACTGCTTCTTATCTAGCCAATTCATCCCTGTGCGCGTGAATGTGTGTTTCTGGAGGTGGGGCTTACTGCTCATACCTTCTGGGCATCCCACAGCAACCTCATCTCAACCCTGCACTTTTCACACATGCCCCTAAGACCCCAAAGTCCCATCCATTTCTCCTTTTTTCTTGACTTCCCTTCCTTCTCCATTCTTTGCCTGAGAACCTTGCCTTCTCCTGCTTCACTGGAAACTCTTTAAGCTTCTTGCTTTGCTGGATTTTCCCCACTCACTTCTGCTTTGGGGTCAGGAGAGAGTGGGGAGGTTCAGATTAGGAAGGTGGAGAAAGCGAGGAGGGATCTGGATTCTGGAATTCCCATAGATTGTTCACCACCCCTCTCCTAACCCTGAGTGTTTAAATGCTTCACTTCAAGGTTATCAATTGAGATTTCCAGGTTCTATGTGGCAGTACTTGCTGGAGAATGTTTGTCTCCTCCAGATCTGCACTTGGTCGTGTCATAATCTTTGTGACCCCGTGGACTGTAGACCCCCAGGCTCCTTTGTCCATGGGATTTCCCAGGCAAGACTACTGGAGTGGGTTGTGTTCTTCTCCTCCAGGGGACCTTCCTGACCCAGGGATTTAACTCATCTCCTGCATCTCCAGACTGGAGTATGGTGGGTCTTAATCCATCTGAGTGGCGTCCTTATAGGAAGACAGCCATACGATTGAACCCACATCTCTTGCATCTCCTGAATCAGCAGGCAGATTCTTTACCACTGCACCACCTGGAAAGCCCATTTGTCTCCTCACCAACCTTGAAATACATTAGAAATCACTTTCACGTGCCCCTTTCCAGTCTGCCCCTTCCACTGCCACAGGCAGTGGGAAAACCACCCTGCCAAGTTCTCATCTTAGTGGGAATCTTTGTGACCTTGCAAACCTGGCTCCTTCCTCTTCTGGTGCATGCATGGCTCGGTATGGTTGTGTGGTGCACCTGGTATGTGGGGAAGTCCTTTCCATCTCTCAGCCATTATGTGTCACTGGACTTATGAGACAGCTCTGCCAATGACCTCTGTGCTGGTTCCACTGCCTGGGAAGCCAAGTTCTTTCCTTGATCTGAACATATCATCCTTGGGGAATTTTCTGGTCCAGAACTTCTCTCATATCCCAACAGCAACTGTCTCTGGCTGAAGGTCAGATACAAGGGCTCCAGCACCTTCTGATTAAGTGTCCCACATCTATCTGCAGCCCTTACCCTAAATCAGTGGTTTCCAAGCTTTTATGATTATGCACTCATTTAGTAAAAAGTTGTGTGTGGGAGGGATACTTACCCCCATACATTTATTTATAACGTTGTTGTTGTTCAGTTGCTAATTTGTGTCCAACTCTGTGACCCCATGGACTGCAGCACGCCAGGCTTCCCTGTCCTTCACCATCTCGCTGCATTTGCTCAAACTCATGTCCATCGAGTCAGTGATGCCATCCAACCATCTCATCCTCTGTTACCCCCTTCTTCTCCTGCCTTCAATCTTTCCCAGCATCAGGGTCTTTTCCAATGAGTCAGCTCTTCACATCAGGTAGTGGTATTGGAGCTTCAGCTTCAGTATCCGTCCTTCCAATGAATATTCAGGACTGATGTCCTTTAGGATGGACTGGTTGGATCTCCTTGCAGTCCAAGGGACTTTAATGTATCTTATGAGAATTATAAAATATACATCAAGTCAAGGTTAAAACAGAGGAAGAAGATGAAATAAACAATTTTCAAAGTGCTGTTAATCACGGTGGTTTTATATTACCATTAGTTAATATTGACCAAGGCATAAAATAAATTTAGATTGGAGATTCATGGTTAACAGAAGGGATATGATTTCTGGCATCTTCCTGTGGGTTCTGATCAGCTCCCAGTGTTTTATGGTGCAGGGTGGTGGGGGGAAGCCTGTGTGTAGGAAACAGGTCAGCTCTACTTTTCCTTTCTGCTCCCTGCGCTTCTGGCCTCGGCATTATTTCCGCTTGGCTTTCTCAGTGCGTGTGTTCTATGTCACTTCATTCGTGTCTGACTCTTTTGGACCCTAAGGACCACAACCCATCAGGCTCCTCTGCCCATGGGATTTTCCAGGTTTCTTAGTAGAAATCCTTAAACTACTCATTTGCTTTATAAGAATTGATTACATCACAATGAGATGCTCCAATCTTTATGGTGGTGGTGGTGGTTTGGTTTCTAAGTGGTGTCCAACTCTTGCAATCCCATGGACTGTAGCCCACCAGGTTCCTCTGCTCATGGGATTCTCCAGGCAAGAATACTGGAGTGGGTTGTCATTTCCAATCTTTATAAATCCACTTAATTTGCTTCTAGCCACTCTGCCCAGGGGCAGGGGGGTGCTTGCCAGCTCCTCATCCCTGGAGTATAACTACCTTCTCCCTCGTGCTTGCATTCTAAGTGGCTTCAGTCACATTCGACTGCGACCCCATGGACTGTAGCCCGCCAGGCTCCTCTGTCCATGGGATTCTGCAGGCCAGAATACTGGAGTGGGTTGCCAAGCCCTCCTCCAAGGGATCTTCCCGATCCAGGTGGAGAACCTGCATCTTTTGCACTGGCAGGTAGGCTCTTTACCACTAGCACCACCTGGGAAGGCCAGCTCCTCTCTCAAGGAGCCCCCAATGCTGCGTGTAGGGGCACCCAGGAGCACCTTCATGTTAAAGATTAGGATATTAGCTTGTTAGAACTGCCATAATCAAATACCTCAGACAGGGTGGCTTAAACAACAAAGATTTATGTCCTCACAGCTCTGGAGGCTGAGAGTGCAAGAAGAAGGTGTCAATAGGGTTGGTTCCTCCTGAGGGCTGGGAAGGAAAACCTGCTCCAGGCCTCTCTCCTAGCTTCTGGTGGCCAGCGGGCAACCTTTGGCATTGCTTGGCTTTAAGTCTTATCACCCTGATCTCTGCCTGTATCTTCACGTGGCATTCTCTCTCTGTGTCATCTTTTTCTCTCTTTCTTTGTGTATGCTTGTCCAAAGTGAAAGAAAAGTGAAGTCGCTCAGTCGTCTCTGACTCTTTGCAACCCCATGGACTGTACCATCCTACCAGGCCGCTTTGTCCATTCAATTTTGTAAGCAAGAATACTGGAGTGGGTTGCCACTTTCTTCTCCAAGGGATCGTCCCAACCCGGGGATTGAACCCAGGTCTTCCGCTTAGCAGGCAGACGCTTTCCCATCTGTGCCACCAAATTTCCCCCTTTTAAAGGGCATCAGTCATAATGGGTGAGGGCTCACCTTGACAACCTTATTTTAATTTGATTAACTCTGTAAAGACCCTATTGCCAAATAAAGTCACATTCTGAAAAGGGAAATGGCTACCGACTCCAGTATTCTTGCCTGGAGAATCCCATGGACGGAGGAGCCTGGCGGGCTACAGTCCATGGGGTCACAAAGAGTCAGACATGACTGAGTGACTTTCACTTCACTTAACTTCTGAGGTGCTGGGGTTGGGACCCTAACATGTCTTCTTTTGATGGGGGGTAATACCATTAAACTCATGACAGTAATTGCTCCCCCCCCTCATTTTTTCTTACTTTTTAGATAAAAATAAATCAAAATAGAAGCTCTAAAGTCTTCTTCTAGCGTTCTGGTGGGTGACGGTAGTGCAGCCATGGTGTGTGTGTGCTTCTCTTTGGAGTCCACTGCCTCTTCAGCTCTGTCCTTCCTTCTCCTCCCACCATGAGCATTCAGCCCCAGTTCTTACTGGGGCAGGGAGGGTGAGTAGGGAAAGACCAGGCCCTCTTCAGGAGCTCCAGTGATGCGGAAGGTTAGTTTAACATGGACTTCCAGTATCAAGATGGCCGAGTGAGCCACCAGGGACACTTGTCTCCCTTGTTCCAACAATAGAGAAAACACAGTTTTAAATGAAAGCATTACTGCACTTAAAAAATAATACAATTATGTAAAGTTTAAAAAAAAAAAAAGCAAGTGGGGGAAAGACAGTTCAATGTTTCTTCGAGAAGTTAAACATAGAATTACCGTAAGACCCAGCTACTCCAACTCCTAGGTATATATCTCCTGAAACTAAAAATGTATTCGAGCAAAAACCTGTGCTTCGGTATTCATAACAGCACTATTCACAGTAGCTAGGAGGTTGTTATGAATGTCCCTCTACTGATGAATGGATATGGATAAACAAACTGTGGTATATCCATGCAACAGAATATTACTTTGCCATGTGAAGTTCTGATATATCCTACGTGATACGAAATGGAAGAAGCCAGTCACGGAAGGTCGCATATTGTCTGATTCCGTTTACATGAAATGTCTGGGATTGAGCAATCATAGAGACAGAAAGCAGATTAGCAGTTGCCAGGGGCTAGGGGAAGGGGAAGGTGGGGAGTGACTTAATGGGATGAGGCAAGAACATTCTGGAAATCCATAGAGGTGGTAGTTGTACACTGTTGAGAATGTAGTCGATACCATTGAATTGTACAATTTCAAATGGTTGATGTTATGTTACATGAATTTAATTTTCAATGACAAAAATTAAGGAGCAAGAAGGGAAAGTCTTGGGGCGGTGGGGGAGGGGGTGGTCTGAGTCTGTGAGGACTCTGGCGCCACGGATGGCTCTGTGGATTGCCTCTGCGCTGTGTCTCTGGAGAGAGCACTCAGTTTTTGGTGCCATCCTGAAACTGAGCTGGACAGCCTCCGCCACACTGCCCAAGGGAAAATCTGAGCGACAACATGGAATTTTTTCTCTTAAAAAAAATCAAGTGGCTCAGTGCCGTCTGCTGTCCAGAACTCCAGGGCATTGCGGACGTATTAGTAACCACAATTTACAAGGACCCTTCCTGTCTTCTCTATCTCCCTCACAAACCTTCAAATCCTGTATTTTAAATTCCTCCTGTTTTCTTTGGAATGCAGTTAATTGACTTGGAATGACCAGAGTCTCTGGTGGAGAATAACATGCTTACTGGGTAAATAGCTCCTTCTCAAAAGAGCTGCAAAAAACAGATTATGTGCAAATTCAGAGAATGCTTTCTGGTGCCAAGCTCTGGTTGGATCTGAAAGGTCCTGTCAAGTTTCAGATTCACAGCTTGACATTTATATGGTTATTTATGTCACTTATTAGCTGTGGTATGTTTATGACACTCTAATTATGACTGCCCTCCTAGTTTGTCTTGTGAATATCCAGAGGAGATTGCTCTTTGACAAGGCTTCACCCTGGGCTGTTCTTCTTGAACACATCTGGGGAAGGATGGGGGTCAAAAGAGCTGATGGCTTTGGCACGTGTTCATTTTAGTCTGTGATGTTCTTGACGCTTTTGCCCTGAGAACACTGGTTGCCAGGCATTTCTGCCTAGCAAGAGGCAGAAAGACCTACCGTTGGAACCTGAGCAGTGCTGTGTCTTGAATAGCCTTTGTTTCTAGGAGATTCTGAGGCACACAGAAGGAAGCTCTGCATTTCTTTAAGGTGGCTCAGAAAGCCAGCCTGAGTGGGGAATTGTGAAGGGCAATGTCTTGCTTTTCGAGACGTCTGTTCTAATTTTTGACATTCTGACATTAAAAAAAAAAGATACAGAGCCGTGCTTCTGAGCCTTGTACTTTGCAGGGCAAAGGGGCTCTGCTCTGTTTCCGTGGGCCTGGTCTCTCATACTTGGCCCTGGAATGAAAATGGACCACCTTGGGAGCCTTCTGATTGGAGTATTCACTCTCCCCCATCCTACCCATCCTGGCGTGGGTACTGGCTGAAAGGTAGGGTGATGGAGAAGCCAGAGCAGCAGCAGAGAAGTGAAGAGGGTGGATTCTTGGCTCACAACGAGCTCCACCTGGCTCCTCTAGCTCTAGGTGAAGTTCTTGAGAGGAGACTGAATCCTGACACTTGCCAGGAGAACCAAAAACTCTTAAGAAAAGCATGTCTGGAAATAAATGTTGCCCTGAGCTGCAAGAAATGCCATAACAGGTGCACCCTGGCCATGACTGGTGGCCCGGAATGGCTTTGTCTCTCAGGTGGGTTGTTTTTTTTTAAGTATTTTTTTAATTGGCTATTAAAAATGGTTTGGTTTTTGGTTGTACCACTCAGTATGTGAGATTTTTATTTCCCCACCTAGGGATAGAGCCCATGCCTCCTGCATTGGAAGCATGACGCCTTAACCACTGGGCCGCCAGGGCACTCCCCTGGGGCTTTAATTGCACACTTAATGGTGCCATCGCTCCCACCACTGCCCTCCACAGCCTTCAGAGCAGCTCAGGGCTTTACAACCACCGTCCGCAGCCTCTGGGATCCATACCTGATGATCTGAGATGGAGCTGATGTGATAATACATAGAAATAAAGTGCACGATAAATATCACGTGTTTGAATCATCCCAAAGCCATCCCTCCTCCCCACTCCCACCCTGTCCATGGAAAAATTGTCTCCCATGAAACTGGTCCCCAGGGCCAAAAGGGTTGGAGACCGCTGGTTTAGAGAAAGGAAAGCTGGAATTCACTCTCATTTTGCCACCTCCTTGGAAACAGACCTATCCTTCTTGTTTCCTTTTTTTTTTTTTTGTAACTGATACACTTATTTATTTTAGCATTTGAAGCTAATGATTTCCATTTTCATAAAACCTAGTTAGGTCCTGATTGGTACCTGCCTTTCCTCAGACCATTTTCGCTTCCTGCTTTTCTTAAGTTAGGGCACCGCTTGCCACACCCTTGGTGCTTCCCAGCAGGGCGGGAGTTTGTGTCCAGACTGCTTGAAGTAGTGTCTACCTGTCTATCCAGAGTTTCCGAGACTTTGGAGTATGCCCAGCCAGTTGCCTTCCACCAGGCAGGGGAGTTTTTAAAAAAGAATAAAGGCAAAACGAATGTTAAACGAATGCCCACACAAATATGTCAAACTGATTTTGGACAAAAGGGTCAAAGCCACTCCATGAAGGAAGGATGGTCTTTTCAACAAGTTGGTGCTAGAGCACTGGATGTTCACAGGCACAGAAATGAACCTCAGCCTCAACCTCACACATGGTATTCATACTTGTGGTGTTACATAGAAGTCAACTCAAAGTTCTGAGTTGGAAGGACTGATGCTGAAGCTGAAACTCCAATACTCTGGCCACTTGATGCGAAGAGTTGACGCTGATGCTGGGAAAGATTGAGGGCAGGAGGAGAAAGGGACGACAGAGGATGAGATGGTTGGATGGCATCACCGACTCAATGGACATGGATTTGGGTAAACTCTGGGAGCTGGTGATGGACAGGGAGGTCTGGCGTGCTGCAGTCCATGGGGTCACAAAGAGTTGGACATGACTGAGCGACTGAACTGAACTGAACTGAACTGACAACTCAAAGTGGGTCATAGACTTGAATACAAGATGTAAAATATAAACCTTTCAGAAAAAATAGAAGAAAACCATAGGGACCTGGTGCTAGATAAAGAGTCTCTAGACTTGAGACCAAAAGTATGATCCACAAAGGGAAAAACTGGTAAACTTTACCTTCTCAAAAATTAAAACCTTTGCCCTGTGAAAGACCCTGTGAAGACAACAGAAAGACAAGTTACAGCCTGGGAGAAAATATTTGCAAACCACACACACCCAACAAAGAATTTATATCTGGAATATATAAAGAACTCTCAAAACTCAAAAAGTCCTAACCAATCTAATCATGAAACAAGTAAAGACATGAACAGATGTTTTGTTAGAGAAGGTATGTAGAAGGCAGACATGCACGTGGAAAGGTGTTCAACACCATTAGCCATGGTTTTTGTTGTGTCTGACTCTGTGACCCTATGGACTGCAGAATGCCAGGCTCCTCTGTCCTTTACTATCTCCTGGAATTTGCTCAAATTCTTGTCCATTGAGTAGGTGACCATCTCATCCTCTGCCGCCTCTTCTCCTTTTGCCTTTAATCTTTCCCAGCATGAGGGTCTTTTCCAAAGAGTCGACTCTTTGCTTCAGATGGCCAAAGTATTAGAGCTTCAGCTTCAGCAACTGTCCTCCCAATGAATATCAGCCAATAGGGAGATACAAATTAGATCCACAACAGGTTATCACTGTACACCTATCAGAATGGCTAAAATAAAAACCAGTGATAACACCAACTGCTGGCAAGGATGGGGAGAGACTGGATCACTCGCACGTTGTTGGTAAGAATGGAAATGGCACAGCTCCTTTGGAAAAGAATCTTGAAACTTCTTACAAAACGAAACACGCACTTACCATATGACCCTGCAATCTCTCGCTCTTGGACATTATCCCAGGGAAATGAAAACTTATGCTCACAAAAATAAAACCTCGACAAAAATATTCAGAGCAGCTCTATTTGTAATAGCCCCTAACTGGAAACAACCCAGACGCCCTTCAGTGGGTGAATGGTTAAATAAACTTGTACCTCCTCATCTCTGTCAATTTCCTGCTTGTGATACTATCCTCTAGTTATGCAAGATGATGTTATCCTTGGGAGAAACTGGGTGAAGGGAGCTTCCCAAATTATCTCTTACAACTGGGAACAAACCTACAATTATCTTGAAATTAAAAAAAATTTTAAGTTGTATTAAAAAAGTCAAGTGAAGCAGATGCTAAGAACCAGGGGCTGTGAAGCAGGAGGCAGCCCCCAGAAGGAACCAAGGAGGATGGAGCCTTTGCTGAAAGGGACAATTAGTAATAGCACCACCTCTTCTCATATGATCCGCCAGTTATGGTCCTTGGTGTTTACTCAGATGAATTGAAAACGTTTGTCCCCATAAAAGCCTGTACATGAATGTTTGTAGCAGCTTTATTGTAGTCACCAAAACTTGGAAACAGCCAAGATGTCCTTCAGTAGGTGAATGGAATAAATAAACTGGGACATATAGGGAACAAACTTATGGTTACCGGGGGGAAAGGGAAGAGGGATGCACACTATTACATATAAAAGAGATAACCAGTAAAGACCCGCTTTACAGCACAGGAAACTCTACTCAATACTCTGTAGTAATGTATACGGGGGAAAAAATTAAAGTGGATATATGCATGCATATCGCTGACTCACTTTGCTGTACTGCAGAAACTAAGGTAACATTGTAAGTCAACTATACTCCAAAAAAAAGAAGTTGATGCATACAATGGAGTATTATTCAGAGCTATCAAGAGATGAACTATCAGCTATAAGAAGACATGGAGCAAATATAAAAGCATATTATTAAGCTCAACCCAAAGAGGCTATGTACTGTATGATTCTAACTATGTAACATTCTGGAAAGGCAAACCTATGGAGACAGTAAAAAGATCAGGGGTTACCAAGGGTTAGGGAGGAGGGGTGACAGAGAAAAAGGCAGAGCATAGGGGATTTTTAGGACAGTGAAAATACTCTGAGTGAGACTACATGGGTGGATGGATACATGCCAACATATATATGTCCAAACGCATAGAATGTACAACACCCAGAGGAACTCTAATGTAAACTGTGGGCTCTGGGAGATGCTTGTGTGTCAATTCATTGATTGTAACACAAGGGATATCACATCTGATGAGGGATGTTGATATCAGGGGAGATTATGCACGTGTGGAGGTGGGTGTATGAGAAATCTTAAGTTTAAGTACCTTTGGCTTAATTTTGCTGTGAACCTAAAATGTAAGTCTATCAAGAAATAACAATATCTCTAGTGTTATTGATGTCTTCCCACAATTCAAGGTGTTTTGGGCAACATTTTCTTCCTTAAAGGATCATCCTGAAGACCATGCTCTGGGATGTAGGAAGGGTGGGGGTGGGTGGGCAGGATGATAGTGAGTGCTGTGTAGAGGACCCTAGCAAGGGCCTGTATCAAACAGAAGTGTGCTCTGCCTTCTCTTACTCCACGTAGTGGATGGGAGGTGCTGTGATCCGCACACCTTTTCTCCTAGGGCAGGGATGGGTGAGGGGAAGGCGCCTTGGGGCTCCCTGGTGGGGTGGCTGGATGGATGGGGGCATTGACACTCCAGCTCAGGTCAGCTGGATGGAGGCAAGGAAGAGAGGCGAGTGATCCAAGAGACGAAGGACCAGAGCAGAAAAACGATAGGGGTCTGCTGGAATTTTCTTTTTCTCCCTGGTTGCCATGACCTCATATATCCCCGGTGGTCCTAGTGCTAAAGAATCCACCTGCCAGTGCAGGAGACATAAGAGACACAGGTTTGACCCCTGGGGTGGGAAGATGGAGGAGGGCATGGCAACCCACTCCAGTTTCCTTGCCTGGAAAATGCCGTGGATGGAGGAGGCTGGAGGGCTATGGTCCCTAGGGTCGCACAGTCAGACACACCTGAAAGGCCTTAGCATGCGATGGATCAGTGGGGCTCAAGTGTATGTACAGGGTGAGGAAAGGAGAGGGGAGAAGAGTAATGGGTCCAAACTCAAAATTCGGAAGGGGTGGGAGTCTGAAACCTGGGATGGAACTAGCAATTAACCCAAAGGGTTTATTTACTTTAGGGATGCCACATAGAGTCAGAGAAAGGGAGAGAATGTGGTAGGAGGGACTTTCCTTGGTGCCCTGACTTTGGGGGAGGGATGCTTGCTGAGTTCCCTCCTTTGTTGTTGCTCAGTCACTCAGTCATGTCCAACTCTTTGTGAGGCCATGGACTGAAGCATGCCAGGCTTCCTTCCCTGTCCTTCACTATCTCCCAGAGTTTGCTCAAACTCATGTGCATTGAGTCGGTGATGCCATCCAACCATCTCATCCTCTGTGGTCCCCTTCGCCTCCTGCCCTCCATCTTTCCCAGCATCAGGGTCTTTTCCAATGAGTCGGCTCTTTGCCTCAGGTGGCCAAAGTGTTGGAACTTCAGTTTTAGTATCCGTCCTTCCAGTGAATATTCAGGGTTGCTTTCCTCCTTTATACCTTCTCAAACTTATTTATCTTTTTTCAAGCCCTTGTTTGGGGAGCAGATTTTCTTGCTGCCCACCCTGACAGACAAAGCTGTCTACCTTTTGTGGTCTCTTGGGAAACCACTCAGAGCTCCTGGGACTCTTGGAGCTGGGAGGGTCTTGTTGGTTGCTTCCAGGTTGGAGGCTGCCTCCAGGAAAGAAGCCTAGAGGGTTGGGAATAGGAACCCCAGCTTAGCCCCTTCCTGGCTGTATGAAACCAAAATAGACTCACAGGATGCCTGAAAACTGGAGGAAGAAAAGGAGAATGCACCTGCAGAGGTGAGGGAGAAGTTTCCAGAGCTTCGTGAAGCTAGGTGCTGCCATCTTGGTAAAAAGGAGTAAAAAGTTTGGAAAGAGCCAGACCAGGACTTGTCTTCCAAGTCCTCCTTTCACGGGTGGCCCCTCTGGTATTCATGCTTGGGAAATCCCACGGACCAGGAACCTGGCAAGCTACAGTCCATGGGCTCACAAGTGTTGGATACCACTTAGCGACTAAACCACCAGCACCACCACCACCACCACCATCTCAACTGCCACCGAAAAAAAAGGCAACCGGGAGGGCCCTTTGTCTGTGCAGTGTGGTGGCAGATGCCCACTCTGTAGTGACCCTAATGATTTTTTTTTAATGGGGACAGTTAAAATGATTTGAGAAAGGGAGTGACATTCAAAAAGACCCATGGTCATCTAATCCCTCCGAACAGGTCTTGCATCTCCACGACCTCTGTTGAGCTGAGGTCAAGGTGTTGACCTGGGGCCACGTGGCAGAGGTGGACAAGGGCCCAGCCCTTCTGCCTCCTGAGGGCAGCCTGGTCCACTGCTGGGCTCACCCCAGTAGTCACTGAAATGAAAACCAGAAGTTAAGGAGGTAAAGAGAGCACTGATGCTTGGCAGGGAGAGGGGAAGCTTTGTCTGAGAGGCAGCCCCGTTTGGAACTTGGAGTCAGAATAGATGCCCCCAGAAGCAGGCACCCTCGCCTGCAGGGCTAAGGGCCGTCCTGTGACCCGCCCACTAGGGCGGTCTTTGATCTGTGAACTGCCTGCCTTTCTTCCCATCCTCAGCAGTCTTCTGGGGGGAGGAATGGATCTCCCTCGTTGGTTCTCTCCTGAAACACAGCGTGTGAGCCTGGCTCCGCCTTTTGGCCCTCGTGGTGGGGTTGAAACCCGAGAGGGCCAGTGAACTCAGGATCAGAGGCTCTCACCTGTCTTTGTACCCCTTGCCTTTAATCCCAAAGTAAGATGTTTTTTAAATCCCTAGACACTCTTTTAAAATTTCATTTTATTTTTAACCTCTTATTTTAAAATATGTCAAGCCTGCAGAAAAGTCGTGAGGCTGGTAAAGTGGACGTCTGTCTGCCCTTGACCTACATTTACCCATGGTTAACATTGCCATGCGCTCTTTTAGTCCTGCATCCAGACTTATTACGTTATTATTATTATTTATGGAACTGTTCGAGAATAAGTTGCAGACACTGTGATCCTTCATCCCCGAATGCTAAGAATAAGGACTCTCATTTTTATAAACACAGTACAATTGTTAAGTTCAGAAAATTTAGCACAGGAACAATACTAATATGTAATATACAGTCCATATTCAAGTTTCACTGATGTTTCAAAAGATGTCCTTTATTGTACTTTTCTGATCCCAAGTAAAACCTAGCCTCAACAGTTCTTGAAAAGGTGGATCTGGTTGCGCACGCACACACACACACACACATATACACACCCACATATACACATACCACACACCACAAATGCACACACACACACATATACCCCCCCCACAGACAGAACACACCACACCACACACACACTACAGACATACATATACCACACACACACATCCATCCCACAGACAGACACACCACACCACACACACACACACACACCCCATACCACAGACACACACACTACACCACACACACACTACATACACACACACACACACACACACACATCCATCCCACACCACAGAAAGACATACATACACACACCACACCATACACCCCATACCACAGAAAGACACACACACCACACCACACACACACTACAGACATATGCATACCACACACACACACCCACCCTACATCACAGAAAGATATACACACACACACCACACCACACACACACTATAGACATACACACACCACACACACACACACACCCCACACCACACACACATACACACATATACCCCATACCATAGACACACACACCACACCACACACACACACACACACACCCATACCATAGACAAACACACCACACAACACACACACTATAGACATACACACACCACACACACACACACCCCACACCACAGACACACACACCACACCACACCACACCACACACACACTACAGATATACGTATACCACACCAGACACACTTCTCACACCCCCCACACCACACCACAAACACACACACACCCTATGCCACAGACACACACACCACACCACACACACACTACAGACATACACACACACCCACCCCACACCACAGAAAGACATACACACACACCACACACCCCATACCACAAACAGACACACACACCACACCACACACACCTCCCACACCCCCCACACTACAGACACACACACACACACACACATTACAGGCATACACATACCATACTACACACACACCCCAGACATAGCAATGCCACACCGTATACACACACACCACACCCCCGCACAACAGACACACATACCACAGCACACATATACGTGCCCCACATTCTCGCACACCACTCTCCCCACAGAGTGAAGCTTCGTTACCAAGCATGTTCCCTGCAAGAGGACTCTAATGTATTTACTCCTTTATTTTTTCAGACAAGCTGCCTTCCCCCATCCTGGGGTCTTCTCATCAGGCTCATTCCTCCAACTGCTGATGATGCAAAGGGTTTGGGGGCCTGTCCGGATTCGCTCACCGGGTTTGTGGGCCAGGGTGGGGGTGCCAGGCCAGCTGTGGGATACCCAGCTCTCCCTGAAAGGATGAGGTCCACTCATCGGGGCAGCGGTGAGCCTTTGCTTTTGACCCACCACCATCTGCTCAGGGAGATGGAAAATGCAGCGCTCAGAAGGACTTAGGGATCACACTTCCTCTACATTTGCCAGAGAAGAAAACTGGTATCCAGGGACATGAAGTGACTTGGCCAAGGTCATTTCGCCAGCAGATGGAACGGGGTTCAAACTGCCAATTTTTTAGGCCATCCAACTGTCTTACAGACACCCAAGTCTGGGGGGCAAGGAACACAGGGACAGAAGAGAGAGCACATTCCCTAGAGAGAATGAGAAGCATGGCCTGTGAACATGATTCTGGAAAATTCAAGAGGCAGACCTTTGGGTGTGTCATAGCCCTGAGGACATGTAATATCCAGATGACTGAGGCCAAGCTCACCTCCTGCAAGGAGGCAACTCCACAGTGAGATGGCCCCCAGGGCTGGGTGGTGAGGGGTCCCCAGGGCTCAAGGGTGAGGTGGCCCCCAACAGGTGATGGGCAGGAGGCTGATCCTGCCCTGGGTCTGTCCCAGCTCTAAGAGCTCTTGGTCTGGATGTTCCATTTTCCTTGGCCTCCATTCCAGGACTGGAGTCTGCTGGGAGGAATTTGCTATCATCTGCTCTTCTTGCTTTGGAACTCACCAAAGGATGCAGACAGGAGACACATGCTCAGTGTGAACGAGAAATCGCAGCTAAAACCATCATTCCTCTAGCGACCACCAGTTGGATTTTACAGAACGAAATGATTAGACGGAAAGTCATAGGCTAACAAAATAGGAGCTTCTGCCAAAAACTCCTCTGCTGCAGGTTTGGAGGTTGGAATCGGTGGCCTGATTTATGGGGATCACATCCACTGGGAACTTGGAGCCGTGAGCCAGAGTTGCAGGGCTTCGTTCCTCCTGAAGACAGCCCGGAGTGGAGACTGGCCAGACAGCATCTGTTTCACACATTAGGAGAGACACACAGAAAACAAGCTATTGTGTTCCTGCCACTCTCATGGCTCCTGTTGGCCCATGCCAAGCCATGGTGGCCAAGAGCTAACATGCAGTGGATGGAACCTGGCCTTCCTTGCAAAAATCTTTTCCTTTCTGAAAACTACTAAAACACCATATTCAGAATCCCATGACTATGGAGAAGGAAGTTTAGGCCAAACGATCAGCTTTCTCTCTTCTTCAGGGTGTACCTTCTGATTTTATTAACAACCATAAATGTCATGAACTGACTATTAACATTTATTGAGTTTATTGTGTGCCAGACACTGTTCTGCATGCTTTCCCTATTGTTTTCTTTAATGCTCGGTACAGTCCTGTGAGATAAATTCCATTCTATAGATAAGAAAACCAAGACCCAGAGAAGGTGAAAATTTGGATAAAGTCACACAGTAATGAAGTAGCAAAATCAAGACTCCAGCCCAGATAGTCTGATGCTAGCCTGTACATCCTTAACCACTATCCTTCATTTTTCTTAACAAATTTGTCATCTGGTTTCAGATTGGTGTGTATTTGCTATCAATCAAATGTGTCCTCTCAAAATTCATGTTGAAGCCTAATACCCAATATGATAGAGGTGGACCCTTAAGGCAGTCATAATGGTAGAGCACTCATGAGTGGGCCTAGGCCTTACAAAGAGACCCCAGTAACTTAAATGACCATTGACAGATGAATGGATAAAGATGTGGTATATGTACATAATGGAATATTACTCAGCCATAAAAAGAGTGAAATTATCCCATTTGCAGCAACATGGATGGACCTAGAGATTGTCATACTAAGTGAAGTAAGTCAGAGAAAGACAAATATATGATATTGCTTATATGTGGAATCTGAAAAATGAACAAATGAACTCATTGGTTTTTTTATTCTTGTTAGATTGTACTAGATAATGCTTCAGAAATGTATCATCAAATTATATAGTTATCAATAATGCTTTTTCAAGATTTCTGAGTACTTCCATAGCAGTCCAGTGGTTAAGACAGGTTTAATCCCTGTGTGTGGTGCAGTAAAAAAAAAAAAAAAAACCTTACAATTTCTGGTATTCTTAGCATTGGATTTTAATAATTGAATTCCTTTTTAAAAATTTTTTGCTAATTTGAAAAATACAAAATGCCATTTCATAGTTGAATTGTATGAAGCTGAACATTTCTCTTTCACATCATGTATACAAACTAATTAGGCTGGGTTGAAATACACTCACTACATCTCAGAAAGCTTAGTGACATAACCACAGAGGTTCATTTCTTGCGCATGCTACATTTCCACTGTGGGTTGACCAGTTGATGTTTCTCCTCACGTCCTCACTATAGGGTCCAGGCTGCTGAAGCCATCACTCTCTGAAATGCTGCTGGTCATAAGAAAATGAGAAAGAGTGTCAGATCATGTGTAGGTCATTAAAGGCTCTGGGCTGCAGTTACAAGTATCACTTCCCCCACCATTTCATTGGCCAAAGCGAGTTCCATGGTCACACCCTACTTCATTGGCAAGGAACCTACAGCCTATACGGTCCCAAGAGGAGATCCAGGAAAAACTAGAAGGCAGAACTAATGACAACCACATCTTGGTTTACTATTTCTTTTTCCTCTGTAAATGGACCATCTATTTTTGGATCACCTTGTGGTAGGCAAAGATTCTGGGAGAAGAAAAAGAAGTGTAATGTTCTTTATTTTATGCTCTTCTCTGAGAACATTAGACTCTGGTGTTTGTGCCATGGAATTCTGCTGTGGACATCTCTCCCTCTACGAGCTCATGGTTGGGCTTAACCTGGGAGTATTTTTTATTTTGTCTTCACTGTTCTTTTTTGCTAAGTCAGAATGTCAACCTGGAGAAGTATCCAGTCATCTTTTCCTCATTCTCAACAATGGGGCACTGTCCACTCCGATTTTGCCTGTAGCTTTGAGACTAAGTGGTTTCAAGCCTAGGGAGTGTCTTTAAGTGACTGTTTCAGTAGTCACTACATGATAGTGAGTTACTTGTTTCCCTTAAAAGGCCAGCCAATTTGGCTTCATTTCTGTTTAACTAGTGCTTCCTTTGATGTTACTTGTGTAAAAGAGTGTTATTAAAAACAGTCAAAGTATATTCATACTCCATTCTAAGTACTGTGTGATCCATGTTTCATGATCTGACCAAGAGTGCATGTTTTAGGTAAACACACATATAATTTTCCTTTCAGTATAAATCACATAACTTTAATGAGTTGGCTCTTGTCTTTCTCACCTGATCTAAGAGTTCATGCATAAACTAATTAGAAAAGAAACAGTTTGATTAGACAGAGATGTGATTTTCATCTGGGAGAGCACCTTTAGAAAAACTCTGTTGTTCAGCTGAGATCCCTATGCACACTGGTTGGAACACTCCCGTTTGTAAAAGGAGGACCTCCTATGCAAAGAGGCATGAGTCACTGTGGCCAGGGAGTTATGGCGGTGCAGAGTGGTAAGAGGCACACGTGTCTGGAGACTGCACAGACACCAGCTAAAGAAAGCCAAGAAAATCTACTCCATTATGTTGTTGGCTGTCCCTGGTCTTGAGGGACAGGTCCTATGGCACATCCTACAGTTGAATGTTGGTGATGACCAGACATGGTGGCAATTCTGCTTTGGTTTGCCCTGAGGGTGAGCTGGGAGCCTCATTTTAAAAGAATCAGTGCCATTCCCTTCCCATCTCATCTAGCAACACAGTTCTTAGCCCTTGTTGTTATGGTGGTTGTTCAGTCGCTTAGTCGTGTTCAACTCTTTGCAACCCCACAGACTGCAGTACACCAGGCCTCCCTGTCCTTCACCATCTCCCGGAGTTTACTCAAACTCATGTCCACTGAGTCGGTGATGCCATCCAACCATCTCATCCTCTGTCATCCCCTTCTCCTGCCTTCAATCTTTCCCAGCATCAGGGTCTTTTCTAATAAGTCAGTTTTTCCCTTCAGGTGGCCAAAGGAATTTCAGCTTCAGCATCAATCCTTCCAATGAATATTTGGGATGGATTTCCTTTAGGATGGACTGGTTGGATCTCCTTGCAGTCCAAGGGACTCTCAAGAGTCTTCTCCAACACCGCAGTTCGAAAGCATCTTAGCCCTGGCTGCACATTAAAATCACCAGGGAATGGACTTCCCTGGCAGTCCAGTGGTTAAGACTGCAGGGTGCACGGGTTCCATCCCTGGTTAGGGAATCAAAATTCTAGATGCTGCATGGTGCAGACAAAGAAAAAAGAAAAAGTGAATCACCAGGGAAGCTTTGAAAAAAATTGATATCCAGGCTCCACTCCCTAGAGATTCTCATTCAGTTAGTGTAAGGTGGAGGCTCGGATTCTGTATTTTTTCTGGTGTGCGAAGTTGAAATCCAATGAAGCACAGATGCTTCCCAGCTCTGCTGTGTCCAGTGAATGAAAAGAACGTCCTCATCAAATGTCCACCAAGCACATTGAGGGTATTTGCTTTTCCACATGGAGGAGAGCCCTTTCTTCCAAGTTTTATACAGTGGCTTGAACGGTGCCCTCCTCCCTCACCCCAAACATATCCTTGCCCCAGATCCTTTGAATGTGACCTTATGTGGCAAAAGGATCTTTGTGGGTATGGTTAAGTAAATGTAGGCAGCTTGAGATGTCATCCAGAATTATCTAGATGGGGTTTACATCCAGAAACAAGTGTCTTTTTAAGAGATAGAAGAGGAATCACAGACACAGAGAAGAGGGGGCGGCAAGGTGGGGATGGAGACAACGATGGGCTTGATGCTGTCCCAGCCTAGGAAGGCCTGCAGTCACCAAAAGCTGGAAGAGGCTGGAAGGAGTCCTCTCTAGAGCCCCTGGAGGGAACACAGCCCTCTGACACCTTGAGGTCAGACTTCTGTCCCCACCCCCAAGCCATGAGAAAAGAAAATTTTGTTGTTTTAGGTCACCAAGTTTGTGGTCATTTGTTACAGTAGCCACAGGAAACTGAATACATCCTATTTCCTTTTTCTCTCCTTCACCCTTTCTTTGGCTCTTTCCCAGATGTCTTGCGACTGTTTTTCCAGAATGAAGTTGGCATAATCTCTGATTTCTCCATACCCTCTCATGACTGTTGCCTCCTGGGACCCCAACTTGTTCCGTCTACCACAACAGCCCGTAGCTGTGGGCCCTATTTAAGACCCTGGAGGTTTTCTAGCCCATCGTGATGATTCTTCTTTGGAGGGTGCACTTTTTCCCCCTCCACCTGTTGACACCTCTGCCTGAGCTCCTGGGTGATGTCTTCTTTCCTTGCTTTCCCTGAGGTCTTTGTAGCACTGAGCTGGTGCTTTGGGCTGCAGAGAAAGATGGGGCAGCAGAGAAGGGGGACAGAGACAGAGAGAACTCTATGGTATGAGGCTAGGGCCTGGACAAATTTTATGGGCCAGATGGACAGTTTGCAGCTTTCTGAAAGGGATTTGCAGCTAAGGATCTTGTGCATTGCCTTAAGGAAAGGTCAAGGGGATGTTGGAATTTCAGAGGCTCAGAATGTTCTGAGTCTTCTTTTATTTTTCTTCTCTCATTGTCTTAGGTAGAAAAGTAGCCTTTTCTTCTTGTAGCTTCTCCTGCTTAAGCCAGCAAAAGGGAGCAGAGGCAATGGTGTTACAAGGCTGTATCTCTAAGTGTTCAGTGACATTGAATGAAAACCTGTGTTAATTAACCTCGTATCTTGCCCGGGATGCCTGACTTGGACCTGGAGATGCTGCTGCTGCTGCTAAGTCACTTCAGTCATCTCTGACTCTGTGAGACCCCATAGACTGCAGCCCACCAGGCTCCCCCGTCCCTGGGATTCTCCAGGCAAGAACACTGGAGTGGGTTGCCATTTCCTTTTCCAGTGCATGAAAGTGAAAAGTGAAAGTGAAGTCGCTCAGTTGTATCTGACTCTTAGCGATCCCATGGACTGCAGCCCACAAAAAGAGGCTCCTCAGCTGGTTCCTGTGACCTGGTACCAAGGATGGCAGAAGAAGGGTACCCCGGGTGGATCCAAGGAACAGAGCCAGGGGATCTAGGATAGAAAAGAAAAAGTCTGTCGAAACTATGGTGGCCAAGAAGAGCTACAGAGAGTCCCAGGACCTTCAGAACTGGTGATGCTGGAGAGAGAGCTGACTCTCTGGCCCAGGTTTTGTTTTTCTCTTTTTGTAAGGTTTCTTTCATTGGAAGGACTGATGTTGAAGCTGAAACTGCAATACTTTGGCCACCTGATGTGAAGAGCTGACTCAATGGAAAAGAGCCTGATGCTGGGAAAGATTAAGGGCAGGAGGAGAAGGGGATGACAGAGGATGAGATGGTTGGATGGCATCACCGACTCAATGGACATGAATTTGGATAAACTCTGGGAGTTGGTGATGAACAGGGAGGCCTGGTGTGCTGCGGTTCATGAGGTCACAAAGAGTAGGACATGACTGAGCAAGTGAACTGAACTGAACTGAATTTTGTTTTGGACTGGATTGGCTAAAAGTTCATTTGGGTTTTCAGTAAGATGCTATGGAAAAAACCCAAGTGAACTTTCTGGTCAACCCAATAATATACATTTTATTTTTGAACAAATCTCATTTTGAGATTTGTAGGATTATTGTAAAGATAACACAGAGAATTCCTGAATGCCCTAGATCCAGTTTCCCCTATCATTAACATATAGCATTCATAGGGTACGTTTGTTACGATTCATGAATCAGTATTGATGTGTTATTTTTCACTAAAGTCTACCGCTTTTTCAGATTTCCGCAGTTTTCCCCTAATACCCCTTTTCTGGATCCCATCCAGATCCCAAATGGCATTTAGTCATTGTGTCCCTTTAGGCTCCCCTTGGGTGTGGCAATTTCTCAGACTTTATTTTTTTAATGACCTTGACAGTTTTGAGGGAAACGAGTCAGCTGTTTTGTAAAATGTCTCTGAATTGGGTTTTGTCTGAGGTTTCCCTCATGATTAAACTGGGGCTACACTTTGCCAACAAAGGTGTGTCTAGTCAAGGCTATGGTTTCTGCAGTAGTCATGTATGGATGTGAGATTTGGACTGTAAAGAAAGCTGAGCACTAAAGAATTGATGCTTTTGAATCTGGTGTTGGAGAAGACTCTTGAGAGTCCCTTGGATTGCAAGGAGATCCAACTAGTCCATCCTAAAGGAAATTAGTTGTGACTGTTCATTGGAAGGACTGATGCTGTAGCTGAAACTCCAATACTTTGGCCACCTGATGCGAAAAACTGACTCATTTTTGTTGAAAAATCTCTGATGCTGGGAAAGATTGAAGGCAGCAGGAGAAGGGGATGAAAGAGGTTGAGATGGTTGGATGGCATCACTGACTCAGTGGACATGAGTTTGAGTAAGCTCTGGGAGTTGGTGATGGACAGGGAGGCCTGGGGTGCTGCAGTCCATAGGGTTACAAAGAGCCGGACATGACTGAACTGAACTGAACTGATGGGTTTGGGGGAGGATGACCATAGATGTAAAGTGCCACTTTCTTCACATCATATCAAGAGGTTATGCTACCTATGCAGTCTACCATGTGTAAAATAGATAGCTAGTGGGAAGCTGGTATATAACACAGAGGACCCAGCCCTGTGCCCTGTGATGACCCCAAGGGATAAGGTTGGGGAGGGTGAGAGGGAGGCTCATGAGGGAAGGGACATATGTGTACTTATGGCTGTTTCATGTTGCCATGTGGCAGAAACCAACACAACATTGTAAAACACTTGTCCCCAATTTTTAAAAAAATTTAATACCCACACTTAAGGAATAAGGAGTTACACTTTATCTCCTGGAGAGTATATTCCATTCTACATAAATTAATTGCAATTTCTGTGCACAGGAAATTTGTCAGTTCTCCCCAGTTTATTTATTTATATCATTATGGGCTGATTTATATATTTATACACTGTTTTAATCCATTACTATTTTAAAATTTTTGTTGCTAAAAATTCTGACTTTGGCTATTAAGAGCTCCTTCAGCTTGCTCCTGGGTCCCTTTGATACACCCCCATCAGTAAGAGTTTTGTGGGGTTTAAGGAACTAGATCTGACAGACAGAATGCCTGATGAACTATGGATGGAGGTTCGTGACATTGTACAGGAGACAGGGATCAAGACCATCTCCAAGAAAAAGAAATGCAAAAAAGCAAAATGGCTGTCTGAGGAGGCCTTACAAATAGCTGTGAAAAGAAGAGAAGTGAAAAGCAAAGGAGAAAAGGAAAGATATACCCATTTGAATGCAGAATTCAAAAGAATAGCAAGGAGAAATAAGAAAGCCTTCCTCAGCGATCAATGCAAAGAAATAGAGGAAAATAATAGAATGGGAAAGACCAGAGATCTCTTTAAGAAAATTAGAGATACCAAGGGAACATTTCATGCAAAGATGGGCTTGATAAAGGACAGAAATTGTATGGAGCTAACCGAAGCAGAAGATACTAAGAAGAGGTGGCAAGAATACAGAAGAACTGTACAAAAAAGATCTTCACAACCCAGATAATCACGACGGTGTGATCATTCCCCTAGAGCCAGACATCCTGCAATGTGAAGTCAAGTGGGCCTTACGAAGCATCACTATGAACAAAGCTAGTGGAGGTGATGGAATTCCAGTTGAGCTATTCCAAATCCTGAAAGATGATGCTGTGAAAGTGCTGCACTCAATATGTCAGCAAATTTGGAAAACTCAGCAGTGGCCACAGGACTGGAAAAGGTCAGTTTTCATTCCAATCCCAAAGAAAGGCAATGCCAAAGAATGCTCAAAATACTGCACAATTGCACTCATCTGACATGCTAGTAAAGTAATGCTCAAAATACTCAAAGCCAGGCTTCAGCAATATGTGAACCCTGAACTTCCAGATGTTCAAGCTGGTTTTTGAAAAGGCAGAGGAACCAGAGATCAAATTGCCAACATCTGTTGGATCATCAAAAAAAGCAAGAGAGTTCCATAAAAACATTTATTTCTGCTTTATTGACTACACCAAAGCCTTGACTGTGTGGATCACAATAAACTGTGGAAAATTCTGAAAGAGATGGGAATACCAGACCACCTGATCTGCCTCTTGAGAAATCTGTATGCAGGTCAGGAAGCAACAGTTAGAACTGGACATGGAAAAACAGACTGGTTCCAAATAGGAAAAGGAGTTCCTCAAGGCTGTATATTGTCACCCTGCTTATTTAACTTCATCATGAGAAATGCTGGGCTGGATGAAGCACAAGCTGGAATCAAGATTATCAGGAGAAATATCAATAACCTCAGATATGCAGATGGCACCACCCGTATGGCATAAAGAGAAGAAGAAATAAAGAGCCTTTTGATGAAAGTGAAAGAGGAGAGTGAAAAAGTTGGCTTGGAGCTCAACATTCAGAAAACAAAGATCATGGCATCTGTTCCCATCATTTCATGGCAAATAGATGGGGAAACAGTGTCAGACTTTATTTTTGGGGGCTCCAAAATCACTGCAGATGGTGACTGAAGCCATGAAATTAAAAGACGCTTACTCCTTGGAAGGAAAGTTATGACCAACCTAGATAGCATATTCAAAAGCAGAGACTGCTTTGTCAACAAAGGTCCATCTAGTTAAGGCTATGGTTTTTCCTGTGGTCATGTATGGATGTGAGAGTTGGACTGTGAAGAGAGCTGAATGATGAAGAATCGATGCTTTTGAACTGTGGTGTTGGAGAAGACTCTTGAGAGTCCCTTGGACTGCAAAGAGATCCAACCAGTCCATTCTAAAGGAGATTGGTCCTGGGTGTTCTTTGGAAGGACTGATGCTAAAGCTGAAACTCCAGTACTTTGGCCACCTCATGCGAAGAGTTGACTCATTGGAAAAGACTCTGATGCTGGGAGGGATTAGGGGCAGGAGGAGAAGGGGACGACAGAGGATGAGATGCTGGATGGCATCACCGACTCAATGGACATGAGTTTGAGTGAACAGGAGTTGGTGATGGACAGGGAGCCCTGGCGTGCTGCAATTCATGGGGTCACAAAGAGTCGGATACGACTGAGCGACTGAAGTGAACTGAACTGATACTAATGTGTCTATATACACATATCTATAAATGTTTCTACGTGTAACCGTCAGTATCTACACTAAGCTAAAGACAACCCATTACTTCACAGATTGAGCTTCCCAGGTGGTGGTAGTGGTAAAGAACCCACATGACAATGCAGGAGATGTAAGAAATGAGGGTTTGATCCCTGGGCTGGGAAGATACCCTGGAGGAGAAAATGGCAGCCTACTCCAATATTCTTACTTGGGAGATTCCCATGGATAGAAGAGCCTGGCAGGCTATCGTCCATGGGGTCACTAAGAGTCAGACATGACTAAGAGTCTGAGCACAACAAAAATGTCATAGATTATTCTGGCCTCTTCTCATTTCTTATCTGTAACCTTCCCCTCCAACAGTAAGAAACCTGGCTCTCGCTATTTGTGATCCATTTACTTAATTGTCCAATTCCAGTATACTTATATAGAGATTTTAAAGTTGTTAACCTGTATACTCATGAGAAACAACTTTATCACGTAGGGTACCGTGCTGGGACCACGTTCTTTTAGCCCCTAATTTGACAGATGCCACTCATTTCTAAACTTACTTAGGACAGCACCTTATTCCCCTGCATTCTGCATTTCCTTCTGGGATCTCCTGACCTCCTAAAATGACTTTATTCCAGCTTAAGTAGGAAAATACCAGGGAAGGACTTTTACTTGCCCAGCACTTGTGGTTAGAGTAATGGGAAACTGATCATCAGAGTCTATGTCAGTCATTTTCACCTGTCCTGAGAGATGGTGTTGGGCCGCTAAGGTTGCTCATCCATCTAGAAGTTCATGATTGACATGGAAGACGAGCACTTCCACAGAGGACGTGGGGGTGTTGAACAGACAGAAACAACAGATGCTCACAACTTTCCACCCCTTAGTCCCAAGTACACATACCAATCCTTCTTCTCATATTTAGAGTTAAAAATATGCCTCCTTCTAACAATATTTGTGCATCTTCTCTTCCCCAGAGAGTCAACCAAAAGCCCACACAGTTACCATACCCAGCTGCAGATCCGGGACCCTGGGCGACACGTTCTGCTTTCTTTT
The DNA here is from genome assembly GCF_027580195.1 of Bos mutus. Classification (NCBI taxonomy): domain Eukaryota; kingdom Metazoa; phylum Chordata; class Mammalia; order Artiodactyla; family Bovidae; genus Bos; species Bos mutus. The sequence goes on along the minus strand of NC_091617.1, from coordinate 513,254 downwards.
AGCTTTCAGTGTGTCTCCTTATAATCAGGCAAATAGCCAGAAGTATTTGGACTTTTAAAAAAGAATAAAAATACAGGGTAATACTTAACTAAAGATGTTAATCTTTAATGGAAGAATAGGGAGGGGGATTTTCTTAGAAAACATTTGTGCATTTTGTAGTCCTCTTCACAAAATACCCCACAGGTGCTCAACTACTCTGTTCCTGTGTCAGTCTGGTCCTGTGGACAAGGCAAGCAAGGGAGGATATGGATTTTTGGGGGGACATTAGGTCTTATTCCCAGCATTGGTTACTGTGTGTTCTTATTTCATCTGCTTACAGGGTTCCTTTCTCAGTGCTAATTGAAATTCAAATAAGTATCTTTTCTTTTCTCATGACAGTTTAATTTAGTAATCACTTTGTGTCTGTCAACAATTTTATGTGTGTCCTTCTTTAACTCCATTAATCACAGCTGAATTTCAAAGGATTGTAATTAAATTGTATCAAATTGTTTACTTTGAAAACCTCTTAAAAATGTCAATGGACTGGAAATAAATTCTACTAATTGGTACAGAGTGCCTGCAAAGGCAGAATGAGATACAATATGTGACCATTGCTAATATGATAAGACCAGAGTTGACGTTAATGAAAGGACTGTAATAACTTGCCATCTGTTTGATCATCTGATGCTTCTTAGCACGTTGCAAAATACTGCAGAAGAAGGCAGCTATTATCAGTTCATGAAAGGTGATAATGCTGTATTTCCAAGCAGCGGTCCTCAGTGGTTGAGTATCACTTTCATTCTTTTAGAGATTTTGGTCTACATCACACATGCACGTACACAAAATCTCTGAGTTCCCCAAATGGTAGAATATTTTAAAATATTTCTATTCAAAAAATTAATGTTTTAATATAAAAATCCAAATTTAATATAATTGTCTCACTTACAAGATGATTATAGGATTTATAAAAAGTATAACTTCAGAGACATTACAGGTTGTTGACCAATAAGGACAGAAATTAAAAATCAGATTGATAAACATTGTCTTCTCTCAATTTTATCAAGTTATTACTATGACAGTACATGTAATCTCATTTGGATATAATGTCAAAAGTTTCCATTTAAGTCCCTTTATGTATGTGAGATTCTGACTTCTCTGCCTTCTGACTTCCTGGTCTCCCTGAGATAGATAAGCTTTCAGGTTTCAACAGAAAAATCTTCAGTAATTCCTTATTCCTTAGGCTTTTGCCTATCATACTCCATAATTTTGTTACCACCTGCCCATTATCCTTCATTTCTCATCACCTATCCTCCCCCTACTCCTATTCCCTTATTTTTCTAGAAAACCACATCCTAACTGCTCTTGACAAGCAGTTCCTAAGAGCTGTGACCCTGTCTTGTTCATGATGTAGATTATGGGTGGATATAATCTTTTCATCACCCATAAATGAATGTCTACTTACTCAAATTCTATCCATTTTCCAAGACCCAGCTTGAACGATACCACTTCTGAGAAGATTTCTCTGATTCCTTCATCTGGAACTAACTTGCAGCTCCAAGCTCCAAGCATAGTGATAGCTCCTTCTGTTATAGTACTTCACACACACATGTCCTCTGCTGACTATTTGTGCTTATTTATCTTTGAGACCATGGGGAACAGAGAGGAACTTGGAAAAAAGATCACCAGCTGACTTGATATGCACCACTTATCTGCTGCTTCTCCTTTCACAAATGACAAATAACAAATGACATTTTCCTACCAAAGTTCTCCTTCAATTTGTGTTCTGGAACCCACTGACTCTATTTTTCTTTGCTTCCTCTCTCTTCTCTTACAACAGTCTCTCCATAGTTATGATCACTGTCATCAGCACTCAATCATGTTCTTATATTTCTCTTCTTAAAAAACAGTCCCTGTTGATGTCACATCTTTTTCTAATCACCATCAAGTTCTCCCTGCTCCCTTTTACAGCAAAACATCTGTAGATGTCCATGGTAACTCTTGCTACTTCTTCATCTTTTATTTCTTATACATATAACCCCACTACTTCACCATGGTTGTTCCTAGCAAAGTCATCATATTGATCTCCACGTTGTCAAATCCTATGGCCATTTTTCTGTCTATATTTATTTGAGCTTTCAGAGGCATTTAACACAGTTGATTACTCCATGTTAACTTTAATGACATGGATTCATCAAATTTTATTCCTCCCTTTTTGTTCACCAGAGGTAGAGGCAAATAAATCATAAAATATTCTCAATTAATCCAAAGAAAGTAAAAGAAGGAAAAGGAGATTAAAGGACAGATGGGCCAAATAGAAGACAAATTGGAAGATGGTAAATGAAAATTCTCCCGAATGGATAGCTAAATATAAATGGTCTAAACACCCTAATTAAAAGACAAGGAATGTCACTGGATAAAAATGCAAGACCACACCATTCCAGTAACTCTCTTTATAAATAAAAAACACAGATAGGTTAAAAGTAAAAGGGTAGATAAAGACATACTATGCTAACATCAATGCAGTGAAAGCTTAACTAGCTATGTTAATATCAGACAAGCCAGACTTTGGAATGTGGAGGATTACTAGGGATAAAGAGGGAGAGTTCATAATAATAAAATAATCAATTTTTCAAGAAGACACAATTCTAAACATACATTTATCAATAACCAAGCTTCAAAATGTATGAAGCAAAAACACACAACTAAGAGGAGAGACAGACAAATCCCCAGTTGTAGTTTAAGATGTCAATAGTCCTTTCTTGATAATTGATAGAAGAACATCAATAAGCATATGCAAGATTTGAATGTATATCAATAATGTGATATAAATAAAAACTCCCATGACAGCAGAAGACTACTTACTTTTTGTTTGCATACAGAACATTCGTTTAAATAGATTATATGCTGGGTCATAAAATAATTCTCAATGATTGAAAAAAAATTAAATGGAAAGTGTTCTCTGATGGTAATGGAATTAAATTAGAAATCTATGAAAGAGATCACCCACCAGGAACAAGCAGAGAGAGGAGAGATGGTCCAAGGTTAAAACTTTGAGGAATACACACCAGAGTAGCTCGAAAAAGGCCAGTAAGTAAAAGATCAGAGAATAATAAGGAAAACCAAGAAAGAGGCATCACAGAGGCCAAGGGGGCAGAGAATTCCAAGGAACAACCATGTATTACAGAAGTGTCCAATAAAATGAAGATTGAAACAAATTCATGGGAGACCTGAAGATAAAAGATAAACCTCTGAAAGAGAAGCTGCTGAGAAATGAGGAAGTAAAGACAGCACCTATCACTTCCAGGCAAACTACTTTCCGTCCTCGGAAAGCCAAGAACATTTCAAAGCAGGCAGCAGCTGGAGGGAGTCAGGGTCAGGGTCAGTCACTCAGTCATGTCCAGACTCTCGAAAGTCCCTTGGACTGCAAGGAGATCCAACCAGTCCGTCCTAAAGGAAATCAGTCCTGAATATTCACTGGAAGGACTCATGCTGAAGCTGAAAATCCAATACTTTGGCCACCTGATGTGAAGAACTGACTCATTGGAAAAGACCCTGATGCTGGGGAAGATTGAAGGCGGGAGGAGAAGGGGACGACAGAGGATTAGATGGTTGGATGGCATCACCGACTCGATGGACATGAGTTTGAACAAGCTCCAGGAAATGGTGATGGACAGGGAAGTCTGGTGTGCATGGGGTCGCAGAGAGTCAGTCATGACTGACTCACTGAACTGATACTGATACTGAATTTGCTGTTGTTTTCATGATAAAGGAGATTTGAACCTGTCTGCCAACTGAAGATTAAGAGCCAGTAGTAAAAAAGATAAGAAATGGGGTTATGACTGTAAGTAGTAGATTCATCTTGAACACACAGATGAGAGCTAACAGTGTAAGGGTGAGTGTGTTGTTGTTCAGTCACTCAGTCGTGCCCAACTCTTTGTGACCCCATGGACTGCAGCTCGCCAGGCTTCCCTATCCTTTACCATCTTCTGGAGCTTGCTCAAATTCATGTCCATTGAGGCAGTGATGCCATCCAATCATCTTATTCCATGTCATCCCCTTCTTTCTCCTCCTGCCTTCAATCTTTCCCAGCATCAGGGTCTTTTCCAGTGAGTTAGTTCTTCACATCAGGTGGCCGAAGTATTGGAGCTTCAGCTTCAGCGTCAGTGCTTCCAGTGAATATTCAGGACTGATATCCCTTAGGATTGACTGGTTTGATCACCTTGCAGTCCAAGGGACTCTCAAGAGTCTTCTCCAACACCGCAGTTCAAAAGCATCAGTTCTTCAGTGCTCAGCCTTCTTTATGGTCCAACTCTCACATCCATACATGATTACTGGAAAAACCATAGCTTTGACTAGATGGACCTTTGTTGGCAAAGTAATGTCTCTGCTTTTTAGTATGCTGTCTAGGTTGGCCATAGCTTTTCTTCCAAGGAGCAAGTATCTTTTAATTTCATGGCTGCAGTCCCTGTCTGAAGTGGTTTTGGAGCCCAAGAAAATAAAGTCTCTCACTGTTTCCATTGTTTCCCCATCTATTTGCCATGAAGTGATGGGACCAGATGCCATGATCTTAGTTTTTTGAATGTTGAATTTTAAGCCAGCTTTTTCACTCTCCTCTTTCATCTTCATCAAGGGGCTCTTTAGCTCCTCTTCACTTTCTGCCATAAGGGTGGTGTCATCTGCATATCTATCATAAGAGTGAGTGTAAATGTAGATACATTTGTAGGTTGGGCTGGAAATTGTTACAATAAAGCACCACCACAGATTCAACTTGTATCCTCAGGCCAATGTTTCTCAGAAGTTTTCCCTAGCCCTAACTCGTGAACTCCAAACTCAATTTCCAAGTGTCCTCTGGTCATGTCCACTTATATATACCATCACTTTACATGCATGAAAACAAATTTGATTTCTCTCCGATAGGCCCCCCTCTTGTCTCCTCTCTCTTCCCTTTGTCTCCTCTTGGCCCAGGCAAGTGGACCCTTGAGTCAGCCTGATGTATAGTATATCCTAGCCTTTAGTTCAGGTGAAAAGTTCAGATTCACACGTCAAAAGTTGCAGGGTGTGGTGTATATGGGGTGAGAGTGGGAGAGGGATGGTAGAAAATGATTATAGAAATGACAACCAACCCAAAGTCTACCAGGCTACACCCCCAAAAGTCACCAGTTCACCAAGGTGAGGCAGGAGGGAGGATCTAGGGAGAAAGTGAGCAAGATGAAATTTTGCAAGATTAGAGGAGAATGGAAGGTTTGAGGCAGGGGAAGGTGGGAAGCAGATGCTGCAGAAAGCTCACAGCTGGTAAAATGCTGATACAAACCCTTTCAGTGGTGTGCCTTTGAATCTGAACACGAGCATGAATGATTAAGAGCACCAGCCTGGTACAGATGGCCCAACTCCCCTGATTCTTCCAGATCCAAGCCTTAAAATGTGGACTTTCTCTGGATTTTCCCCTCCATTTTCCTCATCCCCATCCCATGGTGAATTATTCTTGAGTGCTGGATAGTCTTCTGCAGCATCTTTGCTCTGCAAACCCCTCTCCCAGGCATACATCTTGTCTCCCTTTTCCTTTTCGTCTTGCCAACCACTGTCTAGATTCCTTATACCTCTGTCTCTAGTCAGTTCAGAAATGTTATATATATGTAAAGGTTTTCTCATAGTTTTCTTGCTCTTGGCAGAGTAGATCTGGCCAGAAGCCAGTAGTAGCAATGTGCATGAAAATGGAAATATATATATATATATATATATATATATATGGAAGAAAAACACAGATCCAACCTTGGAAAAGAACTCCCTTGAAAGTTTAGGTTGGTATTCTGGGCCAAGATGTCGATTGCTGTTTATTTGCTTTAAGCCAGACATGGTGGCTACATGCTGCTTGTCTTTCCAAAGGTCTCATGAGGCATTACAGCCCCCTACAGCCCTGCACAGGCCCCCTTCAGACTAGCTTTAATTAGGGTAAATGATACTAGTGTTTTGGCCTGGAGACCGCCATGGTCCATTTGCTGGACTGTGAGCCTGGGAGTCGCTCACGCTGGGCTCTAACTCCACTCTCTGCCCCTCCACCAGTGAGCTTCGAATTTTGTAAATGCTGGGCGTGCCAGCCCTCAGGAAAGTGTGCTCTTCTTCATTCATCTTGCCACCTGGGATTCACCTGTGGTTTGGGGACCAAAGTATTAATAGCCCGCTAAATATAGCTCATAAGCCGATCATCACTTCTGTCTTTGACATCACCGTTTTCAAGGACAAAGCCTCCATTTTGTGGTAGACCTTGCTGCTTTAGACACAGAAGAGTCTGGCAACAGGATCTTGTCAAAATTCAATTCAGATGTGTGGCCACATTTACTCCAGCCTTGGCCCAGGGGCAGCAGCGTCTGTTCCACATAGTCGAGCTACCAGTAGTGTCAGCCAACAACTATTTTAACATTTCTGCTCGCAGAATCAAACTGTTCAAGCATCCTCACATTCAAGAAGCATAAGAACCCACTGGAACATTTATAGATCATGGCTCTTCCTGGGTCTAGGGGCTTCCCAGGTGGCTCAATGGTGAAGAACCTGCCTAGCAATGCAGGAGACATCTAAAAGACATGGGTTTGATCCCTGGGTTGGGAAGATCCCCTGAAGGAGGGCACTGCCACCCATTCAGTATTCTTGCCTGGAGAATTCCATGGACAGAGGAGCCTGGCAGGCTATAGTCTATAGGGTGGCAAAGAGTTGGACATGACTGAAGTGACTCAGCACACACACACTTCCTGGGCCCTAGTGTAAAGGAACAAGTGTCCCCACTGTGTAAGGAGGAGAAAGAGCTGTGATGTGGGGATTGGGTGGCAAGTCACTAAGGCCCATGAGTTATAGTTGCTCAGTCATGCTCGATTCTTTGCAACCCCATGGACTGTAGCCTGCCAGGATCCTCTGTCCATGGAATTCTCCAGGCAAGATTACTGGAGTGGGTTGCTATTTCCTTCTCCAATGAAGCCCATGAAAGGCAGGGGAAAAGCTGTGACTAGGCCTGCCACCCAGCCCTGCCTATGGATGCTACCCCCCACCCCCTCGAGAGAGCTGGTAGGGAGAGCAGCATGGAAGGCAGCCTAGAGGCCTGCCAGGGAAAGTCATGCTTTCATCAAAAGATCCAGATGACTTGTGTGGGGGGGTGCATCCTGGATTAATTTGGGTTGGGGAGCGGAGGCTGGGGACAGATTACTGTTGACTGCCGCAGGCCTGGATGTATGTACGGACAAAGAAAAAACGGTTCTGAGTCCTCAACACCTTCTCCCCTGGGGTTTCCTCCATCAGTGTTTCTCATCAGGAGGTGGACCCACCTCCTTTGTTGTTGGTCAATTGCTCAGTTGTGTCCAACTCTTTGCGACCCCATGAACTGCAGCACGCCAGGCTTCCCTGTCCATCACCAACTCTCGGAGTTTGCTTAAACTCATGTCCATTAAGTTGGTCATGCCATCCAACCATCTCGTCCTCTGCCATCCTCTTCTCTTCCACCTTCAAGCTTTCCCAGCATCAGGGTCTTTTCCAATAAGTCAGCTCTTTGTATCAGGTGGCCAAAGTATTGGAGCTTCAGCATCCGTCCTTCCAATGAACAATCAGGACAGATTTCCTTTAGGATGGACTGGTTTAATCTTCTTGCTGTCCAAGGGACTCTCAAGAGTCTTCTCCAGTACCACCTTCTTTAGAGGGACATTTGGAAATTAAAGGGAGGCATTTTTAGCTCTTGACCATGTTGTGGGCATTGGCACAAAGGGTGGAGCAGGGAGGCAAAAACTTGACCAGGCTCAGGATGGTGGGCACTCAACAAAAAATGGTCTTGCTGGGATGTCTTCCTGTGAGAAACACACAGAACTCAAGGTCTTCCCTGGAGGCTCCTGTCACATCTGGACAGACTACATTTTGGAGTTTAAGTGCAATTCCTATGCCTCTCCTTTGCTTGACTGCAGGGTACTGCTCGTTACAGCACCAGGCTCTGAGTGGCTGAAGAGATGGCTCTACAGCTCAGTCTTTCAGGGGCTGGAGCCCCCTTGGAATTAGCTAGGAACTCTGTGTGCCTATGGAGGTTGTAAACAGATGTAGGAGCAGAAAGGGCAAGCCTCTGAAGGTGGCAGTGAGACCCTACCTTCATTACCACCATGGCAAAGAATATTTGTAGCAGAAATGACTTTCTTTGAAAGCAGAACCAAGGTCTCTGGCAGGACTTACAATGAGGCTGGGTTTAGACAGATGCATGAGAAACAATTTTTATTTACTCTACTACTGGCAGCCCTCAGAAAACACAGGTATCCCTAGAGATAGGAGTTAATCCAGCCTCTAGAAGGTTCTAGAAGCTTGCACACAACCAGGTTCTTCTTTCCCAACCCTCTACTCCTGCCCAGTTGTTGGCTGGTCAGTGTCTTCCCTGGAACCAGTGCAATCATATTTTGACAATGCCTCAAGTCAGGTGTGGGTTTTCCTGGTGGCTCAGTTGGTAAAGAACCTGCCTGCAATATGGGAGACCTAGGTTCAATCTCTGGGCTGGGAAGAACCCCTGGAGTAGGAAATGGCAGCCCACTCCAGTAGTCTTGCCTGGAGAATTCCATGGACAGAGGAGCCTGGCAGACTACAGTCCATGGGGTCCCTAGGAGTCGGACACGACTAAAATGACTTAGCAAGCCAAGTTTAGAGAGAGGAAGATGAAAATCTGGCTCCCTTGTCCAAGTGTGCTTCTCTTTCCCTCCCTAAAGGTAAGAGCAGAACCTGCCAATGGTTTGCTAATTGTCTCCAAGTGAAAAGATTGTTGAACTAAGAAGAGATTTTAGACTCCCAGGGGCATGACGCCCGTCATTTCACAATGGAGAATTATTTTGCGGTATTTATTTTATGATTCCTGACCCTTGTTCTAAATCTTGCTGGTGTGTTTTCATTTAAAATGTATTAACTGAAACTTGGCATCGTGTCTTGGCTCCATTAAGCTCTACAACAGCTTAATCCAGATTTTATTATACTGGGACTTGAGTATATGAACTGTAATATGGGAGGGAGCTTGAGGATAAAGTAATTTCAATACTTACTATGCATTTAACTCTTTGGGTGCCCTCTTGGCAATCGACCGGTTTGTGGTTGGATTTCAGTGTTTTCATGGTGTTGCCACAGAGACCGTTAGGCCTTTTTTAGACTGGGGCTCTGGAGGCCTCCAGGTAAACTGTAGATTTGGTGGAGTGTTTGGGGTTACATGGTTGTCCTTTGTTAGGCCAGGCTAGTGGACATAGAACCCCGGTAGACAGAAGCTAGCAGCTTCCATCTCCTTTCTGAGCTGCAGGTTGGCCACACCTCCCCCTCCCTATCAGCTCAACTTGGAGCTCTCATGGACTCCTTGACCTCAGCACTTGAAAGCAGCCTCCTGACCTTCCCCTTGAATCTCCTCCTCTACTGTATTCCCCTTTTGAAAATGGAGCCACTGTCTGCTTCCTTGCGAAACTCTCTCCTTGATCACAGAGTGTGTTGACTCTGCCTTCTGAGTACCTCTGCAATCTCTGTATTTCTCTCCATCTCCACTCCCTCATCCCAGGTCCAGCACCAAGAGCTGTTACCTGGAGAACCCATTAGCTTCCCACCTATGACCACTTGTGGTTGTGTCCACCTGTGGCCTTCTCTCCGGCAGCCAGAATGATCTCTTCTAAGTAAAAGCCTTTGCCTTCTCCCAAGTAAAAGCCAAATGTCCTTAAAACCCTACCCCCAGACCTTCCAAAGTTTCCTACCGCTTCAAATAGAAGTCTTTCACTTGTCCTCAAGAGCAGTGTAATCTAGCCCCTGCTTACCTCCAGCCTACTCTCATTCACCCAACTCTCCTGCTCACTGAGCTCTGGTCTCACCAGTCTTTCCCTTAAATCAGCCCCTGGCTTGGGCTTCTTCATCTTTGAGATGATTTCCTCAAAGAGGCCTTCTCTGATACCCCTTCCACCTAATTAAAGCCCCCTTTATACTTTCTCATCGAACTTGAGAGTACATGCTTTTAAATTTATTGTTGTATTGTAAATTCAGGACCTGTCCCTCCTACTAGACTCTAAATTACATTAGGGCTAGGGGCTTCCCTCACAGCTCAGTTGGTAAAGAATCCACCTGTGATGCAGGAAACCCCAGCTCAATTCCTGGGTTGGGAAGATCCCTTGCAGAAGGGATAGGCTACCCACTCCAGTATTCTTGGGCTTCCCTTGTGGCTCAGCTGGCAAAGAATCTGCCTACAATGTGGGAGACCTAGGTTCGATTCCTGGGTTAGGAAGATCCCCTGGAGAAGGGAAAGGCTACCCACTCCAGTATTCTGGCCTAGAGAATTCCATGGACTGTATAGTCCATGGGGTTGCAAAGAGTCGGACACGAGTGAGTAACTTTCACTTCACTTTACATTAGGGTTAGGATTGTTATGTTGTTGCTATGTTAGGATTATTATTATTATTAGGGTTAGGATCAGTATGTTGTTATGTTATTTTAACAACATAAAAAATTTAACAACAATTTTTATGTTGTTAAAAAGAAGACAACATGACTGCAGTGGAGTTGTGTATGCAACACTCACATCACCAAATCAAGCCTTAATGGAATTACAGCTTCAGCTTTCCCAGAAATGGAGTCTTCAGTCAGTCAGTAAGGAATCACCTGATGAGCATTCATTAGGTCATCTGCCTAGTAGACCCCTGCCACCCTCTAAAGGAAAGTAACCTGGCAGTAACCTTGCTCCTTTCTGCCTTCCTGCTCCTTTCTGCATTTCATTTTGCACAGCTTCTCAGAACTCCTTTTTATCTGCTTAATTGGATGTTGACTGATTCATGAATGGATGAATAAAGTCAATAAGACCTCTGAAACGTATTCCACTGAATTTGGTTTTCCACTCTGTTACTCTCACCACTGTAAACCAAGACCAGTGCCTGAGATGTAGTACATGCTCAATCAATGTTGGTGGAGCCCGTAAACACTGCCTTCAAGGAGCTGATTATTGCCTTCACCAGCAAAAACCTACTGAGCCTCTGCTTGTTCACTTTGGATGGCAAAAAACATAAAGACCTTAAAAAAACTTAATATCATTCAAACACTGTTCAGTAAAGTGGACATCCATAGTTACTGAGTTTATAATCTTCTGAGTAATCATGTAAAGGTCATGGATGGGAGGCAGGTGAGGAAGAGTGATGGATGACCAGGGTACATTCTCAGCTTGGTCTTTGCGTTAGAGTTTCAAGTCTCAGAGAGCTGAGTGCAGGCTCCAGTAGAGAGGAAATTCATGGACAAGGTGTGTGGTTGCTACCAGCTAGGTCATCCCCTGGATCTTGTTGTTCGGTTGCTCAATCATGTCTGACTCTTTGCGACCCCATGGACTTCAGCCAGCCAGGCTTCTCTGTCCTTCACCATCTCCCAGAGCTTGCTCAAACACATGTCCATTGAGTCGGTGATGCTATCCAACCATCTGTCATCCCCTTCTCCTGCTTTTATCTTTCCCAGCATCAGGGTCTTTTCCAATGAATCAGCTCTTCACATCAGGTGGCCAAAGTATTGGAGTTTCAGCTTCAGTATCTGTCCCTCAATGAATATTCAGAGTTGATTTCCTTTTGGATTGACTGGTTTGGTCTCCTTATAGTCCAAGGGACTCTCAAGAGTCTTCTCCAACACCACAGTTCACATTCTAGTCCTCTTATTAATCCATCATGGTCTACATGTTTGTGAATCCAGGCATTCCACCAGGGTGACCACAACCACTTCCTCTAAGGTGATGCTGGTCTGCTCTTGTCTCTTTCCTCTCTGGATATCTGGAGACTCAGGGTGAGGAAGTTGGTGGCTTCCTCCATGGACCATGCTGCTGTGAGTACAAAGTCTTCTGTCTCAAGCTGACTGTTGGAATTAAGATACTTTAACTTTCTTTTCTAGGAGGTAAAGTAAAATGGACTTAATTGTTCTTGGTTGTAGTGTGTTTACTTGGCTTCACATTTTCATAGGGCTAGAAAAGGCAGACTCTTTTCTCCAGTGCAACTGGCACACGACAAAGGGCATCCGAAGGTCATGATTTAAGGCCTATCAGTCTGTTTTTCACAAGATCAGATATGATGTCAAGAATTTAGGGTTGGGGGGTGGTTGTAAACCCACTAAGGAGGGGAAGTGAAAAGAAAGTAGGCTTCCCTGGTGACTCAGATAGTAAAGAATCTACCTGCAATGCAGGACACCTAGATTTTGATCCCTGGGTTGGGAAGATCCCCTGAGAAGGAAATGGCAACCCACTCCAGTCTTCTTGCCTGGAGAATCCCATGGAAAGAGGAGCCTGGCGGGCTATAGTCCATGGGGTTGTGAAGAGTCAGATACGACAGGGAAAAGCAGGTATTCGAAAAAGATATGCAAAGTCTTTTACCACCTTTTCAGTCATGGGCTATTTAGGGTAAAGACTTGACATGCTTGTGAAGAAGCTAGGTACATCCCTGGGGGCCAAAGCTCTGGACTAAATCCACCTAAAGCCCACCTTGGAAAACAGAAGTGACATTTTCTCAAGCCTGGCCCAGCAGAGATGTGCCTCTTCTCCAGCATCTTGAGCCTCTCTTCATTCCGTTGTGCTTCTGAAAATGGAAAGGGAATTTTCTCAAGAGGTCTCCTACTTTGGCTCTTTAACTCAAAAAGAAGTAACCCTCTGTAGGAGAAAGGAGGCCTAAACAGCCTCTATTTGCTTTCTCTAGAACACTGCTCCTTCCGCTTTTGTGTGCATGAGGAGCCCCAGGAAGCTTGTTAGAATAGAGATGGCTGTGCCCACACCCAGAGATCCTTCTTTAATAGGTCTTGGTTAGGACCTATTTAATAGGTCTTGGTTAGGAACTAAATACTTGCCTTTCTAACAAGTTCCCAGATGTTACCAGATGCTATTGGTTTGGGGACCACACTGTAAGAACCACAGCTCTAGAATGAAAGAAGTATAGAATATTAGTGATTAGTTGCATAAGCTTTTGTTTTAATGTGAAAAAGCGAAGGCCCAAAACAAGAACTGTAGTATGAGACTGTGTTAAAAATTAAAAACAAAAGAGAGTTAAGAATAATAAGCACCTTGTACACTTGGATCCTAAGAGCTTAGTGACCTTGCCCAAGGTCACACAGCTGGTAAACAGCAGAGCTGATGAGGAAGAATCCAAGCCAATCTGGGCTGGACCCAAGCTCCTAACTCCCACCCTGTATCCTGCCTCCCCAGGCCAACATCTACACAGATCCATGGTTCTCAGTGTTTCCAGTTTATGGCAGTCAATGTTTCAGGCTGTGATTTCTCCTATATTTCTCTTCTTTTCTAACTACTCCTCATCTCCTAACATCCTCCTACCCTCCTGCAGGCTAATATGAAACTGAAAAGTAGTCACTTTCTATTCTTGAGGATGTTTTAATCTCTTGGCTCTGTGCCCCACCTCCCTTGCCCTTCACCATAGTACCTGGAGACATCTCGGGCAGTGTGAGTCTGTGAGTTGGGAGGTCTTGACACCAAGGTCGAGAAATTTAAAGCATTCAGAGCTTCACAACTACTCACCACACAGAAGACAATTCTCTTTTATCTATTGTGCAAACATGTGCCTGAAATGAGGAACATAATCTTTTTCATTCCCAGAGATATTACCCTGGGCGTCTGTTAACATCATTATTTCCTTTGGAGTCCTAAGTTCCTATCCAGAAGGATTTAATTATGTTTTAGCAAATCTCAGTAAGAAAGATCTAGTGCAATAAGTCAATCTCATTTCAGGTAAAGATCATATGGAAAAATTTTATCCCATTTTTAAGTCATACAATCTTCTTACATTTAAGTGATTTTCTAAATTGCCTAAAATCCTCTTAGCAATGTAGTAGAGTGTATAAATAGTCAAATATATATGCACCCCCACACACTCATGCAAATCTGAATTCACTGAGAGCAAGCATATTGGAGATAAGGTGTTGGGGTTTAAACCACCTGGAATAGTATTCCGTCTTGTAACTTTTATACTTGTACTAGTGGTCAAACGAAATGTGCTGTTTTCCCACCCAAACAAAAAAGTAATGCTAACTGGGGAGACCCAAATAACGTGAAATGTGATTACACTTGCCAAAGTCACCATTCTGTTTTCAGAGTAGAACGATGAAAGTTCTTGGTGCCCCCTGCCTCATCATCGATCTGCTGCATGTGTTCTGTGAAAGCGTGAAAAACACATGCGCTGTCTCACAAATCTGTCCTTGTGGAGATGCTCTGAGCATTTCCCTGAAAGGAAGCTCCCGCTCACAGTCTCCCATCAATGTGGAGTCCATCCAGCCACTTCCTTTCCTGTGAGGTCAAATGGGTAGATTCATGAATGGTACAGATGGAGAAGTAGATTAACTTTAGAACGGATGCTGGCATGGATATTCCTGGGACTGAACTGCTTCCAAGCCAGAAATAATCCTCGTGCTTTCAAATTTGGGAAGTCATCGGATGCAATGTTTCCTCTCCCTGTCAGATGGCTGGATGCTGTACAATGCCTGGGTGAGGGGTGGAAATGGGGGAAGTGTGGGCCACTCAGGTGGCTTGCTATGAATAGCTTGAAAAGGAGGCACACTGTGTCAGCAGGATTGTCAACGAAGCCATCAGAATTTGCAGAACTTGAAACATTGATCATTGATTGGATATTGTGCCTCCAAACAAACGGTCTGTGAAAGTCCATTGATTTATTTACTTACTTGACGAATGCTTACTGCGTGTGTGCTAGGTGGCATGGGACAAAGAGAAACAAGACACGAGCCCTACCCTCACTGATTACTAGGGGGATGAACTAGGACCCGGGGCCCACTCTGGGGATGTGTGCTGTGGCTTCCCTCCCTGACCGAACCCGGACTCCTTCCCCTCAACTCATTTGTCTCACAGAGCGCATTACTACTTGAAATCATTTGCGTGTTTGCGTTTCATGTCCTCTCACTAGAATACCAACCCCCCGAGAGCTGGGACCTAGATTTGTTCAGCACTCTAACCAACGTGTCTGGAATTGTGCCCAGAACATACTAAATGCTCAACAAAGTGTCTCATGAGCAAAACGCTCAGAAAGGAGGGACTTCAGGGGCAAAGGATGGTGGTGGGGGTCAGAGAGAGAAGGCCTTCCCTAAGAAGGAGGCATCTAACGGTAGCATTGCACTTCGGAGAGTTGTTCAGTCTCCAGGTCCTGTCCGACTCTGCGACCCCATGGACTGCAGCACGCCAGGCTTCCCTGTCTTTTACTACCTCCATTGACTCCGTAATGACGTCCAATCATCTCAGCCTCTGTCACCTCTTCTCCTCCTGCCCTCGGTCTTTCCCAATATCCGGGTCATAGACAAAGGGAAGCAAATGCTTCCTTAGCAGAGGGGACAAGGTGAGTATAGGCTCAAGTGTGTGAACTGACTTTAAACTGGGATTTAAGGCCGTGAGACCAGGTTTCAAGTGTGGTGGGGAGGGGCAGGAGAGGAAACCACCAGAAGTGTTGGGCCAACTGTGAAAGGGTCTAGTGCCAGTGAAGTCAGGACAACTCATCAAGTGGTTGAAGGATGGTGAAATCTTTTCTGTGACTGGTGGAATAGAAGTAAATAGAAGTAAATACACTGTGCATGTATGTATTGTGTGTTCATGCACGTGTGAGTGTTTTACACACAGTCAGTTCAGTTCAGTTCAGTCACTCAGTCGTGTCCGACTCTTTGCGACCCCATGAATCACAGCACGCCAGGCCTCCCTGTCCATCACCATCTCCCGGAGTTCATTCAAACTCACGTCCATCGAGTCAGTGATGCCATCCAGCCATCTCATCCTCTGTCGTCCCCTTCTCCTCCTGCCCCCAATCCCTCCCAGCATCAGAGTCTTTTCCAATGAGTCAACTCTTTGCATGAGGTGGCCAAAGTACTGGAGTTTAAGCTTTAGCATCATTCCTTCCAAAGAAATCCCAGGGCTGATCTCCTTTAGAATGGACTGGTTGGATCTCCTTGGAGTCTAAGGGACTCTCAAGAGTCTTCTCCAACACCACAGTTAATAGCCAACAAAATTAGTTTCCTTGTTTAGCATGCCAAGAATTTTATCCTACTATTAATAAAGTGGGGTTCCCTGGTGGCTCAGATGGTAAGGAATCTGCCTGCAATGCGGGAGACCCAGGTTTGATCCCTGGGTCAGGAAGATTCCCCTGGAGGAGGAAATGGCATCCCACTCCAGTATTCCTGCCTGGAGAATCCCATGGACAGAGGAGCCTGGAGGTCTATAGTCCATGGAGTCACAAAGAGTTGGACATGACTGAGCGACTAATCCTATCCTTATTAAAGTACCTCCAAGATATCTAACAAAGGGAGGGGAAAGTTGTGGTTAGTGTTTTGGAAAGCTCCAGAAAAAGTGTGAAACATGGATCAGGCATGAACCTGCAATAGGGAGGGCATGTCAGAGACTGTGGAAGTACTAGGTGATAATGACCAAATATTCTTGCCTGGAGAATCCCATGAACAGAGGAGCCTGGCCAGCTACAGTTCATGTAGTCGCAGAGTCAGACACGACTGAGTGACTAACATACACACACCGGAGAGAAGGGAAGGTTCCATTCAAGGACTTAAAGATCTAAGTATCCAACTGGATGTAAGGAGTGAAGGAGAAAGGAGCAGAGGATGATGCTGAGATGTCTTACCATGTATCAGGTTTACCATTATCTGACAGTGTAAAATATATTTTGGTTTTGTTTGTTTCTCTGTTTTGTGGACTGTCTGGTGTTACCCTCCAGATGGTGAGCTTCTGAAGGACTCTGCCAATTTTGTTCTCTATTATATTTCTATAGCCTAAAGTCTGCTCGACCCCTATTGAATAATTAATATTTGCAAGTGAATTAATTAATGAGTGGGAATCTCCTTATCCCCAGATGAAGAAGGCATGGAAATTATTAAGTTCTGATGAAGAGATAGGGAAGAAGACACAAGGGTAAGGAGTGGGTAGAGATGCTCATGGGCCTTCTAAAACCTGGGAGAGAATTCAGGATTTGGGGTCCAATGCAGGAATCATTTCAGAGTCCTTAATACGTTGGTGATGAATAAGATCACTCAGGGAAGATAAAAAGGGACACAGATCAAGAAGGAAAACCCAGGGCATATTAATATGCAAATGATGTAGGGAAAAGAGATGGACTCAAGATAAGAAATGAGATGATGTGCCTGAAATATCAAAGGAGTGTGCTATTCTAGAACCCCGGTGGGAGAAAACTTCACTGAAGGCAGTGAAACACTATTCACAGCACAGGAGTTTTTTGGTTCAAATGTCAATGGAAAGATGGGCTGATGAGCTAGGTTGTCGTGCTAGAGCTGGCTTGCAAGAACTGGATTGTTAGCTTTGGGGGAATTTTGTGAACTAACATTAAAATTTAAAAAGTGTAAGATTATAATTAAACAGGTTTTCTTAAAAGCAAATATAATAGATACTCAAAACTCCTCACTTCCTCATTGCTTTGTCACATTTTACTATTATCCATGGCATCCACTTTTCAGCCATCCACTCAAAGTGACTGTTTGGTCCTTCATTTAGTCCACTTCTCTTTAGAGAATTCACTTTTGAGCATTTAAAAATTTGTCTGAAGTCTGCTGCCATGCTGCCATACTTCCATTTCAGTGCAGCAGACCATCAGCCTGTTTATCTCATATAAACTTTTTTCCTGGGCAAATTGCTGGGCAGGAAATTATTTTGTATGATAGTTGCCCCCGCAGGATACTTGTGGGCGGTTAGACTGCTTCAATATGAACACTTTCAGTGGACTATCTGGAGATCCAATACAGATGCCATCACTAAACAGGTTAAGTAAACAACCAGAACAAATTGTAAGAGAGGAACTTACTATTTGCCAGCCTTTTAAAGTCCCTCATTTTATTTGTGATAAACACAATGCTCACTTCCTTTCAGTTCAGTTCAGTTGCTCAGTATCGTGTCTGACTCTTAGCAACCCCATGGACTGCAGCGCACCAGGCTTCCCTGTTCATCATCAACTCCGGGAGCTTGCTCAAATTCATATCCATTGAGTCAGTGATGCCATCCAACCATCTCATCCTCTGTCATCCCCTTCTCTTCCTACCTTCAATCTTTCCCAGCATGAGGGTCTTTCCAATGAGTCAGTTCTTTGCATCAGGTGGCCAAGTATTTGAGCTTCAGCTTCAGCATCAGTCCTTCCAATGAATATTCAGGACTGATTTCCTTAAAATTTTCACATTCTTAAAAAAATATTTTTGGGTTTGAATGAAGAACACGCTCTGCCTATATACAGATACACACACACGTGTGTGTATTTGTATGGACACACAACAGAGCAAAATACTGTATTGTTTTGATCTATTTATTTTGTTGCCCACACCACACGGCACGTGGGATCTTAGTTCCCAGTCGGGATGGAACCTCTGCTCCCTGCACTAACAGCAGAGGCTCAGCTGCCGGGCGCCAGGGAAGGTGCCCAGCATTGTTTGTAAACTATGTTATACCCCCTCCTTTCCTCCACTTTCTGACCTTGTTGCTCCCCTCTGAGGGGACTAACCTGCCTGCTAGTTGAGAGCTGTAGGATTTAGTAAACAATGAGGTCAAACAGGCCCCAAGTGAAATAAAAGAATATGGAGTGCCAACAACTGAACCCTTATACGGCTAGTTATTTACATCAGATGATTTTACTTTTTTATTTTTGTGTACTGATCTATTTTCTACTTTTTCCACTCAGAATGCTTTTGCATGATTCTTCCCAGATTTCATAATCATCTCTATAATTGTCCTTCCTAGTGACCATTTAATATTCCATTGTATTAATAGAGCACAGTCTGCCCAAACCATTTCCTCACAGTTGGGTACTTGGGCTGTTTCCAAGGATTCATTCTAATATATGACAGGACCAGAAACATCTTTTTTTGCAAATAAGTTTGTTTCCTTGGAATGATTCCTGAGGACATTTTCCCCCAAGAGGCTCTACCAGGTCAAAGAGTAGAATAATTTTTATGATTTGTCACATATTGCAAAATTGCTTTTTAAGACTTTTTTTTCAGTTTATGGTGCCACCAGCAAAGTTTAGTGTGGCTGCTTCCCCAAAGCCCTGCCAACAAACAATTTTGTCATTTTTAGTCATTTCTCCTGTGGTTCTTTCTCCTGCTTGTAGCACAATCCCATGGAGCTAAGGAGATAGAATCAGGAAATAATCTTCCCTAATTAAAGTCTGGTGCAGTAATATGGGCGAGGCTTTAATATATATCATAAAGAGTTAAGAAATTAAGAAAGATTTATTATTCAAGTACAAAATAAAAAAAAAAAACATGAGAACATGAGTTACCCTTTTAGAGGGTTAGAGACAAAAAGGGAGAACTAAAGGGAAAATGACACATGTTTTAAAACAAAACAAGAATGTAAATATTCTGGCTATTAATATTAGCTCCTTATGAAGCAAGAGAATGGCCAGAGTTGCTAAATTTTGGAAATAAACCTGCAGAATAAGCTTTGTTTTTGTTATTTTGCCGTTAAATTAAACACAATATGTGGGGTATTGTCTTTCTCTCTACTTGGCTTGGGATCTGTTTTCTCTCTCAAGAGCCATAATCCAAAATAAGAGCAATGAATATGCTGTTGAATTGGCTTTTGCGTTTTTAAGAGCACTCATTATTGATACAGCAGTACCTAAAGGCTGTATGTGGATACCTCTGGCATCCGTAACAAACAATGCTTGTATACAGCACATTCCTTCAAGGGGACAGCTGTATTTATCCTTTATTATTTGGGGGTGTTTAAAACTGATTTCCTCTAAGGGGTCAAGACTTGTGTTTTAGGTTTCACGGAGGAAGTGACTGGAATCAATGTAGCCACCAGATTATTTCACAAACTGCAGCTTCATAGCCCTCAGAGAGGGCTGCCTGTGTCGTGTTCCACTTCCCTAGATGCTCATTCAAGTTGTAACTTCTGTAACCTCAGCTCTGTCATCACTGTTGATTACTGAGAAGTTATCCATTATTTTTAGGGCTTGTCTAGCGTGCTGAGATTTCCCAACACACACGTCTACTGCTTGCCGGGGAACCTCCATCTTTGAAACAAAGAGCCTGTGTCCACGAAAGCCAAGTGAGCTGCCTTACTGAGGTGGATTCCAGATGACCCAGGACAAGAGAAGAGTTTCTGCCTGAGGCGGAGAAAGTTATTTCTCTTCATGGGATGGAATTAAATTCCCTGTTTCTCTTTTTTCTTTCTTTCTTTGTCTTCATTGAAATATAATTGCTCTACAGTGTCATGTTAGTTCCTGCTGTATAACTAAGTGAATCAGCTATTTGTATACATATACCCCCTCTCTCATGAGCCCTCTCCTACATGCTTCTTTCTTTCTGAAAACGTATGTTTCTCTCTTTTAACTCACTCAGCATCCCTAATGCATCTGATATGCTCTCTTTCCCTTGGAAACTGCCCCTTCTTGGCGTCTCTGGCCTCTTCCTCTGGGTGTCCTACTCTCTGGTGCCTTCTCTCTTCCTCCTCCCATAATCCTGGTGATGGCATGTGCCAACACTCAGGCCTTTTTTTCCGTGTGTATTCCTCAGAGAGCTCTTCCTGCTCAAGCTTCTTCCGCCACCTCTGCACTGAGACACTCAAAGATGGCGGCGTTTTCCACCACGTTCCTTTCCCCTGAGCTCCAGTCCCATCTCTCTTCACAGTTGTCCACAAGACATTTCCATCATACACTTTCCTGGCTGTTGCCTCCCATCCACCAGGTTCAAGAAACTGTCTTCCTTCCCCGTGTGTTGAGATCAGCTAGTTCTCTCACCTTTAACTTTCCACTCAGTCACCCGGACCTGTCTTATGCCTCTTGGACTGGCCTGTCTCCTTATCCCCAAATCCAGGCTCAAAGTTGTGCTCGTGTTTACTTCAAAATGTCTCTCCTACTAGTCTCCCCTTCTGGATTCTGTTTGCCACCCTCACTTCCAGCTCCCCTTACCTCACCACCTCTCAGCCCCTCATCTGTGTCGTCCCCACATCCCTCCATCCTGTCCATCCCTCCCGACTTCCTTGAACATCATGGCTTCCTTGCTTGAGTCTCCTCAGTGCATCCTTACATCCTACTCCAGTCAGGCTTCAGTAGGACAAGACTGAAGGGAGTAGTTTCATTCAGTCTTTCCTGGTCTTTTTAACTTGGCTCCAAGAAGTGAATTCTATTTCTCCCTAACCTCCAGTCTGAACCATTCCCATGGGTCTGGTTTCTTTGTTTTATGTGCGTGCAATAGCGTGCTGGCACAGTCCTGCACTGGCTCACAAGAGCTGATGCTAAATTTCCAGGAAGTTTGTGAGTCAATTGCTAAACACAGCCATTATTAAAAAGTAAATTATATAAGCTTAAAGAAATTATGTCTAGAAAGTTAATAAACATTTAAAACTCATAAGTCCCTAATTAGTTTACTATTATCTCTGGTCTTGGGACTACTTTTGTCTATTGTATGCTGGAAATACTAAATACTGGTGAGCTAACACATATCTCTTCCCAACTCCACATTTAATAATGTCATACTGGTAGCTTGAAATCAACCATATTTGGAGCAGTTATACCCTGGAAAACTGGTCAATGCTACAAATAAGGGTTTGTTTTCCCAAGACAGGGATGTTGAATATTTCCCAGCACACCACTGCTTGTGTGCATGCGTGTGTGCTAAATTACTTCACGTGTGCCCAACTCTTTGTGAATCCATGGACTGTAGCCTGCCAGGCTCCTCTGTCCATGGGATTTTTCCAAACAAAAATACTGAAGTGGGTTGCCATGCCCCCCTCCATGGCATCTTCCTGATCCAAGATCAAAACCGAGTCTCTTATGTCTCCTGCATTGGCAGGTGAGTTCTTTACCACTAGCGCTGCCTGGGACACCAACCACGGCATACATACCTAGTATATTCCTATGTTTGGGACTTTGTTCTTTTTCCGTCTTATCAGGCTTATTTTCACTGTTTCCTGAGATAGGAAATCTTCAGTGATCTATGAACATCCAATTAAATCTCTCTTCCATGACACTTCCCCTAATAATACTCACTTTCATTGATTTATTTTCCATCCCGACCCTGCATCTTTTATATTGTGAACCACACAAGCTAGTACTTAATAGTATGTTTTTCATTAATTTTAACTCATTGATTCAATCCTGTGTTATTTCATCATGTTCCTTTAGAGCCTTGTGTGTGTCATACCCCACGCTAGTTTTAGTTCTGGCCTGAATCATTCATTATTATTTCATAATTTATCTTGTCTCCACTAATAGTTTCATCCACCTTGGATGTCATCAACCACTTCACTTCCACACTCCTTTTGGGTCCCGGAACAGATCTGAGCCCCTAATAGGGCTCAACCTAAGTCTGGAAATTGATACAACACTCTGTAATTATTAGACTTTCAAGAAATATCAATAGCAACTATTGCTGACTTTCAGAGGGAAAAAAAGCCTTTTCTCAAGTTGCTCAAATCTTTTATTTCAAGTGCTAAAGGTTTCAGCCCTAAATGTAGTAGCAGAGCGGGGGGAGATACTTGGGGGGGCACTTAGGAGAATTCGGTTCAGTGCCATGTGGTCACAGTCACATCACTTGTCAGCTCCATTCATCAAGCTCTGAACCCAGGTGATATGATTTACCCTGCTTACCTACCTACATGGTTGCTGTGAAGACTCAAAGGGAAAAAGATGTAAAAGGGCTTTATAAAGTGTTCTTCTAATGTACAGACTGCGAATGCTAAGAGGCCCTATCCTTTGCCATATTCCTCTGGTCAGTCAACTTTGTGTGTGTGTCTGCCAACTTGCTTCAGTTGTGTCTGATACTTTGCCATGTTATGGACTGTAGCCCACCAGGCTCCTATAACCATGGAATTCTCCAGGCAAGAATACTGGAGTGGTTGCCATGACCTCCTCCAGGGGATCTTCCCAACCCAGTGATCAAACCTGCATCTCCTGCACTGCAGGTGGATCCTTCACCACAGAGCTACCGGGGAAACCCCCAGTCACCTATAAGCAAGAATAAAAGGACTAATCTATATATTCCTGATTGCACACAAGTTTTCCCTCCTTTCTCTCCTAAAAATAAGGGAACAGAGATGCTGGGGTCAATACTCAAAATGAGATTAGAAAAAAGCAAGAGTGTGGAAGAACAACACATTCTAGTTGTTGGTATTGCATCATCATAGCACCATCTCCAAAGGCTTGTTGGGTCATAAAATATCCTTCCACAAAGACACACCCAGAGAATCACATGCATCGATACAGCTTATTTTTGATTCTTTGAACCATCCTATGAGGTGAATGGATCAGATATTATTATTATTATTATTATTATTATTATTACTATTGCTACCAACCCTTTCAAATCAGTCTTCAGCAAGGGTCCTCTTGTCTAGTGTCATTCAAGCCAATAGATAAACCAATGGATCAAGACCCAGTTCAGTTCAGAAGCAAAGAAAAGCTTCACTTTTTGATTAGAAATGGAGACGTGGGTACTCATGCTCTAGAGAATCTCTCCCCACTGGTTGTGGGCAGGGTTGTTTATAGGCTTCCAGTCAGTGGGGAGGGAGTGAGGTTCTCAGACGTCAGGCGCAGGCATGCTGCTCCCAGCTCATCACAGTGTCAGACCCAGCATCTCTGCACACGGCCCTCAGCCGCCGTCTTGGGTTGAGGTGTCATGGGCTGTGCTTCTGCACACAGCCCACCATATTGAAGCATTGGGGGCAGCCTTTTGAAACCAGGAACTCTGGTCTGAAGGGTCAGGCTCCAGGCATTTACCTTATGAGCAAGTGACACTAGACTTCTGTATGGGGGGAGGAAAAAGATTAAGACTTTATTTTATTATCCAGATTCTATTTGCATTTCCTGGGACTTGTTCATGGACTTTACCAAGGACATTATTATTCCTCTTCACAGGTGTGCAAAGAGTGGGTGAGGTTCAGGGACATGTGTAAAGCCATGCAGTCACTCAGTGGCTGGTCCAGGGTAAAAATCAGTATTCCTGTTTCTTTTCTTTCCCTTTTTAAAACAACAAATTTATTGTAATATCATTTACATATCACAAATTCACCCATTTAAAGTGCATACATTCCATGGTTTTAGTATACTTACAGAGTTATGTAACTACCACAACAATCTAAGTTTAGAATATTTTCATCACTCCAAAAAGAAATTCCATAGCCATTATCAGTTGAGTTCTGTCTCCCCTCCTCTCCTAGCAACTGGCAAACATTAATTTACTTTCTGTCTCTGTTGACTTGCCCCTGCTAGATATCTCATTTAAATGGAACCATACAACATTTGTCCTTTTGTGCCTGGCTTCTTTGATTTAGCATAATGTTTCCAAGGTTCATCCACAATGTATCATGAATCAGTACTTCATTTTTATGGTGAAATAATATTACATTGGATTCATGTTTCTAAGTCAGCATGAATCTAGAGCACCCAGCACCCTCTACACTGTTTCATAGCATCACTCAGTTCTGCACCTCTTTATGAAGATTTATGCACCACCCCCCTTCTCTTTGGGACCCAATGGGAAGGACGTGACTCAACCGTCAGGGGGTTTTATTTTATTTATCACCTTGAGCATCTCAAACAACCTCTGTGTCCCAGAAGCTCAAGCATCTGTCAAAGGTGATGGCTGTGCTCTTGTACCCACTCCACTGGACTCTGAGAGGATGAAAAGATATGTTGATGTGATGCTTTTTGAAAATTAAGTTGCCAGAGGAATTGCAGGCCATCATCAAAAATAAAAATGTCTGCTTAAACTGGCTGCTGGAGAAGTTGGTGAATGAAACGATCTCTGTGCATGCATTTGGATGCAGAGGGCATCAAGGAATTCACACAGATGTCTCTGTGAGTTGTGCCAACTAGTCTAGAGACCTTTCCAGCACTAGGCAAAAGAGATCAGCCTTAAGATGTAAAACTATGAAGTCCAGCCCCATCTGTCCATCTTTCTGACATTGAAAAGGCATCAGCTTGTCCATCCAGTTCCTGCTGAATCAGAAATGCCTGTTCTCATGTTGCAGGGTCACGTGACTGTTGTGGTCCCTTACCTGAGAGTCTGACAATTGAGATGGCTGGGATGAATAGAGGTGTGAGGCAGAAGACACTCTGGGGGGACGAAGCTCATCCACTGAAGTATTTGTGTTATTCTTCTGAGAATAGGAGCAAATCAGACTGAGCCCAAGCACTGAGTCGCAGTAACAGGTTTATGAGACAGAGATAGATTTTTTTCCCCTTGGTTTTTGTTTGTTTGTATTTTGTTTTTGCAAACTGCTAATGTTCCTTGCATTTTCAAGGGCAGGGCCTTCTCCAAGTTCTTCATCCAGAATTAAGCCATTCGTTCTCCCTCAGGGGAGGTTGGGAAAGAATCAGACCTGTTATGTCAAGAGGCAAAGAGAAACCAGTTTCTGACATCCAAGTAGGGTTTTACAGCAAGACAATAGTCTTGAAAACCAGACTTGGTAGAGAGAGAGAGGACTTTCAAACTTCCTAAATGTATCAAGAACCCACACTGGAGGATGCATATCCTGAAAAATTTCCACAGTTACTGAAGAGGTGGACTTTGTCCAGGGACAACTAGACTTGGAGGCTCCCTGTTGTAGGGTTGGAGAAAGATCTGAGACATGGAATGAAGAGCCTGAGCCCACCCTACAAAAGAACTGAGAAGGTAGAAGGCTGGGTTAGGTATCAGGGATCTCGCTCACACACTTTTATACCATGGGGCTACCAGAAACATCCAGACAGGCATGGGAAGCCCAAGACCTCAAGACTAGTGGCATGTTTCCCTGTGTATATTAAAGGGAGGCTCAGCCCTTTGGGAGAAACTCTGCTCTTGGCTGCTTCCAAATGGCATGGAAGCCTGATGGAGGGCTGACTGCAGCAGGGGAGGTAAGAGACCAAACCCCAGTCCAAATACCCCTTCTCACAGTCACAACCCCAGAGTTAGTGGGGACTATTGGGTAAATGAGTGAAATAAACTGTATTTCACTCTCAATGAGCTGTCGAGGCCCCTTACCTGAGAGTCTGAGAATTGAGAAGGCTGGGATGAGTAGAGCCGTGAGGCCAAGCAGACTCTGGGTGGGACGATTCTCATCCACTTATGTATTTGTGTTACTCTTCTGAGATTGTTTCACAAGCTGCCCCTGTGCCAGGCTGGGGAAGACATCAACTCAGTGGGTCAGAGGGAGAACCAGGGACTGACCAGCTGAAAACAGTTGTCTTCAGCTACAATGTGGAATGGGCCCTCAGAAATGCCTGGGTGCCCTTGGAGGGACAGGCAGAGCCAGGCATAATATCTGGCTCAGGGAGCTTTCCAGTAGGGAGGCTCAGAGATGCCAGGTCTCTTTGGAGTCATGTAATTCCTATCTTTCCTCCAAATACTTAGCTGCCATATAGGAAAGTAGAAGAGCAGCAGGGGAGGAAATATGAGCTGTCCTAAAGAGACTGTTAAGACCAGCCTTATAGGGAATTGAACTTTGAATAAACTGACTGAATGTTTACACTGAAAGGAGACCGTTTAAATTGGAAAAGTCCGAACTATTGTTAATTGGCCAGTCTTCATTGAACAGGGTGTGGGCTCATGAGGAATATCAGATGAAGTGATAGAGAAAATAAAGAACCCTTTCTTTGAGCCTCTGGGTTGTAATGTGAGTAAATGCGTGGCCTTGATGTATTTGCCTTCCGTGCCCGTTCTCCTCTAGCAAATATTTCTGAGACCCCACCCTCCTGCAAGCTTCTCTGAACACTGGCAAAACTACCTGACTGTAGTTTCTTCTAGTCTTGGTTAGTGCTATCCCAGGCTAAGGTGAAATTGGTGGGTTACTATGTTCTATTTGAGGTTTCCATTCTCTCCAAGCTGTCAAAGATTAGCGAGGGTGTCTGAAATTCTTCCTCTTATTCTTCAATATTCATATTTCCTCCTCCCTTTCCTCCTCCATAGAAGGAAATTTTAAGACCCCATCACCACCATTCTGCCTTGGGCTCATAGAGAAGGAAGGCCTGTGAGTAATGTCTTCTGCCTGCCTTTTAGCAGCGTCTTCCTGGTGGGTTTGGTTAAGACTCAGGAGATTTGAATTTCCATCTTTTTACCAGCTGAAGACAATCTTCTGCCTTGATGGTCCGTGAAATGTGTCCTTCTGTTATCTCCTGTTTCTTGCGCTTTGTTTCCTGTGAGGCACTTCCTGCTCTCCCCTCAGCACTTCCTGTTCCCCTGCAGCACTTCCTTCTCCGTTCAGCTCTTCCTCCCGGCAGGTCTGCCATTCTTTTCTGTCCCACTCCACACAGCTGGGTGGGTGGTTGGACCAGGGGCCCCAGGGTGGCATGGGCATCTCTTTTAAGCATATCAGGAGTTTGGTGGCCTCTGGGTTTGGGCTATGGCTCTAAGATTATGTGGGGGGAAATCAGTTATTCTCCATCCAAGTATGCTGTTTATTTCCTTCTTTGCAGTTATCATGAGATGTAATTTTGCTGTTTGTTTCTTTGCTTACTTATTTCCTGTGTAAGCTCTATGTGGGCAGAGGGTCCTGTGTGCCCACTTTGGCTGTTTTGCCCCATGACAGAACAGTGCCAGTAATATAGTGGCTACTGGATAAATACTATTGAATGACTGTATTGAGAGATGGAGAGACTGAAACGGGTATTAGGAAGTGGAGTGGGGGAGACGTTGGTGGTAAAGACTTAAGACTGAAAGTGAGAAAATCTGAGGCAGCTCATGCCGTGTAGCTGGACATTGCTACTTACTAGCTATGTTACCGATTCTAGGGCAAATTCCCTCTTCATGCCCCAGGAAAAAGGATAAGCCTTCTATTGAATATATCTTTTATAACACCTAATAGACATACAAAAATGCATATGAAGTAATTATTGGACATTCTGTATTCAGTGGTACATTTGTTACAATTGGTGAACCTGCATTGAAAATAGGTAGGATTTTTATTGCACTATTTGTATCTGCCATTTGAGGCAGGCTTCACTGCTGAGGAACTGCTTGCTGACGGGAGGGCCTGATCAAGGAGCAGCTGCAAGGACCAGGCAGAGTCACATCACTCAGAGGCTGTGAATTCAAGAGGCAGGCATGTGGGCGTCTAGTCCATATCCCAGCCTGGCTGGCACTACTTGGGAGACTGTGATTTCAAGGAGCCAACATGGCATCATTCTTCAATGGAACTGCAATGTTAGAAGGCTGTGTCACTTCCACCTTCTTCCAAGGCTAGTGCTTGAGTGACAGTGGGGAGGAAAGCCACGGGAAAGGGGTGGCCCAGCCTGTCCCACTATGCCAACAGGTGTCTGGGGTAAGGAGGAGACGCCAGTGGGCCTTCCACTCACGTGCTTGATGTACCGGGTTTGCATATAAGATTCTGTTAGAAGTTTTAAAGTTTTGAAGCCACAGACTTAACGTAATCTCTGAAATTCCTTTCCATTTTTGATGTTGTCAAGTATCAGCATTCAGAGACAGAGTAACCTTTCTGAAGAATTACTCTAATGAAAATATTATGTGTACCCCAATGTTCATCACAGCACTGTTTATAATAGCCAGGACATGGAAGCATCCTAGATGTCCACCAGCAGACAAATGGATACATATACACAATGGAGTATTACTCAGCCATTAAAAAGAATACATTTGAATCAGTTCTAATGAAGTGGATGAAACTGGAGCCTATTATACAGAGTGAAGTAAGCCAGAAAGGAAAATACCAATATAGTATACTAACACATATATATGGAATTTAGAAAGATGGTAACGATAACCCTTTTGCGAGATAGCAAAAGAGACACAGATGTATAGAACAGTCTTTTGGACTCTGAGGGTGAGGGTGGGATGATTTGGGAGAATGGCATTGAAACATGTATATTATTATATGTGAAATGAATTGCCAGTCCAGGTTCAATGCAGCATACAGGATGCTCGGGGCTGGTGCACTGGGAGGACCCAGAGGGATGGTACGGGGAGGGAGATGGGAGGGGGGTTCAGGATGGGGAACACGTGTACACCTGTGGCAGATTCATGTTGATGTATGGCAAAACCAATACAATATTGTAAAGTAATTAGCCTCCAATTAAAATACATAAATTTATATTAAAAATAAAATAAAAATAAACGAAATTCACAGTAGAATTTCCTTATAAAATAAAAAATGAAAGAGGTGCTACAACCAAAAAAAAAAAAAAAGTACTATTTAGGGCTGGTAACAGGCATTTGTGACTCCCCTTGTGGCTCAGATGGTAAAGAATCTGCCTGCAGTGCAAGAGACTCGTGTTTGATCCCTGCATCAGGAAGATCCCCCTGGAGAAAGGAATGGCTATCTATGCCAGTAATCTTGCCTGGAGAATTCCATGGACAGAGGGGCCTGGTGGGCTACAGTCCATAGGGTCACAAAGAGTCAGACATGACTGAGCAACTAACACAAAAACAGAACAACAGCCATTTTGCCCTATAAACCCCTAAATAGTTTTCTTACTGAATTACTTTTCTGTTTCCCACAAAACTGCATCTTTGGTGCTGAGGAGGCCATGCTCCCAGGGTTGGCTAAACCAGGGAATGAAACAGCCTGCCTACCCTTTCACCCTCCTAAGTCTTAGCAAGGCTTCCAGAAAGGTCCAGGGTCATTTCTTGCAGTAGCTGCCCACCAAAGGGCTCTCACAGCAGTTGGAAGAGCTCTACAGTATACAGGTGAGGAAAAACTTACGTTCTGAATCACTTGAAAGCTTGCAGGTCTCCAAGGAATGACAAGGAAGAACAGTTTGGATTTAGCATTGAGGCCTGGATTAAAGGTACAATTTGTTACTGCACCCGTATTCCATGGTGTTGCCATGGATGCTAAGCCAAAGAGTCACAGGTGTAGGATTTTGATTGTTTTTTTCCTGGTAAAATAGAATTCCCCTTTGAATTATGTACATTTACACACATGAAGCTTTCTAAACAAAGCCTGTGCCCTGCAGCTCAATAATTATTAGGCATATATTCTCCAGCCTGAAGATATGGTTTCGCCTGGAGTGACAAAGTGTAATGGCAGGCTGGCAAAATTCCATGTTTATTTGCAAGATTGGGTTAAAATGATTCCCCAGGTATCGGAATCTGACAAGCCTGAAACCCTTCCTCCGTAGGCAACTTATGTTCCCCTTGGTATAACAAATGGGAGACGGAATACATATTTTCCTGTATTGATGAATTTATGTGGGGCAGGAGTTGCTGAGCAGTAGAATGAGTTTAAAACCCAGTCCTCAAGCAAATATTTTAGAAAGGGCCCCTTGCCCTTATTTCATGTCCAAATATCCTCAGCAACAATTCTACCCTGTCTCCTGCCAGAACTCGGGGGCTGCCTGGGAGATGTGCCCCTTGGGGGTATTTGCCAGCAAGCAGTTGTCTTGACTGGGCGGCAAGGATACCACAGCCCCTCCATGTCGCCAGCTCCGGTGGAGACAGACGGGCCTGTCTTCTGCCTCCGGGACTCCTGGGTCTCGGCCAGATGCTGGGGTGAGCTGGGGTGCGAGGGCAGGGTGGAGTGAGACTGCTTGGGGCTGGAAGATGGATGGTTTCATCAGTTTGACAGGGGAGGAGGGCGATGGGCGGCAGGACTTGCAAAACATCACATCTTGGCAAAAATACTTTGAAAAACAGGAGATTCCTGGAAAGCAATAATGCTGACAGCGGAGAGCACGTTCAGGGCCTGCCAAAACGTGGCGTGTGGGGCTTTGGTTTAGATGCCGGAGAGGTGCTGAGTCCGGGAGCAGGCTGGACTCTGCCCCTGTCTACAGGCCCACTTCGGCCACAGGCGCTGCCGTCAGCTCCCTGTCCTTTTTGGAAATCGGAGGGTTCACACAGCATCTGCGCATTTACATTCGGAGAACTTGCCTCTGCTCTGAGCAGAGCAAGAGCCTGCCTCCTTCTCCCAGCGCTGAGCCTGGCCACCTCCTACCTGAATCTGGTCCTTGTTCAGGCCATACCCCCACTTCGGGGGCCTCCCTCCTCTCTGCTCTCAGCCTGTTGGCTTCTCCCTCCCAGGCTCAGCTCCAGCACCATCTCCCCCCCAGCTTCTCTAGCCCCCCTTCTCTGACTGTGCCACACACTTCTCCATCCTGCCTTCCTTGCTCTCAAATAGCAATGCCTCTGTGCGAATGAATGTTGGTGTCTTTTTTCCCCTTTAAAGTAGATTTCCCCAAGTGTTTGAGCTCATCCCTCATGAAGATCTACACGGTTCCCTTGAAACTGTGGCCTGAAGTCTCCAACAGACTCTGGCCAGTGACTTGGCCCCATCTGCATCTGGGGTCTCTGGCTGGGGGCCTCCTCCATCCTGTGAGATCACAGGGCCGGCTGGACCTTGTGCTGGGGTTCCCCACAGCAACCCGAGCAACAAGGCACTAAGGTGAAGTCTGTTGCCTGGAGTGTATGTGGATCTTTGGTGAAAGAATCTTCTCTAAGATAGATGGGTGGGGAGGGGATACAAGTCAGAGCATCTGATTCAGTTGATCTGATTCAGTTAAAGGCACTTGGTGACCTCTGAGGACCCAGGGAGATGCACGTCTAAGCAGATGAGGACAGGGACCCACAGTTATTAGTTTCAAACTCTTCTTCCAATGACCTTAGTACCCGAACTGTGAGCCAGAAGCCAGTGACTTTGCTGGACTTTCCTTCCTCTCCGACTCACTGCTACTTGCAAGGAATATGATGGTGGACAGTCTGGCTAATAGGCAAGGAACAGGGTGGGTCAGACTTGAAGGGCTGGGTGCTGTGCTCTGTGACTGTCATAGACCGAGTTGGGTCCTCTCCAAGAGTTGATGGGCTTCCCTGATAGCTCAGATGGTAAAGAATCCATCCACAATGTGGGAGACCTGGGTTTGATCCCTGGGTTAGGAAGATCCCCTGGAGAAGGGAATGGCAACCCACTCCAGTATTCTTGCCTGTAAAACCCCATGGGCTGAGGAGCCTGGAGGGCTACAGTCCATGGGGTCTCAAAAGAGTCAGACATGACTGACCGACTTTCACTTTCACTTTCACTTTCCAAGAGTTATATATTTAACTCCTAACCATCACACCTCAGAATGTGACTGTATTATAGATAGCATCTTTAAAGAAGTAGTTAGGGGAGGCTTCCCTGGTGGTCCAGGAGTTAAGAATATGCACTTCCATTGCAAGGGGCAGGGGTTTGATCCCTGGTCCGGTAACTAAGATCCCACATGCCACCTGGAGAGGCCAGCTGGCATAAAAATAAACTGAAGTAAGCATCTTTTTTATAAAAAAAAAAAAAAGTAATGGAGGTAAAGAAGTCCTATGGGTGGGCCTTAATTCCATCTTATACAAAGAGATTAAAACATAGACATACAGAGGAAAGGCCATGTGAAGACACCAGAAGACAGCCATCTTCAAGCCGAAGACCAAGGCCTCAGTGGAAACCAACCCTGCTAACACTTTGATCTTGGACTCCTGGACTCCAGAGCTGTGAGAAGATGGATTTCAGCTGCGGAAGTGCCCCCCTTTGCAGGCAGCTGTGGCAGACTCAGACAGTGACGTAAGTGTATGTCAACACGGATAGTCCTGAATTGTATTAATCACATCCCTGAAGGTCTGTAAACAGCACAAGTTCTAGTCACCAAACCTCTGCACTCCTCCTGGGCTCTTGAGGGCTTTGGCACTAGGAAGGGAATTCCAGAAAGGAAATGTGCACCCTGGGAGTTGATGCTCTCACGTGGGCTTCCCTGGTGGCTCAGTGGGTAAAGAACCCACCTTCAATACAGAAGACACAGGAGATGCAGGTTCCATCCCTGGGTCAGGAAGATCCCCTGGAGGAGGGCATGGCAATCCACTCCAGTATTCTTGCCTGGAGAACCCCATGGACTGAGGAGCCTGGCAGTCCATGGGGTCACAAAGAGACACGACTGAAGTGATTAAGTAGGCATGTGGGTGGCGAATATCTACAGCATCGCTCTTCTGTGGGTCCAAGAGAACCTGCCTGGGGACAAAATCAGACAGCAGGGTAGGTCTGGGCTTGGGACGTGCCAGGGGCTGTGCCACTTACCATCCTTGAGATGCATCAGACTTGACTGATGGTGGAGAAATGGTGTCTGGAAGCCACCAGACCCTGTGCTGCTCTAGGAGGGCTGATCACCAGGATGGGTTTTCCAAGGCTTCTGCTGAGAGTTTCCTGGGGCTGAGATCAGGGCATGGTGGCTCCATTTCTGAGGTTGAGGGTGGGGAGTGGTAGATGTTGGGAAAGATTGAGGGCAAGAGGAGAAGGGGGTGACAGAGGATGAGATGGTTAGATAACATCATTGACTCAGTGGGCATGAGTTTGAGCAAACTCCGGAGGATAGTGAAGGACAGGGAAGCTTGGCGTGCTGCAGCCCATGGGGTCGCAAAGAGTCAGAAACCACTTATCACTTATCGACTGAACAACAATAAGGGCGGAGGTGGGGGGAATGTGGGGCAGGGGGTCAGGATGAAGGCACTGTGAGTCCACTGATATATTTCCTTCTTTCCTGTGGCCTCAGAAGGAGTTCAGCCTGGAGCTCGCCTGAGAGTGACCCACAGTTTATTGTACAGTTTGCAAAGATTGAGGCATTTCATTTTAATTGAAAATCTCCTGATGCTCTTCCAGCTGTGATATTCCCCAGATGACCCCCTTCAGCAGACTGGAAGCTAAACAAGAAAAATGTCTCTTTTCGAAAACCTGATGATCCAAGTTCCAGACTAGCCCCTCTCCCCGAGGCCCGTGTGTGTTAATGTGCAGATGAAAGGCCTGGGTGCCTTGGATCTATAGAAACTGGCAATTCTCAAAGGCCTTCTTCTGGTCTTAAAAGGGGTCTTGAGATGACATCCAAGTTCTGGCCCTGCCTGATTTTCCCATGGGATATAATTGGCTGGGTTGAGAACACAGCACGGAGTTTTAAAGTTGCCTTTGAGGTCACAGCTGGTGGGTGACCCCCACCAGAGCACGAGTGACGAGAACCAGGTGCAGTTTGGAAGGTGCTATCACAAGGTGCCCTGGCAGGACAAGAAACCAGGGCTGGTTTTCCCAGGTCAAGGCTGGATCTGCAGGCAATCACGCGTCCTCCACTCCCTGGCCCTCTCCACCTTGGTGTCATTCGCGGTTTGTGTCTGCAGCTGGCCGCAGAGAAAGCTAATAGACTCCCAGAAGTCCTGTCCCCTGGCCTGAGCCTCATTAGTATCCCGGGGTTTCCAAACGTGCAAGTCAACTGTAGATCCTCAATGCCATTTACAGACCTGCTAATGGTAGACTGTTTACACACCGGCTTGGATGTCCTGTCAGCAACTCAAGTTCAAGGTGACCAACCCAAACAAAATTATCTGCCTCCAAATTGCTGTTTCCCTTGCCCTCCTGGTTTCGGCCAATGACCCCACCATCCTCCCGGCCACCAGGGTCAGAAACCCTGAGCTGACTTCCCTGTCCTCCTTTCACTTGTCCATCCCACATCCTCTCCCGCCCGTCTCTCCCTGTCCTGAGGTTCCTCTCCTCTGCTCCAGCTCACTCCGTTATTGCCTCCTTTCTGGAGAATCTTTACAGCCACCCAGCTGGTTTCCAGGTCAAAAAATCTCCCCTCCTAATCTGCTGATCCTCATAGTCAGCATCCACTAAAGTCTCAGAGGCTGTTAACATGCAGATTTTTGGATTCCCATCCCTGATGATTCGAATTGTGGGTGGGGCCTGGGAACATATTTAATGTGCTCCTGGCTGATTCTCATCCTACTGGTACGGGATCATGTTTTGTGAAATTCTGTTCTTATCTTTTTGGCCCCTGTGGTCAGAGAAGTCTTGCTGCAGTGCAGCTGGAACCGGGCCTCTCCTCTACTGGAAGCCACCTGATGCTCCCCTCTGCCTGTTGTTGTTGTTCAGTCACTCAGTTGTGTCCAACTCTTTGCGACCCCATGGACTGCTGCACGTCAGGCTTCCCTGTCTCCCATTATTTCCTGGAGTTTTCTCAAACTTATGTCCATTGAGTCAGTGATGCCATCCAATGATATCATCTTCTGTTGTCCCCTTCTCTTCCTGCCTTCAATATTTTCCAGCATCAGGGTCTTTTCCAATCAGTCAGCTCTTTGCATCAGGTGGCCAAAGTATTGGAGCTTCAGCATCAGTACTTCCAATGAATAATCCGGGTTGATGCTTTAGGATTGACTGGTTTGGTCTTGCAGTCTAAGGGAATCTCAAGAGTCTTCTCCAACAATGCAGTTCAAAACATCAATTTTTCAGTGCTCAGGCTTCTTTATGGTCCAAATCTCACATCTGTACATGACTATCAGAAAAACCATAGCTTTGACTAGATGGACCTTTGTCAGCAAAGTGATATCTCTGCTTTTTTAATATGCTGTCTAGGTTTTGTCATAGCTTTTCTTCCAATGAGCAAACATCTTTTAATTTCATGGCTGCAGTCATCATCCACAGTGATTTTGGAACACAAGAAAATACAGTCTATCACTGTTTCCATTATTTCCCCATCTATTTGCCATGAAGTGACAGGAGCAGATGCCATGATCTTAGTTTTTTGAATGTTGACTTTGGAGTATAGCTACTGGGCCAGACTTTCATAACCTTCCATGTATCAACCCCAACCAAGATTTCTTATTTCCCTCTTTCTGACTAACTATATAAGCATCCCCAGTGGTTCAGATGGTAACGAATATGCCTGCAATGAAGGGGACTTGGGTTTGATCCCTAGGTCGGGAAGATCCCCTGGAGAAGGGAATGGCAACCCGCTCTAGTATTCTTGCTGGGACAATTCCATGAACAGAGGAGTCTGAAGGGTTATAGTCTACAGGATCACACACTCCTGGGCCAGGCTTTCAGAGCCTTCCATGTATCAACTCCAACAAAGATTTCTTATTTCCCTCTCTCCTACTAACCATACAATTTAGGTCAGTGGATTTCAAACTTATTTAAGAGATGGAATCAATTAAAATAGCTATAAAATTAGGGACTTCCCTGATGGCTCAGTGGTGAAGACTCCAAGCTTCCACCGCAAGGGGCCCAGGTTCTATCTCTGGCTGGGGAACTAAGATCCTGCATGATCCTGCATTACTGTGACCAAAAAAAACTCACCACCACCACAACAAACTGCAAAATTAGTACAGTCAGTGCTCTACACTAAATTCTAATTTTCATGGTGGTAGAAGGGCCAGAGAGTTTATGAATTTATAGAGGGCACATATGTAAATTTTTAAAACTTGGATTATTTAGAGTGGTTTGGAAAAAGAATAGTACTGGCATTGTTCTGTTTTATGTAATACTTTCATTCAGTTCTTAGGGTACTACATTTGGGGGTGCATAATTTGGGGATATAGCCTGACTGACCCAGGCCACTTGGTTTAGCGTTAACATGCCTGAATGGAGAGAGTTTGGGCTTTTGAGTTAGTGCTAGATTCAAAATGTGATCCCAGAGTTTATTAGTCTGTGACCTTTGGCTTGTGACCTATGACTTGACACCTCTGAAGCTGTAAAATAAGGACAGTGATGTTCACCTTGGAGTAGGAATTAAAGATAATGTACATGAAGAGCTGAGTAGTAAGTAAAGAGAGGAAGCTAGAGATGCACAAGAGAAGACTTTAGCTTGACCCTCTAGTCCATTAGTAGCTCTCTGAGCCTGGCGGATGTGATCAGCCACAAGTCTCAGGGCCCATAACCAGCTGGCACTGTGGAGAAGAGATTACAGGAGTTGAAGGCTGTAGGGAGAGAGAGAGAGAGAGGGAGAGAGAGACTACTTGTAGCTGTGGCAACCAGGGCCAACCAAGATGGTGGCAGTGGGGCAGGTAGAAAGAGAGGAACACTTCAGACTATTCCTTCTCTCAGAAAGGCTCAGGTGATGGTGGATTAGAACTCAGGCTGAGGCCTAGAGTAGATGGTAACTATTACACAGAGGGTCTTCATGGCTCTGAATTTTCCTCTCAGCTTCCATTCTCTTCCAGGTCCAATCTGTTCTTCATAAAATCTAGACTGAACTTTCTGAAGGAGACATCTTATTTGAACACTTCCCTGTGATTATTTTCCTTTGACTCCCCACGGCCCACAGGGTGCAGTCTAACCCCTTTAGCATGACCTAGATGAGGGAGTCTTCGTCATTTGACTCTCTAGCTTTCTCAGGGACCACTTCCCTCACAACATCTTTATCGTAAAGCTATAGTTGTGCAGCGACTGAGCGACTTCACTTTCACTTTTCACTTTCATGCATTGGAGAAGGGAATGGCAACCCACTCCAGTGTTCTTGCCTGGAGAATCCCAGGGACAGGGAGCCTGGTGGGCTGCTGTGTCTGGGGTCGCACAGAGTCGGACACGACTGAAGCGACTGAGCAGCAGCAGCAGCAGCATAGTTGTGCAGAACTGCTTGCTCTGACTCTCTGGTGCCTTTGTGACTACGCACACACATTACACCCTCTGCTTGGGGTGTCCTTCCTCTTCTATTTTTTTTTTCAAATTTCTTTTTATCCATTAGTATTCAGCTGAAATGTTACCTACTGTAAGAAGCCTTTTTCATTTCTTTCAAAGAAATTAAAATACTTTTGGAGGGGCTCTTATTGTATTTCCTGTGTATCCCCAACAGAAGGTTCTGCAAATATTTGTCTAAAAATTACTTTCTTCCATGAGTTTCCACCTACTCAGTATTCAGGACTCAGCCCAAATGTCATTTCTTCAAATCCTCACATTTAAGATTTGATCCTTTGCTATGCTCTTTCACAGACCAGAATCTTTCCTTCAGGGTCTTTACCTCAGTTTGTAATTACATGTTCATGAATGAAATGAGCTGACTACCACCCTTCTCCTTTCTAGACTGTAAGTATCAAGTGTCAAACATTGAGTTTGACATTGAATCTTCAGTATCTAGCAGAGTATGCCTGGCACATATTAGGAGCTCAAGAAATACTCTTTAAATGAATGAATTAATAGTTGGAGAGCTCCTCCTGTGGGTACCAAGGAGATCATCAAATCCCTTCTTCTGGAACTATCTTCTTCATCAGTGTTCTTTCAGTTGCAATTTTTTAATCTGTTCTTGATATGCCTGTGCCTCTTCTATGAGAAGTGACTTGGGACCCAACCTCCTTCCATGTTGTAGTTATTCCATATTCAGTTTACTGAAGCTGTCATGGTCACTGTGTCTCTCCATCGAGTCAGTGAAGGGGAAGACCAAGGAGATCCAGACCCGAAAGTGACTTCCGCTCACATTCCACTGGCCAGAACTTGGTCACATGATCCATCTAATCCCAAGGGAGGTTGGAAAAGGGAGTGAATCTGTGAGCTCAGGAAGAAAGGGAATCAAGTTTAATGAGCTGCTAGCCCATCTACTAGTTGTTAGCTGGACATGACCTTTGGTTGTTTCTACTGGGGAGTGGATGAGGGTGCTTGGAGCTCTATGTTCTGCACTGTGTTACCCAGTGGGGCACATCTAGATGCACAGGAAGGCCCCCATATGTGTTAGTGTTGGGCAGCTAAGGGGTAGAACTTCCGGGGACTTGCTGCTGCTGGAGCTGCTAAGTCGTGTCAATGGTGTCCGATTCTGTGGGACTCCATAGATGGCAGCCCAACAGGCTCCTCTGTCCCTGGAATTCTCCAGGCAAGAACACTGGAATGGGTTGCCATTTCCTTCTCCAATGCATGAAAGTGAAAAGTGAAAGTTAAGTCACTCAGTCGTGTCCGACTCTTAGCGACCCCATGGACCTACCAGGCTCCTCCGTCCATGGGATTCTCCAGGCAAGAGTGCTGGAGTGGGTGCCATTGCCTTCTCTGGGGGACTTGCTAGGCTACATTATAATTTCCCTCTGTTTGGAAACTGTCCACCTAATCTTTAAGATTGGGTCCTCATTCACTTTGCTGATACTATGGGACCTGGACACTCTGATCACAATTGGGAGCCACAAGGCTAGACACCTGACCAGCCCAATCAGATCCTCTCATCTTAGAATTTGAAATTTGATCAGAGGCTCAATCTTGGAGATTGGCTGTGAGTCATCTCCATAGCAATTTCATAGACCAGATTCACAACCCCTTATGGGGAAAGGCCCTAGCTGGGGAACTGTAGCTCTGGTCTTCCCATGGCCAGTTACTTTTGGCTTCTTTGGCTTGGGGAATCTTTACTGGCAAATGATTTCACATCTACGTTATTCAAATTGGTGGCTATTTTTTCAATCAAAATCATTTTAATCAAGAAAGAAATTTGTTGCTTATCTGACCTTGGGCAAAACACTCTTAACAGTCACAAATTTCCCATTTATAAAATAAGCATAAGTTTTTCTGCCCTGTTTAATCTCTTGGGACTATTAAATGGAATCAAGTATATGAAGTTCTACAAAAGCTGTGATAAACCATACAAATGTAAGTGGGGCTACTTGTCTATAGCAAGAAGAGTTTTAAAAGCTTTCTCCAAGTATGAAATAGAAGGCTTTCTTTCTTTCTTAACTTTAATTGCTTTGTGGTCAATTCCTCTTAAGCACAGGAAATCTCCATAGTTAGAGGTTTACTTTTTTCTTTTGCTAGATATTTAATACTTTGATTGTTTTTGACACTAAAATTACCCATTATGGTGTTGCCTTTGCCAAAGCAAACCCAAATTTTATATTATTATTTCTGTTTGGGGCCATATTCAGCATCTCTGTTCAAGAGTCTGAAGCAAGCAATTATTATCAATTCCATCATACCCACTGCACTCTTTTTATAACATATCTCACACCCCTTGTACTTTCCTGGAATGCAATTGCATGCATTTCCTGGGGAAACCATAACAAAGTACCATAGACTGAGTGACTTCAGAACTAGAAGTTCATTGACTCACAGTTCTGGAGACTAGAAGCTGAAGGTCGGGTGTTGACAGGATTGGTGTCTTCTGAAGTCTGTGAAGGAAGATCTGCTCTTTGCCTCACTTCTTGGCCTGGAGATGGCTCTGTTATCCCTGTGTCTCTGTGTTGTCTTCCTTCTCTGTGTGTCTCTGTATCCAGATTTCCCCCTTACAGTAAGGACACCACCATACTGAATTGGAGTCCACCCTAATAGATCAAACCAGTCAATCTTAAAGGAAATCAATCCTGAATATTCATTGGAAGGACTGATGCTGAAGCTGAAGCTCCAATATGTTGGCCACCTGATGCCAAGAGCTGACTCACTGGAAAAGACAATGATACTGGGAAAGTTTAAAGGCAAAGGGAGAAGGGGACTGCAGAGGATAAGGTGGTTAGATGGCATCACCAACACAATGGACATGAATTTGAGCAAACTCTTGGAGATAGTGAAGGATAGCCTGGTGGGTTAAAGTCCATGGGGTTGCAAAGAGTTGGACACAACTTAGTGACTGAACAACAACAACAGCTAGGGACCTAATTTTAACTTGGTTATTTCTGTCAAGGCCTTATTTCCAAATAAGATCATATTCTGAGGTGTAGAGGTTAGGACTCTCACATTTACATGTGTATGGAGGGATGCAGGCACAATTCTACCCATAACAGAAATTAATCACCTACTCTCACCCTGCCTTCCATCAGCTCATCCCTCAGGTGCCCAAGCGCAGAGCTGTGTTCATGTTGTGGATGTTTCCATCCGCAGCCAACCTTCTCACAAGGAGCTCTGCATTCCTGCTAGAAGATGGGATTGGAGGCATGCTTAAATGCACTACTGACACCAACAAGAAGAATCAAACCAAATAAAAAAGCTTCTGAGTAGGGGTTCAGAGCATCAGTAAACCATTTTTGTTCTGGAGCTGGGAAGAAGACTTTGATGCAGGGAACAAATGGAGAAAATGTGGTCCCTGCTCACCCTCTGTGAATCTGAAGACAGAGTAAACACTTCCAGGCATTCTTTCTAGCCAGGGAAACAGGCTAAGCAGTTGTCTGGAGCCAAAGACTACCAGGAGTAATAAGAAAACCCTTAAGTGAGTTTTCTCCATCTGTTTAGTTTCTTATGCTGAAAAAAAGGAGGAAAAATATAAATAAATGATTCAGAGAAATGTCACATGCCATTACCTTTACCATGGAAAAATAAACAAGGCTTCACTTCATTAGGCAGGTTCTAATGTGACCAGTACGTTCTGGTGATGGCCTCCCTGGGCTGGAGATCTTCAAGCTTATGAACTTCCAAGTTGGCTTGCCTAAATTCAACTTCAGCTGAAACTTGGCTCCAGCCTCCAGGCAGGGCCATCTGTGGGGGTATCAATCCCTCTGGGCATCTCCCTATCAATCCTGTTACCCAAAAATGAAATCAGGTTAAAGGCAGCATCTGGGTAGCCTGGAAAATGAGAAGTTGAGATGTATGGTATGTAGATGTAGGAAGGTGTGCAGGTGTAGGAAGGTGGGGCTGGCTCTATGGCTGTCCATACCAACTGTCCATCTTTTTAACACCAGATACACTAGCCAGCTTCCAGTCCCCCAAAGCTTCCTTTGGATGGTTCAGAGCAAATTACAGCATGGACCCAGCTGACAAATCTTGATACATCATGCCTTTAACATTGATTCTGCCCAACACTGGAGCAAAATAAGTCAATTTGGACCTTTAACTTTAAAATCCAGTTCCTCAAGATGGCAAGAGTGTGTTCCCATTGCGCTCAGTCATGTCTGACTCTGTGTCCCCATAGCATGCCAGGTTCCTTTGTCCATGGGATTTTTCAAGCAAGAATACTGGACTGGTTTGCCATTTCCTTCTCCAGGGGATCTTCCTACCCCAGGAATCGAAATGGAGTCTCCTGCATCTCCTTTATTGGCTGCTGCTGCTGCTGCTAAGTCGCTTCAGTCCTGTCTGACTCTGTGCGACCCCATAGACAGCAGCCCACCAGGCTCCCCCATCCCTGGGATTCTCCAGGCAAGAACACTGGAGTGGGTTGCCATTTCTTTCTCCAATGCATGAAAGTGAAAAGTGAAAGTGAAGTCGCTCTGTCATGCCCGACTCTTCGCGACTGCATGGACTGCAGCCTTCCAGGCTCCTCTGTCCATGGGATTTTCCAGGCAAGATTACTAGAGTGCGGTGCCATTGCCAAACAGATTCTTTACCCCTGAGCCACCTGGGAAGCCCTGGTTCTTGTTAGTCTCCAGCTAACCTTCTAAACTTCGAGCAGTGCCAGGGAAGATTGTCACTGAACAATCCCTATAAAACAGTGTCCTTTACAAATTCTCTCTGCAGAGCACTGAGTCCAGGGTCTTATGTGCCAAGCTCTTCAGTAACCAGGATTTGGAGATGGTGAGTGTTGAGTGACAATTGCTTTCTATGCTGACACCTCTGTCCCCCTCCAGCCCACACACCACCAGCTTTTCAGAAAAAAGCCAAGGCCACATTCTACCAGCAACCTCAACTTTTCTCTTCCTTATATCATAGCTTTTCTAGAATTTTTCTCCCCCTTTCCTTCTCATTCTCTTTTACTGTAGATTGGTGCAAAAGTAGTTGCGGTTTTGCATTGTTGAAACTTGCTGTTTGATATTGGAATATATTCTTAAATAAATGTGGTTATGTAATATATCACTTTAATGCACATTTCTCACTTTATTATTTTTTGTTAATGGTCTGTTACTTACTGTTCTTTTGTATTTATTTAAACTACAGAAATGATGTTAGATAAAAAGCAAATTTGAGAGATTTTTTAATTTGAGTTCAAAATGGGTAAAGCAGCGGAGATAACTCACAACAGCAACAACGCATTTGGCCCAGGAACTGCTAACAAATATGCAGTGCTAACAAGTGCTAACAAATGCAGCAGTGGTTCAAGAAGTGTTGTAAAAGAGACCAGAGCCTTGAAGATGAGGAGCACAGTGGC
This sequence comes from Bos mutus, assembly GCF_027580195.1. Taxonomy (NCBI): domain Eukaryota; kingdom Metazoa; phylum Chordata; class Mammalia; order Artiodactyla; family Bovidae; genus Bos; species Bos mutus. The sequence goes on along the minus strand of NC_091617.1, from coordinate 470,598 downwards.
CGGCTGTCAGAAGTTGATAATGACCAATTGAGAGGATCACTGAAGCTGATCCTCTTACAACTAACTACATGAGAAGTTGCCAAAGAACTCAATGTCAACAATTCTGTGGTCGTTCAGCATTTGAAGCAAATTGGAGAGGTGAAAAAGCTAGATAAGGGGGTGCCTTATGTGCTGACCACAAGTCAAAAAAATTATTGCTTCGAAGTCATCTTCTCTTATTCCATGCAACAACAACAAACCATTTCTCAAATGGATTGTGATATGCACTGAAAAGTGGATTTTATACAACTGGCAATGACCAGCTGAGTAGCTGGACCAAGAAGAAGCTCCAAAGCCAAAGTTGCACCAAAAAAGGTCAAGGTCACTGTTTGGCGGTCTGCTGCCATCTGATCCACTGCAGCTTTCTGAATACCGGTGAAACCGTTACATCTGAGAAGTACTCTCAGCAAACTGATGAGATTCGCTGAAAACAGCAAGGCCTGCAGCTGGCATTGGACAACGGAAGGGGCCCCGATTCTTCTCCATGACAACGCCCAGCTGCACATCGCACCACCAAGACTTCAGAAGCTGAATGAATTGGGCTATGAAGTTTTGCCTCATCTGCACCATATTTACCTGACTTCTCACCAACTTATTGCTACTTCTTCACATGTTTATTATTTGCCAGGCATTTTGCTGCATGCTTTATATGCATTATCTCATCCTTCACATAAATCTATCAAGCCCCCTCTATTATTAGTCCATTTTCAAAATGGGGAAACTGCGGCTTAGCTGATCAAGTAAATCAAGGTCAGCCTAATTGACAAGGGCTTCCCAAGTGGCACTAATAGTAAAGAACTTGCCTGCCAATGCAGGAGACATAAGAGACATGAATTAGATTTCTGGGTCAGGAAGATCCCCTGGAGGAGGGCATGGCAAGCCACTCCAGTATTCTTGCCTGGAGAATCCCCAAGGACAGCAGAGCCTGGTGGGCTACAGTCCATGGGGTTGCACAGGGTTGGACATGACTATCGACTTAGCACACACATAGTTGACAGATGGAGGAGCCAGGATTTACACTCAAGTCTGCTGACCCCACAGTCTGAGCTTTGAAGTGGTGACTCTTGGCTCACTACTGTGGTTACTTTTTAACTGGTCTCAAAAACATACAGATTTTCCTGTGCTTTCTCTAGGCCTTCTTCACTATCCCAGAGTCATCTCCCTAATGCGTAAATGGGACTGTACCTTCTCCAACCTTCATTACCTGCAGCATCAAGTCCAAACACCTTAGCTTGACATTCAAAGTCCCAGTGCTATCAGGAAGATTACAGCTCTCGTCCTTGAGGAGACCCCTTCTTATCTCCATTTATAGAAATCTTCTTTCTCCTCCAATGCCTGGTGCAAATGTGATCTGCTCCATGGGACATTTCTGACCACACTAACTAGAAATGTTGTTCTCTTTGCTTAAACTCCACTGTGCTTAATTTGGGCTACTCCTGTTATGTCTGTGCCCTGGGCTGATTCATAATATGATTATCTGTGTTCATGTTTAGCTATAGTCTTGAAGTCAAGAGCATCCATTTACTTATTTATTTTTAAGTTATTTCTTTATTTTTGGCTGTGCTGGGTCTTTGTTGCTGCATGCACGGGCTTCCTCTAGTCGCGGTGAGCAGGGGCTGTTCTTTTGTTGCAGTGTGTGGGTTTCTCACTGAGGTGCCTTCTCTTGTTGAAGAGCACGAGCTCTAGAGAGGGAGCTCAACAATTGTGGTGCACAGGCTTCATTGCCCCACAACGTGTATGCAGATGACACCACCCTCATTGCAGAAAGAGAAGAACTAAAGAGCCTTTTGATGAAAGTGAGAGGAGACTGAAAAAGTTGGCTTAAAAATCAACATTCAGAAAACTAAGATCATGGCATCTGGTCTCATCACTTCATGGCAAATAGTTGTGGAAACAATGAGAGACTTTAGTTTTTGGGGCTCCAAAATCACTGCAGATGGTGACTGTAGCCATGAAATTAAAAGATGTTTGCTCCTTGGAAGAAAAGCTATGACCAACCTAGACAGCATATTAAAAAGCAGAGACATTACTTTGCCAACAAACATCCATCTAGTCAAGCTATTGTTTTTCCAGTAGTCATGTATGGATGTGAGAGTTGGACCACGAAAAAAGCTGAGCACTGAGGAATTGATGCTTTTGAACTGTGGTGTTGGAGAAGACTCTTGAGAGTCCCTTGGACTGCAAGGAGAATCAACCAGTCCATTCTAAAGGAAATCAGTCCTGAATATTCATTGGAAGGACTGATGCTGAAGCTGAAACTCCAACACTTTGGCCACCTGATGCAAAGAACTGACTCATTGGAAAAGACCCTGATGCTGGGAAAGATTGAGGGCAGGAGGAGAAGGGGACAACAGAGGATGAGATGGTTAGATGGCATCACTGACTCAATGGACATGAGTTTGAGTAAAACCCGGGAGTTGGTGGTGGACAGGGAGGCCTGATGTGCTGCAGTCCTTGGGGTCTCAAAGAGTCGGACATGACTGAGTGACTGAACTGAACTGAATGTGGGATCTTAGTTCCCAAACCAGGGATTGAACCCATGTGCCCTGCATTGGCAGGTGGATTCTTAACCACTGGACCACCAGGGAAATCCTCCCTTTATTTTTGCAGCCCTTACAACATCTGTCAGAATGTCTCACACAAAGGAAGTGTATTAATTGAGTGAACACTGACTGCTGTAACAGACATCCCCGAATATTAGTCACTTGACACAATGAAAGTTTGTTTCTCACTAATGTGAAGTTCGATTGGTGACAGAGTAAACCCTGCATTCGTTCATTTGAGTTCAGAGTGATATGAAAAATGAAAATTAGATAATAATTACTTAGTTAAGTGGGTTTGTGGTTTCTATCATCTTGCTTCAACAAAACCAACACCCAATGAAGTGGATAAGTGGGCTTTAAATGAACCTGTAGAGAAATTACTTACATATAATACTAATAAAAACAGTGGTGAGCCACCAGAAAATGTCAGGGCTGACGCTTCTCCAGATGCCAAGGGCTTCCTTGGTTACATTATGAGGCAAAACAATGATAATCTATTTACTTCTGGCAACAAGTCACATACACACACACAAAACTTGACAAGATCAAAAAATCTGCTTGAAATACGGACTTCTATCATCTGCCATTAGCAATGGAATCCAAGTAAATGCACATTGCCATTTGGGTTATCACTAAAGCTGGTATGAGGCCAGCACTATTTACAAACATTTAAAAACGTATTGGGGTTGCAAAATGTCAGACACGATGTAGCAACTAAATAACAGCTACAACATATTATCCAGACTATGAAGGTAAATTTCTAGCGTTTAAACATTCAGGGCTATCCACCATTCCATCCAGTGCTTTACAAAAATCACAATAAATTTGTCAATAAGTATTTGGAAGCCCCTTAAGAGCTTAAATTTTATATTTAATAGTAAGTTTCTTATTTAATAGTAAATGGGGGAAAAGATACACGCTATGAAGGAAACACTTATTCCTATTGTGGTGGCAACAGCTCAAAAATAATGCAGGGAACACAAATGGGTGACCAAACAAAAAATGCATTCGTTTGTCAGCAAATACTGCTGGAAGAAGCCTGGGAAATATCACTGAAGCTGTGAAGAAACAAGTTCTAGGAGAAATGAGACTGCGTGGGTGGTTTACTACAGAGTTGGATTGAAGTACAGATGTTTCTGACGTGTCTCAGCCTATGGAATTCGTTCATTCTACTCGGTCATGGAATATATCCAGGACTACTTTCTTTGTAAACCTCTAAAAGAAAGATGGACTGGAGAAGATATTTTTAGTGCTAAGTGACACAGGAATAATGTTGTATGAGAACATGGTACACTGTAACCCTTGACGTGGCAGTCCATTTGACCAAAATAAAAAAGGAAGCCCAGGGTAGCCTTAAGGGATGTATCCAAGGGTGAATTTTTAAAAAATATTTTATTAAAAATTTTTTATTTATTTTGGTTGTGTTGGGTGTTTACTGCTGAGGGCGGGCTTTCGCTAGTTTCAGCAAGAGGGGGTTACCCTTGCAGGACAAGGGCTTTTCATTGCAGTGGCTTCTCCTGTTGCAGAGTATAGGCTCTGGGGGCTTGGGCTTTAGTATTTACAGCCTGTGGGCTTAGTAGTTGTGGCTCGTGGGCTTAATTGCCCCGTGGCATGTAGGATCTCCCTGGACCAAGGATGGAGCCCACGTCCCCTGCACTGGCAGGTGGATTCTTAACCACTGGACCATCACCCAAGGGTGATTTTTATTTATTACTCCCTTCACAGGAACTTATCATTAGGAAGAAGTCATAGCTGGAGGGCACAAAGTTTTAGAAGACGATATTGATGAGGCTAACTTCCAAAACAAAATATAGCAATAAAACAAACACACAAAACGTTAAGTTATTAAAGAGTTCCTTGAGTATTTTGTAATAGAAGTGGAAGTATTGTGAACGTGTTTTGGATCATACAGAGATTTACAGGTTATCTTTTGTAAAACGCTTTAATGGATTTTCAAACTTAGAGTCAGGGCATTCCTTGCTTTTACCATAACATTAGTGTTGCAAATTCACAGTTTCTGAGGCATGTGTTGGCCTGTGGTTTGCTAGCTGGCAGATTTTTTTTTTGGAGTGAAAAATAAACATAATCTGTAAAGGTAAAGTTGATTATCTTAATTTTGAGCAAGTACATTACTTAACTGATTCTCAAGAGGAAACCATGCTATGAAGAAAGCATTTTGAAAACAGATATTTGGAAATGTTTCATGGCTATATAGTACTTTTGTTGAAAAGGATGTTTTAGCTATAAAAATTCATATCTGCATGTTAAAAAATGAAAAAAAATTTTAACCTGTTCAAAAATACTTCAGAGGAAGTATTTCAGTGAGTTTTTAGCCTGTTCGTTAAAAATGTTAAAAAGTCGATGCCTTCTGATTAGACTGCAAGAAACTTCTGTTAAATGAGGAGAAAAGAAACTTAGTGCAATTTCAAGAAAGACTTGGTCATGGTTTGTATGAAGGATTGAATAATGAGCATCCAGACCCAGTAGGTACAAACAGACGCTCAGATCTTCTGCTTAGCTCTCTCATACTGGACAGTCACTTTTTAAAATCCATCATAGCCAGTAAAATCACATCTCTAAACTTTTGTTGTTTTCCAAAGTATGAAGCTGACTTGCAAAAATAATGAAGTATATTAATCACCTCTCTTTCATTAAAGATATATTTGAAGTACCTTTCATCATCAGTCCCTATTCTATAGGACACGAGTGACAAATGCTTAATTCAGTTTATAGAATGTCAGTTATATATAAAATAGATAACTAACGAGAGCCTACTGTGTAGCTCAGGGAACTTTACTCAATGCTCTGTGGTGACCTAGATGGAAAGAAACAAACAGAGAAATCTCAAACAGAGGGGATATATATGTATGTATGACTATTCACTTTGCTATACAGAAGAAACTTGGAAAAGGCAATGGCACCCCACTCCAGTCCTCTTGCCTGGAAAATCCCATGGACAGAGGAGCCTGGAAGGCTGCAGTCCATGGGGTCGCTAGAGTCGGACACGACTGAGTGACTTCACTTTCACTTTTCACTTTCATGCATTGGAGAAGGAAATGGCAACCCACTCCAGTGTTCTTGCCGGGAGAATCCCAGGGACGGGGGAGCCTGGTGGGCTGCCGTCTATGGGGTCGCACAGAGTCGGACACGACTGAAGCGACTTAGCAGCAGCAGCAGACAGAAGAAACTAACACAACGTTGCAAAGTAACTCTACTCCAATTAAAATTTTAAAGAAAGCAAACTCTGTCAAGCATGTGACTGCCTGTGACCCTAGCATTAGTCACAAGTTGCTGACAGGATCATAAGCAAAAACAAAGTTTCTGAGTGGTTTGAGGAATTTGAATGGCTCAATTTGATGGCTTTCAAACGAGGCACAAGAAGTTGTCCTTTAAAAAAAAAAAAAAAAAAAAGGCCATCTACTGGCTTATCTGTGCCGAATTAAAATGTGAATAAAGCCTGCACTAGAAGAGAAGCTGGTTAAGAAGAAATACCTAGTAATGTCTCCTTCACTCATTCAACATTTTATTGGTTCTGTACCATGTGGCGGAACCCTGTAGGCACACATACCCAAGACAAGGCCCTGCCCTCAAAGAACTGGAGCACAGATGCCCTTGATGACCAAACATGAAGGTCAAGTCCAAACCCTGGCTAAAAGTCTTGCCTCCTCTTCTTTTCCCACTTTCCTCAGGTGAGGTTCTTTCACAAAATGACTTAACACCATCTCCTTCCAAATTCTTGCCATTGTGTTCTTGGTTTCCCTGCTGGGAATTAGCGAAAGGTCTGTCATTCTACAATCTTGAAACTTTGTGCTAGTTAATTAAAAATCTCCTAACAGTTCAGTTAATCCCATCTGCTTTCAACCTGAATCTTCTCACAATGTAGAGATTTGTGTTTCTGGCTCTTTTGTCATTCTCCTCACAGCTTCTTATTAAATCTCTTCTTGAAGCCATTAACAGCTTCCTCTTATCTTCCTCTGGTAGGAAAATAGAGGGACATGTTGTTAAATTGACATGAAGGGACATGATAATAAACAACCATTATTTATGAGCACCAATTCCCTTCTTGGTAGAGGGCTGAATACTCTACAAGCATTATTTGATTTAATCTTTTCATTCCAACAGTTGAACCTCACTGGGGAAATTCAGGCTCTGAGGCTATTTAACTGCCCCAGAGTAACACAGAGTCAGAGCCCATTTTTTTTTAAGTCTTTGTTAAATTTGTTACAATATTGCTTCTGTTTTCTGATTTTTGACCACCAGGCATGTGGCATCTTAGCTCCCCAACCAGGGGTCAAACTTGCACCCCCTGCGTTGAAAGGCAAATTCTTAACCACTGGACCGCCAAGGAAGTCCTCCAACCCGTGTTTGTGCAATGACAAAGCCCACAGTCTAAGCGTTAGGTTCCCTGTCTTTCCTCTTTAACTGTGTACCAACCCTGAAATAATCCCACACTTAACACTTTAAACTAGTTAACATCAACCAACAAGTATCCTGCATTTAGTGACAAGATGCTCTCAGACTCTTTCACCATCCAACCAGTGGGTCATGGTTTTGCAATTCAGATGTGCGGGAAAACAGTCTTCAGTTTTACAAACACTGTCCTTGACATTTTTGTTAGTATCCAAGGGACTAAGGCCCCCTCCATCTTTCTTTTCCACTTGCCCTCATGCCCTTGGCTATGGCCACATCAAACTACCAAGCCTTTGCATGATAACTTGTTACAGCCTCTAGAGTTACTTCTGTTACTCTAGAAGTAACTAGAGTTACTTCTCCCTTTAACTCCTTCCCTATTCATCCCCTGCCTGCTTGTTGATCTCTATTGATCCTCAAGGCCTAGGTCAAGGGTCCTATATTCCCTGAGGCTGTGCTTGAGACCAACTCCGACCAGCTGTCAGCAGCATGATCATCCCTCTCTGGGACCACACGTCTTGGTTCACACACACTGACCACACTCTTACTGTCCATTGCCCTGCTGGACAGAAACTGAGGCTGTGTCTGTTCAGGGTTTTATCTCAGCACCTACCACAGCATCAGGCCCTGGGGGTGGATAATTAGTGCTATTTGAATAAATGAATGAATGAATAAAAAGAAACTGTGGAACAGGAACAGAAATGGGAGGATCTGGGGAGTCTGACCATCTCGTGGGCTGGAATGGTTTTGCATTCCAGAACTTTGCACAAACACTCAGATGCAATTCAGCCAGCCAGTGTGGGTGGTGTGACTTGGAGCAGGGGATGAAGAGGAGAGAGAGCTCTCCTAAGTATCCACTAGGGTTGGGACCCCCCACAACTTGGCCTGATCCACCAAGTTCAACCCAAAGCCAGGAATTCAAAAAAAAAACATCCTAGTCCCCTGTATGTGGCCACAGCACAAAATAACAAGACTGTTGTTTTTAGGATCTAGGACACTGTGAAAAAATAAAGGGTAAAAGTGAACTGACTACACACCTAAAGGTTACATCTTCCTGGGGTGGAGCATTAGTGTAGACAGGGAGGCAAGGGGAGTGTGCTAGCTTCCTGTTGCTGCTGTAACAAGTTATCACAAACTCCGAGGCTTAAAACAACACAAATGTATTGCCTCACAGTTCTGGAGCTGAGAAATCTGAAATCAGTTTCTGCAGGCTAAAATCAAAGTGCAGGCAGGTCTGTCTTCCTTCTGGAGGCTCCAGGGGAGAATCTGTATCATTGCCTTTTCTGGTGTCTATAGATCATCTACTTAGCCTGGCTCATGGTCTCTTCCTCCATCTTCAAAGTGTTTTACTTCTACTCTGCTTCTATCCTTAGGTCATCCCACCTCTCATTCTGATCCTTGTCATTCTGACAATCTCTTATCAGGACACTCATGGTATTATTAAGCTCCCCAGGTTGTCCAGGAAGATCTCCCCATCTCAAGATCCTTACTGTAACCACATCTGCAAAGTCCATTTGACCACGTAGGCAACATTTTTATAGGTTGCCAGTATTAGGACGAGGCCATTATTCTGCCAACCATAGGGCTTATTGTTTAGTCACTAAATTGTGTCTGACTCTTTGCAACCCCATGGTCTGCAAAACATGTCAGGCTTCCCAGTCCTTCACTATCTCCCGTAGTTTGCTCAAATTCACATCCATTGAGTCAGTGATGCCATCCAACCATCTCCTCAGTCACCCCTTCTCCTCCTGCCCTCAATCTTTCCCAGCACTAGGATCTTTTCCAGTGAGTCAGCTCTTCACATCAGGTGGCCAAAGTATTGAAGCTTCAGCTTCAGCATCAGTCCTTCCAAACATTCAGGGTTGGTTTCTTTTAGGATTGACTGGCTTGATCTCCTTGCTGTCCAAGGAACTTTCGGGAGTCTTCTCCAGCACTGCAATTCAAAAGCATCAATGCTTCAGTACTCAGGCTTCTTTGTGGTCCAACTCTCACATCTGTACTTGACTACTGGAAAAACCATAGGTTTGACTATATGGACCTCTGTCAGCAAAGTGATGTCTCTGCTTTTTAATATGCCGTCTAGGTTTGTTATACCTTTTCTTCCAAGGAGCAAGATCTTTTAATTTCATGGCTGCAGTCATGTCCATAAGAGGTAAATTCAGGAGTCTGTGTTCCATGTCCCCGAGAAATATTTTTTTTGGTAAAGGTAAAAAGGAAAAGCAGTCATATCAACCAAATACAGCCCTTACACTAAAAGAAAGCATGAGGCTTCCCTGGTGGTCTGGTGGCTAAGGCTCCACACTCCCAATTCAGGGGACCTGGCTTTGATTCCTGGTCAGGGAACTATATCCCACATGCTGCAGCTAAGAGTTGACATGTTACAACTAAGGATCCCACATGCTGCAACAAAGATGTATATAAAAGAAAACAAATCAATTAAAATTTATTTTGGCTTACTTTTGAACAAAGCAGAGAAAAATTCACTTAAGGTATAAATAACCAAATTAACTCTGGTTGAACTGCAACCCTTTCACTGACTAGCTCTGTGGCCTTGGGTGACTTATTTACTTTCCCTGATTGATCAAAACAAGAATGCAAATAATTATTCATGTATTCACCTCCCCATCGACACTATGATCTCTTGATCTCTTGATGACAATGGGAAATTTTTAATAAATCATACAAAGCATAAAAAATTAATTCCATGTCTTCAACTCTAATATATCATAATTCCACTGATTAAAAAATATAGAAATGCATACCCATTTGACTCAAAACCCAGAAGATGCACACAGAAATATAAAAGGCTGACTGTACAACTGGGATAGAACTAGAACAAATAGATTCAGTGACCTTGAACGTAGACAAGGAGGAGTCTCATGAACATTTTCTAATATTTTCAATAGACATCTGTTATTTTAAAATTATTTTCCAACTTTATTGAGATATAATTGGCATATAAAATTGTATAAGTTTAAGGTCTTGTAGGTCATCATAGTACCATTCAACTTCAGCTTCTTGGGCATTAGTGATTGGGACATAGACTTGGATTTACTGTGATATTGAATGGTTTGCCTTGGAAACGACCAGAGATTCTGTGGTTTTTGAGACTGCATCCAAGTACTGCATTTTGGACTCTTTTGTTGACTATGAGGGATACTCCATTTCTTCTAAGGGATTCTTGCCCAAAGTAGTAGATATAATGGTCATCTGAATTAAATTCACCCATTCTGGTCCATTTTAGTTCATTGATTCCTAAAATGTTGATGTTCACTCTTGCCTTCTTGATTCATGGACCTAACATTCCAGATTCCTATGCAATATTGCTCTTTATAGCATCGGACTTTACTTCTATCACCAGTCACACCCACACCTGGGCATTGTTTTCCCTTTGGCTCCATCCCTTCATTCTTTCTGGAATTATTCCTCCATTCTTCTCCAGTAGCATTCAGGCACCTACCAACCTGGGGAGTTTATCTTTCAGTGTCCTATCTTTTTGCCTTTTCATACTGTTCATGGGGTTCTCAAAGCAAGAATGCTGAAGTGGTTTGCCCTTCCCTTCTCCAGTGGTTCACGTTTTGTCAGAACTCTCCACCATGACCCATCTGTCTTGGGTGGCCCTACACAGCATGGCTCATAGCTTCATTGAGTTAGACAAGGCTGTGGTCCATGTGATCAGTTTGGTTAGTTTTCTGTGATGGTGGTTTTCATTCTGTCTGCCCTCTGATGGAGAAGGAGAAGAGGCTTGTGGAAGCTTCCTGATGGGAGAGACTGATAATGGGGGAATCTGGGTCTTGTTCTGATGGGTGGGGCCATGCTCAGTAAATCTTTAATTCAATTTTCTGTTGATGGGCAGGGCTGTGTTCACTCCCTGTTGTTTGGCCTGAGACCAAACTGTGGTAGGGGTAATGAAGATAATGGTGACTTACTTCAAAAAGACTTATGCCCCCACTGTTGTATTCAGTGCCCCTGACCCCATGGCAAGCCTCTCTCAACCTATGCCTCTGCTGGAGACTACTGGACACTCACAGGCAAGTTTGGGGCAGTCTCTTGTCGGGACACTGCTCCTTTCTCCTGGGTCCTGGTGTGCACAAGGTTTTTTGCTTGTGCCCTCCAAGAGTCTGTTTCCCCAGTCCTGTGGAAGTTCTGTAATCAAATCTCATTGGCCTCCAAAGTCAAATCCCATGTGGATTCTCAGTCCCTTTGCTGGATCCCCAGGTTGGGAAATCTGTTGTGGGTGCTAGAACTTTCTTAACAGTGCCAGAATTTCTTTGGTATAATTATTCTAAAGTTTGTGGGTCATCTTCTCAGCGGTTCTATGGTGGGGCTAATGGTGACGTCCTCTGAAAGGGCTTATGCCACATGCCATGTGACCCAGGTCTGCTGCAACCAGAGCCCCTGTCCCCACAGCAGGCCACTGCTTACCTGTACCTCCGCAGGAGACTCTCAAACACTCAAATGCAGGTCTGGCTCAGGCTCTGTGAAGTCTCTGCGTCTTAGTGTGCACAAGGCTTTTTTTTGAGCCCTTTGAGTATCTCTGGCAGGTATGGGGTTTGATTCTAAATGATTTTGTCTCTCCTACCATCTACTTGGAGTTTCTCCTTTGCTCTTGGACATGGGGTATCTTTATTTGGTAGGATCCAACATTCTTCTGTTGATGATTGTTCAATAGCAAGTTGCAATTTTGGAGTTCTCACAGGAGAAGATAAGTGCACATCCTTCCACTCCATCATCTTGTGCTTCGTCTTAGGGGACTGGAATATAAAAGTAGGGAAGTCAAGATATACCTGGAATAACAGACAAGTTTGGCCTTGGAGTACAAAATGAAGCAGGGCAAAGGCTAACAGTTTTGCCAGAGAATGCACTGGTCATAGCAAACAGCCTCTTCCAACAACACAGGAGACGACTCTACACATGAACATCATCAGATGGTCAATACCAAAATCAAATTGATTATGTTCTTTGCAGCCAAAGATAGAGAAGCTCTATACAGTCAGGAAAACAAGACAAGGAACTGACTGTGCCTCAGATCATGAACTCCTTATTGCCAAATTCAGACTTAAACTGAAGTAGGAAAACCCACTAGACCACTCAAGTATGACCTAAATCAAATCTCTTACAATTATACAGTGTAAGTGACAAATAGATTCAAGGGACTAGATCTGATAGACAGAGTGCCTGAAGAACTATGCACAGAGGTTCATGACATTGTACAGGAGGCAGTGATCAAGACCATCCCCAAGAAAAAGAAATGCAAAAAGGCAAAATGGTTGTCTGAGGAGGCCTTACAAATAGCTGAGAAAAGAAGAGAAGGGAAAGGCAAAGGAGAAAAGGAAAGATATACCCATTTGAATGCAGAGTTCCAAAGAATAGCAAAGAGAGCTAAGAAAGCCTTCTTCAGTGATCAATGCAAAGAAACAGAGGAAAACAATAGAATGGGAAAGACTAGATATTTCTTCAACAAAATTAGGGCTACCAAGAGTTCATGCAAAGATGGGCACAATAAAGGACAGAAATGGTGTGGACCTATCCAAAGCAGAAGATATTAAGAAGGGGTGGTAAGAGTACACAGAAGAACTATACAAAAAAGATCTTAATGACCCAGATAACCACGATGGTGTGGTCACTCACTAGACCCAGACCAGACATCCTGGGATATGAAGTCAAGTCGGCCTTAGGAATCAGCACTACGAACAAAGCTAGTGGGGGTGATGGAATTCCAGTTGAGCTATTTCAAATCCTAAAAGATGATGCTGTGAAAGTGCTGCACTCAGTATGCCTGCAAATTTGGAAAACTTGGCAGTGGCCACAGGACTGGAAAAGATCAGTTTTCATTCCAATCCCAAAGAAAGGCAATGCCAAAGAAGGCTCAAACTACTGCACAATTGCACTCATCTCACACACTAGCTAAGTAATACTCAAAATTCTCCGAGCAAGGCTTCCACAATACACGAACAGTGAATTTCCAGATGTTCAAGCTGGATTTAGAAAAACCAGAGGAACCAGAGATCAAATTGCCAACAGCTGCTGGATCATGGAAAAAGCAAGAGAGTTTCAGAAAAACATCTATTTCTGCTTTACTGACTATACCAAAGCCATTGACTCTGTGGATCACAACAAACTGTGGAAAATTCTTCAAGAGATGGGAATACTAGACCACCTTACCTGACTCTCAAGAAATCTGTATGTAGGTCAAGTAGCAAGAATTAAAACTTTACATGGAACAACAGACTGGTTCCAAATTGGGAAAGCAGTACACCAAGGCTGTATATTGTCATCTTGTTTGTTTAACTTATATGCAGAGTACATCATGTGAAATGCCAGGCTGAATGAAGCATAAGCTGGAATCAAGATTGCTGGGAGAAATATCAATAACCTCAGATATGCAGATGACACCACCTTTATGGCGGAAAACAAAGAGGAACTAAAGAGCCTCTTGATGGAAGTGAAAGGGGAAAGTGAAAAAGCTGGGTTAAAACTCAATATTAAGAAAACAAAGATCATGGCATCCAGTCCCATCACTTCATTGCAAATAGATGGGGAAACAATGGAAACAATGACAGACCTTATTTTGGGGGGATCCAAAATCACTGCAGATGGTGACTGCAGTCATGAAATTAAAAGATGCTTCCTCCTTGGAAGAAAAGCTATGATCAACCTAGACAGGATATTAAAAAGCAGAGACATTACTTTGCCAACAAACATCCATCTAGTGAAAGCTATTGTTTTTCCAGTAGTCATGTATGTATGAGAGTTGGACCATAAAGAAAGTTGAGCACTGAGGAATTGATGCTTTTGAACTGTGGTGTTGGGAAAGACTCTTGAGAGTCCCTTGGACTGCAATGAGATCCAACCAGTCCATCCTAAAGGAAATCAGTCCTGAATATTCATTGGAATGATGGATGCTAAAGCTGAAGCTCCAACACTTTGGCCACCTGATGTGAAGAGCTGACTCACTGGAAAAGACCCTGATGCTGGGAAAGATTGAGGGCAGGAGGATAAGGGTTCGACAGAGGGTGAGATGGTTGGATGGCATCACTGACTCGATGGACATGAGTTTGAGCAAGCTCCAGGAGTTGGTGATGGACAGGGAAGCCTGATGTGCTACAATCCAGGGGATCGCAAAGAGCTGGACATGACTGAACTGAAGTTTAACTTGTGCAATGTTGATTTGATATGTTTATATATTAGAAAATGGTTACCACCATAGCTCGCTATGCTGAGCTTTCCTGATGGGGAAATTTCCCTATGGCTCAGAAAGTAAAGTCTGCCTGCAATGCAGGAGATTCAGGTTCAATTCCTGGTTCAGTAAGATCCCCTGGAGAAAGAAATGGCAATCCTCTCCAGTATCCTTGCCTGAAGAATCCCATGGGCAGAGGATCCTGGTGGGCTACAGTCCATGGGGGTCACAAAGAGTCAGACACGACTGAGGGAGTAATACTTAAATAGCTCACTAACAACTCTATCATGTCATATAGCCAGCATGACTTTTTTGTGGTAACAACATCTAAGATCTACTCTCTCAGCAATTTTCAAATAAAAATACAGTATTATTAACTATAATCACCCAGAACTACATTAGATTCCCAGAACTTAGTCATCTTCTACCTGGAAGTTTGTGTTCTTTGACCAACATCTCCCTCTTCCCTCAGCCACCCAGGCCCTAGTAACCACTGACCTACTTTCTGTTTTTTCAAGTTCCACCTTTTTAATTTGAAAAAAATATCTGGCTGCATTGAGTATTCATCGGGCATGTAGGATATTTAGTTGCAGCACATGGGATCTAGTTACTTCACCAGGGATCAAATCTGGACCCCCTGCATTGGGATCTCACAGTCTTCACCACTGGACCATCAGGGAAGTCCCGAGTTCTGCACTTTTGCCTTCCACATATGGGGTTTCCCTGGTGGTTCAGACAGTCAAGAATCTGCCTGCAGTGCAGGAGGCCTGGATTCAATCTCTGGGTTGGGAAGATCCCCTGGAGAAGGGAATGGCAACCCACTCCAGTATTCTTGCCTGGAGAATTTGTGGACAGAGGAGCCTGGTGGGCTACACTACATGGAGTTGCAGAGTCAAATACAACTGAGTGACTAACACATACACACATTCCACGTATAAGTGATGTCACACACTATTTCCTCTGACTCACTTCACTCTGTACGACTTAGGAGCCAAGCTGGGTATCCCTGACCTAGAGAGAAAACTCAGGTGACCCTAAGGCCCCTGGAATGGCAGACATGGATTTGGTAGCTGGAAAGGTTGTGGTGGATGTGCTACCATATTTTGGCTAAGATTATGAAGCATCCAGGGAGGAGGAAACTTATGGATATTTCCCTTCTGGGCTTGGTGGTCTTGGAAAAAGGAGATTTATCAAGGGAGAGCTGTTGCCTGGGAAAGGCCAGCTGCTCTGCAGCCTAGAGGTCTTCCAAAGTGTATCTTGTTGCGGAGCCCAGGTCCAGGGCAAATGCGTGCGATCCTGGCTCTGTCATTCCAGTTCTGCTCTGGAGCGCAATATTTCAGATGATGCCCACTCCTGGGGCTTGAGACTCCCACCTTCCGCAGGTGGGGTGAGGTCATGAGTGAGGTGGGGTCCGTGTGTGGGGACCTCACAGCTGTGGGCAGTGAGAACCCAGGTGTCCCTGCCTGGGCTCTGAGCATGTCTCCCCACTCCTGTCTTCTCCCGTCATTCTGTGCCTCTCCCTTGGAGAACAGGACTTTGTACATAGTGATGGCATGCACGCGTGCTCAGTTGTGTCTGACTCTGCAACCCCTCAGACTGTAGCCCACCAGGCTCCTCTGTCCACGGGATTGTCCCAGCAAGAAATCTAGAATGGATTGCCATTTCCTCCTCCAGGGTGTCTTCCCAACCCAGGGATCAAACCTGAGTCTCCTGTGCCTCCTGCATTGGCAGGTGGGCTCTTAACAAGGAGCCACCTGGGCACCTGTACATAGTGATTAGTTATTGTTCAATAAGTAAAGATGTCTTTAAAAATTCCAAGTTTAAAGTTATTTAGTGGAAAAGTAATAAATAAACCCAATGATTACTATTCTTTGATGAGACAGGATGAATAAAAACTCAAAGACTGTCGAACTCTAGGCATTCACGAAATGGCATTTCCATAGAAAGAGAAGGGAGAGTATGGGTGATGAGGCTGGAAATGGGCATCCATTTTCCATCCCCACACTCCTCTAACCCAGCCTAGACTGAGCCTTAGAATCGGTGGGAGAATGTTGAAAAAAATAACAGTACCAGAGGCCCTCTCCAGACCAATTAAGTCAGAATCTCTGGGCATGGGGCCAGAGCCTTCCAATTTTTTTAAAAAAGCTTAATTTTGAACCACCCTAATGTCCATCCAAGATGAGAACAGTGAACCCGGCTACTTTGTATTCCAGCCTCCCAGGCAATGAAGTTCTGGAAGTGAATTCTGAGCCCCTGTGGTCACCCCTCCATGGTGTCTATGGCTTGGTCTGACCCACCCCCAGTCTGCACCTGTCTTCTTTCCTATCAGATATTCATCAAATGCCCAGAAGATATACCAGTACTTGAGAAACACTCCAGGTTCCTGACCATGGACTCCAGAGAGAATGGAGTTATTTAGGTATGTAGTTCCCCAGGGATCAGTCACCTGGAAACTGGCCTCTCCTGGCAGCAATGATCCTTGGAGACCAGCTTCAACTTCTGCCTGACCAAGCCTTGCACAGGAGGCTCCTTTCCCACCATCAAGCTCTCTCTCTTCATCCTGCTCCCCCCACTGGCCATTTCCCAGCCCTGACCCCATCGAGTGGTCACCTTGCATGACCCATACATTTCCTGTAGCTGTCCTCAACTCTGCCTTAGACTAAAAGACTCAATTTTAGATCAGCTCTCCGGACTCAGTTTCTCTGGCCTCCTGGACTTGGGTTTAACTCCCAAAGTGGAGATCCCAACTGGAAACTTTGTCACAGCTTTCCCTAAACCCTGGGGGTTTCTGTTCCTGATTTTCTCCAAACCCTCTCATTCCCCCTGCTGTCCAAACCTTACTCATGAAAATCATTTTTCTCAGTTGCCTCATCCAAGGTTTCCGTGGGGAACCAAATCTATTCCTCATAACTGTGTGGTAAGCTTTAAACAAATATCCACAGTGGCATTACAATAATGTCCACCAGATATAGCTCCAAGGGGATGGGTGGAAACAGAGTCGATGAGAATGTGGTTTCCAACATCAGTCTTTTAAGTGCATAAGTATCTTGGTGAGTGGTTAAAAGAACCTTAGCTGTTTATTTTACTTCACCCTCAAGTCAAGTTGAAGACTTCTTGCCTATAAACCATGAAGATGCAAATTACTGTGGCCATTTTGTGGGCTTTCTTATTATAAAAACCACTTGTTTTCATGACGGTTCATCATGATGCTATTTTGAAATTTTAGGTGAAATTTTTGATAAACTCTCACCATTCCTTTTTATGCAAATGGAATTCCGCTGAGTTTGGGAATGTCAATCCTTTTTCCTTTCTCTCCGAATCTCACTCTCCTCTGTCAAAGAAGCACTGGCTCCAAATAGCTCCTTTCACCTAAGAGCTAAGATGATGGTGATGGGATGTCGTCTAGTTCTTAGGATTCGGCCCTGCCTGCCAGGAAGGCTACCTTGGCTGAGGGTGGGTGTGGGTGGGGCAGGACTCCGGTGGACATCACCCTCAGGAGGTGTGTCCTTCAGCAGAAATCAATGTCATCAGGGGTGAATAGAGCAGAAGATGTCAGCTTCCTCTTCCAGTCCCCACAGCTGTGAGAGTTTCAGCATGAAAGGTCTGTCTCCCACTGCCCCATCCCATGTCCCTACACTGCAGAAGACTCTACGGGCTGAGGTCTCCTAACTCGTCAAATCTCAGTTCCTTCTTCCCTTGGTGTCACTGGGCATCACCCAAATCCCTCGCTATCCTAAAACGGTTTGCAACAGAATTGCATGTTCATGAAGTTGGACTCTCTACCCATTCACATGGCTTGACATCTGCTCATTTCACTTTTTCACAGTTTCTCTATCAGGAGAGCGATGAGGGAAATCAAAGGAAGGGGGAGGGGAGGGTAAGCTTTAACTTTGCCTTATTTGGGTGGTTCAAGTATGACAGCAAAACAGTCCTCTCCACCTCCAGTGCTCTGTGCTTATTCAGTCTATCTTGTCAGGAATACCATACACTACAGACAGAGCTTTGGGAGTTGCTCAGATTTTCTCCAAGTCTACTTCAACAGCAATAAAACAATGAAGGCAGCAATCCGTAATGCAGTGGGTTCTCATCTGAAAGAAGATTGGATTCACCCGGGAGTTTTGAAAAAAATGCCAATACCCAGGCCCCATTCCAGACCTATTAAGTGGGAATCTATGGGAGACAGTGTCAGACTTTATTTTTTTGGGCTCCAAAATCACTGCAGATGGTGACTGCACCCATGAAATTAAAAGACGCTTACTCCTTGGAAGGAAAGTTATGACCAACCTAGATAGCATATTCAAAAGCAGAGACATTACTTTGCCAACAAAGGTCCATCTAGTCAAGGCTATGGTTTTTCCTGTGGTCATGTATGGATGAGAGAGTTGGACTGTGAAGAAGGCTGAGCACCGAAGAATTGATGCTTTTGAACTGTGGTGTTGGAGAAGACTCTTGAGAGTCCCTTGGCCTGCAAGGAGATCCAACCAGCCTATTCCGAAGGAGATCAGCCCTGGGATTTCTTTGGAGGGAATGATGCTGAAGCTGAAACTCCAGTACTTTGGCCAGCTCATGCGAAGAGTTGACTCATTGGAAAAGACTCTGATGCTGGGAGGGATTGGGGGCAGGAGGAGAAGGGGACGACAGAGGATGAGATGGCTGGATGGCATCAATGACTCGATGGACTTGAGTCTGAGTGAACTCTGGGAGCTGGTGATGGACAGGGAGGCCTGGCGTGCTGTGATTCATGGGGTCGCAAAGAGTCGGACACGACTGAGTGACTGAACTGAACTGAACTGATGGGAGACAGGTGAGGCCAGGCAGTATTTTTTTGCAAGCTCCCAGGTGAGTCTAAAGTACTGCTCTAGTCAGTCAGTCAAGAGCAGTGGTTCTCAAACTTAGCACACATTTGTATCTTTTGGACAACCTGTGAGGCCCAGTTAGTTGCACTTTTGACAAGTTTCCAGGTGATGCTGATGTTGCTGATCCTTTCTCTAGGACAAGCTTTGAGAATCCTTGGTCAAGAGATGTGAGATAAAATTCTAGGTGTGCTAATTCTCCATAACATTTCCAGACAAACATTTTCAGGAGAGGGCCATATGATAAATATTTATAGACTAAGCAGTGTGCCAAATGACCCTAACTTTAGTCTTTTGTTGTTGTTAGGAATCTAGTTCTCTTTTTATTAAGTTAAACAAAGCAAAGTGCAAAAATACAAAATAATATGGCTCTTCTCACTATGGTTTCTTTCTGGGGAGGGGGGAACAATTGTTTTCACAATAAATACTATATAAATACTTAAATATAAAATAAATAAATATTTCTAGTTTTGTCATCCACACGGTCTCTGTTGCAACTGCTCAACTCTCCCATTGTAGCATGAAAACAGCCATAAATAATGTGCAGACAAATGGCATGGCTGTGTTCCAATAAAGCTTTATTTAGAGGGCTTGGAGGATTTGACCTATCAACCATAATTTGCTGAATCCTGTTGCCCAGTTTTACTACCAGTGTTATCTAAGAGAGGATTTCTTTTTATCTAGCTTGGTGTTCTTTAGGCTCTCTGAATCTTAGGATTGATAACTTTCAGTTCAGTTCAGTTCAGTCACTCAAAGAGTCACGTCTGACTCTTTGCAACTCCAAGGACCACAGCATGCCAGGCCTCCCTGTCGATTGCCAGCTCCTGGAACTTGCTCAAACTCATGTCCATTGAGTCGGTGATGCCATCCCCATCTCATCCTCTGTCTTACCCTTCTCCTCCTACCTTCAATCTTTCCTGGCATCAAGATCTTTTCCAATGAGTCAGTTCTTTGCATCAGGTGGCCAAAGTATTGGAGCTTCAGTTTCAACATCAGTTCTTCCAATGAATATTCAGGACTGATTTCCTTTAGGATGGACTGGTTGGATCTCCTTGCAGTCCAAGGGACTCTCAAGAGTCTTCTCCAACACCACAGTTCAAAAGCATCAGTTCTTTGGTGCTCAACTTTCTTTATGGTCCAGGTCTCATATCCATACAAAGCTACTGGAAAAACCATAGCTTTCACTAGATGGACGTTTGTTGGCAAAGTAATGTCTCTGCTTTTTAATATTCTGTCTAGGTTGGTCATAGCTTTTCTTCCAAGGAGCAAGCATCTTTTAATGTCATGGCTGCAGTCACCATCTGCAGTGATTTTGGAGCCCAAGGAAATAAAGTCTGTCACTGTTTCCATTGTTTCCCCATCTATTAACTTTCAACAGAACTGTAAAACTCATGGTTATTATCCTTGTGAATATTGCTTCTTCCACATCGTTTCTGTTGTCTGTTCATGAAAATCTGATCTGTAACATATTAGATCCTCTCAGTTTATCCTCCATGTCTCTTAACCACTTTTATACTCTCTACTTCTGTTTCTCTGTGCTGCATTCATATCTTTTTTTCATTTCAAATGGTAGTTTTTGTCTCTTTATCAAATCCACCTGATGTGTTTTGATGGTCTCTTATATCTTCTCATATATTCAGTTATCTCATTTATTGCTTTAAGGATTCTTATGTAAACTAATTTCATATTCTGTGTTGATATTTTCAGTATCTGTGATCTTTGCAGGCCTGATGTTATGGTTTATGAATTCTTTCGATTTTCATTCATGCTGACTTATTTTTTTTATGAGTCTCATGAACTTTAACACTGAGCTCATATTCCTTAGAACTTTATCTGTGATCATTCTTTGAGGCCTATACGGCATTGCATTTGTTTCTGTCAGGTGCCTTGGCATACTCTCAACTTGGTATTATTTTAAATAAATGGCTTGCTTTAGAGATTCCCACATAGTATGAATTTTGGCTTACTGTTAGAAATTCTCGGGCTTCCCTGGTGGCTCAATGGTAAAGAATCCGCCTGCCAAGCAGGATATATAGATTCAGTCCCTGGGTCAGGAAGATCCCCTGGAGGAGGAAATGGCAACCCACTCCAGTATCCTTGCCTGGAGAACCCCATGGACAGAGAAGTCTGGCGGGCTACAGTCCATGCTGTTGCAAAGAGTCAGACACAATTCAGTGACTAAACAACAACGTTAGAAATTCTTAGGGGATAATTCTTTCCAGCTCCATTCAGAGCCAAGGTGGAGACAGAACATTCCCTCCTGCGCCCCTCTTTTATTCTGCAGTTCAGTTTTTAGGGGTTGCCCTTTGGTGGTCTGGGCTTTATGTGAGAGTGTCCCAGTCATCACCCTGCCTGTCCCTGGTGTCTACATGACCCCTTATAATCTGAACTTGATGCTGGGAAAGATTGAAGGCAGGAAGGGAAGGGTGTGACAGAGGATGAGATGGTTGGATGGCCTCACCGAGTCAATGGACATGAGTTTGAGCAAGCTCCAGGAGCTAGTGAAGGATAGAGAAGTCTGTCATGCTGCAGTCCATGGTCTCTAAAAAGCTGGACATGGACACAATTGAGTGACTGAACATCAACAAGGCCACCAACACGGACCTGGGACTCCACAGGCAACTGCTGCCTCCACTTCAATTCTCCTTCCTGGACTCACGCTCTCTCAAGGCTTCTGATCTCCCAGGAATCCCTTGTTCTGTGCATGTTCAGCTGTGCTTCACAAACATTATTTTAATTAATATCATTTCCAGCAATGTAAGTGGTCTACTTAGGAGAGCTGTCACCATATTGTCAGGGACACTGATAGGCAACTACTTCCAATTTCCACTTTCTCATCTCTCAGTGGAGAAGCCAACAGAACTGGGACTCAATTCATTTTTATAATGAATGGATCAGTGATTTTTATATTATTCTCAGCAGTCTTAGTGTTATAGTATCATTACGCTACTGTGCAGTTTGAGGACAGATTAATGAAATATTCCTCAGATTAGACCAGGTTGGTTACTCACATGAATCTGTTTCCTAGGACCTTTTTTAAAAGCAGCTGTATGGGATTCATGAACCTATTTATTCTTTGAAGTTTTGAGTTTCCCTGTGTGATTCAGAAGACCTACAGCAAGTTGAAATGTGTTATTCTGCTGAGGCATTGATATAAACCAGCTACACATTGAGGCTCATATTGGAAACTAATCATTTGGCTTCATGGATGTGCTCAGCTCACAAGCTCACAGTATCCTCATCCCAGGGCAGTGTGTTGATCTCCTCTCCTTGACTTACACTATAAAGTAAGTCTTTTGAAATTATAGAAAAGCAGAAAGTCACTTTCTTGGTGTAAAAAATAGTCACCAAGTAAAAGCTAGACATTTTTTAAAAGTCAAAAAGGAATTTAGATTGTGGTGCACACGGACATGCAGGAAATGCAACTCCCTGTGGACCTGTGGTTCAGGAAGATGCCAGGAGCCTGAAGAAATTTTCCACATTCTTGAAATGGGGAATTCTGGAAGAATCAAGAGTGTCATCTCATTAGGATTTCAAGTGCCTACTACAGACTAATAAATAGGTTTGTGAAAAATAAAGTTAGGCAGAAACACTATTAAAAAGAGTCCGCAAACTTTGTCACTTTCTTACAATACTCTTACCATATGATCTGGCAGTCAAGATCCATAGTATTTATCCAAAGCAGTTGAAAAAACATATCTATGCAAAAACCCTGCACAAGGATGTTTACAACAGTTCTAATTGCCAAAACTTGGAAACAACCAAGATATCCTTCAGTAGGTGAATAGATAAACAAACAGGTACATCCAGGCAGTGGAATATTACTCAGCAATAAAAACAAATGAGCTGTCAAGCCATGAAAAGACAAGAGAAATATTAAATGTATATTATTAAATGAAAGAGACTAATCTGAAAGGACTAACACCACATGATTCCAACTGTATGATATGGTGGAAAAGGAAAAACTGTGGAGACAGTAAAAAGGGATACCAGGGATTGGGGTAGTATAAAGAGACATTACTTTGCCAACAAAGGTCCGTCTAGTCAAGGCTATGGTTTTTCCTGTGCTCATGTATGGATGTGAGAGTTGGACTGTGAAGAAGGCTGAGCGCCAAAGAATTGATGCTTTTGAACTGTGGTGTTGGAGAAGACTCTTGAGAGTCCCTTGGACTGCAAGGAGATCCAACCAGTCCATTCTGAAGGAGATCAGCCCTGGGATTTCTTTGGAGGGGATGATGCTGAAGCTGAAACTCCAGTACTTTGGCCAGCTCATGTGAAGAGTTCTGGGAGGGATTGGGGGCAGGAGGAGAAGGGGACGACAGAGGATGAGATGACTGGATGGCATCACTGACTCGATGGACGTGAGTCTGAGTGAACTCCGGGAGTTGGTGATGGACAGGGAGGCCTGACGTGCTGTGATTCATGGGGTCGCAAAGAGTCAGACATGACTGAGCGACTGAACTGAACTGAACTGAGTATAAACAAGCAAAGCACAGAGAACTTTTAGCACAGTGAAACTATTCTGTATATAATGGGCAGTAATACTGTTTTGGTGGATATGTGTTATGAATTCTTTGAAGCCAATAGAATATACTAATACAACACCAAAACCAAACCTTATGTAAACTACGGACTTCCAGTGATGATACGTCAGTGTCCGCTCATTGACGGTAATAAATGCAGAAATCTGGTAGGGGATGTTGGTCATTGGAGAGGCTATGTCTGTGTGGGGACAGGGGTTTAAAGCAACTCTTTTAACCTTCTGCTCCATTTTTCATTGACCCTAAAGCTGTACAAAAGATAAAGTTTCTGCTTTTGAACTGTGGTGATGGAGAAGGCTCTTCCACTCCAGTATTCTTGGGTTTCCCTTGTGGCTCAGCTGGTAAAGAATCTGCCTGCAATGCGGGAGACCTGGGTTTGATCCCTGGGTTGGGAAGATCTCCTGGAGAAAGGAAAGGCTACTCACTCCCATACTCTGGCCTGGAGAATTCCACGGACTATGTCCATGGGGACGCAAAGAGTAGGACACGACTGAGCGACTTTCAGTTTCACTTGAGAGTCCCTTGGACAGCAAGGAGATCCAACCAGTCCATCCTAAAGGAAATCAGTCCTAAATACTCATTGGAAGGACTGATGCTGAAGCTGAAACTCCAGTACTTTGGCCACCTGATGCAGAGAACTGACTCACTGGAAAAGACCCTAATGCTGGGAAAGATTGAATGCAGGAGGAGAAGGGGATGACAGGGGATGAGATGGTTGGATGGCATCACCAACTCGATGCACATGAGTTTGGGTAAGCTCCAGGAGTTGGTGATGGACAGGGAAGCCTGGCGTGCTACAGTCCATGGGGTTGCAAAAAGCTGCACACGACTGACGGACTGAACTGAACTAAAAAAAGAAAAAAAGAACCTGCAAAATGCCATGAGTTTGTATCCCAGCTGCTTCTTCAGAATAGCTGTTACTGCCTGGCAAAAACTGCCCACCTGAAATCACCTATGGGGTCTAGGCCAAAGTGACTGCACCTCCCTGGGTGTGTCTGCCTGGCTGAGAGAGTGAGTGTGGGCCCTGCAATGCTGGCCAGAGCAACCGCATCTTGGGGCTTAGAGCCTCCTCCAGGGGCCTGGGACATCCCCTGTGCAGAGGGATTTAGGCCCTCTGGCATTTTCTGCCTTCCCAAGTGTCCCAGGGGCGGTTTTCCGGGAAGATTGGTGTGCTGGGCAAAAACCCACACCTCTGGGAGAATCACAGTGAGGTGAGAGAGGCTAGAAGGACAGTTAAAAGGTTCCACACCTCTGGCAGCTCTTGGTTCCTAGTAGAAAGCAGGATGTGCTCATGGAGACACACCAGCACACACACAGGCACGTGCACAGACTTCGCCGGATTGACAGACTTATGCAGATCCACGTCCATGGCAACACCTGCGCGGGAGTCCACAGTCACCATATAGAGACACACAGATCATCCAGGCAGCATGCCATGCTGGAAAACAAGCAGTGGCTCTTGCAGAACATGCTCTTTCTATCGCCTGGGGAGTGAACTGTGCTAACACGTGCCCCCTGGGAATGCAGCAGCCTTCCAGAACAGTCAGCTCTCCTTCCTCCCGTCTCTCAGCTGTGTGAGCTCGGCCAACACCTGGAACTCCCGCGAGGTTCCCGGCGGATGCACATGTGTGTTCATCTCGGTCTGTCTGGCGAAAGGGCAGTGCGGGGCAGGGACTTTCCGCCTCTTGCAACTTCAACGCCCAAGGCAGGGCTGTAATTCAGGGTTGTCAGTGGATGACACTCAAGTCTGCCCACGTGACATTGGAGGTCCTTGGTGGCAAGAACATGCTGCCTGCAGCTGCCTGAGAGGATCAATAGCCGGAGACCCGAAGGGATGGAATCACATGGGGTCAGAGGAACATTTGTTTCTCTCCCTTGGGCCCAGCAGCAATGCCTTCTTGACTTGGAGCCTGACTCGGAGTTGCATAAGCTGCCTGGAGAAACCGGGTGTAGGAAGGTGTTTTCAGTAGTTTGGGACACTTCTGACTCGAGGCTGCACATGGAAGAGGATCTTCTAAGTGGAAACAGGCCCATATGCTCATTGGCAGATGGAATCCAACTGGATGTGGAAAAAAGCTCAACAGAGGGCTCAAACCTAACAAAAAAAATCAAGTGAAACAACACCATTTGAGTGTAACGAAGACTTAAAACGATGTTAGAAACATGTCTGGTACTAGTAGATAGTTTGAAAAAGTTAGTTTAAAAATCTTTCTGTTGAGTTGAAAAGCAGGAAGGCTTTCAGTACTGCCATTCTTTTAAAACCCTTTACTTTTAAACATAATAGATTTGTTTTCTTTTAAAAATTGTTTTGTTGAACTCTTTTGCAACTGTGGTAGACAGAATAATGGTTCAAAAAGATGCTCACATCTTAATCCATGGAACCTGTGCATACATTTCCTTAATGGCACAAGGAGCTGTATACCTGTGATCAAGTTAAGGATTTTGAGATGAAGATATTATTCTGGATTAGCTGAGTGGGTCTAGTGTACTTACAACAGTAGTTTGCAGTTTTACAGAGGGAGATGGGAGAGTCAGAGTCTGAAAGGAGATGTGAGGATGGAAACAAAAGTTGGAGTGATGTCCTTCGAGGGTACAGGAAGGGGCTACAGCCCAAGGAATCTAGGTGGACTCTAGAAGCTGGAAAAGGTAAGGAAATGTGTTCCCTTCTGCAGCCTCCAGAAGGAATGAAGCCTGGGCTCAATTTTAAGATTTCTCAACTCTAAGATAATAAATTTGTCCTCAGCCACTAAGTCTGTGTTAAGAAATTAACACAAGATGTTGTGATTGGTCAGATCCTGCATGCTAGCTTGAAGGAGAACTGACTTATTGACAAATAAATTACTGCTCCATCTGGACCTTCATACAGTTTCCTTGGCTGCGTTCCTTTGTTTGGGTGAACTTAGGGTATGAATTGCTTACATACTTTTCAGTATGCTAAATGAAAAATCAATGTTAAGAAGTTTAAATCTCTATGTCTTGTTGAGGTTTGACAAAAACCATAAAATTCTGTAAAGCAATTGTCCTTCAACTAAAAAGTAAGTTGTTGTTTTTTTTTTAAAGTTTAAATCTATCTGTATCTGATTACAGAGATCTTCTATTCATCTTTGTTGGGGATTATCCTCCTGTATTAGTTGTCTAGGACTGCCGAAACAAAGTACCACAGACTGAGGGGCTTAAACAACAGCAAAGTATTTTCTCACAAAGCGTGACAAAGCATGGTCCACTGGAGAAGGGAATGGCAAACCAGGGCTTCAGCACCTGAGTTTGCTGGAGGGACATAGTTCATCCCATAACATCTATACTGGGTACATGTGGGACAGGGTCCATGCCAGTCCATGCCAGTTGTTCTAGCCAAGTAGAATAACATGTGCATACTACTTGAGTGACATGTCCAGACTTCTGTCTATAATTCCATGCTTTGTGCCACTTTTGATACACCTGAATGTACCACACCGTGAGTGTAGTTGGAACTGTATCACCTTGTCACCTTCTGACACACAAGAAAATGTGTTCTAGAGATGATTACAAGAAGACAGGGACAGGCCAGCTCTGGAGTGGCAAAAACTATCTCAGAAAAATCTCATGAGGTTGGGAAGTGGGGGAGACAAGGGGAAGAGTGAAATAAATGCAATTAGATCCCTACCTCAAACCACACACACACACCAGACAGATTATAAACCTACATGTGAAGAATTATTAAAAAATAGGACAACAGCTACATGATCTTAAGAGTAGAGAAAATCTTTAAAAAAAGAATTTATAAATCCCCAAACAATAAAGAAAAAGATATGTTCACATGCTTCAAATTTTAAAACGCTGTACAGAAGAACCTATAAACATGTATTGACAGAAGATTAAAAATGTACTGGGAGACGTTTAATAGACTAGGAATTAGTAAAACACATAATAAGGAAAACAAGAGTAGGAAAACAAATGAATTGTCCAAAGAGGAGATGTGAATGGTCAACAAATAAAAAACAAATAAACAAAAGGTGCTAAAACACAGAGAAGGCCAATAAAAAGAACAAAGAGAAACCATTTCCTAGCCTTTGTATTTGTAAAATTAAGTCATCAGTCTGTCTCAGCTGTTAGCAAGTTTATAGGGGAAATGGTAAATTGTTGCTGAAAATGTGAATTGGTAAAGACATTTTGGAGGAAGTTTGGTGTACTTAGAAAAATGTGCTTGCCCTGTGGCCTAGAAATTATGCTCTGGGATGCACAATAGACAATCTTCTGAGTAGTTCATAAGCACCCTATATGCAGTGGTGTCTGTTATGCAGTGATCCCCAACTTTTTTGCCAACAGGGGCTGGTTTCATGGAAGACAGTTTTTCCGTGGACAAGGGTGAGGTGGTTTCAGGATAATTCAAGAACATGACATTTATTGTGCACTTTATTTCTATTATTATTACATCAGCTCCACCTCAGATGATTAGGCATTAGATCCCAGAGATTGGGCTCCCATTGTACATTTTACGTTGTAAAATGTAAACAATGTTACAACATTGTTTGAAACAGCAGAAAAAAGGGAAATGATGGAAATACCCCTCAATATAGGAATAAACAAATAGAATGTGATATTTTCCCACAATGAAATACCATAAAGCAATTAAAAATAATAAAGCTGATATATATATCATTATTAAAAGATCTTAAAAACATAAGGTAGAGTATAAAAAACAGGATGCAGATTGATGGGATATATGAAGATGATGTATGTTTAAAAAACACAAATGGGAGATATTGCCCTGGGGGTCTAGTGGTTAGGATTTGGAGCTTTTACTTCTAGGCCTGGGTTCAGTCCCTCGTCAGGGAACTGAGATCCCATGGGTCATGGCAAAAAAAAACAAAAAAAAAACCATATACAGTGTGTGTGTTGGGGGGGTGGGGACTGGGGCATTTTAATGGATGAACATCTACCTAGAAAATTGTTTTTAACAGAAGGGAATGATACATGATCATTTTAGTCTCTAGGGGAATATGGGAAGGAGTGGGTGGGGTTGCTGGTTTAGGGGACACTAGCTAACATTCATCCTTGAATCCCCCTCCCTGTTCTCTGCCTTCCCTCCTTCCTTCCTTTCTTTGTTCTTTTTTTTCTCTAAAAGTTGACAAGAACTAAATATGACAAAGGCACTCCCCTGATCGCTCAGTGGGTAAAGAATCTGCCTGCAATGTAGGAGGCACAGGAGACTCAGGTTTGATCCTTGGGTTGGGTTCTATCCTGGGTCGGGAAGATCCCCTGGAGGAGGAAATGGCAACGCATTCCAGTATTCTTGCCTGAAAAGTCCCATGGACAGAGAAGCCTGGAGGGCCCCAGCCCATGGGATCGCAGAGTCAGACACAACTGAGCATCTAAGCATGCGTGCAGACGTGACAAAAAGTTAACATTCCTTAACTCTAAATTGCAGGAATATGGAAGTTTAAGTTATTCCATAATTTTACGTAATTTTTATTTTTTAACTTTTTATTTTTTATTGTAGTATAATTTATTAACAATGTTGTATTAGTTTCAGGTGTGCAGCAAAGTGATTCAGTTATACATATTCTTGGATCTGTTCTTCTCCAAATTCTTTTCCCAATTAGGTTGCTACGTAATATTGAGGAGAGCTCCTTTTACTATAAGATAGATTCTTGTTGGTTATCCATTTTGAATATGGCAGTGTGTTCAACTTTGAAATCTCCGAAAGCAGAAACCAAACCAAACAAAAACACCCCTAAATGTTATACAAATAAATAAAATAATAAACTATTAAAGCTCTGGTTAAGGGAAGTAAGGCTTTCCTGGTGGCTCAGCAGTGGAGAATTCACCCACCAATGTAGGAGATGCATGTTGGATCCCTGGATCAGGAAGATCCTCTGGAGGAGGGCATGGCAAACCACTCCAGTATTCTTGCCTGGAGAATCCCACGGGGATGAAGAGTCGGACACCACTGAAGTGACTGAGCACACCAGGGAAGTAAAGGAAACAAAGTGTGATGCTGCGTATGCTGTGTTCCGGAGAAGGGAGCGATTCCTCACAGTTGGGAGTCCCCACTGGCTTTTCAGCTGGAAAGTACCATATAGACATTCGGAGCTGAGCCCCTGTTCTACGTCCCTTGTGAATGACCTCCAGTCTCCTGAAACACAGTGGTAGGGAGTCTTCCTCCAGCGCCAGAAACTGGCTGCAGTGTTCTGAAGCAGGTGGTTCCATTTTTCAGTAGCTTAAATGATTAAGGCAAATTCTTATTTCTGAAAAGAATTCTATTCTGTAGACTCTGTTCTTTGGGTTTCACTTCTTTTCTTTTTTTTCCCCCTGGAGCAGCAGAGATTAAATCCAGTGCCCCTTTAACAGAAAAGTCTTTCAAAATGTGAAGACAGCTATCCCACATTTATAAGTTTTTACATCTAATCATTCAAAGGGCTTTTAACACAAATACAAACATGCAAGCGCCACATGGAGACATTGCAGTAAAATACAAATAGGCTGAGAAATTGAACTTTTAAAATTCTCTTTAAGAACATGGAAGAAACTAACTTGAGAACACAGAGATCTTGGTCCATCTCGGGGAATGAATTTTTCTCTGGTCTTACAGGCAAAGGGGTTCCCCTCTCAGGAGGGAGAAGAATGTAATTGATGACCAATCCTTATCACACCTGAAAGGGCAAGAAGTAAAGGGGAACTGGATGACTGGTTAGGAATGATACTTCAACAGACCTAAGTGGAAGTTTATTATCTCCTTTTTAATGACATTGTATATTTGATGAGAGTAGCAATGCCTTGCAAACTTCAGTGCCCATGTGAGCTAAGAAAGGGATCTAAATGCTGACTTAAGAAAGTTAATCTTAAATGCAAAGGCCTCTGAAGACACGTCCCCCACTAGATTGATGTTTAGTGCTTGGTTTCTTTCTGAAAAGTCTTTGAAAAGTGACCAATGGACAAGAGAGCCTGGTGGCATTCAGTTGGAGAGTTTATTGGTTGACATTGTTCAAGTTACCTGAGATGCTGTATGTCATTTTGGGTAAGAGGAAGAAGGGAGGAAAGAATCTGAAACTTAAGTTCTCACTGTTAGTAGTGGAACAAGGCTTCCAATGCAAGTTCTTCCTGGAAAATAACTGTCCCTCATTTTATTTACTTTTGTTTCAAACCTCACCATCTCAAAGAGACTGTGAAACCGCAATAGCAATAACACAAATATTTAATGACTGGTTTCATCCAATCAAAATGGACTGTGGTTGCTATGCCCTCTGGGGATATCCTGGTCGAATACCTGCCCTGTTCTCAGCTCCGATCAGTCAGACCCCGGGAAACCCTTCTGAAGGTGAAACAGAGCAAGTGAAGCTGTCTTTGTCTTTGATAAAGCGGCTTTATGGCACTCCCTGAAGTTACAGTCTATGTGTTAAAATGCTTCTTTGTAAAGCCTCTCTTTAGAAATCACTTCCGTCTGCAGAAGGAAATAAAGGAGATTTATTTTCCCTTTATGGGGAAGGAGTGGTTTAGAGTGACTCTATTTTGGGTTGACTGACAAAGCTCATTCCTTCTCAAAGGTCTCCGGGTGGCCAGAACTAAGAGAAGGGATGTAGCATCCGTTCTAACACTCTCTTCAAAGTCTTCCACCCCCATGGTTCCACCTTTGGAGAAATTTCTTCTCAAAACCCCATCCTCACGCTCCGCTTGCCACCATCTTACTTTCCGAGTCATCTCGATGCCACGCCCAGCATGTTGTTTTCCTCTCCTCTCAGCCGGTTCCATTGGCCCCTCCTTCCCGTGGTAAATCCATTTCCTAATCCTGACATCTCCCCAGGGTGTAAATAAATCTTTAGGTGGTGGTTCCGACACATCATCCCATAATCCGGGGGTGTCATGACCACCTAGGATGGAAAAGTAATTTCATAACGATTCCCTCACTCTTCCCCTGCCCCCTCCTAATTGCTAATGTTTATTTTTGAGTCTAGACAATTAAAATCAGTTCTGTTTGGAGGATTTCACAACACTCCTCGACATTTTTGAAGATGCAATGGAGAAAAACTGAAGAGAGAATGAAAACCTAAGGTCTGTGCAGCATCTCCCAAGTTGGTGGGGCTTTTCCTCTTGGTTGTGCAAACCCAGTCCAGTGGGATAGAGACATGACTGCCGCAGGAAATGCATTTTTCTGTTAGCCAAAAAGCAGTGCTGTTGAATGGCTTGATAGACCACAAAATGACATTCCTCCACTCACCACTGGGAACAAATGTAATGGGAAAGTATATTACCAATTTGCATCACCTGGGTTCACTACAGCCAGAGGTAAAGAGGTTAATCCAACCCACTCACTTATTTGTACTGGATTACTTTGCTGTGAGTGTTGTGCAGTCTTTGTGCTATCTTTTGATTCAACCACATAACTGATGAAATTAAGCACTGGAGGTTGCCTGGCTTCTTAGTTTTGAGGCCACTACCTCTAGAACTTGCATCATTCAGATTAAGAAAGAGATTAAGCTAATGAGGAAAATTCTGGACTGAGTTCGCCACAGACATAACATTTAGTGTCAGTCCAACACTGACCCCAGTATTCTAGGTGCATGAAGACTGGCTGGCTTCTCAAGAAGTTCCATGGGCTGGTGCCCACTTAAGAAGTCTGCTCTCCAAAGCTCAAACCTCAGTAATTGTAAAAACTTATTGGAAATACTTGCAATATTTTCAAGTTGAAAATATGCCCATATATTTTAAACAATCCCAAAGGGATCAAGAATGGGGGAATGGCAGGGCTGGGTAAGAAGCAGCCTCGTGCTGAAGGCCCAGGAGGGAGAGTGCCAGTGTCAGACTATTGGATGAGATTTCTGAGCAAGAACCAAATATTTCAGTTCTCCGGCATTTGTGGGAATTATTTTAGCAGGGAACAGCAATGGCACTAAGACAATGATTTGTTTTCTCAAAATCCAAATTAAGAAATTGTATGGCTCGGTGTTTACCCTCTAACTAAGAATTTAACCTTTTCTTTCAAACACTGTGCCTGAATTATGAGAGGTCAGAGCTCTATATTTTTAAATGGCAGGGGGGGGGTCTTAAAGACCCCCCCAAATTGCTTGGTAATAGATCAGGGATCTCCAGCCTCAGATAACTTCCACATATATAAATTGCAAGCCAGAAGGAGGCACTAAGGAGAAGAACAGAAAGGCTTGTTTGGAGAGCACCACAAATAATTATAAGTTATGGGAACAGAGAAGAAAATAAAACATGCTGATTAGAAACATCAGGATGAATTGGCATTGATTTTGCTGTATGATAGAAAATCGGTTTCAATTTTTTTTTCCCAACAGATGCATAGCATGGTGAGTGAGGAATTAAATTTTATTCCAGGTTCAAATTTAAGTTTGGAAATGAAATTTGGGAAGGTAAGCCTCGTTTCACAGAAACTAAGCAACTTTCTGAATACTCTTACATAAGGTATCCAAGAGACGACTGACTTGATTATCCAGTATCTGTAGCCTCAGAGAAATTATTCTCTTGCTTTTGAGTTTCAGTGCACGTTTAGTCCTTGTTTATTCATTTAGTGATGCTTTCTAGCATTCTTTTCTGTGAATCTTTGCCTGTTCTGGTTCTGTCTTCTCATCTCTGAGAAAACCAGAACTGGCAATAAAGCCCTTGCTTGTTATAAGGCTGCAGAATGTGTCAAAGCATCCATTCTGCTCAGTTCAATTGCTTCTGTTAATTTCTCTTTACTTGTTGTTGTTTAGTTCCTAAGTCGTGTCTGACTGTTTACAACTCCATGGACTGCAGCACACCAGGCTCTTCTGTCCTTTATTACCTCCTGAAGTTTGCTCAGATTCATGCCTATTGAGTCAGTGATGCCATCCAACCATCTTATCCTCTACCACCCCCTTCTCCTTTTGCCTTCAGTCTTTCCCAGCATCAGGGTCCTTTCCAATAAGTCAGCTCTTTGCATCAGGGGTCAAAGTATTGAACTTCGGCTTCAGCAACAGTCCTTCCAATCAATACTCAGGATTGATTCCTTTAGAATAGGCTAGTTTAATCTCCTTGCTGTCCAAGAGACTCTTAAGAGTCTTCTCCAGAATTCCTTAAAAAAACTGGAAATAGAACTGCCATATAACCCAGAAATCCCACTGCTGGGCATACACATCGAGGAAACCAGAACTGAGAGAGACACGTGTACCCCAGTGTTCATCGCAACACTGTTTACAATAGCCAGGACATGGAAGCATCCTAGATGTCCATTGGCAGACAAATAGATAAAAAAGCTGTGGTACATATACACAATGGAGTATTACTCAGCTATTAAAAAGAATGCATTTGAATCATTTCTAATGAGGTGGATGAAAGTGGAGCCTATTATACAGAGTGAAGTAAGTCAGAAAGAAAAACACCAATACAGTATATTAAAGCGTATATATGGAATTTAGAAAGATGGTAATGATGACCCTATATGTGAGACAGCAAAAGAGACATAAATGTAAAGAACAGACTTTTGGACTCTGTGGAAGAAGGCAAGGGTGGGATGATCTGAGAGAATAGCACTGAAACATGTATATTACCATATGTGAAACAGATCGCCAGTCCAGGTTTGATGCATGAGACAGGGCGCTCAGGGCTGGTGCACTGGGATGACCCTGAGGGATGGGATGGGGAGGGAGGTGGGAAGGGGGTTCAGGATGGGGAACACATGTATACCCGTGGCTGATTCATGTGAATGTATGGCAAAACCACTACAATATTGTAAAGTAATTAGCCTCCAATTAAAATAAATAAATTTTACAAAAGAGTCTTCTCCAGGACCTCACTTAGAAAGCATCAGTTCTTCAGCGTTCAGCCTTCTTTATGGTCCAACTCTTCACATCCGTACATGACTACTAGAAAAACCATAGCTTTGACTATACAGATCTTTCTTGGCCATTTCCCTTTAGGTTCTTAATAATTGGAGTAAATACAAAGGTCACATGAATATTTTCTTTCTCCTTTTTAGTGAAGTGTTGGTTACCATCATCAATTCTGTGTCTTAAAGTATCTGTTTCTGAAAGTAACTTGCGGGCTAACTTTCTCCTCAGAGGTACAGGTCCTGTGATGTCATGACTGGGTAGACCTGTCACTTGACCAGCCAGGGCTGCAAGCACGTTCCTGGCCTTTGGCAGAACTGGCAGATGGGCACAGCCTCTGGGTTTGGTCATGGCTGTTCCCTCTGGCCTCCTGAGAATATCTGTGTGTCGCAAGAGCATCTGTCCTCACCCCAGGCTCCACTGGCCTCGCCTGGAACCATACCACTTAAAGGCCATTCAGACCTCACCCAGTTGGCCTCCCTCTGCCCAAATCTTCAACATAGGCTGATGTTAAGTGTTCCCGTGTCCCTGCTCCCAAGCCTCAGAAGATCCTGCTTGTGGGTGTCTGTTTGCAAGGTGGTCTTGGGAATCTCTGCAGGGTTGGTGATGAAGTCCAGGGAGTGCCAGCCCTCTGCCCAGGGCAGCTGCTCCTACCCTGGGGCTCCTCTGAGCCCCCCATGCCCTTGCCACCACCCATCTCATTTGTCCTAGGAGGAGACAGGACAACCCACGAGAAGACAAGCACCATGAAAGCTCATGCCTGGACTTACCGATGCCCCCTGGCCTGAACGTACCTGAACCATGCCTGAAACACCCGCTGCACTCAGAAAAGTGTTGTTTCACATGAGATGAGCCTTCCTTCCTTCTTTTTACCTCTTCCCTTCCTTCCCCTTGGAAAAGAAGACATGGCCTCTCTTCCAGTCAAGGAGGATCTCACCTGCTGTGCCAGTCTCTCCTCTAGAATCCTAGTCCTTATTTGGTTTCCTTCCTAGAGTTATCAATGTCAACTTCTTCTTAGCCTGAGCATTATCCCTCTTCAAATGACATTCTTTTGATACTTCTCCCCTTTCCCACCATTCCATACTCAAGGTTGACAACTTGTTCTTACCAGGGTAAATAAAAATGCTAC
The DNA here is from genome assembly GCF_027580195.1 of Bos mutus. Classification (NCBI taxonomy): domain Eukaryota; kingdom Metazoa; phylum Chordata; class Mammalia; order Artiodactyla; family Bovidae; genus Bos; species Bos mutus. The sequence goes on along the minus strand of NC_091617.1, from coordinate 435,116 downwards.
CACTCAGAGAAGGGACAGGCATCCTCATAAGGAGCTAAGAGGATACTACATGAAGGGACATTGGACAGTGGCTTTGAAGTGTTCAGAATTAGTTTTCAGCATTAAAAAACAAATAAGATATTTCAGCTACCTTACCCTAGTAGCTCAGATGGTAAAGCATCTGCCTACAATGCAGGAGACCTGGGTTCGATCCCTGGGTTGGGAAGATCCCCTGGAGAAGGAAATGGCAACCCACTCCATACTCTTGCCTGGAAAATCCCATGGACCGAAGAACCTGGTAGGCTATAGTCCCTGGGGTCGCAAAGAGTTGGACTCAACTGAGCAACTTCACTTTCACTTTTCTTTCAAGATATTTCAGCTAAGAATCAGATTTTTGCAGGCTGCATATGTGCTAAACTACTTCAGTCATGTCCAACTCTTTGCGATGCTATGGACCATAGCCAGTTAGGCTCCTCTGTCCATGGGCTTCTCCAGGCAAGAATACTGGAGTGGGTTGCCATGCCCTGCTCCAGGGGAATCTTCCCGATCCGGGGATTGAACCCATGTCTCTTATGCCTCCTGCACTGGGTTCTTTACCACTAGTGCCACCTGGGAAGCCCTTTCACAAGTTACTCCTGAAAAATTAGATCTGATCATGCCAGGCTTATATGTCCACATCTCAACTGTCCCTTTCCAGAAGGTCTTGCACCCAAACGGATGCCACATGTGTCATATCCTGCACGTTCTCCTGCAACGTGGTCTTGCCACTCTGCCACCAAGAGATGGGGTCTGATTCCTCTCGCCTTGAGTCTGGAGAGAATCTTGTCCTCGGTCACTTGCTTGCAACCAGTAGAATACGGAGGGAGGCGGTGCTGCATGATTTCTGAAGCCAGGAATGCCACAGTTCACCAGAGAGAGGATCTGCTTCCATAGCTGCCATGTGTACATGTGTACCGAGATATCATCAGTGACATAATCCTTGTGGGCAGACACCCTCTCTGGTCCCTGTTTGTGTTGTTGTTGCTGTTCAGTCACTAAGTCATGTCCAGCTCTTTGTGACCCCATGGGGTGCAGCACACCAGGCCTCCCTGTCCTTTACCATCTCCTGGAGTTCGCCCAAGTTCATGTCCATTGGATTGGTGATCCCACTCAACCATACACTCTGCCACCCTCTTCTCATTTTGCCTTCAGTCCTTTCCCAGCCTCAGGGTCTTTTCCAATGAGTCGGCTGTTTGCATTCATTCCAGCATCAGTCCTTCCAATGAATATTCAGGACTGATTTTCTTTAGGATTGACTGATTTGATCTCCTTGCAGTCCAAGGGACTCTCAAGAGTCTTCTCCAGCACCACAGTTTGAAAGCATCAATTCTTTGGTGTTCAGCCTTCTTTATGGTCCAACTCTCACATCCATACATGACTACTGGAAAAACCATAGCTTTGACTAGCTAAGAGTTTTTCTGCTGAACATGGGTGTGGGCTGTTGGACTTACGGGTGGAGAGAGGGAAAGACTGAGCTACTGACCACTCTTCATTCTGTCCTTCTATCTCCAAGATCTCACCTTTCCCCACAAAACCACTGCAACTGTCTCAACAAAACCCACCTAAGCTTCCCCACCATCCATGAAAACCACACTCTGAAAGACAGAACCAGGCAGAGACAAGAGACCCTTTGTTGATGAAGCATTTACTGCCATATTTTTGAGAGATTAATAGGCATCAGGATATGAAGAGGGGCTAGATGCAAATACCTTCCATAAGAATGTATTTAAAAACCTGATTGCAAACATAATTCACATTGACTACAGAAAACTCAGAAACACAAAGAAGAAAATTAAAATGTCCTCTCTCATCACACCTAGATATAAATATCTTATAGATATTTAGGCTACATCCTTCTACTTTATTTTGTATTCCTATAAATGGAACAATAATGTTCCAAAGTTCAGATTTTGTTGTAACCCCGTGTCCTGAATATTGTACATATTTTCCCATGTTACTAAATATTCATGTACAGTGTGATTTTATATATACTTTTATACACAGTATTCTATTTATGAAGTATCCTAATTTATGTTATCATCTCCTATTATTTGATATTAAGTTATTTCCAGTTTTCTCTTATTATCCATAACACGGAAGTGAACAACCATCCTTGTCTACATATCTTTGCACTTGTCCTTGATTGTTTCCTGGGTAAATGTCTATAAATGGGATCACTGAGTCAAAGAAACCATATTTTCAAGGCTTCTGCAATTTATTGCCAACTTATCCTCTAGAATCATGTTCTTACCAACAGGAGTGTCCATTTCATCAGATCTATACCAGATGGAAAATATCTTCTTATGCTTTGGCAAATCAACAGTTCTAGTACTTTGGATTCAACAATAATTTGCCAATAGACAGTGACAAAGCACAGAAAATGAAACAGAAGAAATCTCTGAGAATGCAGAATGTCTCCTTTACAGAGGAGGAAAGTGGGACCCAGAAAATGAAGTGATTTGCCCAAAGTTATACAGATAATTGATGGGTCTCTCATTGACACTGGTCATTGCAGCACAGTGACCAATTCTGGTCGCTGTGTTGGATCAGTGAGCTAATGACTAATCTAGGCTTTCCTGACCTCCCTTTGCCCCTTCCATTTTAAAGAATTGTATTTAGGCAGCTGCCCATACTGGTGGCTAGAAGTTCTCTTGGACCCCCAAACAGTGCCAAATCCTCTCCATGTTTGCTTTTCAGTATATATTCTGTGTCTGGTCAAACTTGCTAACAATGAGCCTTGTTTCAGGTTCAAAGAAGGGCTAAACGGTCCATGAACTAGAGTAGCAATCTTCCTAAAGAACAGCCCTGACCGCTCCCCCCGCCCCCCACAAAGAAGAGTCCTGTCCTCCCCGAATAAGAGTGCACACAATGGTATCTATTCAAATTCAAGATGCAGGACACGCTGCAGACACAAGCAGCTTGGAAAGTTGAGAGAAGCACCGTACATCTAGCGTCTGTCCCTTGAAAGCTCACTGCCCCATTCCTCATAGCTTGCTCATGCAAATCTGGCTCATCCCTGGTTCTTAAGGCTCTAGTGTCTACATCATAGTCCACACTTTGTGGACCTTCTTTCTGCTCTGATTACTGTGATACCCATCTCTCTTTTTCTTAGTTTTTGTCCTACCTTCTTATGTCTATTGCAAAGTCTCTGGCTTTTCCAGTAGTCACATATGGATGTGAGAGTTGGACTGTGAAGAAAGCTGAGCACTGAAGAATTGATGCTTTCAAACTGTGGTGCTGGAGAAGACTCTTGAGAGTCCCTTGGACAGCAAGGAGATCAAACCAGTCAATCCTAAAGGAAATCAACCTTGAATAGTCATTGGAAGGACTGATGCTGAAGCTGAAGCTCCAATACTTTGGCCACTTGATGCAAAGAACTCATCCATTTGAAAAGACCCTGATACTGGGAAAGATTGAGGGCAAAAGGAGAAGGGGCAACAGAGGATGAGATGGTTGGATGGCATTACTGACTCAGTGGACATGAATTTGAGCAAACTCCTGGAGATAGTGGAAGACAGAGGAACCTGGCATGCTACAGTCCATGAGGTCACAAAGAGTTGGACATGACTAAGCAACTGAACAACTCTTTCTTTTAGCCTTAAATATGTGGCAGACATCTCAAATCCTGAACTCAGAAACATTCATTCTTTTTAATTTAAAAGAAAACCCAAATTGATTTTACCTTCCACTTTAAGATCCTGTTTTGCCAGATGGTGGAAAGTAAAATGTCAGTGGCCTCAGGGTGGTCTCACATCCTTACTCGCTGCCCTGCTCCCCCTGCTCTGGGACCCTTGTTCCTTCTGCGGGGAGGGGGCTGGCATCTGTTCATTCCTCATCATTTTCCAAGCACACTGGCACACCTCGAGGCTTCTGTCACTCCTGTCAGGCCTCTGTCCTCAGCAGTGTGTGTCACCACAGTGTCCTCCTGGGCCCCCCTGAACTCTTGTCAAAACTACCTCTCCATTCATCTCACCCTCTCCTTCTTCCCCTCATAGGCTAGCGTATGTAAAATATATTGGCAACGAGAATTTGCTGTATGACTCAGGAAGCTCAAACAGAGGTTCTGGAACAATCTAGAGGGGTGGGAAAGGGTGGGAGGTGGAAGCGAGGCTCAAGAAGAAGGGGACATTTGTATACCTGTGACTAATTCATGCTGATATATGGCAGAAACCAAAGCAACGTTGTAAAGCAATTATCTTTCAATTCAGTTCAGTTCAGTTCAGTTGCTCAGTTGTGTCCGACTCTTTGTGACTCCATTGCCTGCAGCATGGCCAGGCTTCCCTGTCCATCACCAACTCCTGGAGTTTTACTCAAACTCACGTCCATTGAGTCAGTGATGCCATCCAACCATCTCATTCTCTGTCGTCCCCTTCTCCTCCCACCTTCAATCCCAGAATTAGGGTCTTATCAAATGAGTCAGTTCTTCGCATCAGGTGGCCAAAGTATTGGAGTTTCAGCTTCAGCATCAGTCCTTCCAATGAATATTCAGCACTGATTTCCTCTAGGATGGACTGGTTGGATCTCCTTGCAGTGCAAGGGACTCAAGAGTCTTCTCCAACACCACTGTTCAAAAGCATCAATTCTTCAGTGTTCAGCCTTCTTTTAATCCAACTCTCACATCCATACATGGCTACTGGAAAAACCATAGCTTTGACTAGATGGACCTTTGCTGCAAAGTAACATCTCTCTTTAAAAATAAGTAAATAAATAAAAGATGCTGGCTCTCTGTCCATCACCTCTGTGCTACTCTGGGCAGATGAGAAACATCTAGTTACTCTCAGAACTAATGTGGGTATGGGGAAATTGTGCTGTAGGACTGGACCATCTGCTTGGTGACATGGACCCCATTTCTGCTTCTCCAGTACTCATGCTTGGAATGGAAGTACCCTCCTAGGCTCACCCCTTTTAGGAATCCTCTTGGGTAGGATCCTAGAGAAGAACAGTGCCTCACACATGAACTCGCTGTGCCTCTGGGACATTGCTGTCATTCCTGTTCCCACCCCATGCCCCACCCCCATCATCACGCATCTTCACTCCCACCTTGCACCTTGGCTGGATCAAATTAAAAATTCCTAACTTTGGAATGCCCCAGTTTACAGAATATGAGAAATAGCTGGTGAGCAGAAAAAGGAATGTCTGGAACTAAAAGCATTACTTTTTCTTAAAAAAATTGAGGTATATTTGATTTACAAAGTGTTAATTTCTGCAGTAGAGCAAAGTGATTCAGTTATACATATGTATACATTTTAAAAATATTCTTTTCCACTATAGTTTATTGCATGGTATTGAATACAGTTCCTGTGCTCTATAGTAGGCTTTTGTAGTTTACACATTCAATACGTAATAGTTTGTATCTGCTAACCCCAAACTCCCAGTCCATACCTTCCCCACTCCTCTTTCCTTGACAACCGTAAGTGCATTCTCTGTGTCTGTGAGTCTGTTTCTATTTTGTAGATAAGTTCATTTGTGTTGTATTTTATAGTTCACATATAAGTGATATTATATGGTGTTTATCTTTTTCTTTCTGACTTACTTCACCTAGTATGATAATCTCTAGTTCCATCCATGTTGCTGCAAATAGCATTATTTCATTCTTTTTTATGACTGAGTAAAGTATTCCATTTGTACGTATATACCACTTCGTTATCCATTTATTCATCAGTGGACATTTGGGTGGCCTCCGTATCTTGGCTATTGTGAAGAGTGCTGCTATGAACATAGGGGTGCACGTATCTTTTTGGATTATAGTTTTGTCTGGATACATGCACAGGAGTGGGTTGCTAGATCATATGGTAATTCTATTTTTTAGTTTTTTGAGGAACTGCCATACTGTTTTCTATAGTGGCTGCACCAACTTACATTGCCACCAGCAGTGTAGGAGGGTTTCCTTTTCTCTACACCCTCTCCAGTATTTGTGATTTGTAGACTTTTTAATGACCATTCTAACTGGCGTGAGGTGGTACCTCATTGTACTGTTGATTTACATTTCCCTAATAATTAGCGATGTCGAGCATCTTCTTATGTGCCTATTGGCCATCTGTATGTCTTCTTTGGAGAAATGTCTAAAAATGCTAGAAATCACATCACATCATATTATTTAATCCGTCACACCATTGTTGTGCTACCCATACATCTATTGTCAACCCTCGATACTCAAATTCCTTCTGAGCTTGTCCCCATTTAGCTCTGGTCTGTGCTCACATCATCTTTCCATAGCTCGGCTCTCAACAGCTACCCCAGATGTGATGGTGGCACCTCACATGTGTCATGGCCAAAACAGAAATCAGTTTCTACCTCTCTTATTTCATTTACCCCAACAGACTAAGACTACACCCCACTACCCATCCCTTTTGACTCCCTAAGGTCCACCCTGTCACCCTGCTTCTTCCGGCCAGGAACTTCACCTGACCACTCCGTTGCTCAGTAATGGCATTCTTCTCAAGTCCTAGAGCGCTCACTCACTCCTCACTGAGCACGCACTACATGGTACTGTTGTTTGATGAGATCATTGCCATCTAAGGGGCAGAGACTCTGCCTCTTTCACTGCTGTGTCCCCAGGACCTGGTACAATGCTGGGCACACAGTAGGTACTCACCAGACATTTTCTTAATAGATGAATTCTGTTAACAAGTTTTCAGCCTCAGTAGAAAAAGCTGTGTCTTACACCTCTAGAGAAGCATGGAGTCTGAAAAGTTCATGGCTTTGAATGAATCTTTGCACATGATGGTGGTTCAGATAATAAATCTGTCTGCAATATAGGAGACCTGGGTTCGATCCCTGGGTTGGGAAGACTCCCTGGAGAAGGGAATGGCTACCCACCCCAGTATTCTTGTCTGAAAAATTCCTTGGACAGAGGAGGCTGACGAGCTATAGTTAGTGCAGTGGTAAAGAATCTGCCTGCTAATGCAGGAGATGAAGGAAACGTGGGTTCAATCCCTGGGTCGGGAAGACCCCCTGGAGCAGGAAGCGGCAGCCCACTCCAGTATGCTTGCCTGGAAAATTCCATGGACAGAGGAGCCTGATGGGGTCGCAAAGAGTCAAACATGACTGAACATGCACACACTACTACTTTGCTCATGATGGTGATAATTAAATGAGGAAAGGGTATAGTGCTTATCGTTGAATTGAGATGTTTTAAAAAATTTAATTTTTATTGGTGTATAGTCACTTTACAATGTATTATTTTCTGCTCTACAGCAACAGCAAAGTGAATCAGCTATGCATGCATGCTAAGTCACTTTAGATGTGTCCGACTCTGTGCAGCCCTATGGACTATGGCCTGCCAGCTGTCCATGGAATGCTCCAGGCAAGAATGCTGGAGTGGGTTGGGTTTTCTTCTCCAGGGGATCTTTCCAACCCAGGGATTGAACCTGCCCTCTCCTACGTCTGTACTGGCAGACAGGTTCTTTACCACTAGCGCAACCAGGGGAGCCCTACATACACCTATAGCCCCTCTGTTTTGGATTTCTTTCCATTTAGGTCACCAGGGAGCATGGAGTAAGTTCCCTGTGCTATGCAGTAGGTTCTCATTAGTTATTTTATATATAGTAGTATAAAAGTGTTTTTAAGTTAGGGAAGTCCTGATAAAACACCCCCATCACTAAATACTCAAGCATACCCTATCTGGGTCTGCTATATTAACTCCTCCCTTAGCAAAACTTTGACTTTGTTTATTGGGGTATCTGTAGTGTAACAGAATCATTCCACATGCATCTGAAACCACTCAAATAATGAGCATGCATTGAGTATCTAATATGTGTCTAGCACTAGGCATGGAAAGAGAATGAAAAAGAAATGAAGATTATTTCAAGAAATATGCTTGTCTCCCAAAGATTTTACAATCTACTTAGGGAGTCAAGAAAATAACAAGAGGGAAAGAACTTGATTACAGAGCAGAAACTCAAGAAGAAGGCCTAGCAGCTGAAGAATTAGGAGATAAGAAATTCCTAGAGGGATTAAAGAAAGCCTCACAGACATGGTGGGGCTTAGGTTGGAGCTTATGTTCCTAGGTCCTTGGTAACAGGAGAATGCCTTTGCAAATATTCAAGAGCTTTGAGCATAAAGAACAATACTATGTGTGGTTAATCAAATGCACAGTTTATTAATCTCATAAGCCTATTAAATACTATTATTCTTCAAATGCCACTTACCCAACCAATAACATAAACAAAAGATTAGATCTGCTAGACAAAGTGCCTGAAGAACTTGAAGGATGGAGGTTGGTAATGTACAGGAAGCAGTGACCAAAACCATCCCAAAGAAAAATAAATGCAAGAAAGCAAAGCTTATCTGTGGAGGCTTTACAGATAGTGGGAAGAAACAAGAGACGTGAAAGGCAAGGGAGAAAGGGAAACATTTACCCAATTGAATGCAAAGTTCCAGAGAACAGAAAGGAGGATAAGAAGGCCTTCTTAAATGAATTAGAGCTTCCCTGGTGGCTCAGATGGTAAAATGTCTGCCTGCTATGGGGAGACCTGGGTTCGATCCCCGGATCAGGAAGATCCTCTGGAGAAGGAAATGGCAACCCACTCCAGTACTCTTGTTTGGAAAATTCCATGGATGGAGGAGCCTGATAGGCTATAGTCCATGGGGTCGCAAAGAGTCGGACACAACTCAGTGACTTCACTTTCACTTTCTTAAATGAATAATGCAAAGAAATAGAAGAAAACAATAGGATGGGAAAGACTAGAGATCTCTTCAAGCAAACTGGAGATATCAAGGGAATATTTTGTGCAAGGATGGGCATGGTAAAGGACAGAAACAGTAAGGACCTAGCAGAAGAGATTAAGAAGAGGTGGGAGAATACACAGAAGAACTATACAATAAAATTCTTAATGACCCAGATAACCATGATGGTGTGGTCACTCACTTAGAGCTGGACATCCTGAAGTGTGAAGACAAGTGGACCTTAGAAAGCATTACTATGAACAAAGCTAGTGGAAGTGACACAATTCAGCAGAGCTATTTAAAATCATAAAAGATGATGCTGTTAAAGTGCTACACTCAATGTATCAGCAAATATGGAAAACTCAGCAGTGGCCACAGGACTGGAAAAGTTCAGTTTTCACACCAATCTCAAAGAAGGGCAATGCCAAAGAATGTTCAGACTAATGTACACTTGCCAGCAAGGTTCATTTCACATGCTAGCAAGGTTATACTCAAAATCCTTCAAGCTAGTCTTCAGCAGTACACGAACTGAGAACTTCCAGATGTACAAGCTGGGTTTTGAAGAGGCAGAGAAATCAGAGATCAAATTACCAACATTCACTGAAGCATGGAGAAAGAAAAGAGTCCCAGAAAAACATCTACTTCTGCTTCATCAACTACACTAAAGCCTTTGACTGTGTGAATCACAACAAACTGTGGAAAATTTTTAAAGAGATGGGAGTCCAGATTATTTTACCTGTTTCCTGAGAAACCTGTATGCAGGTCAAGAGTTCGAAGCAAGAGTTAGAACTTTACATGGAACAACAGACTGGTTCAAAATTGGGAAAGGAGTAAGACAAGGCTGCATATTGTCACCCTGCTTATTTAGCTTATATGCAGAGTACATCATGTAAAATGCTGGACTAGATGAATCACAAGCTGGAATCAAGATTTCCAGGAGAAATGTCAACAGATGATACCACTCTAGTGGCACAAAGTGAAGAGAAACTAAAGAGCCTCATGATGAAGGTGAAGGGGGAGAGTGGTTTAAACCTCAACATTCAAAAAACGTAGATCTTGGCATCCAGTCCCATCACTTCATGGCAAATAGAAGGGGAAAAAGTGGAAACAGTGACAGACTTTATTTTTGGGGGCTCCAAAATCACTGCAGATGATGACTGCAGCCATGATATTAAAAGATGCTTGCTCCTTGGAAGGAAAACTATGACAAACCTAGACAGCATATTAAAAAGCAGAGACATGACTTTGCTGAAAAAGGTCTGTTTAGTCAAAGCTATGGTTTTTCCGGTAGTCACGTATGAATGTGAGAGTTGGACCATAAAGAAGCCTGAGTGCCAAAGAATTGATGCTTTTGAACTGTGGTGTTGGAGAAGACTCTTGAGAGTCCCTTGGACTACAAGGAGATCAAACCAGTCAATCCTAAAGGAAATCAACTCATTGGAAAAGACCCTAATGCTAGGAAAGATTGAAGGGGATGAGAGAGGATGAGATGGTTGGATGGGATCACTGACTCAATGGACATGAGCTTGAGCAAACTCTGGGAGATGGTGAAGGACAGGGAAGTCTGGTGTGCTGCAGTCCATGGGGTCCCAAAGAGGCGAACGTGACTTAGTGACCGAACAACGATAGTATCTGTGGCTTTGGTAGAAGCAGATAGGTGTTCAGATGCTCTGATGCCTGAAGGAGTAACTTTGCCTGGATAGCCAAAGGCAGGGGCAGGAAAGGGTCTCAAGGGAATGGTGCTGACTTTCCAAGTTGGTGTCCAGTTTGGTCAATGTGGCCCAGATGGCTGACCTCAGGTATTGGGCCTGCCTTGGACACCCCCTGCAGGGAGGGGATGAGGGATCTCTGAGTAAGGGGTAAACCATCCAAGATGACAAGCTTGATTCTGGGACCAGGATGATCCTTAAGGTGGGTCTTCTCCCTTCCAGGATGACCATGGACCACCAGCAACAGAAGCATCCATGAAAGCCACGGACATAGAAAGCCTTTAAATAAACTGCAGGCTATTGGCTGCAGTCAGGAGCTCAGCAGAGCCTAGCTGTTCCTTTATTAAATTGGCATCATTCCTATCATTGCCTGGCTTCCAGTGTGCTCCCTTTAGGCGAGCTGGTGATTTGCGAGGTCCCGTCTGCCTGGACAAACTAGAGAAGGAAGGCAATTATGCAGATAATTCAAGCAAGAGCCTGGCTCCGCCGAAGCTCTATAATCACCTGAAGAGCCTGTTTGTCAGAACATCTCCAATGGCACAATTCAGACAAAAAGAATTTTGTTTTCTGGATGATTGCCTCACTCTTTTGGCAGTGTGATTTTAGCCCCAGTGGAAAACTGATATTTATCATACTCTGGTCCTAGAGCCTGCGGAATCAATAAACAAGATGTCGCGATCGGGACTGGTAACAGCTCCAACTGTGCAGAGCAAAAAAACAAAGAAAGAAAGAAAGAAAGGAAAAAAACCAGAGCTGATTGCACCTTCTTTGCATAGCTACCTTCTCGTCCTGCTCCCCGCTTCAGGGCCAGGATTCATGCAGGCCTCAGAAACCTGCCTGGGCCTGGGCCCTGCCCCTCTCTTGTTTCTTTTCTGGCTGTCTGTCACCACTGCAGAGCTCAATCTTTCACAGAACTCATCTAAGTAGCACAGGAACCTCTCCTGCCTCAATCTGACTCACGAAGACCTTAGGCCAGTGTTGTGTGTGTGTGTGTGTGTGTGTGTGTGTTAGTTGCTCAGTCATGTCCAACTCTTCGCAACCCCATGGACTGCAGCCCACCAGGTTCCTATGCCTGTGTTAGGGAGACGACTCGCCACTTTTTGCCAGTCAGCTTGGTGGCACTTAACTCGGGCCATGAGCGTGATCAGGACGTATGGGCAGCTATCTTGGTGAGACAATGTAGAGGGTGCGAGGAAGGCCCCTTGGCTTTCCAGGGTGCCTGGAATTCTTCTGTTAGAGATGCATTTATTTAGCTCTCCAAGTGTTGTCTACCTCTAAGAGCCTCCTGGGCTTCCCATGTGGCTCAGCTGGTAAAGAATCTGCCCGCAATGTGGGAGACCTGGGTTTGATCCCTGGGTTGGGAAGATCCCCTAGAGAAGGGAAAGGCTACCCACTCCAGTATTTTGGCCTGGAGAATTCCATGGACTGCGTAGTCCCTGGGGTCACAAAGAGTTGGACGCGGCTGAGTGACTTTTTCACTTTTTTTTCAAGAGTCTCCTAGTGAAATACCACCACTATATGGACTCTGTGGGAGAGGGAGAGGGTGGGAAGATTTGGGAGAATGGCATTGAAGCATGTATAATATCATGTATGAAACGAGTCGCCAGTCCAGGTTCAATGCACGATACTGGATGCTTGGGGCTGGTGCACTGGGACGACCCAGAGGGATGGTATGGGGAGGGAGGAGGGAGGAGGGTTGAGGATGGGGAACACATGTATACCTGTGGTGGATTCATTTCGATATTTGGCAAAACTAACACAATATTGTAAAGTTTAAAAATAAAATAAAATTTAAAAAAAAAAGAAGAAAAAAAAAAAGTAAAGTCAACTGATTAGTCACCTTAAAAAAAAAAAAAAAAAAAGAGGAGTCATTCCTTAGGCCACATGAGAACGAATAACAAGAGCTGGTGCTTACTCAGCGTTACTTCATCCTCACCGCATTCACAGGAGGTAGGTGCTGCTATCACTCCCGTTTTACAGATGCAGGGTCCAAGGCACAGAGAGGTTTAGTAACTGGTCCCAAACCACACGGGGAAAAAGTGAAGGGGCCGGGACTGAACCTGGGCAGTCCACATGGACACTGCGGCATAATGGCCCCTCCCTTCTTCCTCTTGGGGACAAAGTTGGGTCTCTCTCCGATGGTGACAACTCAGGAAGGGAAGTGAGCACCTCACAGCTAGCTTTGGTTGGGGAGGAATTGAGGACAAGGCAGAATCCAGGACGTGAGTGAGGTGTCAGGGACCTCGCCTGTGAATGTCAAGGTCTTCTCGAGATGGCTTGGGGATCCCTGGAAGAGGACAGGCCCCTCTGGCCCTGGGTGGGCTGGGGGTGTGAAGTGGCACCCCAGGGTCACACGGTTGGATGGACACAGGACAGCAGGAGGGTGAGGCGGACATGCTCAGTGGAGCCTGCTTCTTGACCATTGAGTTCTGGCTCTGCTATGTTTCAAAAGGGAGGCCCTAGAAAGTAAAGTTTATCCTCCTTGGGACTCAGTTTCCTCACCTGTGAAATGGGAATAAGTATGGCAACAGTACATACTCCATGGGTTGCTGGGAGGACAGAATAACTGCGGGATGACCTGGCCTGAGGTGGGTATTCAGTGGAGCTCATTGGGCCTGTAGGGCAGGGCGGAGCAGATTGGGTGGAGGGAGTCTCTGATGGATGTGGGAAGATGCTGGGGAGGGGCCTGATTAGACTGGGGGGAAATTGGGGAAGCCTTGGAGGAGATGGAGACAGGCTGGGCAGGCTGACACATTTGGGGTAAAGGAAGTTGTGGATCACAGAGGAAAAGGAGGTGACATGTCTAGTAAGCTGATGATTGACTTCTGGGTACCTCTGGACTTTCTGGAGTTTTGCTGTGATTCTGTAATCTCCCCACAAGGCCAGGGGTCTCAGCCAGGCATGGTCTCTCGCTCTCCTGCAGGTAGTCTCTCCTTCTTCAGCCTCCCTCCCCAGGGTGGGAGTCTGCCCTGGGGTCTATCTTTAGGCTTGAGAGTGAGACTTTCATTTGATGGAGCAGTTAGATGATAATCAGACTTCAGATGTTCCAGAGTAAGCAAGTGGTTGTGAGATGTGATGGTGGGTGAAGACCTTGTGATGAGGAATCTTGGTGAAGAAGATGTGGTACAGAATGGCAATGGAATATTATTTGGCCATGAAAAAGAAGGAAATTCTGCCATTTGAAGCAACATAGATGGACACTGAGGGCATTCTGCTGAGTGAGATAAGTAAGAGAGAGAAAGACAAATACTCTATGAGCTCCCTTACATGTGAAATCTAAAAAATCCAAAATCTTGAAAACAGAGAGTAGAATGGTGGTGACCAGGGGTTGGGGTCAAGGAATTGATGGGGGAGATGTTATTTAAGGGTATAAACTTGCAACCAGTAGTTAAAAAAGTCCTAGAGGTCTAATGCAGAGCGTAGAGATAGGAGTCAACAATACTGTGTTATAAAGTTCACAGTTGCTGAGAGTCTAGATCTCAATTGTTCTCATGACAAAAAGCAAATGCTAAATTATGTGATGAGATACAGATGTGAACTAATGCTACCATGGTCATCATAATACAGAAGTGTATCAAATCAATATATTGTGCCCTTATACAATGTTACATGTCAATTATATCTCAATAACATTTTTAAAATTTCATTTCATTTAATTAAAAGAATGAATTTTGGCCATGAGAGATGGTCAGCTAGGGAAGAGCATGAGCTCTGGAGAAGATGGTTTTGTAATGTCAGGAAGGAGACGGTGGGGAAGGAGCTGAGAAAGGTGTATGAGGAAGGTCCTTTAAGGTGAGGGCAGGCGATGGGTGAGAGTTTAGTCAAAGTTGTTGGCCCTGGGGAGGGTGGATGGGCTGCTTTCCTGAGGCCAGGTGGAAGGAAAGGGTGACCAACATGGAGTGAAGTAATTATCAAGAACAGAGAGTGGTCCTTAAAAAAATAAAAACAGAACTACCATATGACCCAGCAATCCTGCTATGGGGCATATACCCAAAGAAAACCATGATCAAAAAGACACATGCACCCCAATGTTCATAGCAATGCTGTATATAGTAGTCAGGATGCGGAAGCAACCTGAATACCCATCAACAGAGGAATAAAGAAGATGTGGCACACATATGCAGTGGGAATACTACTCAGCCATAAAAGAACAAAACTGGGTCATTTGTAGATATGTGGATGGACCTGGAGATTGTCATATAGCGTGAAGTAAGTCAGAAAAAGAAAACAAATATCATGGATTAACACGATATGTCCATCCAGTCTAGGAAAAAATGGTTTAGATGATCTTTTCTGCAAAGTTGAAGTAGAGACATAGATGTAGAGAACAAATATATGGATACCAATGGGAAAAGGATGGGCTGGGATGAATTGGGAGATTGGGATTGACATATAGACACTATTGATAATGTGCATAAAATAGATAACTAATGAGGACCTACTGTATAGCACAAGGAACCCTATTCAGTGCTCTGGTGACCTACAGAGGAAGGAAATCCAAAGAAGAAGGGGTGTATGTGTATGTACAGCTGATTTACTTTGCTGTACAGTAGAAACTAATGCACCACTGTAAAGCAACTATACTCCAACAGCAATTAATTTTGAAATAATAGAAACAAATAATAATAAAAAGAACATTGCTGTGTGACACAGGGAGCTCAGCCCAGTGCTCTGTGACAACCTAGAGGGGCGGGGTGGGTGGGGGGTGGGAGGGGGGTTCAGGAGGGAGGGGACATGTGTATACCTGTGGCTGATTCATGCTGATGTATGCCAGGAATCAACACAAGGTTGTAAAGCAATTATCCTCCAAAAAAATTAAAAAAAAGGAGAAACAGAGAAGTAATTGGTGTAAATGAAGACAAGTCACTTTTCATGACCTGAAAATCCTGGGAAAGTTATCAGCCAGGGATGAGAGAGTATATTAAAAGTTGAAAAAAATAATTAAACATAAAACTGTACATTTATCTCTGGTGTCATGGTTTCCCAAGTGCTTATTGTACATCATCTCATTTAAATAGAGAGGAGAAGTCTGAAATAGATGCCGAGTTGAGCCAACTTTGCAGGGCATGAATGTTTACAGAAAGTTATGTCCAAAAGGAGTAATTCAGGCAGAGGAAGCGGAGCCCTCAGAAACTAAGAGCTAAGAGGGTCCTTTCATTCAGAGACACGAAGGCAGAGACCTGTGGCCAGGATCCGAGCCAGCACTGGCTGGAGAACTTTTAGGGAGATTGTAATTAATCAGATTGGAGGTTTAAATTCAGAAGTGGTCAAAGTCCAGTATTTTCAACGACTAGCAAAGTAAATGTACATCAATGGCCAGGACTGTTGGTGAAGGATGGAACCCATCATTATATGTGGTCACAGTGTCCCCGGAAACCCTACTTCACAGAAAAGGCTCAGTGTGCATGTCACATGGCATAGAATTGAGAGAAGACAGAATCACCGATCTTTTTAAAAAATGATCTCTTTAGTGGAAAGAAAACAGATTATACAAGAACAAAATCATGCCGGGCCAATCTACTAGAATTTGACATGAAGGTGAGTAGTCTTCTGAATGTAACTTATATAGAATTTCTACACAGCTTTGTCTTGTCAGTGGATACTATGTGATATGGACTTTCTGTGAAATAGGTAAGGATGTAAAGTTATGAAAAGGGGTCAGTTTAAGGAGTGAATGTACCCTCTGGAGTCAGGCAGCCTGGTGGCCCAGAGAAAGTGACATTTCCAAGGGTTGCCAAAAACACTAAATTCTTTGGTGCCAAATCATCAGATCAATGGATACAGACTCTAGCTACATTTAATAGGGATTCTAATATGTTTAATAAGCAACACATGGGGCTTCCCAGGTGGCATAGTGGTAAAGAATCCACCTGCCAATGCAGGAGATGCCTGGTTCAATCCCTGGGTTGGGAAGATCACCTGGAGAAGGAAATGGCAACCCACTACAGTATTCTTGCTTAGAAAATTCCATGGACAGAGGAGCCTGGCAGGCTACAGTCCATGGGGTCGCACAGAGTTGAACACGACTGAGCACTCATGCACGCAAAAGCAAAACATACACATTGATTGGTCTCTCTTAATAGTAATGACAATCCTAACATTCACAAGAATTTAGTAAGTATCTGCTCTACTTCAGACCCTGCTCCAGGTGCCTTGTCATCTGTAATCCTAACCCTCCCAAGAGCTCTGCAAGGCAGAAACAAGTATTCCTAATTTACAGATGAGCAGCAAAAGCTTGGAGAGGGCTCCTGGATTTCTATTCTTTCTCCAGTGTATTAAATTGCTAGGGCTGCATACAGAATACCACAGTCTGGGTGGCTTAGATATCAGACATTTATTTTCTCATAGCTCTGGAGGCTGGAAGTTCATGATCAAGATGTCAACCTGTTTGTTTTCCCCTGAGGCTTCTCTCCTTGGCTTGTAGACTTCCGTCTTTCTGTGGTGCCCTCAAATGGTCTTTCCTCTCTGTCTGTATCCTAATCTCTTCTTATAAGGACACCAATCAGATAGAGTTAGTCGTGGTGTTGTTCAGTAGCTAAGTTATGTCCGACTCTTTGTGACCCCATGGACTGCAGCAGGCTTCCCGGGCCTTCACTATCTCTTGGAATGTGTTAAAACTCATGTCCATTGAGTTGGTGATACCATCCAACCCTCTCATCCTCTGTCATCCCCTTCTCCTCCTGCCCCCAATCCCTCCCAGCATCAGAGTCTTTTCCAATGAGTCAACTCTTCTCATGAGGTTGCCAGAGTACTGGAGTTTCAGCTTTAGCATCATTCCTTCCAAAGAAATCCCAGGGCTGATGTCCTTCAGAATGGACTGGTTGGATCTCCTTGCAGTCCAAGGGACTCTCAAGAGTCTTCTCCCACACCACAGTTCAAAAGCATCAATTCTTCAGTGCTCAGGTTTCTTTATGGTCCAACTCTCACATCCATACCTGACTACTGGAAAAACCATAGCTTTGACTAGACAGACATTTGTCCGCAAAGTAGTCTCTGCTTTTAACTTGACTCTTCTTTGAAGGCCCACCTCTGAGGACAGTTACATACAGAGGTGCTGGGGGGTTCAGGCCTCAACATGTGAATCTGGGGGTACATGCAGTTCAGCCCACAGCTAACAGCTAGTAGAGTAACATAAGGGAAAACTGGGGTAAGCTGGTCATGGAGCCTCGTAAGCACCCCTCTCAGAAGCTGGGAAGGTGTGCTTTCTTCCCTTGGGGGTTGGGGAGGGTGGGAACAGTAAATGAACCCCACAGTAAACTTCCAGAATTTGCTAGGAGGTGAAAGCCTCTCTCTCCCCCTCCTTTCCACACACCCGCCCTTCCATCCCCAAATGAAGTCTTTCCTCTAGGTCAGAAGTGCTGAGTCACGCTGTTCCTTTCCTTCACCCCCAGGGTCAAAAACACAGAGTTACAAGGAGAGACGCGGCCTCCCCCACCCCAGCTCAGGGCCCAGTCAGAGCTGCTGGAGAGAGGCCCACAGAGCAGAACTGAGGTGGGGGTGCGGAATGGGGCCGACTCCAGAGCCGCCCAAGGCACAGAAAACCTCTCTGCATTCAATTTGTAGCAAAGTAAACAATTTGCAGCAAGTAAACAGGGCGCCTATTGTGTCCAGCGTTCTGTGGACTGGGCTTCAAAGAGGACTTTTGTTCTAAAGGATATTTTAAACTTCTTCATTAGCTAGGAAAGCTATTTTAAAAACTATTTCCCAGACACCCAAATACCTATCATAAAAAGAAGAAGAAAAAAATCACAACACTTATGAATAAGCAGGAATGGTCATGTGTAGCCCTGGCTTCAAGGCTGATCAAGGTGGCTTCCCTGGTGGCCCAGGGGGTAAAGCATCTGCCTACAATGTGGGAGACCTGGGTTTGATCTCTGGGTTGGGAAGATCTGGAGAAGGAAATGGCAACCCACTCCGATATTCTTGCCTGGAAAATCCCATGGATGGAGAAGCCTGGTAGGCTACCGTCCATGGGGGTCACAAAGAGTCAGACATGACTGAGCGACTTCCCTTCGCTTCACTTTGCTGTCTACTCCTGAGTGAGGCTTGGAGACAGATGCAGGTGAGGAGGATAAGTCTCTTGCCTTGAGGGCTAAGCGGGTGACGAGGATGAGCCTTGGAAACTGGCTGTGAAGGATAACACCACTCTCTCCCCCGCACACAGCTCTGCTTGGGAGGAAGTTGAAAGGGGAGAGGGACTAGCTACACAACTCCAGGGGGCGCCCTCCACCTCGGCAAAGCTCAGCTATTTGTCTCAACTCCTGTGGAGAAGGAAATGGCAACCCACTCCAGATTTCTTACCTAGAGAATCCCATGGACTGAGGAGTCTGGTGGGCTACATACAGTCCAAAAGTTGCAAAGAGTCTGACACGACTGAGCGACCATGTATGCTGTGTGAGAGGAACCCCTCTGGGGGAGTTAAACTGAGGAGGTGGGAAACAGGGCTGAGGAGCCAAGGAACGCCTCAAGGAGTTAGGACCGGAAAGAAAGGGGTGGGAGGGGTCTGGGTAGTCCCTGTCTAGGGGCTTCCCTAGGGACACAGGAGAAGCCCCAGCACGTGTCCTACCAAATCCTCATTATGGCACCAAAATGCTCCCCCAGGCATGCTGAGAGCCGGCAGCTTATGTCCTGTCCTGAAGGCCCAGCAGACACCCTGGCGGCCTTCCTGGAGGCTGCGGCAGGTTGCTCCATGGAGGGGGTGCCACAGCTCTCAGGCTCTAAGAAGCAGGCTACCCGTGGGATCACTGCTGCTGCTACTGCTAAGTTGCTTCAGTCGTGTCCAACTGTGCGACCCCATAGACGGCAGCCCACCAGGCTCTGCCGTCCCTGGGATTCTCCAGGCAAGAACACTGGAATGGGTTGCCGTTTCCTCTTCCAATGCATGAAAGTGAAAAGTGAAACTAAAGTTGTTCAATCTTGCCCGACTCCTAGCGACCCCATGGACTGCAGCCTACCAGGCTCCTCCATCCATGGGATTTTCCAGGCAAGAGTACTGGAGTGGGGTGCCATTGCCTTTCTTCATAAACATACCTAGCTCCTTCTCAGGGGCTCCCGAGAACCTCCGGCAGACCTGCCACCCAGGGCTGGCCACGAGGGAAGCCACATCAGAGTCCCCTACATGGTACCTACCTCTCTTCACCCTCGGGGAGGAACTTGAGGCCCAACAAAGGAAGCTGACACACAAGGCATCCGGGAAGAGAAGCTGGAGAGGCCACTGTGATGCTTGCCTTCTCCTGCTCTGGCTCATTCTTCAGTTTCCTCAATGAGAGCTGTAACCTTTGGATGTTGTTTAGTCACTCAGTTGTGTCCTACTCTTTGAGACCCCATGGACTGTAGCCCACCAGGCTCCTCTGTCAATGGGATTTCCCAGGCAAGAATACTGGAGTGGGTTGCCATTTCCTTCTCCAGGGGATCTTCCTCACCCAGAGATCGAACCCAGGTCTTCTGAGTTGGCAGGAGGATTCTTTGCCACTGAGCCACCTGGGAGCCCCTGCAACCCTTTGTCTGATGGCATTTACTCTCATTGTAATGTCAATACACTGATAGTTGACCTGTGATCAGGATAAGGACAGTTCCATCAGATCCTTTCCTAGGAGCAGATTGGGGTGGGGAAGGAGGGGAGACCCTAAGCCATTCTTGGTGGTGGTGGTGGTGGTGATGGTGATGGAGAGGGGGTTGTGGACCAGCAGGAAGGTGGGCAAGAAGCAGGAAGAAGGCAGAGAGGAGCCCGAAACGAGTCTGCCCACTACACAATATTGCCTCCATCTGGCCTGGCTTGGACAGACTGAATGATTGTGATATTATCCAGAATACTAGGCCGCTGACCAAAGACGTCTCCAGATGCTCAGAAGTTGTACTTCCAAGCATAATTCTTGGCTGTCCCAGAACCACAAGTAATTGATGATGCGCCCTCCCCACCCGCCCCCTTTCCACATCTTATTCTTTCCAGCTCCTGGACAGATACATTTTCTTGTTTGCAGACTCATTCATTCCAGGTTTTGCAGCAATCTCAGACTTGAAAAATGCAAGCGCAGTGTGGTCGCGTTCATCTGTGGTCACCTGGTCCTCATTAAGGCCATTGGAGGCAGCCAGGACCTGGTTTTGTGATTAGTGGTTCTCCTCCATGTAGGCTTGAGAGCTCTCAGTGGGCTCTCGTTGTTTGCATGAAGTCCTCGGAGGACAATGCCAGGCTCAGCTCCACGTTTTCCACATGACCGATGGCATTCGAAGCTTTGCAATCCCAATAGGCACATTTCTTGACTGGCTTTGTTTCTCATGGGTTCAGGTGGAATAAAAAGGTTTTCTGCTGCCAAGAATGTCAGTGTGTGGTTGGGAAGTTGGCATTTTTCTCTAGAAGGAAGGGAAGTCAGTTGGTAAGTGACAGATGTCTCATGCCAACAGTGAGAAAGGTTGTTTCAGTATTTCTCAGTTTTAGTGAAACTAGAGTCTGCCATCACGGGTAAGGAGGGGCCAGGAGTCTTCCTGGGGGGCTTGTGAACGTCTCCCGCTAGCAGCAGGCTGTTGTTAAGCCCTGCTGTGTACATTCTCCTGAGGCCGCCTGGAGGCTGGGGCTGGAATTGGGGTGGGGTGGGGGGTGCTCTGGGATTCGTCTTTCATTTCTGCAGCTGGGAAGATGGCTCGGCCTCTGCCAAGGCGTTTTGTCCCATTTTTCTCTTGCTTCATTGGGACATTTCCGGAACCAAATATATTCAACTAATCCTCAGCTTCAGGAGGTGATTGAATATCCAAATGCTGGCCCTTCCATTGTCTGATGACTAGGACCAGCTGAAACACTCAATTTTGCAAAACAGTCACGCTCCAGCCATTGGCCCAATTATCTCTTCCAATTACAATGTCTTCCCATCCTCTTCTCATGGAAGTGTTTGAGGCCCCTATGGATTCTGGGAATTCTCAGGCTGAATTCCACCCTTCATGCACCAGAGACACGAGGCAAAGTCGCCTGCTCCATGGGTGTTTGGTTCTACTGTACTTTGACATGGATTCCAAAGTCTGTGTCTTACTGAAGACAGGCTATTGTTGTCTTTATTATTTTGAAATGGACACACTGCTGAGAGCCTGGATCTGAGCCTGAAGATAAATACGGGTACTCAGAGGCCTTGAAATCTATCCTTGCAGCTTGCTAATCCTTGCAGGCCTTTTAGAACAGAGCCAGACTAAACAGAGAGCTGCCACTCCCTCCCCAGGGCCAACACTTTGGGGCTTTTGTCAACTGGGCAGGAGTGCAAATCCTTGAAGATACCCTCCATAGAAAGCCTGTTTCTTTATGTTCTTTGGGTCGGACCTTAGCCAATGTTGGCAACGTGGCCTTGCGTGGCCCTGGGGAACCTCGACATTTCTTCATTTGAGTGTCCGGGGTCTAGACTCCAACTCGACTGCGTGTCTCAGGGAGCAGGAATGAGGTGTTGTCAGCCTCTGAGATTGAAAGGAAGCTTTGGAATTAGGAAGAGTCCGGTTTCTGACAAGACAGTGGAATGGGAGTCAGGGAGGAAGGCTTTGGAGCGACAAGATGGGGAGGGAAGGTGGTGAACAGGCAGGCAGTCCGTGTTGATCATCCTGTGCTAACGGCGCATCTGGTGTCTCTCAGAGTCACTGAGAGCTTGGGGAACTGTATCCTTTCACTCAGCCAGGTGCCTCCCAGACATGCAAGTGCCAGGTACCACCTGCCCCTCAGACATACAAGGGCCAGGTAACCCCCCCAAGATTTTATGCAAGGGCCAGGAAGCCCCCAAGCATGAAAGTACCAGGTACCCTCCCCCTGACATGCAACTGCTTTAGCTCTGCAGCTATATATGATGCTTCACCCAACGTGGCGACCTCCAGCCCCACCGAGAACCACTCACAGGCTGTCCCCTGGCAGAACCTGGCACTGCAGGGTGGTCCACAGTTCCTCCTGTAGGGGTTGTCTCTCCATCTTCCCCACCACTTCTCCTGCAGTGTGTATATTAGACGCCCAGACCTGTCCAACTGTTTGTGACCCCACGGACTGCAGCCCTCCAGGCTCCTCTGTCTATGGGATTCCCCAGGCAAGAATACTGGAGTGGGTTGCCATTTCCTCCTCCAGGGAATCTTCTCAACCCAGGGATCGATTCCTGCTGCACTGCAGGCAGATTCTTTACCGTCTGAGCCACGTCAAAGCTTTCTGTATCCCCATCGCTCTCCCCTTATCCAAAAGACACCAGTGAAGAAGGGGAAAAATCCTCCTGTTTGGGAGAGCACCCTCTTTTAGTTCTTTCTTTGGGTCCTAACCTCCAGCAGTCCCTTGCCCCAGCTGGGTGACACTGTTTCAAGACAGCCCACTTTGGGGACCTGATTTCACTGTCTTTGGAAAGCCACCCTGAAAGGAGAGTCCAAGTTCAAATTCAGTTCCTAAGAATAAGGGAATCCACACATCCACTGTGACTGGGATGATAGGGGGGACTTAGGTGGAGGTTGGGGGCAAGGATCAGGGAAGGGAACCAGGTGGGGTGGGGCGGGGTGGCAAGTCAGCCATCTTGTCTCAGGAGAACCTCAGCTGAGTCGCAGAAGTGCCTCTGTGGCTGTCGTGGAAACCTCTGGACTACACAGTAAGCCCCCTACATATGAATGAGTTCCATTCTGAGAGCACATCTGTAAGTCCAATTTGTTTTTAAATCCAACAACGTCGGTCTAGGTACCCAACTAAAATATTTGACTATATAGTGCTATACTGTAATAGGTTTATAATACTTTTCACACAAATAACACATACAAAGCAAACACAAGAATTCTTTTTTTTACTTAAAAATTTTTTTCTTTTTAATCAGAGGATAATTATAATATTGTGATGGTTTCTGCCATCCATTAAGAAGAATCAGCATTAGGTATACATATGTCTCCTCCCTCTTAAACATCCCTCCCACCTCCCTCCCCATCCTACCCCTCTAGGCTGTCACAGAGCACCGGCTTTGGGTTCCTTGTGAAAGTTGCTCAGTCATGTCTGACTCTTTGTGACCCCATGGACTGTACAGTCCATGGAATTCTCCAGGCCAGAATACTGGAATGGGTAGCCTTTCCCTTCTCCAGGGGATCTTCCCCACCCAGGGATTGAACCCAGGTCT
The DNA here is from genome assembly GCF_027580195.1 of Bos mutus. Taxonomy (NCBI): domain Eukaryota; kingdom Metazoa; phylum Chordata; class Mammalia; order Artiodactyla; family Bovidae; genus Bos; species Bos mutus. Next base: position 411,625 of record NC_091617.1, on the reverse strand, counting down.
CCCACATTGCAGGCGGATTCTTTACCAGCTGAGCCACAAGGTTCCCTGTGTCATACAGCAAATTCCCATTGGATATCAGTGGTAAAGAACCCACCTGCTAATGCAGGAGACATAAGAGACGCAGGTTCGATCCCTGGGTTTGGAGGATCCCCTGGAGGAGGGCACAGCTCCCCACTCCAGTATTCCTGCCTGGAGAATCCCATGGACGGAGGAGACTGATGAGCTACAGTCCAAAGGGTCGCAGAGTCGGACTTGACTAAACAGCTTAGCATGCACACATGCACACATACATCCCAAAGGTGGAATTCAGATCCTCTCAGAGGTGAGAGTTATACAGTCCATGAGTTCACAAAGAGTCCGACACCGCAACTGATCAGTGTCCTCCGTCTGAGTGCCTGAGCACACAGCGCACACATCTACATGACATATGATAACATATATGTTTCCATGTGACTCTCAAATCATCCCACCTTCTCTCTCCTCCACACTGTGTCCAAAAGTCTGTTCTCTATGTCTGCATCTCCACTGCTGCCTTGAAAGAGAAAGACACATACTGTATATTAACGCATTTATATAGAATCTAGAAAGATGGTAGTAAAGAAAACGTGATTAATCTTACAGTACAGTACCTTGAAAAGTACAGTAGTACCATACAACAGCTGGCACACAGGGGCTGGCATGGAGTGAACAGGCAAGAAGAGTTACTGACTAGAGAGAGAGGAGGTGGGAGATGGTAGAGCTGAAGGATCATCACCAATAGGAGATGGAAGGCAAGCTGTAATTTCACTCATGCCTGATGTTGATGGCACAGGTTCGGGTTCCTTGCTCAATTCAATCTACCTATCCTCTTGAGTGGGTTGACTTGCAAGAATAGCACTGAAACACATGCATTCCCACATGTAAAGTAGATAGCCAGTGGGAGTCTGATGTATGATGCAGGGAACCCAAAGCTGGTGCTCTGTGACAACCTGCAGGGATGGGAGGGGGAGGAGGTGCGAGAAGTGTTCAGGAGGGAGGGGACACAAGTGAAAAAAGAACACAATCCAGTGATGTCTGGGTAGCAGCTCATCATAGATGGCATGGCAGCACTGGATTGCATTTTGAACGGCTGCTGAACCATTCATGAACCATTCTACATTTGGGTCCTGGGTCCCAAAATCTAACGGTGCCCCCTCAAATAAAGAAAGCACCCTTGCCGTCTCCCGTGTCATGAATCTCTTTGGTTATTCAGTTACTTCTTCCTTTCTCTCTCTCCATCCTTTCTCTGGATCTCCAACTCCATCAGGTCTTCATTAGTAAGCAGCTCGTGTTGCATAGCAAGGAGTTCAGTGAAGTTGTCCTCTTGCAGATCTGGCTTGAAATAAAGACTCTGTACTACTATACGCCACGCAGTGCTCTAAAGTACACAAAAGCACAACCACTTGTAGGACACGTGTGCACATGACAATGTATGCCAATAAGTTACGTGATTGGACATATGAACACACATTCACATCTTTGAAATTTCGCAACTTGAAGAGTTTGTATGTAGGGAATTTACTGTAGTGTCAGGTCACCTTTTCTTCACTTTTCACTTTCTTGCATTGGAGAAGGAAATGGCAACCCACTCCAGTGTTCTTGCTTGGAGAATCCCAAGGACAGTGGAGCCTGGTGGGCTGCCGTCTATGGGGTTGCACAGAGTTGGACACGACTAAAGCGATTTAGCAGTTAGCAGTAGGTAGGCAGATGGAAGAAATGTACATGATCTTCTACAAGAAGATTTTCCCCTAAAAATCAGCAAAGAACAAAGGCCCAGAGACTCAACCCAGTGGAACAAATTCAGCTCTTGCCTGACTTACGATCCTTGAGAACAGGAACCATACCTACTCATCATGTCAGTTCAATGTCAAATACAGTTCCAGGCTCAAAATCAAGGCACAAGGAGTGCCTGCTGAGCTGAAGAAGTCCAGGCTGGTCAGGGCCCAAGTGTAAGAGGAAACCAATGATATTTAGACAGTTGGGAATTGGGTCCAGAACCATGCATGCTGTTAGATGCTGGGCTAAGAGTGTCCACTGACAAATGAGCATCATGAAAGGGCATTAAAATATTTTTCTTTGTCAATTTTAAAATAATGAGTACTCATTTTTATTTGCAAAACAATGCAAAGATATAGAAAGAAAAAGTAGTCTCTCCCTTCATTCCTCTCATCTTCATAAACAAATTTTCTCATCCTTAGAATTCCAAGGTTTCACCAAGTTATGTCTAGGTGTTTGTCTTTTTAAAAAAAATAATCCCATCTGGAACTTGGGCTTTTCAATCTACAGGCTTAAATCTTGTGTCACAACATGGAAAATTTCTTCTGTTATTTAACTATTGTTTCTCCTTCATCATCTGTCCTCTCCTCCCACCCCACTTCTGAAACTGGTACTGTTTGAAAGTCATCTCTTGTTTGGTCCTCTAAGTCTCTTACTGGTCCCGACTGGTTTCCATCCCTTTGTATTTCCATATCATGAGCTATTTCTTTCCCTTGGTCTTCTAGGCCTATAATTCACAGCTCAGCAGTGATTATCCTATTTTCTGTTTATTTCTGAAGTTTATAAAATAAAGAATAATTTTCTTTTAGTAGTTCCAAGAAGTCCATTTCTCAGACCCTAGTTGTATCCTCTGAGCATCCTCATTGCTTTGTTCAAGCTCTTTCATCAGTCCTCCTCCAACAGGGTTAGTGGCTTGGTCTTTCCAGCCCTCATCACAGAGACCCTTAAATGCTCCTGATTTTGTAGTCCACTGGCAGATGGATCAGGATGAAAGCATTTGCAGTGGCAAAGCCCATAGGCAAGGGAAGGTTCAGCAGTTTCTGCTTGTAGGAGCTAGCCATAAGTCAACTGATCAACCACTTCTCTATTGCTCTGAGCTGATCAACCTCTCTTTGAGCTCCTGGAATCAGGGTCTAGATCTTAAAGAAGATGAAGGGGTGGGAATTTAAGAGCACAGGTGGGAGAATTGGCTCCAAAGAGGAGGAGAATATACCTTCTTCTGACCCACAAGACTGGCAGGAGGGGTTATAAATACAGACACCGCACTTGTCATTTTGTGAGCAGTAAGTTGGGGGAATTCATGGTCCATGGCAGAGATGTGTTTGGGGTAGCCATTTGACTGTTCCTCTGATTCAAAGAGAAATAGCCACTCAGCTATGTTCTTCAACCTCCCAGGGTGTTCATCTCTCACCATCAGCTAAAACAATCAATGGCTTGAACATCCATCTTTGCCTTGTCCAACATGATGTCAGGTGCTGTGAGGAACAAAGTATGATCAGAACGCAGAGTTCCCACTTGGAAATGCTACCCCCGACCCTCAAGGATCGGCTCAGTTGCCATATCCTGAATTCTCCCTCTTCCAAGGGACCAGGATCCTGTCCCTCCACCTGCTCCACGTGCTCCTTCTCTGGGGACCTGGAAGGATGCTGCAGCTGCCCTGGGGGCAGTTCTCTGTACAAACACACTGGTGTGGGGTGGTTTGGTAGGAAGTCCCTGAGGCTTTAGCTTTCCTGAGCTGTCTTTGGTTTACCTGTGGTGAGGTGAGATTAAGGAGGAGCCAGGGGTCTGGCTAGAGTAGAACATGGGAAGTCACAGCCAGACCTCAACGGGGAGGCCAAGTCATAGGAAGCAGGTGGCTTTGCATGGAGCCAAGAGTTGAAGAAGGACCACATGGCCTTGGCTTTTGGCCACCATTTCCAGCATGATGAGGTTCAACTTGCAGACAAGGGCCATTGCCCTGGAGCCAAGCAGAAGCAAAAGTCACCACCCTAAAGATGCTGAGATGTCCCCTCTGCCTGGAGGTTACTGAACCATCACCACCCCATACTCTCAGAGGCCATGACTATCTTGGGACCAGAGAAGAGAAATCTGAGAATTTGAGTATGTTTTGTTTTTTTCTAGAAAGACTGAACATAACTGACAGGACTGTTTAAATTTGGGGGTCTAAATTATAGAGCAGAGTGGATTAAAAATTAATCTATTCCCATTAGCCAACAGTAAAGACTGAAAAGGAAGACAAATTACAGACAAAATAAAGGAGCTTGTTTTATTCCCTGCATATTCAAACTGTACAAGGAATTTGAATACGCATAAACACACACACACATTTTCATGTCTTTGGATTTTTTTCCTGACCCCATTGGTTAGAAAATGACCCAAAATTCATAGGAGAAACCACAAAAAAGACAAACAACCCAATTAAAAAATGAGCAAAGAACTTGAAATGAACAAAGGACTCAAAAAAAAAAAAGGTATAAATGACCAAGGAGCACATGAAAAGTTGCTCAATGTCATTAGTCATCAGGGAAATGCAAATCAAAACCACAACGAGATATCACTTCAAACCCACTAGGCTGGCCAAGGCTTTTTTAAAAGGGTGAAATAGAACGTGCTGGTGAGGATGTGGAAAAATGAGAACACTCATACACTGTTGATTGAAATATGAAATGGTGCACTCTGGAAAATAGGTAATTCCCCAATAAGTTAAATATAGAATTACATGCCACCCAATAATTCAACTCCTACATATGTTATGTATATGTATATATATAACCCCCAAATTGAAAACAGGTGTTCAAATGTAAACTTGTTCACAAATGTTCATAGCACAACATCCCAGAAGTCGAAAGAACCCGAATGCCAATCAACAAATGAAGAGAATAACAAAAATAGCGTACCCATACAATGGAGTTGAACATGACGTAGTGGCTGAACAACAACAGCAATACAGTAGAACATTGCTGCTGCTGCTGCTAAGTCGCTTCAGTCGTGTCCGACTCTGTGCGACCCCATAGACAGCAGGCTGCCAGGCTCCTCCATCCACAGGATTCTCTAGGCAAGAATACTGGAGTGGGTTGCCATTTCCTTCCCCAACATTATTTAGCCATAAAGAGAATGAAATACCAATATATATTACAGCAGGAAGGAACCTTGGAAACATCATGCTAAGTGTAGAAGCTATACACAAAAGACTGTATACTGTGTGATTTCATGTATTTAAATAACCAGAGTAGGCAAATCTATAGACACAGAATGCAGATTGGTGGTTTCTAGAGAGGAGGAATAGAAAGGGACAACTTCATGGGTTCAGGGTTCCCATTTAGGATGATGAAAAATTCTGGGATTACAACATGGTAATGGTCTTACAACACTGTGAAGATACTTAATGCCACGGAATCACACACTTCAAAATATGTTATGGGTTGTTTGTTGTTTCAGTTGCTAAGTCATATCCAACTCTTTTGCGACCCCATGGACTGTAGCCTGCCAGGCTCCTCTGTTCATGGGATTTCCCAGGCAAGAATACTAGGGTGGGTTGCCGTTTCCTTCTCCAGGGGACTGTCCTAACCCAGGGATCGAATCAATGTCTCCTGCATTGGTAGGCAGATGCTTTACACCTAAACCACCAGGGAAGCCCTTATGTTATGTATATTTTACCATAATTTAAAAGAATTCGTAGGATTAAATGGATTAAAGATCTAAACATAAGACCAGAAACTATAAAAATCTTAGAGGAGAACATAGGCAAAACACTCTCTGACATACATCACAGCAGGATCCTCTATGACCCACCTCCCAGAATATTGGAAATAAAAGCAAAAATAAATAAATGGGATCTAATTAAAATTAAAAGCTTCTGTACAACAAAAGAAACTGTAAGCAAGGTGAAAAGACAGCCTTCAGAATGGGAGAAAATAATAGCAAATGAAGCAACTGACCAACAACTAATCTCAAAAATATACAAGCAACTCCTGCAGCTCAATTCCAGAAAAATAAACGACCCAATCAAAAAATGGGCCAAAGAACTAAACAGACATTTCTCCAAAGAAGACACACAGATGGCTAACAAACACATGAAAAGATGCTCAACCTCACTCATTATCAGAGAAATGCAAATCAAAACCACTATGAGGTACCATTTCACGCTAGTCAGAATGGCTGCGACCCAAAAGTCTACAAGCAATAAATGCTGGAGAGGGTGTGGAGAAAAGGGAACCCTCTTACACTGTTGGTGGGAATACAAACTAGTACAGCCACTATGGAGAACAGTGTGGTGATTCCTTAAAAAACTGGAAATAGAACTGCCTTATGACCCAGCAATCCCACTGCTGGGCATAAACACCGAGGAAACCAGAATTGAAAGAGACACGTGTACCCCAATGTTCATCGCAGCACTGTTTATAATAGCCAGGATATGGAAGCAACCTAGATGTCCATCAGCAGATGAATGGATAAGAAAGCTGTGGTACATATACACAATGGAGTATTACTCAGCCATTAAAAAGAATACATTTGAATCAGTTCTAATGAGGTGGATGAAACTGGAGCCTATTATACAGAGTGAAGTAAGCCAGAAAGAAAAACACCAATACAGTATACTAATGCATATATATGGAATTTAGAAAGATGGTAACGATAACCCTGTATGCGAGATAGCAAAAAAGACACAGATGTATAGAACAATCTTTTGGACTCTGTGGGAGAGGGCAAGGGTGGGATGATTTGGGAGAATGGCATTAAAACATGTATAATATCATATAAGAAACGAATCGTCAGTCCAGGTTCAATGCAGGATACAGGAAGCTTGGGGCTGGTGCACTGGGATGACCCAGAGGGATGGTATAGGGAGGGAGAAGGGAGGGGGGTTCAGGATGGGGAACACGTGTACACCCGTGGCAGATGCCTGTTGATGTATGGCAAAACCAGTACAATCAGAGATCAGATCAGTCGCTCAGTCGTGTCCGACTCTTTGCGACCCCATGAATCACAGCACGCCAGGCCTCTCTGTCCATCACCAACTCCCGGAGTTCACTCAGACTCACGTCCATCGAGTCAGTGATGCCATCCAGCCATCTCATCCTCTGTCGTCCCCTTCTCCTCCTGCCCCCAATCCCTCCCAGCATCAGAGTCTTTTCCAATGAGTCAACTCTTCGCATAAGGTGGCCAAAGTACTGGAGTTTCAGCTTTAGCATCATTCCTTCCAAAAAAATCCCAGGGCTGATCTCCTTCAGAATGCGCTGGTTGGATCTCCTTGCAGTCCAAGGGACTCTCAAGAGTCCTCTCCAACGCCACAGTTCAAAAGCATCAATTCTTCGACGCTCAGCCTTCTTCACAGTCCAACTCTCACATCCATACATGACCACAGGAAAAACCATAGCCTTGACTAGACGAACCTTTGTTGGCAAAGTAATGTCTCTGCTTTTGAATATGCTATCTAGGTTGGTCATAACTTTCCTTCCAAGGAGTAAGCGTCTTTTCATTTCATGGCTGCAGTCACCATCTGCAGTGATGGTAGTGATTTTGGAGCCCAGAAAAATAAAGTCTGACACTGTTTCCACTGTTTCCCCATCTATTTCCCATGAAGTGGTGGGACCTGATGCCCTGATCTTCGTTTTCTGAATGTTGAGCTTTACGCCAACTTTTTCACTCTCCACTTTCACTTTCATCAAGAGACTTTTTAGTTCCTCTTCACTTTCTGCCATAAGGGTGGTGTCATCTGCATATCTGAGGTTATTGATATTTCTCCCGGCAATCTTGATTCCAGCTTGTGTTTCTTCCAGTCCAGCGTTCCTCATGATGTACTCTGCATATAAGTTAAATAAACAGGGTGACAATATACAGACTTGACGAACTCCTTTTCCTGTTTGGAACCAGTCTGTTGTTCCATGTCCAGTTCTAACTGTTGCTTCCTGACCTGCATACAAATTTCTCAAAAAAAAAAAAAAAAAAAAAAGATGTTACACATAAGTCATCCAGGACCAGAATATGAAAATGTAAAACTTTCAATAAATGTATCATTATCTTAATCAATAAAATTTAAAAAAATTAAAAATAAATAGGAAAAAAAAAAGAATTCGTAGGAGTGATGCTATGGCTGAAATATCTACTCCCTGCTGATAACAGCCTGTATCCATTGGGTGCTTACTGCCTGCTGGGCATTTTACAGAGATTATCTCATTTTGTCCTCAGAGCAATCCTAGGAGGTGGTGTCATTATTCCCATTTTGCAGGTGAGAAAGCAGATTTAGAGAGCTGAAGTAGTCACCCAAGACCCCAAGCAGTTAGCCCTCTCACCATGCAGCGAGATGGGAGAGCAAGGAGCTGCCAGGATCTCCCCCAACCCCTGTCCTTAGAGTAGTAGGTAAGCTTTCAGGACATAGCATCCAACCTGTGAGGGCAGAAGAGGGTCCTCCTCAGACTGGGGCTGAGAAGGGGAAGGCATCATTGCAACTGCAATTGCATCATTGCAATTTGCTCTCTCATGTAGTGAACCCCAGAGAGGGAAAGGGATCTAGGAGGCGCATCCCAAAGGCCATTGGAAGGAAAACCAAGGACTGTCATCCAGGAAGGAATAGCTGGTGTTACCTGGATCCTGAACTCAGGCCCTTCTCCTCTGGGAAGACTGTGGACCTGACCCCAAGGGAAGCCAACTTGTAAAGCATTTCCCAGCCCGGATGGCCAGAGTGACCCCACACCAGTGCTGCATACTAGTTTCTTATGAAAAAATGGGCAAGCGGGGCTGCTGAGAAAGAGTGAGGGAGAAACTCACAGCCAGAATCGCTGGGGGCGGGGCAGCGTGAGAGCCGCGCAGGGTGGTAGCCGCTCTGTCCCCTGCTGCAGCAGACTGGACGCAAAATCTGCAGCTGAGGAAGTCTCTGGTGGTTCAGTGGTGGAGAATCCACCTGCCAACGCAAGGGGCGCGGGTTTGAGCCCTGGTCGGGGAAGATTCACGTGCTGCGGGGCAACTAAGTCTGTGGGCCACAGCTACCTGCACCCTACAGCTGGTGCTCCGCAAGAAAGGAGCCGCCACAGTGGGAAGCCTGTGCCCCACAACTAAAGAGCAACTCCCGACTCGTAGCAGTTAGAGAAAGCCCGCGTGCAGCAAGGAGCACCCTGCACAGGCAAAAATAAATAAGTAATTAAAAACTTAAAAGCTAAATTGAAATAATATTTTTTTATTATACAGAGTGAAGTAAGCCAGAAAGAAAAACACCAATACAGTATACTAACACATATATATGGAATTTAGAAAGATGGTAACAATAACCCTGTATACGAGACAGCAAAAGAGACACTGATGTATAGAACAGTCTTTTGGACTCCGTGGGAGATGGAGAGGGTGGGATGATTTGGGAGAATGACATTGAAACATGTATAATATCGTATATGAAACAAGTTGCCAGTCCAGGTTCGATGCACGATACTGGATGCTTGGGGCTGGTGCACTGGGACGACCCAGAGGGATGATATGGGGAGGGAGGAGGGAGGAGGGTTCAAGATGGGGAACGCAAGTATACCAGTGGCGGATTCATGTTGATATATGGCAAAACCAATACAATATTGTAAAGTTAAAATATAAAATTTAAAAAAAGAGAGGAAAAAAAATAAACCAAAAAAAAAAAAAGAAAGAAATAATATTTTTTTTAATCCCCAGTTGAAGGACAAGCTTCAGGTACAAGCTCAGTGAACAGAAGAGACATGCCCTTGGCATCGGCTGACCCAGCCCTGGGCCACTGCGCCCGGGTCCCTGGTGAAATTCTGCCCTGTGTCATCTTCTCCGAGGAAGATCATCACCAGAGCCCACTCTCTGGAGAGCAGTGATAAGCATTCTCTGTTTGGTTGGTAATTGGCATGAAAGGCCACAGTCCTGAAGTAGGACATCACTGGATTCCTGTCGACGCAGAAACTTTGGTGAGATTGTAACTCTGGCCTCTTCTGAGTTACCAAAATAGAAGTGGCAAATATTTGTCAGCTCTCCTGCCAATTCCTGTTCATTTTTAGTGGCTTCCTGGGGTACAACGTCGAGAACGATCCTGAGCCCATGTCTGAGGCTCAGTGGAAAAGATAACCACTGTTGATTAGCGAGGTCTGCAGTAGATGAATAGCAGAAGCACAGTAGTGGAGGCTGGTTCCTGTCCCGTGGGCATTAGACACTGTCAAAGGGTGGCTCAGGGGTCTTCCCTGGTGGTCCAGTGGCTAAGACTCTGAACTCCCAATGCAAGAGGCCTGGGTTCAATTGCTGGTCAGGGAACTAGATCCCACATGCTGCAAACTAAGTTCTCATGCCACAGCTAGGACTTGGTGTAGCCAAATAAATGAATATGTGATAAATGGTGGCTCAGTTGTGGGCTGGGATGACAACCCCTATTATTACAGATATTCTTATAAAGAGTGACCAGGGCATCCACTCCAGTATTCTTGCCTGGGAAATCCCATGGGCTGAGGAGCCTGGTGGGCTATGGTCCATGGGGCCACAAAGAGTCGAACACGACTGAGCACACAGCATACACACACAGGACATTCATGCTGTGGAAAAATCTTTGGAGGTGATGATCTCTCCCTTCCATTTGAGGAAAAAAGCTTCCAGAAAGACGCCTTTCTTCTCCATTATCTGAGCTCCTGAGAAGGGCAGCAGGTCAAGGGCCATTTCCTCCTCTTTCCCCCGAGGAGTGAACTGATGGTTGCCAGCAAGGGCCTCTTTCTCCAAGGCTGTTCTGGAGCTCTTGTTTGCCCAGGGCAGCTGCAGTCACACAGTTTGTTTCTTGTCATGGAAAGCTGAAACTTCTCAGAGCCCAAGCTAAATACTGGCTACGGCAGAACATCCAGTTTTTTTTTTTCCATGAGCCCCTGCTGAATTGAAACCCAGAAGCCAGTGGCCCACCTGCCAATTATTACAGTTAATTCTGTGCAGGCTTGACTCAGGAACCGAGACAGAGAGTTCTGTTTGCTGCTGGGGGCACACAGGGCGGGCGGGAGGGGCCGTGAATGCCCGTGTGTGTGTGTGCCTGGGCTGGTCCTGGCAGCCATGGCGCCCTCCCCTGCGCCGGGAGTCTGGCATCCAAGTGTGACTTCAGTGGGGCCTCCTTCTCCTTGAGTCGGCCTCTGAGATCAGAGATGTTGACGGTCAAGAGCTTCTCTTCCTCCTGCTCCACACCACGGCCACCCGCTTCTTCTTCAGAACTCAGTGAAGAACACTTGTGTTTATTATTTTTTTTTCCCCAAAGGAAAAGAGAGAAAGACATTCAGGTTAAAACTCTGGGAGTTTTCTGTTGCCTTTTCTCCTCTGACCCCACTGCCTTGTAAGATCCCATTAACTCAGGGAGAGAACAGTCGCTCTTTGTTCCCCGGAAGCGAAGAGTGAGTTTTGTGGTGGACCACGGGGTGAGTTCCAGTTTGGTCTCGCCTGAAGGTGACCTCAATCCTGGTTGCTCAGGGCTCTCTGTCCTAAGTTTCTTCAGGTCTCCTTCAGTGATTCATGAGTTTATCCATTCATCCGTTCATGTGTTCATTTGCTCCTAGTAAGCCAGACAACTAGGTGGGACATCTGGTTGACTGTGAAGGGGAGGAGGATTTCCTGCCCTCTGGGAGTGAAGTGGGAAAGTAGAGAGTAAGCAAATAATTACAGGAAAAACCAAGGACCGCGTGGCCAGCGCTAGGTAGGGGATGCTCGGGGGAAGACCTAGCTCTGTCCCACAACAGGGGAGTGAGTGCACAGAAGATGCTAAAGCAACCACTCGGGATGTGGTGCAAACCTGTTAGGAGGAGACAATATCTAGAAAGTTCAGTTCATAATCTAGAACGTTCAGAAAGGAAGTGGTCCCTAACTTCCTTGTTATTTTAAGTAGAGAGCTGAAAGGGGAGTTGGATGAAGCAGAGAATGGATCTGGGTAGTGGGACAGCAGGTCTCAGGAAAGGAAATAGTGCACAAAGGCCCCCCAAGATCCACAGATCTTTCCAACCACTGAAGTCTATGGAGACCAGAGCATCGAGGGTGGCAGTTGGGGGAAGTCCTGAACGAGGTGAGCTGCAGCAGGCAGTAGGGCAACCACACCCGGCCTCATGAGTCTGGAGAACCAGGGCCTCCTTCTTCAGGATGCAGGGAGCCATGGGGTGAGCTGAAGCTCAGTTCATAGCATCACTGTTCCTGCTCCCGTCCTGTGGTCCCTGGATATTTGCAGTGGTGGTTTCATTGCTAAGTCATGTCCAACTTTTGCGACCCCATGGACTGTAGCCTGCTAGGCTCCTCTGTCCATGGGATTCTCCAGGCAAGAATACTGGATATTGTCTCCCCCTAACTCAGCAAGACAAGCCATTGGCCAAAAGTGACTGCCCATGGTGGACACTGTGCCAGGGCCAAGGCTGGCATAAAGATGACAAGACCCAGGCCTGACTCCAAGGTGCTCACCCATGAGTGGGTGGATGGACCTGGAGGTGGGTGCCCTTGTTACCCCAAGGAGGGAGCCATGACTTGTTCCAGGCAGGGAGGGGTGGGAGGATGTCTGGGGGAGGAAAGGAGACTTGAATGAGTCTCGTGGAGAAAGCCATTCACACATGCAGGCTGGAGATCCAGAGGTAGGATGGCACGGTGAGTTTGAGACCAGGGGTCGCAAGGTATATTTAACTGGGCTGTCCGGCCCCTTAGCCTAGAGCATTCGAGCCTCCTGACTGACCCAGAAAGTGGGTGGCTGATTGGAACCACATGTTGGCACCAGCCTTCTCCTGTTGATGCAGGAGGGGGGCTTCATGCCAAACACGGTGCTGAGAGAGGAGCGGCTGGTGGAGGGGGGCAGTGCTGGGCTGGTCTCTCTTCTATGAAGAGTGCTCCATCCTCCGTGATGGACGGGAGGCCAAGGATGTCAGCTTATGACTCCTGCCCTGCATTTTAGACGTGACCACCCTGGGAGATTTCTAGACCCGAAAACTCATCTTAAACAAAAAAAAAAAAACCCCACACCTGCCCAGGGTCCCAGGGGACACTGTGCCCTGTGCTCCCCTCTGGTCTCAGCTGCAGCAAATGTCTCCAGACCGTGGCCACCTAATCACACGGTATAAGCATCTATTTTAGTTACATAAACAGAGTTGTCTACATTTGGACTCCGGGGCTGGCTGCAGGAATTTGTAAACAGCGTGGCGTACGCGTCTCACAGAAAGTTGCCAGGACATGCTCCTTTCCCACTGCCTGTTGTCCAGTTTTCCCTTTTATAGAGAGTCTGGCTGGGAAAGGGAGACGGAACTTATTTGGGAACAGGAGACAATCTCTCAGGCAAATTCCTCTCTCCCGTTTCTGCAACCACTACCTCCTCTTCTGAAATGTTGAGGTCTGGTATGGAATGAAGGCTGCTCCTGAGTTATGAGTCCCTCGTAAATACTAGCTTCTCACAAATATAAATATCAACCTCACGCAAAACAAATTTGGGGAGTTGTTATTCTCGGAAGGATAACAAGGGATTATGAAGCTTGAGGCAGGTTCTAAAAGCTGTTGGACAGCACTGTTTCTATCAGGGCCAAGACCCCATGTGACATCACAACGTCCCCTTTGCTACCCCTGCCTAGGAATGTTCTTCAGCTTCAAGCAGGGGCTGAGAAGATTCTAGAATGAAGATAGGCTTGGAGCCACGGAGAAGTGGTAGCCTCAAGGGGGAGAGGGGCGTTCTTCCTTTTCCTTCATTGAACAACCATTTAGGAAGCATCTATTCAGATTAGATGCTGCATTCAGCACTGTGAGCCTTAGAAGACGTCTAACACACACCGTCGGCATCAGACAACATCAGTGAAAGGTGGGAACATGAAGAGTCACGTAGATGGATTTGGACTGGCAAAGGGAGTCGAGTTTTACTTAACACATACGTGTCTGCTGAATGAATAAGTGAATAGATGAGTGAACAACAGGTCTGTGACTGAGAATGAAGCCTGCTACAGTGGCTGGAATTGAATGCTAATCTTAATTTCATTGCAAGTTTACTTTTACTCAGACTTAAAGCTAGAGTCACAAGCTGTCCCTTTCAGCCTGGAACTTAGGGGGCAGGATGGAAAGCAATTCCCAGGCAAACCAGCACAAATTGCTCCCCCTGCTCAAAACTTTGAAGGAAAGAGAAATAGGAAGAAGAAAAGCTCCCATCGATGAAATACCTAAACTGGGGGGAAATGCGAGGAAAAATCAGAGGTCATTGAGACATACAGCATATATACAGCTGTTGTGTCTCTCCTTTCATGTTTAGGAGAACAAAGAAGCAGAAAACAATTTACCCACATAGAAAGACACAGGGAAATTAGTAGGTTATGGGGAAATGGGCACGGACAAGCAAAACAAGAGAGCTTCAGTTCTTAAAATATTCTCAAACAAGCTCCACAGTAAACAAAGCTGCTGCTGCTGCTGCTAAGTCGCTTCAGTCGTGTCCGACCCTGTGTGACCCCATAGATGTCAGCCCACCAGGCTCCCCTGTCCCAGGGATTCTCCAGGCAGGAACACTGGAGTGGGTTGCCATTTCCTTCTCCAATGCATGAAAGTGAAAAGGGAAAGTGAAGTCGCTCAGTCGTGTCCAGCTCTTCGCGACCCCATGGACTGCAGCCTAACAGGCTCCTCTGTCCATGGGATTTTCCAGGCAAGAGTACTGGAGTGGGTTGCCATTGCCTTCTCCGAAACAAAGCTACAGGTAGCCTTTTGTTTCATCTCTGCAGAGAATGGCAGAGAAATCAGGACTTTGAGTCACTGAAAATGTTGTGTATGTCTGGAACAGTTGCCTATGTTTCAGGAGCATTTATACAAGGAAAACCTGAAGCTACAATAAGCAGGAATTTAAAGCAATTAATGTTTAGTGTAAAGGTTCTATTTTCTGCCTAGGCATTTTATTTCTTTAGTTTTTTCTGTAAAGTGTAACCCTTTTAGAAAGGTGGGTGGGTGTTAATATTTAGTGATTTGATTTTTAAGGAAGCAAAGGTGTCTGCTCGTTTAATAAAAGAGTTTAATGTGTTAGAGATGCTGTCGCTGAGTGGGAAGCAGCAGGATGTCAGAATCAGTGACCATCCAGGGAGACAAGTCCCGCTGGTCCACGGGATGAAAAAGCTCAGCTTTGGCGCCACCTGGTGGCACTCACCTAAATAAGAGGGAGGCATATTGCTCATTTAAGCTCAGAAAGTGACAGAAAAGGTCCCTAAGGTCATCGAAAACATTATTTCATGCGTTTTTGCACCGTGAGCAGTTGTGCAGAAGAATGATATGGACCTGGTTCTTTCATTATAAAAGTTGAGTCTGATGGAAAATGATCTCTGAAGCCTTTTTATCTTTTATATTGTTGTTTTTTTTTTTTTTAAGTTTCTTAAAAAATTGAAGTGCAGTTGATCTACAACATTGTGTTGGTTTCTGGTGTACAACAAGGTGATTCAGTTATACATACATGTGAGTCCTGTTTCATATTCTTTTTCATTATGATTTATCACTGGGCTTCCTAGGTGGCGCAGTGCTAAAGAACCCACCTGCCGATGCAGGAGACACAAGAGATGTGGGTGTGATATCTGGGCTGGGAAGATTCCTGGGGAAGGCAATGGCAACCCACTCCAGTGTTCTTGCCTGGAGAACCTCATGGACAGAGGAGCCTGGAGGGCTACAGTCCATGGGGTCACAGTCAGACATGACTGAACACACACACATATGATTCATCACAGGATACTGAATATAGTTCCCTGTGCTCTACAGGAAGACCTCATCCTTCCTTTACGATGCAAGCGACTTGAGCATGTGAATTCAATGCCTTGTGCCTGGGGTTTCTTATCTGTATAATTGGGGCAATGATGAAACCCATTTCATGGGATTATTGTGAACCTCAAACGAGCTAATATATGTGAAGAATTAAACTTTTGGAGTCCAAGATTATGACTTCCGGTCGTCATCTCTTCCTCATCTGTCAAGTCTCAGATGGGGCTTGCAGGTTGGGCATACAGCAGGTGCTCAATAACTAGGGGCAGCCGAGCTAGTGGCAATGGCTTTGACATTATTGTTGGGCAGCGGTAGGGTGAACCTGGGAAAGCTGGCCGGTGGGCTATAATTTTCGACAGTATTTGAACTTTGGTATTGTTAGTGATTTCTTGAGAGAAAGGGATGCAGTGGTCCATTAGATCTGTGCGGGAAACCACAAGAGCAGCCAGAGCCTGGTTTCTTCAATGACAGCTAAGTGCGAGGTTGAACTTCCTGAGCAAGACTTTGCCCCGAGGCTTGAACACCACTCTTAGGTCCTGCCCAAATTTTGACAAATTCACAGAGCCATCAGAGAGGAGACAGCTCTGCCTGACACTGCCGTTGGGGCAAACAGGGAAGACGGTGGTAAGGGGAGAATTGGAGAAAGTGGAAATGATGGTCGGGACCCTTCTCTGTGTCTTGATTGCTCTCTGTGCTGGACTGGAAGATCTTTAAGACCCCATATGGTCTTAACGTTCTACCCAGGGTTCATTACCATGGATACAAACACAAAGCTGTCCTGGTGAGGATATGGAGAAACTGGAATTTTTCACTCCTTCCTGGCTGGAATGTAAACTGGTATAGCAACTCTGGAAACTAATTTAGCAGTGTCTTAGAAAACTAAATAAGCATCTGCCCCATGACCCAGCTTGAAAAGAAAGCTATGACAAACCCAGACAGTGTTTAAAAAGCAAAGACATCACTTTGCCAACAAAAGTCTGTAGAGTGAAAGCTACGGATTTTCCATTAGTCAAGTACAGATGTGAGAGTTGGACCATTAAGAAAGCTGAGCGCTGAAGAATTGATGCTTTTGAACTGTGGTGTTGTAGAAGACTCTTGAGAGTCCCTTGGAGAGCAAGGGGATCCAACCAGTCCATCCTAAAGGAGATCAGTCCTGAATATTCATTGGAAGGACTGATGCTGAAGCTGAAACTCCAATACTTTGACCACCTGATGCAAAGAGCTGAGTCATGGAAAAGACTCTGATGCTGGAAAAGCCTCTGATGCTGGGAAAGACTCTGATGCTGGGAAAGACTGAAGTTAAAAGGAGAAGGGGGCAGCAGAGAATGAGATGGTGAGATAGCATCACCAACTCAATGGACATAAATGTGAGCAAACTTTGGGAGATAGTGAAGGACAGGGAAACCTGGCATGCTGCAGTCCCTGGGGGCCCATGGCTTATGGACTGAACAGCAACAGTATGACCCAGCAATTGAGCTCTTGAACATTAATCTTGGAGAAATGAAAACTTAGGTTCGCATCCAAACCTGTACATGAATGTTCATAGTAACTCTGTTTGCCATAGCAGAAAACTGAAAACAATTCAAATTTCCTTCAGCAAGTGAAAGGTGAAACATCGCTAGAATGGAATACTACTCAGAAACACAAAAAAACTAGCTATAGACATACACAGCAACGTGGATGGATCACAGGGACATTATGCCAAGTGGGAAAAATCCATTCTCAGAAGGTTGTTTACGTATGATCCTATTTACAAAACATTCTCAAAATGACACGTTTGTAGAGGGTGAAAACAGAAGACAGAGTGTGGGAGAGAGGGGTGCAAGTGTAAAGGGGATTGTAAATGGGGTTTCTTGATCTTTCCAGATGGCGCTAGTAGTAAAGACTCTGCCCGCCAATGTGGGAACCACAGGAAACACAGGTTCGATTCCTGGGTCAGAAGGATCCCCTGGAGGTTGAAATGGCAACCCGCTCCAATGTTCTTGCTTGGGAAATCCCATGGACAGAGGAGCTTGGCGGGCTACAGTCCAAGGGGTCGCAAAGAGTGGACTCGACTGAGCACACAGAGGCTTTCTTAGAGGTGAGATGGGGGTGGGGCAGTTCTGTACCTTGGTGGTGGTAGTTTCATGAATCTACACATTAGAGGAAAATTGCACCAAACTATACACACACATCGATTCAATGGACATGAACCTGGGCGAATTCCAGGAGATGGTGAGGGACAGGGAGGCCTGGCGTGCTGCAGTCCATGGGATTGCAAAGAGTCAGACACGACTTGATGACTGAACAACAGCAACAAGCACACAGAGATGAATGTCGGTAAAAACAGTGAAATCTGAATAAGGCTTGTGGTCTAGTTAACAGCGTTGTATTGGTATAGATTCCCTGGTTTTGATATTTCATCATAGTTTTATAAGATGTCATTTACTGAGGAAAGCTGAGTGAAGGGTACATGGGACTCAACATGTTTGCAACGTCTTCTGACTCTACAGTGATTTCAAAATAAAAATGATAAAAAAGGAAATGTATAGAACAGTTGTATCCATCACTGTCTAATATAAAAATGAATAAATAAATAAGCCCAGACCTTGTTCAGGGCTACTGGCTGTGAGATCCAGCAGGAGGGAGGCCCACCACCTAAAGCACAGTGCATCTCTGATGCCCAGCGCTGACCACGGCTGGGCCATGTGGCTCTGTGAGCCAGGCACGCCTGACAGTGCTGTGGGGACACAGTGTGGTCGTTTTGAGCACCACAACCTCTGGTTTAGATTTGCTTTCCCTAGCCTGAGCCGAGGAGAACCTATAATAAACACCATGCCTAGTCAGGTCTGAAAGACCATCGGCAAGAAAGAGGTGGTCAGTTATTCTCCAGACAGCAGGAGTCATCCCTCTGGGCCATCTCTCTTCTGGATACCCATAAAGCTGTTCTGTCTCCTTGAGGTTGCTACTGCTGCTGCTGCGTCGCTTCAGTTGTGTCTGACTCTGTGCGACCCCATAGACAGCAGCCCACCAGGCTTCCCGTCCCTGGGATTCTCCAGGCAAGAACACTGGAGTGGGTTGCCATTTCCTTCTCCAAAGCATGAAAGTGAAAAGTGAAAGTGAAGTCGCTCAGTCGTGTCCGACTCTAGCGACCCCATGGACTGCAGCCTACCAGGCCCCTCCGTCCATGGGATTTTCTAGGCAAAAGTACTGGAGTGGGGTGCCATTGAGGTTGCTAATCTGAAGCAAATTCTTTTTCTTTTAATTTAATTTTATTGTTGTAAGAACATTTAACAGGAGATTTGCCCTTTAAAAAATTTTTTTAAGTGTACATTATTGTTGACTCTAGGTGCAATGTCGTACAGCAGATCTCTAGAGCTTGTTCATCTTACTTGACTGAAAGTTTACGCCTAGTGATTAGTAATTTCCCATTTACAATCCCCCCAGCCCCTGCAACCACCATTCCACTTTTTGATTCTATGAATTCGACTATTTCAGGTGTCTCACATAAGTGGAAGCATGCGGTGTTTGTCTTTCTGTGACTGGTGAATTTCCGTCAGCATGATGCCCTCAGGTTCCTTTGTGTTTTGACATATCACAGAATTTCCTTCTTTTAAAGGCTGTATAGTATTCCATTATAGGTTCTACCACATGGTCTTCATCCATTTATCCACTGAAGGGCACTTAGTTTGTTTCCATGTCCTGGCTCTTGTGAACAGTGCTGAGATGAACATTGGGGGTGCAGATATCTCTTCAAGATCTTGATTTGGACTCGTCTGGATACATACCCAGGGCTGGGGTCACTAGATCACGTGGTAGTTCTAGATTTAATTTTTTGGGGGCCTCTGTACTGTTGTCTATAGGGACATGGCCATTCTGCATTTCCACCAACAGTGTTCAGGGATTCCAGTCTCTCCACATCCTCTCCAACACTTGTTGTCTTTAAAAAAATAATAATAATAACATGTGTGAAGTGAAGCAGATTCTTCAGGCTACACACTTTGGAATCTAGGAGAGTCCTAAAGACAGTTTTCTCCCAGACAAGGCAAGGACTTGTTCTAAATGTTCAAGGAGATGGAATCCTTACAAATCACTTCTTAAGAGAGTGGGTACTTGAGTTTGGTGGATGTCCCTCCTTGAGATCCAATCTGAGTGCATCAGGAGGGCAGAAGGGCTGGGTGTCCACAGTGATGGGGCCTAGGTGGGGTTGCTGGGGCATCTGGGGGTCTCTTCCAGCCCCGGACACTCCCCATCCCAAGCTTCTGTCTTTGAATCAGACACAAAAGTTCCAAAGAAAACCCACACAACAATCTGCCTAAATGAAGAGTCAGGACTAAGGAGAGATGTTGTCAGGGACATATATCTGGGAAGCATTTCACCGGATACATTCACGGGAAGCTGGGTGCTAAGTAGAGACCAAAAGGCAGGTCTGATTCCTGGCAAAACTGGAAAGCAAGACAAAGTTTGCTCATGAGAATCTTCTTCTCTGTTCCCCTTTGGGGTTGATTTGCTTTTCCCTACAAGGGTCCAAGGCCTCCCAGTACTTCTAGGGGAGACAAAGCCCCCATGGTTCTCCTTTCTCCACTTTCCGTCCAGTTTCAGTCGCCTGCACACCTGTGGCCCACATGTTGAGGATTCTTTTTTCTTTGTTTTGATTCTCCTCCGCTTTGAAAATTGTCTTTGTAAAATAACCCTGGTATCACAGTAAGGCAATCGTTCATTCCAGATTAGCACAGGGGAGGAAATGATACCGAAAGCTCAGTTTCTAGCTACACGGGTGCTGAATGGAATCTCAGAGACAGAGATTTGGGTGAAGTGGGAAAGGACAGTTTATTACCTTGCAGGAACTGCAGGAGACCTAGTTTTGATCCCTGGGTCAGGAAGATCCCCTGGAGGAGGAAGTGGCAATGCACTCCAGTATTCTTGCCTGGAGAATTCCCATGGACAGAGGAGCCTGGTGGACTACAGTCCATGGGGTCACAAGTCAGGCACAACTGAGGGGCTTAGCACACCCATGAATCTGGAAAGCACGGAGAGCTTTTGTTCAACCAGACTCAGAATGAGAAATTACAGACAAGATTCCTGTCATGGAACTCAAGTTCTAGTTAGAGACTGGGCATGGGGATCAATAAAACAGGGTCACTTCAGAATTCAGAGATGCCATCATGCAAGGTGGTACAGTCTGTGCACAAATTCCTCTAACACTCTGAGTGAAGGGTGTCCCCTGGTTGTGCACTGACAGTGTATGGAACAGGATGGGGCAGCCCTACACAATTCAGATAATTTAAAATTGTTCTGAGTGACTGATGACTGGGCTGGGCATCCATGTTACAGACCTGGTGAGCAGGGGAATAAACTTGTCTGAGAATATGTCATTTGAAGTGAGCAAGAAGCAAGCCATACTAAGATCTGCAGGAATATTGTTCCAGGCAGAGGGAACAGCTGATGCAGAGATGTTGTAGCAGGCCAAATGATAGCCCCTCAAAGATGCCCAGCTCCTGATCCTTGGAACCTATGAAAAAGGTAACTTACATGGCAGAAGGGATGTTGCAGCTGTGAGTAAGTGAAAAGCCTTGAGGTGAGATTATTCTGGATTATTTGCACAGGCTAGGTGCAATCACAAAGGTCCTTATAAGAGACAGGCAAGAAGGTCAGGGTGAGTGGTAAGAAATGTGAGGATGAAGCAGAGGTTGGAGTCACATGAAGAAGAGGCCATGAGCCAAGGAATGTAGGCAGTCTCTAGAAGCTGGAAAAGACAAGGAAACAGGTCCAAACCCACAGAATCTCCAGAAGGAATCAGCCCTACTGACACCTTGACTTTAACCCAGTGAGACCCATTTTGGACTTCTGACCTCCAGAACTTAGAGATAATAAATATGTGTTGCTTTAAGCCACTAAGTTTGTGACCGTTTTTTGCAGCAACAGTGAGAAACTAATACAGACGCTAAGGTGGAAACCAGAGCAGGGAAGCACGATCAGGTTACAAGGGGCAGGTGAGATCAGAGAGGGGACCAGGGGTCCTGCACTGGCTTGCAGGCTGCACTAAGGAGTCTGACTTTTACTTCAAAGGTGATGGGAAACCAGTGGAGAGTTTTACACAGGGCAATAGCATGTTCTGATCTATGTTTCTAAAAGGTCATGCTGGTTGCTCTTAGACCTGGATGAAAGAGGACAAAGAGCAGAAGAAGGCTGAAGGCAGAGAGCAAGCCATGACAAAACCACAAGGCGGGTGGTTCAAAGTAGACTGAGTTGGGATGTGTTTTGAAGTGTCAGATTAAAACATGAAACCACAAAAGCAGTAAGAAATAAAGCTGGATCTATAGCTTTGCCAGACAAAAGGACATGATCAAAAGGTCTGCCTGTGCAGAAATAGGAAGAACAAAGCTTAGGGTAACAATAGAAAAAAAATTACAATAGAAGAGGACAAGTTTCTGAGAACAGGTGTCCAGTTGGTGCCTGAGATGGACTGCAACTCTTCTTTGCAGTTGGCCATCACACCAGTTACAACACAAAAGCCCAGACGCAGTTTCCAATGAAGTGAAGTTGGGTTGCCACAGTTCTGGTGGGGTCAGTGTTCCCCAGAGGTCACACTTACACATCCAAGCTCAAGACTTGGAGAGATTTTTCTTGACAGGATTGAATCTACAGTATCTGCTGATGGATTGGATATGGGAGGTGAGGAAAAGAAAGGAATCAAAGCTTATTCTTGGGTTTTTTGCTTAAGGAACTGAGAGGATGGTGAGTGTACCTTTACTGTGATGGTGGAGGAGCAGATCTGGTGGAGAAGTAAGCGTTCTGTTTGGACCTTTAAGGCCAGATGTCATCAGACAAGCAAGCAGAAATGTCAAGAAAGCATCTGGACATTTGAGACTGAAGTTCAGAGGAGAAAATTGGGCTGGAGACATAAATTTATAAATATGGATTTTTAAGATATCAACTTAAATGTGGTATAGTTTACATCACATTACACATACCCATTTCAAGTGTACAGTTGTATGACAAATGTGTACACTTGAGTAACCACCACCACAATCAAGATACAGAACAATTCAGTCACCCGCAAAAGTTCTCTCTTCATTCTTTGCTTTTATGCCTCTCCTCACTTGGCCCCAGGAAACAACTGATCTGCTTTCTATCACTATGGATTACTTTTGCCCTTTCTGGAATTTCTAGAAATGGACTTACACAGTAAAACTCCTTTTTTGTCTGACATGTTTTGTTCAGATAATGTTTTTGAGATTCATCCATGTGGTTGCATGTATCATTGGTTTGTTCCTTTTTATTTTTGAGCAATATTCTATTGTATAGAGAGACCACAATTTGTTTACTTGTCTGTTGAAGGATATGTGGGTTATTCCCAGTGTTTATATTATGAATGTAATTGCTATAAACATTCATATGTAAGTCTTTGTGTGGACATACTTTTTCATTTATCTTGGGTAAATGCATAGAAGTGGAAATTGTTGAGGCCTTTTTAAAAAATTAATTGATTTGGCTGTGCCAGTCTTAGTTGCGGCATGTGGGATCTTTTTTAATTGCAGTATATGGCATCTAGTTCCTTGACCAGGGATTGAACCTGGGCCCCTGCACTGTGTGGAATCTTAGCCACTGGACCACCGGGGACGTTCCTACTGGGGCCCTTTTGCTAAGTTATTCAGAAACTACCAAACTGTTTCCAAGTGGTTGTATCATTTTCCATTCCCACCAGCAATGAGGAAAGTTCCAGTCACTCCTCAGCCTCACCAACAATCGGTGTTGTCAGTCTTATTTAAAGCTTAGCCATTCTAGTATATGAGTGGTGGCATCTCACTGTGCTCGTAAGTTCATTTCCAGGCTGACTAATGATGTTGAGCCACTGAAGGGTATAGGAAGAAGTTCAAGGGTAGATAAAAAAAAAAAAAAAAAAAGAAAGAAATAATGATTAACTCCAAGGGGAGGGGGGAAAACTTGTACAGCAAAGATGTAATTACAGCTCACAGTGTGAGTCATCAAGGAACAAGGTTTCTATTACCATAGAAATGCAAACTCTGAGATTGGATTTAACCCTAAGTTGTGATGTAACTAACTTCCCAGGTGGTGCTAGTGGTAAAGAACCCACCTGCCAATGCAGGAGATGTAAGACACATGGGTTAGATCCCTAGGTTGGGAAGATTCCCTGGAGGAGGAAATGGCAACCCACTCCAGTATTCTTACCTGGAGAATCCCATGGACAGAGAAGCCTGGTGGGCTACAGTCCATAGGGTCGCAGAGAGTTGGACTCTACTGAAGTGACTTGGCACGCACATGACGTAACTGCATTTGGAGGGTGTGGAGGAAGGCAGGTGTGGAGGTACAGCCACCGGCCATCACAGGAAGACAACAGAGGCAGGCTGTGCAGGGTATCTCTCCTCACAGGACTGAGGCAGAGACTGACTGATCTGCGATTCTCCAAAGACAATTAGCAACCCTCTACCTTCCCCATCATCTGTCATCAGAGTTATGTTCTTCTTAAGAAGTGGTGGTAGCCTCTGAGTTTGTATCCATAGTGGTGCCTGAAGAACACTGCAGGGAGCTTGAAAGGCAGACAATTCTTTTTTAATTTTTTTAAATTTTATCAATATATTTGGGGCTTCCCTGGTGGCTCAGTGGAAAAGAATATGCCTGCCAATGCAGGAGACAAATCACAGTTTGATCAAATCAGGGTTTGATCCCTGGTCTGAGAAGATACCACGTACCATGGAGCAACAAAGCCCCACATGCCACGAAAAAGAGGGCTTCCCTGGTGGCTCAGTTGGTAAAGAACCTGCCTGCAATGCAAGAGATCCAGGTTCAGTTCCTGGGTTGGAAAGATTCCCCTGGAGGAGGAAATGGCAACCCACTCCAGTATTCTTGCCTGGAAATCCCATGGACAGAGGAGCCTGGCGGGCTACAGTTCATGGGGTTACGAGAGTCAGACACGACTTAGCGACTAAACCACCACCACATGCCCTAAAGCCTGTGTTCCACCACAAGAGAAGCCACCGCAATGAGAAGCCACTGCAACTCTTCTTCCGCAACCAGGAAAAAGCCTGAGCAGCAATAAAGACCCAGCACAGCCAAAAAATGAAATAAAAAGAAAATAAAATTATTAAAAATTTTAGCAATACATTTAATGCAAACTAACATATCTAAAATATTATCATTTTTATAACACATTAATATAAAAATTATTAATAAGATGTCCTGCATTATTTGTCAGAAGTCTTCAAAATCTGGTTTGTATTATACACTTATAGCACATTTCGATTCAGATCAGCCATATTCTGAGTTCAGTAACTGTCTTATGGGACAACTTATATCTAAATGCTGAGAAGGAAAACTGAAGCAGCTATTCAGTTCAAGCTAAACAAACAAGCCAACGTACTTTTATTTGCATAAGTTATTTAGATATTTCAGGACAAAATGGTTTTAAGCCTATGCATTTATTCCAGGTATTAAATTTATTTCATCTCATTGATATTTGGGATAAAAATAAAATCCAATAGACTTGAAAGAAGGGTCAGCGTTAAGTTCTTATAAGTATTTAAGCTAGCATACTGCTATTTTATCGGAGAAGGCAGTGGCACCCCACTCCAGTACTTTTGCCCGGAAAATCCCATGGACAAAGAAGCCTGGTAGGCTGAAGTCCATGGGGTCGCTAAGAATTGGACACAACTGAGCGACTTCACTTTCATGCATTGGAGAAGGAAATGGCAACCCACTCCAGTGTTCTTGCCTTGAAAATCCCAGGGACAGGGGAGCCTGGTGGGCTGCTGTCTATGGGGTCGCACAGAGTCGGACACGACTGAAGCGACTTAGCAGCAGCAGCAGCAGCACTGCTATTTTATAGGGTTTCTCTGGTGGCTCAGTGGTAAAGAATTCACCTGCAATTCGGGAGACATGACAAGAGCTGTGGGTTCGATCCCTGGGTTGGGAAGATCCTCTGGAGGAGGAAATGGCAACTCATTTCAGTATTCTTGCCTGGGAAATCCTATGGACAGGGGAGCCTGGCAGACTACAGTCCATGGGTCATAAAGAGTCGGATACAACTTAGGAACTAAACACGCACACGCAGTGCTATTTTGCATGTATGAGATTCACTAGATTTGATGTTCAAGTTTTCCAAATATTCCATAACTCTATTGTAACCAACTTATTAT
Source organism: Bos mutus (assembly GCF_027580195.1). Classification (NCBI taxonomy): domain Eukaryota; kingdom Metazoa; phylum Chordata; class Mammalia; order Artiodactyla; family Bovidae; genus Bos; species Bos mutus. The sequence goes on along the minus strand of NC_091617.1, from coordinate 386,003 downwards.
CTGAGTTTCTATAGTTGGAAGGCAGACTCAGTTCTAAACAAAGTCTTCTACGCTCTTCTCTTTCAAAGGAATGTTGGGTTTTGTTAGTGCTGGATGTCAGACTGAATTTTAAATCCAAAAGCAGATTCAGCTCTCTAGATTTTAAAAACATGCCCTGTGTAGGCAGGGGTAAGTAAAGCTGTATGTGAAGATGTGGACTGCAATGTAGTTTTCAAAGAGAATATTTACTTTCATGTCCCTTGCTTTCTGGGCAGGTAGCATTTTATTGTTGGGGACAAGGCAGAGCAAGTCTATCGAGAGCCTTCTGCAGAAGTCAAGAAGGCTGATGTCCATCAAGGGAAACAGGAGACAGCTCTGTCCCCCTTCCACTTTCTTCTCCAGCTTGTAACAGATACTTCAAAGAAAGTGAAAGTGTGAGTTGCTCAGTCATGTCCGACTCTTTATGACCCCACAGACTGTAGCCTGCCGGGCTCTTCTGTCCATGGAATTCTCCAGGCAAGAATACTGGAGTGGGTTGTCATTTCCTTCTCCAGGGGATCTTCCCAAGTCAGGGATCGAACCTGGGTCTCCTGCACTGCAGGCAGATTCTTTACCATCTGAGCCACTGGGGAAGTCCCTTACTTACAAAACAGAATCGCAGACATAGAGAATGAATTTGTGGTTGCCTGGGGGATGGATGGGAGGAAGGGATAGTTAGGGAGTTTGGGATAAGCATATACACACTGCTACGAGTATATTTAAAATGGATAACCAACAAGGATGTACTGTACAGCACAGGGAAGTCTGCTCATGTTGTGTGGCAGCCTGGAGGGAGGGGAGTCTGGGGGAGAATGGATACATGCGTATGGATGGTGAGTCCCTTTGCTGTCCACCTGAAACGACTGCAACATTGTTAATTGGCTATTCCTCAATTAAAAACAAAAAAAGAGCTACCCTTCTCATAATAAGGCTGGCAAGTTGTGCTTCTCACTGCCACATCTTCTTTTTATTTCTCTGAAAAATAACAGCAAAAGTTAACATGTGTAAGGCACTTACTGTCTTCTTATGTGCCAGGGCTGTACTAAGTGCTTTATGTTCTTTATCTCGTCTCATTTTTATGACAACCCAATGAGATAGAAACTCCTTTCCATCTTGCAGCTGAAGAATCCACAGATCAGGAACACTATGTAATTTGCTCTCCAGGTTTGTCAGCCTCCAAAGCCAAGCTCTTAGCCTCCAGGATATATCACCTTCCAGTCTTGCTCCAATTACCAAAGTGTAGACTCACTCACTCTTTTGATTCTTCTTAGCTCTGCACCAGGAAAATTCAAGTTATAAGGTTAAACTGATGCTGAAGCCGAAGCTCCAATACTTTGGCCACCTGATGCGAAGAGCCGACTCATTGGAAAAGACCCTGATGCTGGGAAAGATTGAAGGCGGGAGGAGAAGGGGATGACAGAGGTTGAGATGGTTGGATGACATCACTGACTCAATGGACATGAGTTTGAGTAAGCTCTGAGAGTTGGTGATGGACAAGAAGGCCTGGTGTGCTGCAGTCCATGGGGGTCGCAAAGAGTCGGACACTGAACTGAACTGAACTGAGGCTGAACTGAGCGGAACTGAACTGAAAGTTAAACCACCAGGGCTGCCTGAGGAGGGAGATCAGCATCTGTTCCTTGTTTCACCAGCAGGGGGCACAGTCCTCTCAGTGGAATTTCCCAGGGAGACATTTAAATGTCCTGCTTCTGTTTCTATGAAGGCACTCTCAGTCCAATGGGGCCATCAGATCCATCCTTTCCGGTGGAGTTGGCCTTGTCTTGTTCAGAGAAGGCAACTTTAGAGATCTAATGGTGTCATAAGAAGCTGGTGCAGAGTTTTAGAAATCCTTGTATTTCTTCAGCTCAGTTCAGTTCAGTCACTCAGTTGTGTCTGACTCTTTGGACCCCATGGACTGCAGCACGCCAGGCCTCCCTGTCCATCACCAACTCCCGGAGTTTACCCAAACGCATCTCCATTGTGTCGGTGATGCCATCCAGCCATCTCATCCTCTGTTGTCCCCTTCTCCTCCTGCCCCCAATCCCTCCCAGCATCAGTCTTTTCCAATGAGTCAGCATTTCGCATCAGGTGGCCAAAGTATTGGAGTTTCAGCTTCAGCATCAGTCCTTCCAATGAACACCCAGGACTTATTTCCTTTAGGATGGACTGGTTGGATCTCTTTGCAGTCCAAGGGACTCTCAAGAGTCTTCTCCAACACCACAGTTCAAAAGCATCAATTCTTCTGCACTCAGCTTTTTTTATGGTCCAACTCTCACATCCACACATGACTACGGGAAAAAAAAATAGCCTTCATAGATGGACCTTTGTTGGCAAAGTAATGTCTCTGCTTTTTAATATGCTGTCTAAGTTAGTCATAACTTTCCTTCCAAGCAGTAAGCATCTTTAATTTCATGGCTGTGAGCACCATCTGCAGTGATTTTGGAGCCCAGAAAAATAAACTCAGCCACTGTTTCTACTATTTCCCCATTTATTTGCCATGAAGTGATGGGACCGGATGGGCCATGATCTTAGTTTTCTGAATGTTGAGCTTTAAGCCAACTTTTTCACTCTCCTCTTCACTTTCATCAAGAGGCTCTTTAGTTCTTCTTCACTTTCTGCCATAAGGGTGGTGTCATATGTGTATCTGAGGTTATTGATATTTCTCCCAGCAATCTTGATTCCAGCTTGTGCTCCCTCCAGCCCAGTGTTTCTCATGAGGTACTCTGCATATAAGTTAAATAAGTAGGGTGACAGTATACGGCCTTAACGTACTCCTTTTCCTATTTGGAACCAGTCTGTTGTTCCATGTCCAGTTCTAACTTTTGCTTCCTGACCTGTATACAGATTTCTAAAGAGGCAGGTCAGGTGGTCTGGTATTCCCATCTCTTTCAGAATTTTCCACAGTTTATTGTGATCCACACAGTCAAAGGCTTTGGTGTAGTCAATAAAGCAGAAATAGATGTTTTTCTGGAACTCTCTTGCTTTTTCCATGTTCCAACAGAAGTTGGCAATTTGATCTCTGGTTCCTCTGACTTTTCTAAAACCAGCTTGAACATCTGGAAGTTCAAGGTTCATGTATTGCTGAAGCCTGGCTTGGAGAATTTTAAGCATTATTTTAATAGCGTGTGAGATGAGTGCAATTGTGCAGTAGTTTGAGCATTCTTTGGCATTACCTTTCTTTGGGATTGTAATGAAACTGACCTTTTCCAGTCCTGTGGCCACTGCTGAGTTTTCCAAATTTGCTGACATATTGAGTGCAGCACTTTCACAGCATCATCTTTTAGGATTTGAAATAGCTCGACTGGATTTCCGTCACCTCCACTAGCTTTGTTTGTAGTGATGCTTCCTAAGGCCCACTTGACTTCACATTCCAGGATGTATGGTTCTAGGTGAGTGATCACACCATTGTGATTATCTGGGTCATGAAGATCTTTTTTGTACAGTTCTTCTGTGTATTCTTGCCACCTCTTCTTAATATCTTCTGCTTCTGTTAGGTCCCTACCATTTCTGTCCTTTATCAAGCCCATCTTTGCATGAAATGGTCCCTTGGTATCTCTAATTTTCTTGAAGAGATCTCTAGTCTTTCCCATTCTATTGTTTTCCTCTATTTCTTTGCATTGATGGCTGAGGAAGGCTTTCTTATCTCTCCTTGCTATTCTTTGGAACTCTGCATTCAAATGGGAATATCTTTCCTTTTCCCCTTTGCTTTTCGTTTCCCTTCTTTTCACAGCTATTTGTAAGGCCTCCTCGGACAGCCATTTTGCTTTTTTGCATTTCTTTTCCATGGGGATGGTCTTGATTCCTGTCTCCTGTACAATGTCACTAACCTCTGTCCATAGTTCATCAGGCACTCTGTCTATCAGATCTAGTCCCTTAAATCTACTTCTCACTTCCACTGTATAATCATAAGGGATTTGATTTAGGTCATACCTGAATGGTCTAGTGGTTTTCTCCACTTTCTTCAATTTCAGTCTGAATTTGAATTTCTTCAGATCACATCTAACACATTAGCTATGGTACTTGGTTGTTGCTGTTGTTCAGTGTCCAACTGTCTGTGACCCCATGGACTGCAGCACGCCAGGTTCTTCTGTCCTCCACCATCTCCTGGAGTTTGCTCAAACTCATGTCCATCGAGTCAGTGATGCCATCCAGCCATCTCATCCTTTGTGGTCCCCTTCTCCTCCTGCCTTCTATCTTTCCCAGCATCAGGGTCTTTTCTAATGAGCCGGCTCTTCACATCAAGTGGCCACGGTACTTTGTAGGTCATTTTAAACCCCAGCCCTCTTCCACTTGCCAGCCAGAGTACTGCAATACTTATTGTTCAGAGTACCACGTAATGAGAAAATCCAAGATGAAACAAAGTTAACGTTCCTTTACACTGGAACATTACTGAATAATGACCAGTCCTGTGACTCAAGTGACTTTGGTGGAGTGTAACTTCTGCAGCCACCATTCAACAACCAGACTCAAACCCTGACTCTACTTCTTTAAAAACAAACAGGCAAAAACTTACTTTTAAAATTTACTCATTTGGTTGTGTCGGGCCTCAGCTGTGGGACAAAGAATCTTCCTGCGTCTTGGGAGACATTTTTTTGTGTGCCCCACAGAGTTTCCCAGGTGACTCAGTGCTAAAGAATCTGCCTGCCGATGCAGGAGACTCAGGAGACGTGAGTTTGATTCCTGAGTTGGAAAGATCCCCTGGAGAAGGAAATGGTAACTCAGTCCAGTATTCTTGCCTGGAAAATCCCATGGACAGAGGAGCCTGGTGGGCTACAGTCCTTGGGGTCACCAAAGAGTTGGACACGACTTAGCAACTAAACAACAACAACACAGACTCTCTAGTCATGGCTTGAGGGCTTAGTTGCTCTGTGGCACATGGAATCAGTTTACACCATCAGGAATCGAGCTTGCATCCCCTCCATTACGAGGTGGACTCTTAACCCCTGGACCACCAGGGCGACTTCCCCGGCCCTACTTCTATTTCCTCCTGACCTGTTGACCTTACTGTGCCTGGATTCCCTAGTTGTCAAGTTCACGGCACTTCTCACACTGGGTTGTGGAAACAATCACATGATGCTGATACAATAAAAGCATTGGAGAAGAGCTTGGCACATGGTAAGCACTTGAGTGTGTCAGCTTCTGTGAAGTCCCACTCTGCTCAGTTCCAGTGTCTCCAACTACCATAGAAAGGATCATTTAATAAGAAGAGTTTATTTAATTTTTCTTATTCTTTGCAGACTTGCTTCCATTTCCTCCATATAACACCTTTTGTGACCAGTTTCTGTTTTACCAGACAACAGTGTTGTTATAATTCATTTGGAAATTGTTCCCAGAGAGAGGTGAAATGAAGTGAAGTGAGAGTCGCTCAGTTGGGTCTGACTGTTTGCAACCCTGTGGACTATACAGTCTATGGAATTCTGCAGGCCAGAATACTGGAGTAAGTAGCCCTTCCCTTTTCCAGGGGATCTTCCCAACCCAGGGATTGAACCCAGGCCTCCCCATTGCAGGCAGGTTCTTTACCAGCTGAGCCACCAGAGAAACCCACAGTATTTAACAAAATTTGGCTTATGAGGAGGTGGTCAGAATAGGCGGTCCTGCCTTGAAATATACTGATCGTCTTCTCACTTCAGTTCAGTTCAGTCGCTCAGTTGTGTCCAACTCTTTGCAACCCCATGGACTGCAGCATGCCAGGCCTCCCTGTCCATCACCAACTCTTGGAGCTTGTTCAAACTCATGTCCATTGAGTTGGTGATGCCATCCAGCTATCTCATCCTCTGTCGTCCCCTTCTCCTCCCGCCTTCAATCTTTCCCGGCATCAGGGTCTTTTCCAAGGAGTCAGGTCTTCACATTAGGTGGCCAGTATAGTGGAGTTTTGGCTTCAGCATCAGTCCTTCCGATGAATATTCAGGACTCAACCCACACCAACCACCCATGGCCATATTCACGTCAGCTCTCTGGGACACATTCCCTCCTCATGAGGTCTGCAGGGAAGGGTGCTGTCCACTGAGATTTGCCCCAGGAAGGGAGGCTCCCGGTACCCCGACTGGAGCTGGCATCATGGGGCTGGAGGAGGGGAACTTGTGCCCAAGGCCAGACTCCACCCAGGCACACCCCTTCCAGACACCAAGGTGAATTCCCAACTGCTGGTCGGTATTTGACTTTCCACATAAGATTAGATTAAATATTTGGGTTCATAAACATCTAGGACTGCAGACAGCAGTCAGCGAGGGCTCGGCTGACTACAGGCGAAACTGCACACAGGCCAGATTTATGCAGCACTCTGGAAGTTCCCCAAGCCAGCAGGAAGGTGCAGCGAAGATTTCCCTACCGCTCACACACCACACAGGCAAGTTTCCATCACAAATTCTTTATTGTTTGAGGAATTAAGTAACAAAGCTATTTTTTTCACCAGAAAATGATGAAAGGAATGATTTTCCCAGTACAAGACCTGGCCTTTCCTTCCTTTCTGCTTTCCTTCCTTGCTTTCTTCCTTCCTTCCTTTTCTGCACCCTTTTGCTCTCTCTCTCTCTTCTCTCTCTCTTCCTCCCCTTCCTCCTGTATTTCCTTCTTCTCCTTTCCCTCTTTTTCCTCCTTCTTCTTTCTGTAGGGCTTTCTGTACTTGTTTCTTCAGTAGTTGCCTTTGCCCGGGCACTTTGAATGTGTGTTTCTTTATTTTTTTTTAAATATTTTATTTAATTAATTGCACCAGGTCCTAGTTGCCATATGTGGGATCTAGTTCCCTGACCAGAAAACGAATGTGGGCCCTCTGCACTGAGAGGGTGAAGTCTTAGCCACTGGACACCAGGGAAGTCCCTGAATATTTAATTTTCTAAATGGAAGTTTCATGGTAAATGCAGATACTCTTCTTTTTCTATTCCTGTTATAAAAGGGAAAGACTACTGCCTTTAGGTCCGGATGATACTGGTGAGCCACAGTCTTTGTGGGAAAGAGAGTTTTGGGTTTGAGAATCAAGGGCATGTGGCTTTCCTCATAGTGTCCCTTTGTCCTTGTCATGAATTATGCACATTTATGACAGGGGCTCCCCTGGCAACTCAGACAGTACAGAATCTGCCTGAGTTGTAGGAGACCTGGGTTCAATCCCTGGGTCAGGAAGATCCCCTGGAGAAGGGAATGGCAACCCACTCCAGTATCCTTGCCTGGAAAATCCAATGGACAGAGGAGCCTAGTGGGCTACAGCCTATGGGGTCACAAAGAGTCAGACACGACTGAGCCATTGACACTTTCATTGTGTGACAGTTTAGAGATTATTATGTGTCCTGAAGATAGGGCTCAACCCACTGATGTGTGTGGAGTCAAGCTTGGATCTTGGTCTCATTTCTTTTTGCCCAGTGAGCTGACTGGTTGCAGGCGATGGAAACAGGGAGTTTCTGGACTTCGTGACCTCTTCTAGGACAAAGTAGGGGCTGGGTGCCAGCCTGGGTGAGTTGGGTTTCGAGACTCAGCACTGTGACCTTGGACAGGGGATTCCAAGGGCTTGTCTCGGGCTATAGTTACTCTCTCCCCAAAGCAGCAGACAAGCTCCAAGAATCTCTAGGGACCCATCCTTTTTTTTGACTGAGCAAGAACCATCTATTAAGAATGCCTGAAAATATAGACCAATTTGTATTAAACTGTATGACCTTGCCAATATCCGCCAATTTTTAACCTCTATAAATGGCAACTTCAAATGGTTCAACAGGATGTAAATAATAGTGGCCTCTCCATTCCGTCCTAAGGTGAATGCCTATTATGATATTCAACTTAGAGGAGGAAAAACTGTTTATCCTAAATGTGGTCAACGTCTATCAGTTAAATAGTCATTCTGGATATCAGAAATGTTAATCTGTTTCAGCAGAATGTCCATCAATGAAACAGCTTTCACACACCATGATTTGGTTTTTGCCTGTGGATATGGGATGAGTTGCCCAGCCATGTCTCATGAAACAGCGTCTAAATAGTGAATCCTCCTTGGCCTTGACTTTTTCAGTCTGGCCAGGGGTCAGCACTGAGGCATTTCATCCCCAGAGGCCCTTTTCAGCTCTGAGCTTAAAAAGCACCTCCTGATCTGCTTATCAATGGCCTCTGTCCATGTAAAAGAGCTGAACAAATAATCAGCAGTATTAGCTCTAAGAGGCCGGTCAGTGCAGCTTTGTCCACACCCAGAAACAAAGCCAACTCCAGGGGAACTCTGAACTCCGAACTCCTTCATCTCAAAGCTACTTTGTAGCAAAGATTCTTGGTTGGGTTTCAGGGGCCCAGGAGTCCCCCAAAAGTGAATGTAGAGCTTTGTGTCTGCATACATATACTTTTCTGGGGAAAAATAGTCATATTTTTCAATTTTGTTTTTCAAGGAATCTGGGGACCCTCCCTACCCCTCCCCTCCCACAAATAATTTAAGAATCACTGTTGTAGTTTCATGTTGAAATCTGCAGAACACAGGTGAATGAATGAGTAATAAAAGTCTGCTCCTCACCAACCCCGGGCTTTCCTAGGGGCTCACATGATAAAGAATCTGCCTCCAATGCAGGAGACCTGGATTCAATCCCTGGTTGGGAAGATTCCCTGGAGAAGGGCATAGCAACCCCTTCAGTATTCTTGTCTGGAGAATCCCACAGGCAGTGGAGCCTGGCGGGCTACAGTTCATGGAGTCACAAAGAGTTGGACATGATTGACTTTCACTTCACCCAACAACCCCTGTGCAGGCCCAGGGATTCAAAGATACATAAAATGATCCCTGCCCTCCAGCAGCTCCATTCTCTTGTCTTTTGAAACCAAAGGATTTATTCTCTAAACATCAGTTTCCTCATTTGTAAAACAGATTCAATTCAGTTCAGTTGCTTAGCCATGTCTGACACTTTGCAACCCCATGGACTGCAGCATGCCAGGCTTCCCTGTCCATCACCAACTCCCGGAGTTTACCCAAACTCATCTCCATCAAGTCGGTGATGCCATCCAACCATCTCATCCTCTGTTGACCCCTTCTCCTTCTGCCCTCAATCTTTCCCAGCATCAGGGTCTTTTCCAATGAGTCAGCCCTTCGCATCAGGTGGCTAAAGTATTGGAGTTTCAGCTTCAACATCAGTCCTTCCGATGAACACCCAGGACTGATTTCCTTTAGGATGGACTGGTTGGATCTCTTTGCAGTCCAAGGGACTCTCAAGAGTCTTCTCCAACACCACAGTTCAAAAGCATCAGTTCTTCAGCACTCAGCTTTCTTTATAGTCCAACTCTCACATCCATACATGACTACTGGAAAAACCATAGCCTTGACTAGATGGACCTTTGTTGGCAAAGTAATTTCTCTGCTTTATAATATGCTGTCTAGGTTGGTTATAACTTTTCTTCTGAGGAACAAGCATCTTTTAATTTCATGGCTGCAGTCACCATCTGCAGTGATTTTGGAGCCCCCAAAAATAAAGTCTGTCACTGTTTCCCCATCTGTTTGCCATGAAGTGATGGGACTGGATGCCATAATCTTAGTTTTCTGAATGTTGAGCTTTAAGCCAACTTTTTCACTCTCTTCTTTCACTTTCATCAAGATGCTCTTTAGTTCTTCTTCACTTTCTGCCATAAGGGTGGTGTCATATGTGTATCTGAGGTTATTGATATTTCTCCCAGAAATCTTGATTCCAGCTGTGCTTCATCCGGTCCAGCATTTCTCATGATGTACTCTGCATATAAGTTAAATAAGCAGGGTGACAATATACAGCCTTGATGTACTCCTTTCCTGATTTGGAACCAGTCTGTTGTTCCATGTCCAGTTCTAACTGTTGCTTCTTGACCTGCATACAGATTTTTCAGGAGGCAGTTCAGGTGGTCTAGTATTCCCACCTCTTGAAGAATTTTCCACAGTTTGTTGTGATCCACACAGTCAAAGGCTTTGGCATAGTCAATAAAGCAGAAGTAGACATTTTTCTGGAACTCTCTTGCTTTTTCTGTGTTCCAACAGATGTTGGCAATTTGATCTCTGGTTCTTCTGCCTTTTCTAAATACAGCTTGAACATCTGGAAGTTTTTGGTTCATGTACTGTGAAAGCCTGGCTTGGAGAATTCTGAGCATTACTTTGCTAGTGTGTGAGATGAGTGCAATTGTGTGGTAGTTTGAGCATTCTTTGTCATTGCCTTTCTTTGGGATTGGAATGAAAACTGACTTTTCCAGTCCTGTGGCCATTGCTGAGTTTTCCAAATTTGCTGACATATTGAGTGCAGCACTTTCACAGCATCATCTTTTAGGATTTGAAATAGCTCAACTGGAATTTCATCACCTCCACTAGCTTTGTTTGTAGTGATGCTTCCTAAGGCCCACTTGACTTCGAATTTCAGGATGTCTGGCTCTAAGTGAGTGATCACACCATCATGATTATCTGGGTCGTGAGGATTTTTTTTTTTTTTCTAGTTCTGTGTATTCTTGCCACCTCTTCTTAATGTCTTATGCTTCTGTTAGGTCCATACCATTTTTGTCCTTTATTGAGCCCATCTATGCATGAAATGTTCCCTTGATATCTCTAATTGTCTTGATGAGATCTCTAGTCTCTCCCATTCTATTGTTTTCCTCTGTTTCTTTGCATTGATCACTGAGGAAGGCTTTCTTATCTCTCCTTGCTATTCTTTGGATCTCTGCATTTAAATGGGTATATCTTTCCTTTTCTCCTTTGCCTTTCACTTCTCTTCTTTTTATAGCTATTTGTAAGGCCTCCTCAGACAACCATTTTGCTTTTTTGCATTTCTTTTCTTGGGGATGGTCTTGATCACTGCCTCCTGGAGAAGGAGGTAATTGTCTACATTTAAGAGAGGTTTTGATCATCCTGTGAATAGCACACAATGAACAGGAAATTGAAACTAAGCAAGCAAGCAAACATGACCAGGAGCTTAGGGAAATGCTTGTGTTGGGGTGACCACTGACCTAGGTTCCTGAAACTACAAGAGCAAACCACCTTTTTACCATGTGTGAATCTTGGGCTTTCCTGGTGGTCCAGTGGTTAAGAATCCATCTTGCAATGCAAGGGACACCGGTTCAATCCCTGGTCTGGGAAGATCCCACATGCTGTGGAGCAACTAAACCACAACTTACTGAGCCAGCACTCTAGAGCCCACAAGGTGAAACCACAGAGCCCATATGCTGCAACGATTGAAGCCCATTCACCTCGAGCCCATGCTCTGCAACAAGAGAAGCCACCGCAGTAGAAGCTTGAGCATTGCACCGAAGAGTAGCCCCCACTCACCACAACTAGAGAAAGTCTGCATGTAGCCAAAAGACCCACCACAGCCCCAAACTAAATACATCTTAGAAAAATAAAATAAAATAAAATGTGTGAATAAAATGTGTCCCAGCTCCCTCCTGTAGTGGAGCTGTATTTCTTCCTTCCTCTGCAGTGATCCTCCCCTCAAGATTCAAAGTGCCCCATCCTCATTCCCTTGAGGCACCCCATCCTGGATGGCCTTGCTAAACATCAAAACACGCCTCTCCTGTGACCACTACGTTCCCTCGGAGCCCTGAAGGAACAGGGGGCTAATGACTGAACTCTTCTTATGAGTCAGGCTCTGGCCCGGAGTGTTCATAGGTGGTGAAGAACTTAGGAGTTGCTTTGATGAAAACATTCACAGAACAGTGTTGGCAGTGAGCGTGACTGACATTACCGTCCCTTCCATGTGACACTGGGACTCTACTGCCTCTGCCTGGAGGATACAGGAATTACAGGCACAGAGACACAGCCCACAAAGGAGACTCATGGAAGGTGGGTAGGCCAAGGAGCTCAGTGCTTGGAGGAGCTTGTAATGTGACCACCTCTCTGGGGGAACCCTGATCCTACGTGGGCCTCCAAGGTGGGCCTCAGGTGGCCCAGGGCATGCTGGAGCCACTTCACAGAACAGCACTTCAATGAACAGAGACAACTTGAATAGTTCTCATCTCCACAACAACAACAACAACAACAACAAAACCACAAAAAACACAACAAAACATGAAGGGGATCCAGTTCTCTGCCCAAAGAGGTCCCTTCTTCCCCTTCTCAGTTGCCTCCTACTCCACAGTCGCTCAGGGTCTTCTCCCAGACTAAACTTCCCGCGTCACCCACCAACCAGCCTTTTTATTTTGTAAACTTAGCTCTTCTGGGATTTTTGTTTGTTTTGCTGGTTTTTTTCCCCCCGTTGTCTCTATGTTCCAACCATTTTTCTACTTGACTTAACCAGAGGAAACCAAATTCTCTCTAGCGGGTGTGGCAGGGGGATGTATACACTGGGAAATCAGTTTTCTTTATTGGCTGAAGCTGTGGGAAAGGGCTGGAAGGACCAGAGGGTGAGAACACTGGTGGGTGAAGCAGTCGGGCTCCATCACATTTGAGAGGTGAGCCCCAGAGAATACGGGAAGGGCTGGTTGTCTGTTGATGCATGAGACACATGTGAGGTCCCCCCGATGAGTAGACCTGGACTCTTAAAGGTGGAAGAAGCCAGTGGTGATGATGTCTTGAGTCTGGTTAAAGTCAGTTCAGCTACACTCTTAAACAGTGAACTGCTATTTTAAGGAGGACAAGCATACCTCTGTCACATTGCTTGGAAAATGTGCTTGGCAAGTTGTTGTTCAGTCACTCAGTTGTGTCCAACTCTTTGGGACCCCACAGACTGTGCATGACGAGTACTTCAGGGCAATCTGACATCTTTGTTAAATTTCTTTTTGACCCTCTCTGTTCACACCTGTTACAATGCTTTGCACCTCGCACGCTCCTTTGTGTCCATCTCTCCCACAACACTGAGGTTCCACAGGTAGAATTCTCATATTCGCTGTTGCTGCATTTCCAATGCCAGCACATACCTGGCACATGCATTTACTCATCAAACATCCATTGTGTGCCCAGTGTGTGCCAGACTCTGTGCCAATGTTTGCTAAACGAGGGTAGACAGAGGCGTGGTGACAGATGGGAAACATGAGACCACAAGCCAATAATTACACACATACAAAATGACATATACACATAATTACCACATATTGGAGAGAGTGCTTTGAAGAAAAGTAAAAAGACACTGGGCTTACCTGGTGGCTCAGTGGTAAAGAACTCATCTGCTAATGCAGGAGATGGGGGTTCGATACCTGGGTTGGGAAGATCCCCTGGAGAAGGAAGTGGTAACCCACTCCAGTATTCTTCCCTGGAGAATCCCAAGGACAGAGGAGCCGGGCAGTTTCCATAGAGTCGCAAAAGAGTTGGACATGACTTAGCAACTAAAACAACAACCAAACAACACAAAAAAAGACACTATTGGAGAGAACTGGGGGAGGGGAGAATGGCTGAGAGCAGGACCAGGGATATTTTCTCAGAAGCAGCAGCTAAGCTGGGCCCCAGAGGTCGAGGGGGTAGCAGAGGGAAGAGAAGGGGAAAGTATTCCAGGCTGAGGGAATAGAATGTGCAAATGTCCTGATGCAGAAGAATGTTTACTGACATGGAGGAAGGCAGGCCAGGCCAGTAAGACCAGTTGCCATAAGGGAAGAATAATTGGGGATGTGGTTAGGGGCTGGCCTGGCCAGGCCAGGAAGGAGGATTTTACTTTGAGAACAACAGGAAGGTATTGCATGTTTTCAAAACAAGGGAACGATATGCTCCCATTTCCCTCTTAAAAAGAGCACATTGACTGGGCAGAGATAGGCAGATGTGACCCCGGGGAGGCGGTTTTAGGGAGGGTTGTATTGTACTGCATTGTGTCCGCCAGGTGAGAGACGCTGGTGGCCAGGCAGTGGGAACAAGGATGGAGTTGCGAAATATGAGTAATCTCTCACGTTCCTTTGTATCACTTACTGAAAGTGCTTCGTTCAAATACAGAAGGACATACTCATACCTTAGGGATACCTGGAATAAATCACAGCCTACACATAGGAAACGGAGAGCATCACAATGTCTGTCCACGGCCCTTGCAGACTTCTGCCCCATAATTCCCTAAGAACACAGAACATACATCATCATTGCTCCCTTCAGCTGATGTCTGTGGAATATCTATTATGAATAAGGCATTGTGCTAGCTATTGTGAGGTGACCCGTCTATTTAGAAACAAAGTAATGGATGAAGGGTAATCGATGAAAATTTTGAAGGTAAGAAAAATATAAGGAAGAAAAAATCTGAGTATACCAGCCATGTTAACACTTTAACCTTATTTATTTCCAGGCTTTTTTCATTTTCTTCTACATATATTATTTATTTATATATGCAAATTGGGATCATAATACATATAGTTTTATATGCTCTGTAACTATTATGTGCTTATGTTACTTTTATTATAAGATACTGTGCATGAAAAACTGTTGCATAAAACATGCAAAATTTAAAGAATAATAAAATATGCACTTAATCACCAGCCAGGTAAAGAAGAAATAATATTACTCCCCCCACCTAACCTTGTCTGGCCCTCCCTCCATTCCTTAAGGCAGCCAAATAGAGAAAGAATTCATTTTCTTAAACTTGTTCACCTATTTTATTTAAATTGCAGCAGGACGGAAATATGCCAACTCTATCCAATCTGACACAGACACTGGAATATGTCTTCAAAAAGATTTTTATCACTTACATGGAAAACTGGCGCAGGAACACAACAGTTGAGCAAGAGGCCCTGCAAGCCAAGGTTGATGCTGAGAACTTCTACTATGTCATCTTGTACCTTATGGTGATGATCGGAATGTTCTCTTTCATCATTGTAGCCATCCTGGTAAGCACGGTGAAATCCAAGAGACGAGAGCACTCCAATGACCCATACCACCAGTACATCGTGGAGGACTGGCAAGGGAAGTACAGAAGTCAAATTGTGAACCTAGAAGAACCAAGGGCCACCATCCATGAGAACACAGGTGCAGCAGCGCTCACGATGTCTCCTTAATCAGAGGTGGAGGCATGGAGTCAACATCTGATATGCAAATAGGAAGAGATGCTGGTTCCATGGAGTCAATCCAAGTTGTCATGCTTCGAAGACACTAAGTTCCTCACTCTGTGTTGAGAATTTTCATTGAGATCCCGTAGCTGATCAGCTAAGAGGACATTTCAATCTCATGCTTCACGTTTGCTCTGTGGAGCAATAATTTATGTTGAAGACCTCTTTTCCTTTCTGTGCAATGTCAGTGTCATTTTAATCAATGTCAATAGTGAAAATAAAACCAAATTTGAAGTAATGTGCCTGGGCAGTGGCAGTGGGGATAGAAAGGAGAAATTAACAAATCATTGAATAGTCTCCCTTGTGAAACATTATTCTGTATGTTTGACTGACTCAGTTTATAAGTAACCAAGGTGTATTATTCTGAAATGGAGGTTCAAAAATCTATCACTTGCTCACTAGATTGAAGTAGGAGCATTTATTTATTAATTCATGAATATAGAGTCTGAAGTGACAAATGAACAGAACCACAGGTTTCCTTTATGTGTATTGTTTCCTTGGCATTGAGCTTATTTGGAAGTCGGAAGACAGAACCAACATTTCATAAGGGCAGAGTCCACACCAAATAGATAGAATCTTTAGGAACTACCTGGTATAACAGAAACATATTTTTAATTAACATTTTAAATTTTACAGAAGACTAACTTAAAAGTTCTTGTTATTATAGAAAATAATAATAATATGTGAAAATGCTGCCTAATAAACCACTCATTCTTTTCACTCAATTTATTTTCTTGGTTTACAATTACTTATTTGTGTTTCAAGAAATTTATTTTCATGAATGTATGGAAAGTGGCTGAATTGCTGAGGTCTATTGAAGAACTAGATGGTAACTGCTTAATATTTTGACCCTGGGGGTCATGATATTATAGAATGTCAGGGCCAAAGGGCACCTTGAAGATCACAGAATCCTTGTCAGACCATTTCACTTATGGATAGGCAACCCCAGTTCACAGATTAGGTGACTTCATTCCTTAATTCAATCAAGTACCATTTATTATCTGTCTACTTGGGTCAATGGCTTCCCTTGTGGCTCAGCTGGCAAAGAATCTGCCTGCCATGCGGGAGAACTGAGTTCAGTCCCTGGGTTGGGAAGATCCCCTGGAGAAGGGAAAGGCTGCCCACTCCAGTATTCTTGCCTGGAGAATTCCATGGGTTGTATAGTACATGGGGTCACAAAGAGTTGGACATGACTGAGTGACTTTCACTTTCACTTTCTGGGTCAATGGCCTAGACCAGGAGTATACAGATGAACGTGATTCTCTGAGCTGGAGGAACTCACTCAGCAGAGAGGGAGGCAGGCACAGAGAAGGAGTCAGAACATCCTGATGATATAAAGTGACAGGGTTATAACGGAGACCAACACAAAGTGGGAGGAGCCAGAACAGAGGGCCTGCCCACCTCGGGTTAAGGTCCAGAGAGCCGCTGAGAGGGGAAAGTCAACAGCAAGACAGATATATGGGGTGTAACCTCATGAAGCTTCATGCCCCCTTGCTTATACTCTGTTCCTTCCCCAGCTCCCCGTCTACTCAGCCGAGACAGGGCATTGTGAACAAAGCCTCAAGTCTCAGAGCACTGAGACAAAATTGAAAAGAGGAGTCCTTCTTCAGCATCTTATATGGATTACAAGATTTGTCTCTTTAGAGTGAAAGACACTAGGTCTGTTTCCTAATAACAAGCATGTGACTGTGCTAACAGAAGCATTCAATGCACTGTGGAGGAAAGCCACCCATATTCCAAGAGCATATATGGCAAGGGTAGTTTCTCTCCTTAGATGAGAAACCCAGAAATGCTGAACCACACAAATTTTTTTTAAATTTATTTATTTATTTTGGTTGCATTCAGTCTTAGTTGTGGCATGCAAGCTTAGTTCCCTGTGGCATGTGGGATCATAGTTCCCCGAACAGGTATCAAATCAGTGTCCCCTCATTGGAAGGTAGATTCTTTTTCTTTTTTAATTTTATTATGAAAAATTGTGTTAAACATTTACAAAAGAAGAGAGTAGTTTGGAAGGCATATTCTTAACCACTGGACTACCAGGAAGTCTCCAGAACATTTTAATCAACGTGCCCAGAGCAGCAGATGGATAGCATCACTGATTGAATGGACATGAGTTTGCGCAAACTCTAGGAAACAGTGCAGGACAGAGAAGACTGGTGTGCTGCAGTCCATGGCGTCACAGAGAGCTGGACATGACTGAGTGACTGAACAACAACCAGAGCAGCAACTCGGGCAACAAAATCTCGGCTTTGGGTCTGGATCCAGACAGGAATCCAAGGTTTCTACTAACTGGTAGAAACTTCTGGTTTCTACTAAATTTGGTAGAAACCAAATTTATCTCCTTGACCAAACCCTGGTCAGGCTCCTTTGAACCCTCTTCTTGAATTGACCTCAACCTTGGCCTAAAAACCCTGAGGACTCTTGGCACAAAAGATACCATCCACCTCCCCACACTGAGAGACTTGAACAAACACTACCTACATCCCTAAGGAGATCCTGGCATGCTTTAAGGTGCCTGCCTAGGAAAACTTAAGGGGCCAGGAGAACGTACTATTTGTTCAGGCCAAAACCTGGTGGTAGGCAAATCAGCCCCTGAATCCCTGCTACAGCATTTACTTTAGAAACCTTTCAATTATAAATCCTTTTTCTCCTCCTTTGAGGTATAAATCATTTACCACCCAGACCACCCTTGTCTCTTTGATATGCTAGCATTCAAGGAGGTAACGGCTTTAACTTGCACCACTGCCTCCAGTCATAAAGGCTGAACTTTGTTTCTCCTCCAGGTAAGCATCTATTGACAGACTCAGATGCAGTTGACCCAGTCCCCTTCACTTTTTATAAATTTCCACTGACTCTGCTCAAGTACCTGCTGTCCAACTCCTTCTTATCATTTTTTTTTTTTTTTAATTTTGGCTGTGCTGGGTCTTTGTTGAGGCACATAGACTCCTCTTACTGCAGCACATGGGCTCAGTTCCCCCAAGGCAGGTGGGATCCTAGTTTCTGGTCCAGGGATCAAATCAGGGAAGTCCCCCTCCTCCTTTTAAAATGCTCAGTTACCTCTGTACAAAGCGAGCTTGGTTCATGCTGGGTTCTCTTCCCTATTGTGATAGTTACTGAATAAAGTCCATCCTTTACACTTCAATGGTGTCAAGCTTTTTTTTATCTTTGACACAGAAAAACAAAGGGGAAAATATCCAGGTTCCCCTAATTAAGTACGTTTTATTATCATCACTTAAAGTATATTGGGGCCAACCCAGATGGTTAGCAGCCAACTTTACTTTGGGGGAATAGGAGAAAAGCCCAATATTTACCAGCATTTCAGGTCTACAGCTGCTGGTACCTGCTCCACTTTGTCACTCCAGCATCAATTCCCACCGAACCCAGCCTTGCCACATTCAACCTGGCAACTAAAAAAACGCCAGTTCCAACAAATTGCTGGTTTTCTTTCCCACCCGTCTGCTTTTAGAGTTCTTTCCAGTTGATCCATATAAACTGAGTCCCACTCACTTTTTGCAGCAGAGCTCAGAAGTCATTTGAAAAGGAACCCATGGCAGTGGCTGCCCTGATAGTCGAGGTTCAGATTACCCAGATTCAGGTCTCAGCTCTGGCACTTGCTGGCTTTAAAACCTTGGACAGTTTAATCAGTTCATGTCTCCGTTTCTTCATCTGTGAAATTGTTATGGTCACATCATGTCTTTTATAGGCTTGTAAGACTTTTATTAGACAATAGGCAAAGTGCTTAGAGCAAAGCTATTTTTGTTACTCTCTCCAGGAAAACTTGGCAGAACTTGTTGACAGAATTAACCCCCTACTCCCCAGTCCCTCAGTTTGTCCTTTCCTCTGCACTCCCAACGGGATTCCACGAGACTGCCTGGGTTCAGATATCAATTTTGCCACTCCAATCCACACGTTTCCTTGAATCAACCGCTTAATCTCCCCCTGCCTCAGTTTCCTCAACCAAAAAAGGGTGAACTTCCCTCTTGTTACCCTGGAATTTTGGGTGTCCACTTTGCACCCTTGCTTGGGAGTGGGCTCAAATTCCACTCGGGTTTACTAAGCGCTTGTTGAATGAAGGAATCTGGGAACCTAGTAACTGTCACCCTACAACCATCCCAAAGGGAAAGGAATGCATTTTTGGCAGAGAAGATAAAGGCTAAATTTGGAAACTTCTGAGGACCTACATCAGACTGGTTCCAACAACAAACTGGTTCCAAATCAGGAAAGTATGTCAAGGCTGTATATTGTCACCCTGCTTATTTAACTTACATGCAGAGTACATCATGAGAAATGCTGGACTGGATGAAGCAAAAGCTGGAATCAAGATTGCCAGGAGAAATATCAATAACCTCAGATATGCAGATGACACCACACTTAAGGCAGAAAGTGAAGAAGAACTAAAGAGCCTTTTATAAAAGTGAAAGAGGAGAGTGAAGAAGTTGGCTTAAAGCTCAACATTCCCTGGTGGCTCAGATAGTAAAGTGTCTGCCTACAGTGAGGGAGACCTGGGTTCAATCCCGGGTTGGAAAGATCTCCTGGAGAAGGAAATGGCAACCCACTCCAGTATTCTTACCTGGAAAATCCCATGGACAGAGGATCCTGGCAGGCTACAGTCCATGGGGTTGCAAAGAGTTAGACACAACTGAGAGACTTCACTTTCACAAAACTAAGATCATGGCATCCAGTCCCATCACTTCATGGCAAATAGATGGGGAAGCAGTGGAAACAGTAACAGACTTTATTGGGGAGGGCGGGGTGGGGCTCCAAAATCACTGCAGATGGTGACTGCAGCCATGAAATTAAAAGATGTTTGCTCCTTGGAAGAAAAGCTATGACAAACCTAGACAGCATATTTACTTGGCCAACAAAGGTCTAGTCAAGGCTATGGTTTTTCCAGTAGTCATGTATGGATGTGAGAGTTGGACTATAAAGAAAACTGAGCACCAAAGAATTGATGCTTTTGAACTGGTGTTGAAGACATCTTGAACTGGTGTTGAAGACATGTTGAGAATCACTTGGACTGCAAGGAGATCCAACCAGTCCATCCTAGAGGAAATCAGTGCTGAATATTCATTGGAAGGACTGATGCTGAAGCTGAATGAAACTCCAATACTTTGGCCACCTGATGCAAACAGGACTCACTGGAAAAGACCCTGATGCTGGGCAAGATTGAGGGCAAGAGGAGAAGGGGACGACAGAGGATGAGCTGGTTGGATGGCATCACCGACTCAATGGACATGAGTTTGAGTGTACTCCGGGAGTTGGTGATGGACAGGGAAGCCTGGCATGCTGCAGTCCATGGGGTCACAGAGTCGGACACGACTGAGCGACTGAACTGGGAACCCTCTTGCCCTCGGCGGCACACAGCGAGGACCACCCAGGGATGAAAGACAGCTGAGGGGGAGGGGCCCCGCGACGCCCCGCTCTCCCGCCGCCGTCCTCCTCCTCCAGCTCCAGTCAGTGGAGAACAAGAACGTGCCCCCCCTCCCGCCCCCCGGCGTGGACGAAAATACCTGGCCCACGCCCCGGAAGTTCGCCCCGGCCCAGCCAAGTCTGTCTGGTGACCCATGTTGCGGCCGCACTAAGGCCGCCCCGGCCCATAGCGCGGATTCGAGAACCTGGAAACCGTCTCCGCGGCCCGGGCCCACTGCGCCGGAGGAGCCGCCTACCCGCCATAGCAGCGCAGGTGCGCCGGCGCGCGGAGCCGTGCATTTCGGGACGTGTAGTTTCCCCGCGGTATGGTGGGAGTCGTGGTTTGTGTGCGGCCCCGCCTACCCACCATGACGTGGAGTCGCCTACCCACTATGGTGGCTCAGGCTCCCTGCGCAGGCTTATTGCGCCGGTGCGCGGAGCGGTGCATTTCGGGACGTGTAGTTTCCCCGCGGCATTGTGGGAGTGGTGGTTTGCGCGCGGCTCCGGAGCTGGATCCTCCGCGGCCTTGAGCTGTAAGTGGGCGGCGTCGGTGTCCGCGGGATCCGGACACAAAAGCAGCCGGCTGCTCCTTGGGGGACGCCCAGGCGTCGCGTTCGCGCTTTCTCTCTTTGACGCTCTCCAGCGGGACCGCGGGGGTGCCAGCCACCACGGCCCACCCCCGCGGAGCGTCCGGCCTGGCTGGCTTGTCCAGGCACCCCAAAATGCACGGATCCAGTGGCTGGGGGTGGGAGGGGGGCGGCGTGTGGAGGCTGGCACGCAGGCCGAAGAGGGGGACCCAGATGTGGTTCCAAGAGAGAGAGGTTTGGGGGCGAGCGAATGTCCCAGAAGCCCTGTTGTGTAGGTGGGGTAAGCGGCCGTCGCCCTTGGCCCTCATCCTCAGATGTGAGCCGGGCAGGTTTTGCCCCCAACCCCAGTGTGGAGGCTGGAGAGGACCTTTACCTGGCCCTCCAAGTCACGGAGGGGCAGAGGCCCAGCCCCTTGTCCTGGGAACCCCAGCCGACCCCGGCGTGGGGCTCAGAAGTCAGCCCAACTGATAAAACCCGCTTCATCTGGAACTCCCCACCACCCCACCTCCTCCACGCACCCATCGCTACTTCAAATGATGGGGTGAAGGGTTGGGGTGGAAGGAGGCTGGGAATGAGAGCAATTTAGGGAAGTTCAGACTAAGGACACAGCCTAATGAATGGCTGGAGTGAGATACCAAGAGACGGACCGACCCTTGGGTCTGTTAGGTGGAGCAAGAATAAAATTGTGGACTATACCTTGTTCATATTGCTATAATTAGCCTAATCAAGATAAGCCAGTAGCTTTTCTGTTTTCTTTAGGAGGAAAAATCAGGATATTTTTGCAGGAAAGGAAATAGAGCCATCTCTTTCTAAGTCATTGTTATCTTTGAATTTAAAGCTAAGACTGGATAGTTCCAGAGGAAGTTTAAAACTTCTTGCACTTCGTAGATTTTATGTCTCTCAAAACTGTCCCCATCTGGTTGGCTTTTGTAGTTCAGCCCTCAGACACCAGCTGCCTCCTGGTTCTAAGATTGCATCAGGTGTACATATGGCAGCAGAGCACTAGCCTGCTGATATTTTTAGCTTTCTCAGTTCTCACTTGCTGAAGTCCTGCTGCTGCTGCTGCTGCTGCTAAGTCGCTTCAGTCATGTCCGACCGACTCTGTGCGACCCCACAGACCGCAGCCCACTAGTCTCCCCTGTCCCTGGTATTCTCCAGGCAAGAACACTGGAGTGGGTTGCCATTTCCTCCTCTAATGCATGAAAGTGAAAAGTGAAAGTGAAGTCGCTCAGTCGTGTCGGACTCTTAGCAACCCCATGGACTGCAGCCCACCAGGCTCCTCCGTCCATGGGATTTTCCAGGCAAGGGTACTGGAGTGGGGTGCCATTGCAACTCAAAAATGGCTGAGTTGCAACCTGTAATTTAGCTAGTGGAGGTGACGGAATTCCAGTTGAGCTATTTCAGATCCTGAAATATGATGCTGTGAAAGCGCTGAACTCAATATGCTAGCAAATTTGGAAAACTCAGCAGTGGCCACAGGACTGTAAAAGGTCAGTTTTCATTCCAATCCCAAAGAAAGGCAATGCCAAAGAATGCTCAAACTACTGCACAATTGCACCCATCTCACACACTACTAAAGTAATGCTCAAAATTCTCCAAGCCAGGCTTAAGCAATATGTGAACCATGAACTTCCAGATGTTCAAGCTGGTTTTAGAAAAGGCAGAGGAACCAGAGATCAAATTGCCAACTTCTGTTGGAACATGGAAAAAGCAAGAGAGTTCCAGAAAAACATCTATTTCTGCTTTATTGACTATGCTAAAGCCTTTGACTGTGTGGATTATAATAAACTGTGGAAACTTCTGAAAGAGATGGGAATACCAGACCACCTGACCTGCCTCTTGAGAAACCTATATGCAGGTCAGGAAGCAACAGTTAGAACTGGGCATGGAACAACAGACTGGTTCCAAATAGGAAAAGGAGTACGTCAAGGCTGTATATTGTCAGCCTGCTTATTTAACTTATATGCAGAGTACATCATGGGAAACGCTGGGCTGGAAGAAGCACAAGCTGGAATCAAGATTGCCGGGAAAAATATCAATAACCTCAGATATGCAGATGACACCACCCTTATGGCAGAAAGTGAACAGGAACTAAAAAGTCTCTTGATGAAAGTGAAAGAGAAGAGTGAAAAAGTTGACTTAAAGCTCAACATTCAGAAAACGAAGATCATGGCATCCGGTCCCATCACTTCATGGGAAATAGATGGGGAAACAGTGGAGACAGTGTCAGACTTTATTTTTTGGGGCTCCAAAATCACTGCAGCCATGAAATTTAAAGAGGCTTACTTCTTGGAAGGAAAGTTATGACCAACCTAGATAGCATATTCAAAAACAGAGAGATTACTTTGTCAACAAAGGTCCGTCTAGTCAAGGCTATGGTTTTTCCAGTAGTCATGTATGGATGTGAGAGTTGGACTGTGAAGAAAGCTGAGCGCTGAAGAGTTGATGCTTTTGAACTGTGGTGTTGGAGAAGACTCTGGAGAGTCCCTTGGACTGCAAGGAGATCCAACCAGTCTATTCTGAAGGAGATCAGCCCTGGGACTTCTTTGGAAGGAATGATGCTAAAGCTGAAACTCCAGTACTTTGGACACCTCATGCGAAGAGTTGACATATTGGAAAAGACTCTGATGCTGGGAGGGATTGGGGGCAGGAGGAGAAGGGGACAACAGAGGATGAGATGGCTGGATGGCATCACCGGCTCAGTGGACGTGAGTTTGAGTGAACTCCGGGAGTTGGTGATGGACAGGGAGGCCTGGCATGCTGCAATTCATGGGGTCACAAAGAGTCGGACACGACTGAGCGACTGAACTGAACTGACTGGGGAAGAGTTGTCATTTGGAGGCAGTGGGTGGGAATGAGTTTGATTAATTTGCCCTTTCCCCCACCCTCAACATACTCCTTCCACTGCTTTGCATATGGACTTTTAAACGTTTTTCTTTCCTGAAGAGATGGAATTTTGTCACTCTAGATATGACGATGAGGCAGCTGCCAGTAATGTTTTTACAGTTAGATGCTCTGTATCAGAGAGAATGTGACTTAGGAATTTCAGAGTTGCAGCGTTGTTCATTGAATTTTTAAAATGGTAACACTTTGGCTTGGAGAGGCTAATGGATTGCCCCCAGGTCAGATTCCTTGTCATTGGCTCCCGCAAGCATAGAGTACAGATCTCCAGTTCTTCTGGTCATCTGGTGGTGGTTCTTTATCCCATGCCCTGCTGTCTCATTTGCCCTGACCTCCACTTGCTTATGTTCATCAGCTTACCATGTCTGTTACTGGAAAGACATTTATCATAACAATTATGGTTGGTATTTGTTAAGTGCTTTTCATATGCTGAGCCTGGTGCTTAATGTTTTTATAATCTAGTCTTTGAAGGAGAATTTACAGAGTAGGGAGCTGAGGTTTAGAGAGGCCCAGCAACTCATCCAAGGTCATACTCCTGGTAAACTTAGCACATGATTCCCAGAGGGCCAGACCTCCAGGCATTCTTTTTACTTCCTCCTATAAGTTTTTTTTGGACCTTTTTGTGGTCCTTGACCTTGGGAATTAATATCTAACCGACTTCACTAAGGGAGTCATTTGGTCTCAGAAAATGTGTGGGAAACAGCCAAACCTGTCTACTTATATGTGTAGACAACTCAATAAAAATAGAGGTGAGAAAAATAAAATTGATACAACCTTCAGTTCAGTCACTCAGTCATGTCCGACTCCTTGCAACCCCGTGGACTGCAGCACGCCAGGCCTCCCTGTCTATCACCAACTCCCGGAGTTTACTCAAATTCATGTCCATCGAGTCGGTGATGCCATCCAACCATCTCATCCTCTGTCCTCCCCTTCTCCTCCCGCCTTCAATCTTTTCCAGCATAGACATTTTAATTTACAACATGGATCATTCCTGAGATTATCAGAGATTATTCGAAGTGAAAATTCCAGCAACAGGTTGTAACCTGTTGGGAACATATTTTTCCAGGGCGGGTCAAAATCTACTGTTCCTTATAGACAAATAAGTCTTTGATACACAAAGGTAATGAGCACCTTCAGGCTCCCCTGGTGGCTTAGACGGTAAAGAATCCACCTGCAATGTGGGAGACCTGGGTTTGAACCTTGGGTTGGGAAAATCTCCTGGAGGAGGGCATGACAACCCACTCTACTGTTCTTGCCTGGAGAATCCCATGGACAGAGGAGACTGGTGGGCTACAGTCCATGGGGTCGCAAAGAGTCAGACACGACTGAGCGACTTAGCACATGAGTGCTTTCAATCATGGTCATCTCATTTAAACAGATTTATAGTGTAAATTCCTGTCATGAGCTTATCTGACTTTGAAAAATCCTGGGGAAAGCTTGGCTATCTTGTGCCAGCTGCTCGCTTGTGTTCAAGATACTATGACCTTGGATATGAAGTTTAGATGCTTTTGTAAGTGAAAGTTTTCAAAAACACATGTCGGAAGTTTATCTCATTTTCCCCATTCTAAAGGCCTGTGAATTTTTCTTAATCCTAGTTGTAAGTCCATGTAAAGAAAGGCGTCCCCATGATTTTTTAGTGCAGAGCTCTCTGCGTTAGGATCAGAGCCTGGGGCCGGACTGGATGAGTTACAATCCCAGTCCTTACTGTGACTGTGGACGTGTCACTGTCACGCGAAGTGGCTCTAGTGTGAAGAGCCCGCCTTCCAGTTCAGGAGACCTAAGAGATGCAGCTTCAGTCCCTGGGTCGGGAAGGTCCCCTGGAGGAGGACATGGCGACCCACTCGTGTTCTTGCCTGGAGAATCGCATGGACAGAGGAGTCCGTGGGGCTGCAAAGAGCTGGACACGACTTTGTGCACATGCGCATGCGCACACACAGATACTCCAGAGTATAGACGATAAACTACACCTCTTGGGACAGGTGTGAAGACTAGCTGAGTTACTGGCACTCAGTGCACTTTAGCATGGCGGGTACAGTAAAGTGAAGCTGTGATTCCTAACGCTGAAAGTCTCCGAATTGTAGAAGTAGAGGACCCCAGAGCCCGTGTAGTTGACACTCCCTGTCTTCATTTACAGATGGGATGGAGGCCCCCAGAGGGGAGTCACTTACCAGAGTGTGTAGGCCCTTCATCCAGAGCTCAGGTCTTCTGACTTGTGGGGTATGTGTCCTGGTCTAAAATAGTGACGTGGGAGGCCTCAGAGCAAATCCTGTGTCCCAGCCGGGTCCCTGCCTTGTCTCTTCCGCTTCACCTTCCCCTCCGTCTCCCTGACATTTTAGAGGGAATTTTAAGATCGGAATGACTTTCTTAATACCATTTCCCCCCATCCTTGAGTCCCTTCCCACCAGATATTTTTGAAAACCAATATTACCTTGAGGCTTCCCTGGTGTTCCAGCAGTTAAGAATTCATCTTCCAATGCAGGGTTCAGTCCCCGTCAGAGAACTAAGATTGCACGTGCTATGTGGCAGCCAAGCCCACATACCTCTAACTGCTGAGCCTGAGAGCCACAATAAAAGATCCCATATGCCGCATCTAAAACCTGATGCAGCCAAATTTATAAATAAATCAATAAATTAAATGAATACTAAAGCAAAACAGTATTCCTTTAATTAATACTCACAGGACCCGAGACATAAAATGATACCCCCATCCACGGACCAGCTCCTGTTCAGGGCAGGAGGTGGGGAGAGGGTCAGATTAGCGCCTGGGCACCTTTGTCCACAGATGAATGGAGTGGGAGCACGCTTTCCCTTAGGAGCGGGGCCAACACCTCTGCTTGGCTGTGCTCCCTTCCCCGGTCAAGAGCAGCCAAGGAGATCGTTCTGCTCAGCAAGAGCCGAGGCTGTCTCGCTAGTTGGGGTGGCCTAACCCTTCTCTCTGCAGAGCTTGCTGTCTTGGCTCAAGGGCCCTCTCTCCCCATCAGAGAAAAGTCTTCCTAAGGCGGTCTGTCTAGAAAACTCAAATTGACCTGTTTCTTCTCATCCCCATCAGAACAGTGGGACCTGTCCCAAGCAGGTTCCCGCTCCTCCTTTGTCTGCGTGGCCCACACAACCAGGAGTGGAGCCCCAGTTGGTCCAGCATGAACTGGAAGGTAAGAATATCATCAAACATTTATGGCTTGTGGGTTTTCTTTCTCCTAATTGTAAAAGTTCAGAATAGTTCTGTAGAGATAAGTGGACTAAGAAAAAAACAAAAGAAGAAAATGCAGGAATTATATAATACTTTAAGTAAACACATAAATGTACATTTTTTCACCAGACTTTTGGAGGAAGGCCTTTTCTTTGGGAGGACAATGACTTCCCTCAGACGTGCCTCACCTTGCTTGCAAAAACCACCCCTTTGAAGTTTCACCTATAATCTCACATTTTGGTTTCTTCAAAATGGATGAAAAAGATCTTAAGAAGCAATCGACATGCAAAATCCTTCCTGATTTTTACACTCTTCTTCCTTAATCTTTCCCATTTGTGTTGCCAACAGCATTTTTTTTCCTAATTCAAATTGAGTCTTTCAAAACAGACACCTTAGTTTTCATGGAAATAGCCTTTCTTTTCTGTGGTCATATTTCATGAGTGCCGTGTTTAAATAGATTATCCATTATGACATCAAGTGCTACTTAAATATACTGACTGGCATAAACACAGCTGACCCCTGTAAAACCTTCAATACAGCTGGTGGAAGTAGAAGTTCGAGGGCAACCAAAGAATGTCCTGTGAGCTGCAAGCCTGCAGAAGGCTGTGGGCCACAGTCAGTGGGTCTTATAGGGGCGGGGGGGGGGGTGTCACATTATGTCCTTTAAGGAAGTGGCATGGGGTAGGTGCAGGGTGGCTACTAGGGTAGTCATGAAAATAGATGCTTTGAAAAGGATCAGATCAAGTCAAAATCGTATGTCTTTTCACTATCCAGAGATGGCTGCTATTAATATTAACAATTTTGGTGCATTTTCTACCCATGTTTTTCATATATATATATGTGTAATGTGTATATCTCCAAACTTAGGATCTCATTATATGTATTTTTTCAGTTATCATAAGCATTTTCTGATTCAGAACAGCCACTGGCTTTCATCACAGGAAATGGAAAGATCTGAAAGTAGGATCAGGGAGTCAGGAGACTACAGTTCAGTTCAGTTGCTCAGTCGTGTCCAACTCTTTGTGACCCCATGAACTGCAGCACGCCAGGCCTCCCTGTCCATCACCAACTCCCGGAGTTACTCAAACTCATGTCCACTGAGTTGGTGATGCCATCCAACCTCTCACCCTCTGTCATCCCCTTCTCCTGCCTTCAATCTTTCCCAGCATCAGGGTCTTTTCCAATGAGTCACTTCTTCACATCAGGTGGCCAAAATATTGGAGTTTCAGCTTCAGCATCAGTCCTTCCAATGAATATTCAGGACTGATTTCCTTTAGGATGGACTGGTTGGATCTGCTTGCAGTCCAAGGGACTCTCAAGAGTCTTCTCCAATACCACAGTTCAAAAGCATCAATTCTTCGGCACTCAGCTTCGGATCCCCTCCTTCCCCAGCCCCGTGGGGCCTGGGGGCCGCACAGTGGGGCTCTGGGGACTCTTCTCCAGGAGGAGCCTGGCCAAGGTTCAGGCGGTGGAGTGAAGACTCTCTGAGGGCTTAGAGATGTAGGAACGCACATGTCGCACGTGTGGGGTGTTCCAGAGCTGCCCATAGAAAGGCCAGGAAGGAAAGACGGGGATTAAAGCATGCGGGGTGATGGGGGCCGGGCTCAGCGTGTGCTGAGACGTAGTGAAGGGTTTGTAGCATGGGCAGAGGCTGAAGCGAGTAGTTGGTGACGGGGCGGCAGCTGGTACCAGAGGCCGCGTCAGCAAGGGCCAGCGTGTGTGCTTGGTGCTCCGAGGCCAGAGCACGTCTCAAAACCACCTCGGCAAGTTAAAATATGAATTGTGGTCCCACCTACTGGAGTTTGAGCGCGTTGGCCTGTGGGTGAACGAGTTCCTGGGTGGCGCTGATGTATTCCGGTGAGCCACTGCACAGAGAAAGCTTTCTTTTTAGTTGTGGAGCGACAGCAACGCACTTGACCGCCCAGGCCAACCCGACTTGTCACAGAAGAAGTCCTTTCCTGTGTCAGGAACACAGTTTTGTATAGAAAACTGTACAAAAACCGCCTGTACCTTCGTGACATTCGGGCAGACACACAGCTCCAGGGCTACCAGGGAGCCCTGCCAGGTAGTGTCTGAAAGGAATGGCCTTCTGCCCAAACTGCAGTGACACCCCCTGCCCCCTGCAGGAGATAAAGGACTGTGGGACGCCCAAGACATCCTGTGCTTCCCTGTCTACCTCCATCAGCCTGTGGCCATGAGCAGCAGTCAGCGACAGCAAGCACCCAGTGCCTTAGTACCTCAGCAACTGGGGGTTTTGAAAATGTCAGTCATTTGCGGGACTTCGCTGGTGGTCCGGTAGTTAAGACTCTGAGCTCCCACCACGGGCAGGAGTTTGATCGCTGGTCAGGGAACTAAGATTCCATATGCTGCAGGGCGTGGCCAAGAATAAATTTTAAAAGGCAGTCATTCTCATTACACGCGTATTGGCGTTTATTTAAAAAACTGATATAGAGCTAGACCACCCAACTGTGTTTTCTTGATTCACTTCCCTGAAGGTTTGGGAGTTAATCTGAGGGTTTTGTTAGAAGGGAAATCAAAAGAAGAGATTTCACACAACTAAAAACTAAGATCATGGTATCTGGTCCCATCACTTTATGGCAAATAGATGGGGAAACAGTGGAAGTAGTGTCAGACTTTATTTTTCTGGGCTCCAAAATCACTGCAGATGGTACTTGCAGCCATGAAATTAAAAGACGCTTACTCCTTGGAAGGAAAGTTATGACCAACGTAGACAGCATATTCAAAAGCAGAGACATTACTTTGTCAACAAAGTTCCGTCTAGTCAAGGCTATGGTTTTTCCAGTGGTCATGTATGGATGTGAGAGTTGGACTATAAAGAAAACTGAGAGCCAAAGAATTGATGCTTTTGAACTGTAGTGTTGGAGAAGACTCTTGAGAGTCCCTTGGACTGCAAGCAGATCCAACCAGTCCATCCTAAAGGGAATCAGTCCTGAATATTCATTGGAAGGATGGATGCTGAAGCTGAAACCCCAATATTTTGGCCACCTGATGTGAAGAGTTGACTCATTGGAAAAGACCCTGATGCTGGGAAAGATTGAGGGCAGGGGGAGAAGGGGACAACAGAGGATGAGATGGTTGGATGGCATCACCAACGATGGACAGGAGTTTGGGTGAACTCCCGGAGTTGATGATGGACAGGGAGGCCTGGCGTGCTGTGGTTCATGGGGTCGCAAAGAGTCAGACATGGCTGAGCAACTGAACTGAACTGAACTGAACTGAAAGGTCTAGCACACCTGCCTGAGAGTTGCAGGAACAGTGGCCCTGAAAGTTTCGCTTCAGCCTGTGTAGTGTCCTTGACTCCCACTGCACTGCCCGCTCTCAGTCCCAAACTTCCGCCTCTTGCCGCCTCCTCCCCACAGCCTTTAAAAAGAAAGTAAATACCAAAACCACTTCCCTGGGTTTGTTTGTTGACATGCTTCCATTTCAGTGGGTTTCTAGCTTCTGATTTCCATGTACATCCTGTCACTGCTAGAGCTTAGTTTTGGGTGTAGATCTTGGAGAACATTGGGCTGGGCTTTCCCGGGTGGTGCTAGTGGTCAAGAACCTGCTGCCTGTGCAGGAGACCCAAGAGATGCAGGTTCGATCCCTGGGTCTGGAAAATTCTCCTGGAGGAGGGCATGGCAGCCCACTCCAGAATTCTTGCCTGGAGAATCCCATGACCAGAGGAGCCTGGCGGGCTACAGTCCATGGGGTCGAAAAGAGTTGGACACGACTGAAGCGACTCAGCACTCAGGCATGAACTGTGGGCTGCAATAGGGGTCTGATTATGACAGGACTCCAGGGGCTCATCCATAGGGATGGAGAGAATTGGGAGGGAGTGACTTGCCAGCGTCAGCGACTTCCCTTTCACTTTTCACTTTTATGCATTGGAGAAGGAAATGGCAACCCACTCCAGTGTTCTTGCCTGGAGAATCCCAGAGATGGCGGAGCCTGGTGGGCTGCCGTCTATGGGGTCGCACAGAGTCGGACATGACTGAAGCGACTCAGCAGCAGCAGCAGCAGCAGGGCTAACTAGGGCTCAGCCAGGGAAAGTCCCAGTGAACGTAAAATGAAGTTTATATCTCCACACTGGTGACTTTTGTCTCCAAGGAGGTAAAAGTTAGCATCTTTTCTTTCTTAGCTGGCTTATAACTGTAGAGCCAAGCCTCTCCTCTAAGCTGTGACCCTTCAAGAAAGTAGATGAATTAGATGGTTGGAGGGTTGTTGGGGGAAGTCAGGGAGATTAGCCATAGGTCTGAGGCAGGAAGGGCCTGGACACCAAGTCAGTGTTCTAAACAGCTTGTATTCGTCAGGGTAGAAGGTTTTTGCTTTTGTAACCTTTTTAGTCTTTTATACTTGTTTGCCAAAGTGAGCTTTCTGAAGTGTATCAGTTCAGTTCAGTCGCTCAGTTGTGTCTGACTCTTTGCGACCCCATGAATCGCAGCACGCCAGGCCTCCCTGTCCATCACCAACTCCCGGAGTTCACTCAGACTCAACATCCATCGAGTCAGTGATGCCATCCAGCCATCTCATCCTCTGTTGTCCCCTTCTCCTCCTGCCCCCAATCCCTCCCAGCATCAGAGTCTTTTCCAATGAGTCAACTCTTCGCATGAGGTGGCCAAAGTACTGGAGTTTCAGCGTTAACATTATTCCTTCCAAAGAAATCCCAGGGCTGATCTCCTTCAGAATGGACTGGTTGGATCTC
The DNA here is from genome assembly GCF_027580195.1 of Bos mutus. Classification (NCBI taxonomy): domain Eukaryota; kingdom Metazoa; phylum Chordata; class Mammalia; order Artiodactyla; family Bovidae; genus Bos; species Bos mutus. Next base: position 354,295 of record NC_091617.1, on the reverse strand, counting down.
CTTGCAGTCCAAGGGACTCTCGAGAGTTTTCTCCAACACCACAGTTCAAAAGCATCAATTCTTCAGCGCTCAGCTTTCTTCACAGTCCAACTCTCTCATCCATACACAACCACTGGAAAAACCATAGCCTTGACTAGATGGATCTTTGTTGGCAAAGTAATGTCTCTGCTTTTGAATATGCTATCTAGGTTGGTCATAACTTTCCTTCCAAGGAGTAAGCGTCCTTTACTTTCATGGCTGCAGTCACCATCTGCAGTGATTTTGGAGCCCAGAAAAATAAAGTCTGACACTACTTCCACTGTTTCCCCATCTATTTCCCATGAAGTATATAGGTTATGCTTATTCTTTACTGTTTAACCCGATTCTGTGGTTGAAAACTATTATCTAGTTACTCAGAGTGTTCTTGGGACATAATTTGTTGATGTCAGTTAATTCCACTTCATTGAAATCAAAAGTCAGTGGGAAGACGGCTGACGTAGGAGTCAGAGTGTTCGGTTCCAACTCTCGCTCCTCCTGAATTAGCTCTGTGACGCGGGGGGCTCACCACCGCCCTGAGCTTTACTGTCCTCCTTTGTAGAACAAGGTGTAGACCAAGTCCTTGTTCAGATCCTTTCACAGCCCTCCACGTCTGGGAGCAGACTGTTCTCAGCTGAAGTTTTCATTTACCCATTTCAGATCAGCTTTAGTTAAACCATCAGAGGGAGGGACAAATGCAGTCTCCATGGAAGAGTCTCCTTGTCCCAGTGCTGCATATAGTTAAGTGATGCTTGGCATTTCACCTAAGGAGTTCACTGGACTAAATCCTACTTGGTCCTCCGGAATAATGATCTCTCAATGAAGGCATAGCTTTTCACTTTATCTGGGAAGGAATTTTTAATCACACACAAAAAGCTCATACTTATTATTCAGGTTCTACTAATCGTGTTTCCCAGACTAGTATACTGTTTGCCTTGAGATACTTGTGATATATAGAATTTCATAATAAAGCCTGCTCATGCACAGAGAGTGATTCCAATCCCCTGGTTATTCCCAGATCTCATCTTAGCCAGTGGGTTAAAACTTCCCTCCAACAAAAGAATTACAGGAACAGTGAATTAAGTAGCTAAGCTTTAACATTTTAAGTTTTACTTTATTTTACAGTAAAGTTTTACTGTATTTTACTTGTATATTTATTTTACCTTCAAATACCAGTGCTAACGCGTAGCTGGAACCAAGAGCCAATCATGGTATCCCATAAGGGTGGGGATTCAGAAGGAAGATTTGGTCCAGCCTCCCTTTGCAGGTGAAGAGGCAGAAGCTGGGGAAAGTCAAGTGACCGATGCGGGCCGCACGTGCTGTGCACGGGTCAGTGAGTGGCCCGAGCGGGGCTGTGCCCAGTCCCCCGGCTCCAGCTGCTCACTGCAGACCATGCCGCTGCCTCAGGCTCAGGGGGTGAGGGGCAAAGTGCATGGTCAGGTTGTGAGAGAGCACAGCCATGGCATCTGTGAAGCCGGCAGCCAGGGGGTGGTGAAGGGCACCTGAAACCAGGCTGCCCGAAACCTGGAACCGGGCCCTCATCTCTGCACCTGGGAGCCCCCACCCAGCCTGGTGCCCAGTGCTTAACACGGTGCACAGGAGACGTGTGCCGAGTGAAGGGACGTGAAAGAACATTCCTTATCCATGATCGAACGGCTCCACGAGTTTTCTTTCTTCTTTAAGGTGCTTGAACACTTCCCCCTGCTGCTGTATATCTTGGCGGCAAAAACACTAATCCTCTGCCTGGCGTTTGCCGGAGTCAAAGTCTACCAGAGGAAACGATTGGAAGCAAAGCAGCAAAAGGTGGAAGCTGAGAAGAGGAAGCAGGCGGAGAAGAAGGAGAGCTAAAGGGGAGTGAAAGGTATGGGCTTTGCAGACTGAACTACACGGCAGGTTAGGGCGGGCCTGCCCCTGGATGTGATGAGAACTCTGCCTCCCTCCGGCCTGAGGCTCTGGGACGGCGCAGGGCCCCACCTGCCCCCGGAGGTCGGGCAGCTCTGTGTCAGGTCCAAGTGCAGGTCCTGACCTTTGAGCCCCGTCTGCTCTGGGGCCACAGGGGATGGACAAGTCCTCACCTCTGCTCCGAGCCTGCAATGGTTCTCCCTTCACAGGAGCAGGGGTGTTTGACAGAATTTGGGTCACAGGACTCTTGATACTTTCAGGAAAGTTGTGGACCTTCTCCCTGGAGAAGCTCACATACTAGAAACACCTAAATTGGACCTAACATTGCAGACAGGGATGGGGAGGATGTGGGATCGCAGGTCACATAAGACCCCTACCTGTACCTAAGATTAAGAAATCCTGCTGACCTCAAAATGAAGTCTGACTCCTAGATTCGGCATGTAAGTCCTTCTCCACTCGTCCTCACCCAGGTCACGTGTCCCCTGCTGCTGCCTCTCCCCATGCTCCTGCAGACCACCTTGACCACAGTAGACTCTCTTGGCCTTTGCTTGTTAGTCCCCTGGCCCAGAACGCCTTCCTTATGACCACTCCACCAGCACAAAATCTTCCTCATTGCTATAGCCTGGTGCCTGTCTCAGAGCTCATCTGTGTGTGTATGTGCGTGCACACTCAGTCGTGTCCAACTCTTTGTGACCCCCACCAGGCTTCTCTGACTCTGGGATTCTCTAGGCAAGAATTCTGGAGGGGGTTGCTATTTCCTACTCCAGGGGATCTTCCCAACCCAAGGATGAAACCCAGGTCTCCTGCGTTGGCAGGCAGATTCTTTACCACTGAGCCATCTGGGAGCTGCCCCATAGCACAGGGGCTGCCCAGAACGTGTTTGTTTTTAAGGCACCAGGAGGAAGTTATTCAACCCCCAGCTTACAGGCTGGACTAATGACGGTCAGCAGGTTCCTTCATTCTCCTGTGCTCGCCCAGTTTCATCACTTGTCAGGTTGAGGTCTGTGCTTTTCTCTAAAAAATGAGAGGACTCACATATGGTAGCAGGGAATCCTAGATCAGTGGTTTCCAAAGTTGATTAATGATCAGGTTGCCTGGGTTCTTTGTTACAATGCAGATTCCCAGGGTCCAGCCTCAGAGTGACTCCGTTACATCTGTGGCTGGATCTGGGCACCTGTTCTTTCGAAAACCTCTCAGGTGATTCTTCCACTGTCTTCTCAGCAGCTGGGTTTGGTGACCTCCAAAAGCCCTGTTAACCCTGAGATAGGCTTCTGTAGAGATGATTTCCTTTACAGGACTCATAGATTTTTCATTAATAATAATTGCAATATGTCTTGAGTGATCTGTGCTAGCATTTTCCTAAGCATTTCACAGACAGCCATGTTACCGACCACTCCTGGCAGCCCTGTGTGGTCCATTCAGACTGAGAACATGGCCCACCCTGTACACGGTCAAGGACAGACAAGCAGAATTGAACCCAGGTGGGACATCCAACCGCAGGGCCTCACCCCTGGCTGCACTGTGTCCATCCTCAGGATGGAGCCGTGGGAAACACTGGGCTCCTGGTCCTCCCTCTAGGATAGGGGCAGTCCTCTCATCGCCCACTGCTCCCTGGGCCTTGGCGAACTGTACACGTTACAGGCAAAGGAAGTTACTGTTATTAAACCTTGCCTTCTGGAAAAAAACAACATTTTTATTGACTGAAATTTAGGAGCAGGCACTAGAGTGGGGGGGGGTGCTTCCCAGGTGGTGCAAGTGATAAAGAACCCACCTGCCAGCGCAGGAGACAGCAGAGTCATGGGTTCGATCCCTGGGTCAGGAAGATCCCCTGGAGGAGAGCATGGCAACTCACTCCAGTATTCTTGCCTAGAGAATCCCCCTGAACAGAGGAGCCTGGCGGGCTACAGTCCATGGGGTCACAAAGAGCCAGGCACCACTGAAGCAACCTAGCACACACTAGAGCAGGGAAACGGGGAGTACTTGGAAATTAGAAAAGGTGAGGGAAGGCAGTTTCCATTGAAGTGTTGCCTGGACTTCTAATCCAGACAGAGTTATCATTTTGTGCGTTAACTGCAGAGAGGAAGCAGAGATCAGATGTGAGATCACAGATACTTCTTCCCTTCCCCAAATGTCCATGGCAGCCCAATGTGAAGGAGAGATGCCTGGCTTGCCCACCCAGCCCAGAACTGACCAGGGGGCTCCGGTTACCCTCCCAGGTAGGGGGCTTATCAGCGTTTAGCCTGGAGCCTTGTTTTACACGGAAGGGATTTTTAGATGAAAGGAAATTGTGGTGCTAAAAATACATGATCGATAGACAAGCCTCCGCGGTTTCTGTTTCAGTTTAAATAGCTGAGCATAAACGTAGATGCTGAGCAAGTAAAACATTCACAGTTATTCTGCCAGACAGTTCATCGTCATCCCTTTGGTCTTCCTTTCTAGATTTTGTGGTGTAACTGTCAGCTCAAGTGGACTCCAGCTGAGAAGAAAGTCTTAATTATTGAACAATATGTCAGAAGACAAACTCGCAGCCTCTAGTCTAACTGAAAATGATGTGAATTTTTATATGCTTTTAGAAGAACCAGTATTTTGTTTGCTAAAATAAAATAACCTTTGTAGAATAAGCCAGAGTACATGTGTGCCTGTCTTCTCCCTCCCCCTCGCTCTCCTCTGTGTAGTCAGAGGAGGAGGGAGTTTTGCGTTTCCAGCATTTCCTTGCCGTTGGCGCCTGATCAGAGGTGCCCCTCTGTAGAGGACTGGGCTGTAGATGGTCCCCATCACCCAGCCCTCCATCCTTCTTATCTGCTCCCTGGCACATCCACTCCTTGTCTCCTCTTTAGCTCCTCCTGCAAGCACTGTGGCCCTTTCTCATGTTTGCATCCTTGGGGTGGAGGGAGGCTGTTCAACCCTCCAGCAGCGTTGGCACCTCTGCTGAGCCTGTGAGGTCCTTGCAGGGAGGAGCTGGGGTGAGACCTGCCTGCAAGGGTGGGTACCAAGTCTAGGTCAGGCTATCGGATCCCTTTGCGAAGAAGAAAGAGGGGCCCACGTGTGCTTTGTCCTTTTCCCACCAGTTTGCTTGTTGGGATTTGCTGGCATGAGATGAAGGACAGGATGCCAAGAAGACTTTCAGATTTGAGATAGCGGGGCCCGTAAGTATTTTTCTCTGCATCTAACAGACTGAGGTCTCTACTAAAAAGTTCCTGTTTTTTCACTTCTCTCAAGATACCGGAGAGGATGGGGAATGAGGACACAGTAACCAAAGCCATAGATATGGTGAAATATTTGGTCTCATTGCTTGCAGCCACATGGGCAGTTTGCAATTTGCAATATTCGTAGATCTCCACCCCGACCCCCACGCCACCCTGGCCCAGATTGGTAGAACTTGGATTTTTAAGCATGAGGGATAAAAGGAATTACATTTTTCTTCCATTTTGCTATGAGTGCTGGATGCTCCTTGTCACAACTTAGAAAACGGAATTTATAGAGAATCAAAGTTTTAAATGGCTTCCCATGTGGCTCAGTGGTAAAGAATCCACCTATCTATGCAGGAGACATGAGTTCAATCCCTGGGTCGGGAGAAGGAAATGGGAACCCACTCCAGTATTCTTGCCATGGACAGCGGAGCCCAGCGGGCAACAGTCCGTGGGGTTGCAAAGAGTCAGACACGACTGAGCAACTGAACACACAACACACACACAGAGTTTTAAATATGGGAGATTTTGACTCTATAAGCTACAAATCCCAAAATAATCAGGGGGACTTTCCCCTGACATTTCATGGAGAATCTATGCCTACCTAGTTCAGGTTTATTTTAGGAAAATATCCTTCAGCTATTTTTTTTTTTAATTTTTAAACTTTACAATATTGTATTAGTTTTGCCAAATATCGAAATGAATCTAGTTCAGGTTTATTTTAAACACAGGTGATTGCCTAGACTTTGGGGTTTAAACCTCAGTTTTGGAAATTGTGGAACATCTTGCCATCTTGAAAAATTGGGTAGCAGATGACCTGAGCATGGGAATAAACCACTGACCATGCCCATGGGTTTTCTGTAAACTGTTGGGGGTTTAACTCCTTCTTTCTGATACTCTCTTCTGCCACTACAGCTGCTAAGTCACTTCAGTTGTGTCCGACTCTGTGCGACCCCATAGACAGCAGCCCACTAGGAGAAGATAATTAATCACTGTAATGTCGCTAAGTCGTGTCTGACTCTGCAACCCCATGGATTGCAGCCCTCCAAGCCTCCCTGTCCTTCACTATTTCCTGGAGATTGCTCAGATTCATGTCCATTGAGTCGGTGATGCCATCTAACCATCTCATCCTCTATCGTCTCCTCCTCCTGTCCTCAATGTTTCACAGCATCAGGGTCTTTTCCAATGAGTTGGCTCTTTGTATCAGGGGGCCAGAGTATTAGAGTTTCAGCTTCAGCGTCAGTCCTTCCAATGAATATTCAGGGTTGATTTCCTTTAGGATTGACTGGTTGATCTCCTTGCAATCCAAGGGACTCTCAAGAGTCTTCTCCAACACCACAGTTCAAAAGCATCAATGCTTCGGCGCTCAGCTTTCTTTTTGGTTCAACTCTCACATCCATGTGTGACTACTGGAAAAACCATAGCTTTGACTATAAGGACCTTTGTGGGCAAAGCAGTGTCTCTGCTATTTACATGGACAGAAACCATATGCATGTTCAGGCCTCACTAGATGTGTCATGACTGTGCCACTGGTGCTCAGAATGGATGAATGAATAAATATAAATATGACCCTCATGACCCACGTGGAAATGAGTCAGGAACTTGGCTCATCACTGTTAACAGGTTGCTGTCAGGGACTGAACTGTGTCTCCCCCAAATCTCATGCTGAAGCCCTGACTCCCAGCACTTCAGAATGTGACGATATTTGGAGATAGGGTCTTTAAAGAGCTGATTAAGGTAAAATGAGGTTCAAGGGATGGACCCTAATCCCAAAGAACTGGTGACCTTATAAGGAGAGGAGATTAGAACAGAGACAGGTGGAAAGTCCAAATAAGAACACAACAAGAGGGTGACCATGTGCAAGCCAAGTAGAAAGGTCTCAGGTGAAACCAGACCTGTGATACCTTGATCTTGAACTTCCAGCCTTCAGAACTGCAAAAAAGTTAATTTCAGCTATTTTGTTATGCAACCTTAGCAAACTAACACAACTGTGAGTCTCTCTCCAGACCTACTGCAGATGTGATGTACCATCATGGATAGCCAGCAGTTCCCATTCCCATATCATAGAAGCCAGACAGGAATTGTTCTCAGTGTGTTCCATGATGCTTTAAAATCCAAAGTGTATCCATGGGACCAGCTCAGCTGTAAGAAAGCCCTTTATGAGGTCATCATCCTACTCTGGCCAGAGGGAGGCAGGCAAATTTTGAAAAACTCTTGAAGACCTCCCATGCCTCACTTTGCAAAACCTCTTTTGAGAAACATCATTACCAGAAATCTATTCAATAGCATCAAGAAGAAGCAATGTCTCCAGTATTTGCAAACACTGAGAACACTGCAATACGATGGGTTTACAACAGTATATTTTGGGGAAACTGATATCCCTGAGAGTCTTGTAACTGGGGAAGATTTTAGTGATGGTTATTACATGCCGACTCCAACCTGGTGTGTTGTGCATGCTGGTGGTAGTCAAGGATGGGTGCCATGGAAATATCGAATGTTCCTAAGGGATGAGTTATGCATCAAACAGGAAGACAACCTCTTCTTCGAGTTCTGTGATGTGGTGAAGAAGGCCTATGGCAAGTGCGCCATTGTGGTCAAAGAGAGAAGGCAGCAGGACGAGACGAGGCCGAAGGAGGGCAAAGAGACTGATGCCCAGGCCCATGTCCCCTCGGTGGTTAACTTAACAAGCGTCACATGTTGTCCTGAGGTAGCCAAGTCCTATGGCCATAAACTACTCACTCTGCCTTCTCCTTACAATTACCTGAACCCTTTAGACTCAGCCTGGTCTTCTCTGAAATGGTTCATCATCAATAATAGGAAGGAGTTTTGTCTGCAGTCTGTGGATGGTGTCTATTCTTACCAGTATATACTCTTCAGTGATTTAATCAGCAAAGGAATTGAAAGGATAAACCTCAGCAAGTGGAGGACAATAACTACCAAAGTACGAAGATGGGAAAATTACTATCTTGGTAAACTTTCTTAAGGGTGGTGATCCCTCCAACCAGTGGTAGGACGGTGCTGTGGGCATGATCTTTACTGATTCTGTTGGTCTTGATTCTGGACCACTGTGGCCAAAGACACTCTAATAATGACCTCACAGGGATCCTGTGAGAACTGAGGTTCCTAAGGGCTTTGGTAAAGTGCTGATGGGTTGCTGAGGGGTTTCATTAAATCTTGTTGGTAAATTAGTAATCTTGACTCTCATTCTCATCAAGGCCACTTTGAGGGCTATTATGTCCGTGGGAGGATTCAGGTTAACCCAGTCCAAAGGAGCCTGGTGGTGAGTTGAGGTGAACAGAGCTAAAGGTTGTATGGTCAAAATTTAGGTCTGGGAGAAAAAGAGAACCAAGTGTGTGGTCACAAAAAGTTGAAATTAACTAGTGTGCCTACTGGTTTCAGTCCACCAGAGTAATCCATGGGGAGGCAGTTTGCCATTGACAGTTGTGGTCTAAGTGGTGGCTGAACTGGCTTTTTCCTCCCATTGCTTGAAAGCAAGGAGGCAGAGGGGTGAGCAAGAGACACCCAAGGAAATTAAATCCCATGCAGATCCCCCAAGGCAACTTGGTGGTCCCCATGAGGAACCTGGGAAGCTATGACAGTAGTTGGTTCAAGTAGGACTTAGTGGGCAACTGGGTGACATAAACAAGAGTGTCTACAGCACCTACTTATCCAATTCATCTCCTATTCCAACTGCAAGAGTCCAAACAGTTCAGTTCAGTTCAGTCACCCAGTCATGTCCAACTCTTTGCCACCCCATGGACTTCATGAATTTACTCAAACTCATGTCCATTGAGTTGGTGATCATCTCATCCTCTGTCATCCCCTTCTCCTCCTGCCTTCAATCTTTCCCAGCATCAGGGTCTTTTCCAATGAATCAGTTCTTTGCATCAGGTGGCCAAAGGATTGGAATTTCAGCTTCAGATCAGTCCTTCCAATGAATATTCAGCACTGATTTCCTCTAGGATGGACTGGTTGGATCTCCTTGCATTCCAAGGGTCTCTCAAGAGTCTTCTCCAACACCACAGTTCAAAACCATCAATTCTTTGGCACTCAGCTTTCTTTATAGTCCAACTCTCACATCTGTACATGACTACTAGAAAAACCATAGCCTTGACTAGACAGACCTTTGTTGGCAAAGTAATGTCTCTGCTTTTTAATATGCTGTCTAAGTTGGTCATAACTTTCCTTCCAAGGAGTAAGCGTCTTTTAATTTCATGGCTGCACTCACCATCTGCAGAATCCCAACAGGAGGTCATTAGAGCATCATGCATTTGCATCTTCGGACCCTGGTTGCTGAGCCACCTGTGGTTGATACAACAGCATCCTATTCAAGTTTGGAGCTGCTGTTGATGGTAGTTGTAAGGATTAGTAGTGGCATTTTTCACTTTTATAGAAAAACACCTGCCTCCTATTAAACATATCAAAAAACTCACTCTTGTTTATGTATGTTCAAGCATTAATTTTACAATTGAAGTGATTATGCTAGGGTATGTTGAAAACAACATCTGAAAATTGCTACCCAACTCCCAACAGACTTGCCTATACGTCAGATGGTGAGACTAGGTTTCTGCTAGCCAATATAAAAGTGAAAAATGCCACCACTAATCCTTACAACTACCATCAACAGCAGCTCCAAACCTGAATATTTGCTTGTTGCCCTGCCCTACTCACTTCCTAAAAGTCTTTGGATTATGCAGAAACATTCTGTCAGAAAAGAGATGTTCAGTGATTTTCAGCAACTAAGTGGTGGACTCCCACAGCATTTTGTTTTCATGCATTTTATCTGGGATGAATTTCACCCAGCACTGCCAGTCACTTGGAACCAGGCAGTCTCAGCTGCACCCCCAACTTTACAGCCTACTGTGCTGTATGAGTTTCTTGTGACAGCTGTAACAAATGACTACACACTTGTTAGATTAAACAAACAAAAACTTATTCTCTCCCCGTTCTGGAGGCCTGACGTCTGAAATCAGTTCCACTGAGTCAACATCGAGTTGTCAGCAAGGCCACCATCCCTCCATGGGTTCTAGGAGAGAATACATTTCTTGCCTCTTTCAGCTGCTGATGGCTGCCAGCATTCCTTGACTTGTGGCCACATCACTCCAAACTCAGCTTCGGTGGTCACATGACTTTCTTCTCTTCTGTGTCAAATCTTCCTTTGTTTCCCTTTTTTTTTTTTTTTCCTTGAGGACAAGCAATAGGACTCAGACCTGCTTGGTGACTTCAGTGTCAGGGGCCTGAGTGTGGGGATGTTGAATGCCCCCACCTCACATTTCTCTCACCCTGTCCAGAGTTCTGTATTGACAAGCAATAAGAGCTACACAAACTTATCTCATTTCATCCTCACAACAGCTGGCGATGTAGGAATTGCCACTGTCTCCCTTTCTCAGAAGGGTAAACTGAAGCACAGAAATATACATAACTCGCTCCAATGTGGAGGAGCTGAGTTTCAAATCCAGAGTTCCTAGTTAAGAGTCGTTATTCACACAGAGCATTCATTCATTCTCATAACAGTCCCTCTATTTTACAGATGGGGAAACTGAGACCTTAAGCAGACACTTGGATCAGTCAGATTCTAAAGCCTACGTGTCCAGCTGCATGCTTGGCTTGGTTAATGAAGCCCACCTTTTCTTTCTCACCGCACAATTCACAAGGCGTAAGGCTCTCTGACATCAGACAGGCATCAACCAACAAAAGAACTGCCTCCAACTGGACACCCAGTAAAATGTATTTCAGCACACAATCGAGCCAGAGGAGATGCCTTTTCAAGACACATGATTTTGCAGTGAGAAAAAAAAAACAGAAAAAAGGAGGTTTTAGGTTATCAAATGAACAAGATAGACCAACAGGAGTTATTTTTCTTTGAAAGCCAAAATGATCAAATAAAGTGAGATTAGGATTGTATTCCTTCGAGGATTTGTTCAATCATTAGGAGAACAAGAAGGGGAAAGAGAACATTGGTGTAACTGGAGATCAAAGGGCCACTGTCAATGCGCTGTTGGGGTATGTAACATCAGACTCATCATTAAGAAATGCTGCTTTATGCCCAGCGTGGGAACTCCCAGCAGAAGAGAATGGTAAACGCACTGGGCTTCAGGAATCAGATGGACCTCAGTAGAAGCTCAAGTTTCCAGCTTGTTAACTAGGAGACTTTGGACAAGTTACTTTACTTCCCTGAGGCTCAGTTAACTCATTTGTAAACTAGAGTTATGGGCTTTAAATGCTTAGCACAAGCCATGCCACTACCTCAAGAATTCCCGTTATTACAGTACAGGCTGGGGTTCCAGAAACACATCCACAGTTAGCCCTACTGTCACTGACCTCATTTCCTTTCCACTCTTTTAGGAAAACTCTCACTGCTTTTTATCATTTGGTTGTAATAAGGGTAGACACAGCCATCTTAAGATACTTTAATCAAAGGAAATGATGTTCACTGGCATTTCTTTTCAGACCATCTGTGATAGGTTAGGGAAATAAGGATAATAAAGTTTCTCCTGGTGGGGTGGACCAGAAGGGATGGTGAGGATAGCCTGGAGTCTTTTGGGGGCAGCACTTGTATGAAGTAAACAGTGGGTGTCAAGACACAGCAACCCTGGGCGCATGGACACGTCCCCTGGAGGGGACTCTGTGATGTTGGTGGCACTGATTCCTTCCGAGAGCTTGGCTGATGGACCCTCTTGTCCTGTTTGGTCCTCACCAGCACTAACAACCATGTTGCCACTCCCTTTCCACAGGCCAGAGTGCTTCCCCCCACACGGCCCCAACTCTAGGAGGTGGGATGTTGGAAAATGGCTCTGCCCTGGGATGAGCCCAGAAGTAAATAGGAACACGGAGCCAGATGCCTCCTGGCTCTGGCTTTGACCACTCAAGGAAGGTCCAGGCTCAGCTGGGTTGATGGAGCCCACACCTGGCCAATCAACGGACCAAGCTGCACCCCCACCCCAGGCAATACAAACTCCTTCCATCTGTGACTGTTTTACAGAACATTTTTACATACTTGACCTCATTCAGTTTAGACAACCACCCTGTATATAGGCAGGACAGTGATCTTGAAGCTTATTTTACAAATGAAGACGAGGCCAGGTGGTAACTGACTCACCTAGGGGCATGCACACACCCCTGTAGGGACAGGAGGGTCAAAGCTAGAATCCACGTCTTCCTGTTAGGAAGTCCTCACATCCCTCTCTAGCTGGCTGTATGGGTCAGCCAGGATCAGGCCAGGCTACGAGTAGTGGAGCCCTAACCACAGAGGTTTAAACAAAGTAGGAGATAACCCCCTAACCCCGCAACCAACACAAGAAGTCCTAAGGTGCTAAGGTGGCAGTTCACGGTTAATAGGATGGATCCATCGTCATAAAGAGCTCAGCGTCCTATCTTTTTCTTCCACTGTCCTAGACTTGGTTTCGTCCTTGAACTCCTAGTCCAAAATGGCTGCTGACCAAGTTATTGCATTAGCATTTCCAGCAGAAGAGAAGGAGAAAAAGTGGAAAGAAGGACCTATCCTTTTTCTTTTAAGGGACTTTCCAGGAAGTCTCACCAACCAGACTTAGGCTCAAGGGAAGCCGGGAAAGGTAGTCTTTACTTTGGGTGGTGAGGCGGCTAGCTGAGCATCCCTGCTTTCCTTCCTTTGGATGTGACCAGTCGTCCACTCAGCAAAAATGAGAGCAACTTCTATGTGCCTACAGTCTGTGCCCTGGATAAGGGTCCAAAGAGAGCGAGCTCGGGTCCTGGGGGCAGTCAGGCTGGTGGTAAGGAGCACCTCTTGGTCAGTGAGACACTGGAGGTGAGGGAAGTGAGGGGTCAGAGTCCAGGGCTGGTGTGGGCAGAGTGGCAGGAAGAAATGAAGCTGGAGCCGAGCGCAGAGGAAGAGGTGTGGCTTATCACGGAGAGAGGGAAGGGACTGCCTGCCCAGGCAGAAAGTCAAGTGTGCCCAGGCTACCAGCTTCCTTAGTCGTGGGTTCTGTGAGCATGAAGCTGTGTGTGTGTGTGTGTGTGTGTGTGTGTGTGTGTGTGTGTGTAAGGGGGCATATTTAGAGTGGGGAGCAGTGTGAATGGAATGAATTAAGAATGCAAGTGTGGAAAGGACAGGGTGGAAACAGGAAACAACGCGTTGCGTGAGAAGAAGTCTGGGCTCTTCTAGAAGGAAAGGAAGACACCGCAGGGTACGGAGCAGGGCGGTGGGCTATGGTTTCCAGGTTATGGTGGGGAAGCATAACTTTGCCCAGTGAGGAGTCCAGCTCCTGGTTAAACACCCTTGTGTGGTTTTCCAGGCCCAACAGCGGCAGTTACAGAGGCATCACCTGGCAGGGCTCATGGGGACAAAGGCTGCCGTCCCCCAGCAGACTTGGAGACCAGCCGCACCCTGCAGTCTCTGCAGGGAGCTGTAGTCGAGGACTCAGCGTCCCCCTGGTCTGCAGGGAGAGGGGACTGCAGACCTCAGGCCCCCAGCCTCTGCCCACTGGGGCCATGGGCACCCCTCCTATGCTTGGAGCCGAAGATGTTGCCTCAAGCAAAGTGGAAACTGAGTCCGCCAGCACAGCTCCCCTGGGCACCCCCTTGGCCCACATTTAGCAAGGACTTTAGTGCCCAGGCACCTGGATGCCACCCACCCCCACCCAGCCAGCTTCCCTCCCCCACCATTCCTTTTGCATCTCCCTCACCCTGTGACCCAATGCAAGCTTACTCTTTCTGGAAAATCCTTTCCCTGCCCCCTGCCTTCCCCTCTGGCTCCCATTGGCTCTGTCCCCTCCTGTGAGGTGTGCAGCAGGCAGCAAAGCTGGGAGAACTTCTTTACAATTTTCAAATAACCAGCTTGCTGTGTTTTCAGGTGAAGTCCCTCCAAACTTAATTCAGTGGGGCTAATTGCGAATTTGGAAAAAAAAAAAGAAGTACAGTACAAAAAAATCAATATATTAGTGTTCAACACATCTAGAAAGGATTGGGCCAAGAAAAGTGAAAAGTGAAAGAGAAAGTCACTCAGTCGTGTCTGACTCTTTGGGATTCTCCAGGCCAGAATACTGGAGTGGGGTAGCCTTTCCTTTCTCCAGGGGATCTTCCCAGCCCAGGGATCGAACCCAGGTCTCCTGCACTGCAAGCAGATTCTTAACCAACTGAGCTAGCAGGGCCAAGGAAAATATTGGGCCAATATTTGAAAACTAACTAGTTATTTGTAACTAACATGGCTCAGTGGATAGAGGAGCCTGGCTAACTACAATCCATGGAGTCACTAAAGAGTTGGACACGACTTAGCCACTGAACAACAACGAACCTATTGCTCAGGCATAATTGGTTTCCTGACTTTGCAGACCACACACACACACACCTTCACACACACACACACCCCTTCACATACACACACACACACACCTTCACACACACACACACACACACACACACTGCCCTTCACATACACACACACACACACACACTTGAAATAAGAATGCAAATAGCACTGTTTCTTTTTTTTTTTAATTGTTCATTTTATTTTTGTCTGTGTCAGGATCTTGTCTTCTGCCCTGGGCTTAGTTGTCCCACAACATGTGGGATCTAGGCTCCCCGCTTGGAGATGGGACCCACGTCCCCTGCCTTGAAAAGTGGGTTCTTAACTGATTGACTACCAGGGAAGTTCCCCAAATGGGCGGTCTCTGTTTCCTCACGCCCTCCCCACTCTTCACAGCTGGCCTCTGTTCTCAGCGTGTCCTCTTGAAGACCTGATGACCCACGATTTCAAAGACCAAGAACTGCCTGCCCGGTCCTTGCTCGGGGGTGATAAGTGCAGCCCCAGAGCTGATCTAGAGGACCGTATCCTCTCTGCCTTTTACAGAGAGGTCAGCCTTTCTGTGCTTTTGCTTCCTTATTTGTGAGATGGGAAGATGACAACTGTTGGGGGTCATCGATGTCAAGCGGGTGTTCGAGTGAAGGGCTGAATGAGGATTCGCGGCTCCCTTCTGTCACTCACTCCTCATTCTACCTCTCCAGATGCTCTTTCCCAGCCTGGCTTCTGCTTCACCTCCCACTCCCCATATTTAAAGCCCCAAAGGAAGTTCAAGGACCATCTCCTTGGAATCCCCTGAGGGGGGGTTCAAATTTGTACACGATTACCAGTCTCCCCCACAAGGGTTCTGACGCGTTGGATATGGAGCCCAACCCAGGAAACTGCATTTTAAACAGCCTCTTGTGTGTGAGAACCCAGCCTCAATCCTCTTTTCCCTGCAGATGCTCCATCACCCCTGACTTCCCTCCAGGGTGGAGGAGACCTGCAGGATCTCAGCACATCCTGGGCCCCTGCAGGTGGTTGGGAAGATGTCCTCAGGCAGGTGCGCTTCCCTGAGATGAGAATTTCGGAGATAGACTGGCGAGAGGTGACCTTTTAATAAGCACCCCAGACTTTTTGTTTGAAATATTTAGCTGCCGAAATACATTATGGATGTCTCTGCCTCCTTAAGCAAACTTTCACCTTTTCTTAACCACTAGATTCATCCCGAGCAGGTTAACAATAAGTGGTGTTCACGATGTGGGCTCGGTGATTGTACAGTCGAGGTCTCAAGCCTGGTCTGCTGCTCACAGACTGTCTCTTTTGCTCTAAGCTATGTCTGCTGCTAACAGCCTTTCTTCATTTCTTAGGTCTAGTACGACCTAAGCTTGAAACCCAACCCCCCCTTCCAAATGTGTTAGGAGCTCGTCTAATAAGATTACATAGGATCCTACACTCTCCTGTATGTGGAGGACACAGATTTCAGTTGATGCTCTTTGAAACACCTTCCAGCTGCCCAGGGATGGTGTTCTTCTTACAGATTCATTCTCCATTATCGTCCAGAGAAGGGCTGGATAAATGCAATCAGATGGGATCCTGAGTGTGGGCTTCACCAGTCACTCCATCCACTGACATCTCTGTGCATTCATGTCTAACCAATTATTTAAAGTCAAACTAAAAATCTACTGACTTCATGTATACAGATTGGAATAGTATCAGTAACTCCAACAAGTGATTAGTTGTACAAACTACCATACAATTGCACTCATTTCGCATGCTTATAAGGTTATGCTCAAAATCCTTCAAGCTGGACTTCAGCAGTACGTGAACTGAAAGCTTCCAGATGAACATGTTGGCAGAGGAACCAGAGATCAAATTGCCAACATTTGTTGGATCATAGAGAAAGCGAGAGAATTTCAGAAAAACATCTACTTCTGCTTCATTGACTACACTAAAGCCTTTGACTGTGTGGATCACAACAAACTGGAAAGTTCTTCAAGAGATGGGAATACCAGACCACCTTACCTGTCTCCTGAGAAACCTGTATGTGGGTCAATAAGCAACAGTTAGAACCTTGCATGGAACAACTGACTGGTTCAAAATTGGGAAAGGAGTACAAAAAGGCTGTATATTGTCATCCAGCTTATTTAATTTCTATGCAGAGTACATCATGCAAAATGCTGGGCTGGATGAACCACAAGCTGGAATCAAGATTGCCGGGAGAAATATGAACCACCCCAGATATGCAGATGATACTACTCTAATGGCAGAAAGTGAAGAGGAACTAAAGAGCTTCTTGATAAGGGTGAAAGAGGAGAGTGAAAAGGCTGGCTTATAACTCAACATTCAAAAAATGAAGGTCATGGCATCTGATCCCATCGTTTCATGGCAAATAGGGAAAAAAATGGAAGCAGTGACAGATTTTATTTTCTTCGGCTCCAAAATCACTATGGACAGTGACTGCAGCCACGAAATTAAAAGACACTTGCTCCTTGGAAGGAAAGCTATGACAAACCTAGACAGCATATTAAAAAGCAAAGACATCACTTTGCTGACAAAGGTCTGTATAATAGTCAAATCTATGGTTTTTCCAGTAGTCATATATGGGTATGAAAGTTGGATTGTGAAGAAGGCTGAGCGCTGAAGAATTTGTGCTTTTGAATTGTGGCATTGGAGAAGACTCTTTAAAGTCCTTGGACTGCAAGGAGATCAAATCAGTCAATCCTAAAGGAAATCAGTCCTGAATATTCATAGGAAGAACCCTGGAGAAGAACTGACTCATTGGAAAAGACCCTGATGCTGGGAAAGATTGAAGGTGGGAGGAGAAGGGGACGACAGAGGATGAGATGGTTGGATGGCATCACTGATTCAATGGACATGAGTTTGAGCAAGCTCTGGGAGCTGGTGATGGACAGGGAGGCCTGGCGTGCTGCAGTCCATGGGGTCGCAAAGAGTCGGACATGACTGAATGACTGAACTGAACTGAACATATGGACTTTGTGCCCACTGCCTGCCCACTTTAACAATCAAGAGTGTTTTTTCCAGGTGGCATAACGAGGGTATGGTGAATAGCAAAAGAAAGTCAGCCTGTGTGCCTGTCTTTCACTGGGGCTGCAGTTCTTGAGCTAATTCAATACCCTGCCTGCAAAGACTTAAATTTTGTACACTCGAGGCAAAATGACAGTTCACTTCAAACTCCAGCAGCCTCTTGCATTTCCTTTGTATTTTCTTATCTCCTTAGAGCTAAAGATGTTTCATAAATGTGCATAATGGATTCCGTCAAATGAAGATATGGACAAAATGATTTAGCAGGTCCTTTACTTGACGGTTGAATGGATGGGGATTTTCTTCCCAAGAAGGTTTTCTTGGGACTCAAGTTTAGGCAACACCAGACAATAGGATTGAATCCTGTGCTCCCCAAGCACCTTTCTCAGAGGATAGAATCAGCAGATTTGGGTTGACAATTGTGGCCATTTTCTCTTAGAATTTTAGTAACAGGAACCATTTTCAGATCAAAATTGATATGGTTGCTTAACATGGAGAAGAGAAGTCTGTTTGCTTGGGTGAAACGGTCATGGTAATCCTAGAGCCTCCCCTCTGTTCAACCACCCCTTTCTCCCCTCTACCCAACAGGGCCCTGTGGCCTGGAGTGATGTGAAAACATTGTTTAATACAATGAAGTCAATTCTAAGACAATAATTATTTTCTTCTCTCTCATCCAATCTTCAGTTATGTATGGATATGAGAAACATGCTCAGAAATATAGAAGAGACTGTATAATGTGACCTTTGTGTAAATACATGTGTGTAAATGATAAATGATATGCATATTTGCTTGCATCTTCAAATATAAACAACAGAAGAATAAACCTATCACTAAGTAAAAATGCTTACCTATAGGGGAAGGGACATAACAGGAGGGAGGAAAAAAGTAAGAAGTCTTTTCTGAATGTACCTTGTTTTATAGCTTTGACTAGAAAATGTAAACATTTTACATTAAAAAAAAAAACTAAAACACAGTGATCTCTACAATATGCTAGAAAAATGAAGCTAATGAACCTAATTGCTTATCATGTCAGTAAACAAAAGAAACAAATCCAGTAGCAAAGTATACTCCTACCCTCCAGATTACAGTCTATTTATAGTATTTCCTGGGCTTCCCCGGTGGCTCAGCTGGTAAAGAATCTGCCTGCAATGCGGGAGACCTGGGTTCGATCCCTGGGTTGGGAAGATCCCCTGGAGAAGGGAACGGCTACCCACTCCAGTGTTCTGGCCTGCAGAATCCCATGGACTGTACAGTCCATGGGGTCGCAAAGAGTCAGACTCGCCTGAGTGGCTTTCACATTGTATTTCCTACTGGAAGAATCAGGGACCCTTTGATTCTAGGTCTGGGGAAGGAAATGTACAAGATGAGCTTGGGACATCTTGTTCAGCCTGACAACAAGGAAGCCAACAAAGACCACCAGGATCCACCCTCACTGGCCCAGGGAGGGGTCAAGCCTGCATCCAGGCAGGACCAAGAAGTAGCCTGCCAGGCAGCAATGTGGGGCTTCAGTTCAGTTCAGTTCAGTCGCTCAGTCGTGTCTGACTCTTTGCGACCCCATGGACTGCAGCACGCCAGGCCTCCCTGTCTATCACCAACTCCTGGAGTTTACTCAAACTCATGTCCATTGAGTCAGTGATGCCATCCAACCATCTCATCCCCTGTCGTCCCCTTCTCCTCCCGCCGTCAATAATTCTCAGCATCAAGGTCTTTTCAAGTGAGTCAGTTCTTTACATCAGGTGGCCAAAGTATTGGAGTTTCAGGTTCAGCATCAGTCCTTCCGATGAATATTCAGGGCTGATTTCCTTTAGGATGGACTGGTTGGATCTCCTTGCAGTCCAAGCTTGGACTGAAGCAAAGTATTGCATCATGGATGGCTAGAGAAACTCATAGAACTCTTCCCTTCGTTCCTTCTCCTGATGGGAGCCTTGTGGATATCCTCTTCTTTACTTCAAGTTCCACTGGGGGATACTAAGGGCTTGGGAGAAAGAACAAGGCTTTGCTAGAGTTAGTGACCCTTTGAAGATTTTTGCAGGGTGGCAGAAGGACCACCAGGGGGCAGTATGTGTATGTCTCCATGATGACTTACTAGGCCACACCCTGTCAATATCTCCCAGAACTGGAGATAGAACCTTGGTTTCTCAGGAGCCTCACAGTCCTACCCAATCTCAGCCTGCTCCCTGGGCCCTAAGAGTTACCACTATGTGCTTTTCTAGAAAATACTTCTGTACTTTTATTTTTGACTGTCACATTTAACTCACTGAAACGAATTTTGTATAATTGGGAGATCAAGCTTGTCAGTTTAAAGATTGATAGTAGCAGAAATCTGAATTCAGTTTGTAAGTATTAGTGTGGTTAAGACCTGGCACAAATCATGCTTGTCATCAAAAAAAGGAGGAAACTTTGGTAACTGGTTTTACCAACCACAACACCCCGCCTCCAGAAAGATCCCCTAAACTAAAACAGTCACCATATATCTATATATGTATATATATATAAATAGATGTGTGCTTATGTGCGCTATCTTGAGTCTTATTCCACAAACTTGGTTGTGCAGGAAACGTTAGGCTTATTGCTTTAAATCAATCACACTGGACTCCAGCATTGTTTGGGGCTCCTTACCCCACCTCCAAGGCCAGAGTGTTGGTGAGACGCTGAGGCCACCACTCTCCTATGCTAACTGTGCAGAACTATGGGTGTGCCCACATCTGACCCTGTGGCCCCAGCTCCTGGGCACTGGAGTCCTGCTGGGGGTCCTGCTGGGGCTAGCAACCTCAAGGCCAGGATCTGGCCCACAGAGGTGTGTGCCCCAAGGCCACTGGCCCAGGAGGCCCCAGCCACCTTGAGGGGTCCAAGAGTGAATCGGCCGAGGACCCTCTGTTCCCCCAACGAAAGAAGGTCTTTCTGGGCCCGGGCATGGGAACACCTCTGCCCGCATGCTCTCCTCTAGTCGGCCCTGTCCTCTGCCTCCCTCTGCAGGAAAGTAGCTCAGCCTGGGCTTCACAGGAACAGGGCCTGCCCTCAGGTTTATGGCCTGGCATCTTTATTCTCCTCCAGGGCAATGAGTCCAGCACCCCCTACAAATGGCAGGAAGGAAGCGCTGTTAGGAAGAAACCTAACTTCACTGCCCAGCAGATGATCCACCACTCTGTGTGTGTGTGTGTGTGTGTGCGTGCATGCACACACATGAACCTGTCTCACTTTTCACCCTCCTCCAGCCTGCTGTTGGGGGTCACCCCCAACCCACTGTTGAGGTGTTACCCCCAGTGAGACACATCTCTCATATGAGGTCACGAAACCCCTGGTCTGTTGGCCACTGGGGATGATGGTAATGTTTCTGAACACTCAGCACTGGGAATTGTTATTCAGTTGCTAAGTCATGTTTGACCCTTTGTGACCCTGTGGACTGCAGCACGCCAGGCTTCCCTGTCCATCACCATCTCCCAGAGTTTACTCAAACTCATGTCCATTGAGTTGGTGATGCTATCCAACCATCTCATCTTCTGTCGTCCCCTTCTCCTCCTGCCTTTAATCTTTTCATGCCCTCTGACCATTTTACCATGGACCAGCTGTATGGGCTTAAGATTAATGATCAGTTCAATTCAGTTCAGTTGCTTGGTCATGTCTGATTCTTTGCGACCCCACGGACTGCAGCATGCCAGCCTTCCCTGTCCATCACAAACTCCCAGAGGGCACTTGCCCTCCCCCTTGCGGTTGGGAGGACCAAGAGCTTCTTTAGTTTGTGAGTGGTGGGCTCATGTGATGTGTGTCTCTCCTGGGCTGGAGCATTTAGTCATCAAGAGAGACAGTGATTGCTTCAGAAACCCACGTCTCAGAGCGAGGCCAGCAGGATGCAGAGCAGAGCCCCAGCCAGCCCACTGTGTGCACAGGACCTGAGAGAGAAATGATCCTAGCCTGAAGCAGTAGTCTTCCCATTCCTCACCTTGGATGAAAATTAAGGCATGTTTTGGACAAATAATTTGGGAAAACATTGCATGAACTTAGCTTTGAGTCTCTTGCCTGCTGTTTGACAAGATACAAGGTTTCTTACCCGTTTTGCGCCTCAGCTCCCTAATAGCACCCACCTCATGATGTTTGTGAAAGGACCACCTGGGCTAGTGTACATCAAAGTGCCCAGTGTTTGGTAGTGATCATTAAATGTTCGTTTTCTTCTCTTCCTCTGGCACCTTTAAAGGACACGTGGTCGCCTCCCACTTTCCATCTTTCCAAACCCCCTCTACTGAGTGCCCTGAGTTCAGTTGAAGTGTTCACCTGTCTCCCATGAAGTGCAGGCTCTTTCGGAAGAGGCTGTGTCAACTCCCGCTCCAGACAGAAGCCAGTCAGCACACCGCATGCCTCCGGCCACCGTATGGTTCAGGGAGTGCTTGTGATGTTAGTGGTGGGGGTGGTGGTGGTGGTTTAGTCGCTAAGTCATGTCCAACTCTTGCGACCCCATGGACTGTAGCCCGCCAGGCTCCTCTATCCGTGGGATTCTCCAGGCAAGAATACTGGAGTGGGTTGCCATTTTATTCTCCAGGTGTGATGTTAGTAGCCCCCAGTAAATCTCAGGGTTCTTGCTAGGGCTTCTGGGCCCTCAGGACCCAAGAGAGTCCTACACTTACTTCCCTGCATCTCTCTTTCCCCAGGAGGAGATCTGTTCTCTGTCCTTTGCTCAAAGATCCTCACCAACACTTGCTCAGACACATCCAACCCAGCAGGGGACACAGCCTGGGATCTAGCTGGGACCCGCCCACCCCTCCCCCCACACACACTTACTTGTTTTCTGCTAATTAAAATTTCTAATACAACTCGTGCTAAGTGGGTTTACACAGCAGGGGGTGTGTGATAAAGGACCCTGCCTGGCCTAGAGGGGCTCTCCTCTGCACTTCCTGCTAATGAAGACACGCATGCATGAAAGTGCTTGCCTGGGCTCTGGGTTAGCTGAGCGCAGAAGGCACAAGGCAGTCAGGGTTTCAAACAACCCAGGAGGAACACGACTCGGGGGCAGATAGCTCAGCATCTCCCTGGCAAATAATAATTACAATACTCTCTGAAGAACTTCAGGATTTGTGCACACATGAGAGCGGAAAAATCCATGTCATGGAAATGATGTGGCTTAATTTGACATTTGCGACTTTTATTGGAGGCTCATCAACATCAGCCTGCTGGTTGGTTTCATTTCATTAAATTTGCCAGTGTGTCGAATTATACTGCTAATGCTGATGGTGAATGACATAAATTCCCTTTTCTGCTCTGACCTGAGGTTCATTTAGCCGCTTTTCAGTTCTGTTGCAGCACATTGTCCCAAATCACTGACACTTTCTACATGCTTCTCTTACAAAGAGTGCATAGCCTGTGTCTTTCTTCCTATGAAGACACAATCCCATGGTAGCGGGTCCCACCCTCATGACCTCGTCTAAACCTTGTGTGTGTTCGTGCTCAGTCGAGTCCAAATCTTTGCTATCTCAAGGACTGTAGCCTTCCAGGATCCTTTGTCCTTGGGATTATCCAGGCAAGAACATTAGACTGGGTTGCCACTTCCTTCCTCAGGGGATCTTCCCAACTCAGGGATTGAACCAGTATCTCCTGCATTGACAGGTGGGTCCTTCACCACTGTGTCAGCTGGGAAGGCTTATCACCCCAAAGCCCTACATCCAAAAGCCCTTATCCCCAGAGCCCTGCATTCTAATATCATCACATTGGGGATTAGGACTTCAACACAAGAATTTGGTGGGAGGTGGCACAAATTTTCAGTCCATGCACAGTACCAATGACCCACTTCCCTACCAGCCATCCACTAGCCTCTGCTGGCCTCTGTCCTAGACAGCTGTTTTCTGTAGTCTTCCCGTCATGGGTGCAGTGTACACCAGACTGTGTGCGAACCTGCCTGTGAGTGGGCTCCCTACACTCTGATTCTCCATACCCACCCATCCTTCAGCCTTGACTCTCCCGGGCCAGAGAAACTGTTAACTGCTACTTAGAGACTGTGGACCAGTCAACCCTGTGAGCCTGTCCACCGCCCAGTGGCTGCAGCTACATCTGCTATAACAAGATCTGCACCCCAGCCTTGGGGAAGTGACCCCCCCGCTTCCAAGTTGGCTCTTCCCTGGGCACTCTCCCTCACCTCTAAGGTATACTTTAGTATTCTCTCTGCATTTTTATAGTTTCTTCCTTATCATCATTTAATCATTCTTTATAGAAACTGCCTCTGATCAAATGACTGTGTGGTTTATCTCCAGCTTCATTTGTGGGTGTTAACATAGAGGCGGTATAGGACCTGGGATGCAGAGGATGGATAACAAGGCAAATGAAATAATACACGTAGAACACGAATGCCTGGTATACACCAGGTCCTTTCATTTTAGCTGCTATTTTTAAATAAGTATTGCTTTTTTTTTAGCAGATCAGTATGATACTGGGTAAAGGGAAAAGGCTTTCTGAAGGAGAGGATGTCTGAGCTGGTTTGAAGAGTTTGGACGTATGAGTTTGGAGTATGGGTGGAAAGGGCGCCATCAGGGCCAAGACCAGGAGGGTAACCCACCTCCCATTTTTGTTCTAAGGACTAAAATGAGATTGGAAAGATAGGTGTACTTTGTCAACATAGAAATTATAAACAATAATAACCCAACTCCTTTTGCTTATTGAAAGCAGGCCTTAAACAACAACCAGCCTCCTTGTAGAAATTCCATGCTCATTATATTTTGAGGACTGGACATTTCCACCAGAAGAAAGTACCTAGAAAAAATTGTACCTACTGTCCCAAAGGGAATAGCACTCATTGTAAATAACTAAGCTGACACACTCATGTATGAATCATTCACTCATTCAGCAAATATTTCTTGTGTGTTCTGGAAGGAGTGGGTGATGTCAAAATTCATAAGATGTTGTCCTTGTTCTTAATGTCATGTTTTCATGGGCCACTAAGGGACACAGACTGGGGACCGATATTTGCAGTCTTACACGATTCGTGTTCTAAAAATGGACTGAGTTTTCGGGTCCCCCCTGAAGGCACTCACTCCACCCTCTTGCTTCCCTGCACCCACTCTACAGGGATTTGGTTAAATTTGACACCAGCTTCCCCATGACTTTTATTTCTTCTTTTTTTTTATTAAAAAAAAACTTATTATTTTTAATTGGAGGATAATTGCTTTATGATGTTGTGTTGATTTCTGCTGTATAACAATGTGAATCAGCTATATATACATGCACATATCCTCTCCCTCATAAGCCTCCCTCCCCCATCGCCTATTCCACCCCTCTACTTCATCACAGAGCACCGAGCTGGGCTCCGTGTGCTATAGAGCTGCTTCAGGCTGACGATCTAGTTCGCGCATAGTAGCATATATACAATATACGGCAATGCTACTCTCTCAATTTGTGCCACCCTCCCCTTACCCCTGTGTGTCCACAAGTCCATTTGCTACTTCTTGATGTTTCAGCTAAAGCTAAACTGGAATTAAAGTGCTTCTGTCCCCAGCATCCATGTCCGCCTGCTGCCTCAACTTTGCTTGCCCCAGACTCAACCCATCACCAAGTCCCTTCACGGTCTCCCGGACCACTCACTTCAAGCATTTGTCTCATGAGTTTCCTATCATTGTAGATCAGGACTGGTGGGCATGATGGTGGGCCAGTCGCTGGAGACATTTTCTCAGCTGTCCTGCCGTCCAGCGAGATCCCTAAATCTCTCCGCCGTCTTTTCCTCCTCCCATCTCTCTTGAGAAGCAAATTCTACTCCTTGTCTCCTGTAGAATAGTCCCACCCATACTCAGGAGGCTCTGAGGTCTCACTTCCTGTACCAAATACTTGGTAAACAAATGCAGTTCCCTCCTTGGAGAAATTCTGTTGTGTAAAATTTTCTCTTTGACCCATCCAAGTGTTTACCAAGTGCTATGGAAGCCCTGGAGGAGCAAACAAATCTGCCTTTGGGGTCAAGAAAGTTTCAGAGGGTGATACTTGAGCAATGGCTCTGTTTGTTGGCATTTTCTTCATAGACATAGTGCCCCTGCAGGTCCTGTGAGTGAGCACGTGACCCAACCTCAGCCAATCAGAGCTCTGCACTCCCTGGGTCCTCCTTGGTCTAAGGGGCAGACACCTGGTATACCTGATCCCATGCAATGCTCTCCTTTAACATTTGAAACATGAGCAGAGGCACAAAGAGACGGCATGGGAGCTCGCCATCTTCTGGGAGGGCCTTGGAGAGAAGGCCCTTCAGCTGGGGCCACTCAGTGAGGGCCTTGGGTGGACTGACCTCTCTTCTTCCCTAGGCCTGGGAAAGCTGCTGCCCTCGATTCTGTGAGCTCGCTCAGCTGCCTTCTCACAGATCCGCCACCCCCACCCCCCCACCACCTTTTTTTTTTTCATGAGTGAGCTAAAATTGGTTTCAATTTCGCCAGGAGAAGATCTCTAGCTTTAATTGAAGGGCGAGTTGACATTTCTGCTCTGATTGAGGTCTAGACAATCAGAATCATTTCTGAGAATCAGAGCCACCTGCCATTATATGAAGAGTCAGGTAACTATTAACAAACGTTTCCCCTCTACATTATCTTTTTTTAATACTTGTCTTGTGATAATTATGTCACACCAGGTAAGTCATAATGCAGCAGAGCTTATTAGACTTCTATTTCGAATAGATGTGTTCTGGACTTCCTGGTGGTCCAGTGGTTAAGATTCTGCACTTCCAAGGCAGGGGGCAGAGGTTCAACCCCTGATTGGGGAACTAGACCCCACATCCCACAGACACAGTGGGGGAAAAATGAATCAATGTGTTCCAGTCAACCAGGGAAGCTCTGGTAACCTCGATTTTTGATTTGGTACAAATCAGGGCTTCCCTGGCTCAGACTATAAAGAATCTGTGTGCAATGCTGGAGGCCCGGGTTCAGTCTCTGGGTTGGGAAGATCCCCTGGAGAAGGGCATGGCTACTCATCCCAGTATTCTTGGCTGGAGAATTCCATGGACAGAGGAGCCTAGAGGGCTACAGTCCATGGGGTCACAAAGAGTCAGACAGGAGTCTTTCACTTCACTAGGACCATAAGCCACAAACCCAAGAGGAAGCCATTCCTGGAGACAGTGAACCAGATTCATTCTACATCAGTTTTAAATAATTTCCATTTCAGAGGAAGACATTCATCTGACCTGATTTGCTGATCTTGGGGGAAACTTACCATAGCACAATGAAAGCAAAAGTGTCTAGAATATTGGGACTCAGTTTGCTGTTCTTTCATCTCCACCAGGGTTGATGAAACATGCATATCTCTTCCCCACTCGCTGACTTGAACACAGGCTATGGTGCGGGTCCCTTCCCTACTGGTTCAACTACATAGGCTTTGCACAGAAAGTGATTAATTGCTATAAGCCTGAACAGTTTAGATTTAAGGGACTGGGCACAAAATATCCTTAATACCTGAGGTTCTTTCCCACCAGACTAGCTTAAAATGGAGCATACACAATTCCCATCCAAGAACACGTCTCCCTGGCAAACACTCAGACCAGCTCCCCAGAGAGTGATGAAGTTGGATCAGGCAGGAGTTAAGTGGCCAGGGAAGATGTGCTTGGATCCCATGTACCTGTGTCCGGGTGTCAACGGGAAGACAGTGGTTTTGGTTCTTAGGAAATACCCTTAGAGCCAGTCCTGACCTCACGTCTAACATGACAGGCCCTCTTAGGAGCTTCCATGACAAGAGTCAGGGATGGGGATTAAATGGAATGAAATCTCACTGAATGCCCTTTGAGAGGTCAAATTATAAGAACTTGCAAGTAACTAGTGAGCTTACATAAGCATAGTGTGTTTTCCCCGTAAACACAAAATCATATAAATATAAAAAATCTTGGTGAAAGACGTGATCCCACTTTACCACATCACATTGCTTTTATCTAATTCCACTCCAAGGTCCACTTCCCTCAGGAGATGATTTCCCCAGTGGTATCATTAAGGATATTTTTGGTTGAGGGGGACAGGAAGCTTATCTCTAAAGGACTTAATAAAGGAAATTTATTGGCTCATTAACTAAAACAGTCCAGGGGGAAATGAAGCCTTTGGGCACAGTCTGATTAGAAGTCTAGCCTCTGTAATTTCCTCATGTATCCACTTTATGTTGGCTTTTGCCCTCACATTGGCTTTGCCCATGATGACAGAATGGCTCCAGCAATTTCAAACTCAGCTCTGGATTTAACACCATCCAGCACAAGAGAGGGCTTCTGTATTCCATAATTCCCCATGGAAGTCCTTCCCATCATTCTAATGGGGTGGGCTTACTTGGGTCATGGGTCCAGCTTGGTCCACATTCGTGAGGCTGGAGATAAGATGCACTAATGGGATCAGGTCGTGAGCTGGGAGTAGTTTCATCTTTCTTAGATCCATCAGATCAGATCAGTCGCTCAGTCGTGTCTGACTCTTTGTGACCCCATGAATTGCAGCACGCCAGGCCTCCCTGTCCATCACCAACTCCTGGAGTTCACTCAGACTCACGTCCATTGAGTTAGTGATGCCATCCAGCCATCTCATCCTCTGTCGTCCCCTTCTCCTCCTGCCCCCCATCCCTCCCAGCATCAGAGTCTTTTCCAATTAGTCAACTCTTCGCATGAGGTGGCCAAAGTACTGGAGTTTCAGCTTTAGCATCATTCCTTCAAAGAAATCCCAGGGCTGATCTCCTTCAGAATGGACTGGTTGGATCTCCTTGCAGTCCAAGGGACTCTCAAGAGTCTTCTCCAACACCACAGTTCAAAAGCATCAATTCTTTGGCGCTCAGCCTTCTTCACAGTCCAACTCTCACATCCATACATGACCACAGGAAAAACCATAGCCTTGACTAGACGAACCTTTGTTGGCAAAGTAATGTCTCTGCTTTTGAATATGCTATCTAGGTTGGTCATAACTTTCCTTCCAAGGAGTAAGCGTCTTTTAATTTCATGGCTGCAGTCACCATCTGTAGTGATTTTGGAGCCCAGAAAAATAGTCTGACACTGTTTCCACTGTTTCCCTATCTATTTCCCATGAAGTGGTGGGACCGGATGCCATGATCTTCGTTTTCTGAATGTTGAGCTTTAAGCCAACTTTTTCACTCTCCACTTTCACTTTCATCAAGAGGCTTCTGAGTTCCTCTTCACTTTCTGCCATAAGGGTGGTGTCATCTGCATATCTGAGGTTATTGATATTTAGATTAGATTAGAGCCATATGCATTCCCAAATGCAAATTAAGGAGATGTTGGATTGAGGAAGAGGAAGATCCATTAGAAGGAAGCAACCAACAAGACAGAGTATGTATTTTATCTTCAAATTCACTACAGTTCTGACCTTGTGCTCCCATTTTAGTGCATTCTGCATTCCTATTCGAGCTTCCCGGGTAGCTCAGTGGTAAAGAATCTACCTGTGATGTAGAAGACACAGGAGATGCCATGGATCTAACCCCTGGGTTGGGAAGATCCCCTGGAGGAGGACAGGGCAACCCACTCCAGTATTCTTGATTTGGAGAATCCCATGGACAGAGGAGCCTGGCAGGCTACAGTCCATGGGGTCACACAGAGTCAGACATGATGGAAATGACTGTACACACACACATTCCTATTCACTGTGGATTACATTTTTGTCTGTCTTTGTGTCTACTGTTTTATCCTGCCCCGTAAGAGTCTCAAACGTGGGTGATGCCCAGCCCTAACTATATAAACAAACCAACAAACACTTTTGCTGGAGAGCCTGTAAGATGATCATGTGGAAAATATGAAAAAAAGAAAAATAGTTGGAAGTCTATCTCATCCTTTAAAAAAAAAAGCATGGCATTTAATTTAACCTTTATGAAATCATGCAGTTGATTATAGACCACTGCGCATAGACAGGGGAAAATTTTTTTATTTGTTGTTCAGGGGACCCCTCCAAAAGCCCAGCCAGATAAACTTCACAGAGGTTGGTACAAAACATACTTTTTCTCTTTGCCTACTGAAAGCCACTTGTAGAAATTCAGCTAATCACAATCTCTCTAAATGAATCAGTCATGTAGGCAAGATCTTATTTCTTTTTGAAGCAGAGACAAGAATATAAGTTACAGATGTTTGTGAAACATTTGAATGAATCATATGATATCTACAGTAATGAAAACTAAAAGTGACTATTTTGTCTACGTGTACAACTTGAATCTCATGGAATTGATTTAGAGCACACATCATCAACTTTGATGCAGATGGGTTCTCCTTTAGAATCAAGTAATGCAGCCATTACTTACAGCTATTACCAGTAGGCTAGTCATTTCCTGGACCACAGTAGCATCACCACTACCACCACCACCATCAACAACAGCACCAACCCCTACCAACAACACCATCAACAACCACCACCACCACCACCATCATCAACATCAACCACCAAGACCACCATCAACACTATCAACCACCAACAACACCAACTACCAACACCAACACCATCAACAACCCCCACGACCACCATCATCAACATAAACAACCAAGACCACCGTCAACACTGACCATCAACCACCACCGATGCCATCAATAACAACACCAGTCACCACCACCATCACCATCATCAACTCAACTGTCAACCACCAAGACCACCATCAACCCTGACCATCAACCACCACCAACCCCACAATCATTAACACCACCAATACTACCATCACCATAATTTAACATCAGCCACCATCATCACCACCACCACAATGAGGTTTATATTTGCATATTTATTTTACTTTTCAAAATACATTCATATACATGATTTCATAAGCTCTCATCTGCTTTGCAAGGTTGGCAGAAAACTGGCATCGTTATCCTCATTATCTGTAAGGAAACTAAGGTTGGGAGAGGTGAGTGGTGTGTGCAAGGACATCAAAGTGGTCAAGAGTCTAACTCAGAGTAGGGTCTGATTCTTCTGACTCCAAAACTAATACATTTTTTTAAAATGGATCCTGCACTCTCAATGAAAATGAAGAACTTCTGAAAATTAGGATGTTGATATTGACTATTTTGGTTCGATATTTTAGACAGAGTTTTAGAATGAATGGCCCTTTGAGACCATATATCCCAACCCTCACATGTTCCACGTGAGCCACCAGCCAGTCAGGCTCATATGACCCTCTAGAAGTTGAATTTCATCCAAGGCATTTGACTCCAAATTCAGCCTTCTTTGTATGACAAGAGGCTACCTTCACACATGCCCCAGGAGCCTACCAGATTCCTTTGAGAACAGTGGATGTCCCATGTCCTTGTCTGGAGCATAAAGTTTTCCAGTGAAGGGTGAGTAGGGCTGAAAGCTGCTACTCCTGCTCATCTCAGAGCATCAGGAAGCCTGAGAAGGAAACAGGATGCTGGCTTTTGGGCCCACCCCCATGCACCTGCGGCCCCGCTCAAGGGCTCGACTCACCTCCCAAGGTTCCAGGTAAGCCCAAAGCTGCTCCCTCAAGCAAGAAGTTTGAACCTCAGCTGTAGAGGCCTCCTTGCCTCGACTTTCAAGGGATCTCTTGGATTTCAGCGTGGGGGCTGCTGTTCCCACCCTTTGTCTCTGGGCTGGCCTGGTTGGGCCACAGGACAGCTCTGTGGCTAATGGTCAGTGAAGAGCATCTGGCTGCCTTGCTCTGGAGCCCTTTCTTTTCAAGTTCAAATGTCAGATTGGAGTAATAAATGTCTTCCAAGGGCTTTTCATTCTTTCTGAGGATGTTGCTGGCCAATCGGAAGAGGAAAATCAGCCCATAGATGCCAAAGATGGTGAGGATATACCAAGCGGCTCTGGTCCCATCTGAAAGCTTCAGGGCCCTGGTGGAATTGCTGCTGTTTCTTCCCTCCATGCGGTCCCCCAGCAGGTGCCCCAGGATGCGGCTGGCTTGGGTCTGGTTGGCCCAATGCCCTGAGAAACAGAGATGTCTGTGTGAGACCCACATTCTGGGCTGAAGGCTGCCTGGCCAAGCCAGTGGCAGTGTGTTCATGTCAGTGGGGAAATGGGACTGCTGAAAGAGGCTTTTTCTGCTCAATAGGTAGAAGCCTCACAACACACATGTCAATATATTTTAAAAATTTTTTTAATTGGAGCATCATTGCTTTACAACACTGTGTTCATTTCTGCTGTACAATGAAGCGAATCAGCTGTATGCATACCTACATCCCCTTCCTCTTGAACCTGCCTCCCACCCCTGCCATCCATCTCTCTAGGTCATCACAGAGACTGAGCTGAGCTCCCTGTGCTATACAGCGTCTTCTCACTCAGTTCAGTTCAGTTGCTCAGTCGTGTCTGACTCTGCGACGCCATGGACCGCAGCACTATTTTACTGTATTCACTATTTTACACATAGTAGTGTGTATGTACGGAGAAGGCAGTGGCACCCCACTCCAGTACGTGTATGTATGGAGAAGGCAGTGGCACCCCACTCCAGTACTCTTGCCTGGAGAATCCCAGGGACGGAGGAGCCTGGTGGGCTGTAGTCCATTGGGTTGCTACGAGTCGGGCACAACTGAGCGACTTCACTTTCACTTTTCACTTTCATGCATTGGAGAAGAAAATGGCAATCCATTCCAGTGTTCTTGCCTGGAGAATCCCAGGGACGGAGGAGCCTGGTGGGCTTCTGTCTATGGGGTTGCACAGAGTTGGACACGACTGAAGTGACTTAGCAGCAGCAGCAGCAGCAGTGTGTATGTATGTCAATCCGAATCTCCCAGTTCTCCCCACCCTCTCCTTTGCCCACTGTGTCTGCATGTCTGTTCTCTGTGTCTGCATCTCTATTCCTGCCCTGCAAATAGGCTGATCTGTATCATTGTTTAGAGTTCAGAACATCAAGTTCTTGAAGAGGAGACACAACATCATAACGATATCCATTTCCCCTAAGATAATCTATACAAATTAACATGATTGCAATAAAAACATCAATAGGATTTCTTTGTGAAATAAACAAGCTATGCATACTGAAAAAGCAACTGTCAAGACTAATTAGGAGACCTCTGAAAGGAAGAGTTGAAATGAGTGGAAATTAGTCTAGCAAGAAATCTAAAACTAGCTAGCCAGAAAAATAAGTTTACTGTTTTTTTGAACGAACAAGTGCTTTATTTGCCCACAGTCTAGCTGGGGCTTACTGGGCTTTGCAAAGGGCATGAGGGGCTCTTCCAAACCAGGTGCAACTTTTCCTTGAAAAGTCTTCCCTGTAAAACTACAATAACTCAAACAGTGCGACAAGATACATAGACTGGCAGAGCAAACAGAGTAAAACATCAGTAGAGTAGGAATCGGAATTTGGTAGATAAAGGGGCATTTGTGATCAGGAGAGAAAAGATGGAGTTTTCAATAAATAGCATTAAAACAAGATAATAATGAATCTACATCTCTCACCTCATCTCTCTCACCCAAAACAGTCCAGATAAATGAAAGATTTTAATATTTTAAAAATTTAATATTAAAAATAGTTTAAAAGTTTTAATAATAAAAACAATTTTAATACTAGAAAATAACATGGTAGATTTTTCCCCCTTATCATCTCTTGAGGGCTTCCTATGTAGCTCAGTTGGTAAAGCATATGCCCAGAGCGTGGGAGACCTGGGTTCAATTCCTAGTTAGGGAAGTCCCCCTGGAGAAGGAGATGGCAGCCCACTCCAGTACTCTTGCGTGGAGAATCCCATGGACAGAGGAGCCTGTTCACATGACAGCTCATGGGGTCGCAAGAGTCGGACACGACTGAGCACTAAGCTTATCATCTCAGAGTGGGACATCCCTTTCTAAGCATAACACAAAAATTCAGAGGTGGAAAAAAAGGAGAAAGAAAATGTTAACTCCAATTACACAAAAAAATTTAAATGATGGCATACAAAAGACAAATGACAAACTAGAAAAAATAGATACTTACGCCAGTGAACTTCTTCATAAGCTTCAGTTCTATAAGAAAAAGTACAAAACCTCAGTACAAAACTATGCAAAGGATATGGACAATTAGTTCAGGAAAAGAAATGGACCTTGAACATAAGAAAAGCTTCTCAGTAACACTCATAATAGGAGAAATGCAAATTAAAACTACAGCAAGGTAATATTTTGTTATTTATCAGGTTTGCAAATTCATGATGTCTCAGAAGACAGTCTAGATATGTCCATGGGGCTGTCAGGCTTTTGCTTAATGACTGGTGAGAGTGTAAATTTACACAACCAATATGGAGGGCACATTGACAAGATCTGTTGATATTAGTCGGAGAAGGCGATGGCACCCCACTCCAGCACTCTTGCCTGGAACATCCCATAGATGGAGGACCCTGGTGGGCTGCAGTCCATGGGGTCGCTAAGAGTCGGACACAACTGAGCGACTTCACTTTCATTTTTCACTTTTATGCACTGGGGAAGGAAATAGCAACCCACTCCGGTGTTCTTGCCTGGAGAATCCCAGGGACGGGGGAGCCTGGTGGGCTGCCGTCTATGGGGTCGCAGAGTCGGACACGACTGAAGCGACTTAGCATTGACATTAGTAACACGTTTACCTTTGACCCGGTGATTCTACCTGTAGAAATTTATCCTAAAAATATGCCAGAACAAGTCCAAAACAATGTATATTTACGATTAGTCCTTGTAGCACTCTTGTGATGACTAACGTTTTAAGAACAGCCTGAATAGAGTCAACTTGGAGATGGTTTAATCCATTTTGGAAATTCCATGCAATGGGATACAATGCAGCCAAAAAAAAAGTAACAAAGAGCTTTCTTGTGCTAAATTGTAACAAATGAAAAAAAATCCTACATATAAAGTGGGCTGTGCTATTTGCTTGAAACTTGAGCATATTTAAAATACCACTGGGAGAATACAGAAGGAATTGGTGTCTAGGGTTGCCCATGGGGAGGAGAACTGGGGGAAGGAGGTGTACATTTCACCGAAGCCCTTTCATACATTTTGTACCATGGGTATTTATTTTCAAAAAGAAATTAATTAAAAAATGGAAGCGTGCAAGTGGGCACTTTTCTGGTCTCCTTGGTGAAGTGCCCCTGGGTGAGGACACTGTGTGCCCTTCTAAGGCCAGAAGATTAAGATCTTAATTGCTGTTTACCTCAAAACTGTTTTCTCTACTAGGAGAGCTGGTGAAAATGCAATGATAAAGTCAGAGAAGTAGTACCTAATCCTGTGAGACATTTTCCAGCTGAGCTTTATAGGTTCACATTCTCATTTCTTGCTCTATGTGCATATAGATGTGTCCAGACATGTCATAGGATAAATCCCATCATCTGCTGAGGACCCCAAAGGCGCTGCATTAAGTGTTTTCTATTTCATATCTGCTTGTTAATTCATTTTGCTAATGCAAAGCTCAGGGAGACCAGTATTTTTTTTTTATTATAATTAACTGTTGAATGAATGAATGATCTTATTACTTTGAGATTAGGGAGAACATTTAAAAATAACTGTGCAAACCACATGTGACAAAGTCCCAATTAACAAATTTCATTATATAAAATTGGTCACTCATAAGAAACAGTACAGTGATCAGGAATTTTCCTACTGCTGTTGATAACATGGTTTGAGAACTTAAATAAGGAAGAGAAAAATGTTCCCATAATTATTAAAAACAAATCAACTCAACAAGAACATCATAAACTTTAATTAGAGTAAGAGAACTTGCTTAAACTTGGAATACATGGATAAACTCATAGACCTTTCTGTGAATTGTTGCAGAATGACGTGCTATGTTCAAATATATATAAAACAAAGCCAAGAACAACAGAGCATAAAATTATTTGAAAACCAGTCCATTTGTCACATGAAAGGTTTTCACTATATTAATTAAGGCAGTACATTGTTCTTTACCTTTTAAAAAAACAGGGAAGAATAAATTAGATGGTATCTTCTATATCCTGTAGAAGAGACCAAGCTTTTCATCAATAATGTGAAACATGTAAGATATCCTAGAACTGCTCATCCTTGTGTCGGAGCAGAATACTCACATTCCATGAGGTGGTGTTTTTCTTGACCCTTAGGGAGGCAAGTTTAAACATCTGCCATGGAAAGAGGGCAACTTCTTTTTGCAAATGATCACAGTCTTTCTGAAGTCAACACTGAGGTTTCAAGAGCAGAGAGTAACTTGATATCCGAAGACTCTTGGGCAGCATCTAATAGAAGTTTAGCAGAGAGAAACTGGACTCATTTTGTCTCATTCGATGAATCAGAGAATCAAAAGTTGATCTGTCTTCTATCGGCACAGAATAAAAAGCACCTCCTGCTGTTGGCCTGTTGAGAAGATCTGTTTAGACACACGCTAGTACCAAGGACACGGCGGCTCCTGCAGGTCCCATCTGGGGCTGCGGGGGCAGGAAGCTCTCCGAGGCTGGCTTAGAGCCTGGATGGTTCCTGAAATTCCCTGTTCTGCACCTGTAGCCAGTATGCTCATGGCCAGGTGTGGCAGAGACCCACTGTCAAGGGCCAGAGGAAGTCACCAGCTTCCTCTTGGACTGTCCTGGATGCAGAAACCCAGACAGGAATGAGTCTGTGCAGGAGGACACAGCTGAGAGCCGGGGTTCCCTCAGGATCAGTGGGTGATGGACTCATGAGCCAGGCCATGAGGAATGGGGCTGCTCTTTCCCACACCCCTGAGTCATGGACCACTTTGAAATTAAAGTTAACTGGAAAAGAGGAGAAGTGTCTAGGAGAAACAGGAACACCAGGAGGAAAGGTTAAAAGACTTGGGCAGGTTCTCTGATGCTGCCACTGTTCCTGAATCCTCACTAACGTGGCCCTGACCTGCCTAATTCGTGAGGCTCGCTGGCTTTTAAGATGTAATTTTATCATATTTTCATCAATAGGGGACTAGATAAGTCAGTTTAGAAATAAGCCATGAAATGAAGTCGCTCAGTCGTGTCCGACTCTTTGCGACCCTGCGGACTGTAGCCCACCAGGCTCCTCCGTCCATGGGTCCTCCAGGCAAGAATGCTGGAGTGGGTTGCCATTTCCTTCCCCAGAAATAAGCCATAGAACCCAGCAATTCCACTTCTAGGTGTATATTCAGGATAAACATAAATGTACATCCAGACAAAAAAAAAAAACTTGCATATGGATGCACAAAGCAACATGACTCAAAATAGCTAAAAAGTGGAAACTGTCCAAATGTCCAACTGGTGAACAGAAAAATAAAATATGATCTATCTGTGCCATGAAATATTATTTGGCAATAAAAAGGAACGAAGTACTGACACATGCTGCAACAGCAACGAACCGTGAAAGCACCACGCCAAATGAAGGAAAACAGCTACAAAGGACGGGTCACACAACTCTGTGCATCTGAAATGTCAAGAACAGGCAAATCTACAAAGGAAGAAAGGAGATTAGTGGTTGCCTTGGGTTGATGTAGGGGACTGCTGCTGCTGCTGCTAAGTCGCTTCAGTCCTGTCCGACTCTGTGAGACCCCATAGACAGCAGCCCACCAGGCTCCCCCGTCCCTGGGATTCTCCAGGCAAGAACAATGGAGTGGGTTGCCATTTCCTTCTCCAATGCATGAAAGTGAAAAGTGAAAGGGAAGTCGCTCAGTCATGTCCGACTCTTAGTAGACCCCATGGACTGCAGCCCACCAGGCTCTGCCGTCCATGGGATTTTCCAGGCAAGAGTACTGGAGTGGGGTGCCATCGCCTTCTCCGATGTAGGGGACTGGGGCATGATAATTAAGGGATAGCTTATTTGGGGGTGATAAAAGTGTTTTATAGTTGATTGTAGTGATATTTGTGAAAATCTGTAAACATACTAAAATCCACTGAACCCTGGACTTTAAGTGAGTGAATTTTGTGGGATATGAATTGCATTTTAATACTATAATATAGGTAAACAATGGAATACTATGCATCTGTGAAACAGAATGAGGAAGCTATTTGTGTTGTTGTTGTTGAGTCACTAAGTCATATCTGACTCTTTGAGATGCCCACGGACTGTAGCCCGCCAGGCTCCTCTGTCCAAGGGATTCTCCAGGCAAGAATACTGGAGTGGGTTGCCATTTCCTCCTCCAGGGGATCTTCCTGGCCCAGGAATCAAACCTGCATCTCCTGCATCTCCTGCATTTGCAGGCAGATTTTTTTTTTTTTAAACCACTGAGTCCCTGGGAAGCTGAAGCACTCCAAGATGCTTTGCTGAATGAAAACAGCCAAGAAGAGAGTATGTTACCACCTATGTAACAAAGTAGGAGGAAAAATCATGCAGTTTTTTTGTTGTTGTTCATATGGGCATTGAAGAGCCCCTTTAAGGATGCCTGAGAAAGTAAGAGCAGGAGGAAATTGCGGAGCTGAGAACTGGCTAGAGGGAGGGCAGGTTGGGAAGAATTCTTACTATATATTCCTTATGAATATAAAGAAGTTCAGGGGGCACAAGTGGTAAAGAATCCTGCCAATGAAGGAGACTCGGGTTTGATCCCTGGGCCAGGAAGAGCCCCTGGCAACCTACTTCAGTGTTTCTTGCCTGGAGAATTCCATGAACAGAGGAGCCTGGCAGGCTGCAGTCCATGGAGTCACAAAGAGTTGGACACAACTGAATGACTAAGCACACACACGCACTTTCCAACTGTGTTAAACACACCCATTCATGTAAATCTGAGGCTTCCCTCATAGCTCAGTTGGTAAAAGAATCCACCTGCAATGAGGGAGACTCCAGTTCAATTCCTGGGCCAGGAAGATCCGCTGAAGAACGGATGGGCTACCCAGTCCAGTATTCTTGGGCTTCCCTGGTGGTTCAGCTGGTAAAGAATCCACCTGCGATGCGGGAGACCCTGGGTTCGATCCCTGGGTTGGGAAGATCGCCTGGAGAAGGGAACGGCTACCCACTCCAGTCATTCTGGCCTGGAGAATCCCATGGACTATACAGTCCATGGGGTCACAAAGAGTCGGACACGACTGAGCGACTTTCATTTCAGTTCATGTAAATCTTGGTCAAAGTTCTGCTCTTGCTGTCCTGGCTGTGGGATGCCTGGACCCTGGCACCTCCAACTTTGCCCCAGAGTTCGGGGTTTTTAACACCGACCATGAGAGGTGAGAAGGGGCTGGAGATCCTTCATGATCAAGGGCTAATGGCAGTGACGAGGGATGTAAGTCAGTGCTCTGGTCCCCGATGCACCCTTGTGTAACCCTGGGCAAGTCCCCACCCACCCTGTAGATTACTCACCTGCAAGGTGGAGAATCAGCAGGATCAATAACCTCTGATCCCAGGGAGACAGGGAGGAAGCCCAGGGCGTAGGGAAGAGCTACTCCTCCTGGAGGTGTCTGAACAGGAAGGCTGCCAGCACCGGCTGCCCCAGGACAGGGAGGACACATCCAGGCCCCTGGAGCCCAAGAGGTGGAGGCTTGGGAGCGTGCATCAGCTGGGAAGTCAGAAGTTTTGGCAGGATGTCGGCATGGGATGTGGGAAGAAATGAACTCCGGAAAAATAGGGGAGGTGCAAGGAAAGGGGGGCTTTGGTCTCATCCATGCCATCAAGGGGCACTTACATTAGGAAACAGCTCT
Source organism: Bos mutus (assembly GCF_027580195.1). NCBI lineage: Eukaryota > Metazoa > Chordata > Mammalia > Artiodactyla > Bovidae > Bos > Bos mutus. Next base: position 315,474 of record NC_091617.1, on the reverse strand, counting down.
GTGCCAGGCAACTCATTGGAAAAGACCCTGATGCTAGGAAAGATTGAAGGCAAGAGGAGAAGGGGACAGCAGAGGATGAGATGGTTGGATGGCATCACCAACTCGACGGACATGAGTTTGAACAAACTCTGGGAGATAGTGAAGGACAGGGAGGCCTGGCCTGCTGCAGTCCATGGGGTTGCAAAGAACTGGACAGGATTGAGCAACTGAACAACATGCACTTTCCTCCTGAGTCCCCCTCTTAGAACCCATGAGAGGCAGGAGTACCATCCTCATTTAAAGGGGCTCAGAGAAGAGACCTGCCTGATGTTACACAGCTCCTGAGTGCCAGAGGTGGGTAGTCTGGCATCAAAGGAATCTCCTTCCACACCCTGAATCCCACCTTCAAGCTGGACCCAGAGTCCCAAGAATTCTCCTGATTGCTTGCCGTATAGGTTGAATTGTAGATGGTCCCTGCTGAGATATAACCATGACCTTGAAGCCCTCCCATAGTTAGCTGAAATTAAACTATGATGTTAAAAGTCAAGGTAATGTATATCCTTCAGTAAAGGTGACTAGAGGGGGCAGAAAGGGAGCTCTAAAGTGCTGGCCATGTCCTGGTTTCAGGGGTTTATTCGATTTGGGACACTTCCTAGAACTGAGTTCACTTTTCAGTATGTATGTTATATTGTTGTTGTTCAGTCACTCAGTCGTGTCCACCTCTTTGCAACCCCATGGACTGCAGCACGCCAGGCTTCCCTGTCCGTCATCATCTCCCGGAGTTTGCTCAAATTCATGTCCATGTTTGTTATACTTCATTGCAAACCTCACCTTGCTGTTTAACATGGAAAGCCTTTATAGGCGATGCGAAAATAAAGTTGAAAGTTTTGAAGGTTTACCTAGAAAAATGCAAATGCTGTTTTTTAAAAAGGGTTCTATATTCCATTATGGCTATGGGCACATGATACCATCTAAGGAAAAAGTGCCCTGTGCCTGGGGGCAGGGGGTGGTCAAGATCACGGTCACAGGGTCTGGGCAGTGTTTGTCATTCCCAAATGCTTACATAACAGCAAAACGTATCCCAACGTGGGCCAAGAATTTCCTTCCCTCTTGGGTCTGTCTCCTCTGGCCTTCTGGTTCAGTCTAGCTGAATACTGACCTCAAGGCAATCAAGTGAAACCACTCACCCAGTAAATGTTTATCTGAGCTACAGATCTGGGGAGAAGGACCCCGGTACCCTCTAGCTCTTTTGACATTAGAATCTGAACTCTCTCAGTGGGCCATGACTTTTTATTTTTGTCCCTCACAGAACCCGTCAGATCAGAGGATGGCTAAATTGGGAGCCAAGGTGGCGGTGACATGTATTTGACTCTCCAAAATAAAAAGAAAACAAACCAATGCTTTTGCATTTCAGGGGACCAGAAGGAGAATTTAAAAGTGTCATTAAATAAACACCCATATCCACACTTGACCTTCTTTCTGAGGAGTATTTTCTGAGGGTGTAAAGAAGAGCCCACCAACCAGTTCTGACATCCAGCACCACCAGAGAACATTAAAACTGATGCCTGAGTTCAATGGCCAAGAACACAGATTCCAGACGTGTCTGCCTTTTCAGGGGGTACAGCCTCCCAGAGAATTTTAAAAAGATGTTTTGCGTGTTTCTAAAAAATCTTGAATGTATAGGTCACTCCTGCATTTCCTTTCACCTTCACTGGTGTCTTCTAGCATGGAGGTCACTGCTGTGTCCAGGGAGATGCAGAGACGAGCTCAAAGCCTTCGGAATTGGAGGACCCAGGTTCTAGCTGGGGCTTTGTCACTTACTAACTGAGGGACTCCGGGCAAGTTACTTCATTGCCCTGAACCTCGGTTGTAAACAAAGGATGATAAATTGTGATGCCATGAGGGACTCCAAGGGGCAAATACAGTCCCATCTCATCTTCTCCCAGTTAATTCCTTCAGTCCTCAACTGCTTGGTTCACAGCAACTCCCATATTTCTTTCCCGCTTAAGGCCTCCCAGGTTGACCAGGAGTCCCAGGAACTTTGTCCAGAGTAGGGAGAGGGCAGCCTGACTTCCTCCACCAAGCCCAGAGGACACGGAAACAACCTCTGCTGCTGTTGCCTCCAGCTGCCACATGGCGCCGCTGTTGAACACAGTCCTGGCATAGTTATAGAAGACCATGAGCAAATCTTCAAAGACAAAAAAAAAAATGAACCCAAGGGATTTCCTGGTGCTCCAATGGCTAAGACCTTGGGCTCAGAATGCAAGGGGGCCTGGGTTTGATCCCTGGTCAGGGAAACTGTGATAGAATCTACATGCCCCAACTAAGAGTTCACATGTACTAAGTCACTTCAGTCGTGTCCCACTCTTTATGACCCCAGGAGCCCACCAGGCTCCTCTGTCCATGGGATTCTCCAGGCAAGAATACTGGAGTGGGTTTCCATTTTCTTCTCCAGGGAAGAGTTCACACGCTGCAGCAAAAAAATGATCTGTCGTGCTCCAAATCCCACACCGGAAAACTGACACTTAAGACTGCTCTCCTCTGCTCCCACTCTTGTTCCTTAGCTTCAGGCCTGCTGAGGTCAGACGCCACCGTCACAAGCCGAGAAGAGAAGCGGAAGAGATGTGATGGGGGGAAGAAGGCCGCCCCACTTTCCCACCGCAGTTCTCCTGCGCCTGCAGCCTGAGCTGGAGCCGGGGGAGCCCCAACCTGAGAGCGAGCTCAGAATTTTGATTATGACATGAGACTGCACATCGTAATTACTGAATCAAGACTGTTTCCCCAACCTGAATACAGGGCAGGGAAATCAAGCCCCACCCTGCATTAGAGCTCACAGAGAAGAATTAAAGAAGAAAATAGGACAAATTTAAAAACAAAATGAAAAAACGACCCAGAGGGATGGTATGGGGAGGGAGGAGGGAGGAGGGTTCAGGATGGGGAACACATGTATACCTATGGCGGATTCATTTTGATATTTGGCAAAACTAATACAATTATGTAAAGTTTAAAAATAAAATAAAAGAAAAGAAAAAAAAAACATTAACAACAAAAAAGCATGATCTAAAACCAGATAATAAACCAAGACTAAATATACTTGTCCTATCTATATATTGCACATAGAAAAAAAAGAATCAACACAAACAATAGCCAATTATATTCCTATTCAGAGATACAAAAGGGCTTTGTTTTTATTTTTTATTTTTGGCAAACAATTGGCACTTGCTACATGCTAGGCATGTTCGCAGCCAGCTTCCAGTTATTAACTAATCTAAATCACTTAATTATATCAAAAGACAAAGAATGGGCATAGCCACACAAAGAAAATGCAAATGTAAAGGCAGAAATATCCCTGTTCATATCATTTGTATTGAATGCAATGCACAGAATTGTATAAACTTACCAATAAGTGTTGGTGAGGATGTGGAGAAAAGGAAACCTTTGTGAACTGTTGATGGGAATTAATTTGGTGCAGCCGCTGTGGAAAACAGTATGGAGGTTCCTCAAAAAATTACCATACAATCCAGCAATTCCACTGGATTTGGCCACAGGATACTTGGCCACCTGATGCGAAGAGCTGACTCTTTGGAAAAGACCCTGATGCTGGGAAAGACTGAAGGCAGGAGGAGAAGGGGACGACAGAGGATGAGATGGCTGGATGGCATCACCGACTCAATGGACATGAATTTGAGTAAGCTCCGGGAGTTGGTGATGGACAGGGAGGCCTGGCGTGCTGCAGTGCATGGGGTCACGAAGAGTCGGACACGACTGAGTGACTGAACTGAACAATCCAGCAATTCCACTGGATATTTATCCAAAGAAAATGAAAACACTAATTTGAAAGATATATGCACTTCTGTGTTCACTGTAGCACTGTTTACAACTGCCAAGATATGGAGGCAACCTAAGTGCACACTAACTGATGAGTGGATAAAGAAGATGTGATCACATACACACACAGAGGAGTATATTTGTGCCATAAAAGGGATGAAATCTTTCTATTTTTGTGACAAAATAGACAGACTTGTAGGGTATTATTCTAAGTAAAATAAGTCAGAGAAAGAAAAAACTGTATGATTTGATTATATGCAGAATCTAGGAAACAAAACAAATGAACAAACATAATAAAACAGAACCAGAGTCATAGATACAGAGGACAGACAAGTGTTTTCCAGAGGGGAGGGGGATACGGAGACGAGGGAATTGTGGACAGAAGATTAAGAGGTACAAACTTCCAATTACAAAATAAGCAAGTCATGGGTATGAAAACCACAGTGTGGGTAATAGAGTCAATAATACATAACAGCTTTGTATGGTGATAGATTGCAGCTAAACTTATCATGGTGATCATTTTGAAATATAGAGAAATTAAATCACTATTTTCTGGATCAGGAACTAAAATAGTCACAGGCCAATTATGCTTCAAGAACAAATTCAGAAAAAGAGATCAGATTTGTGATTACCAGAGGTGGGGGGGAAGGCAAAATGGATGAAGACAGTCAAAAGGTACAAAATTACAATTCTAAGGTAAGTAAGTACTATGAATGCAATGTACAATGTGATAAATATAATAAACACTGATACTTTAATATGTTGTATATGAAAGTTTAGAGTAAATCCTAAGAGTTTTCATCACAAGGAAAAATTTTTTCTTTTATTTTGAATTTATATAACATGATGGATGTTCCCTAAACTTACTGTGGTAATCATGTCATGATGTGAGTGAAATTTGCTCATTCGTGTCCAACTCTTTGCAACCCCATGGACTATGCAGTCCATGGAATTCTCCAGGCAGAATACTGGAGTGGGTAGCCTTTCCCTTCTCCAGGGGATCTTCCCAACCCAGGGATCAAACCCAGGTCTCCTGCATTGTAGGTGGATTCTTTACCAGCTGAGCCACAAGGGAAGCCCAAGAATACTGGAGTGGGTAGCCTATCCCTTCTCCAGGGGATTTTCCCAACACAGGAATTGAACCAGGGTCTCCTGCATTGCAGGCGGATTCTTTACCAACTGAGCTATCGGGAAGCCCATGATGATTTTATGATGTCAGTCTAATTATTACACTGTACACCTGAAACTTACATAATACATCAATTATACCTGAATAAAACTGAAAGGAGAAAAAGACATCAGTTCAGTCACTCAGTCATGTCCAAGTCTTTGTGACTCTGTGGGCTGCAGGATGCCAGGCCTCCCTGTCCATCACAAACTCCAGGAGCTTGCTCAAACTCATGTCCATTGAGTCAGTGATGCCATCCAACCATCTCAACCTCTGTTGTCCCCTCCTCCTGCCTTCAGTCTTTCCTAGCAGTAGGGTCTTTTCCAATGAGTCAGTTCTTCACATCAGATGGCCAAAGTATTGTAGCATCAGCTTCAGCATCATTCCTTCCAATGAATATTCAGGACTGATTTCCTTTAGGATGGACTAGTTGTATCTCCTTGCAGACCAAGGGACTCTCAAGAATCTTCTCCACCACCACAGTTTAAAAGCATCAATTCTTCAGTGCTCAGCTTTCTTTATGGTCCAATTCTTACATCTATTCATGACTACTGGAAAAAACATAGCTTTGACTATAGAGACCTTTGTCAGTAAAGTAATCTCTGCTTTTTTTTTTTAGATTTTGACATTTTAACTTCTTTTGAATACAAGTCACTTTTTGCAAGCTGGAAGGCAGATCAAGCTAAGGCAGTCCAGTCCTCCAGAGATCCAGGTCAATTCTTAAAATCTTCAGCAGAATTACATCATAAAACAAGGTGCTAAAATAGGGTTATAAACTCTAAATAATAACCATTCATCTACATTTTTTCCTTCAGATCAGATCAGTCGCTCAGTCATGTCCGACTCGTCGCAACCCCATGAATTGCAGCACGCCAGGCCTTCCTGTCCATCACCAACTCCCGGAGTTCACTCAGGCTCACATCCATCGAGTCAGTGATGCCATCCAGCCATCTCATCCTCTGGCGTCCCCTTCTCCTCTTGCCCCCAATCCCTCCCAGCATCAGAGTCTTTTCCAATGAGTCAACTCCTCGCATGAGGTGGCCAAAGTACTGGAGTTTCAGCTTTAGCATCATTCCTTCCAAAGAAATCCCAGGGCTGATCTCCTTCAGAATGGACTGGTTGGATCAGTCCAAGGGACTCTCAAGAGTCTTCTCCAACACCACAGTTCAAAAGCATCAATTCTTCGGCACTCAGCCTTCTTCACAGTCCAACTCTCACATCCATACATGACCACAGGAAAAACCTAGCCTTGACTAGACGAACCTTTGTTGGCAAAGTAATGTCTCTGCTTATTTTTTCCTTAGGAAACAGCTAAAAGTCTAGTCCGTAAAGGTATGATATATAGAACTTCTTGATCTACACAGGACAAAATGATCCAAATTATATGCTGGCCAACCTATCAGTGAGCCACATCAGAGCTGGCCAAGGATTGGTGAACAGAGAAAAGTGTTTACATTTTGAAAATTTGCTCTGAGGTTTAAAAAATTCCTGGTTGTTGTTATAAGAAAGCAAGTAGGAAATATTATAGATGCACCACACTATATTTGATTGTGCCAAGGTCTTCCACTAGAACACAAAGTTAGAATATGGAGATAAGACACTTAGATATTTTCAAAATAAATTACTTAGTAATAAGAAATCTGGCATATTCATATGGAAAAACTTGTCAGGAGATTTTTCCAGGGCCAAGAAATTAAAAATAGAGAATGCCCTAATGACAGTTACTTGTGAGCTTAGTTAACATCTTTTAGGATGAACCCATAAAATCTGGCCACTGTTTCATTAAACATCTGCAAACTGGAGAACTCCTTAGCCCTTAGTCATAGTTTCTGCTCAATGTCTTAAAGCTGGGCTCAGTTCCATCTGTGACTCTTTTCTTCAGGGCTGGGGTGAATGCTAGTCATCAAAGTCTGGAACATCATTGTAGGAGTATCCCCAGTAGCAGGGGTAAAATCCTGGCAGGAACACCAGGATGCCAATGATCAGGACAGGAAAGGCCCAGTCTGCTCCCTCTTTGCCGATACACCCTGCCAGCAGGAGGGAGCCTATAATAATGAGAAAGGCACCAATGAAAAACAGCACTGTAGCAAGCGCAATGGCCTTATATGGGATCTTTGGCGGGCTTTTCTTAAACTGAAGGTCAATGTAGCCATCATCTGTACAAGAGAGTCTTGAGTATTTCACTTTGCTACTGGGAATTCCAGTAGCCAGGTTGGTGTGAGACGGCATCATAACACACTGACTCAGCTGGAGAATCCCCATGGACAGAGGAGCCTGGCAGGCTACAGTCCGTAGGGCTGCAAAGAGTGCAACACGACTGAAGTTACGGAGCGTGAATACACTGCTTCACCCCAAGCACTGAAAGGAGCAATTTCACTTTCCAGGTTACTTCTTCACCAGAGTCCGGGTGAAGCAGGCTGCTTGCCGACAGCTCGCTCATGGTTTTTTAATATGCTGCTGAGGTTGGTCATAGCTTTTCTTCCAAGGAGCAAGTGTCTTTTGATTTCATGGCTGCAGTCACCATCGGCAGTGATTTTGGAGCCCAAAAGATAACGTCCGCCACTGTTTCCATTGTTTCCCCATCTATTTGCCGTGAAGTGATGGGACAAGACGCCATGGTCTTTGTTTTTTGAATGTTGAGTTTTAAGCCAGCTTTCTCACTCTCATCTTTCATTTTCATCAAGAGGCTCTTTAGTTCCTCTTCGCTTTCTGCCATAAGGGTGGTGTCATCTGCATATCTGGGGTTATTGATATTTCTCCTGACAATTTTGATTCCAGCTTGTGCTTCATCCAGCTTGGCATTTCAAATGATGTACTCTGCATATATAGTCTGCCTGCAATGCGGGAGACCTGGGTTCAATCCCTGGGTCTGGAAGATCCCTTGGAGAAGGGAATGGCAACCCACTCCAATATTCTTGCCTGGAGAATCCCATGGACAGAAGAGCACTGTGGGCCACAGTCTATGGCCCACAAACAGTTGTGGACAAACAGTCAGACACGACTGAGATACTAACACACACACACTCTGCATGTAAGTTAAATAAGCAAGGTGACAATATACAGCCTTGATGTACTCCTTTCCAATCACCCATTATCACCACTGTCATTTAATATTATGCTGGAAGAATTATTCAATTCAATTAGATAAGAGGTACTAAAAGTGGAAAAGAAAAGACAAAAAATTATCATTGATTGTATGATTGGAAAAATAAAAAGAATCAATTGCAAAGCTGTTGGAAACAGGAGGATAATTCAATAAGTTGAGTGGGCATGAGATAAATTCTAAAATAGTCAATATCTGAGAGTTTATGTTAACAGCAGTAACTTTGTAAATATAACAGAAGAAAAGATTCTACTTACAATTGGAATCAAAAAAGATAAAACACCCATGAATAGAATGAACGTGGAAGATTCATACAGACAAAATCTTTGAAAAGAAAGACAAAAAGGAAGATTTGACTAAATGCAAATACTGCTTATCCTTAGAAAGACTGACGTGCAAAGATGACAATTCTTTTCTAATTCGTCTGTTGTTTTTGTTGTTCAGTCACAAAGTGGTGTCTGACTCTTGGCGACTCCATGAACTGCAGCATGTCAGACTTCCCTGTCCTTCACTACCTCCTGGAGTTTGCTCAAACTCATGTCCATCGAGTCGGTGATGCCAGCCAACCATCTCATCCTCTGTCATCCCCTTCTCTTCATGCCTTCAATCTTTCCCAGCATCAGGGTCTTTTCTAATGAGTCGACTCTTCTGTAGATTTAGTATAATCCCAGCAAAATATCAATGGACATTTCTGGGTTTTTGTTGTTCTTGTTTTGTTTTCCAGAACTAAACTGAATGCCAAGTTTTCAGAGCCCTACTTCCTTTGTTAATGATCTTTTTCTTCTCTTTTCTTTTCCAATGATATATTTCATGTTTTCAGGCCCATCATTTTTTTCAGCGTCAATGAATGGAATTTCAGCTTTTTGGCCTGAAAAAAATCACAGCAAAATCTCAGCAAAATCTAAAGGAGCAAACGGTCCTTCATCCCCTGCAGCTGGAGAGAACAGCAGAGAGCATCCTTCATCCTCAACACACATCCTTGCAGGGATCATTGCAACAAAGGAACAGACGAATCACCTGTATTCCCAAAGTTGCCTCTGTGCCCTGAGAAAAGTAAACTCGATTTCCCAAAGGCTATAATTCAAGCTGGTCATTTTACTTAACTTATGTCGACACTGGCAAAGATAAAAATGGATAACTGTTTCCTCAAAAGTGTCGCTATAAGCATTGTTATCTTTCTTTGTTTGGATTTCCTCTTCTTCCACCTGAAGCATAAGATAAACAAATCCACTAAATTTCTTATGTAAACAAAGACTTTGAGAGGCTTGCTACATTCAAATTCACGCAGATAAGTTAAGGCTAAATTTTATACAGAAAATTGAGCATGCTAGCATAGCCAAGAATTTTCTAGTGGAAAAAAAGTAATGAAACATCCCTGCAATATGTTAAAGCATATTGTGAGCTTGCAAGCTAAGTCCCTTCAGTCGTGTCCAACTCTTTGTGACCCCATGGACTATAGCCCGCCAGGCTCCTCCGTCCATGGGATTCTCCAGGCAAGAACACTGGAGTGGGTTGCCAGGCCCTTCTCCAGGGAATCTTCCTGACCCAGGGATCAAACCCACACGTCATATGTCTCCTGCATTGCAGGCGTGTTCTTTACCACGTCTGCTACCTGGGAAAACAAAACAAATTGTAAAACCACAGAAATTAAAAGTGCTTGATTCTAGCACATAAACAGGCAGACAGACAAGAGGAATAGAAGAAATTCCAGAAACAGACTCAAAAACTTTCAGGAAAAGAGTATAAAATAGAGAGGAAGTTTCAGACCAGTGGAGAAGAGATCAGTTATTTCATAAATGCTTGGGATAACTGGGTAAACATCTGGGAAAGAGTAAAATTGGATCTTTAGTATATCAAAATAAATTCCAGATGGAGTTAAATTATGATTTTTAAAAATAAAGCTATAAAAGAGCTGGAACAAACATGGGAGATTTATTTTTGTAATCCCAGATTGTGACAATCTTTCCAAACATGACACAAAAGTCAAAATTCACAAAAGAAAAGACTGATAAATCCAACTACATAAGAACTGAAATTTTCTTTGTGGCTAAAAAAAAATACTATCAACCAAGTCAAGACAAAAAAGTAAATGATAAACTTGGGGGAAGCATTAGCAACATACAAGGTAATATATCAAACTTCTTAACATTTAAAAGGTTTCTCACATTAAAAACAGAGGTCAACAGTTCAACAGAAAGATGGTCAAAGGACACAGACAGCTATTCACAGAAAAAGAAATACAAAAAAAAAAAGATTTAAAAATATACAAAGAAAAACAAATGCAAATGACTTAGTAGAAAAAATATACTCGTTCTTACTTATAATAATATCGATGCAAATTCAAATTATAAAGTGATCTCATTTACCTCTAGTAGAAGAGGAAAGGGCTTCCCAGGGGTTGCTGGTGGTAAAGAACCTGGCTGCCAATGTCAGGAGATGTAAGAGATGCAGGTTCAACCTCTGGATCAGGAAGATCCCTTGGAGGAGGGCATGGTAACCCACTCCAGTATTCTTGCCTTGAGAATCCCATGGACAAGGGAGCCTGGCAGCTCATAGTGTTGCAAAGAGTTGGACATAACTGAAGCAACTTAGCACACAGGAGAGTAAAAACCACTTGTAAAGTGGGTCTATCCACAGTGTGTTCACTACAGTATACAAAACCGTCTGAATGGTGTCTGACTCCCAGTGACAGATCATAGAAGTCAGTTATTATTACTATCATTATTGAGGATAAAGGGTGCTATTCACATTTTATGACATAAATTTTATAAAATATAAATACAAAATTTTATAAACTTCTGACCACTCAGTTATCTTCCAGAAAGTTCGGGGGACTTAGGTGTGATTTGAGAGTATTTCCAGGACATACGTGCAGGTCTGGTCATTGCAAGCAAGAGACTGGGACCCATCTAAATGTCCACCAAGAGAGGAGGGGTAAAAATGGTACGGGCTGCGTTGTCGTACAGCAGAAACCAATGCAATACTGTAAAGCAATTTTCCCCCAATTAAAAATAAACTTAAAAAAAAGATGGTATGGAAATCCACACAATGGGGGATCCTAGTCAAGGAATGAGGCAGATGTTTGTATATGAAACATCTTGATATGTAGGAAGAAAATAAGCAAGAGGCTGATTGGCAGGCTGATTAGCTGTTCACCATTTGTATATAAAAGCTGGATATTCTTGTATATGCAAAGAATATTTCTGAAAAGACCTAAGAATCCTGGTATTGTCCTCTAGGCAGTTTCTTTTTAAAATACTTTTTTTTCCCCACTATGTTTCTATTATCGATTAAAAAGGCAAATCCATTTTTTAAGAGTGGAGAATTTTCAGTGAACATATTAACTCGTTACAGTGAAGCAGCCATTTCTGTGCTAAAGATGTTTGAAATTCTAGCCTTCAAACATTTTAAAATCGAATGCCTTAGACGTCCATCTATGCCCTTGATTTCCATCTTCTTGTAGAAACATCCCACTGTGTAAGAGAAACAGCCTGCCTCACGGGAGGGAGACTCAGAAGAGGGATGAAAAGTCAGGTTGCCCTGACTTTATTGCAAAGGCCCTTTGAAATGCAGTAATTCATTCTCCCTCTGACTCGGCACCGTCAGTAACTGCTGATTCAGTAGTTCAGTGTCAGCTCTCCTGACCTGACCACCGCCAGCTCTCTCCAAGGGCACTCTTGGAGAGGCCCCTGAGGACTCTGGACTCAGGGGTTCTTGCGGGCCAGGGCTCCAGGGTACCCATGGATGCTCTGCCACCTTGTGCTGAGAGGCTGCTATAGCAACCAGACCATCCCCGCAAAGTGAAAGTGAAGTCGCTCAGTCATGTCCGACTCTTTGTGACCCCGTGGACTGTAACCCACCAGGCCCCTCCATCCACGGGATTCTCCAGGCAAGAATACCGGAGTGGGTTACCATTTCCTTCTCCAGGGGATCTTCTCAACCCAGGGATTGAACCTAGGTCTCCTGCATTGCTGGCAGACGCTTTAACCTCTGAGCCACCAGGGAAGCCCACCGTCCAAAAAGGATTCTCTGGGTGGCAGGCCCGAGGGTTTTCAACAGAGGCCACTGATGAGACAGCCCTGTTCACTGTGGGGCCTGCTCCATGCTTTCTAGAACAATGGTTAGATATGTGAATTTTACACATGACGTGTACAAAAGCACTCAAAAAAATTGTGAAGTGCATAATTCAACAGTCACTGTGTGTGTGTCCTTAGCTGCTCCTTGAATTCACACATCCCTAACAGGGAGGGGGTCAGTCCTGCCAGCTCTGAAGGGGTTGTTTAACAGCTGAAACTTTGGAGTTTTCTTTTCTTTTTTTCCTTTTGTCCACAAATATCAGAAGGGCCACCATTTACTTTAGTAAAGCAGGCAAGAAGTTTCACCTAGTATATATCCAGCATGGAGCCTCTGACATCCAAGGAATAGTCCCCATGTGGAGAAGGCAATGGCACCCCACTCCAGTACTCTTGCCTGGAAAATCCCATGGATGGAGGAGCCTGGTAGGCTGCAGTCCATGGGGTCGCCAAGAGTCAGACACAACTGAGCGACTTCACTTCCACTTTTCACTTTCATGCATTGGAGAAGGAAATGGCAACCCACTCCAGTGTTCTTGCCTGGAGAATCCTGGAGACGGGGGAGCCTGGTGGGCTGCCGTCTATGGGGTCGCACAGAGTTGGACGTGACTGAAGCCACTTAGCAGCAGCAGCAGCAGCAGCAGTCCACATGGGTCAGTTTACATTTTAGCCCCAAATAATCAATCTTCCCTCCAATTCCCTGTGTCAGGCAGCCTGTGTGAGGATTGACAGGGCAATCACCTTCCAAGAAGAGACAGGGTACTCTTTCTGGTTGCTGGCTGCTGCGTGCTGTTAATACCTCCTTGTTTTCTCAGTCTCTTTTCCCATTTTCACCTTTTTCAGTTCTTCCACACCTGCTTAACCACTTCTTCCCATTAATTTCTCTGCCAAAACAAACAGTAGGGTTTCTCTTTTCCTGATTGGACCCTGACTGATCAGACACAAATAAGTGATAAGGCTCATGGTGGAGGAAGGAAAATATGCAGTGATAACATCACTGGACAAAAATCACACCTGGGTTTATAGTAGCACCTTTCAGCTGGTGAAAACAGGTGATACTGACACATGCTGAGAGTTTTTTATGTCCTAGGGCTGCCGTCTACGGGGTCGCACAGAGTCGGACACAACTGAAGTGACTTAGCAGCAGCAGCAGCAGCAGGCACTGTCTACACCCATGGCCTCGAATCACTGTGAAAGTGCAAAGTGAAAGTGTTAGTTGCTCAGTCGTGTCTGACTGTTTTCGACCCCACGGACTGTAGCTCACCAGGCTCTTCTGTCCATGGGATTCTCCAGGCAAGAATGGGTAGCCATTCCCTTCTCCAGGGGATCTACCCGACCTAGGGGTCAAACCTGAATCTCCTGCATTGCAGGCAGATTCTTTACCATCTGAGCCACCAGGGAAGCCCAGAATCACTACAGTGGATTGAGTAAAATGCATGTCTACCCAGAATCTCAAAATATGCCCTTATTTTGCAATCGGGTCATTACAGGTGTAATTAAGGTAAGGAACTAAATGAGATCATCTTGGAAGAAGGTGGTGTCCTTATAGGAGGAGGGGGGTACACACAGAGCAGAAGGCCAAGTGAGAGAGAGACAGAGGCTGGAGTGGTGTGACCACAAGCCAAGGACGCACCAGAACTGCAGGAGGCAGGAACGGTCCTCCCCGAGAGCCCCAGAGGGAGCAGGGCCCTGCCAACACCAGATTTTGGATTCTGGACTCTAGAACCATGAGGGGATACATTTATGTTGTTTCAAGATGCAATTCTGTGGCCATTGTTCACGGCAGCCACAGGAAGTTACATGACGGTTCCCTGAATTCTCCCAGAAAAGCTATCTTTAAAAAGCAGTGAGGGGGACTCCCCTGGCTGTCCAGTGGCTAAGACTCTGTGCTTCTACTGCAGGGGCTGTGGGTTCAGTCCCTGGTCAGGGGACTAAGGTCCTGCATGCTTTGCAGTGCAGACAAAAACATAAAAAATTAATTAATTTGCAAACAACTGTCTAATTGGAAAAGGCCCTGATGTGGGGAAAGATTGAGGGCAGGAGGAGAAGGGGACGACAGAGGATGAGAAGGTTGGATGGCATCATTGACACAAGTTTGACCGTTTGGACATGAGTTTGAGTGAACTCCGGGAGCTAGTGAAGGACAGGGAAGCCTGGCATGCTGCCGTCCATGGGGTCGCAAAGAGTTGGACACGACGGAGCGAATGAACAACAACAAAGTTTTAAAAATCAGTCAGGAGACCTGGGTTCCTTCCTATGGATCTCCTGGCTTGTCCCCAAAGAAGCCACATTCTCCATTCTTCATGCTTCCTTAAGGTCTTTCATCGCCAGGTTACCCCAGAGCTCTTCTCATCCTGGGGGAAGCCCCCTGCCCCACCCCGGGGTGAGCCCAGCCCCCCAGACCCGACCTCCTCGCACTCCCTCCCAGTTTGTACTCTGAGAGGAGCTGCTTCTGGGGACTGTCGGGAGTGAGAGGATAATGCCCAGTGAGGGTAGCGGGGTGGGCGAGCAGTGCGGGGTCCTAGACAAGCAGCCACTTTCCCCGTCCCCCTCCCCCACCGTGAGAGTGTCTGAACCAGTCACCTGGGTGACTGGCACCCACATTTGCTCTGCATCTTTATCGAAGACCAGCGGCCACAGGCCTGGACCATTAAAAGGCCTTAGGTCTGGATGAGAGGTGGTTCCAAAGGGCTGGAAAAGACGTGATGTGATTGTGGGAGAGGAGGAGTGGGTGAAGTTCTAGCACCAAGGAAGGGAGAAGTGGGTCTTAGCGGCTTCTCAGGATTCTGGGTCCCCAGGCCCCTGCTCGGAAAGCCCTTCCAGAGGCTGGCTTCTGTCTCTCTCCCTCTTGTTTCATAATAATGACCACGGTGGGCCCGTCCCGCTGGACTTGACAAGTGAGTGGACATCTAGCTTCCTGCAGATGTCTAAAAGCCCACCTGGAGGACCTCAGCGGGCCCCAAGCTGGCCCCCAACCTGGCTCCCGGCGCTCAGGGATCCCGGTGCGTTGAGAAATTCTCAAGGCGTCCACCAGGGGGCAGCCACACCCAGAGCGCCCTCCTCCACGGCCCGCAGACAAAACCCAGCATTTCTGGAAATAACTGGGATACCTGTGGCCTTAAGTAGACACAACCAAGGAAACAGAGGGCCCAGTGACTCTAACTCCCTGACTCCTTTTGGTATTTGCATTTAGATTTGTATATCCAAGGAATCAGTTAAAGAATTTACCAGTTTACCCATTATTAATCCATCCTTCACTTTCGGTACGTTTCTTCTCTTCTCAAATCCTCATAGCCTTTGGTTACCTCCCTTAATCTGACTTAGTATTTATGTCTCATTTTTTTTTTTTTTCCAGCATTTGTGCGCCCAGAGCGAACCCATCTACTGATGTGGATTTAAGACCTGGCGTCCCCCGGGAGAGAGTCACAGCCATTAACCTGTTCTCCACACAGCCTTGCCTGGAGATTCAAAGACTGTGGAATCCATAACAATTTTCTCTGCCTGTCAGCTTCTAATTCTTGTGATGGCTGCTATCGAATTACTATAGTATCCTCAGGGGAGGCTGAAGTTCAAAGCCAGTGCAAAGATAATATTTCAAGTCATATTATCAGAATTTGCAATTGCCTTCTTTGGGGCTCAGTCTGCTTTTTTTTTTTTTTTTTTAATGTCCCAACCCACATGCTGGACTATATTCTGTCTTGTCTAAGCAGACCTTTAGGTATACTGTACAGATGGTATTGGGGTTATTTTTGAGAGTAAATTGTCTCATATTACCAAATGATATCTCATAAAGAAATGATAGAGTAGAGTTAGTGTATATAAAAGAATAAAGTCAGAGGCTCCTCTTTCCTTCCGCATCTCACAGGCTCCTAGGAGCCCTTGACTGGTCAGCGAGGGCAGAAGTTAAGAAAGCACACACCTCCTGCTGGCCTTGGTGTGTCCTTGAACCTCGCTGAGGCTCGGTTTCCCCAGCATGGAAGTGAGAGCTGTGGTCCAGTTAAGCCCCAGGGAGCTTGTTCTCCGAAGCCGACTGTCCAGTGAACCACACGTCATACCTAATGTGGGGCCATTTGCCCAGCCAGACTGGGTGCCCCCTGCAGAGGTGAGATGCCCTGCCATTCTTTGAATTGGCTAGTGCAGCCCAGCTCACGGTCAGTCCTCAGTCCTGTAGGAGGCTCACGAGCCTGAATTGTCTGCTCATAGAGTGGGTCCACTTCTTCAGGGCGAATTCCACAACTGGTTCCGAGTCTACAGAGCAAAGCTGGAGATCATGCCCTCTTCTATACAGAAGAGTGGAGAAGGAAATGGCCACCCACTCCAGTATGCTTTCCTGGAGAATCCCACGGACAGAGGAACCTGGCAGGTTACAGTCCATGGGGTCACAAGAGTCGGACATGACTTAGTGACTAAACCACCACCATATACCAAAGAGAGTGAGGGTCCTGGCATCCGAATGGGAGGTGTCAGTGAAGACAGCTCGATGCAGTGTCCCTCATCATGGGGACCGGGCTCTGAGGGTCCATGGCCAGGACCACGCCTCGTCAGCTGCCGCCAGTGATCCTGCCTGCCTCTGCCACCCAGGCGGGCAGCCCTGCAGAGGCAGGATAGTCTCCTTGACTCAGCTTTCTATCAAGTGTGCTGTGAGGCTGGCCTGGGGCTATTCTTGCTCCTCAAAGCAGAGGTTGTACGTCAGCGGGTCTTTGAGCAGAATCAGTTCAAGGGCACATTTTGTTCGGCCTACACATTTTTTTAAAAAAATTGAATTAGTTGCCAACCTTTAAAAATCAGGAGATTTCAAATAGTATCCAGATTTCCAACTTCTCTTAAAAACCAGCTAGTCCACCAAGACTCTGCCCAAAACTCATACACAAAGCTATAATTCAAAAAGACCCATTCACCCCTGTGTTCATAACAGCTCTATTCACAAGAGCCAAGACATGGAAACAAGCTAAATGTCTACCAACAAATGAACAGATAAAGATTTGGTACATATATACAATGGAACACTACTCAATCACTAAAAAGAAATTAAGCGGCATTCTTTCATTCCATGTAGCAACACGGAGGTACCCAAAGATTATCATACTAAATGAAGTCAGGAAGAGAAAGACAAATACTCTGTGATATCACTTATTATATGAAATCTAAAAATGAAACTAATGAAGTTTTTTACAAAACAGAAGCAGACTCACAGATGTAGACATCAGACTTGTGGTTTTCAAGGGGCAAGGAGGGTGGGAGAGGGATGGACTGGGAGTTTGGGGTTAGCAGAGGCAAACTCTTATATATAGAATGGATAAGCAACAAGGCCCTACTATAGATGCAGGGAGCTATATTCAACATCCTGGGATAAACCATAATGGAAAACAACATGTGAACGAATGTCTGTGCTGTGCTGTGTTTAGTCGCTCAGTCGTGTCCAATTCTTTGCAACCACATGGACTACAGCCCACCAGGCTTCCCTGTCCATGGGATTCTCCAGGCCAGAAACTGGAGTGGGTTGCCATGCCCTTCTCCAGGGGATCTTCCCAACCCAGGGATTGAACCCAGGTCTCCTGCATTGCAGGCGGATTCTTTACCAGCTGAGCTACCAGGGAAGTCCAAAAGAATGTCTATATGTATGTATGTATATATATATATATATAAACACTGAATCACTTTGCTGTACAACAAAATTAACACAACATTATAAATCAACTACAATAAGAAAAGAAAGAGAGAGAGACTCTGCCTGAATTTCTGGCTGGCTGAGAATACCTGGGACCCAGTGACAGCCTCAACCCTCCCTTCAAAGGAGTCTTCCACCTGGGACTTTACTCCTTTGCTTTCTCGCTGTAGGATCAGGGGTGTCGATGGGAATTTATCCATAGGCAATCACACTTCCTTATTCCAGAGCCCCTGAGCTGCCTGGGCAGAGACCCCCAAGAACCCACATTGACTTTTTAAAAAGTATCAGAATGCTATTAACAGAACACACACCACAGATCATGCTAAAAGACTAATTTTTTTAAAAGATGTTGTTATCACAAAACACCTGTTGTCCTATCCAATGGACACATCAACTATTGCATATGAAACACTGAGATTCTGGTTTTAAAGAGCTCAGAACAGTGCCTGGCTCATAGTTAGCACTCCATGCATGTTAAAGCAAAATTTTAAATTTGGTAACAAGCATTTGAACACGGTGTGGCTTATAAGAGGTTTGATGGACATGGGGAAGTGAGTTAAACGCCTGGTCCTTCAAGGACGGGGAGGACTATAGCTCATGGGGTAGGAATCCTGCCTTAAATGGGGCAGGAATCTCAGTTGGGGAACGTGAACCGGTGATAAACAACTATTCTGTGTGCCTGGAATCCCCGAGTCTGCCTGCCGCTGAGGGTCACATTGTGGACCACGTGCGCTCTGGGTCCCTCTCCAAACCTGCACACTCAGCCTGCTTTCCTGCACTAGGGGTCATCTGTGTCTGTCACAGCAGGGCGGTCACATGGGGCTGGAGATACCAGCCATCACAGGTGGGCTTCCAGCAGCCCAAGAACCCCAAGATGGTGGGTAAAAATGTGTCTGTGTGCAACTTGGCGGGGGGGTGGGGAGGGGGTGATCATGGTTTTCATTAGATTTTCAAAGTACTCTGATGCAAATAACCACTCCTCTTGGAGACTAGTAACCTTGCCAGGCTTCCGCCTCAGAGATGCTCCGTCAGGAACCCCACCTTCAAGCTCACGAAGAAATCACTGTCTATTACATGAAGCAAGGACTGGGTACCAATGGTCTATCTGAGGATGACCTGCAGTCCTTGGGTATTGCTTCGAATTTATACTATGTGCATTTATTTATTTTTATTATAACATAAATATTTATATTATTTTTATTATTTTATATGCAGGTTTCTAACAAGTATGTTTTCTGTAAGGATTCCATCCTCTTTATGCCCAGGCAGGCAAGTATTCAGGATGGGGCAGGTGACCCAGGACCTCTGGGGAAGAGGGCTGAGACCAAGGGTGTATGTCCTGTGAATTTCTCAGCTAGGCTCATGAGTATCTTTCTGCTGCCATGAGCAAGTCCCTGGAACCATCTGCCCCTACCCCTGAATTCCTTCCCTATCCTCCAGTTGGGAGGGAAGTGTCCAAGGGAATCTCTGTCTTGTGAAGAGCCAAGAGGAACACGCTATCCCGAGCTGGGGTGGCTGCTGGAACAAACTAACCCCACCTAAGGGGCTTCAATCAGTACAAACCCCTTGTTTTTGCAGTTCTGGAAGCCTGAAGTGTGAAAGCACAGTGTCTAGGGGCCACGTTTACCCTAGAAGCTGTCTGGGAGAGTCCTTCCATGCCCAGGTTCTGGGCATGACCCTCAGTCCTTGGCTGTCCTTGGTTTGCTGCTGCATCACCCAGTCTCTGCTTGAATTTCCCTCTTCTTATAAGGACATCGAAAACTTCCCTGGTGGCTCAGAGGGGAAAGCATCTGCCTACGATGCAGGAGACCCAGGTTCAATCTCTGGGTTGGGAAGATCTCCTGGAGAAGGAAATGGCAACCCACTCCAGTTCTCTTGCCTGGAAAATCCCATGGACGGAGGAGCCTGGTAGGCTACAGTCCATGGCGTTGCAAAGAGTCAGACATGACTGAGTGACTTCATTTCATTTCACTTTATAAGGCATCAGCCATATTGGATTAGGGTCCACCTGGTGGCTCTGCAGTAAAGAATCTGCCTCCCAATGCAGAGAGAAGGGTGCAATCCCTGGGTTGAGGAAGATTCTATAGAGAAAATAGCAACCCACTCGAGTATTCTTGCCTGGAAAAGCTCATGGACAGAGGAGCCTGGAAGGCTATAGTCTGTGGGGGTTGCAAAGCCATACACGACTTAGTGATGAAGCAACAATGACCATACCTTCCTTGATCACATCTGCAAAGGCCTTATTTCTAGGTACGGTCTCATTCACAGGTGCAGGGGTTATGACTTGAAGGTGTCTTTGGAGTGGGGAGGGGGACACAATTCAACTGTGGTGGGCACATCATCTCAAAAGGCCCTGCCACCCCAGTCCCCTGGGTTGCCCCCTGCCCACACCCACACCTTCCCCCGGGTCTTTTTTTTTTTTTCATTTCTTTATTTGGCTTCTCTGGGTCTTAGCTGTGGCATGTGGGATCTAGTTGCCTGACCAGGGAGTGAACTCCAGCCCCCTACCTTGGGAATGCAGAGTCTTAGCCACTGGATGACCAGGGAAGTCCCTCCCAGGGATCTTGAGGTGGTAGGTGCCACCATCCCTCCTACCATGATACCTGAGAACCTTCCCCCTTGGTACACATTCTGAAGTGGGATTATTTTTTTTTCCTGCATCTCAATCCTGCAGCACTGAGATTGAGTTACGTGAGTAGGAAATGTGTGTGTGTGTGTGTCCTTATGTATCTGTGTGTGTTTCTGTGTGCATGTGTGTGCCTGTGGGTGTGAGCCTGTGTCTGTGTGTTTTGGAAGGGGGTTGTGTGCGTGTAGGATGGTCATAAGGGAGGAGTGGGAAGCAGGAAAGCATAGAGAGGATGGAGCCTCTGTAGTGAGGGTACAAGTAAAAAGGGAAAAGGATGTCCTGTAACAAGGGGGAAAGCATGCTTGTGACAAATATGGAAATGTTATGCCTTTGGTCTCAGTTCCATAAGAAAGGTGTGTTCATCAGGATGTTGATTCTGTTACTTGTGTGTGCATGCTAAGTTGCTTCAGTCATATCCCACTCTTTGCCATGGACTGTAGCCCACCAGGTTGCTCTGTCCATGGAATTTTCCAGGTAAGAATACTGTAGTGGATTTCCATGCCCTTCTCCAGGGGATCTTCCCAACCCAGGGACTAAACCTGCATCTCCTGAAGCTCCTGCACTGCAGGCAGATTCTTTACCACTGAACCACTAGGGAAGCTCATTCTGTTACTTTAACAGAAACCAAAATGACAGTGGCTAAGGAAGATCAGAGTTGGTTTCCCATTCTTGTGAAGTTTGAGCTGGTGATTGACCAGACCCTGGCCCATGCCATTACCCAGGGACCCAGACTCCTGTTGCTCTGCCATCTGTGAAAACACAGTCCTTTTCCAGACTCAAAGCTGGCTCACCACCTCATCCATGTCCCAGCCAGTGGTAAAGGAGAAAGGGGGCTGGGGGACATATCCTTTCCTTTTCAAGGCTCACCGGGAAACTGCACTCATCACTCCCCCTTCTGCTGGCCAGAATTTCATACACATGACCTTGCTAGCTGCAAGGGAGTCAGGGAAATATGGCTTTTATTCTCAGAGGCCATGATTGCAGGGATTTTGCTGCAATTAACAAGGCAGTCACGGATACTGGGGAATGACTGACAATCTATTATAGAAGGAATGTGATTTTAGAAATATAGTGACATTAAATCACCCTTTCACCCCTTATGATAGACAAAAACCCCAATTATACTCATACAATAAAGAAAAAAGGAACATGTGATTAGAAAAATCAGCTCATCAGGGAGGCTCTGTCCAGTTTTGACTGGTCCTGGGGTCAGGACGACCGCTTCATCTCGGGAAGGTATGCACTGGGTCGCTCCACAGCCAGCTGGTTCTCAATGACGTAACATGCCCTGCAGCTCTCCAGAATCCGGGCCTGAAAGTACGCCTTGTCCTGCTCCTGCCAAGTGTCGGACTCAATGTACACGTTGTATGGGTCATGGGAGTGCTCCAGTTTCTTGGAGCGGATGTAACTCAGCATGATGCCCAGGGTGAAGAAGCCGAAAAAGCCGAGGACCATGAGGATGTAGAGGGCTGCCAGCTTGCCGTCCTCATGGCCCGGGAACCTGCGGGCCAGCCCAGTCATGTTGCTGCCCTGTTGAACCGTCCCCTGCCATAACTTGGTCAGCACAGGTGTCACGGCTGTGGCGTTAGACAGGATCATCCTGAGAGTCAGGTTTCACTCCGGGAGGGTGAACTTCCCAGGAAAACTGTCTTAAAGAAAAGTGCAACCTGAAATCACAAAATATGGACTGGCCCCAAACCCACCCCACCAGCCACCACCACCACACACACACCACACAGATTTTTTAAAAATCCCAGTGACGGCGTACCCTAACCACACGCATCTGTTATGGGATGTGCCACCTGGGATCTGCACAGTGCCCTCTCTTGATGGGTCAAACGATTAATTGATTCACATTTATTTCTATTCACCATTTCCAGCCCCTGTCACTGCAGGTGATCAGCAGGAGAGCTCCTTGAATGCACATATTTTGTGATAGGTGTATCTTTTAGTTTATGTGCTATGGACCAAACTGTGTCCCCCTCAATTCATATATTCAAGCTGCAACCCCTAATGTGGCTGGAGGTAGGGTCTTTAGGAGCTAATTAAGGTTGTGCATGTATGCTCAGTCACTCAGTTGTGTCCGACTCTTTGCAACCCCATGGACTACAGCTGGCCAGGCACCTCTGTCCATGAAATTTTCCAAGCAAGAATACTGGAGCGGGTTGCCATTTCCCACTCCAGGGGATTGTCCCAACCCAGGGGTCAAACTTGCGTCTCCTGGGTTTCTTGCATTGGCAGGTGGAATCTTTACCACTGAAGCACCTAGGTATGGTCCTGAAGGTAAGGCCCTAATCTGACAAGGCAGTGGCCTTGTAAAGAAGAGAAAGAGAGACCCTTGGCCTGGGTTCCTGTCTGGCACTGCGACTTTTCCAAACTTCCCAGGTGATCCTACTTGGTAGTCGTGACTGAGAACCCTAACCCTTAGGAAACTGACCAATCAGTGTATTGTGCTCCCTGAATACCTGGAAGAACTTTCTAAGAAGAGAAATAGAAATTTCATAGCATAATTTTCTAATCTTGTTTGCTTTTCAGATTTTCTTTTTCAGTCTTGTGCATCCATCATACAACCTGAACAGGAGTTTTGGAGAAAAATTCCTAAGTCATCACCGTGACCTCAGCTGCCCCCATCTGAACTCACGCTGGCATCTCTGCTGAGCCTGTCAGAACTTGGTGGCAAACCAGAAAAGCCAAGTGAATTAACTGCCTTTCAAATAACAATGCTGTTATTTTTAACGAAAAGTCTCTTCTGACTTTACACTTATTGTATCACTTTTGCTAAATGCATTCTGTGCCCCCAAGGCTTGCCTGCTGAGTCTCATGGTGTGTTTGCATAATGAGTCACACGATGAGCTTGGCAACATCCTCTAATAATCAGCACGGTACAAATGACACAGAACCTAATCTGCACGACAGCTGGGGGCTGTGGCCCATTCCCTAAGTTCACATCCATTATAATGCCAAAGCACTGCCTGGTGGCCACAGTTAAGACTGCTGGACTCCAGTGGATTTGGAGACCAGCTGATTCAACGACCTTAACTTTATAGAAAACTGGGCTGGATAGAGGTGAGCTGACTTGCTTGAAGTCATGTCTCCTATTAAAAATGCACCCATAAACTTTAATCTTTTAGCCATGGACTCACATTTTATTAGCACAGAAAAGGGAGTTATCCGGATCTTGCAGAGAGACGGTGGATCTGTATTTAGGCTCAAAGAAACTGAGAAGCCAGCCACTTGTATCAGATAAAACTGGGTCTACCCAAGTGGGGACTGGCTTCTGATCTAAATAGGCAACAGATGAACCCTCTCCTGGACCAGGGAGAACCACAGCTTTTTGTATCTCGCTCAGGGAATATGGGGCTGGAGGAGGCAGAAGCAGCAGGAAGCAGGAAGCAGGAAGCAGGAATCAACTCCAAACACAACCAGCTTGATGCTCAGCTTGTGCTGAACATTTTCAAACTGGCCTTATTGGGCCCAGAAAGAGGGGAGGGTTGGTTCCAGAAGTTTCTGCTTCTGCTTGGGTTTGAGACCTTTCATAGGGTCTCACTGCCCCTAATCAAGGTTTGTTGTTCAGTTGCTAAGTCATGTCTAACTCTTTGAGACCCCATGGACTACAGCATGTCAGCCTTCCCTGCCCATCACCATCTCCTGAAGTTTGCCCAAAGTCATGTCCATCGTGTCGGTGATGCCATCCAACATCCGATCCTGTCACCCCCTTCTCCTCCTGCCTTCAATCTTTCCCAGCATCAGGGTCTTTTCCAATGAGTCAGCTCTTCTCATTAGGTGCCAAAGTATTGGAGCTTCAGTTTCAGCATCAGTCCTTCCAATGAATATTCAGGGTTGATTTCCTTTAGGATGGACTGGCTGGATCTCCTTGCTGTCCAGTTAAGGTTAGTGCAATTTTTTTTTTCAAAGCTTAGTCCCAGGGCTTCTGGTCCACTGACTCACTCAGGATTCATGACTGTGGGCTGCTGGGATGAGCTGAACAGTTGCAAATGGAGACCAAGCAGGCCTCCGGCACTGCCCCCCTGTAGCAGGGGGAAGCGGGGGCAGCAAGTGATGTCACTGTATTCCCAGCACAGGCCTCACCTTCTGCATTTTTCCCTGGAGTTCCGGCTCTGTCACATATCAGCACTGATAACAGGCTTTTAGAGCAGTTTTCCCAGCACTGCACCTCTCACCCTTTCCTACGCGTTTACTGAAAGGGCTTTTGTGGCTGACTCCAAGCTCTCTGCTGAAAGGGCCAGATTCTGGGGTGGAGTCCAGGAAGGAGGAAGGTCAGGGATACAAATTCCAGCCCTGGCTCAGTTCTAGTGAAACCAGGAGGCTCCCGGGGACCATAGCGGTGGGATGGGGGTGACATTCCCGTCACGCTTGACAGCATTCCCTAAGCCTTTCCTAGAAAGAGCAACCAGTTTTGAAATCAATATTATTTGCTTCAGGAAGCAGAACTAGGGACAAACAATTATGGATAAGCTTCATTTGGGTGAACAGGATCTTACTGAGTCAAGAATTCGGTGAGAAATTTCCAATTTTCCTTGGAAGTAACTGTCAACTGTTTTCATCTTTATCACAACACTATGTTCAAGGAGATTAAACCAGTCCATCCTAAAGGAAATCAACCCTGCATATTCATTGGAAGGACTGATGCTGAAACTGAGGCTCCAATACTCTCGCCACTTGATGCGAAGAGCTGACTCATTGGAAAAGACCCTGATGCTGGGAAAGATTGAGGCCAGGAGGAGAAGAGGGTGGCAAAGGATGAGATGGTTAGATGGCATCACCAACTCAATGAAAATGAATTTGAGCAAATTCCAGGAGATAGTGAAGGACAGAGAAGCCTGGCATTCTGGAGTCTATAGGGGTCACAAAGAGTCAGACATGATTGGGTGGCTGAACACGGAATGTCCAAATTGCCTCTCGGCAGCAAAGAAGCCAACAGGGGCTCAGACCCTTCCAGGCAGTCAGCTGGCTTTGTTTTGGGCTTTTTACCTCCTTCCCTCGCATAGTCTCAAAAAATCAGGATGAAACCTGTACAGAGGCATGACATCCGACTGCCCTCAAAGATCGGAAAAGGACTCCCTGCTGGCTCTTGAGTCTGGTCGTAGGACCAAGAGCTTCTCAGACCTCTCTGTGGGTTACAGAGAGGAACTCTGAGGTGTGAAGGGTGGAGATGGGAACCAGGGAGCTGATGAGAGGGACTGGGTCAAACTCTGTGTGTGAAAAAGACAAGCCTTTTGGCATGGAGAATGGAAGGGCATTCTCTGGGAGGACACATGAAGTCACAGAGAAGGAAGAATCTTACCTGCAGCAAATTAAATGAACTCGGGGAGCCCCAATTTCCTCATCTGAAAACTGAGGTTAATGGGATTCTCCCTGACTGTACTACAGGGTTTAAAGGAGGCATGGAATGAGCCCACAGCTTTCCTGTCTTTTACTTTTGCTGGTTTCTCTGCAAAAAAGGTGAGACCCCCGTGTTTGATTGTCAAAATTCCATGAGTCCACCATAAGCGCATGTCTGAGCCAACTGGTGAAGCCCCTTTAAGAAGTCCCCTCCTCTACTCTGGGCCCTTACAGTGCTCTGTCTCTACTGCCCAGATTCTAAGTTGTGTTGCAATCCTTTGTAGACATTTCTGTGCATTTCCAGGGGGCTCAGTAAGGTCAGAGACTGTCTTGTTTACCTTGACCTCACTCACATCTCCAGAATGACTCAGTAAGGGTTTGCTGAATTAAATAGGAAAGTGCAATCAACTACGACATGAATGTGAAGAGCAAATAATCAATAAAGTAGAATTCACACTGGAAAGAGCTTAGTGGGTAACCCAATGAAAACCTCTTTCAATGTAGTCTGTTTTTATGTAATAAAATTTAAATTATTTTTATGTATAGTTAGTTAGCATTATTTATTTTATATATTAAACTTTATGTTAATATAGTTGTATCTTATATTATATATGGCATGCATTATATATAATATTAATATAGCTTTATATATATATATATATGCAACTCTTCTTTTCCTAAAAAGGTTTAAGACCATCAGTAATTGTCAATACAGCAAAATTTTTACTCCTCCCTTCCATTTCCCGTAACTTACTCTGCCTTTTTCCATAGCACTTATCTACTGCACTCAGTATAGTTTTCTGGTTTCTTGTGTTCATTGTTCATCATTTGTCTTCCCTATCTTTGGAGGGCTTTGGAGGGCCAGGATCTTTGCCTGTCTTGTTCCCATGTACCCCAAAGACTAGAACGATGTCTGGCATACGGCAGGAACAGAGTAAATATTCACAGATGCAGGCATGCATGTGTGAATACCTGCGTAAGTAAATGTCACATTCAACTCCCAGAAAGCCCCAAACACACAGAAACTGTCTCACCAGCTCTGCCTTCAGAGACTTGAGATGACAAAAGCGAGTCCCTTAGAGGTCTTCACGGTGTACTTTATTTTCAAAACAATCCACTTCCTAAGAACCTATCAAAAGCCAGAGATAACCTGAATATTCTGGAAACCAAGGTTGACTTCCTCAGACCCAACCTCAGCTCATCTCTGATGGGCAGCATGAAACAGACCAGAGCAAGCTGAAGGGTTTTGCACCCCGGTTAGAAGCCCATAGATCAGAGTCCACTGCACCTGCTGGCAATTTATTGATCACATGATTTAAAGCAGTGGCCGACCACAGCAAAGTTCCCCATCATCCTGACCATAAGTAACAGCTGTGGTTATTGACAAGCCCTTCCTTTACGGAGCTGGAAGCTCTTTATTAACCTGAAAGGGGACTCAAACGGTCAGTTCAGGTACAGCAGTCTAAAAAAATCGAGGGTGGAGCTTGGGAGTGATGGGGATTGGGTGGGTGGGTTAGCACCTGATAGCCTGGGCACATAACAGGTGATTGGTACCAGGTCAACTTTCTTCTAAAAGTTCCAGGCTTCCCCCACTTAAAATCAAGATCAGATATCAGTAATGTTCTCCGTGTCCCATGCCTTTTCCCTGGGGACATGCCAAGGCCCAAGAACTTTTCTGGTCCCCCAAAAGGAAAAAGTCCCCTTTGAGGCCGGTGTGTATGCGTCTTGCCTGATCTGGAGGTCTCTGAACCCAAGCGGGGGCTAAGATCGTGGGCGGTTTTAGTTTTCTTTGGATGTCTTTAAGTATTTCCCCAACTTTCTACAGGAACGACTGTCATTTAATAATAACGGGGGAAAGTTGTTATTTGGCCCTGAGATGATTTTTCTCTGCATGCGTTCTAGAAGTGAAGAGGACAGAGGGGAAGAAGGCATGAGCCAGGGTCATCTACTCTGCCTTCCAAGGGGGTCGCTGTGCCCCCTGCCTGGGGCACCAGCAGCAGCCCAGAGGGGCTGAGACCCTGTGCCTGGACTCTCCCCTCAGGGTCGCCCGATTTAGGGCATCGCGCGCCGCCAGGCGAGAAATCGGGAGGCACGAGCCCTTGACTTACCGGGTCTGGGGCGCGGAGAGAGCCGGGTCCGCAGCGGGGTCCGCGCAAGACGAGCGCAGGGCACAGAAAACCGCGCGGCAGGCAGCGCGCTCGGCCAGGGAGCGCGTGGCGGGGCGGGCGGGGCCTTCGGAGTCACAGGGCGCCCCGCCCCATCCCCCGAGCGTCCCGGCCAAGCCCGCGGCCCCCAGGACACCTCGGTCCAGCCCCGGGGTCACCCCGATTCTCCTCACCCTGCGTTTAGCCCCGGCAAATGCTCTGGCACTCGGAGTAGGCGCAGAGTCCGCCGAGAGTTTGTATTAGAACTGCCAGCCAGCAGGACAGCCAGACGGCTATACCTTCCTGGGGGTGGGAGGTTGGGGGTGGAGTTGGCAAACAAGAAACCAAGAAACCGCAGTGGCCAAGAGAAGTCAGTCCCAGAGACCCCCTACTCTCGGCCAGGCACTCACTAAACTCCTTTGCAAACAGCTCCAAACAATCACTTCAAGGACGCTTTTCAAAACTCCAGCTGATCCTTGTTAACTGTACCCAGTCAGTTCACTCAGTCGTGTCTGACTCTTTGCGACCCCATGGACTACAGCACGCTAAGCCTCCCTGTCCATCACAAACTCCCCAGAGCCTACTCAAACTCATGTCCATCGAGTCGGTGATGCCATCCAGCCATCTCATCCACTGTCATCCCCTTCTCCTCCTGCCTTCAATCTTTCCCAGCATCAGGGTCTTTTCCAAGGAGTCAGCTCTTCACATGAGGTGGCCAAAGTACTGGAGTTTCAGCTTTAGCATCATTCCTTCCAAAGAAATCCCAGGGCTGAGCTCCTTCAGAATGGACTGGTTGGATCTCCTTGCAGTCCAAGGGACTCTCAAGAGTCTTCTCCAACACCACAGTTCAAAAGCATCAGTTGAAACCCACTAGTGGCCATGCACCTATTCAGCAAGCTTTTATTGAGCACCCACTGACCAGGTGTCCTGTCCTGAGTTCGGGGTGCAGCTGTGGATCAGACAGATGGGAGGAGGGCAGTGTAGGAGGGTGCACAGGTGTGACTGGAGCCATCCATGCCTTGGCAGCCCAGACCCAAAGTTCCTGAGGTGGTGGGCAACAGACTTTAGGGCCATCAGGGGCAAAAACTAAGCCACGGCCCCAGTAACCTCCAGGCAAATCTTCCAGCAGCTGCCCACTAGCCTGGAGGTGGTGGGGAGACCAGCTTGAGAGGGGCAGTTCCTAAATAACAGTCCCTTGAAAGTGCTAGGGAACAAGGTCCAGGCTTGCAGTCTGCAGGCAGGAAGCAGAGAAATTTGATTCTTGACCTAGAGATACAAGACATTTTCTCCTGCGCCTAAAGCCTTCAGGGATGCCAGTCACTTCTTGTGCCTCCACCTGGGAATTCTCTTGGGAAGGACCCCATTGAAGGCTCTGGTAAGCGGTCCAATGGGTGTGGCACCTTAGGATGCAGCCCAGTGGGTACAAGTGAAGCTGGCACTACCCTGCACCATGGTTGCTAGTCTAAACCCATACAGCCACTCTGGAAAGTCCTCAAGGGTCCATGGCCTTGATGTGCACTTATATTGTGTGAAATCTATTCTATGGTGGGAATCTGAATTGTAGAATAGCTTTATGCTTAGAAAAGTTCTTTGCAGTTTTACTTTAAATAACTAGAATCTAAATGTCTCAAAATAGAAAAGTGGTTGCATTATGGTAGGTATTTTAGAATGTTATCCTACACACTGGAATATTGTATGTGGTCATTAGCATAATACTTACAAATAGCTGGTAACAACGTGGGGGACAATGTTTACAAATAGTTTGTACTGTTAAGTGAAAAATGCAAACCCTAAATGGTACATTGAGCCCATCTTTGCATGAAATGTTCCTTTGGTATCTCCAGTTTTCTTAAAGAAATCTCTAGTCTTTCCCATTCTATTGTTTTCCTTTGTTTCTTTGCATTGTTCATTCAAGAAGGTTTTCTTATTTCTCCTTGATATTTCAGCTGGCCATATCTCTCTGTTTTTTCTTTGCCTTTCACTTGTCTTCATAGCTGTTTGTGAGGTCTCATCACAAATCCATTTTGCCTTCTTGAATTTCTTTTTCTATGAATGCTTTGGTCACCACCTCCTGTACAGTGTTACAAACCTCTGTCCATAGTCCTTCAGGCGCTCAGTCTACCAGATATAGTCCCTTGAATCTATTCATCACCTCCATGGTATAACCATAAAGGATTTGATTTAGGTCATACCTGAATGGTCTAGTGGTTTTCCCTACTTTCTTTGCATTATTTCAAAAGACTGTAAGATAGCATACCACAATCTTATTATCTGCTACTGATGGCTTCCATTGGATTCATTTTCATATTTATACCATTCTGTATTTTCCTTTCCTTTTTTTTTGTAGCAACTATATTCTTTAATATTTAGAAAAAAACATAAACTATATCTGAAAATTCCCTAGATTCTACTCCCTCAAGGTCATGCTGTATGTATGTAGTATTTTTTTTTTTGCTTACCTTTTCACAAAGAACTCCATACTAAGAAGGAAAAAAATGGATCATTGAAGCAAAACTCTTCGTCCTCTTGAACTTACATGCTCCCCTTTTCAGTAATAACCTGGGGACCAGGTAAGCATGCATGGATGGAGCACCCCAGAACATCTACAGAGACCCCTCCTTGTCAGGGATTGGGGTGATGTCTCAACCTTTGACAGTATTATCAGCAATAAAGTAATTCCTCACACGTGGGATGGAATCAGAGAGAGAAATAAGAACATCCCCACTCATTAGGACCCTGTGCTTGCTTCCACTGCAGGGAGCCCAAGTTCAATTCCTGGTGGAGGATCTAAGATCCTGCATGCTGAGAGTCGTGGGAAAAAAATATTGCCATTCACAGAATACCTTTTTGAAGACACTTCCAAACATACAAATATAGAGTCTGCACAGTAGCTGGGTGATGGGTGAGTTCTCTCTGCTGCACAGTAGGCTCCGCTGTGTGTGGAGGCAAGCGCAGAGTTCTAATGAATGCTGACGTCCTTATTTCTCACTCCGATTCTCTCCATCCCACCTGTGATGAGTCATTTTATTGCTGGTGATGCTGTTGCTGTCATTTCCTGCTTGTAATGATAAAACATGATTATGGATGAGAAAGAGTGTCTTTTGTCGCCTTTGGCGAACTTGAAGTGGCTTCTTTTCTTTCCTTCTTCTTTTACGCTCTCATTTTTGCCTCTTCCCATTTAACAGGTGTGACTGGCCTTAAACAATCTTAACAACAGAGCTGCAGAGTCTTTGAGTCATTTCGTTATTTTTTTTCCTCTGGCTCTTCACCTCCTCCCTTCTTCTTGGTCTCAGGAAGAAGGTCTACAGACTTGAGCCTTCTCCTTTCAGTGGGTTTATTCCTCTTCTTCCTGCATTCCACCTCAATGCAGAGGACATCCGAGGCCAGAGCTCCGGCCACTTCTCATTCTTTCTGAGCAAGATCACAGCTTGGAGAGCCTGGTCACATTCCCAACACTTTCCACACACTGCCACCCTCACCAGAGAGGACCGTCTTCGTTGGAACTCACCCTGGATACACATATGGAGCCTGGCATCATGCAGACAGCTCTGTTCCCCCTGGCTGCAGTCCCATGGGCATCCAGATGCCCCGGCATTAACCTGGGGACATTCCCTCCCCTGAGGCCCCCTTCCTTCTTGCTTTTTGACCCTTCCCCCAGGGCTGCTACTATCCCCAGGTGCAGCTCTCACCTCTCAATAAGAACGCCTGGAAAGCCAGCAACTTTTCTTGAGCAGCTGCAGGGCATAACCTGGGTGCTGCATTGTGCTGAAATTGTAATACTTCCTCCCCCCAAGAAGGACAAGGAGGAGGAGGAGGACATTGAAGTCCCTCTCCTGCCTCTGGTGACAGGTGGGGAGATGCAGAATGGTGGAAGAGAGCCTGGTGATGCCATCTGGGACCTGACACCACCCCCCACCCACCCAGTGCTGCTCCAGCCATGTCAGCATCCCTCACAGATGAGTGAACCTGTTCGTGTCTCCTCTGCGGGCCACTAGACGCTCACATCTTATCTGTCCCTCTTCCTGTAGCCGACATCTCCCATCTGATTCATCTGGTCACAGGAGGCCAGCTTCAGTTTTCCCCTGGGGTTCCTCTTTGGGAGTCCTGCCCATAAGATGCATCTTTCCCAATGGCAGCATTTTCCTAACACCCTCTCAAGGGATGCTCCTGGTCCAAAAAGAAACCATCCCCAGCCTGCTTGGGGCCTACAGGCCATTGCAGCTCCCCAACCTCATGTCCCACATCTCTGCTCCTCTGAGCTCCTGGAGCAGCAGATGTGGCCCCTCTGTGCATGGCCCATCTTTTCCCCTGCCTCACACCCTTCCTCGGGTTCAGCCCTCTGCTTCCAGCTTCCCAAACCACAGGTCGATGATCATCCTCCAACTGGGGTTCAGGACTTGGTCAAATCCCAGATCTTCTGCAAAGGCCTTAGAGGAGGGAATGCAGGCCAGTTCAAGCCTCCAGGCAGAGGGTCTGTTTGTTTGCTTTAATTTTGAATTGGTTTTTCAAATTAAAAAAATTGAGAGCTCTTATACTAAAGATCTAGACGTTTGGCTTCTCTCATCAAACCCAGTGGATCTAGAAACTTCATGCCCGTATTTATCAGAACCTCAAGTGACAGGAGTTAATGGCACAGCCCCTTTCCAGAAAAATGCAAACTCTGTGTTCTCCCTGAGGCTTCCTTGGTGGCTCAGACAGTAAAGAATCTGCCTGCAATGCAGGAGACCCGGGTTCGATCCCTAAGTCAGGAAGATCCACTGGAGAAGAGAATGGCTACCCACTCCAGTATTCTTGCCTGGAGAATTCCATGGACAGAGGTGCCTGGAGGGTTACAGTCCATGGGGTCTCAAGGAGTCAGACATGAACTGACTAACACTTTAACTAACAAGGACACTTAGCAGGCCTGCCTGCTTCCAGGACATTATGGAATGTCCTGCCTGGTTCTGTGGGTATTCAGTTTGTCTCTTCTGTTCTAGGTCCTTCCAGAACAAAGTTTCTGCAAAAGCCTTTTCTCTGGCTGTTCCTTGGAAAAGACCCTGATGCTGGGAAAGACTGAAGGCCGGAGGAGAAGGGGACGACAGAGGATGAGCTGGTTGGATGGCCTCATCGATGCGATGAACATGAGTTTGAGTAAACTCCGGGAGTTGGTGATGGACATGAGGCCTGGTGTGCTGCAGTCCATGGGGTTGCAGAGTTGGACACAACTGAGTGACTGAACTGAACTGAACTGATGTGTATGTTCTGTTTATCCTTTCAGAGCAATGGTTCTTGAATTTTCATGATTCTTTTGGGAATCTGAGAAAAGCTATGACTCTCCCCAACCCTCACCCCAAAGGCACACATGGGCAATATTTTCCCTATACCTCTGCAGACCTATGGACCCCTGATATGCTGGGTGATTCGTGGCTGTTACATTAGGATTTAGAGCAGGGACTGCCTCTCCCATAAAACAAATTCAATTCTATAGCATTAATTCTATGGGGTGGTACTGTGACTGGTTCCACTGAATGTTGCCTGATGGGTGGATGGCAAGATCGTCCACTAAAACACTCACTAAGTTGCAGCTGTCCAGGTCTTGGGGCACCTGCACTAATTTTTGTCACCCTTGAGTCATCCAAACAAGACGACACGTCTGGCTACAGACCCACGAATCCAGGCAGCACAGCTGCCCTTGCATTTGACAAATAATGACCTTCACCTCATTATGACAAGAACACAAGTCCAATTAAGAAAGCTTTTCCAAAAGAAATAACAGTATTGGTTTACCCCCCACCCCCACTCCGCCTTTCTCCACCCCTTTATGCCCTGGAATAATGCTGGGCTGATAGGAACATGGATAAATTAATTACAGCCTGGAATGTTATTTATGGCTAAGAAAGAGCACTAAATCGACACATAAAGTGTTTGACATTTGAATACAAACATTTCCCTCGTGTTTATTTTTTTTTAAGACTCCGTCCATCCAGTTTACACTGACATATGTCTAATCCTTTTAAATGTTGTGGATTTAAGATCACAAAGGTAGCAATGTGCTGGCTGCTTTACTCAGCCAAAGAACAAGGAGATGCAGGAGAGAGATTAGCATCTCTTCAGTTCTTTGCCTGTCAGAGATTATTTTGGTGTACCTCCAATTCCTGATAACACAGAAGCACTCTTGTGGCCAAAGTGCCTGAAATGGAAGGGCATTGGCAAGCCTGAATTTAAAATCAGCATAGGCAGCCTTTCTGGGGATGTGTGTGAAGGTCACTGTTTTAGAAGTGATCTGTCCTTTCTAACACAGCCATTGTCATGGTTTCTGTGTTATTTCAACCGGGACCTCAGCCTGGAAGTCTAGATTCATGTGGGTTTCTGTGGGTCCTCCATGGGAATTGAAGGAATAAGTGAAGAAGTCAAGAGTGGTATCTGGCATGACTCAAAGGGGAATGAGAGGGAAAATATTCAAAGGAAATCTTTAGAAAGGCAAATTCCAAAATACCTTTAAGTGCAAGCTTTGTAAACAGTGAAAAGATTTGGATAGCAATCTTTCATTTATTAACTTTTAAACTTTTTGTTCATTTTATTTAAAGTATTTTTTATTGAAGTAAAGTCAATTTATATTATGCTAGTTTCAAGTATACAGCACAGTGATTCAGTTGTATTTATATATTATTTTTCAGATTCTTTTCTCTTTATAGGTTATTACAAAATATTGAGTATGGCTCCCTGTGGTGTATAGTAGGTCCTTGTTGGTTGATAA
Source organism: Bos mutus (assembly GCF_027580195.1). Classification (NCBI taxonomy): domain Eukaryota; kingdom Metazoa; phylum Chordata; class Mammalia; order Artiodactyla; family Bovidae; genus Bos; species Bos mutus. Next base: position 280,806 of record NC_091617.1, on the reverse strand, counting down.
CAATCTTGATCTTGAAACTGAATCATTATTCTAAGTTATGTCCTAGTCTGAACTCAGACTCCTTTCCTTACAATTTTTATCAATAACCAAATCTTCTCCTTGGATGACTAGTCAGTTCAATTCAGTATTTACTGAGTTCCTCTATGGGTAGGTTGAAGGGCATTCAGTCAACGGTATGTTCAGATCCACTCACCTTGCAGATTAGAGTGAAAATATCCTTTCTCTTGCTAACCTTCCCCACATCCCCCCCAAACACACAGAAAGACTTCCCAGCAGAAACAGTCTTCTCTCCTTGCTGAGGATGGCTTTGAAGGTTCCAGCAGCAACAGAGCATCACCTCTGACCATGGTCCTCCACCCTCTTAATGATCTCGGGACTGTTTTTTTCTCCTTTCATTTCTGAAGCCTCTACCAAAGGCCAGCCTGTATCAACTTTTACCGGGAATCTCGCAAGAGTTTCTGGGCTGATCTCCTGGTCGAATCTGACCCCTCTTCCTTTGTCCTTGCAAGGTCCACTTTGCCACTTGTCATTTTCTGCCTCACTCATCAGTAATCAATGACCTTACCAGTTCTCTTCCAGCAACAAGCTCCAGAAGGATGGGCTCTCCCGATGGACTTGCCTTTCTGTTCTCTACTGCAACCAGCAAGGAGCTTGGCATGTGGAAGAGGGATGCCTAGATAATTCTTGAATGGATAACTGGTTGCTCATCTATTTGTGGACTCGATATTCATCTATTCACGGGCTCAGTGGACATGAATTTGAGCAAATTCTGGGAGATGGTGAAGGACAGGGAAGCCCGGCGTGCTGCAGTCCATGGGGCCACAAAGAGTCGGACACCACTTAGTGACTGAACATCAACATCTATCCATGATTTGGGGGATGTCTCTTTCTGGGCCAGTCACAGACCAGACCATATCACCTGGTAGTATTTGAGCATGACAGAGCTTCAGTGAACATTTGCTGAATTGAATGGAATAGAAGAGAATTTTGGAGCGTGGAAATTCAGACAAGACAGATAAATGGGTGGAGTAAGTGGAAATGACAGTATCTAAATTAAAATCCAGTGCTGTGACAGCAGCTGGGATGTTTTCCCCTCTGATACTACTCTTGAAATCACAAAATGCTCAAGGTATCAAAGCTTTGAGAAATCGGTCAGGGGAGTTGTCTTTAATGAATGCCGTGATTGTTCAGTGTTCTCCTTCTCTTGGTAGCAAGAGTGATAGAAAGTATTGATAAAATGTGATGCACAGGCTCACAGGTAACCATCCGTTCACTCAACCTGAAGTGAAGCACTTGAACTCTGTTTCTTGCTTTGCTCATTTGTCATTCAAGGTGATAAGAATACCTGACTCATTGCATTGGTGTCATGAAATCAAATAGCTTCTTTAAATTCCTAGGCCACAAGACAGTAAATTGAAAGTAAGAAAGATAGGGAAGAGTGTTTTGAACAGGACAGCTCAATGAGCTCTTGCTTTGATCCATCCTTTTGCTCTGAACACAGAGCCATGACAGATAAGGTGTAAAAATAGAAAGCTAAAAAGAGATGTCTGGCTCAACAGAGGCAGAAGAAAACTGTCAGAAGCCTCTGACTCACTGGGCTCTTTGTCTAAAATCAACAAGACAAACTGATGGGGCAAACCCTGGGGGACAAACACAAGACAAACACACCCAAGAGGGCAGACAGGAACCAGGCACATGGCTTAAGTCAGGAACTCCGGGGAGCCCTGAAAAAAGAAATCATGGATTACACTCTCTGGAGCCCAAGATTTTAGAAGAATGAGGGTCTGGGGCAATGAGGCTGAAGACTCGAACCCTAGCTAAAAACTAAGCATAGTCATATACTGGTCTCACGATGGTGCAAATGTCTACAATCTCTTGGGTCAGAAACCCCAAACTACCTTGATAAAATCCAGGATGAAGTCCCAGAGTCCAGGGAAAAGCTATCACAGAATGATCATCAGGGAGAGCCTCGTTGGATGGGGTGGAGGCACGTGGGCAGGAAAATGAAAAGAATAAAAACAAACCTAAAAATCAAAACTCTGAAACATGTAAAGAAATCTCAAATGAAGAACAGTCAAAAATCCTCAACTCAACTCATTTTATGAACCTCGAATATTCTAATGCCAAACCACATGGAAAAAGGGACTAAAGGAAAAAAGAAAATCACAACCAATATTACTTCTGAAAATAGATGTAGAAATGCTAGGTGAAATATTAGCAAATGGAATCCAGCAATTCTAAAATAAGCACTGTATCATAATAGAGGTAGGTTTATTCCAGGAATGCCAGGTTGGTTTAACACAGTATAATATAAGAAAATCAGTGGGTATAATTAACATATTAGTATATATTAACATTATGATGTGGTGGTTAATTTTTTGCCTCTTAAATGCATATTGCTAAGTAAAGGAAGTCTGTATAAAAAGAGTGCACAGAGTATGCTTCCAGTTATATGGCATTCTGGAAAATGTAAAACTGTAGACACAGTAAGTGATCAGTGGGTACCAGGGTTCAGGAGCAAGAGGGGAAGGGTGAATACCATGGGGGGCGGTTTAGGGCAATAAAATTGTTGTAATGTAAGCTTTTAGGGCAATGGCACCCCACTCCAGTACTCTTGCCTGGAAAATCCCATGGACGGAGGAGCCTGGTGGGCTGCAGTCCATGGGGTCGCTAAGAGTTGGACACGACTGCGCGCCTTCACTTTCACTTTTCACTTTCGTGCATTGGAGGAGGAAATGGCAACCCACTCCAGTGTTCTTGCCTGGAGAATCCCAGGGACGGCGGGGCCTGGTGGGCTGCCGTCTCTGGGGTCGCACAGAGTCGGACACGACTGAAGTGACTTAGCAGCAGCAGCAGCAAGCTTTTAGGGCAATAAAATGACTGTAATGGTGGATACAAGATAGTATGCATTTGTCAAAAGCTATGGAACAAAGAGAAATTTAATGACTGCAAGTTTTTAAAAAATCATTTTAGAAGTTGGGGGAAATCTAAAAGGAATGCAGACTGTGACAAGAGAAATTAACTGTATTCAAAACATATAAAACAACCTCACTGAAAGGGTTGGATGGATAGGTGAGGCAGGGGGAGGTGTAACCCTAAGTGTCTGTGGAAATGGGTGAGATCTCTAAGACGACAGGTGAAAGGAACTCTGTACCCTAGTTGATAAAGTTGTTTCCTTTGGGGTATTGGTTAACAATTCTGATACTGTTACATATATACCCTGGATTGGAACATTCACGCCAATGGATGGCCGGTGTCTCACTATTGGAGTGGGAGTTTATAACAAGGGTAGGATCTATGTAGTAATGGATTTGAGATATTCATATGAACTCATGTTTGGCTTAAAATAGATACAGATGGTTTACATATACACATGTTTATAGCTAAGTATATGTACACTGCTTAGTACAAACACATATATTTTTTGCTCTGTCATCTGAGAAGTCTTATAAAAAATGACACCCCAGTATCAACAAGCTTAGTCTAGTAGCCAGGTTTTTGTTTGTAACACCATTTTCTATTAAGACGAATGAATCAAGGCTCCTTGGAAAAATGGATGATTCTAAGACTGGGGCAGGAAATATACAAGATGAGCCTGGATAACCTCGTAGTCCCTGAAAGTAAGGAAGAGCTCAGAACAAAGCATTGATGGGTGTGTCAAAGGCCAAAGGACCACCAGAGACGATCGAAAGAGTTCCCAGGGGTCAAAGCTGGAACTTCTGGGCAACAAAATAAAATAGTATTGGATTGTAACCCAGAATATATAAAGTAAATGTCTACAAGTCCATATTGACGTGGATAAGTGATTGAATAAATTAATAAATGAGGAAGGAGACAGCTCTTCCATACAGAAGAATTCCAAGGAATTTATGTAGATATTCTGTTTCCAAGGAGAGGGAATGAACTCCTCACTCTGTAGGTGAAGGCTGTGCAGAATGACCTTCTTCCAAACCGTACAACACACAGGGAGAGAAAAGGAGTCACTTTACAAGTGAGAAACCTGACAAACGCTACTTCAGGCAGGAGACTAAAGCCACCATCCGCAGTCATCAGTCGTATTGGCAGTACGTGTGCTGGGTATGGTGTCACGAGAAGAGCACTTCACCTCCTGGTCTGCCTCCCAGCAACCTAGACCCCAGTCTTATCAGGAGAAAAACACAAGACAAATCCCAATAGTGAGGCACTCCACAAAATACCTGAGCAGTTCTCACAGAAACGCTCAAGAGCATCAAAAAAGGAAATGTCTGAGAAACTGCCACGCCAACCAGGAGCCTAAAGAGACCTGACAACTGAACGTCACACAGGACCCTGGAACAAGGAAAAAAAGGACATTAGGCAGAGACTAACAATATCTAAATAAATCACAAACTTTTAAAATAAGGTATCGATATGGCTTCATTGAATGTACATACTAATCTCAGAGGTTAGTAACAAGGGAAACTGAACCAGGTATATAGGGACTCTCTATACTATCTCTCCAATTTTTCTGACAGTCTAACATGGTTCTAAAAACAAACTCTACTAAAGGGAAAATTTTAAATGGACAAACTACTGCTATGCAAAAACATAGATGAATTTTTTAAATACAAAGTTGAGCCAAAGAAGTCACACACAAGGCTATATAGACTCTGATTCCTTCCATATAAAGTTCTTTTCAAAAAATATTTTATTTGGTTGCACTGGGTCTTAGTTGCATCACTTGGGATCTTTTAGTTGCAGCAATGCAGGGTCTTGTTCCATAACCAGGGATCAGACCTAGGTCCTTTATACTGGGAGCAAGGGGTCGTAGCCCCTGGACCACCAGGGAAGTCCCCAGATAGAGTTTTTGAAGAGCTGACTCACTGGAAAAGACTCTGATGCGGGGAGGGATTGGGGGCAGGAGGAGAAGGGGAAGACAGAGGATGAGATGGCTGGATGGCATCACTGACTCGATGGACGTGAGTCTGGGCAAACTCCGGGAGTTGGTGATGGACAGGGAGGCCTGGCGTGCTGCGATTCATGGGGTCGCAAAGAGTCGGACACGACTGAGCGACTGATCTGATCTGATGGCATGAGAACTTAAAAATGTGTTTCCGTTGGGGAAGTTCAGCAGATGATGGCTACATGAGATCATGTGTGGGCTTCTGGGGTGCAATTAACATTTTATTTCTTCATCCAGTTTGTGGTTACATGGATATGTTCCCTTTACGTAAATTGATTGAGCTGGTGTTCATTATTTATCTACTTTTCTGTACAAGTCAATAAACCTCAATGATGGAAAGAAAACAGGGATGCATAAAGAATGACTCGGAATATATTTCCACATGGGTAAACATAAGAAACAATTTGAATTTGAAAAGTAATCTGCCAAATAATACCTAAAATATACCAATTTTAGAAATATACCAACAGTAAAACAAATTATATCTTACAGACATAAAATGTAATCTGAGTATACAAACACACATGAAATTATAAGTAGCAAACTCACGATAGCAGTTGCCTCTACAGAGAGAGGCAAGGAAATAGAATCAAGTTGGGGGTGTAGGGGGTTTTTATAATATTTTATAAATATGAAACATCAGGAATACATGTTGCAAGATGTAAAGTTGTCATATAGTTGGGTTCAGTTATGTGGTTAATCATAACTTTATTCTTTTTCCTAGTAACACACACATATATGTACATATGTATACAGAGAGAAAGTTCTATAAGAACAAGCAACCCATACCATATAGAACAATAATAACCTAGGAGAATTAATAAGTGTTTTATGATCAGTCCTTGGCCTTGGTGTTTCTACGGAGGAATGGATGCATAGAACCTTTGCAATATGGAAATTTTTGGCTTCTTTTTTATCGAGAGTTCCAACTCAAAGATTAGTTACCTTGACATTTCACCAACCCCTTGTTAATATCACATCTTTCATGAAATGTAATCACAAATTTTCCTGGAAGATAAATTACATCTGCTGACAAGGCTCTTTAGAACCCCTGGGGACAGTCAGATACTGGAGGTCAGTGAGAGACCAACCCGGTTACTTGTTCCTTCACTCAACACCATGGGCCATGTGAGATACGGTGAGGTCTGAACTGGGCTTGTAGCAGAGGAGACAGAGAAGGGTGGGGACACTAAATAAATAGAAACATTCCGAGGCTGACCTGCCAGAAGTCACTGAATGGTTCTAAATAAAGTGGCGGAGCCCAAGAGTCCAAGAAGTGAGAAAAGGAACTTAAGATAGTTGGGGTAGCAGCAAAGGCTGAGTGGCTGTGTCTCATTAACTGAGATGAGGAAGATGGGAAAGAATTTGTCTTTTGAACATGAGAGTTAGGGATGCCTTTCAAAGTCCAAGTCTAGAAGCGGGCACTTGTGTATTGAGTGTGGAGCTCAGAGATATACACTCTGGGATGTCATTAGTATTCCAACAATGCTTCATGTCAGGGGACTTGCTGAGACCGTCCCCGCCCCCGCCGCCCCCGGAGGAAGGGTAGCTAGAGAAGAGAGGTCTGCTGTTCAAGTCTGGAGACACTCCAGGGATTCGAGTTTCACAGTGTGTTAGTCAGTCATATCTGACTCGTTGGGACCCCCATGGACTATAGCCCTCCGGGTTCCTCTGTCCATGGAATTCTTCAGACAAGAATATTGGAATGGGTTGTCATTTCCTACTCCAGGGGCTCTTCCCAACCCAGGGGTTGAACCTGGGTATCCTGCATTGTAGGCAGATTCTTAACCATCTGAGCTACTCAGAGGAGTGTGGAAATGAATGAGGACCAACCAGATGAGAAAAGCAAAGGTTATTTACTCAGAGCTTTCTGCAGCAAGAGAGTTGGCCACCATCACTTGCACTTTGGCAGAGATTCAAAGGCAGGCCAAAGACCTCAAAAACCTCATAGTGGTAAAAATGAAGGCTTCAGTGTGCCCTAATCTGGGGCTATGGGCTTAGGAGAGCTATGGGGGCATGTGTGTGTGGGGGTAATTATTATTTTTAAAATATTTTATTCATTTATTTGACTGTGCTGGGTCTTAGTTGGGGTATGTGTGATCTTTTAGTTACAGCATGTGAGATCTAATTCCCTGACCAGGGATTGAACCTGGGACCCCTGCATTGGGAGCATGGAGTCTTAGCCACTGGGCCACCAAGGAAGTACCTGGTTATCATTGCTGTTTAGTCACTAAGTTGTGTCTGACTCCTTTGCGGCCTCACGGACTGTAGCCTCCCAGGCTCTGTCCATGGGATTCTTCAGGCAAGAATACTGGAGCGGATTGCCATTTCCTTCTCCTGGGGATCTTCCCAGCCCAGGGATCTATCAAACCCAAGTCTCGTACATTGGCAAGTGGATTGTTTACCTCTGAGCCACTAAGGACTTGATGGACAGGAGTTTGAGCAGACTCCAGGAGTTGGTGATGGACAGGGAGGCCTGATGTGCTGCAGTCCATGGGGTCGCAAAGAGTCGGACACAACTGAGCGACTGAACTAAACTGAGCCACTAAGGAAGCCAGAAGTACCTGGGCGGGGAATGGTGGTGATTACAGCAGGGCCTCCTATGTGAATGCTTAGGGTGTATACTTGGCTTTCTCTGGTTGACCTTAAGTTGGAAGTGGGGCAAAAATTGGAAAGCTGTCAGTTATTAAGTCCCAGCTATTTGGGGCCCATTGTTGCTGAAGTTATCAATGAGCTTACTGTATCGTTAGTGGAGATGGCCGTCTGACTGCCTACATGTCTGACCGACAGTGGGCTGGCTTCCTGGGCTGGTTACTGTAGACAAGGGGTTGGCTTTCTGGACAGGTTGCTCAGGCTGTGAATCAGGGTTCTCTTTTTATACGTGATCTGACTACTGTTCATTGTATATTCAGTCTCTCTGGAGGAGAAAGAGGAAAGCAAGAGAGGAGACTGAGAGGGAACCGCAAGAGGTAGGAGGAAGAGCGAGAAAGAGTACCATCCTCAGAGTCATGAAAATAAAACATCTCAAGACGGAGCAGGTGGTTAACTGGCAAGTGTTGCTAAAATGTCCGATAAGACAAAGATGCAAGAGTAAATCAAGGTTTTCCAGGTTAAAAAGAAATGCAACCATCATTCTTGCTGAATTCTCACACATGAGAAACATTTTTTATGGCAGTGGTTGGAAACAGAAAGTAGGAGGATGAATTAGAAAGAGAAGATACTGTCCATCCCTGCAGGGGGGCATCTCACATCCTAGTGGATGTAAGGATGCAAGGAGGACTGAGCAGCAAACACTTCCCCCTACTGGCCAGAAAAAAACTGGTATTGGAGAAGACTTGAGAGTCCCTTGGACTGCAAGGAGATCCAACCAGTACATCCTAAAGGAAATCAGTCCTGAGTGTTCATTGGAAGGACTGATGCTGAAGCTGAAACGTCAATCCTTTGGCCACCTGATGCGGAGAACTGACTCCTTGGAAAAGACCTCAATGCTGGGAAAGACTGAAGGCAGGAGGAGAAGGTGACGACAGAGGATGAGATGGTTGGATGGCATCACCGATTCAATGGATATGAGTTTGAGTAAGCTCCGGGAATTGGTGATGGACAGGGAGGCCTAGCGTGCTGCCGTCCATGGGGTCGCAAAGAGTTGGACATGACTGAGTGACTGGACTGAACTGAATTAGCCAGAAATAGTGATTGATTAGATTATACTTGCGATTTCCATGAACCTCAACAGGCACCCAAGACTTAAACACCACACTAAATGACAACTTACTCCAGGATTCTTGCCTGGAGAATTCCACGGACAGAAGAGCCTGGCGAACTACAGTCTCAGGGGTTACAAAGAGTTGGCCATGACTGAGGGACTGAGCACAAAGCCTCTATTATTCCATTTTAGAAAATTTCACTGACAAGTAGGTTGGGAAACTGGTCCTTTTCCTTCACAGACTGTTGGAAACAAGGTGAAGAAAACTGAAGACAGCAATCCTGGATTTGATTCCAAGCATCCCATCCCAGGAACTTCAAATCTGCCACAATAATGTTAACCACAAGCAGAAATAGTTTAATGATGCTCTTTACTGTCATAAATCTGGTTTTCCTTTAGCCACGTGATGTAACCATGTTACAAAAATGGGTACAGATAAAATTATCCAGAATCTCTCACTCCTACCATTGTGCTGTTAGAATCACCTTGTACTTGAATTTGATGGATGACCAAAGCAGATATTTCTGCCCTTTCTTGAGGGGACATTTGCCTCACCTCTTGATGTGCACGCTAACTCCTATTCTGGAAACTGACTTAGAGGCTGCAGAAATCTAAGAGTAGAAAGACAGGGAAAGAATGAGCTTGAGCAAGGTCAAAGCCCTCTTCAATCCTTCTCTGACTCTTCCTCCTGGTCCTGCTGCTCCAACCCAAGCCCAGGCTCAGACAACTCTCACCAGGATCATCCACCAGTCTCCTACCTGGTCCCTGACCTGTTCTTCTCCTGGGTACCCTCCCCAGGATGCCCAGAGAGACAGATACTGCCGAGCGTCTTTTCAAGTCTCCAATCTACTATCCTTCTCCCTTCTCAAAGGGTCCAGTCTGCACTCCCTACTAATACACAAACATCCTTCCACGTTGTTTCTCCGTCAGTGGTTTTCAACTGACACTTTGGCTACACTTTAGAATCCTGGAGAGCTTTAAAAACCACCCAGTGATTGGTTTAATCAGCCTGGGCAGGGTCCCAGGTATCTGGATTTTAGTTCATTTCCCCAGGACCTGGTGACACTTTCTGGAATTTGCAGATGCCAGTGGCTCAAAAATAAGAAAGACTTTTGTGTTTCCAAGGTCACTCCATGTGGTCTACGGTATGTTTCAGATGAAGAGAAGAGAGTGGAGATGAGGAAAGGAAAATGTGGGAACGTGGATCGGTGAGGCAGTTGTGAGACAAGAGGTCCCAGGACTGGCCAGTGGCCTGAGAATGAAGGCAGCCAGCCAACAGGAAAAGGAGGGCCAGCCCACTGGAGCCCCCATGTCTAAGGGGCACTTCCAGCTGGGGAACCATCCTCCCAGGCAGCTGTGCCCCCTCAGTGGATCCTCTCTGCTCCTGACATCCCTGGGCAGCATAATCGTGACTACAAATGAAAGGAAAAGATTTTCCCTGATGCCAGAAGAGAAAGAGAACTCTCTCCCTCCCTCCCTTTCTTAGGGTATTTCCTTTAGAATCCTTTCTCTGGGGACTTCCCAAGTGGTCCAGTGGCTAAGACTCTGGGCTCCCAGTGCAGGAGGCCCAGGTTTGATCCCTGGTCAGGGAACAAGATTGTGCTATGCCACAGCTAAGACCCAGTGCAGACAAATAAAATACATAGATATAAAATAAAATAAAAAACTACAATACAATACAAATTTTATTTTATAAAATAAAATTTAAAAATAAAATAAAATACATAGATTTAAAAAATAATAATCTTTTATCTGTCTCTTTGAGATGTATGTAATCTTTTTAAAAAAACTAAACAAGCTCTTTACCAATTTGGCATCCTGCAAGCATCTTTCTTGGGGACTTGGAAATGTGAACAGTGAAGTAGATGGTACCCAGAGTCTGGGTCTCTTTTGGAAGTGAGCCTGGGTGCCTGACTCCCAAGTTGTAACTTCCTGCTTTCACTAAGATATGAGAATTATAAGTTTCCTTAAAATGAGGTGTCACCTGCCAAATTGCCCTTTGGAGCAGATGAGGAAGGTGACATGCTATGGGACATGGCTCCAGGTCAGTTGACCACAGCCTAAAGCTACAGGACTCGCCTTGGTTGGTCACTGCTGAGTTTTGGAGACACGGACTGTAGACAAGGAGGAATACGCATGTGTGAATGCCAGGTAAGGAGCTGCACCACCATGGAAAGTGGATGGCCCAGGAAGCACACAGGAGCTGACCGATGGAGGCCACCCCAAATACAGAAGGGGGATTGGGAACTCATGTACATATCACAGTGGAGAGTGGGACTAGGCACATCAAAGTTATCTGATATAGTAAGTTGCTGCCCAAAGAAAAAGTGATCAAAAAAGGGTCCCCATATGCTGAAACACAGAAGTTGCCTGCTCCAAACAGAAGATATGAGCGACTACCATCAAGATAGAACTTGATGACTGCTGCTCATGGCTCTTCTGGGAATGGAGACAGGGTTCCTAGGATGGAAGTGGGGACAAGCATTTGTTGGTCTGGAAGGACGTGCCCAGGACTCCACTCTTGTTATTGTCCTGGAGGTAGATACTCAACCGTTTGAGAGAGATGAGGTCATGAGACCTTGCAGGTTTCAGGCCCTACAAAATAGGTTTCAGGACCCAGAGGGCTGGGTGGAGGTGAATGAGAAGGGTTAGACAGTCTTTGGGTCCAAGAGGTGTGGTCGGTGAGAACATGGGAGTATTAAAGAGTCATTAGAGCCTGAAGTGTAAAGGCAGGTACACAGAAGAAAGCTATGGGTTCATAGGCCCCATGCCAGTGCCCCAGGAACAAGCCCAGATAGGAGGACCCACCCCTGAATGATGAGCTCATTCCCAGCACTTGGAGTGTCCGTGATTTGTACAAGCTAATGACGGCCAGCACCCGTTACTCTCTGGTCAAGGTACATTTCAGCTGCACTCTGAACTCCAGAGACAGTGAGCTCAACAGTAACCCAGAACCTCTGTAAGCCTTGGGGTGCACTGGATCCCAAGGTGGGCTTTGACTTGGGGTTATCACCAATCACGGGTGTAGACCTGGAAGTTGCATACCTCAGTAAGGGTGTGAATGTTGATGTCCTGGGAACTGGGAACAGACAGGATTAAACACTCCACTGCTATGAGTTCGCTGTTGTGCCAACCATCTAAAATACCTTTCCTTTTTTTGATCCATATGGCAGTCCTTCCTATGTGCCAAGTGTCACCATTAGCATCAAGCCGCTGCAGGAATCTTTCCTGGGTCCTCTCAGGTCAAATGGACCAACCCTTCCTCTTGCATTCAGTCCTTGCTGATGAACCCAAGTTTGTGTGTCTGATGGACAGGGAGGCCAAACAAACCAAAACGTAGGAGTTTGAGGCAGAGAAAGGCTTATTGCTAGGTCGAGCAAGAATAGACAGATCATGCTTGAAAAGCCCAAAGTCCCCAACAATTTTGGAGGAAAAGACTTTTTTTTTTTCCTTTTTCTTGGCCATGCCACGCAGCATGTGGATCCTTGTCCTCTGATCAGGAATGGAATCCATGCCCCCTACACTGGAAGCATGGAGTCTTGACCACTGGACTGCTGGGGAAGTCCTGGGGGAAGAGTTTTAATAGGCAAAATTTGGGTGGGGGTGGTGAGCTGCAGGGTATGTGACCTTCCTCTGATTGGTGGGTGGTGAAGTAATAGGGTGATGTTCAGCGTTCTGATCCCAACCAGTTTGGAGTCCTCTTCCTATGTGGGGGCCTTGGTTCCTGTAGAAGAACTCAGAGATATATCATGAAGTATATCTTTCAGGAGGAACTAGGGCTGATACTGAAAACTCAGCTTCTCTGTACACCGGTGCCAAAGTGAATCTCAAAGACAGATTTTGGGTGAAGTGGAAAAGGACAACCTTGTTACTTTGCTAGGCAAAGGGGGTCACAGTGAGCTATTGACCTTAAAACCATGTGTCTCAACTTGGGGAAGAGAGTGAGAAGTTTTATAGTAATTGTTAAAAGAGGGTGTGATCAGCTCGTGGACGTTCTTCTGGGAGTTGGCAGTGAGGTAAGTAGGCAACCTTCAGGTCCAACTGGTCTACGGTCTACATCCTCGTGGGCAGCATACCACAAAACAGCTCAAAGACATTGTTGTGTGTATCCACTGATGGAAACAGAACCTTGCCCCAAGGCTGCTCTTAGCTGTTTCTTCCTGGTCTCTCATCCCCTCCCTTCCCTAATTAACAACTGCTTGAGTCTGCCCACTGGAACTCAGGGCAGGTCACAGAGGCTCAGTGAAGGCTGTTTCCTATGATCAAAGAGATGGGGGGCATGGAAAGGTTTGTGGAGCCCTGCTCAGCATCAGGACCCTGCCCTGTTGTTTCTTGATTGCCTATCTTTTGTTTCTGCCTTACCTCATTCCTCTAACCAGTAACCGTTTCAATCTGGCCTTTGGGACTCAGGGGAGGTCTAGGAGGCTGAAACCATTTTCCTACAGAGAAGAAATGGGGGACACAGAAAAGCTTTTGCACTCAGAAGAGCCCCACAGTGTCCTGGTTGGTTTCCTCCTGGCTAGATAGTAAGGATTTAGATTCATCGCTCTAGCTCCATCATTTTGCACCGTATCAGGCACCAAGCAGGTGTCAATAGCTTCAGAGATGAATGACTGAATGAATTCAACAGGTGAAGAAACTGGCCTAAGGGTGGTTTGCCCATTTGAGCAAGTCACCCAGCTTGTTAGTTTCTCATCTCTTTGCACCAACCAGGAATAAACACCAAAACTCAGATTGACTTTTTCATTTCAGGGTGAAATATCATTTCATTTCATTATTCCATTTCATTTCAGGCCCTATCCTTCACACTGGTATAAACATACCATGGAGTTTTTGTTGGTGGTTACTCCTATTGTTAAATAGGAGTTTATTATTGAATAAACCCTAGTGCTTCCTGGATGGAGCTCATATTATTCGAAGAGAAGGAAAGCCCATGCCCCACCCCATCCCACCCCCTGCACTCAAGTCACCTGACCCCACCTGACAACTCTGTCTCTCCTTCAGTCAACAAGAGTGCATTGAGGACATGCTGTCAACTTTTTGCTACCAAGACAGGTGAAATGCTGAGTCGTTCAGGGCACAGGTCCGAGGCTGGGACAGAGCCAAAGCTCGTCAGATGAGCACGTGATCAGAGGCCACAATACTCCTTATTAAGCCACGGCTGTTTCTCTTAAGAGGCGCGGCTCTAGAATTTCTGAGCTTTCCACACAAATCTCACCATGGCCACCATCAGGCAGGGGTGAGTTCTTGTCTTCCAAAATCTCCTTCTTTAGAAAAACCACCTGCTTTACTCTAAGGGAAGTACATACTTAAGAAAAGCAAGTTCTTTGAGGGTCTAACATTTCAACATATGCCACCAAACTCTTTTCTTCCTTCTGACATTTTGGAATAGCTCCTCTCCTTGTGAACTAGTCACATTCCAACTTTATACATGCACACATTTGAGCCCATGTCAATACTAAGAGTTATCTCCTAGTGATCTCCCTCCCATAGTCTAGTTACACAGATACAAGAAAACGGAGGGATGTTCATCTAAGCCACGGATGTCAGGAGTCCTCCCTTTGTCAGGAGAGCCCACTGTGGCAGGCTCTGAGTCCTGGCCCTTGTGTTGACTGGAAAGGGGCTTTCAGAGGAAGAGGATGTCACTCCATGTAGTCTGGACCTAGGTGAGCATTTAGGGTGAGTGGGATTCAGGAGGATACAGGCTGAGGAAGGGGGCAGGGAGAGTGAGGTGGAAGATGAGGCCCTCCCACCTCCTCTCGAGTCAAAATGTATGGCCAATTAAGTACAGGAGAAGATGCTCAGCACCACTGGCCATCAGGGACAGGCAAACATGCCACGATGAGATGCCACTTCGTACCTGCCAGGATGACCAGAAGGAAAGAGTTAGGTAACAATAAACAATGCGTTTTGGCAAGGACTTGCAGACTCTGGAACGTTCACATGCTCCTGGTGGGTGTGTAGAATGGTTCAGCTGCTCTGGAACACAGAAAGGCAGCTCTTCAATGATTAAACATGGAGTGACCATATGATCTGGCCATTCTACGCTTGGTATCTTTCCAAGAAAAATAAAAACTTTGTCCACGTAAAACTGAACGTTTTACTGCACGTTTTCACTTTGTCTGTGTAAAACTGCTACGATGTTCACAGCAATGAAACAGAGCAGGACCATATGGTCCTTGCCCCTCTCCCCCAACCACATCCTTTGCCCGCCTTTTGCCTGTGGAAAACCTTAGTCAAGGAGTAAGTTTAATCAGAGAAGTGAGAAACGTGGAAACAACGGAAGCAGTCAAAGGAAACTAAATGATAACAATGTAGTCATTAAGCGCAGTCAAGGACCTTTAGTTCCCTCTCAAGGGCTGTAGATAATATTCTGTGCCACATCCTGGGAGCTGTCTTATAGACACCAAAACACCAGGTGGGGAAGCTAACTACATGACCAGACGGTACCCAGGAGACGAGCTGCCGCGATTCTAGGAACTGATCGCATCGTAAAGAAATGGGGACAAGTGCACCCTGGAACTGAAGATTAACTGCACCTGAAACGAGCTGATGCTGGTGAGACCACTGGTGACCGATTTAAAGGTGACTGCTAGAGACGACTGTGTGATTCTGCACGTAGCCCCCTGCCCCCTCTGCCTATAAGAGCTCTCGCTTCCTGCTTCTCAGGATGGGGGAGTGGGCCTTTGAACAGATGTCCGCCACTGTCTCCTGACCCCAGTTGTTGGCACTGGAAATAAAGCAAACTTTTCCTTTCACCAACCTGGCCTGTTTATGGGCTTTTGAGTTGCGAGCAGCAGGACCCCCACACACAGACTCTTTCAGTAGCAGCAACACTATTCATAAGAGCAGGAAAATAGCCCAAATGTCCATTAGCCAATGAACGGATGCACAGAATGCTATATATGCACACAATGAAATAGTCGTTGGCCATAAAAAGGAACAGAGTGCTGATACGTATTACAACGTGGGAGACTCATAAATATTACACTGTGTGAAAGAAGCTGGTCAGAAAGGACCACATATATGATTCTGTCCCTGTGAAGCTCCTGCATAGGGAAATCTGTACAAACAGAAAGTTGATCCCTGCTTGCTTGGGCTGGGCAGGGGGCAGGGCAGGGGAAGGATGAGATAAGGGAGGTGATATTAAAGGGTTTGGGATTTCTTTTTGAAGTGATGAAAATGCTCTAAAATTGACTGTGGTGATATGCCAAGAGCCACCGAACTGTACCCATTAAATGGGTGAATTGTACATCTGTATATCTCATAAAAGGGCTTCCCTGTGTCTCAGGTGGTAGAAAAATGTCTCAGGTGGTAAAGAATCCGCCTGCCAATGCAGGAGATGTGGGTTCGATTCCTGAGCCACGAAGATCTGGAGAAGGAAATGTCAACCCACTCCAGGATTCTTGCCTGGGAAATCCCATGGACAGAGGAGCTTGGTGGGCGACCGTCCATGACGTCACAAAAGTCAGACGTGACTGAGTGACTGATAGCAAACACATTTAAAACAAACAAGCAAAACAAAATCAAAGACCTTCTTTCCGCCCTTTTGGTTTCTTTGGGCAGCTGATGACTGAGGCACACTTTGTGACCTAGGAGGTGTGGATCCAAAGAGAGGCAGAGGTGGATGTGGAGAGAGTAAGACTGGAAGCCGCAGGCATCATGTAAGGCTCAGGGTTTCCTAAGTTATGGAGCTGGGGGTTGACCTCTCCGGGGTCTTAGAGATTCAAGCAGGACCAGTTGACATGTGAGGATGCAAACCTGTCCTCTAATCTACACCGCAACTCCTAGGAGCTGGGAGTGGACTGGTTTCCTTGTACTCATTTTGCTGATGTGTCCTGAGTACTACTCAGCATCACCATACAGATTCTTCATCTCCCCTCTGTTCTGATAAAAAGTCCAGTGCATGCAAACACTCGCACTGGTTACTCCAGCTTAAAAGAGGCGAGACTACACCCCTGCAAAGGCCCCGGCTTGGGGTGTCTCCTAGTCATTTCCACACCCAGTTTCCACCTCCAAGTTGGTAGAAATTCCCGTTTCTTGAGCTTCATGAGACAAGACAGAAGTTCTAGGGGAAAGAAAAAAAGTTTTTAATGGGAGTAATTTTTTAATGGAACATTGTTTAGAAGTCATTTCAACATATACTCTTTGTCAGTTGAATTGTAGAATGATTGTATGTAAGATGCCTTATGCTTGGAGATTATTTTGTTTTCAGGTGCTACAGAGAATTCCTCAGGAATGAATCACTATTTTAGGTTCAGAATTATATGGTTGCAATGGTTCACCAACTCAATGGACATGAATTTGGGCAAACTCTGGGAGACGGTGAAGGACAGGGGAGCCTGGCATGCTGCAGTCCATAGGGTCACAGAATTGGATGTGACCAATCAACTGAACAGTGGTTCCATATTGCAGGTCAGGATCAAAGATGCAGGGACATCCCTTCCGTCCCAACTCTTCATGGTTGGCTCTATAGATCCCAAGGGGAAAACCTTTCAGAAAACTGCTGAGCATCTAGACTAATCATGTTTTCTCATCACTCAGTGATTTCTTGCTTTAGCTTAACTCTGCTGGTTGGATCGATCGGGCAGATAATAATATGAACACAGCCACGGGGTGAGGAGATGGGAACTGGCCTCTCTTGGATACAGCTGGGGAAAGCCAGGCCTGTGTTTCCATGTTGGCACACAGGCTGCATTGAGAAAACACCTGTGTGAAATGTTCATATTCATTAGGTTCTACCCCCCAACATGGCTTTCTCAATTGTGTTTGCGGGACCTGCCTCCATTTAGAGTCCAAGAAAAAGGAATGCAGGACCACAAAGCCTTTGATCTGCTGCACTTAATTCTTTTCCTTTCCCTGTTAACAGCTGAGATGCTGTGGCCGTGCAGAACTACACCAACCGAAGCTCCAGCCTCCACTTCCTGGACCATGGCATCGCCTTGAGTTGCTGCATGAACAAGTAAAAAGTAACTGTTAGTTGCTCAGTCGTGTCTGACTCTTTGTGAACCCAAGGGCTGTGGCCTGCCGGGCTTCTCTATCCATGAGTTTCTCCAGGTAAGAACACTGGAGTGGGTTTCCATTTCCTTCTCCAGGGGATCTTCCTGACCCAGAGCTCGAACCCGGTTCTTCTACACTGCAGGCAGATTCTTTACTGTCTGAGCCACCAGGGGAGCCCTATGAACTGCTGTATGAACAAAATTGATTATAATCCCCAGCATCTACACAACCTCACCATGGCTGCCACTAACGTGAACCAGACGGTTGTTATGATTGGGTGACCAGTTTCCTGTAGACCAAGATGGGAATCATCGCTGAAGTGACTTTTGGAATCACATTCCTTCAGCGGATTGGCATGCTGCTGGCCTGCTGTCTGTTCCAGTTCCTCACAGCCAACCCTTATGAAACGGTGTAAAGGGTCTTTCAAGACTGATGGAATAAGGGACTTCCCTGGTGGTCCAGTGGCTGGGACTCTGCACTCCCAGTGCAGGGGGCCCAGGTTCAATCCCTTATCAGGAAACTAGATCCCACGTGCCTCAATGAAGACTGGAGATCTCGCATGCTGCAACTAAGACCCAGCGTGGCCAAATAAATAAATGTTTAAAATGGGTAAAAATTAAAAAGAAAAAAAAAAAACAAGAATGATGGAATAAGAAACTTGTTTTCATAAGGACCTGCAGTGATCTTTCAAAGACTTCCAAAGAATCTTAGAGCACAGTACATAACACGCCCATCCTCACCTCCCTCCCTGCCCACAGCTGGCACTCCTGCCTCTGCACCACCTTCAGCCTGCATTGCATGTAGCGTTCCACTGTGTGGAGCCCCGTTGTGCCAGAGTGTAGCCAGGTGGCTCGCATTTGTCCTAGGGGTCTCCCCTGCCCCGAGGCTCTGTGCCTGCCAGCTCCTCTCTTGGTATTTGCTGTCTCTTACCCAACAGCTGGCTGCCAAGAGGGCAGAAACAGAGGCTGCCAGGCCTTCTGAGGGTCAGAATGGGCAGAGGGTCACTCCCCCCATGTTCTGTTGGTTAAACCAAGTCTTGGGGGCCAGTGCAGACTCAGTGTGCGAGAGGACATCGCCAGAACACGGATGCTGGCAGCTGTGGCTCCTTGGGGGCCGGCTTTGCACACCGGCTGCCATGGCTCACTGTGGAGGAGGGAAGTGCAGTGAGATGGTTAGAACTGCAGCTCTGGAGGCAGGTTAATATGGGTTGAAATCTTGACTTGACCACTTCTTGCTGAGAGTACCAGATGTGACCATGTGGTGTAAGACATAAAATGAGACTCGCGATTATGTGATCTTGCCATCTGATGAAACTAGAAGCCCTCTTATGACCCAAATGCAAATTCCCCTCCCCACTCTGCTCCTGTGGCTAAAGTCCCCCAACTAAACACCAGTCCCTCATCAAACAGACAGGGCTCAGTTTCTGCTTACCCCCTGAGCAGTGGGCTTCATTGCCCTCCTGGCTGGTAGAAGTACCAAACAAGGCCATTACATCTTCCCATGGGAACCAGGGGCCACTGCACTCTCATGTCACTACAGAGCCTGCATCCCACAGCCCAGCTTTTTCATCCTGTTCTGTGTGATCCCCACGTGCTCTTGCCTAGTAAGCAGTGATCCCCTCTCCTGGGCCGTGAGTGTAGTGTGTGTCAATCACTCAGTCATGTCCAACTCTTTTCGACCCTATGGACTATAGCCTCCCGGCTCTTCTGTCCTAGGGATTCTCCAGGCAAGAATACTGGAGTGGGTTGCCATGCCCTCTGCCCGGAGATCTTCCCAACCCAGGGATTGAACCTGGGTCTCCTGCATTGCAGGCAGATTCTTGACCATCTGAGCCACCAGGGAAGCCTGGGCTGTGAATTTTTGTGATTGATAAACCTCTTTTCATCTCATCTGTCCTATGTTGGGTGTGGTGTGTTTATCCATCGCCATAACCCTGGGGCAGGAATCTCTCGTTCGTGAATGGTGTGACAGGGAGGTGGTTAAAACAGATGATAAAAGCAAAGGGCTAGAGTAACACATATTATTGTCACTATATATTGTCACACTGCTTATTTAACTTATATGCAGAGTACATCATGGGAAATGAAGCACTGAATGAGCACAAGCTGGAATCAAGATTTCTGGGAGAAATATCGATAACCTCAGATACGTAGATGACACCAACCTTATGGCAGAAAGCAAAGAACTAAAGAGCCTCTTGATGAAAGTGAAAGAGGAGAGTGAAAAAGTTGGCTTAAAACTCAACATTCAGAAAACGAAGATCATGGCATCCGGTCCCATCACTTCATGGCAAATAGAAAAAGAAACAATGGAAACAGTGACAGATTTATTTTCTTGGACTCCAAAATCACTACAGATAGTGACTATAGCCATGAAATTAAAAGATGCTTGCTCCTTGGAAGAAAAGTTATGACCAACCTAGATAGCATGTTAAAAAGCAGAGACATTACTTTGCTGACAAAGGTCTGTCTAGTTAAAGCTATGGTTTTTCCAGGAGTCATGTATGGATGTGAGAGTTGGACAATAAAGAAAGCTGAGTGCTGAAGAATTGATGCTTTTGAACTGTGGTGTTGGTGAAGACTCTTGAGAGTCCCTTGGACTTCAAGGAGATCCAACCAGTCTATCCTAAAGGAAATCAGTCCTTTATATTCTTTGGAAGGGCTGATGCTAAAGCTGATGCTAAAGCCTTTGGCCAATCCTTTGGCCACCTGATGCGAAGAACTGACTCATTTGAAAAGACCCTGATGCTGGAAAAGATTGAAGGCGGGAGGAGAAGGGGATGACAGAGGGTGACATGGTTGGATGGCACCACCAACTCTATGGACATGAGTTTGAGTAAGCTCCAGGAGTTGGTGATGGACAGGGAAGCCTGGCGTGCTGCAGTCCTTGGGGTTGCAAGGAGTCGGACACGACTGAGTGCCTGAACTGAACTGAGAGTGACACAAAGAAGGGGTCATGAGCCAATGAATGCTGTTGGCCTCTGGAAGCTGAAGAAGGCGAGGATTCTCCTCTTGAACTTCCAGAAACAATGTAGTCCTGGGACACCTTGATTTTAGAAATCTGATCTCTAGAGCTGTAAGATAATAAGTTGGTGTGGTGTCAAGGGACTACATGCTCAGTTACTCAGTCATGTCCTACTCTTTGCAATCCTTTGGACTGAACACCTCCAAGCTCCTCTATCCATGGGATTTTTCAGGCAAGAATACTAGAGTGGGTTGTCATTTCCTTCTCCAGGAGATATTCCCAAACCAGGGATCAAGCCCGCATCTCCTGCATTGCAGGTGGATTCTTTACCAATGAGCCACCAGACTGCATTCGTGGTAATTTGTTACCAGCTGCCATAGAGAACAAAAATATCATGTTTATCTTCCAGGCATCTCTCCTATCTGGTTATTTAATTAATTTATTTATACATTTATTGTCTAGTTCCTCTTACCAAGTTCTGTGAGAGTGGGCTCTGTGTTTGGTCTCTATCACCTCATCTCCAGCGCCTGGAATATCTGGGTGCTGGATAAATCCCTGCTGAATGAGCCTTGAGTGAAACATGATAATAGTGCAACGGCCTGTGTGTGGCCTTCTCTGGGCTTTTACCCTTCCACTGGTTCTGATAATCATGGGAAGCTTGATTCTTAAGATCATAGTAGCATTATTTGGCACAGTTTATAACAATGCTTTGTACTGAGAATATTGTATTCTTGGGGAAAAAATTTTTTTTGCAAAATTGCTTAGAAAAGTGCTTAATGTAACTATTACAATATATTTACAAATGCATCATTATAAAGGAGACAAGAAGTCAGTGTTGAAGTCAACATGGGCTGCTGCATTCAGTGAGGGGATGGTCTGGGGAGAGTTCAGGTCCATAGCGGCTTCCAGCTCACAGGTCTCCCCCAGAGATGCCGGCCTTGAACATGCCGTGTGGCGCTGTGCATCTAGCCAAATGGAGACATCACACCTCATCTCTGAGGTTACATCCTACACCTCTGTATTAGCCTTCTATCACTGCACAATGCATTGCTACCAGCATGGACGTTTTAGACAACACATTCATCACCTTATGGTTTCAGTGGATCAGGATCCAGGCCTGTGACAGCTGGGACCTCTGCTCAGGGCCTCTCCCCAGGTGAGACCCCCTTGGCGTGAAGGTGTTAGCCACGGCTGCCGTCTCACCTGAGGCTCAAGAGTCCTCCTCCAAACTCATGCAGTTGTTGGCAGAAGTCATCTCCTCGCAGCTGTAGAACTGACATCCCCTTTCCAGCTGGCTGTTGTTGGTCAGGGACTGCTCTCAGCTTCTAGAAGCTGTCCCCAGGTGCCTGGCACATGGCCCTCCTCTCACACCTTGCATCTTCCTGGCCAGTAGAAGAGCCCAGCTGAGGCTCTCGATGCCTTTCAGGACTCGCCCGATTAGGCCAGACCCACCTGGGAGGAGAATCTTCCTTTGGATTAACTCAAAGTCAACTGAGTTGGGTACTGAGTTCTAGCTGCGAAATCCCTTTTGCCATAACAAGTGATTATCATCATGGGGGTGATGGCCATCATAGTAAATATTTTGGGCCCTGTAAATGCACAGGCAAAAATAAGAACGTTGTGGAGGCAGTAATATAACAAAAGGAAAAAACAAATTTACACACTTTTTACAAAATTCAGAAACTACTGAGTATATTTTTTGTAATAGAGGTCTGCCAATGGAATTCTCTCCTTTTGAAGGAGGGATAACATTTCACTTAAGTGGAATTCAAAGTTAGTATACCCTACAATAAAAATCAGTTGCAAATGTTCATCTGTTAATGCTGATTTGTACTGAGATTTTACCAATTTCATCTTTAAAAATGCCCTTTCACATAGATAGATATTGTCAAGTACTGATACTAATTCATGGGCACATAATTTTAATTGTGGATATTCACCAATTGGAGGACATTTATAATGTCACAGGTCTTGCCCAGACTCATGGGGAGGGGGTTGTTCCCCTGGGGTGGGGGTGGGGGATGGGCTTGGACTCCTGCGGGCCGATTTGGCCAGTCTGCCAACCACAACCCCTCCACCCAGATTCATAGCTGCATTCTCACGATTCCATTCTTTCTAAACCCAGGAGGCACAGTCTCTGCCGGACTTCTGCTAAGCTCCAGGAACTCTCTTCATGACTGGGACAAAGCAATGTCTCATCAGAGCAGAGGTGGCCTCTCTGATGAGGCCACCTGCCTGCCCGGGTTCCTTCTCTCCTCCCCTCCTCTCCTCCTTGTCAGTTCAGTTCAGTCGCTTAGTTGTGTCCGACTCTTTGCGACTCCATGGACTGCAGCACGCCAGGCCTCCCTGTCCATCACCAACCCCCAGAGTCCGCCCAAACCCATGTCCATTGAGTCGGTGATGCCATCCAACCATCTCATCTTCTGTCGTTCCCTTCTCCTCCCGCCTTCAGTCTTTCCCAGCATCAGGGTCTTTTCATATGAGTAGGTTCTTTGCATCATGTGGCCAAAGTATTGGAGTTTCAGCTTGAGCATCAGTCCTTCCAATGAATATTCAGGACTTATTTCCTTTAGGACGGACTGGTTGGATCTCCTTGCAGTCCAAGGGACTCTCAAGAGTCTTCACCAACACCACAGTTCAAAAGCATCAATTCTTCGGCGCTCAGCTTTCCTTATAGTCCAACTCTCATATCCATACATGACCACTGGAAAAGCCACATCCTTGAAGGTCCTAGACGGACCTTTGTTGGCAAAGTAATGTCTCTGCTTTTTAATATGCTGTCTAGGTTGGTCATAACTTTTCTTCCAAGGAGCAAGTGTCTTTTAATTTCATGGCTGCAGTCACCATCTGCAGTGATTTTGGAGCCCCAGAATAAAGTCTCTCGCTGTTTCCACTGTTTCCCCATCTATTTGCCATGAAGTGATGGGACCGGATGCCATGATCTTAGTTTTCTGAATGCTGCGTTTTAAGCCAACTTCTGCTAAGCTCTGGGAACTCTCTTCACGACTGGGGACAATGCAGATGTCTCATCAGAGCAGGGGTGGCCTCTCGCTGGGCACCCTGCCTGCCTGGGTTCCTTCTCTGCCTCCGCTCCTCTCCTCGTCAGACCTCATCATTTCCTGTCCGCACTGGTTGTGGTCTCTCTGCTCCCTACTCCCGGAGTGTGTACAGCTCAATACGGGCAGCAGGGGGCGCTGCTGGCCTTGGCTGGAGGGCAGCTCCAGAAGTCGGGGGTGTCAGCCACCCAAGCCCACCGCATCTCGCTGAGTGCCACCTCCCGGCTCTCTGCGCAGAGAGGCGGGTTGTGTTCTGGGCCCGGGAGATAAGGAACACGGGAGGAGGGACAGGTCTAAGGGTTCTGTGTGGAAATTAAGAGAAAAAAATAAAGTGAAACTCTGGATTGGGGCACATTGTTGGATGGCATCACCAACTCAATGGACATGAGTTTGAGTAAACTCCGGGAGTTGGTGATGGACAGGGAAACCTGGCATGCTGCAGTCCATGGGGTTGCAAAGAGTCGGACACAACTGAATGACTGAAAATAATGGAAAAAACCCCAGACACCCCAAGAACAGGGTAAAAGGAAACTCACTCAGGACGTTGCCTTCAGAGGTTGGCTGGCACATCAGTGGAGGTCAGTGCTGGGGGCTCTTTGGGTGAACACAGGAAACCTGAGGCTCTGCCTACACCTACCCCATCCCTACCCCTGCCCGCTGTGCCATGGGAGAGTCTAGTCCTTTCTCTGCAGGGGCGACCCCTGCCCTTGCTCCTGGGCGTGCACAGCCCAGGTAAAGAAGAGGCTCCTAAAGTGGGAGCCGTCATTGACTCCCAGTCTTGCCAAGTTTAGCTTCACACTTGGAGCTAAAACCCTCACCAGGATGAGCCAAGCTCTTCCAGTGTCAGCTCTCTCCTTTTGTAGCCCCTTCTGTTTCTCCCACCCCAACTCCAACCAGTTGTGCCCCCTCCCAGCTCTGAGCACAGACTCTTCACTCTGGCTCTTTTCTCAGACACTGGAAGCTTGACCACCAGGAAGCCCTTGATCTTTCAGAGACGGGATCTCCAGACCCCAGGACCCCAGGAGATCCTGTTGACATCATCTAGGGGCTCATGGAGCCCAGGGTTAGGAGCACATTATCCTGGTTCAACACTTTGGAAGGGGAAATTCTTCCCATAGTTTTCCTAATAAGCCTACAGGGGTTTAAAAAAACAAGGAAAAAACATCCATGCAAAGGATAACTTCTCAATAGGTTATGACACTAGACTCAGTGAAGTTATATTGCATAACTTCGGGGAACATGTGACATCCGCTTTGGTGAGGCCACAAACAGTATGAGGGTTAAATCCATCAAGAATCTGGAATCAGGTCTCAACAAAACTGAAAGGCAAATCATTTATGAAATTCAGCAGAGAGAACTTGAAGTAACTGACTGGAAGCTGAAGCCACTTAGGGTCTAGATGCTGCCCAGTTAGAGTTAGGGAGACAGTAGATGGGCAGTCAGATCCAAATGAAAATACACCACATCTTGGGGTGGCTTTTAAGACCCCTTTCCTGTCTGTCCCTGGTGGCTCAGCTGGCAAGGAATCCGCCTGCAATGCAGGAGACCCCGGTTTGATTCCTGCGTCGGAAAGATCCTCTGGAGAAGGGATGGGCTACCCACTCCAGTATTCTTTGGTTTCCCTGGTGGCTCAGCTGGTAAAGAATCTGCCTGAAATGCTGGATATCTGGGTTTGATTCCTGGGTTGGGAAGATCCCCTGGAGAAGGGAATGGCTACCCACTCCAGTATTTTGGCCTGGAGAATTCCATGGACTGTATAGTCCGTGGGGTCGCAAAGAGTTGGAGACGACTGAGCGACTTTTGCTTCCTCTCTATCTATCTCCTGGATTTGGCAGGACTGTATGTATTCTGCTGGGTTTCCCAAATGGCCCCAGTGCTGAAGAACCTGCCTGCCAATGCAGGAGACATAAGAGACACTGGTTAGATTCCTGGGTTGGGAAGATCCCCTGGAGGAGGGCATGGCAACCCACTCCAGTATTCTTGCCTGGAGAATCCCCATGGACAAAGGAGCCTGGTGGGCTACAGTCCATGGGGTAACAAAGAGTTGAACACGACTGAAGCAAGTTAGCTGCACGTAGGCGTGTGGGCTTTCTGCTACAGACAGCACGTATGCACCTACTTGTTAGTACCTCTGCCACCAAAGAGCTGCTAGAAGGACAAAAAACTGAAGCTGGGACTAATTTTGCCTCATTAGTTGAAGCACACTTTCAAGTTAACACAGTTAAGAGAAGTGTTTTGGCATTTGGACTAATTTGCCTCATTAGTTGAAGCACACCTTCAAGTTAACACAGTTAAGAGGAGTTGTTTGGCAACTTATCCTATAATAAAACTGCATAATATGACAAAAGCCACTACTTGTAATGGTTGTTGAGGATCTTCTATAGCTTTTTAAAGTTATTTCTCTAATACTCACAGTGCTTAAAATTTTGTTAATGACAAATGGGCTTCTCAAGTTCACCAAGTATTTTTTTCTTTGTTTTGTAGTATTTATTTTTGTGAATTTGACTGCATGCAAACTCTTAGTTGCAGCTTGTGGGGTCTAATACCCTGATCAGGGATCGAACCCAGGCATAGGAAGTGCAGAGTCTTAGCCACTGGACCACCAAGGAAGTCTCGTGGTGCTTAACTGTTTTTATAAGAAGAAGAATGATGCACATTTTGTATAATTTGCAGGAGAAATGTTTTAGAAGCTTCAGAAAGAAAGTTGACCTTGCAGAAACATACTGGGTTTCGTTTTTGTTGTTGCTACTTTGCTTCTTTTTCTAATAGCTCATTATTTTCAGATGCATCATTGTGGAAGTATTTTCCTGGTCCAGTATGTCACTCCTACCTGAGGCCTGATGAGACTGTACACTGACATTCAGTTCAGTTCAGTTCAGTCGCTCAGTCGTGTCCAACTCTTTGCGACCCCATGAATGCAGGACGCCAGGCCTCCCTGTCCATCACCAACTCCAGAGTTCATTCAAACTCATGTCCATCGAGTCGGTGATGCCATCCAGCCATCTCATCCTCTGTCGTCCCCTTCTCCTCCTGCCCCCAATCCCTCCCAGCATCAGGGTCTTTTCCAGTGAGTCAACTCTTCTCATGAAGTGGCCAAAGTATTGGAGTTTCAGCTTTAGCATCAGTCCTTCCAATGAACACCCAGGACTGATCTCCTTTAGAATGGACTGGTTGGATCTCCTTGCAGTCTAAGGGACTCTCAAGAGTTTTCTCCAACACCACAGTTCAAAAGCATCAATTCTTCGGCACTCAGCTTTCTTCACAGTCCAACTCTCACATCCATACATGAATTAGAGACCTGCTAAAATGAATTTCGTATACCACTGGTTACTTGTGGATGCTTATATTCTTGAAGAAGCAATTGGTTGGTTCTGAACAGATGAAAAATTAGTCATTTATTAAACTTTAAGAAATATGACCCAAGTTGATTTTTAAAGTTAACAGATTGTCGTGGACATATCAAGTTCTTCTAGGAAAGCTTAATCAGAATGCACATACTCTAATTTGGGAAGCTGCTTTGCCTTGTTCTGTGTTTAAGAATGTTGCTGTTGTTGTTTAATTGCTAAGTTGTGTCCAACTTTGTGACCCCATGGGGTGTAATCCTCCAGTATCCTCTCTCCTTGGGATTTCCTAGGCAAGAATACTGGAGAGGGTTGCCATTTCCTTCTCCAGGGGATCTTCCTGACCCAGGGATCAAACCCATGTCTCTTGCATTGGCAGGCGGATTCTTTACCACTGAGCCACCAGGGAAGCCCTGAGTATGTTACCAAAGCATTACACACTTGAAAAATGACAAAGATATGGTGAACATTAAGGCCTTCCCCTAACTTTTGTCCTTTGTCTTAAGATTTAAAAATTTTTTCCTTAAGATTTTGTCTTAAGATTTAAAAATTTTTAAAAAGTAAATTAACTTTGAGACATGCTTTACATAAAACGAAACACACCCATTTTAAGTCTGCAGTTCTTGATGAGTTTTGGACAAATGCATGTACTTGCTTTACAACTACTGGGCTGTTGTTACTGCTTCTGTTGCTGCACTGCTCCATCCAGATAGAGATCCTTTTCATTGTCCTGAAAAGTTCTTTCATGATTCAGTCACTCACCCTATTTTGAAAAGAAATTTTAAAAACAATTTTTTTTCTTTTCTCATCTATGGATCTACCCCAACACACTTGTGTCTCCTTTTCTTTCCTTTTGATTATTGCTGCTCTAGCAGTCTGCCAGTTTGTTGGATTCAAACAGGGATCTGCTTATTGGCTCTACTGACTAGGCAGAGGGGAATATGCCTTATTATTTTTCTATTTTGTTCTCAGTGACCTCTCACACATCCTCTGAAATCTCCATCCATCCATCCATCCCACCTCCCACCAGCCACCTATCCATTGATCCCTCCCCTACACACCCAGCTATCCATCCATCCAACTTTTTGTTGAATGTCTACCATGAGCCATGGGTCACCAGGAATCCCACCTCCACTTAATTTCTGTTCTAACAGGGAAGCCAGACAATTTAACAACTATGCTGAGAAGGCCATACATTGGAAGTATGGGGCACAATGGGTGACATAGCAGGAGTGGCTGGGAATGATTCTCGGAGAGAGGGAGACATTAATAATGGAGAGGAGGGCAAGGACGGTTGAGTTGGTTAATTATTTCAGGCCTATTTATTGAGCCCTGCAGGCTGGGCCTGGTGGTAGCTGCGAGAGACTCAGACACAGGTGAGTAGGGAAGACATGGGACCGGTCTCATGGGATTCACATCACTGTGGGGTTAGCCCAGGTGGGGCTGGGCCGTGGAGTGATGTTTTAGGAGACACACTCAGTGGAGCACAGGGAAGAGAGGAAGGACAGAGCAAGTTAGAAACACTGCAAATTCCACATGACCAGAGCATGAAAGTCAATCAGGAAGTACAACTTTGAGCAGGGGGTATAGCAATCACTGGGCTCTCAGTTGCTGTGTAGAACGGTATCTAATCTCTAATCAGAATCTTTAAACAGAGACGAGGACTGTAGGCGCCTCATCTCAATCACTTGCAAATAATCTTCTCTGTCTTTCACAAGCATAGTCATGATTAAAATGACCTTTCACGAACAGTGGGGAGGGAGTGCTGAAGAAAATGAGGTATGTGAGAATAAAATCCATCTACCTGATTGCCATGTAACGTTTGGTGAGTCACAAAAGTGAGAATTTCAGATGTGAATTAAGATTGCCAAAAGCACTGGCATATTTGAAATTCCCTGTGTCCTACTTTAGAATCAGAAGACAGGAGAACTGGGAAAGAAAAAAAAAATGTATTTCTTATTTGTATTCTAACTGCTCAAATCATTTTAATGTAAATTATTTATGTAGATTCCATCTGAATTATTGACCTTTAGATGAACTTTATTTGATAGGCACTTGGAGCAAATATTCCACAGGATTCTTTAAATGCTATAAAATAGGACATACCCCAGCTGCTGATTCAATTTTGGTCATAACATGGCCATAGAGTGTATTTGATCCTTTGCAACATTTGAGAAGATGTATTTAGTTAGTGATGAGGTCTGTACAATTTCACGTAAAATTAAAGCTCTGCAAAAAAGCAAACCTCCTCTGGGCACTAAATCTCACAATATTCTGGAAATGACAAATCCTAAAATGCTCGCTGACTGCAAATCAATGTTTTTAGCCTGAGTATTAATAGCTGCATGAAATGTTATACTTCTCTCATCATTTACCACCCTTTGTTTGGATTTAGCACACATTTTGAGTATGCTGATTTTCTTTTCTGGGATGGATGGCTCTAAGCTACTTACCATCAGATGAGAAATGTATTCTATCAAAATCTATTTAAGGAACACATCCAATCAATGGCAAAGGATGCGCTCTGCACGACTCTGCCTGTTTGGTGTCTGTCCTTTTGCCTTTTACTGAGCCCGCTCACTAGGAGGGCTACAGAGATGCTTGAGTCCTGGGCACGTTCATGATTTAGGGGCCTTTGCTGAAGAACTGATGCTTTTGAACTGTGGTGCTGGAGAAGACTCTTGAGAGTCCCTTGGACTGCATGGAGATCAAACCCATCCATCCTAAAGGAAATCAGTCCTGAATATTCCTTGGAAGGACTGATGCTGAAGCTGAAGCTCCAATACTTTGGCTACCTGATGCAAAGAGTCCATTCATTGGAAAAGATCGTGATGCTGGGAAAGATTGAGGGCAGGAGGAGAACGGGGTGGCACAGGATGAGACGGTTGGATGACATCACCAACTCAATGGACATGAGGGTGAACAAACTCCGGGAGATAGTGGAGGACAGAGGAGCCTGGCGTGCTGCAGTTCATGGGGTCGCAAAGAGTTGGACACAACTTAGCGACTGAACAATAACAACATAGCCATCTGCCTGGAGACTAGACTGTGAGCACTCTTAGCTTTGGGATTTGAGCTGAGGCCACCACAGTTACCTGAACTCAGAACCATTCATCAGACATCGTCCATCAGAAGTGAGGCTCTTTGTTGATGTGTGGATTTCTACTCTAGGATCTGAAGGCTTCCCGGGCAATGGGACCAGCCACCCATATTTCTCCAGTTATATGTAAGGGGACCCACTGGAAATCTGAGTTAACTGACAACACAATTCGACTTTATTCCAGGGTTATTTATGAAACAGGACTCTGGACCAGCACACTTCCCAATCCAGTTCTGCTCTGCAGTGGCTCCTAGTTATTCAACAAGATGACAATAAACAGCCTCACCCTCCTTCCCTGGTGGTTAATTAGTGAATCTTCTCAACAGTCAGATTCAACCAACTTGATGCAAATGAGGATTTTCCTACACACTTAGACCTCTAACATACATAAATTTAAAATATGCACGTGCTCTTGAGGAATGACAGAATGAGGCTGCTCTTCAACGGAAAACAGAGGAGCACGTGAATTTCTATGGAAAAATGCCTGATGTTCATCTTGAAAAAGAAGCAGATATCATTCGCAAATAAGAGTGTGAAAGTGGAATTCACTCTGTCGTGTCCGACTCTTTGCGACCCC
This sequence comes from Bos mutus, assembly GCF_027580195.1. Classification (NCBI taxonomy): domain Eukaryota; kingdom Metazoa; phylum Chordata; class Mammalia; order Artiodactyla; family Bovidae; genus Bos; species Bos mutus. The sequence continues at coordinate 250,144 of NC_091617.1, read as the reverse complement.
ATGGACTATAGCCCGCCAGGCTCCTCTGTCCATGGAATTCTCTAGGGCAGAATACTGGAGTGGGTAGCCACTTCCTTCTCCAGGGGATCTTCCCAACCCAGGGATCAAACCCAGGTCTCTCGCATTGTTGATGGATTCTTTTACCGTCTGAGCCCAAAAGATATATATATGTATGTGTACACACACATATATATCATTTGCAAATAAACACGACATTATTTAGACCTTTGAGGGCTGGCCAGGAGCACACCACCATTTTTGATCAGACTTCCAGATGAAATTCAAATAGGAGGCTTACAGATAGACTTTCTGAACATAACTGGCCTTTGCAACTTAGTATGTTCCACAGGCATATTTTCTACAGGAAAGAAAATTCCTCAAATTAACAATCAGAAACATTGTTTAGAGGGGTGTGTGTATGTGTGTGTGGGCATGTACTCAGTCATGTCCGACTCTTTGCCACCATGTGGATTATAGACTGCCAGACTCCTCTGGTCGTGGAATCTTCCAGGCAAGAATACTGGAATGAGTTGCTATTTCCTACTCCAGGGGAATCTTCCCGACCCAGGGATGGAACCCGCCTGTGTCTCCTGTGCCTCCTGCATTGGCAGGTGGGTTCTTTACCACTCCCCCACCCAGGAAGCCATTGTTTAGCCGAGCTGAAAGCAAAAGGGATGTTCATCTCAGCATCCTCTCCCTGGACAAAGGAAACACTCCAGACTTCTGATTTCAGTTTTATCCATTTTCCTCTCTGCTACGTGATGCCCCATTAGTGTGGCCGGCAGCCAGTGAACAGTGGCAAGGAACTGGGAGTTTTCAAACCCAGACTGATAAAGGACTGCATCCTTCTGAGACTGCAGAAGTCAAAGGGCTCACAGGCTGACCCTTAGAAATAAAACAACGGAAAGCTTTTCCATAAAGAGCATATTGTGTCGATTTATTAGAGAATGCAGTTAAAAAAAATATCTTGAGGTTAGCCTCTCCAGTTTAAAAGCACTGAACTAGGAACACTTGAACGGCTATGCAAGCGTCTCTTGCTCATTTGTCCCCCACGCCTCACCAGGTCCTGTAAACAGGGTTTGGAGACCGTTCAGTCAGTTTCTTGACAGAAACAGCCAAATGCCTTTTCTTCTTAAAGAAAGCCCTCTTCCCCTTTTCCAAAGCATGCACTGTCACTTGGCATTAGGTATTTCAAAAGGACAAACACTGTTACAGTATCGTAAGGCCAAAAGGGAGTACCCATCGACCAGACATACACAGGACACTAGAAAAAAATTACAAACGTTAACCTAGTGTGACGACTCCACCAGGAATTAATGGGAAAGGCACTGCACCCTTCTTATACCCACTATCCACTTCACGTGCTTTGAATTCAAGTCCCACCAAACATCTGAAAGGCGTTTTCTACAACATACAATTCACGGGGAGGTTAACACATCTGACACTAGTCTTCCATGGCCATATATGTCTCACCCAAGTGCACAACAGGTGTGAATATATACTATCGGCTTTATTTACAAGTTTATCTTGATTTTTTAGTGGGGGTAAAAAAATTAATGATCTCAACTGACTATTCCCCCTGAAAAGGGTTTTGGCTATGATTCATGTTATATAAACTACCACGTCAAAGAAAGAAATGAAACCCACGTATTGTCTGATCTAAAACATCTAAACTAAAATTTCTCACCCACTATAAGTTGGCAGTGAAAGTGCTATTTTCTGAATTTTATAAGCGAAATGCTACACAGGAATTTCAGATCGACTTCTTTTGCAAAAGCACAAGTTGTTGGTTGCATCGGACAGGATGTGGAATGGTGTGTGTATTCCGTGTAGAATCCCCTCCACCCTGTCGTGGGTGCCCTTCCAAAGACAGTCATGAATCTGGAAAGGTGACAGACTTCGCAGATGCCTTCTTATCTCCCCGAAAGATGTAAAACAGCAATGGCGCAACTCTACATAGGAACGAAGGTTAGTTCTGAGAAATCAGTAATATACATGCACAAACATCAGAACATGAAGGGGGAAAATGAAACGCTACAGTTTCCACGTTGCAGTGTTGCTCTCACAACCTTTCTGCACCAGATGCCTTGTGGCTTCGAGTGGTGCCTTTTCCCACCAGGAGAGAGAGTGAGTCTACCTTGTAGACTGATCAGACACAAAGACTCTCCCCGGGGCCCACGGATCAATCTGCCCCTGGCCAAGACAGAACCTACCAGAAGAGAACAAGTACAAAACACTATCGTTACTGGTTTTCTCTCGATGCTCCCAGATGTCCTTGTGCGATCACCCCAGACTCAGTGATTGGCTCGGGGCATGGCCAGGAGCCACGAACACTGACTGAGGCGCAGCGTTAGAACCAGGGGACGAAGCCTCGATTCTCTTCTGAGCAACGTGAACTGGAATTTCCGCCACAGCGGTCACGGCTGCCGCCTCCAAAGCTGTGACCGGCTGCTTCCACAGTAAAAGATGCCTTCTTGCGAGCATGGTTTGGAGCACGTCTTTGTCCGGGCGCCGGTTCAGCTTAAGTGGATGGGTGTGTACTCTGGCCTCCTGGTCTGGATAATTTTGGGCTTCGGTCTCTTCATTCTTTCCATCTCGTCTTCTTCCTCGTTCTCCTGATCGCTCTCACAGACATGGACCACCACGCTGGGGGTGGTGTCGGTGGCTGCATGCAGTTCATACTTTTCCCCTGGAGAAAGAGAATAATTGCAGGGTAACTCAGGCAAGGAGGTAAGGGCCAAAAAAAGCAAGAGCAAAGGGATGTGCAGGCAGGAGTCCGCTCGACCAAGCTTCTGTGCGCATCCACTGGGGACCAAAGGACACAGCTAAACACACTCTGGATTGGTATTTCTTTGGTGGCTCCTTGGCTCAGGGGTAAAGCATCTGCCTGCAGTGCAGGAGACCCGGGTTCAGTCCCTGAGTCAGGAAGATCCGCTGGAGAAGGAAATGGCAAACCACTCCAGTATTCTTGTCTGGAAAATTCCACGGACTGAGGAGCCTGGTAGGCTACAGTCCATGGGGTCTCAAAGAGTCGGACACGCCTGAGCGACTTCAATTTCACTTTCTTTACACATCTCAACACTGCAAATGACTCTGTTTTCAAACACTCTGAGTCCAGGCATATGAAAGGCATGGAAGGAATGTGTATTTAATTACTCTTTGCATGCATGGGCTTCCCTGGTGGCTCAGAGGGTAGAGAATCTCCCTGCAGTGCTGGAAACCCAGGTTTGATCCCTGAGTTGGGAAAATCCTCTAGAGAAGGAATGGTAACCCACTCCAGTATTCTTGCCTGGAGAATTCCATGGATAGAGGAGCCTGGCAGGCCACAGTCCACGGGGTCGCAAAGAGTCGGACACAACCCAGCAACTAACACTTTCACTTTTTTTAGCGTGTACACTAGACTGTCTCTAAACTACCCAGGGGACTTCCCTGGTACGGTGAAAGTGGCACCTGTTCAGGAAAAGATGTTGTATGAATAAAGGCATCAGGTAAGGCCCTCTTGGGCATCTCTCCCCACCGAAGGCTTTCACTGAAGCTCACAGCCCAGGCTAGAGACGGGAAGCATGGGGAAGCCTCTTTGCCCAAAAGAAACAGGTGTGAGTTCTGAGCCAGGTGCTCCAAAAGCATTTTTGATCACAGCATCCTTTTTCACACAATTATCAACCCCCTCAAACCAGGAGTGTTCTGCTGTTGTACGGCAGCCTGAAATTTATCAGGCTCAGTCAAGGGGCTTTTACTCATAAACAAAGTGTTGCCTCTTCTCAAGCCCACACGGGAGACTGGAATGTTATTGTAACTGCCCCTGAAAGGGCTTTCCTTGTGGCTCAGCTGGTAAAGAATTCTCCTGCAAGGCAGGAGACCTGGGTTCAATCCCGGGGTCAGGAAGATCCCCTGGAGAAGGGCATGGCTACCCACTCCAGTATTCTGGCCTGGAGAATTCCATGGACTGTATTAGTCCATGGGGTCACAAAGAGTCAGACACGACTGAGCAACTTTCATTTCACTGAATGGGTGAGGGCTTCCGGGATGGCCCAGTGGTAAGGAATCTGCCTGCCAATGCAGAAGACATAAGAGAGGGCTTCGATCCCTGGGTCAGGAAGACCCCTAAGAGAGGGCTTCGATCCCTGGGTCAGGAAGACCCCCTGGAGGAGGAAATGGCAACCCACTCTAGTATTGTTGCCTGGAGAATCCCATGGACAGAGGAGCCTGGTGGGCTACATACAGTCCATGGGGTTGCAAAGAGTTGAACGTGACTGAGTGACTGAGTACTGAAAGGGTGAACGAGCTTCAATATTCTCAGGGGGCAGAAAGTTAAAGCAGAGGGTCAGATATATCACTCAAAATCTTGGTCATGATCCTCTTTACAAATCTTTATCTCCTGCCAAGGAGGCATAATCCAGAAAGCAAGGGGACGGGATCACATTTGCAAAATCTTTGCAGTCTGGTTGGCTGAAAAGCACAGCTGAAATATGAATTACTATTCAAGCTCATTGTTGGGTAAACTGAAAGCAAATTGATGTCTATTCTCTAAAAGGGCTTCTCAAACAAGACGTCTGTAAAAAAAAGTGGTAGGTTCTAGAGTGTAAAGAATGTTCATTAACAGCACTTCCTGCCCCTGGGACAGTGTGAGTCCTTTCTCTAGGAGGACGTCTCCCTTTTCCCCTCTCTAACATTCCAGAAGTTTCCAACCCTGGGCTCTGCTAATGCACCTTAGCCTGGAGCTGCTCTGAGGAACACTGGCACTTCCAACTTGAACTTAATGCCACGGTGAGCAGTGGGTAATGTGATCTTTGCTTCTACCATAGCGGGAGTTTTCTGTCTGAGAGGTGTTAACAGCAGTGTCACCTTTTTCATATGAAACTGCTGATGGTCCAGGAAAACAAAACTCTCCACTCAGAGGAACACCAGTCAGATTATTGGTCAAGGAGAAAGCTGATGGCCTCAGTGTTTATTGCATTTGCCCCATGGATAGGGCAGAAGTGGGGCTCAAACCTGGTCACCCCAAGACCCCTGCCTGCACCTTCCAGCTCACCCAAACCCTATCGATAGGATGGGAACCACCAACATTTTACTGTTTCCAGAAAACAGGTATTGAGCTCTGCCGATGAGCCAGGCATTGTATGAAGTGCTTTTTACATGATGATCTTGTATATTGCTCACAACTCTACCAGGGAATACCCATTTTCTGGATGAGAAGCCTGAGGCCAGAGTACCTTTCTTCCCAAATGCTCACGCCTTTGTCCCCTCAGAGGCACAGAATCTCTTCTCCACCTCCCCCCCGACCCCTCCCTCCCTGGCAAGCTCAGCGGGCGAGCACCCCTGACTATGGGCCTGTGTGTCTGGGGCTCCTTCTCCTCTTGTGACCTCTGGGTCTCTGACTGCTCACACCTTCAAATGGGCAGGTGAGGACCAGGTTGATGAACAAAATTCCCTTGACTAAAAAAAACTTAACGGAAGTGGGGAAAGGCCCATTTTCCCCTTTCCAAAGTCCAACAGCTCATCCCCGCTTGGAGCGACAGGACCTCTGAGGGGGGGTCATGGGCTGTGCTCGGTGGGTGAGGGGACGGAGTCACGTGATGAGATGCAGAGAGATTACGGTGATGGGTCCCCAGGGCCAGCTTGCCCCTCTGCCTAAGGGAAGAGGCCGGAGATGGGCGGGTGTGCACGCTCCCCGGCAATGGGTGACCCTGATGCAGAGGCCGAAAGCCAAACAGAGACAATTCACAGCACGCGCTGGCATCCATCTGGTGACGGGGTGAGAGGGGTGCTCTGATGGACGCCCTGGGCAAACCTCTGCATGTGTCCTCACCTCCCCCCACCCCCAGTCCTTACCCGAGGGCACGGCTTACCTGGCCCTAGCTTGGAGATAGCGTATAAAAGGTCATAGTTTATGACGGGAGTAGCGTCTTCCACTTGTTTCCAGCCGACCGGCGGCGAGGCGGGAGGAGAGATGAGGAACTGTTTGTCTGGATTCGGAGGGGCCAGGTGCGAGCTGCCTATGTGTAAAGTCTGGAAGAGAGAGGGAGGAGATGTTTCTCGAAGGGGGAAGGACTGAGGCAGCGTGAGGGCACCTCACGACCGCCTGCGGAAGACAGCGCTCAGGGACGCAACCGCGTCCACAGGCTCAGTCCGGGGTGAACCGCCAAACGGCTCACAAGCGGCGGAGAGAGGGAACTTAGATCACCGTGCAAACGTGAGCAGAGCGCCCTCCCGGGGTAGGGACTCATAGGCACCGTGGACCACGAGGAAGGATGCTTGACCTGGACTTACGGGAAAAGACCCTGATGCTGGGAAAGACTGAAGGCGGGAGAAGGGAACGACAGATGAGATGGTTGGATGGCATCACCGACTCAATGGACATGAGTTTGAGTAAACTCTGCGAGTGGGTGATGGACAGGGAGGCCGGGCGTGCTTCAGTCCATGGGGTTGCAAAGAGCTGGACACACAACTGAGTGACTGAACTGAACTGAGACTGATAGAAAATATATACAGGTAATTTTAGTACAGATGGAAAAAAAATAAAGCGCTGTGGCCGAGATCAGAAGGGATCTCAGAACCAATTGCCTGCAGCTCCTCGTGTTACGGAGGCATTACAACATATCACAGACGCTCCAAAGGCTAAGCAACACCTCCAGGACCAACATCAGTTTTCAGGGGGACAAAGCAGGGATGGGGTCTTGCCATGCTCTCAGGCTTCCCTCCCCCTTTGGGGCTCTGAATCAGATGCCAAAAGGGAGGAAGGAAAAAATAAATGCACCTTCTAGGATGTGTGCGTGCCTGCTAAGGTGCATCAGCCGTGTATGACTCTTTGCGACCCCATGGACTATAGCCAGCCTGACTCCTGTGTCCATGGGGATTCTCCAGGGAAGAATACTGGAGTGGGTTGCCATGTCCACCTCCCGGGGAATCTTCCCGACCCAGGGATCAAATCATATCTCTTCTGTCTCCTGCATTGGTAGGCAGTTTCTTTACCACTAGCACCACCTGGGAAGCCCAGCTTCCAGGATACATATTTTAAGAAAAAAAATAATGATAAGGGACAATAACCAAGATCCTGGTTCTGGGGGCTTAAAAGTTATGCCAGTGAATGGAGGGCTGTTCGAGTCATCTTACATTCAAATCTGGCCACTTTGTATTTTCTTTGTTCTTTAGTATCCCGCCCCTCCTCCACCCCCCACCTAAAAATTTCACAATGAACATGTCTTTAATAAACCAGAAAAGGTCGTGGGAGGGTCTAAGCAATCACTTATATGGAATGGTACCAAATGCAGAAGGGCATTTGTTCCCAAGGATCCGAGGTCTAAGGCTTGGATCCACCAGGGGGCAGGGCATCCGGCTCCAATTTACCCAGGCAGGGCTGGCAAGTTCCCCTTCCCCGCAGGGTCCGGAAGCCCCTCCACACGGTCTGCCCCGAGAACTCAGGGCCCCCAAGGGGGTCTCTTTCACCAGGGAGCAGGAGCTGAAGGGCTTTTGCCCTCTTGCCAAGCTGTTAAGACGTCTATAACATCGTCAAGTGGAAATTTATGAGCTGCCTGGAAGATGGGTGGTCTACCATCAAGGAGGGGAGGGGGCAGGAAGGAGGTGATGGGCAGGAGGAAAAGCAAACCTGCTCTGGAGCCCCCCACCCCACCTGGGACTGCCCTGGCACGCAGACCCCCGCTTATCAGAAGGATTTCTTCCTAAAAGGATTTCTTACCATTTTGCTACCTGCCTAATGAACCCATTTCTTTCCCCTGTTTCAGACTGGACCTGGCAGCCCCCATGTTGATGTGCAGGGCGGGTTTGCAGGTACAGGCTCTCCAGAAGTAAGTGGGCTACTGAGTCCTGCTCAGAACCTGCATAAAGCCAGAACCTCTCTAGTCTGGGGTTCTAGCAAAGTCACGTCTACCACCCTGTGGTCCTCTACCTTCCAGAGTCAGGAAAAGACTCTTTTTCCCATCATCACTCAACTCAAGAAGGTCATCTATGAGGTCAGGGATCAACTATACCCCGCTATCTCAAAATTGGGGATGTGATACATTTATAGTATGAATTTTGCCCCTCTGAAGACGATTTCTTGACGTTTTCAATCAACATATAGGTAATGGGTGTCTAGGAACCTCCCTGGTGGCTCAGTGGTAAAGAATCCACCCACGATGCAGCACACCCAAGTTCGATCCCTGGGTCGGGAAGATTCTCTGGAAAAAGAAATGGCAACCCACTCCAGGATTCTTGCCTGGGAAATCCCATGGACAGAGGAGCCTGCTGGGCTACAGTCCATGGGGTCACAAAAGAGTCGGACACAACTTAGTGACGGTAACAACAACAATGGATATATACTCTGTTTTATGGGAAAGCTGGTGGCTCAGATGGTAAAGCGTCTGCCTGCAATGCGGGAGACTTGGGTTTGATCCCTGGGTCAGGAAGATCTCCTGGAGAAGGAAATGGCAACCAACTCCAGTATTCTTCCCTGGAAAATCCCATGGATGGAGGAACCTGGTAGGCTAAAGTCCACGGGGCTGCAAAGAGTCAGACACAACTGAGCGACTTCACTTTCTTTCACTTTAAGGGTGAGAGGGAGAAGGGGGAAGTGTGGGTATCAGTGAAATCCACTCACCTGAGCAAAATATAATTTCATTTCCTTTCCAAGAAATTCAGTCTTATGTAGCTGGAGTCTGGCATCTGCTGCAGATAAGGGGTTGCTGAAGTTTATTCTGACCCGTTTGAAGCTTTTAAAATACTGAAAGGTGATATCTTTGTCATAAGTCCTAAAGAGGGATTCAAATTTGGCCTGAAAAATAAAAAATGAAAGGAATTGGAATCTACCTGCACATGACCTTTGACTGGATGGCTTCATTACTATTCTTATGGAGAAACTGAATCATTCATTGTTTCAAGAACTTCCAACTTCAGATCTTATTGTTCCATGATCCTCCCCAATCCAGCGAACTTCAGTCCCACCACTCCGCTTAGGACAATGCCCTGTCCATCAAATATTACTTAGGGCTTTCAAACACTGGAGCTAGTTTGAAAAAAAAAATTTTTTTAATTGAATTGGGAAACAATAAAGTTAATTTTAAAAGGCTTGCATTTCTCATTTTTTTTTCTGCCCTATGGGTGGTAAAGGTACATTTTACCTATGGTTGTTTGCCTTTTTTTTTTTTTTTTTTTAAATTAGAGGATAATTACTTAACAATATGCGATGTTTTTTGCCATACATCAACATGAATTGGCAGTAAATATGTTCCTTCCTTCTTGAAGCTCTTCCCACCTTCCTCCCCATCCCACCCCTCTAGGTTGTCACAGAGCACTGACTGTGGGCTCCCTGTGCCTTACATCAACCTCCCACTGGCTATCTAGTTTACATATGGTAATGTATAGGTTTCAATGCTGTTCCCTCAAATCATCACATCCTCTTCTTCCCCCACTATGTCCACAAGTCTGTTCGTTATGTCTGTGTCTCCTTTACTGCCCTGCAAATCGGATCGTCAGTACTATTTTTCTAGATTTTATACATATGCGTTAATATATGATATTTGTCTTTCTCTTTCTGACTTACTTTACTCTGTATAAAAAGGCCTTGCATTTCTTACCATAAAGGAAGCAGTTTAAAAAAAAAAAATTCCCAGTGGTATTTTCTCAGTCTGTCATTTTTTAACTCTCTAAAATAATACTGGTTTTTAAAAATGAATGTACTGTCAAAGAACCTGTTTCTATACACTGGCTTTAATACACGTATGCATTTAGCTCGAGTGTTTAAGAACTAGTGAACATTGTGAAGCAGCATGAGATCTTAGAACTGAAATGCCTGAGTTCAATGATTAAAAGCCTAGATTCAGGAGAATGTTTCATCAGATCCTGGGAAAAGTTCTGCAGAAGCAACCCCCACCACCACCACCACAGGGTTGGGTCCTGAATGGGGTGTGGTTTTGGGGAACTGGGAGACCACTGCCATCTTTTCCAACCAGAGGGGAAGGTGTTGATGGACAGTCTTGAAATTTGTAGGAAGATTGTGCAGGGGCTGTCAGTTACCAGATTTCTGAATCTTTTTTGCAGACTAAACTCTGGGGATGGTGAGAGGCCGATGGGGTTGGCTGAGAGCGGGGCTGGGACAGACAGCGTGTCCTCTACCCAGGTGACTGGCGAGATGAGGAGGCCTGGAAGGACCCTGGAAATCTATAGAGAGCATGCTGTTTCTGCAAAGTGGAGAGAGGATTCCAGCAGAAGAGGAGAACGTCCCTGAGACTTTTTGGTGCTAGGGAGTGGAGGAGGGGATGGTCCTCCGGATGGATGCATGGTTGGTCAGGGCCTGCCTTCCCTCCTGGCTGGCATCTCTACCAGGTGAGTGGGAAGAGCTCACAGAGTTTCTCTCTTCCAGTTCCTTGGCTTTTCTTTAGTTGATGTAAAAGCCTGTGACTTTCCCACGAGAGGTGTCGCAGAGAAACAGAAGGACAGCGAATGCGCAGCAGATGGTCCAGCTTCGAGTTTATCTGGCCGCGCAGTGACTTGGTTGGTCTCTGCCCCTCTGCGGAGCACGGGTAAGTCCGGGGCGTGAGGGTGTCTGTGCGGATTTGGAATTTCACACGACCTCATCTGTAGGCATTGTGACCAACTGTTTCGAGTTATGATTCATAACTTAAGAGATATGACTTTGATGGATATTTTTAGACGGCAAGTCAGGGCTGAGGACCAGAGTGCAAGAGAACCCACACTACCTTGTTAATTTCGTATTGCTCTCCTACCGTTCTTTTATAAAATAATCTTATTTGTTATTCCAGTTGTTGGGTGGCATCTCTACTGAAATGAGTAAAAAGTGATTTTACTCACATAAGGCTAATATTAAATACATAGATTTTGTAGAACGTTTACACATAGATTGGGCTTCCCAGGTGTGCTAGTGATAAAGAACCCATCTGCCAATGCAGGAGACTTAAGAGACGTTGGTTTGATCCCTGGGTCGGGAAGTTCCCCTGGAGGAGGGCATGGCAACCCACTCCAGTATTGTTGCCTGGAGAATCCCATGGACAGAGGAGCCTGGCAGGCTACATACAGTCCATAGGGTTGCAAAGAGTTGGACAAGACTGAAGCAACTTAACAAGCACCCACGTACACATAGACTATTCTCTAATATCTAGTTAAAAAACCACGATTCTGGCTTGTAAGCAGACTACATGATTAGGGAGTTAAATTTGATTTAAAAAAAAGAAAGAAAACTTCCCAAGACTCAGTATAGCTTTAGGCATAAGAATATAACATGATCACTGCCCCCTAAAGAGAACACACAGAATTCATTCATATACAGTCTTGTTTTAGAGATCAGTTAGATAGCTTCATAGCTACTGATGGAAATCTTGGCATTTTAATCAAATGAAGAAGTAAAGCATGGTAGTTAAAATCACTAGTTATATTAATAACCATTGATGACAGCTGCTTTCCAGGAGGTAGGATATTTAACTTATCTATTTATTATTTGCTATGGGTGCATTTTCTCCACCTGGAAAAACCTACAAAGTTGAAGATAGGCCCTTATAATTACTTCAAACATTCAAATAGCTCTACAATAGTGATTTCCTAAGATACAATCAAAGTATCCTGAACTCGAGATGTCAAAGTGAAACATTCTGTGCACTGTAAGAAAAGTCCTCCCTCCAAAAGTTTACTTACAATCTACACAGAATGAAACAAACAAACAAACACCATGCTGAACCCTGCCTTACTAATTGGCCAAGAGACAGAGACATTTTTAAATACTGAGCTTTAAAAAATTCTTTCAGAGGTAATTCCTCAGGCAATACCTTTTGATTCTGAAGGCTCAAAGCATTCTGGATGCATTTCAAAAACCCCCCCAAACCCGCAGAGAACCACACATCCCCACCAACTATCTCAGCTAATAGTACCAAATAACATCATGCTTTGAAAACTCTCTAAAAAAAAAAAAAATACATTATATCAGAAGCCTTACCCTGGTTTCACTTTCGCTGAAGATCTCACTGTTTGCCACACAGGCAATCAGGGAGCTAAAACTGTAGTTAAAATTTCTAAAGTGCATCTTGCTTTCTTACAGTGACAGCTACAGCGACTCCCGCAGTCGAGCCCCAAGTGGATGGAGTTCCTTTACCAGAAGCTGTCAGGTTCTTTCTCGAGCTGGCGCTTATAAAGCAATGAGGTCTGGCTCCCCCCGCCCCTGCCCCAACCCTGGGGTAAAAAAAAGCACTGCTTCCAGGGCATCCTGTTTGGACACCAAATTCCTGAGTCAAGCCCTGCTTGACTTGCAGGCGGACAGGGACAGAGTGTAAGTTTCTACTGGAAAGAGGTGACGTCAACACCTTAGTCATTTTCCCTATGCTAATTAACTTCGCTTGGGGAGGATGGAAAAAACGGCCGAGGTTTGCTTTGCAGCTGTTTTATCTCTCCCTCTTGCAGCATAGTTTCCACTGGTAGTAATTCCATTCAGCCACTCAGTCACCAGGCTCCGCCGCTGAATGGGACGACCCTTCTTAGGATGGAAAATGTTACAGACAGAAGCAGGAAGGGCTACAGCAGTAAATAGTAATTAGCCTGCAGGGAACTTTCAAGGCTTGGAGAAACCTGGAAACCGAAGTCTTGGGGAATGGTTTGATCCCTGTAATTTCCTGAACACTTAAATCAAAGTTTCATATACTGGGATATTAGAGAAAACGTTTGGAAATCTGTCTTGGTCAATGACCTCTGTTTTTTTAAGAAAAAAAGTAGAATTCGTTACGAAATGTGCCCCGTCCCCACCCCCCCTTTTTTTTTCTGATGAAACTTTATTGGATCAATGTCCTAATTCTCACTAGTATTTCATAGTGAGAATGTGGGAAGCGGTCCTAGGATTTTCGTTGGAAAACTTTGTAATTGGACAACTAGGAATAGGTAGCTCTTTGATCATTTCCTAACGCCTACTGAATTCGGAAAAAAGATACGAAAACATTTTAGAGTAATCTGAACCTCTGAAGCTGAGAAAGAAAACATTAAGAGGCTGTCTGCTTGGAGACTCAGAGGCTGTTTTTGGTTTTGTTTTAAATAGGAAAGGATGAAGAAATAGAAAGAATGGATAGCACAATTGAAAAGCTAGTTCAGTTGGCCTTTTTGCAGGTAAGAGGTCTGGTCTAGAAGCACACTGGAATAGCAGGGTACCAGTTTTTTGAAAAGGCTGCAACTTCCCCCAAGTTTTCATTTTACTATTATTTTTTTAATTGAAGTACAGTTGATTTACACTGTTGTGTAAGTTTCAGGTGTATAGCAAAGTGACTCAGTTATACTTCTTCAGGTTCTTTTCTCATATCAGTTATTACAGGATATTGACTATAGTTCGCTGTGCTATACAGCAGGTCCTTGTTGCTTATCTCTCTTAAATGTTATTGTTGTTTACTCACTAAGTTGTGTCCAACTCTTTGCAACCTCATGAACTGTAGCCCACCAGGCTCTTCTGTCCATGGGATTTCCCAGGGAAGAATACTGGAGTGGGGTGCCAGTTGTTTCTCCAGGGGAATCTTCCTGACCCAGGGACCAAACCCGAGTCTCCTACATTGACAGGCCAATTCTTTACCGCTGAGCCACCAGGGAAGCCCTTACTCCCATTAAAATGCTGCAACTCTTTGAACTCCAAGTACTTTGTCAGTTTAGGTCCCTATGGCGGTCTGAGTGCTAGGTTCTTCCCACTCTCTCCAATTTCATTATCGCCTAAACGCAGTCACGTTATTTATGAAAAACATTCTCTAGTCTAGAGGCACACGTGGACACCTCTTAAGCTTCCAAAAGTTAAGTGGAATCCTGCTGTTCACATGTAAAAATTAACTTCAAAGATTCATTAAAGTCAGCCAATAATGAAAAGAATATATGCAACAGGAAAGAGCAAGCTGAGTATTTATTCCTCCATAAAAGGAAACGCAAAGTCTTCCTGGATGAGTGAGGGTTGCTTAGTCTCCATGCGTGGTTCCCTGCTGCCAGTTGTAGGGTTATGTAAGAGACCAGTTATGGTGTTTGCTTTGCCAAATTACCTGTAACTCCCAACCCAGGAGATTTAAATGCAAAAGATCTAGAAATGTTTTGAATGCTGTAAAATTGTGTGTGTGTGTGTGTGTGTGTGTGTGTCTGCTCAGTTGTGTCCAACTCTTTGCCACCCCATGGACTATAGCCCACCAGGCTTCTCTGTCCATGGGATTTTCCAGGCAAGAATACTGGAGTGGATTGCCATCTCTTCCTCCAGGGGATCTTCCTAACCCAGGGATCAAATCTGTGTCTCCTGTGTCTCCTGCATTAGCAGGCAGGTTCTTTATGGGATGCATCAAACACCAAGAGGACAGGGCCACGTTGGGTGGCGCTTGGTTCCAGGGGCCGTGCACTTGGACTGGCTGCATTTTCAGCGCAGAGGCCGCAGGGGGGCCTGGGGGCACATGAAGGCTTTGGTGGCAGTGTGGGTATGGGAGGCGTTGGTGGAGGGAGGCAACGGGGAAAAGGGACAAGGAGGTAGAAGACACAGGTGCACTCTACTCTCCCAGTGCGCCTGTCCTTCCTCTCCTCTCTCTCCTGGAGTCTGCCTCGGTGAACAAGAGCTACAGGGGGATCAGAGGAGAAAGAAGAGGTTCATTTCTCCATCTCCTTCTCACTCGCCTCCCCGTCCTATTAAAAGTCATGACATGAAGCTCCAGCTCAATTGTGTGGGCAAACCTGGAACGTTTCTGTTCATCTGAGACAACAGCACTGAACTCACTCAAATTTATAACTGTGGTTTCACGGCATGCGTGCTCAGGGGTGTCTGACCCTTTGCAGCCTTTTGAATTGTAGCCCCGCCAGGCTCCTTTGTCAATGGGATTTTTCAGGCAAGAATACTGGAGTGGGTGGCCATGCCCTCCTCCAAGGGATCTTCCCCACCCTGGGATTGAACCCACATCTCCAGTGTCTCCTGCATTGCAGGGAAAAATTCCTTACCCTCTGAGCTATGGGGGTGGGGAGTGGGGGAAGTCCATGGTTTCATTATATGGATGGAAAAAAAAAGTTCTCGTGAGGTATTTGAAGATGGTAACTGTCTTTGCTCAAAGAAATCAGTGCTAAGTGATAGATTTTTCATTAGGCCGTCCCTAAAGCCTGTTAACACATGCCATTCTGTACCTGCCTTTGAATTGATAGTGAGCTCCATCTGAATTTCAGACAGTAAAGAAAGAATCTGCCTGCAATGCAGGAGACCCAGGTTTGATCCCTGGGTGGGGAAGGTCCCCTGGAGAAAGGAATGACTACCCACTCCAGGATTCTTGCCTGGAGAATTCCATGGACAGAGGAGCCTGGCAGGCTGCATATAGTCCATGAGGTCGCAAAGAGTTGGACATGCATGACTGAACGACCAACACTTTCACTTCCATCTGAATCATATTTAGGGAACTTGAGTGCTTCCATTCCTAGATCAGGGAAAGGGGCTCAAAGTGGCACTGACTGTAGGAAGGCTGGACTGGATGCTGGCAAAAATCACGGGGTCACAAACTGTCCCTGAGCCCTGACCCAGGAGAGAAGCCACCTAGAGTCCAGTAGCACAAGTGCCCCATGGTATGAGAGGTACAGAGCATGTACCCTCGTGCTGTTCTGAAGCCCCAGCTGGCACTTCATTTGCTCACCTGAAAGTTCTTGTTAGGAATGCCCATCTTGGACTGTATGTCTGTTACACACAAACTTGCATTTCTAAATGTCCTATGATATTTGTATGAGCTCCCTGTTGGTTCAGATAATAAAGAATCTGCCTGCAACACAGGAGACCTGGGTTTGATCCTTGGGTTGGGAAGATCCCCTGGAGAAGGGAATGGCAACCGACTCCAGTATTCTTGCCTGGACAATTCCATGGACAGAGGCTACAGTCCATGGGGTTGCAAAGCGTTGGACATGAGTGACTAATACACATGGTATTTGTATATTTCTTGTGGTTGGAAACTCAACTACCTTCTTAATTCTTGTTTTCAAGTTGGATGTAAGTGATTTGAAGTAAACAGTGCCCACTGAAATGTCTCATTAAAACTCTCGAAAAGCATGCTAAAAATTGCACTTAAAATAGTAAAACTGCAACCAGAAGTTAGAGAAGCACAATGAAATGCTTTTGTCTACTGAACGCTTTAGATGGTTTGCATTTCTTCCATTCATACCGTTCAAAATTTGAAATGAAGCTCTTCAACCTGCATTTCTGGCTCCAAGCAGTCAGAACATATTTTCATTAAGAAGTTTCTATTTTCAGCGAGGAAAAAAATGAGGTTTATGTTGAAATTCATCATTCCCATTACAGCACGCCTAAAGCCGAGTGAAAATGACCTCATCACACCTGTTACACACCCCAAGGGGTTCACAACCACGCCAAGAATGTACCACCTGCGAAGCCTTCCACGGGATGACCAGAGACAGAAACTGAGTTCTGACTGTGTTTCACAAAGCAGAGCAGAGCAGAGGATGAAGACATTTGCCAAAGATCTCCTGGGAGAGAAAATGACACACCCAACTGAGATCAAAGATATCAGAGTGTATATCTTGAATGGCAAGGAAACTCACATTTTAGTGGCGCCTTCAGCTTCTGAGATAATGGACTAGTTCACTGTTTAATATTCACAGTCCTTCTGACTATGCTGTGAAGCATGGTTCCCCCAACTTAAGTTATTGGGCAAAACAAAAGCACAGCGGCCGGTGACTCATCTTAATCACTCCCCAGTCTAAGAGGTGTTATTCACCAAAGGGACGTTCTTGTGCTCACCTTGTCAACCAGGTTCATGTCAAACTCCAAGTGGCTGTGAAGACTGAACCGTGTGACATAGGCAGAGAGCCCAGGACAGTGCCCAAAACACTATCAGTGGCTGATGTGTTGAGCTTCTAGCTCCTGTCTCATCCACAATGATCCTGAGGTTCAGAGGGGCTCACTGTGCTGGGGAGAGTCAGGACTCGCCCTGATCCTCTGACAGCGGAGTCTCTGCTTGTTCATGGAACCACTCCTGCACTGCAGCCTTGCCCCTTGGTATTTCCCCATCTACGTTCTCTAAGTCTCTGGCATCTTGCATGGCTTCCTCTCCTAGGTGCCCTGCTGGCCAGGGGAGATTTCTCTAGGTTTTCTGGACCACCCCCTGCCCCAATTTGGCCCTCCTGCACCCCGCTTCAGGCAGCCCTCCTCAACCTCGGTAGCTTTCTAACTGGCCTCGCTGTGGCCAATTTCTTACTACTCCCAGATAGTGTGTAATTCCCACAACAAAAAACTTCCCGAAGCTGAGCTTGTTCATGTTCCTCTCCTACTAAGACTATAGAGATTTCAGTGACTTCCTGTTGCTCTGTAGGTTAAAGGTAAGATTTTCGCTTGGTATTCATCTGTTCCATCTACCAATATTTTATCCAAGCACAGTTCCAGGTACTGGGGGTTCAAAGGTGAAGACAGACAAAACTCTCTCCCCTCATGAAGCTTATATTCTAGATGAAAAAAAAGAGAAAGAAATGAGATAAAGGGGTAAAATACATAGTGTGTTTCGATAGTGGTAAGAGGAATAATTAAAGTTGAGAAAGGGAGAAAGAAAGTGAGGAGTGTGAAAGAAGTGGGGAGGATGGAAGGAAGGAAGGAAGGAAGGAAGAAAGAGAAAACAGACAGACTCCCCAGGAAAGGCATTCCTGAGAAGATGGCAGGTGGGTACATCAAGACTTAAAGGAAGTAGTGGAGTGAAGTGGTGGAATGCTTGGAGCAGTATTCCAGGCTGAGAGAACAGAAGGCACAAAGTCCCCTGACACATTCCAGACCCAGCAGGAGCCTCAGGGTGGGCCACAGAGGAGGAATGTGGACAAAGTGGTTGGGAGTGAGGCCACGTGAGAATTTAGGCACTGGAAGGTCTCTGGCTTGCATGGTGATATCAGAAGGATTTGAGCAGAGGAGAGGCATGAAGGGACTTCCATGCCACAAAACCACTCCAGTGTCTGGGTTCAGAAAATGTAGGCTGGGGGGCAAAGTTGCCCCTAAGGCACGAGGCCTTCTCTGATTGCGGAGCTCATGACTCCTCTAGGCAGCCCTCAGCTTTGCCTGCTTTCCTCGGGTCCCTCAGTGAGCTCCTCCCTCGTCTCTTCTCTGCCTACCAATTCCTATTTATCCTTCAAAGCCCATCATTGAACACCCCTTCTCTAGGAGGTGCCCCTCCAGGGCTCATGTTCTCTCCCACCTTTAATCCTCGTGATGCCCCTGCCCCACAACAGGCACCCCATGCAGTCAGCCTGATACTCTAGTTATATTCTTACCTGGCAGCCCTACAAGACTTCACCAGGGATGGTCCATCTGAGACAAGCAAAGAGCCAGCATCCAGCAGCCATCAAAAAGCCACAGCCATCTGTGTTCCTAACTGGAGGGTGTCCCGTGTCTTTGGTTTAAACAAAGACCATGCCATCCCTTTTCACTGCAGGAGGTGGTAAAGGCACATTTGCTCAGTGGGTGTCGCTCACATTCTGGGGTGCTCTTCCTCCCTCCTTGCAGCTTAGTGGCTCGTGGGTGTCTGGGCTAGGGGCTGCACCACCAGCTCACCACCAGCTCTAGACTGAGGCCCCTGCATAGACACTCCCAGAGGCATGTGACTCTCCTTAGGGGTCTACAGACAGGGTCTCACCAACCCTTTGTCATTTGGGTGGAAAGTGAATAATTTAATAGATGTTCACTTGTCTTTTTTAAAATGTCAGTTTTTAGGGTGTGTTTTGTTAAGGTATACAGTGTAGAGTAGAATTTGTCTAGAATTTACAAATTAAATGCTTTTACTGGCAGTTGCACTCAAAAATTTTTATCAAAAAAAAATCTTTTATCTACAAGGTTCATGATCAAAAATGTTTGGAGACCTATTGTCTCCACGTAGTGTGGTTAAATTCCCAACCTGCTTTTTTTGTGATGATCACATGTGAAAAAGAGAACAAAAACTTCTCTTCTTTCCATTTTTGTTATCTCTGAGGGGTAATGGGGGGGATGGGTAGGGGAGGGGGGAGGAGCCAGATGCGGCTCAGAAATTTATTGCTCATGGAATTGCTTTGTGACTGGTAAGATCTGCTTGGCCACAGCGAGGGGCCTTTGCGTGAAAGGAAATGTAAGACAGAGCTGATACTGATAGCCTTTTTTGTGATGGACTTGGAAGGCTCTAACCAGAACCCCTTAGGCAAGAGAACTTACTCTATGGCTCACTGGGTAAAGAATCAGCCTGCAATGCGGGAGACATGGGAACATGGGTTTGATCCTTGAGTCAGGAAGATCCCCTGGAGAAGGAAATGGCACCCCGCTCCAGTGGTCTTGCTGGGGAAATCCCATGGACAGAGGAGCCCTGAGGGCTACAGTCCATGGGGTCACACAGAGTCGGACATGACTGAGTGACCGAGGACACACACACACACAGACAGAAACCCTTAGACCAGAGGGTGTGCTCGCCTCCCTCTGCAGAGGATGACACCTATGAATTCTAAATCTGGGCCAAGAAAACCCTCTTTAATGAAAATCATCTTCATGTTTCATAACCATTAATCTTCTGAATCTGTACGACAACACGAAGAAACAATAACACATTATTGACTGGAGATGCGTTCACACCACAGGTGTTAGTTTCTGCCAAAATCCCCCAGTCAGTAATGTGTTAAAACTAAATTTCAGCTTTGGTCATTTTTGATACTTTGGGAAAAAACTGGAAAAGCCTGAAATATCATTTGATGCTCTTCATAGATTAGTATAAGATAGTGTACAAATAAATTGTATTTCTGGGATGTCATAGAACTTCTTATTCTTTTTAGCCAAAAGTGACGGCTGCAGTGGTGAAAATGCTAGAGGTGTGTTTTAGCCAAACAGCAATCATGCTCTGTTAAAGTTTATGTGGAAATAAAGAAAAGCATGCAGTCACCCCTTCCCCAAAAAAAGAAAGAAAGGAAAGACATAAAGTAAAATAAAATAACCGAGGGGAAAAGTAGACAGAAGCATGTTCAAACCTATACCTTAAAAGACAGGTCACAGTTCATCCCAGATTTCATTTTGCTTGTTAAATTCCATGTGCACTTGAAATCCCATTAACTTTTTCCCTTATGACCTCAATCTTTCCTTAGCATTAAGACGTGAAGATTAACCACCCCTCTGTTATTTCTTGGAAACTTACTGTTTGCAATTCTTGAGATGGAGAAATAGCCATAGGCAAATCTAAACTACACTTGATGACTTGGATTAAGGGAGGTAGCGTTTATTTGGAGATGACTGGGGCCCAAGCCACACTAACTAATCATTCCTTATTTGCTCTCTTTAGTCTGTTCCTTTCCAGACACACCTTGCTTTAATGATTGATTTTCACTTTTGCTTTGAGGCTGTTCTCAAGCCAGGGCACAACCCCGTGGTGACAGAAACCTGGACAGAACAGTTGTGCAGGGGTGGGCTGGCGACAGGCTGCTCTTGTGTCCATCAGTCACCATGCGTGTGTGCTCAGTCGCTGAGTTGTGTCCGACTCTTTTGTGACCCCTTGGAATGCAGACTGCCAGGCTCCTCTGTCCAGGGGTTTTCCCAGCAAGAATACTGGAGTGGGTTGCTATTTCCTCCTCCAGGGGATGGATCTCCCTGACCCAGGGATCAAACTTGCATCTCCTGCATTTGCTGGTGGATTCTTTACCACTGAGCCACCCGGGAAGCCTTCTTCAGTCCCCAGGACCTGGTTTTTTTTTTTCCATTCCAGCTCCAAATGGCTTTTACAACCTTAGACTACTTCATTCCCACCCAGTAAATCCCTTTACATTCAAATGATGAGTTTGACGCTGTCGTGTGAATGCTGGTGGAAAAGCCTTGTTTGTCTCATTCTATGTTCCACACTCATCTTGGAAGAACTGACACAGCTCAAACTCTGGCTGGTAAGTACGCTGCCTCAAGGCCGGCCCGGATCCTGTTCTGGTTCTGGTAAGTTCTCCCAGGGTACCTGGCACAGGTCTGCGGGCCCACAGACACCCCATCAGTACTGGGTGATTGACTGGCTGAATCAAAGGTCAAGAGAGACTAAGGGGGAAGGAATGAGGTCAGACCGAAATCTGTCAATCTTTAACAACAGAGACAAAACTCAGTTTTCAATAACTTGGCTTCGCAGAACTTGTATCCGCACCTGGTTTTAAATCTCAGGATCTCAGCTCAGAAATCATGTTTTGCCAAATGAGGGAGAAGAGAAAAGCATTATGTGTTCTTATCTACTCTTTCCATTACCACCCACAGGCCCCATTTCCACGACTTTGTTGGGAAGTTACCCAGGAGACCACAGAGCATGCTGTCTTTTCACACTTCGCATTTTCATCATCGAGGATTATTTTAAAATCTGACGATAAGTCGCCTGTGGAAGTCTATCCTGTCACCTCCGTGTGGGTATCACAATGATTCGAAACAGACTTCACAACAATAAACACAGGACAAACAAGACATCGCATCTTGGTTATTGCCAGTCACCATGAAAAAACAAGGACAGTCATGCCAACCTTGTTCATTAGGAAGGCTGGGGTGTTTATGTCAAGTGACTTGAAATGTGCACACCCCTCTACACCAGAGCATCTGAAAAGAGCTGCTTTTTCTCCTTCAGGTTAGTTTGCTGGTTGTGAACTGGCAGTGCCCTTCCCCCAAATAAAACTATTAGTTGCCAATATTAAAAAATTGGGAGTTTTCACAGAGATATATAATTTCTTTTTTGGGGGGGGATTAAAAAAAAAGAAAGATGGATACATGTATATGTATGTCTGATTCCCTTCACTGTTCACCTGAAACGATTACAACATTGTCAATTGGCTATACTCAACACAAAATGTTTTTGGTATTAAAAAAATAAAAAACAACATTTTTGTTTTTAAAAAAGGAAGATGTGGCAATTCAGAGCCCAGACACTCATGCAGCAATGGCCGAACCCGTGGCAAAGCCCCTGCTCTTCAAATACCAATGGCTCCATGCTCCAGACCCCAGAGGCATGAGTTTTTGGCTTCTGGCTTAATTTAGTAAGTCATCAAAATAGATTAGTCACCTGCTTTGAGCCAGACACTGAGAGGTAGGGACACACAAAGCAGCTTACCCGTCCACATCCCCAGGCTCAAAATGTTCTATGTCAAATAATTACTCCAAATAATACACAGTGAGAACACGTCCCTTCCTCCTTATACAGCAATTCTTTATTTTTTACTGACACATATCGCATTTCTAGGCGTGACTCCCTGGGCATTTGCAGTATGTTCTCTTCACTCCTGAAATTATACTCTTATGCAAGTGAATGGTGGGGATGCTAGTATGGAGATGACCTAGATTCCGCGCAAACGTTTACAAACCACAGTTGGTTTCTTTAGCAATTGTTAGGGAAGACAGGATTGGGACATACCAGGGAGGTGCATGGCACAGCTGAGAATCAGCACTGATGGATTTCTACAGAACTGGTTTATAGATGAATGGAGACGGAAGGTTTTGGTTACCACCGATATTCGGCAACACGAGTTAGAAAGATCATCTAGAGGTAGCTTGAGATCCGGGTATTCTCAGGGTGAGGCTTTTAAAGATACGTTTCAAAAGATCCTTTTGAGAAGACAGTGTTTTAAAGTGGTCTTGTAAGATTCTCGGATACAGTTTGATCCATCTTCTTATGTGAAAAGGACTCTTAGTAAGAGGGAGCCTGACTTCATCCTTGAGTGTGAGCTGCCCCTGAGGCTGTGGTGTTGCTAGCGCTCCCCTTGTGGGGGTGAAATTCCATGAAACACTCAGCGATCTGTGGCCAGGGTTGGCTGAGCCCCTACTTCTGCTCCTGTAACCAACCCCCCCCGACAACCAACCAAAACCCCAACAGTCACTGGCTGCTCCTGGACTCTGAGACACAGGTTATCGTGCAGGAAGTTTGTTAGGGAGTATGATAGCTCAGCTGGTAAAGAACCGGAGACCCTGGTTTGATTCCTGGGTTGGGAAGATCCGCTGGAGAAGGGATAGGCTACCCACTCCAGTATTCTTGGGCTTCCCTGGTGGCTCAGTTGGTAAAGAATCCGCCTGCAATGTGGGAGACCTGGGTTTGATCCCTGGGTCGGGAAGATCCCCTGGAGAAGGGAGAGGCAACCCACTCCAGTATTCTGGCCTGGAGAATTCCATGGACTGTATGTATAGTCCATGGGGTCACAAAGAGTAAGATAGGACAGAGCGGCTTTCACTTTCACTTTCTTTGGTGATCAACACCCAGGGAGAGGAAGGAGATGGGAGGGGTGGGAGGGGAGGGGAAAGGCAGGGGAGAAAGAGAGGCTGGGCAGAGGGAGGGTGGAGCTACCAGGTGGTCCCAGTGGAAGCCTTGCAGACCCTGTGGGGAGTTCTGAAGATGGGACGACCCTCACTGGAGCAGAAGGGCTGGGCCATGATACCCTCCGCATTGGTCAGCTCTGGGATGGGAGGTACCTTGAGAAGGAGGGGACTTAGGGAGGTGGCTCTCAGCTGAACTCAGCCCCAAAAGGGGGCAACTGACAAGGGCAGCTCGGGGACAAATCCATCACTCCTGAAGGGATCTGGGTGTGTAACTGTGTCCCTCAACCCACCAACAAACCAGGCTTCCCTGGTGGCTCAGTTGGTAAAGAATCTGCCTGCAATGCAGGAGACTCTGGTTCAATCCCTGGGTTGGGAAGGT
Source organism: Bos mutus (assembly GCF_027580195.1). Lineage (NCBI taxonomy): Eukaryota > Metazoa > Chordata > Mammalia > Artiodactyla > Bovidae > Bos > Bos mutus. The sequence continues at coordinate 226,535 of NC_091617.1, read as the reverse complement.
CCCCTGGAGAAAGGAAAAGCTAGCAACTCCAGTGTACTGGCCTGGAGAATTCCATGGACTGTATAGTCCACAGGGTCACAAAGAGTCGGACATGACTGAGCAACTTTCACACTTCACATAAGTTAATCACCGGAAATTTCTCATAAATATGACTGACTTAAACTGGACACCATGAAAATACTACTGAGTCCACTCCAAATAATTAGCTCATCTCCCCAGGTAAAGAACTTCTGAAGGAATATGGTAGTGAACTGTATGAACTAAGTCGCTTCAGTCATGTCCAATGCTTTGCAACTCTACAGACTGTAGCCTGTCAGGCTCCCCTGTCTATGGGATTTTTCAGGCAAGAATATTGGAGTGGGCTGCCCTGCTCTCCTCTAGGGCATCTTCTGGACCTTGGGATTGAACCCTTATCTCGTATGCATCTCTGCTGCATTAGCAGGCAGGTTCTTTACCCCTAGCGCCACTTGGGAAGCCACAAGTAAACCCAACAGTTTAAACTTTGAGTATAAACCAGGTCAACCAAAACCCTGAATCCCTCCCGGGAGTTTGTCCTAATGAAATCCTCAGGGCTGTGGGAAAAAATTTCGATGAAAATACATTCTCTGCACTGTTCTTTATGCAAATAACACACTAGAGCAAACTAATTATTTGATCAGAAACCAGCTAATAAATATGCTGTATCAGTACACTACCGGAGAAGGCAATGGCACCCCACTCCAGTACTCCTGCCTGGAGAATCCCATGGATGGAGGAGCCCAGTAGGCTACAGTCCACGGGGTGGCAAAGAGTTGGACATGACTGAGCGACTTCACTTTCACTTTTCACTTTCATGCATTGGAGAAGGAAATGGCAGCCCACTCCAGCACTCTTGCCTGGAGAATCCCAGGGACGGGGGAGCCTGGTGGGCTGCAGTCCATGGGGTCGCTAAGAGTTGGACACGACTGAGCAACTTCACTTTCACTTTCATGCATTGGAGAAGGAAATGGCAGCCCACTCCAGTGTTCTTGCCTGGAGAATCCCAGGGACGGGGGAGCCTGGTGGGCTGCAGTCTATGGGGTCACACAGAGTCGGACACGACTGAAGTGTCTTAGCAGCAGCCACAGCAGTACACTACAGAGCCACTCATACCTCACAGGAAGGAAGTGAAAACTATTTAACGACATAAAAAAGATGTTCACAACTTGCTATTTAGAGGGGGAAAAAAACCCAGTTTTCAAAGCAGTGTTTACTGTTGTGACTTCATCTTGATGAAAAGAAAGACTGCAGTGCTTTCTTTTATTCGCTTCTTCAGACTTATTAGAATTTCTACAATGCACATTTATTATTTTTGTAACAAAAAAAGGCTTTTCTCTTCCCCCACTCCCCACTATCTGTTCTATATCAATATTGGATCAAGGACCATGGTTAACAGATACACTAAGTAAGGCAGAAGGTTAGAGAGGAAATCTACTTTTATTTTTTTTAACATAGCAGTCTGGTGTCCTGGGACTTCCTAGGTGGCTCGGTGGTAAAGAACCTACCTGCCAATGCCGAAGATGCAGGAGATGCGGGTTCAATCCCTGGGTTGGAAAGATCCCCTGGAGGAGGATATGGCAACCCATTTTCTGGAAAATCCCATGGACAGAAGATCCTGGAGGGCTACAGTCCACAGCGTCACAAAAAGTTGGACACGACTGAGTGACTGAGCATGCATGCATGCACTGGTGTCATGACCTTTACTTCATTATTCCCAAGCCTTGTGTTTTTACCTCATTAATATTTGGAAGTTTCAACTGTGGGAAGAATCCCATTTCTAATCTAAATATCTTTAACAAACAGATTTCACCAGAAAATGTTCATTTTGTTTACCTTTGGTAAGGTCTCCAGCCAGCCCTCTTTAGCTGGTGAAATGTCCAAAGTGTGTGGACTGAGCCTGTCTCCCCGGAATCAAGGCCATGCACTGGCCAGAACAGGGTCCTGTGATTCTATTTGGCTCCACAGTGTGAGTCGCTGGGCTGAGCAGACCTCACACGTTCTGTAGGCTCCACAGTATGGTCAGCACAGAATATCTGATTGTGGGGCAAAGATCTCCCATCCAGGTCATTCAAATGTCCCCCAGGGCAATGTCTTCTCAGAGCAAAACTACAGAGCTCTTTCCTGTCCCTGCCAAGTCTCCACACCTATTGCTTCCTCAGCTGCGTTTTTGTTTTTTTTCCCCTCTGTCCTTTTGTTCCAGAATCACATCCAATCTTTTCCTTTCTTCTTGAGACAATCCTGCCTTCTGCATCTCCCTTCTAACAAGACTCAGTTCAGTTCAGTTGCTCAGTCATGTCCGACTGTTTGTGACCCCATGGACTACAGCACACCAGGTCTCCCTGTCCATCACCAACTCCTGGAGCTTACTCAGACTCATGTCCATTGAGTCGGTGATGCCATCCAACCATCTCATGCTCTGTCATCCCCTTTTCCTCCCACCTTCAATCTCTCCCAGCATCAGGGTATTTTCCAGTGAGTCAGTTCTTCATATCAGGTGGCCAAAGTACTGGAGTTTCAGCTTCAACATCAGTCCTTCCAATGAATATTCAGGACTGATTTCCTTTATGAATGACTGGTTGGATCTCCTTGCAGTCTAAGGGACCCTCAAGAGTCTTCTCCAACACCACAGTTCAAAAGCATCAGTTCTTCAGTGCTCAGCTTTCTTTATAGTCCAACTCTCACATCCATACATGATCACTGGAAAAACCATAGCCTTGACTGGAGTTACGTAATAAACCTTTCCCCGTGACTGTGTTCACAATGACAACTGTTTAATGTATAAGACCTGCCCGAGAATTTGGATTTAATCATCAACTTCTGAAGATCAAAGTCTCAGTCAGAAGTGAATGCATTACTAACAGGGAAATTCCAGGCAGCAAGTCAGTTACAGCGTAAAATTCCTTGGACAGGTGGGTTCTCCCAGAGCTAGGTGTTTCCCTGGAGAAGGCAATGGCAACCCACTCCAGTACTCTTGCCTGGAAAATCCCATGGATGGAGGAACCTGGTAGGCTGCAGTCCATGGGGTTGCTAAGAGTTGGGCACGACTGAGCGACTTCACTTTCACTTTTCACTTTCACGCATTGGAGAAGGAAATGGCAACCCACTCCAGTGTTCTTGTCTGGAGAATCCCAGGGACGGGGGAGCCTGGTGGGCTGCCGTCTATGGGGTCGCACAGAGTGGGACACGACTGAAGTGACTTAGCAGCAGCAGGTGTTTCCCTACCTGCAGATAAGACATTATTTTTCAAGCATCTTCGCTGAGCAGCATCTTGTGTGGGCTGTTTGGAGTTAAGAACAGATTTCCTTGTTTGAAGAAAACTCCTCATTTGTTGATCGTTCAACCACCATTTATTAAGGATCTGCTCTGAGCCTTCTCAGATTCCATGGCTGGGTTAAATTACACCTACCACATAGTCTCATAACACCGAGAACCTCCAGTGTTTAGTATTTATCACATATTCTTGACCGCACCTCACAGCTTCTGGTAGTTTATTTCCCTCACCAGGGATCAAACCCCAGGCCCTCGGCAGTGAGAGCTCGGAGTCCTACCGCTGGATTGCCAGGGAATTCACTTTATCACATTTTAGTTGATTTCCTCCACTAAACTATGGAGAAAGCAATGGCAACCCACTCCAGTACTCTTACCCGGGAAATCCCATGGTCAGAGGAGCCTGGTAGGCTGCAGTCCATGGAGTCACTAAGAGTCGGACACGACTGAGCGACTTCACTTTCCCTTTTCACTTTCACGCACTGGAGAAGGAAATGGCAACCCACTCCAGTGTTCTTGCCTGGAGAATCCCAGGGACGGGGGAGCCTAGTGGGCTACAGTCCATGGGGTCTCAAAGAGTCGGACACAACTAAGCGACCAACACACAGGCACACACACACACAGTACTCTGTGAGGGGTTCAGAAGCCTAAGACACAGTTCCTGCCATCACAGGGGCTTAATATTATAGCCTGTGAGATGAGACTGCAACTCTAGTGATGAGATAATATATATGAGCCATCTGTGTTGCGGGCAGTGAAAGCTCAGGATATTGGAGGTGGAGGTAGGGATCAGTGATGATCCTGTCTCAATACCCAATTAGCCCAGCTATGGAAAGTCCTGTGGGTTAAGGCCTTAAAAATAGGGTTAGATTTTTAAATGAGAAGGAAAAGGATATAGCCCTGTATTTTCTCATTACTACCTGAATATAAGGTACTGTTGTTGTTCAGTGGCTCAGTTGCATCCAAATCTCTGCGACCCCATGGACTACAGAACGTCAGGCTTCCCTGTCCTTCCCTGTCTCCTGGAGTTTGCTCAAACTCATGTCCGTTGAGTCGGTGATGCCATCCAACCATCTCATCCTCTGTCGTCCCCTTCTCCTCCAGCCCTCAATCTCTCCCAGCATCAGGGTCTTTTCCAGTGAGTCAGCTCTCTGCATCAGGTGGACAAAGTATTGGAGCTTCACCTTCAGCATCAGTCCCTCCTGTGAAGATTCAGGGCTGATTTCCTTTAGGATGGACTGGTTTGCTCTCCTTGCTGTCCAAGGGACTCTCAAGTCTTCTCCAGCACCACAGTTTGAAAGCATCAAAGGTATTAGGAAAGTTAACATTTTCTTCATCCACAATCATGCCAACTCAAAAAAGGAGTTGCTTTTTATTAAAGACATACACAGTGTGATTTTGAAGAAACTTGAATGCCTGTATTTTGGCATGGCATTGGTTAAGTGTTGGTATTTATTAGTCTGATGTCCTGGATTTCTCGGGAAATCCTACTTTTGTTAGTTTGATTTATTTCTAAAATACAAAACAACCATGCGGTACATGTGGCTACATTTTTAATATTTTGGTAAAAATATCAAAATAAATGAACTTATTAGACAAGATCTTCTGTTAGTTCACAGACCCAATCTGGGGTTTTTGAATACAGTATCCATCAATGTGGGGAGGATGCAGAGAGCTACTATAAAGACATTTTTGGCAGATGGAATTTTCTGAAGAGAGCTGTCACAAATCTTCCTTCCCACATGCTCTTGTAGAACCTTGTCATTCCCCCACCAAGAGGACAGTTACGTCTCTTCTGGCCTTGAACATGGGTGAGCCTTTGTGAGAGTCTCAACAGACACTAGGGGCTTCCCTAGTGGCTCAGATGGTGAAGAATCTGCCTGCAAAGAAGGAGATCTGGGTTCGATCCCTGGGTCAAGAAGATCCCCTGGAGAAGGGAATGGAAATCTGCTCCAGTATTCCTGCCTTGGAGAATCCCATGGACAGAGGAGCCTGGCAGGCTGCAGTCCGCTAAGAGATGGACACAACGTAGTGAATGAACACCAACCACAGACACGATAGGGTGGAAATGGCATCACATAACTTCTGAGGCTAGAGCATAAAAGGCCATGCACTCGTGCCTTGTTCTCTTGGAAACCAGTCACCATGCTGTCGGGAAGCCCAGGCAGCCCGTGGAGAGGAACTGAGGCCCCTGGCCCAAAGCCCTGGCTGAGCTACCAAACAAGAGCTGGCACAACTTGCCAACCGTGTGAGTGTGGCCTCTGGAGTGGCTTCCCTGGCATCCAGCCAGGCAAACCCAGCAGACGCCATGTGGAGGCGAGAAGAGTCACCTCGGCGGAACTGCAGAATCCTGAGCAAAATAAATGACTGCTGCTGTTTTCAGCTGCTGACTGCGGGGTGGTTTGTTTCCCAGAAATAGGAACTGGAAGAATGTTTCAGAGATGTGTGGAAATGGCCAGGTCTCTGTAATTGATTAGACTTGGATGGCAGGGAAGGAAAGACTGAACCGATGGACTGCTTTCCCACTGAGAGTAGGATCCTTCACAGGCAGAGGGAGAGGCAGAGGATGGATGGTTAGGTTAGGGGTTGAGGTTGGGAAGGTGACTCTGGTTTTTCGTCATTTATATAAAGTGGCCGCTTTTTACCTGGCCATGGACAGGAAGGATGTAACAGAGTGGGAAAGAGCATGGACTCTGGAGCCAGGCTGTCTGGGTTGGAGCCCTGGCATTGACATTTCTCAGCTGTGTGACCTTGGACAAGGTTCTTCACTCCCATGTGCTTCAGTTTCTTTGTCTGTAAAAGAAGGATCATAACAACAGAACCATCCTCATAAGTTGTGACGGTCATAACCTAATGTCTAAAAAGGGCTTGGCGCAGAGGAAGTTCTAGGAAAGTGTCTGCTGTTGTGATCCACGTAACTCTGGGCCTTGCATAGTGAGGCAGGCTGAAGACTGGCCTCTCAAAGACATCCACATCCTAATCCCTGGGACTCTGAACACAGGACCTTACAGAGCATAGAAGACCTTGCAGGTGTGACTAAACTGAGGACATGGGAGATGACCTTGAGATTGTCCGGGGACAGTAAGAAGGAGGCAGGAAGGTTGGAGTTGGACCCTGATATGATGATGGAAGAAGGTCGAAGTGATGTGAGCCTGTGAACCAATGCTTTCAACTCTAGAACTTGAAAAAAGGCAGGGAAACCAACTCCTGATTTTAGCCCACTGAGTGATTTTGGCGTTTTGACCTCCAGCACTGTAAGATAATAAACCTGTGTGGTTGCAGGCACTAAAACTGTAGTAGTTTGTTACAGCAGAAATAGGAAACGAATCCAGATTTTAACCTTGAGGGAGATTATAGCACATGGAGTAGACAGAATGAAAAGAAGATGAATCAACTGAAGATGAATCGATTTTGGAATCAGTAAGACATCTCTTGATTCCTCTTTTCCTGTCTTAGCATTGTTGGGACATTTGCTCTTTAATCTTAGCTTGTGGAGTAGCCAGTCCCAGCTCTGATATAAGCACAGACCCCAGCCCTCGTTTGCTGGGAGGCTTCCATCAGTGGGTGCCACCCAGGAAGACCACAGTGGTTACACACCGACAGCGTCTGCCCTGACTGGTGGATATATTTTCTGACTGGTCAGTGCCCACAAGGTCCTAGTTGCTATAAATTTTGAATATTACCTCTAGACGTAAAACTGAATTTTCTCTTCTGTACCTTAGGCACAATCTAAGTCAAAGGTGACTGCTTCCATAAAATTAAAAGACACTTGCTCTTTGGAAGGAAAACTATGACCAACCTAGACAGCATATTAAAAAGCAGAGACATTACTTTGCCAACAAAGGTCCATCTAGTCAAAGCAATGGTTTCTCCATTGGTCATGTATGGATGTGAGAGTTGGACTATAAAGAAAGCTGAGTGCTGAAGAATTGATGCTTTTGAATTGTGGTGCTGGAGAAGACTCTTGAGAGTCCTTTGGACTGCAAGGAGGTCCAACCAGTCCATCCTAAAGGAGATCGGTCCTGAATATTCACTGGAAGGACTGATGCTGAAGCTGAAGCTCCACTACTTTGGCCACCTGATGCAAAGAACCCACACATTGGGAAAGACCCTGATGCTGGGAAAGATTGAAGGCCAAAGGAGAAGGGAGGTGGCAGAGGATAAGATGGTTGGATGGCATCACCGACTCAATGGACATGAGTCTGAGCAAACTCTGGGAGACAGTGAAGAAGAGGGGAGCCTGGTGTGCTACAGCCCATGGGGTCACAGAGTCAGACATGACTTAGTGACTGAACAACAACTACAAAAGTCAAAGGTGGTACAATTAGCCTAAGTAAGTAGCTCTCACAATGTACTTTCAAAGGAGCAGCGTCTCTTTGCCTGGGAATGTGTTAGAAGTGCACAGTTTTGCCCCACCTACTGTACCAGATAGAATTCTAAAATGGCCCACTGTCCCCCTTCCCCGGTGGACATGCCAGGCATAACATTGTCTCCAGGACCATGGCCACGATGGGTTTTACCCATGACTGGCTTATGACTCTTTGCAACCCCATGGACTGTAGCCTGTTGGGCTCCTCTGTCCATGGGATTCTCCAGGCAAGAATACCAGAGTGGGTTGCCATTTCCCTCTCCAGTGTCACACCACACAGTTTGTGAAAAGGCGATTAGCCAGGCTGAGCCCTTAGAAGAGACCAGGCTCTTTCTGAAGTCAGAGATTTGACATGTGAGAGAGATCTCTTGTCACTGGCTTGACAGAGGAAGGGGTCAGGATGTAAGTTGCCTCAAGAGGAGAGGGTGGCCTTGGAAGGAAATGGGGATCTGAGCATCTGCAGAAGCAGATTCTTCCCCAGACCTCCAAAGAGGAAGGCAGCCCCACCCGTGACTTGATGCTAGTCTTGCATGACCTGGAGCAGAGAAGCTGGCCACACCACACCCCGACTCTTGACTACACACCCTGACTTCTGACTCCAGACCTCCCAGCTAATAAGTGGGTGTTAAGTTGAGCCATTCCACTTGTGGTATTTCATTACACAGCGGAGAATATATTTACTGAATCAGAAGCTCTGGGTTTTAACAAGCCCTCCAGGTGACTGGAATGCACACGCAAGTTTGAGCACCTCTGGTGTCCACAAGGGGCCCACCCAGCAGAGATTGGGCAACTTCAGATGTGGTAAGCATCAGCTGCAGCTGTCCTAGCATATATTCCAAGAGTCTTTCTGCTCCTCTGCTGCATTTGAAAAAGTTTTAAAAAGCACACACACACAAACACACACAATGTTCCAGACTTGCCCTTTTCAGGTGGAACATCAGACAGATCATTAGACATTCTGCAAATACCAGACAAGGGGGGCCATGCAATCTTCCCTTTCCTCCTTCAACCTAACAGTTCAGGGCAGTTGGAGCTATTATCCATAAAACAGCCACAGAAGGAAAGTCCTAAGGGAAGTGGGGCCAGGGAAGGCAGGACCACACATCATCTTCCGAGGGGCTGCAAGCAGGGCCAGGTTGACCTGAGTTTCCAAAACTATAAAAGCAGGGCCTACCTCCTAGGGTGGCTGTGAGGCTGTTAAAGCCACACCCCAGGGCTCAGGAAAGGGCCTGGCACAGGGACACAGAGGTGGGGGCACCTGTCCTGCCTCTGTCCCTGGTTCCATCTTCCCCCAGTTCATCCTTCTGCACCCTTCTCACTTCTCCCAGCTTTTCTGATTTGTCTTTTTTTGATTAGTGTTCACATGGTTTATCTTTCTCTAACCTATTTATTTCATTTTGGCCATGTTGTAGATCAAACCAGTCCATCCTAAAGGAAACTGACTGAATATTCACTGGAAGAAGGACTGATGCTGAAGCTGAAGCTCCAATACTTTGGCCACCTGATGCAAAGAGCCGACTCATTGGAAAAGATCCTGATGCTGGGAAGGATGGAAGGCAGAAGGAAGAGGAGAAGGAGGAGGTGGCAGAGGATGAGATGGTTAGATAGCATCACTATTCAATGGAAGTGAATTTAAGAAATTCCAGGAGATAGCGAAGGGCAGTGGAGCCAGGCATGCTGCAGTCCATGGGGGTTGCAAAGAGTCAGATGCAACCGAGTGAGTGAACAATAAAAAGGGCAGCCTGCTTATCTGAAGGGATGGCTGGAAGCTCCGCCCAGTTCGCTGCAGGATGCTTTGCATATGGGACCTGGAGCACAGGGAGGAGGAAGCATGGGGGAAGGATGCTGGAAGGTGAGCCTCAGAGAACGCACCACGGCTCACTCTTCTTTGAGATGTTCCCAAGCCAGGTGTTAAGAACCCACCTGTCCTCTCCTTGTGAGCCCTCCTATGGCCTCCATTCACCCTCAGGAGAAAAACCCAGCGTCGTGACAAGTGGTTCCTGCCATCCCTTGGGGCAAGTCCCACCCGCGACGCAGGCCAGTTCCGGCCACTGCCCTGGTTCATGGTTGCTGCCCCGGCCGGGTCTTCACGTCTCAGGACCTTTATCCAGGCAGCTCTCTGCTGGGCCGCCTCCAGTGTCTGCTCCAAGTCTGAGTCCCACGTGAAAAACAACAGAAACACGACTCCTCAGAGCTGCTGCCCCTTGGACATGGCTGAGTCCTCTGTTAAGCACTCCTTTTCATTCCTAGCACACGTTGACAGCGGTAACTGGTCTGGAGTTTAGGACTGGAAAGTGATCTTCCTGCTGCCTGCCACATCCAGCCCAGGTCCCGGACCCCGGGAGACTGCTCAGATTCTCTGTGGACTGAGTGACTGAATGAATTCATGATCGTGTTCTCTGTAAACTCCAAAATATTGAACTGAAAAGAGGAATTCAGGGGGAAAAAAGGAAAGAAAAAGATCCCTGGCACTTTTAAAACTTGTAAATTAGTGGAGGAAAATCTGATTTGGGGTTCCTCTCCTCGGTCATTCATCAAGCTTTCTCGCTGAGCATCTTCTGAGGAGGAGCCATGCTCGTCCCTGAGAGAGAGCAAGTGAAGGAGACGCTGCCCTGCTCTCTGGAAACATCCACTTTCCATCAGAGCTTCCCTGGTGGCTCAGATAGTAAAGAGTCTGCCTGCAATGGTGGGAGACCTGAGTTCAACCCCTGGGTTGGGAAGATCCCCTGGAGAAGGGAAGGGCAATCCACTCCAGTATTCTTCCTTGGAGAATCTCATGGACAGAGGAGTCTGGTGGGTTATAGGCCATGGGGTCACAGAGAGTTGGACATGACTGAGCGACTAACACTTTGAATTTCACTTAGAACTGGGGGGCTTCCCAGCTGACTCTAGTGGTACAGAACCTGCCTGCCAATGCAGGAGACGTAAGGGACGCCAATTAGATCCCTGGGTCAGGAAGATCCACTGGAGGAGGGCACAGCAACCCACTCCAGTATTCTTGCCTGGAGAACCACATGGACAGAGGAGCCGGGAGGGCTACAGTCCATGGGGTCACAAAGGGTCAGACATGACTGAGGCGACTTAGCACTCACTGCCTGGGAACTATCCTTTACGTCTTAGCCAACAGCAGCACCAGTGACATGCGCAGAAGGCGAGCCCAGGGTACCACTGGGTGGGAGTGGGGAAGCCTCATAAGGCTGGGCCATGTGAACACCATGGCGCATCCCTGAAGGCCAGGGGTCAGTGAGATAAGATGGAGGCACTTGATATGTGGACGAAGCTTCTCCTCCGGTCCCCCGTCAATGGTGTGAGAGCTGCTGGGACCACCTTTCCCCTGCCCTGCACCTGCAACCGGGGTGCCTGCAATCTGGTTCAGCAGCACCCCCTGACTTCTCAGTGGAGCGCAAACTAAACCAGGAGGCAAGAGCTAAGCAAAGTCACAAGACCAGCACCCCTCCCCTACACCCTGGCTTTGTTTCACTGTCTCCTCAAGTTTGCTTCCTGCTCTGGGGTGGGGAGACCACAGCACTGCACGGTGGGCAGCAGGCCTGGTCAGCACGTGTCACCCACCCTTCCGAAGCCCAGCCGGAAGACTATCTGAACTGCAACTTCGTATTTTCCAACAAAAGGCTGGGCTGGTGACATATGTGAGTGTGGGTCCCCACTGAGAACCGATCTGAGTCCTGACTAAGAAGGTCATTTTGCAAATGAGGAAGTATATCTTGGGCTCCTTGTGGTTTCTGATGAAAGCTGCTGCAATGTGGGACACGGGTGAAAGAACACTGAGAAAAGAGATGAGGTCACTCAGTCTGCCCCCCTGTGAAGGACTGGGGGGGGGCGGGTGTTGAGTGGAAAGATCCTTTATGTCCTAAGAGTCAAGTGAGCCTATGGCTTGTCTCAGCATTTCTCAGGACTTTTACACTCATGTTTTTTTTTTTTAGTACAAAGCTATGGTTTTTCCAGTAGTCATGTATAGATGTGACAGTTGGTCCATGAAGAAGGCTGAGGGCTGAAGAACGGATGCCAAAGAATTGTATTGTGCTGGAGAAGACTCTTGAGAATCCCTTGGACAGCAAGATCAAACCAGTCCATCCTAAAGGAAATCAACCCTGAATTTTCACTGGAAGGACTGATGCTGAAGCTGAAGCTCCAACACTTCAGCCACCTGATGCAAAGAGCCACCTCTTGGAAAAGACTGATGCTGGGAAAGACTGAGGGCAGGAGGAGAAGAGGGTAACAGAGGATGAGAGGGTTGGATGGCATCGCTCGCTCAATGGACAGGAATTTGAGCAACCTCGGGAGATAGTGAAGGACAGGGAAGCTTGGCATGCTGCAGTCTGTGGGGCAGCAGAGTCAGACCCAACTGACCAACAACAATAAACAACTTTATTGACATATAATAAACTTCCCATCTTTGAAATGTACAATTTGACAAGTTTGACTAATGTATATGCCCATGAAACAGGGTGTTTTGGATGAAATGAATTTTCCCATGTGGTCCTGCTCTTTACATTCTAGACTGTTTCAGGGACTCCTCCTTGAAGGCCAGCAGCTCTCCCCGCCCCCGCCCCGCTGCCCGACACCTCTGCAACCCCGATGTCGCCCACGATTTACAAACGTTCCTGGAAGGATAATAACTCTGGGATCTAAACTCAAGCAGATTTGTTCTAACGTTCTAAGAACAGCCCCAGCAGGCCAAACACATTCATTTAATGTCTTGTCCAACAGGAAACAATGACCTCTTTTAACAGAGAGTTCCTTTGGAACATGTCATTTCAAATGGGTCCAAAGGAGATATTGTCCAAGGCTCAACAGCTTGGTTGAACACACGGAAAACTTGGGAGATTTCAGTGCATCTTGAATAAGATGACATCCCTCAGAGATACAACATGCTCTTGGATCATCGGAAGAGTGGTAAAAGAAAGTGACTTATAGAAATAAAACGGATAACAACAAACATTTCTGTGACTCAGAAAATGCCTAGAAATCACATCAGGCAAAAGTTTACTTTTTTCCATTCAAAAATCCCCCAACTCTGCCTAATAACAACCTCCAGCTCCAAACATTTGCTAGCAGGCGGAGAACTTACTAAATTTTGGCTCTAACAGGACATGACATAAAAATCCTGACTCAGTAACTTGTTCACTGTTTCTTCCTTTCCATTAGGTTTGGTTTTGCTTTAAACATAAAAACCATTTTATTTGCTTCAAACTAAGTACGCTTTCACTTACAAAGCACTTACTGCAATAATTGAGCATTAAAAGATTTGAAAAGAATCCCAATAATGCCAATATATTGTCTACAGTTCAGTTCAGTTCAGTCGCCCAGTCATGTCTGACTCTTTGTGACCCCATGGACTGCAGCACACCAGGCTTCCCTGTCCATCGCTAACTCCCGAGGCTTGCTCAAACTCATGTCCATTGAGTCTGTGATGCCATCCAACCATCTCATCCTCTGTTGTCCTTTCTCCTCCTGCCTTCAATCTTTCCCAGCATTAGGGTCTTTTCCAATGAGTCAGTTCTTCACAAATTGTCTGCAGGTGGCCCACACATGAACATGAAATAAAAACCACCTGTAGCTTAAAACTGTCTTTAAAGTTTGAAGATAAACACAGGGTCCTCAAACACTAATAAGCAACTAAGTTATTGTAACCCACCACTTCAGTAAGTAGAAGTCAGGGGACATAAGCAACATCCACTGTTTCAGGAACTGAAGAATAGGAGGAAGCAGGTTCAAAATAGCAATGGGTTTTCCCTTGAGATGTACATGTTACAATAAGTGTTCGATTCCATTTTAGATATGGAAAGAGAGTGTCTTTTTTCCCACTGAGAGGGGAAACAGGAAGGGCATAAATCGTTTGCCCCATTACAATGTCCTATCTGGAAAATTGAAAAGGTGGAGAAATGATGAGTCACAAGTGCGTGACTTAGTAAAAATGGCCTTCTAGATTACAGGGACATGTCTGCATGAATGAACGCCTCCCACAGCCTTCTCTGTTGGGATCCTTGCTTCAAAACATCCACACAGTGAGCAGCACAGTGGGTTTGGGTGGTGTGTTTTGTTTGGAACCAAAAGGGTCACAGAAAGGCTGCCACCAGGCTGCAGGCAGGCCACTCCCAGAACCAAGGGGCCATGGTGTCAGGGAAGGACTAGGGTCCCTAGCAGCTGGCACCTCAGGACCTGAGCCAGGCACGAGGGACCCTGAGAGATCGGGACGTTTCCAGGGGAGCCAAAAGAAAAGCTTTCCTGGATGATCCATCATCTCCACACTTAGACCCTCACCTGCCATGTAGGCAAACACCCCAGCAGATACAGAAAATCTGGGAAAAGTCCCAGCAGAAAAGGTAAAAATTTGTCATGAAAGGGCCAGGAGAATGAGATAAAACTAAGTATCTCTCCCTCTGCTATGGACTGAATTGTATCTCCCCCGCCCCCCACCCCAATTTCATATATTGAAGACTTCAGCCTTCTTTTTGGTCCAACCCTCACATCCATACATGACAATTGGAAAAACCACGGCTTTGATTAGATGTACGAAATAGAGGAAAACAACAGAATGGGAAAGACTAGGGATCTCTTCAAGAAAATTAGAGATACCAAAGGAACATTTCATGCAAAGATGAGCTCGATAAAGGACAGAAATGGTATGGACCTAACAGAAGCAGAAGATATTAAGAAGAGATGGCAAGAATACACAGAAGAACTGTACTAAAAAGATCTTCACGACCCAGATAATCACGATGGTGTGATCACTGACCTAGAGCCAGACATCCTGGAATGTGAAGTCAAGTGGGCCTTAGAAAGCATCACTACGAACAAAGCTAGTGGAGGTGATGGAATTCCAGTTGAGCTATTTCAAATCCTGAAAGATGATGCTGTGAAAGTGCTGCACTCAATATGCCAGCAAATTTGGAAAACTCAGCAGTGGCCACAGGACTGTAAAAGGTCAGTTTTCATTCCAATCCCAAAGAAAGGCAATGCCAAAGAGTGCTCAAACTACCGCACAATTGCACTCATCTCACACGCTAGTAAAGTAATGCTCAAAATTCTCCAAGCCAGGCTTCAGCAATATGTGAACCATGAACTTCCTGATGTTCAAGCTGGTTTTAGAAAAGGCAGAGGAACCAGAGATCAAATTGCCAACATCCGCTGGATCATGGAAAAAGCAAGAGAGTTCCAGAAAAACATCTATTTCTGCTTTATTGACTATGCCAAAGCCTTTGACTGTGTGGATCACAATAAACTGTGGAAACTTCTGAAAGAGATGGGAATACCAGAACACCTGATCTGCCTCTTGAGAAATTTGTATGCAGGTCAGGAAGCAACAGTTAGAACTGGACATGGAACAACAGACCGGTTCCAAATAGGAAAAGGAGTACGTCAAGGCTCTATATTCTCACCCTGCTTATTTAACTTCTATGCAGAGGACATCATGAGAAACGCTGGACCGGAAGAAGCGCAAGCTGGAATCAAGATTGCCGGGAGAAATATCAATAACCTCAGATATGCAGATGACACCACCCTTATGGCAGAAAGTGAAGAGGAACTCAAAAGCCTCTTGATGAAGGTGAAAGTGGAGAGTGAAAAAGTTGGCTTAAAGCTCAACATTCAGAAACGAAGATCATGGCATCTGGTCCCACCACTTCATGGGAAATAGATGGGGAAACCATGGAAATGGTGTCAGAATTTATTTTTCTGGGCTCCAAAATTACTACAGATGGTGACTGCAGCCATGAAATGAAAAGACGCTTACTCCTTGGAAGGAAAGTTATGACCAACCTAGATAGCATATTCAAAAGCAGAGACATTACTTTGCCAACAAAGGTTCGTCTAGTCAAGGCTATGGTTTTTCCTGTGGTCATGTATGGATGTGAGAGTTGGACTGTGAAGAAGGCTGAGTGCCGAAGAATTGATGCTTTTGAACTGTGGTGTTGGAGAAGACTCTTCAGAGTCCCTTGGACTGCAAGGAGATCCAACCAGTCCATTCTGAAGGAGATCAGCCCTGGGATTTCTTTGGAAGGAATGATGCTAAAGCTGAAACTCCAGTACTTTGGCCACCTCATGCGAAGAGTTGACTCATTGGAAAAGACTCTGATCCTGACTCGATGGACGTGAGTCTGAGTGAACTCTGGGAGTTGGTGATGGACAGGGAGGCCTGGCATGCTGCAATTCATGGGGTTGCAAAGAGTCGGACACGACTGAGCGACTGATCTGATCTGACCTCTGTTGGTAAAGTGATGTCTCTGCTCTTTAATACTCTGTCTAGGTTGGTCATAACTTTTCTTCCAAGGGGCAAGCATATTTTAATTTTGTGGCTGCAGTCACCATCCACAGTGATTGTGGAGCCCAGGAAAATAAAATCTGCCACTGTTTCCAATTTTCCCCCATCTATTTGCCATGAAGTGATGGGACCGGAAGTCATGATCTTAGTTTTTTGAATGTTGAGCTTTAAGCCAGTTTTGTCACTCTCCTCTTCCACCTTCATCAAGAGGCCCTTTAGTTCCTCTTTGCTTTCTGCCATATGGGTGGTGTCATCTGCATATCTGAGGTTATTGATATTTCTCCTGGCAATCTTGATTCCAGCTTGGGATTCATCAGCCTTGTATTTTGCATGATGTACTCTGCATGTAAGTTAAATAAGCACAGTGACAATATATGTGGTGCAGCCAAAAAAGAAGAAAAAAAAAGCTATCAAGAGGAACAAAGACCAGAGTTTGCTGTCTCTTTGCCACCTGAGGACATGGCAAGAAGATAATCACCTTCAAGCCTCGCCAGCGGGCTTTCGGGAGTTCTCACCAGAACCTGCACCATGTGTGCACCTGACCCCAGACTCCCCAGAATTCAGAACTGTGAGAAATACATGTCTGTTATTTAAGGCATCCAGACTGTGGAATTTCATTTCAGCAGTATGATCTGCCAGTGCTGGAGACATGAAAGACACAGGATCAATCCCTGCGTCAGGATGATCCCCTGGAGGAGGGCATGGCAACCTACTCCAGTATTCTTGCCTGGAGAATCCCATGGACAGAGGAGCCTGGAGGGCCACAGTCCATAGGGTTGTAAAGACTTGAACACGACTGAAGCAAATTAGTACGTACAGTTCACTACCATATTCCTGTAGAAGTTCTTAACTTGGGGAGATGAGCTAATTATTTGGAGTGGACTCGGTAGCATTTTCATGGTGTCTAGTTTAAGTCAGTCATATTTGTGAGAAACTTCAGGTGATTAATTTATGTGAAGTGTGAAAGTCGCTCAGTCATGTCTGACTCTTTGCAACCTCATGGACCATACAGTCCATGGCATTCTCGAGGCGAGAATACTGGAGTGGGTAGCCTTTTCCTTCTCCAGGGGATCTTCCCAACCCAGGGATCAAACCTGGGTCTCCTGTATTGCAGGCAGATTCTTTATCAACTGAGCTAAGAAGACTCCCTATCTGTCAGCTTTGGAACCAGGATTGTGAACCGAAGTCTATGAGTTCTAAGCTCACGTTCCTAAGAACTACACTTTACCACTTTGTGAGAAACACTGGATTAAGACATTCGATGTGTTTTAATTACAGGGTACTGTTTGCTTTCAAAACTACATAGGAAACTTGTTTTGCAAGGTTAGATGTGAGCTGGATGATTCAGATTTCTGAAAAAACATACAATAGTCAAGTCAGTTCTCTTAATAAAATGACATCTGATTCCTGCAAAAGCTCTGAAATGACCTCTTAAGACTGGGAAAGCTGAGATTTCAAATGTAAACTTTGGAAAGTGCAGACTTCAAAAGGATAAAAGTGGTCAAACAGGTTAAGTCAGTACGTGCTCAGGATTTACATTTTATGCACTATTGAAACGTTTGAAATAGGAGCATAGTATTTTTTTTTAAAACTGAAGTATAGTTGCTGTACAATATTATATGTTACAGGTGTATAAGATAGTGATTCACAATTCTAAAGCTTATACCCCATTTATAGTTGTTATAAGATATTGGCTGTTTCCTGTGTTATACAATATATCCTTGTAGCTTACTTTATACCTAATAGTTTGTACCTCTTACTTCCCTACCTTTATATTGCCCGCTTCCCCTTCCCTCTCCCCCGGTTACCACTAGCTCACGCTCTACATCAGCGAGTCAAGCACAGTACATTTGAACACAACATTTATGTATTTATAATTTAATTACTATTACGGCATCAAAATCTTTGTCTTTAACTATAGTGTGATACAATTGATATTTTGCTAAACATGATGAGAAATAAAAGTTTTCACTGAAAAATATTACTCATAATAATTTAAAAAGCTGTTATGAATGTCTGTATCTTTTAGTAAATCTACTAACGCTGTGGGCTGGCAGAAGAAAGTTAAATTCTGTCTTGTGTGTGTGCTAAGTCGCCTCAGTCCTATTCGACTCTTTGCAGCCCTATAGACTGTGGCCAGACAGGCTCCTCTGTCCATGGGATTTCCAGACAAGAATACTGGAGTGGGTTGCCATGCCCTCTTCCAGGGGATCTTCCTGACCCAGGGATCGAACCCACATCTCTTAGGTCTCCTGCATTAGCGGGCGGGTTCTTTACTAGCGCCACCTGGGAAGCCCCAAATTCTGTCTAGGTGTCATCTAAAGAAAACTTTCTTCCAAGTTTTATATTGTAAATTCAAACAAAGGACTATCACAGGATAAAGCGATTGCAAAGAAATGCATGTTTTTTCCTCCCTGTGCTTATTCTGTGAGCTTGTTTCTTATTTCGTCTAGGTTCGGTGATTTTGCTGACAGGCACTGCCAAATGAACTGCCCTGTTGTCAACAGCCGGGAGGGGGACTGTGAGATTTCGTTTGCCGGATGCGGTGATATGACCTACTAGGTGTGTCTGACGCATCTCTTCTGTTACGCATGCGCGTTACGGTAACCATCCTATGTAATGAAAGGAAGCCGTGTTGGCCAGTGACTAATGCGCCGTGTTCATGCCTGCCCTGTTTGGGTCCTGGCGTTTTCTGACTCAGGCTGTCAGTGGCTGTTGAAGGTTCTGGGCAAAAGGCTAGAGTCAGGTGCCCAGCAGTCATGGTTTTGGTAGCCTATGTTCAAAACGGCGAAATCTGCCCCTATGGCACTTTCTCGGACAGCCTATAACTCAGTGTAATTATTATCTTCATTTCTTCAAAACAGTGTTCATTTTGGCACCTGGTGGTTTAGGTGGTTTAAAGATGTAACTGTTACAGGACGGGCTGTGGTTGCTGAAAATCAGTGTTAGTGGTGGGCAGCTAAACCCCCAGAGGACCAATTGTGGAAGTAGATTTGGAAAATGAATACTCTCTCCTCTAGCCCAGGTTGAAACAGGACTGCTCCATACTGCCTTGCTCCCAACTTACCCAAAGCAAAGGGTGATGGTTAACTCCACGAGTGGGATCCTCTGCCGCTAAACAGACTGGGCGGCGTGGAGGGCGTGACGGAGGACAAGGAGGTCAGTAGCCCCCATGGCTGACATGTTTCTCAAATTCACCCATTTGGGGAATATCTGCCACAGGCCAGGCACTGCCGGGGGCCCAGATATGACTCTCCTGTGGTTCTTGGAGGAGCTGGCAGGGCCCCCAGGGTAGACTTGACCCCCCGCACTGACCCCAAGAGCTCCTGGGCACAGAAGCCAGGGGTTCGTCTGAGGGCTGACCCCCAGAAGTCCTGCAGCCTCCATGGCGAGGTGGGCCAGGGAGCAGGGAGGAAGCACAGCTGGGACTCCGAAACGGCAGAGGTCCATGCTGTTACCCATGGGGCATTCAGGATGTCTCTCCTGATCCATTTCTCCTAGAGTAAAGCCCTCCTCAGGGACCAGAAGTATCACTTGGAGAACGAGGTTGCTGTTGCAATTCTTACTTCCATGGTAAAATCCCAGATCTGCCGTCCCCCTGCTGAGATGCTGATAGGACCATTCTTGAAAAGGAGTGGACAGAATACAAAAGAATCCAAGTTTAAGAAATAATTTTGCAGTTTCAAAGACCTTAGTTATGGGCTGAGTTGGATTCCCTCCCAAATCCCTGTGTTGATGTCCTAACCCCCCAGAACCTACAGAATGTGTCTGTATTTGGAGATGGGGCCTTCAGGGAGCTAGGGATATGGTGCGTGCGTGTGTGTGTGTGTGTGTGTGTGTGTTTGTATGTATGCTCAGTCATGTCTGACTCTGCGACCCCATGGACTGTAGGACCTCCATATTCCTCTCTCCATGAGATTTCCTAGGCAAGAATACTGGAGTGGGTAGCCATTCCCTTCTCCGGGGGATCTTCCTGACCCAGGGATTGATCCCTGGTCTCTCACATTGCAGGCAGATTCTTTACTGTCTGAGTCACCCAGGCCAGTGGTAAAGAATCCGCCCAGGAGACTCAGGAAATGTGGTTCGATCCCTGGGACAGGACGATCCCCTGGAGGAGGAAATGGCAACCCACTTCAGTATTCTTGCCTGGGAAGTTCCAAGGACAGAGGAGCCGGGTGGTCTCCAGTTCCAGGGGGTTGCAAAGAGTCAGACATGACTGAGCGTGCACACACAACCATATAACCACTCTTACCAAAAATCCTCATATAAAGTCTCTTTAGAAGCACAAATTCCTATCTACAGTTTGCCTGAATGTTTTCAAGGAAAAGGCACTGGAAGAAAACCATTTGGACAGGAATGTCACCACTGGAATGTACAGCCAGCTCTCTTCTGACACACTCAGTGGTGTGTGCAAAGCTCTGCTGTGTATCTGATGGAACTCACATCGTGCCATCATCCAGGACCAAGCCCCAAGTCAAGACATTCATACACGCAAAACCATAGAACTCTGTGATGTTGATAAAGTAAGACAGGCAACTTGATGACAGTGATTACACTTGCCTTTTCAAATGCCACATTTTTGGCAATCATTTGGAATGGGGCTTTTTTTTTTTTTCCTAAACAAAGATCCAAGGAAAACAGAGGCATGGCTTTCAAAGGCACCCACAACACCAAGGGAAGCCATCCATGAGGGTGCGAGCCAGCCAAGAGTAACTATTTTTACTCCTACATTCTGAACACTGTTTCTTTTCAAACGGGCTGTGTGAAAGGTTGCTGGCCGGCTTCTAACTGGAAAAGTCACAGAAATTTACCCTTGCAGAAAATATCTATAACAGTTTCTTCCTTGGAAAAAAATGACAAACCCTGAATCATATTTCCTAGGATCTTAAAATAATGATGTCGATTTGCTGGTTTATTTGAAAATTCCATGGTCATAAAATAACCAATGAAAGATTCAATCTATTTCCATCGGAGCAATCAAGGGAGAAAGAGGCAGCTGAAAGCAGCTCTGATACTTTGATTTAACGATTCCTCAGCAAGTCCAAAACACAAAACCCACCTTCTGACAATGGGTGGCTCTGAAATACAGCAAGCGCTTCAGGGCCTAGGGTGGGGGCCTCCCTGGAGACCATTCTTTCTTCTTTCTTTCTTAAATCAGCCTTAAGGAATTCTTACACCTCTCAAATCGTCACTGGTAGAATGTCCAGCGTTTCTCCCTTGGCCACTAAAGTTGAAATGCTTTCTCGTCCTTCTGAACTTTCTGAGCCCTGCACATTGGTGGATGAAGACAAGGCGGGTGTAATAAAAAAAAAAAATCTTAGAATGAAGATTAAGAGTAGAGCTTGTGTTATACAGAGAGAAGTCAGAAAAATACTGTATATTAACGCATATATATGGAATCTAGAAAAATGGTACTGATGAACCTATTTTGCAGGGCAGCAAAGGAGACACAGACACAGGGAACAGACTCGTGGGCACAGTGGGGAAGGAGAGGGTGAGATGAATCGAAAGAGGAGCACTGAAACATGTATATTACCATGTGTAAAACAGCCAGTGGGAATTTGCTATACAATGCAAGGAGTTCCACCTGGTGCTCTGTGACAACCTAGAGGTGTGGGACAGGGTGGGTGGGAGGCAGGTTCAAGAGGGAGGGGACATAGGTATACCATATGTATACCATATACATATATATATGGCTCATTCATGCTTTTCACTTTCATGCATTGGAGAAGGAAAGGGCAGCCCACTCCAGTGTTCTTGCCTGGAGAATCCCAGGGACGGGGGAGCCTGGTGGGCTGCCGTCTATGGGGTTGCACAGAGTCGGACACGACTGAAGCGACTTAGCAGCAGCAGCATTCATGCTGATGTGCGCCAGAAACCAACACAACACTGTAAAGCATCCTCCAATTAAAAATAGATTAAAAAAAAAAAAAGAGTAGGGCTCATGGGTCCCATGAGAAGACTTAGACGACCAATTGTTCTAGAAATCTTCTTCATACTAAGAAAGAGTATGGTCACTGGAGAAAGGGAAGGAATTATCAGGCCTTTACAGGCAGAGTCTGGGGCAGACAACCATGCGTGTGGCTCAGAGGATGGCGCGCAGTACATGATGCTGGCTGAAGGGCCAGCAGGAAACACCCGCCACGTGCCTGTGAAGTTCCTCCATCCTGGGGTGTTTCCCAGTCCTGCAGGGGGAGGTATGAATGTCATGTCAAGAGACTTGAGGTCGTGGACACACAGGGCTCTGTAGGTATTAGCATCAGGGTATGACACCCTTCGGGGCTGGGCTTCTTGCTAACTCTGCAGACAGAGTTCATTTATGCAATGCTGCCCTGGATGGCCTGGATACTCACGGGGTGGCCCCGAGTGGGCAGCACTGGCCTCAGCTGTGACCCATGAGACATGCAGAACACCAGGCCCCACCTGAGACCCAGCAAAGCAGAGTCTGCCTGTTCACAAGGTCCCCGGGTGACACCCACACCTGCTGACTTAGTCTGTTCCGTTGCTAAAACAGAATACCATAGACTAGATGGCTTGGAAATTGCAGAAATTTATTTTCTGACAGTTCTGGAGACTGGGAAGTCCAAGATCGAGGTGCTGGCAGGTTTGGTGTCTGGTGGCAGCCCAATTCTTGGTTCATAGAGGGCTATCTTGTCAGTGTGTCCTCGTGGTAGACGGGGCAGGGAGCTCTTCTGGGGTCTCTCTTATAAGGGCACTAATCCCATTTGTGCTGCCCTGGTAGCTCAGGGTGGTAAAGAATCTGCTTGCCCATGCCTGCCAATGGAGGGAGATGTGAGCTTGATCCTTGGGGTCCGGAAGATCCCCTGGAGAAGGAAATGGCAAACCACTCCAGCATTCTTGCCTGGAGAACCCCATGGACAGAGGAGCCTGAGGGGTGAGAGTCCAGCATTCTTGCCTGGAGAACCCCATGGACAGAGGAGCCTGAGGGGTGAGAGTCCATGGGGTCCCAAAGAGTCAGACATGACTGAGCAGCAACAATACTTAATCCCATTCATGGGGGCTCTGCCTTCTGACCTGACCACCTCGTCAAGGGCCCCCCTTCCTAATCCTGTCACATGGGGGTGGGGTCTAGGATTTTCAAGTGTGAATTTCAGGGGAGATTGTTCAGTATCCATCTGTGGCACACAGCAAGGTCCAGGCTGGAAGGGGAGGGAGAGGGTTTGATTGTTACCAGCGATACCACATGACAGGGACATGGAGCCGTCCTGGAGTTAACGTGGGTCAGGTGATTCTCCACAGGAATCTTGCCAGGTGGCCACGCATGGCAAACAAGGCAAACCTGGTTAACAGGGTTTGTCCAGAGGAATGTTTATCATTCAGGTTGCCAAGGGCGACAGAGTCAACTGGACTCTCACTGATGTTCAATGGGAGCTGAGCAGTCAGGCGTAGGCTCTATTCTTAGTGAATTGTTCCACTAGATCAGCTGATTAAAATATATGTACATATATCTGGAGAAGGAAATGGCAGCTCACTGCAGTATTCTTGCCTGGAGAACCCATGGACAGAGGAGCCTGGCGGGCTACAGTCCACGGGGTCGCAAGAGTCGAATATGAATGAGCAACTAATGGAGGATACAGATATCTCTATTTCTCTCTGAATCTCTATCTCTCTATATATCTATCTCCCAAGCTGTAATTACTGAATGTTATTTGTACCTACCAAGCCTAACAGAGAGGACAGAGGTGACTTGATTACTCTCGACTGTCTTTAACTGACTTCTAGTCGGACACGACTGAGCGACTGATCTGATCTGATTGCCAATAAAACCACAAACTGACTTCTCTCTGTGTTTAGTTTTACTGGTTGACTCCGTTTTCAACAGTTTCCTCTAGCGAGGTAGTTTTACGAAACTTACAAGATCCAAACTTTTAATCCACTCCATTTCCTCAAGGTTCCCTTTGCCCTTAAATAGGATGACTGAAGGCCAGATCACACCGCCTGGTTCTGAACCTCAGAGCACCCTTCCAAAACACAGAACAGCACCGGGAGAGCAACTCTCCTGCTGACCATGAATGACGTTGCTTAATAACCAGCTATACTAAGTATGAAAAAAAGTATCAGAGACAAAAGGACAGAGGTTACCCCTCAGTAGCAGTGACTCTGTCAAGACTGACTGCTTTTCTGACTTGACCCAAAAGGGCTTCACCCAAAGGGCTTCCAGGTGGATGTCTGTAACCCCCACGGAGTGGGACTGGGGTGGAAACCCATTCGAGCTGTCAGTAGGGAGGCCCAATTACTGAAGGGCTGTGCTTTCACTCCAGGGTATTTTTCAATTTTATCTCAAAACTTATGGCTTAAAAAAAAAAAAAAGATTCCAGGTGTCTGGAGCATTATGCCACGTGATTTGCAGAACATAAAATCATGGAAAGTCACGCCACTTCCTGATAGCACACAGCTCATGTTGGCCACTGAAACCCTTCTTCTGACTAATTCATTCCATGCTGTAGTTTTCCAAGGTTGACTCATAACCATATCCTACTTTTCTCATTTCCTGAAATGATTCTGATGAAGGTTATTCCACATAAAAAGTGGAATAATATATAAAATCCAGAGACCTAGGTACAACTTAATAATTTTAAGTCTAAGACCCAGATGAACTTCTGGTCATAAATTCATCAGATGGACCCATGTTTCTGGGCTTCACAAGGACACCACACACTCCAGGAGATGAGGCTGTAACACAGTCCTGGGCTCGTGATCAAAAGTTCCTGAATTCAATTTAGAATCGGATCTACTTTCTATGAAACAAGTAAGCTATAAAGCAGAAATATTTTCACACCAAAAAGAGGTCTGAAATCAAGATGAAGATGTAAAAGAATGAGAAGGAGTATAGTGTTAGTTGCTCAGTTGTGTCAGACTCTGCAACCTTATGGACTGCAGCCCACCAGGCCCCTCTGTCCATGGAATTCTCCAGGCAAGAATACTGGAGTGGGTAGCCATTCCCTCCTCCAGGGCATTGTCCTGACCCAAGGATTGAAGCCGGGTCTCCTGCACTGCAAGTAGATCCTTTACCATCTGACCCACCTGGGAAGCCCATGTTTTTCAGTCACTAAGTTGTGTCTGACTCTTTGTGACCCCATGGACTGCAGCATGCCAGGCTTCCCTGTCCTTCAGTATCTCCCAGAGTTTGCTCAAACTCATGTCCATTGAGTCAGTGATGCCATCCAACCATCTCATCCTCTGTCGCCCCTTCTTCTGCCTTCAATCCTTCCCAGTAACAGGGTCTTTTCCAATGAGTCAGCTCTTAGAAGGAGTATAGACCCTTATGTTTTGTAAAATGGGATCACCATTATGCTTTGTTTAAAGAAAACTTCACTATTTAATCATTAATTTTTTTTTTTTTTACATTATTAACAGAAGGAACATGGGGTACTTTATTTTTTATTCCTTTAGTGTGGAGAACTTTATTTTTTATTTTTATTTTTTTGGCACTTAGAACTTTTTAAGGATAATTACAATATTGTGTTGGTGTTTGCCATACATCAACATGAATGTGGAGTACTTTAAATTGATTTCCTTGTGTTTTAAGGAAGATAAATGCTTTAAAATCACTTGTGTTCTCTAAAAAAAAAAAAAAACCCTCAGAAACAATGGACATTTCAACTCTTTAATTGGAGTTTATGGCTTGTACTACATAAGCCAACTCTTTACTAATTATTTCTCAGGCCCCATGCTGTGCTCAGTTGCTTCAGTCACATTTGACTCTTTGCGATCCCTGCAGCCCACCAGGCTCCTCTGTCCATGGGATTTTCCCAGCAAGAATACACGAGTGAGTTACCATTTCCTTCTCCAGGGGATCTTCCCGACCCAGGGATTGAACCCAAGTCTCTTGCGTTTCCTGCATATGCAGGTGGGAATCTTTACCACTGAGCCACTGGGGAAGCTCATACTCATCTCCTATCTTTGAGACTTAGAATTATTTTTATTTTTCTAGCTAACAACCCGAAAAATATGTGTGTTTCTATATAAAGATGTGAAAACATTTTGAATCAGGCAATCACTTTTTATTTTTTTTATTTTTTAATTTTTTTACAGGGGCCTCATTTGTTCCCTGCTAGGCCCGGCCTGCGCGATGGTTCTCGGGAGAGAAGTGCCCAATCACTTTTTCTTTAAAAAAATCATGTTGACAATCATTAAGTGTGTCTAATACCCACTGAAGGACACATTTGGAAAAATCTTTCAAAGTTATGTACTGGGTGCTGAAGCGCTAATGAAACGATGACTCAGGAGGCCAGGGTCAAGAATGGCAGCTAAAACCAGGAGGTGAAAAGCTGACGGGGAATTTTAGAAGCTGGATCAGACTGACCACACAGCGATTCAGGGATGGACTGATCTGACACACAAAAGGGGAGACAGCAAGACAGTGCGCGCCTCTTGACGGGCAGCAGTAACAGGACAGCTCACGTAAATGAAAGTGGAACTAACAAAACACTCTAACTTGAGCACTTTTCAGATCTATGAGTTCACGATAAATAGGTGTATAAAGGGATGTGCTGACAGTGTGCTATTGCCAAGAAGTGTCTAAAAAGGGACTTTCTACCAGACAAACAACCCAGATATTAACAGATGTTACGAAGTATCAACCAAGTGAATGGGTCTGTATTATCTGAATTGTGATCCAAACACGATAAGTACAAAAACAGATTCTTGAGGCAGTTTGGGAAATTCGAATACAGAATCGATATTTGATATTAAGAAAGAACTTTTATGACTCCTTATGTCTTAGAGATGCATATCCTTGAAATGATAGACACTAGGGGGTGTGTTTAAAACTACCCCAAGGTGTAAGGATGGGAAGAGGGGATTCCATGTGTTGATCACTGCTGAAACTGGGTGATGAGTTGAGTCCTTGGGGTTCATTAGACTATTTACTCTGTTTCTGCACGTGTTTGAAAATCTTCATAAATACAAAGTTATTTTTAGAAAGTAGCAAAGAACTGGTAAGAGATTTAAGATAAGGACACATTACCTGGGGCTTCCCTGGTGGCTCAGATGGTAAAGAACCTGCCAGTCAATGCAGATTCGATCCCTGGGTCAGGAAGATCCCCTGGAGGAGGGCATGACAACCCATTTCAGTACTCTTGTCTGGAGAATCCCAAGGACAGAGGAGCCTGGTGGGCTACAGTCCAGGGTATTGCAAAGAGTCGGGCAGGACTGAGCGATTAAGCACACATGCACTCACTGTAAACTGACACGGTATAAGATGGCTTTCGTAATAAAATGTATAATTCATACAAATTGAAAATACATAATTTTACATTTTTAGCAATTTTTCAAGATAGTGAGGTCTCCAGTGAAAATTTTCAGACTCTGACACAAAGTATACAACAGAACTTTCTTGGACACAACTTGACCTAGCAGCCCCAAACAGACAATAGGGTAAAGATTTAGAGCAATTTTCAAAATGCTGGAAAATAGGCACCTGGGAATATCTCAGCCCATTTTTTGAAGTAGGACATAACAGAACCAAAGTTTTTGTTTCTTACTGTGTAGGAACTGGGTTCAATCAGAACTGGGTCAGGTCAGCCATGTGACCCAAAAGGTCTCAGGTCAATGCTGAGAAGGATGCTATTACTGCACAGTTGGTCAAACACTGGATGCTTTATGGTACTTCAAAGCTGTGAGGACCAAACCAGAGCCACGGGTAAGGGCGACATCCCTTTGACCATCAAGCCACGTGGACACCTCATACCTGCATGGCTCATTCCAGCCACCCACTGCAAAGACATTAACTCATAACCTCCACAACAATCCAATGAGGTAAGCAGGGGCAACCTGCTTTTATATCACCTATGGAAAGACTGATGCAGATCATGTGATTGCCCAAGTCAGAGAGAGACTCACGAAGAGACCTGGAAATAAAACCCAACCCAGGGACTTCCCTGGTGGCCCACTGGCTAAGATTCTGAACCCCAAATGCAGGGGCCCTGGGTTCGATCCCCGGGATGGATCAGGGAACAAGACCCCACTCGCCACATGCTACAAAAAAGACTGACGATCCCGAGTGCCACAACTAAGACTGGCACAGCCAAAGAGATAAACAAATAACTATTAAAAAAAACAAACAAACCCAACACTCGGAAAGCCCGGCACACAGCTTTAAAAATCACAATAAATTTTGTTCCAAGCTTGGAGAAGATACTGAACTGAGCGACATATTAAGATGCGTATTAGAATGGATCAAGTGGTGAGTTTTTTAATTTCCGGAATAATTTTTTAAAAGAAAAAACACTAAAACAACTTTCACGTTGGATGTATTTTCACACTGGATTCCCTGGGGGCTCAGACAGTAAAGAATCTACCTGTAATGCAGGAGACCTGGGTTCAATCCCTGGGTTGGGACGATCCCCTGGAGAAGGGAACTGGGTACTTCTTGTCAACACAGCAAACCATGTTGACAAAGAATACTGGGTACTAAAGTATTCTTGCTTGGAGAATCCCAGGGACAGAGGAGCCTGTTGGGCTACAGTCCATGGGGTTGAAGAGAGTGGGACATGACTGAGCGACTGACACTTGGATGTACTTAAAAGGTGAGAAAGGCGGTGTCTGGTTTTCACAGGAGAAGATGATGCTGATCACCTTGGCACCCATCAGCGACCGTGGTGATGATGAAGAGGCGGGAAAACAGCAGCTCCTGTAAGTTGCAGCTTCCTACCGACCAGATTTAGTGGGCAGGTACTTGGCCCCTGCTCTCCTCAGGCTTCTCCAGGACAGAAAGCGAGATTGCTTTCTCACAGATGAGGAACCGAGGCTACAACGTCAGGCGTAATTCTCTTGGGTATTTGACTTGGAATCAGGATCCGAAGCAAAGTGACAATGAAATCTTACCCGGCCTGACACGAATTCTTAAAATAGTGGAGACTGATCCATTATACCCGGCGGCAGACCATGTTGACAAGATCAAGCCATCAAGGAGATGCCTGTGGCCCCACTAACTACTGACGGAAAAAGCCTAATTCTCTTAATGCCACTGACAGTTCACCAAGACACCTGGCCACTCCAGGGCAGATGTTATCCCATGCTGGCTCCCTGCCCTGACAGAATAACAAAGGAACATGCTCAAAAAAAAAAAAATCATCAAAAAGTTTGCAAGGCCAGTGACCTTCTATAAGAAAGCAGGCCTCGGGCTTGCTATTTTTTATCTTATAAAAGATAAAATTTATATATCTTATATAAAATTTTATATCTTATCACCTCCACCTACGGCAACACACAGTAAATAAATCTCAGACTGATTGATGAGCTGGAGTCAGCTAGGAAAGGCATTATCAAGAATTGTTGAGAAAAGGGGCTTCCCTGGTGGCTCAGTGGCAAATAATTCACCTACAAATACAGGAGACATGAGTTCCATCCCTGGTCTGGGAAGATCCCACATGCTGCGGAGCAATTAAGCCCACGTGCCACAGACTAAGCCTGCACTGTAGAGCCTAGGAACCGAAGCTGCTATAGCCTGCACACCCTAGAGCTCAAGCTCCATAGCAAGAGAAGCCACGATGAAAGCCTGCATGCTGCAACCAGGGAGCAGCCTCCACTCTGCGCAACTCAAGAAAGCCTGCACGGTAGCAACAAAGACCAGCTCAGACAAAAAACAAATATATATATTTTTTAAAAGAAGAATTACCAAGAAAGGAAATTCTCAAAAACAAACAAAAAAAAATCCTTTCATCTCTATTTAAGATTAAGGCAGGACGGACTGTGAAACATTAGACACTAATCTTCAAATGGCTGTCGCTTAGTCACTCAGTCGTACCCAACTCTTTGCAACACCATAGACTGCGCCGAGCCAGGCTTCCTATCCTTCACCATGAATAGGTGAACTTGAAGCAAACATTGAAGCAAACTTCACCTGGAGTTTGCTCAAACTCATAGCCACTGATGCCATCAATCCTTCAGGGTTGCTTTCCTTTAGGATCTCCAAATAGTTAAACATCAAACTTCTAACAATCAGAATGTTATATCCTTTTCCTACAGAAAACCTGGCTGTTGTAAGGATTTTGAAGAGCCGAGGTCTTACTCTGGTTTTCCAGGGAGCTGTGAAGACTCTTGAGAGTCCCTTGGACAACAAGGAGATCAAACCAGTCCATCCTAAAGGAAAACGGCCCTGAATATTCATTGGAAGGACTGATGTTGAAGCTGAAACTCCAATACTTTGGCCACCTAATGCAAAGAACTGACTCATTTGAAAAGACCCTGATGCTGGGAAAGACTGAGGGCAGGAGGAGAAGGGGATGACAGAGGATGAGATGGTTGTATGGCATCACTGACTGTACGGACATGAGTTTGAGTAAGCTCCAGGAGTTGGTGATGGACAGGGAGGCCTGGTGTGCTGCAGTCCATGGGGTTGCAAAGAGTTGGACACTGAACTGAACTGATGGCATCTTAGGACACTGGTCCAGGAGTCACTTTCAGTCTTTGGCCCCAGCTTTGGCAAAAACAAGCTATGCCACGCTGGGGAGCACATTTCACCTCCTTGGATCTGGCCCACCTGTTGCAAAATCAATGGTAAAGGAGCTCCAGGGGGATGATAGCAGGGACAGGAAAGATCATCCATCACCTGGAACATAATTCAGCTTATAGAACAGGACAAACTGTGGGGAAGTGAAGCAGAGACATTAACACTCAAGTGTATTAATAGCTATGCTAATGGAGCACTGTAAAACCATTTCACCTGAATACTAAAAATAGGCTTCCGAGTAATCATCATTGTTTTTTTAAAAAAAGAACATAAGTTACTGTCAGCCTAGCTGCATGAAATTTCTACTGAGAGTCACTGGAAATTGTGAGGATGCAAAGATGGATGAATGTAGCCTTCTTATTCCAGGAACCATTGGAAAATTCATCCAAGGTCAGGATAAGGGGGTGGGGGAAGAAGAAAGAAAACTTGCCTGAAAAATTAAGTAGTGTCAGGAAGTTTAACGTGATCTGTGTTTGATTCACAGCACAGGATTCTTTCGTAAGAACTCTTTATCTGACCCTGTTTGCTCTAGATAGGGGCGGGTAGGCTTGTGAACATAAGTTCAGACAAGTTCAAGCTAATAAGCTCCACACTGAATCCTATTATGTACGCAGTTCTATAACTTCCGTAGGCAGGGAGAAGATAAAGAACTTGTTTGTAAGGTGCACAAAGGTCCTGCTGGTAATGGTCTAGTTAGCTTAATGCTTCAGATGCCACTCTGTCAAATATTCCCTTGTTCCACGGATTAAGCCAGTTGAAACATCCAGAACCGGGTCCCATAGAAGGGCCTGACCACCTTCTGAGAACACAGTTCCCCACTTCCAGTTTATTATGCCGGCTCTGAATAATAACAATTTTAAGTTACATTCAACCCACGCTTGGCGTTTCACAAGTCTCGCCACAGGTACCAACTCATCTGAGTTGCCTGAAATCCTCCAGTGATACAGAGGAGGATTTTATTATTCTTGCTTTTGCAGAAACGAGGCTCAGTGAGCTCAGATCGGTTGCCTAAGGTCATGAAGCTCCTACTGGCAACATGTAACATGCACGTTCATGCCCTCTGACTGTTATTACCCAGGATGGCTGTAACCAAAGACACGTTCTTGTAAATCCTTAAGACAGTACCAAAAAAGGCCTAGTTGAGGTATATACACATGTCCTCAGATTTCTGTGGTGAGTCAGTAAACATGTCTTAAAGGTGACGTTGGTTGGTGAGCTCATTCATGTCAGGTTCTGAACTGAGGTAAGAGTTAAGACCATTAAAACATTTTCCTTAAATTTATTTTAGAATCCAAGATGTCAGGTTCTAGGCATTCTGAGCACTCTAGCACAAACCCCAAATCATTCTAAACTGTTAACAGAGGTGCGTGATTTGTGATCCTGACAAGCATGCTTTAGTCTGAAGGTGTTGGCTCATCAAAGGCACGTGTCAGCACAGATGCAAGCTGCCCATGAAGGGGCTAGTGAGGAAGCACCCACACTGGAAGGGGCTGGAAGTTTCTGTGATGAAGGCTGGTTTTAAAACTCCTCTGTGGACATGTGTGTCTCTGATTCATGTCAATGTATGGCAAAAACCACCACAATATTGTAAAGTAATTAGCCTCCAATTAAAATAAATAAATTAAAAACAAAACAACTCCTCTATGGAGAAATGCAAATCAAAACTACAACATGGTATCACCTCACACCAGACAGTGAGATCTCACAGCATCATCAGAAAGGCTACAAACAATACATGCTGGAGAGGGTGTGCAGAAAAGGGAACCCTCCCTACACTGTTGGTGGGAATGTAATTTGGTGCAGCCACTGTGAAGAACAGTGGAGGTTCCTTCAAAACTGAAAATAGAGATACCATGTGATCCAGTGATCCCACTTCTGGGCATAAAGCCCGAGAAAACTCTAATTCGAAAAGATACACGTGACCCCAACGTTCGTAGCAGCACTAATTACAATAGCCAAGACACATGAGCAACCTAAGCGTCCACTGGTAGATGTATGGATAAGGATGTGGTATACATGCACAAAGGAATGTTCCTTGGCCACAAAAAAGAATGAAATAGTGCCATTTGTAGCACATGGATGGACCTAGAGATGACCATACTAAGTGAATTAAGTCAGAGAGAAAGACAAATACATGGTATCACTTATATATGGAATCTAAAAAAAATTATATAAATGAACTTATTTACAAAACAGAAGTAGACTCAGAGACATAGAAAACAAATTTACAATTACGAAAGAGGATAAATTAGGAGTTTGTGATTAAAATACACATACTACTACACAGAAAATAGATAACCAACTACTGTAGAGTATAGGAAATGATACTCAACATCTTGTAATAACCTACAATGGAAAAGAATCTAAAAAGGAATATATATATATTCCTTTATAAAAATAAAAATTTAAATAAAAATTTAAAAAACCTCTGTGAACTACTTGATATAAGGATTACAACCTAGAATTATGTAGGAATTCAAAAAGTCCTTACCATTTCTCCATCTTTCGTACTTAGAAGAGACACGTAATAGTGAATAAGAATAAAAACTGATGAGCAAGAACAGCTGCAGGCAGACAAGGTCCATATTGATATTCATCTCAAGGCTGTTGATTTTCACAGGACATACACTTACTAAAAACCATCTTTCCATAAGGAAGGTTGTCGAATAGTTTTAAATAATGAAAACAAGGTTTTATAATGGAAACTATTTTGCAATTCCTTAATAATTTTAATACTTAATGTAATAATTTGAAATGTACCAGAAGAAAATCTGGTTGAAGTGACAACAAAAACAAGATGTCCGAAAAATCAGAAAAACTGACATCATTTCCCAAAGACATCAGAAGGATACATCTGTTTAGGGAGCACAGGGAGAGCCTGGGTGAAGTTACATGGAGAATAAGAATGGTGAAATGATGAAACAAAAAAGAGTAATATCCAGCAAAGCCTCTCTGAGGATACTTCTAAATGAATGCTGTGCTGAAATCATGATCGGTGTAAATATGGGATAAAACGTATGCCATTTTCTCCAGCACCAAGAAACTCTTCTCGGTTACTTTAAAACTTTTATTTTTAGTACCAAAAAAAAAAAAAAATCCCTAAAGTATATTTGTAAGTCATGGCTGGACTATTTTTGATGTCAACAATAATGATCTAGGGACTACCCTGGCACTCCAGTTAAGGCTTTATATTTCCAATGCACGGGGCATGGATTTGATCCCTCATCAGGGAACTAAGATCCCACATGCCACTCAGTAAAAAAAAAAAAACTAAAAAAGTTACAAAAAGAAGAAAGAAAGAAAACAGTGATCTGCCTGTGTATCCTATTTGAGTACCGTTCTGATGCTCTGTATGTAAACAAAATGCATTGGACTAGTTTTCCTTTCCTCTAGGAGTATAATAAAATACTGTTGCTAGTGCTTCGTGGCTAGTTTGAATATTTGACAGCAGAACTTCAAGAATGAGCTCTCTCTGGAAAATGTTTACCTCTTCCTGGATTAGGTTACATAAAAGTTAGTTACTTGAGTCATCTATTTATGAAAAGAAGCTAAACAGGAATTCATACAGTGTCGACACCAATAAAAGCTGAATTTTAACTCGGAACTATTCTGTCAACATTGGCCCCACGTTGGTGGTGGGTGGGGAGGGGTACAATGGTCTTACTGTTCAAACTAGCTGGGGCACACCGGACTGGCTCCTGGCCCACTGAATTTTCCACAGGCTCAGGGTTTGGTTCCTTCACAGGCTCAAGATCCTATCTTCTTCAATTCAAGGATCTACCCAGAAAATTCCACACCGTGTGTCATTCCAGTACACTAGTGTTACACTCCATTACATCCTCTTAAATGTGACTGCATTAACCAAAGCGGGCCACTCCCAGATCGGCCTCATATTTTCTGTGATGTCAGGCAGAACCAGCGCTTCAGGAAAATCTTGAGCGCTCTGTGAATTCCATTATGAAGTCACATAAAACAACCGTCTTGCTCTGTTTCCCACTGGGGTAACCTCTGAAGGTCACATGTTAGCTGTAAATCAATAAAGACTTCCTGGAGCCCTGATCACGTCCGCAGCGACAGCAGTCTGGGAACATGCTCGTGCTTCTGAACAATCCAATGGCTCTATACGCCATAATTACCCCCGAGCATTCTGAATATTTGGCCATCACTGAACGAATGCTTACTATGGGCCAGGCATTCCTAGGAAAGCATACTTTCTAGGGGAGGCTAGACAACCGGGTGGCACAGGAAGAAAGGCCCAGGGTAGGCCCTGGGGAGGCCCACGGAGCTCAGAGGGAGCGAATCTTTGGGAGAGCAGGCCGGGGGGACGGTGGTGCCAGCACAGCCCGCACCCTCCTGCAGGGTTCTTACACCTGAAATGTCTAGGACAGCAGTGTCTCTGCACAGCGACGTCAGTATATTGAACACTGCTGAGCTGTACTTAAAAGAAAGCCCAAAACAGAGATATGAGACCTGAAATCTAATCATGAGGAAACATGACACTGATGGCAATTCAATGAAATGACAAATCAAAAGTGTCCAGGTCCTGAGAGTCCAGGAAAGATGGGAGAGCCGTTCTAAACCGAAGTGGACTCAAGACTTCAGACAACCAACTGGGCACATGTGAGCTCCACCAGGATCCAAAGGCTGCCACGGGGGACCAGTGCAGAACTCTGAACAGAGTCTCAGGATTACACGGCAGCAATATATCAGTGTTTATGTCCTGATCCCTACAGTTTCATTGTGATAATTCGGCAGCATGTCCTTGTTTTAGGGGATATTCTACTGTAGGCAGGGATGGTGGACGTGGTTGGCAACTATTTTCAAATGGCTCAGAAAAAAAAGCTGCCTGTATTGAATTTGTGACTTTCCTATAAGAATAACAGCAACAACAATAATAAACACAAAAAAGAATGACAAGGCAGACATATGGAGAAGTTCAACACAGCGTTGTCTCAGGGTAGTGTTGGGGCCACCCAGGATTGAACCCCAGCTTCACTCTCGGGACTGTGCACCTGCCACCTCAGGCAAGCGGGTTCACCTCTATGCGCTTGAGTTTCTCATTGATAAAAAGGTATGCTAGTTCACACAGTTGTTGTGGGGATTCAATAGGAGATGTGTAAAGTGCTCACAGTGCTGGAACTATTATCATGAGCACACACATTAATCTGATATTCTTAACCCAAACAATCAAAGATGCTGCTGATGGCGCATCCTTGTCAACCTTCTGGCACCAGCATGCCCGGCTACCTTTGTTACTTTCCAGCTTCACCTCTGCTGGACACATAGGGAAGGGCATTTTTCTTCAACAAACCCTTTATCTTAACCTCTACTCACTTCAGCCTCAGACTCGGTCATCACCACTGCCATCATGTATTGACTGGGTGTCCACTGTTTTCAGGGGAAAAGAAAGCTGGAGTACAGGCTCCTGCCTTTTCAGAACTAACAGCCAAAGCAGAAAGGCACTCCATTTGACATGAGCTACTAGAAACCTAAGACTTCTCTGTGGCTCAAATGGTAAAGAATCTGCCTGCAACGCAGGAGACCCAGGCTAATCCCTGGAGAAGGGAGTGACAACCCACTCCAGTGTTCTTGCCTGGAGAATTCCATGGACAGAGAAGCCTGGCAGACTGTAGTCCATGGGGTCACAGAGAGTCAGACACGACTGAGTGACAAACACACACACAAACAGTCGGACACAACTGAGCGACTAACACTTCACACTTCACTAGAAACCTAAGAACACACTATACGCTCTGGTGTGAAACTTAATTTGGTGCCAATATTGGCCCCACCTTTTTGAGTTGAAATTCAGGATGCATGGTGTTTTCGCTGAAAAGGGGCTCAGCCTTTCTGGAAAACAAGTTGGCAATATGAAACCAACTGTGTTTATAAGGTCCACGATCTTGGACTCTATGGTTTCATTTGGGAGAAATAATTAGTATATTGGGCTTCCCTGGTGGCTCAGATGGTTAAGAATTCGCCTTTAATGAGGGAGACCCAGGTTCAGTCCCTGGGTTGGGAAGATCCCCTGGAGAAGAGAATGGCAACCCACTCCGGTATTCTTGCCTAGAGAATCCCATGGACAGAGGAGCCTGGTGGGCTACAGCCCATGGGCTCTCAAAGCATCAGACACAACTACGCACAATTAGTGTATTTAAAAAAAAAAGACAAATGGTATGAAGATGTTTAGGTCAGAGCTGTTCATGATAGAGAAATGTCTAAGGAAATGAAGCTGGAGAGGCAAGAGGGGGCCAGATCAGGCCTTGGAGGGATGTAGACACCATCCTAAAAGAACTGGGAGGCCACTAGAAGGAACAAGATGAGGCCTGAGACTTGGGAAGACCACTCCAGGCACCTCGCAGAGCTTGACCTGAACGGGGAACAGGGGTCAGAGGGGAGAGCCGCGTGGAGGTTAGGACAGCCACCAGGTGGGAGGCGAGGAGGGCCAGGACCCAAGCAGCAGTGCCGGGCACACACACGTGAGAAAATGGCCAGTGAATAAAAGCAGAACAAAAACCCAGTTAAGGATCACAACTATGTAAAACGCTGCCTTTTTTCATCGGAAAAGATTTTCAATGAAATTTATAGAGTAATGCAAATTGAATATGATACTCATTGATTTTCTTTTTTCTGAGAAGCTTATGAAAACCTCGTAATGATAAATACACGTTTACAATTTTGAGTCCAAGCTTTGACCCCTGCTTGCCATTTAGGATAGTGCAACCCAAGTGTGGTCAGCACCCATCTGCCATGAGGTCAGAATAGAAACTGAGAGTGTTTAGAA
This sequence comes from Bos mutus, assembly GCF_027580195.1. NCBI lineage: Eukaryota > Metazoa > Chordata > Mammalia > Artiodactyla > Bovidae > Bos > Bos mutus. The sequence goes on along the minus strand of NC_091617.1, from coordinate 189,340 downwards.
ACTTTTAAAGCAACTTATCAGAAAAACTGCCCATCTGTTGCATCTACCAATAAAACATTATGGCTTGTGTTTTGTCTATCTTCCCATGCATAATTCTAGTAATTCATTTTTATTATATTCTATTTATTAGTTGGCAAAAGGTTGAAACAAAGCAGGTCATCCTCAGAGACAGTTTGAGAAACGCTGATTGAAAAACACTGCACAGCTGGGGTCTCCCAGAGGCGGCTAGCAGTGCCTCTCGGCCTAGCCCCCGCCCCAAATCTGTACGGATGTTCCATTTACATGGTGACTGGGATGCTGGGGCTTAGCAGCTGAGAAACAACCATATTATTCAGTTAGACAGTCATAGTTGGGGAAAGACACTCTGATAGTGATCACTTACATGAGTGTGTGTGTGTGTCACATATTACAACAGATCAGAAAACACTGCCTAAGACTTCCCTAGTCCTTAAGATTCCACATGTCTCAGGGCAACAAAGCCTACCAACTGCGACTAGGACCTGATGCAGCCAAATAAATTAATTTTAAAAAAAGAAAACACTGTCTGCACTAGAAAGGACCCCATCACATAGCACTAGGACCTCTTCCTGGCTGACACCTTAACTTTTGCCATTTGAAGAAAGGGCACCGCTAGATGAATCCGATGGTCTTTCCTCTACGTGCTCTCTGAAAGTTTTGCCACTTATGTTTAATAAATCTTAGCCGCAGAGAGATGACAGGACTTTTTACTCCAAGGGCTTCACTGTGTCTCCCTCCACAATGCCTGTGTACTCGCATGCGACTGATGCTCCGTAAGGGCGGGCTCGTGTCTAGATTTTTGCTCACTGTTGTACATGCATGCATGGCACTGATCAGGACCACAGAGTGAGTGACATGACCTCATGTTGACTGGCATGTGTGGTCTGTGGACAGCGCACGTCTGCAATGAGGTCACAACAGAAACTGAGAGCGTTCACAAACTTTTAAAGCAATTTATCAGAAAAATTGCATGCTGCATCTAACAACAAAACGTTAAAGCTTATGTTTTGTATGTCTTCCTGTTCCACTTCATTCTCCTAGCAATTTATTTTTAAGGCTTTCCAAGCTTATTGTCTCAGGGGAGCTGCAACCTGTCTCCTGGGCAGCGAAGGCTGATTACTGCATTCATTGGGGAGCTTTCCGTTTCTTGCCTAACCTTCCACCTTTCTGGAATGTTCTAGATAATTCCACAGTGTAAATGGGGAGAGCTGGCTTCAAAGATGGGGAAACTTTCAGAGCTGTGTAAAGATGAAACGAGAAGCCTGGGGACAGAGGAAGCTGCCCTTTCCCAGGTGCAGAGGCCGGGCAGCCATGTGGCATAGACATGGGTGGGCCTGGGCACAGCAAGGTGGCACGCACAGATGGCTCCTGGACACGGAAAGTCCTTCGCAGACCCTAGCCTCCAAATCCTGTGTGAATTCCAGAGCAGCCCAAGATTAACAGTGCAGGGGTTTGAAGCAGGCTGCCTCCATGAATAAATGCTGGCCCACATACCATGTATCTACACGGCCAGAAATTATACATCAATAATAAATTTTAAATACTTTCCATCTTCTCACTGAGAGAGTTAATTCTTAGGTAGGTTGATGAGAAATCCAGTGCCCCTGAGGAGGAGGAGAAAGGGGTCTGGGGCTCTCAAAGAGGAGAAAGTGACAAACTTTTTTTTTCTACATTCCCACATCTCAGTCATATGCAACATCATTTTCTTTAAGCAGAGCTAATGATTACACAACAAAACAACTCATCTTACTCCAGGATATGATTTTCCTTAAACTCTGAACCAATGATTATGTAACAACACTGTATCCTGCTCCAGGACATGAACCTTAAGAATCTTCAGACTAATCCTGCCATCTTAAAGTGTATTTTGTGGGAGTGGGTCCGGTAAGATCTTGCTATTGCTAGTTCTAATCCTATGATCTTAAAATGTATGTTGTGGGAGTGGGTCTGGTAGTTCAGTTCAGTTCAGTCGCTCAGACATGTCAGACTCTTTGCAAACCTATGAATTGCAGCACATCAAGCCTCCCTGTCCATCACCAACTTGTGGAGTTCACTCAAACTCATGTCCATCGAGTTGATGATGCCATCCAGCCATCTCATCCTCTGTCATCCCCTTCTCCTCCTGTCCCTAATCCCTCCCAGCATCAGGGTCTTTTCAGATGAGTCAACACTTCGTATGAGGTGGCCAAAATACTGGAGTTTCAGCCTCAGCATCAGTCCTTCCAATGAGCACCCAGCACTGGTCTCCTTTAGAATGGATTGGTTGAATCTCCTTGCAGTCCAAGGGACTCTCAAGAGTCTTCTCCAACACCACAGTTCAAAAGCATCAATTCTTCTGCATTCAGCTTTCTTCACAGTCTAACTCTCACATCCATACATGACCAGTGGAAAAACCATAGCCTTGGCTAGACGGACCTTTGTTGGCAAAGTAATATCTCTGCTTTTTAATATGCTATCTAGGTTGGTCATAGCTTTCCTTCCAAGGAGTAAGCGCCTTTTAATTTCATGGCTGCAATCACCATCTGCAGTGATTTTGGAGCCCCCCAAAATAAAGTCTCTCACTGTTTAGACTGTTTCCCCATCTATTTGCCATGAAGTGATGGGAACAGATGCCATGATCTTAGTTTTCCGAATGTTGAGCTTTAAGCCAACTTTTTCACTCTCCTCTTTCACTTTCATCAAGAGGCTTTTGAGTTCCTCTTCACTTTCTGCCATAAGGGTGGTGTCATCTGCATATCTGAGGTTACTGATATTTCTCCCGGCAATCTTGATTCCAGCTTGTGCTTCTTCCAGCCCAGCGTTTCTCATGATGTCCTCTGCATAGAAGTTAAATAAGCAGGGTGACAATATACAGCCGTGACGTACTCCTTTTCCTATTTGGAACCAGTCTGTTGTTCCATGTCCAGTTCTAACTGTTGCTTCCTAACCTCTATATAGGTTTCTCAAGAGGCAGGTCAGGTGGTCTGATATTTATCTCTTTCAGAATTTTCCACAGTTTATTGTGATCCACACAGTCAAAGGCTTTGACATAGTCAATAAAACAGAAATAGATGTTTTTCTGGAACTTTCTTGCTTTTTCCATGATCCAGCAGATGTTGGCAATTTGATCTCTGGTTCCTCTGCCTTTTCTAAAACCAGCTTGAATATCTGGAAGTTCACAGTTCACGTATTGCTGAAGCCTGGCTTGGAGAATTTTGAGCAATACTTTACTAGTGTGTGAGATAAGTGCAATTGTGTGGTAGTTTGAGTATTCTTTGGCATTGTTTTTCTTTGGGATTGGAATGAAAACTGTCCTTTTCCAGTCCTGTGGCCACTGCTGAGTTTTCCAAATTTGCTGGCATATTGGGTGCAGCACTTTCACAGCATCATCTTTCAGGATTTGGAATAGCTCAACTGGAATTCCATCACCTCCACTAGCTTTGTTCGTAGTGATGCTTTCTAAGGCCCACTTGACTTCACATTCCAGGATGTCTGGCTCTAGGTGAGTGATCACACCATCGTGATTATCTGGGTCATGAAGATCTTTTTTGTACGGTCTTCTGTGTATTCTTGCCACCTCTTCTTAATATCTTCTGCTTCTGTTAGGTCCATACCATTTCTGTCCTTTATCGAGCCCATCTTTGCATGAAATGTTCCCTTGGTATCTCTAATTTTCTTGAAGAGATCTCTAGTCTTTCCCATTCTATTGTTTTCCTCTATTTCTTTGCACTGATCACTGAGGAAGGCTTTTTATCTCTTCTTGCTATTCTTTGGAACTCTGCATTCACAGGCTTATATCTTTCCTTTTCTCCTTTGCTTTTCACTTCTCTTTTCTCAGCTATCTGTAAGGCTTCCCCAGACCGCCATTTTGCTTTTTTGCATTTCTTTTCCATGGGGATGGTCTTGATCCCTGTCTCCTATACACTGTCACGAACCCCTGTCTATAGTTCATCAGGCACTCAATCAGATCTAGTCCCTTAAATCTATTCCTCACTTCCACTGTATAATCATAAGGGATTTGATTTAGGTCATACCTGAATGGTCTAGTGGTTTTCCCTACTTTCTTCAATTTAAGTCTGAATTTGGCAATAAGGAGTTCATGATCTGAGCCACAGTCAGCTCCTGGTCTTGTTTTTGCTGACCGTATAGAGCTTCTCCATCTTTGGCTGCAAAGAATATAATCAATCTGATGTCTGTGTTGACCATCTGGTGATGTCCATATGTAGAGTCTTCTCTTGTGTTGTTGGAAGAGGGTGTTTGCTATGACCAGTGCATTCTCTTGGCAAAACTCTATTAGCCTTTGCCCTGCTTCATTCTGTACTCCAAGGCCAAATTTGCCTGTTACTCCAGGTGTTTCTTGACTTCCTACTTTTGCATTCCAGTCCCCTATAGTGAAAAAGACATCTTTTGGGGGTGTTAGTTCTATAAGGTCTTGTAGGTCTTCATAGAACTGTTCAACTTCAGCTTATTCAATGTTACTGATTGGGGCATAGGCTTGGATTACCATGACATTGAATGGTTTGCCTTGGAAATGAACAGAGATCATTCTGTTGTTTTTGAGATTGCATCCAAGTACTGCATTTCAGACTCTTTTGTTGACCATGATGGCTACTCCATTTCTTCTAAGGGATTCCTGCCCACAGCAGTAGATATAATGGTCATCTGAGTTAAATTCACCCATTCCAGTCCATTTTAGTTCGCTGATTCCTAGAATGTCAACATTCACTCTTGCCATCTCCTGTTTGACCACTTCCAATTTGCCTTGATTCATGGACCTAACATTCCAGGTTCCTATGCAATATTGCTCTTTAAAGCATCGGACCTTGCTTCTATCACCAGTCACATCCACAACTGGGTATTGTTTTTGCTTTGGCTCCATCCCTTCATTCTTTCTGGAGTTATTTCTCCACTGATCTCCAGTAGCATATTGGGCACTTACCAACCTGGGGAGCTCCTCTTTCAGTATCCTATCATTTTGCCTTTTCATACTGTTCATGGGGTTCTCAAGGCAAGAATACTGAAGTGGTTTGCCATTCCCTTCTCCAGTGGACCACATTCTGTCAGACCTCTCCACCATGACCCATCTGTCTTGGGTGGCCCTACATGGCATGGCTTAGTTTCAATGAGCTAAGGTTTCATTTACAACCTTGAGACATTCTTCTGATTTACTGTAATAACCAATTGAGAAGGACCCAACCCTGGAGAAGGAAACAACAGCGCACTCCAGTACTGTTGTCTGGAAAATCCCATGGACAGAGGAGCCTGGTGGGCTACAGTCCATGGGGTCACAAAGAGTCAGACACGACTCAGCAACTTCACTTTCACTTAATAACCAACTGCATATAGCTCCCTTGCTAAGACTAGTGAGGGGGCAGTCTCCATCCCCCTTCTGATGTCTGTGTCAGAAGCTTGCTCTGTCCCTTTTTATACTTTAATAAAACTCTGCTACACAAACACTCTTGAGGGATCAAACCTGGTCCCTGGTCCTGAAGCTAAATCTTCTTTGGAGATCAGGAATTCGACATCATTCACCATAAGCTATCACCCTGAAGCTAAATCTTCTTTGGAGATCAGGAATCCGACATCATTCACCATAAGCTATCACTGCCTTGAAAAAAAAAATTGCAATGCACAGAATGTTCTTCCTGAAATTCAGGTGTGGAAGCCCTAATCCCAGTGTGATGGTATTTGGAGGTGGGGCCTTAAGGAAGTGATTAGGTCAAGAGGGTGGAACCCTCATCATAGGGTTAGTGCACTCATGAGAAGAGGTAAGAGGTCACTCAGTCTTTCTACCACGTAAGGATAACAGCCAGCAACCCACAAGAGGGCCCTCACCAGAACCTAACCTTTCTGGCACTCTGATCTCATACTTCTATCCTCTGGGGCTGTGAGAAATACCTCTCTGATGTTTATAAGATACCCAGCCTATGGGGTTGTGTTATTGCAACTTGAGTCGACAGAGAGAGTCACAGAGTTCAGGAGTACTTGGCTCAAATTTAAGATCTCAGACTCCTTGGTGTCCCTCACTGGAATCTGACAGAATATTGACCTCTCCTACCATTGCCTGCTCCCCACACCCTGGGGTGACACCTCAAGGGGACTTCCCCATGCCAGTTGGGAATTGAAGATGACGTGGTGAAGCTCTGTCCACAGCCCTGGAGACTGGGTCTCCCAGCCACCCTCCGGCCCAGCAGGGCATCACCTGTGGCTCAGTCCACGGTCTGGGGAAAGAGGCTCACACAGAGCTTGGAAGTGGATTTGGGTCACTTGGGGAGGGAACTGCAGGGTCCTGAGTTCCCTTTTGAACTGTGGTGTTGGAGAAGACTCTTGAGAGTCCCTTGGACTGCAAGGAGATCCAACCAGTCCATCCTAAAGGAGATCAGTCCTGAATATTCACTGGAAGGACTGATGCTGAAGCTGAAACTCCAATACTTTGGCCATCTGATGCAAACAGCTGACTCATTGGAAAAGACCCTGATGCTGGGAAAGATTGAAGGTGGGAGGAGAAGGGAACGAGAGAGGATGAGATGGTTAGATGGCATCACTGACTCAGTGGACATTAGTTTGAGTAAACTCTGGGAGCTGGTGATGGACAGGGAAGCCTGGCATGCTGCAGTCCATGGGGTTTCAAAGAGTTGGACACGACTGAGCGACTGAACTGAACCGAGTACCCAGAATGTGGCATTAATGGAGGGGTGAAGGGTCTGGGTGACATGTCCCCTTGCGGGGCGTGTGGATGTGGATGAAGGAGAGCTACTGTGGGAAAGCCCTGGGCCCAGGGCCAGTGCCCACTGCCGGGGTCTGCGGAGGTCCTGATTACGAGACAAGCAGTGCCAGGTTGCCTCCGCACCCCACTCCCAAACCAACACGGTTCCTTTGTCCTCTAGCTTCTCAGTTACAAGGAACCAAACCCTCCTTGCCTCTGCTTCCCTGTTCCTTTTCCTTTTTCCCTTCCCAGTGTGTGCACACATGTGCACAAGGCACACACAGACATCTTGCACATGTGCACATGCCAGGCACTCATGTGCATGAGGGCACGCACACAGATCTGGGCCAAGAGGTAAGAGTGCATCAGGCCCCGAGGAGATATCCAGGACCATTGAGCCTCGTCCTCACCTGGAAGGGGAGCTGAGGAGAGGTCAGAGTCACACCAGGCACCCTCACGTCAGTGTTCTTTGACTTGAAGGCTTTAAACTAAAAATCTGATAAACGGTATAGCTTTGCCATCTTCCCACTCCCGTGCAACCCCCAAGCCCCGTTATGGTTCTGCCTGTTTCTGCAATTTGAGGCTGTGTGGGCACAAACCAAGGGCTTTAAAGCAAAAGGAAACCCTGAATACTTGAAAGATGGAGAACACAAGCTCTAGGAGGTATCCCTCTCTTCGATAAAGGTAACCAGCCATTCGGACTAATTTTAAATCAACTTTGAAATGGAAAACTTCAGCCCAATTACTGACAGAGAAAATGCTTAGGGAAATCATTGCAGGATATAAACTTAACAACCAGAGACATGTCTAGCAAGTATGGGCTCCACTGGAATTTCCTACTTCTTGCTGCTCTTGCTGGTGTAATGGAATAGTAATGTAACAGGAAAAGGGGGAGGGGAGGGAAAGCAGCTCTCTCTTTTGTCTATATTCCAGACTTCCGTCTGCTACTGGGCAGAAGATAATCAGAGTGAACTAGATAGTGGCCTGTCTCGCGTGCATTCGGTTGGTCTCACGGTCAGGACCAAATTTCTCATGATGGATAAAAGGGGCTTGGCTCTGAAAACAGGAGAGGGGTTGCCGATTTGTGTGGCCATGCTCTTATGCAGCGTCCACGCGGACGTGAGCCTTCCACTCAGGACCAGAGCCCCAGCTTTGCAAGCACACCGAGGTCCTATTGTTGGAAGTCTGAGATGCACACTGAAAGCTGACTCCTGCTTCAGCACATCCGCTGGCTGCTGACGCCTTATCTAATGCCTCATCGTCCCCCTACCCCCACCCCCAAAGTCCGAATTCTGTCCTGAAACCTAGACACTTTTCTGTGCTTCTGTTAGGCAGGAGAAAGGCACTCTAGACTGGATGCACTTCCTCCCCGACACCAAATCCATGGAGAGACCTTGCCAACATAATCCGATTGGCTGTTAAAAGGTTGACCTTGAGTAGAGTGTGTTTTAGCCTTAAGGTTAATTTTGAGAATTCTGTTTTCCATCTTTACAATGATGTGAAGTTGCAATTGAGTCTAAAATGTGCATCTGATGGTGGGAAATGGCAGGAATGCCAGGGAGCAAAGGTGTGTTGGTGCCATCTTAGTTCCTTGATGTTTATGGTACACGGAGCTCCTTAGATGGATCTCCTTACCTTAATGGGATGGGGGGTGGGAGGTGGGCTTCCCTGATCGCTCAGTTGGTAAAGAATACGCCTGCAATGTGGGAGATCTGGGTTCGCTCTGTGGATTGGGAAGATCCCCTGGAGAAGGGAACGGCTGGCTACCCACTCCAGTATTCTGGCCTGGAGAATTCCATGGACTGCATAGTCCATGGAGTCATTAAGAGTCGGACATGACTGAGCGACTTTCACTTTTCACCTTAATGGGAGGAATCCCATACTGATGGCCTGTTAAGGATGAGGGGGTCTAGGCAGAAGGGAGCTTTGCTTCTCTAAGTTACTATGCTCATGGACAGCTGGAATGGAACCCACAGAATAGAACATGTTTGCACCTGCCTTTTCAGGGGCACATGGGAAAATATCTTCCAAATCCCAAGCGGGACTTATAATCTTCTGGAATAAAACTGATTTTTGAAGCTGGGAGAATTGCTGTGTAAGAATTTCCCTTAATCCTGAAAGACTGAGAGCCCAGTCAAAAAAGAGAGCCCATTTCCCTGAAGTCGTCGTTTTAAATGTTGTAGTTGTTCAGTCACTAAGTCATGTCTGTTTGCGACCCCATGGACAGCAGTACACCAGACTTCCCTGTCCTTCACCATCTCCCAGAGTTTACTCAAACTCACATCCATTGAGTCGGTAAAAAAAATGACTGTTGCCTTTATTTTGTGGTGACTCTGTGCACGCTAATATATCTTGGATTAGAAACCCAATCTGACCATGATCTGGGGGGAAAGAACTTCCTGGGCTGCAGACAGAAGGCAGGGACCCCCCCTTGCTCCCCACCCCAGAGCGCCTCCTGCTGTGTGCCCTCTGGGCACTGCTTGGAGCAGGGGCGTCTCAAGGCCGAGCCTCCGGGATGGAACACGAAGGCATGGGAGTGGAGGGGTTAGCTGGAGGGAAAAGGAAAGAAAAGGAAGGGAAAGCAACCAACAATGTAAGCACATCCTATGCGCTGGCAACGGTGTGTCAGTGCTCGTACATATTATCTTTTAAAACTTCTTATCTGGGTACATGTTAATTCCATTTACATGGGAAGAAACAATCTCATAGAGGTGACAGCCTTGTCTGGGTTCATCAGTTAGTTCCTTTCTGGAGCCAAAGGTCACTGGGCTCAGGGCACGTTCTCTAAGGGAGTTTGAGGGCGTGGAGGAGATGGGAGGCAGGTCCCCACTGCTTCTCCGGGAGTGCACGGCACGGTCCAACCACAGACTGAGCCTGGGGGAGAGGACACAGGGCAGGGAGGGCCTGTGTCCTCCAGGCCCCACCAGGAGAACCACGTGCCCCCATCTGAGTGGAATTTCAGGAAGTGTGCTGCCTGTTGTTGCTGTTCCGTCGCTGAGTCGTGTCTGACTCTTTGCGACCCCATGGACCGCAGCAGGCCAGGCTCCCCTGTCCTCCACTGTCTCCTGGAGTTTTCTCAAACTCAGGTCCATGGAGTCGGTGATGCCATCCAACCATCTCATCCTCTGTCGTCCCCTTCTCCTTTTGCCCTCCGTCTTTCCCAGGGTCTTTTCCAAGGAGTCAGCTCTTCATCTCAGGTGACTGAGGAGATTTTAAAAAAAACCCATCAGGCTAGAGGATCCCAGACCATGAAAAAGACCTCTTCCTTTCTAAACATGAAGAGTTAAAAAAAAAGAAAAAGGTGGTATAGGTAAATTATGCTCTGGAGAAGATAAATGACAATAAATCAAGTACAGAAATAATAATTTAAAGAAGGAAAAAGAAGGAATAAACAAAGAACAAAGAAAGGAAGAAGGAAAGAAAGTAAGAGGTTCGGGAGAGAGGAAGTTGGGGGAGGGAGGGAGGGAAATCCAGCCAGCTCTTCTTGGGCTCAAGAATTCTCCAAAAGACTAGGTGATTTGCTTCTTCCATTAACTACATTCCATTCCACACATAATTTCCATTAATTTAAGTACCAGTGGTGTAAGAGCCCTTGTGAAAATAGACAAAAATATTCTAAGAACAGGATGAGAAGGATGCAAATGACAACTTCTCAAACAATAAGTTTAGACTGCAGAGCAGCCTGGCTGGCTTGGATCTTGAATCAACACTCTGCTACTGAAATATGTAAAGCACATTGTCCACGTACTTCGTGCTTTATGGCTCAAAACTCTTTTGGAAATCACTTTCCATATTGCTTGTATCATCCATAACACATTTTCTACATCATCTGTAACACATCTTTCTGATGACACATCTCTACCCTTTAAGGGTAGTGGATTTGGTTTCTTTTCTTTCTGTTTTTGAACACTTGAAACCGAAATTTGGTATGGTGAAGTACATTATCAACCTAATAACACTATTATAACCCCAAAATAGAATGTGATTGCGGGTGTGCATGTTACTCGCTCAGTCCTGTCCAACCCTTTGCAACCCCATGGACTGTAGCCCTCCAGGCTTCTCGGCCCATGGGATTCTCCAGGCAAGAATATAGGAGTGGGTGGCCATTTCCTTCTCCAGGGGATCTTTCCTACCCAGAGATCGAACCCAGATCTCCTGCATTGCAGGCAGGTCCTTTACTGTCTGAGCAACCAGGGACACCCTTAGAATGTGATCACAATCCTCTCTAATTTTCTCATGTACTCAGTGAACTTGCTCCAAACACAATTTGAAAAGAAGACCTACAAATTACTTTTAGCAAAGCACTAGAAAATGCCTGTTTATAGAGATCTACATGGGTTTATATAAAACTATGTATATTTTCAAAAATCCTTTTCCCCATCACAGACTCAAGCAAGTTGCAAACTTTGACAGAGACCCACAAAAATTAACCATGATTTTGAAGTGTTCTCAGAGGGAAGTTGCTTTATAAATGACTGAAATGTGTTTAAACATTTCATTAAAACTATGCTAAAACATAGTTTGATTTTCTGACAAAATTCTCCTCAAAAAATAAAAATAAATCACCACTTAAAAAGTGATTAATGTATTCTATAAAAATTAAGCACACATCTACTTAACAATAAGTATTATGTCAAACTCAAATGCACTTTTAATTTATGAAATCAAATGTTGCCAACCAATTCATTTTAAGTTAAAACTACACAGAGCATCACCAACTCAATGGACATGAGTTTGAGCAGACTCTGGGAGATAGTGAAGGACAGGGAAGGCTGGTGTGCTACAGTCCATGGGGTTGCAAAGAGTCGGACATGACTGAGTGACTGAACAATGAGAGCAACAGAGAATACAGATAAAATTTTTAACATTTATTATTTTAATTTATTTATTTGACTGCACCAGGTCTTAGCTGTGGCACACAGGATCTTTAGTTGAGGGATGTGGGGTCTAGTTCCCTGACCACAGATGGAAACTGGGTCCTCCACGTTGGGGGTGTGGAGTCCGAGCCGGAGTCTGACCCACCGGACCACCAGGGAAGTCCCGGCTGATACAATTTTTAAATGACTTTATGGTTAATCATTAAGACACTTTATTTAATTTGGTAAATTACAACAAACTGCTTTTACTGGCAGGCCTATCAAAGACCTAATTTAATGATCATTAACACAATTGGTGACCAAGGAAAGGCAGAGAACCATCACCCTATTGCAAGAAGAGCTCTCGTTATCATAAGGAGAATATGGCACCCCATGTTGCTGTGGATGAGAGGCTGGAAAATCTTCAGGGTGAGCTTGCCCTTTATCTGAAGGGCATATAGGCATCTGTGGGGCCAGAACACGAGCAGTTAACACCCCTCTAAACAAGGGATTTCATAAGAGGCTGCAGTAAAAGAACCTCGGATTAAAAGTCTCCCGAGATATCTATCTCCTTTCATCCCTGTGAGGCTAGAATGTCAAAGATCTGGATCTGTCCACGGCCCTTTCAGGTCCAGAACCTGCTGCTTCTCGGTGGCAGGAAGACAGCCCAGAGAAGAGAACACAGGGGGCCCGCGGGCAAGCTCTGACCTTGCCTGCCCTTTCATCAATTATAATATAAGGGGAAATCCAGCGGGTCTGTGGCCACAGTGCCCCATGAGGGGGGCAGCTGCACTTCGTTCTGTGTTCAGTGGAAGAGTCCATCTTAAGAAAACATTTCATTAAAAACAACACCACCCCCGCAAAAATGAGACAAGTATAAAACCACTGAGCTTGATCTCTTGAATCTGCCTGCAAGGCAGGAGACCCTGGTTCGATTCCTGGGTGGGGAAGATCCCCTGGAGAAGGGATAGACTACCCACACCAGTATTCTTGGGCTTCCCTGATAGCTCAGTTGGTAAAGAATCCGCCTGCAATGAGGGTGATCCCAGTTCAATTCCTAGGTTGGGAAGATCTGCTGGAGAAGGGACAAAGCTACCCACTCCAGTATTCTGGCCCGGAGAACTCCCTGGACTGTATAGTCCATGGAGTCGCAAAGAGTCATTTTTCTTCTTGGAGGAGGAAATGGCAACCCGATACAGTATTCTTGCCTGGAAAATTCCATGGACAGAGGAGTCTGGTGGGCTACAGTCCCCAGGGTCCCAAGGAGTCAGACACGACAGAGTGACTAACACACTTCATCTCTAAGGTTTTTCCCTGCTTCAACATTCTAAAGGCCATGAAAGAGCTTTCTTGGTGGCTCAGTGGTAAAGAATCTGCCTGCCAATGCAGGACAAAGGTGTTTTCACTCTCTGATCTGGGAGGATCCCACATGCTGGGAGCAACTAAGTCTGTGCACCACAATACTGAGCCTGTGCTCTAGAACCCAGGGGCCGCAACTGCTGACGCCCCAACACCCAGAGCCTGTGCTCCCTAACAAGAGAAGCCACTGCAATGAGAAGCTTGCGCACGGCAACTGGAGAGTAGCTCCCACTTGCTGCAACAGAGAAAAGTCCACGCGTCAAACGAAGACCCAGCACGGCCAAAAACATAATTAAAAAAAAAAGTTTTTTTTAAATAAATAAAGTCCATGAAAGTGGGTGCATTTGGCTTATCTGGACTCCACCCCTATATCCAAGCTGAAAATTCTGTGGGCAAACAGAAATGGCTGGTCTTATGATGGGGATCCAAGGATAATGTTTGAACTTGATATAAATGGAAAGATGGTAGCAGAGACCCTCAGATTTGGGGACTGAAAGTTCCCAGCTTCCTCTGGGTCTCTGTTCTTCCTGGGACGAACTCTGGCATGGTGATGGGGATGGGGATTGGGGGAGGGACACAGAGAACACTGGGACTCAGATAAAGTCAGGATTACTGAGCTCATCTCTTGATTAACAGCACTGATGAAAATATTTTGCCTCGATCAAGTTCTCTCATCAAAGTCCTGTTACCATGCTTGCCACCAAACATCAGTCTCCCTCCTGCTCACAGCCCTGGATGTTACAAAACCTGGCCAACCGGTCCCACCACAAATACATCCTGTGTACCTCAGCTGGATCTTCAAGGCCTCTAGGTCAAACTTCACTGGATGTTGCCTCCGCTGATGTCTCATCCCTTTTTGTACTCTTGAGTGTTCCATCTAAGTAGATACCCTCCACTTCCACTTTATATGCTTATCAAGTCCAAGACACTTGGATCAACTTCTCCCCTCTGTACTGCAACATTTTTCTGTGTCTTGACTTGGCTTCTTTGCTATCATGTCAATAAGAAGCATCCTTCCTTCTTCCCAAACAGAAAGCCTTCATTCATTCCCTCAATTTTGTCCCCTCCTGTCTCCTCTGAGGCCTGAGTACATCTTATAACTGCTGCTGCTTGTAATTTTCTTTGTTCCTGTTATGACAGACATTGTATATTATAATTCTCCAACTAATAGAAAATTGCCAAAATTACCTATGTCATAAAAACATATAAAGATATCATCCATAAACAGAATGAAAATTTGCCATCTGCAACAACATGGATGGACTTGGTGTGTGCTAAGACAAACACACACACACACACACACACACACACACACACAGATAAACATATGAGCTATGGTCTTTCCAGTAGTCATGTACGGATATGAGAGTTGGACCATAAAGAAGGCTAAACACAAAAGAATTGATGCATTCAGAATGTGGTGCTGGAGAAGACTCTTGAGAGTCCCTTGGACTGCAAGGAGATCAAACCAGTCAATCCTAAAGGAAATCAGTCCTGAATATTCATTGGAAGGACTGATGCTGAAGCTGAAGCTCCAATACTTTGGCCATCTGATGCAAAGAGTCAACTCATTGGAAAAGACCCTGATGATGGGAAAGACTGAGGGCAGGAGAAGGGGGAAACAGAGGATGAGATGGTTGGATGCATCACCGACTTGATGGACAGGAGTTTGAGCAATCTCCAGGAGATAATGAAGGACAGGGAAGCCCGGCGTGCTGCAGTCCATGGGGTTGCAAACAGTCAGACACAGCTGAGTGACTGAAAAACAACAAAGCATAACTCCATGAACCCAGGACATGCCCCCCAAAATCACCAACTGAGACCCAGAAGGGTAGATGAGACAGCAGCCACTATGTGACCCTCAAATGAGCCAGCTCACTCATCCTTGGGACAGTTCTCTGAGGTCTGCTTTACTGGTGAAGAAACAAGCTCAGAGGACTTGAATTGGCCCTACAAGGCTTGTATAGCACCTGAGCTGCGGTTTTCTCCACGGCGCTCTTGGCGATGGTTAAGTCTTGGTTATTTTGGGTGAGTGAGTGAGCCAAGGCCCTCCAGACATTTCCACAATCCTGCATCCCAGATGGGATGACTAGAGGAGAAAAGACAGAATGTGTAGGAGAGCTTGAGGAAGACTTTGATTTATGTCCATGAACTCAGCAGCGTAGACATCCACAGGGAAAGTGAAAGTCGCTCAGTCGTGTCCAGCTCTTTGCGACTCCATGGACTATACAGTACATGGAATTCTCCAGGCCAGAATACTGGAGTGGGTAGCCTTTCCCTTCTCCAGGGGATTTTCCCAGCCCAGGGATCGAACCCAGGTGTCCTGCGTTGAAGGAGGATTCTTTACCAGCTGAGCCACAAGGGAAGCCCAGACATCCCTAGGAATCACCCAAAGATAAAAAACATGATTTCGAGTACATGGCCCCAGGTTCTTCCTTCTGTTGCTCAGTGTTCCTCCTTCTGCACCACTTTGTCCGAGAAGGATGATGCCCAAGACCACAAGCTCCGCAGGCTCACATGTGCACCCCTAGCCTCAACCGTGCCCTCTCCCTGACCCGTTCTTTCCAGCAACAGGGCCTCTCCAAGGGCAGGGGTCTGGCCACCTTCCAGACGAGCCCGTGACAAGGAGAAAAAGAGCCCCTGGGCCACCATCCAGTTCCAAATCAGAGAGTGGCGGCGGGTGGGCGGCTGTTAGGGGTTCAGTCTTCTTACTTTAACTCTGTCTCTGACTGCCTTTTGTGCTCTTAAACTGAGCCTTCCTTTTAAAGGAAGAATAATACATTTTATTACAAACAAAACCCAAACCAGCCAGCAAGTATCATCTTTAGAAGAAAGACATTAGGGCAGCTTGAGAATAATGCAGAAACACTAAAGAAATCTGCACATTTTGGTAAATGCACATGAATGTTTTAAAATTTAAACTGGGCAGATTTCCACGAAGTCTAATTGCTGCTCGGCAGGAAATCTACTGCAGTTGGATGATTTTTTATCATACTCAAGAGCATCGTGGGAGAAGACAATGCAGAGATACTTAATGAACCATGCTTTCCCTTTTGGGTCACTTCTATGACTCAGTTTTTAAGTGACTTGTTAACACTCATTCATTTGTTAAATACTTGTTAATAATACACAACATGGCAGGAAACTGTGCTAGGCACTGGCAATGCTAGGCAGTTTCTTTGTTAAGAAGATCAGAGGTTACTTGGGAGGAGAAAGCCTATTTGGGAGGAATAAGCAGAGCACAGAGGATTTTTAGGGAGTGAGACTACTCTATCTGATACCATCATGGTGGATACACGTCATTATCCATTTGTCCAAATTCATAGAATGACTGCAGCCATGAAACTAAAAGATGTTTGCTCTTTGGAAGGAAAGCTATGGCAAACCTAGACAGCATATTAAAAAGCACAGACATCACTTTGCCGACAAAAGTCCACATAGTAAAGCTATGGTTTTTCCAGTAGTTTCGTACGGATCTGAGAGTTGGACTGTAAAGAACACCAAACGCTGAAGAAGTGATGCTTTCGAATTGTGGTGCTGGAGAAGACTCTTGAGAGTCCCTTGGACTGCAAGGAGATCAAACCAGGAAATCATAAAGGAAATCAACACTGAATATTCACTGGAAGGACTGATGCTGAAGCTGAATCTCCAATACTTTGGCCACCTGATGCAAAGAGTCAGCTCATTGGAAAAGATCCTGATGATGGGAAAGATTGAGGGCAGGAGGAGAAGGGGGCTATAGAGAATGAGATGGTTAGACAGCATCACTGACCCAATGGACACGAATCTGAGCAAACTCCAGGAGATGGTGAAGGACAGAGGATCCTGGAGTGCTGCAGTCCCATGGGGTTGCAAACAGCTGGACATGTCTTAGCAACAGAACAACAATAGAGTGTACAACACCAAGAGTGAACCCTTCAGTCAGACAGACAAAGACAAATATCACATGATATCACTTTTATGTGTAATCTTAAAAAATGATACAAATTATCTTATTTACAAAAGAGAAACAACTCAGATTTAGAAAACAAACCTATGGTTACCAAACGGGAAAGGCGGCGGAAGGTGGGGGGAGGAGGGATAAATTAGGAGGTTGAGATTAACATTAACTACTATATAGAAATTAGATAATCAACAAGAATCTACTGTATAGCACAGGAAATGCTACTCAATGATCTGTAATATCATATATGGGAAAAGAATCTGAAAAACAATATATATATATACACAACATATATATCCATGGGGTCCCAAAGAGTCGGACATGACTGAGCAACTGACCGACAACAAAATGTGCTGTGCTGTGCTTAGTTGCTCAGTCGTGTCTGACTCTTTGCGATCTCCATGGACTGTAGCCACCAGGCTCCTCTGTCCATGGGGATTCTCCAGGCAAGAATACTGGAGTGGGCTGCCATTTTCCTTCTCCAGGGGATCCTTCCGACCCCAGGGATCGAACCCAGGTCTCCCGCATTGCAAGCAGATTCTTTACCGTTTGAGCTACCAGGGAAGCCCAATAAGTGTAGAAGAGTTGGTAAAAGCAGATGAAAAAAAAAAAAAAGAGATGATGGAATGGGTCTTAGAACAAGCTCTTGGGAAACAGACTAGAGGTAGACTGGAGGTTGCTGGAGCAGGACAGGAAGGCTAGATAGGAGGTTGTGTGTGCATGCTAAGTCACTCTGTCATACCCAACTCTGTGTGAGCCCATGGACTGTTGTCTGCCAAGCTCCTCTGTCCATGGGATTCTCCAGGCAAGAATGCTGGAGTGGGTAGCCATTCCCTTCTCCAGGAAATCTTCCTGACCCAGGGATCAAACCCACATATCTTATGTCTCCTGCATTGGCAGGTGGGTTCTTTACCACTAGTGCCACCTGGTAGTGCCAACCCAGGTAGGAGGCTGATGCAGTAACTAAGGCAAGAGGTGTTCTGAGAACCAAGACAGTTTGCAGGTAAAATGGGAAAGTGGAAACAGATGGAAAGCATGTTGAGATGTGAAATCTACAAACCTTTTGGCTGAATAAACGACGATGAAAGAAAAGGCGGAAGCATTTTTCCTGTTGCTGGCTCAAACAACTGAGTGGTTGGGAGGGAACCAAGGAGAGGTGGTAAGTTCAGGAGTAAAGACCGTGAACAAGGTTCGGACCGATAGAGCTTGCAATGTCTGTGAGTGTTGGAGTGGAAGGTCCCCTAGGAAGGTGGCAAGCCTGGTCTGCAGCCCTCCAGACAGGTCCAGACATACCAATGAGCAGACCACCAGGAGTGGCAAGTAGGGTAAGGAAGCTGAGCCAGCTAAGGTCAGAGTGCTGAGGACAACCAACATGGAGCTGAAGATTCAAAGAGGCAGAAGAGTAAGATGTATGCTGTGGAGATTTAAATATCAGGAAACTGAACAGAAAAGTCTGGATTTCTGACTTCTCTTGGATGACAAGGCGACTTGCACTTCGACGGGGCGACTTGCATTCCTGCAGGAGACCAGAGCTAAGCTGCCTTCTTTAGACAGGGCATGTGCTCCTTGGTCCCTAAAAATGCTTGTTCATGGTTGGCTTCACCTATTTATATGCAAGCTTGTCACCTGTAGACATTTGAGTTGGCAATTTCCAACAGACAATTGTAAACACATATCTCTGGATTTGATTTCATTGTCTTATTACTGGAATGGGCAATTTTCTTTTTACAATTGAATGGGAATTGAAAGTGTGTGTGGTTTTCTTTTTGCAGTGTTGTCTGCATCATTAGAGAGATGCAACTATCAAATGCTAGAGTAGGAGGAAATCTTAGCAGTTGCTTAATTAGCCATTCATGCCACATATGGAGAATTTAAAATCCAGAGAAGGGCAGGGGCAAAGGCTAACTGAGAGTTGGCAGTAAGCTCACACAGTGGTAAGGATAGAGTTCAGGTCACATGGTTCCTACACCTTGGACTCTTCTGTTATGAACATATACTGACATGTTTGCTCTTAATTAAACAGAAAAAATGCATTTATATCTGGATGGGAATAAAGAGACACCAAAAATTAAAAAAAGATGTGTGCGGTGGAAACAGACAATTTTACATTGCCCTTGACCCTGTATCTCTCTGTCTACTTACCTCATGATCCTCCGTCCTCAATATATATATAATTTAGGTAAGCTCAATATGGACATCATACTGGAATCCATGTTAAATGAGTACCATCTGGAAAATAAATTTCCCCCTAATAGGGAAAGGAGTACGTCAAGGCTGTATATTGTCACCCTGCTTATTTAACTTATATCATGAGAAACACTGGGTTGGATGAAGCACAAGCTGGAATCAAGGTTGCCGGGAGAAATATCAATAACCTCAGATACGCAGATGACACCACCCTTATGGCAGAAAGTGAACAAGAACTAAAGAGCCTCTTGATGAAAGTGAAAGAGGAGAGTGAAAATGTTGGCTTAACACTCAACATTCAGAAAACTAAGATCACGGCATGCGGTCCCATCACTTCATGGCAAATAGATGGGGAAGCAATGGAAACAGTGACGGACTTTATATTTTTGGCTCCAAAATCACTGCAGATGGAGACTGCAGCCATGAAATTAAGACACTTGCTCCTCGGAAGAAAAGTTATGACCAACCTAGACAGCATATTAAAAAGCAGAGACATTACTTTACCAACAAAGGTCCGTCTAGTCAGAGCTATGGTTTTTCCAGTAGTCATGTATGAACGTGAGAGTTGGACTACAAAGAAAGCTGAGCACTGAAGAATTGATGCTTTTGAACTGTGGTGTTGGAGAAGACTCTTGAGAGTCCCTTGGACTATAAGGAGATCCAACCAGTCAATCCTAAAGGAAATCAGTCCTGAATACTCATTGGAAGGACTGATGCTGAAGCTGAAACTCCAATACTTTGGCCACCTGATGTGAAGAACTGACTCATCTGAAAAGACCCTGATGCTGGGAAAGATTGAAGGAGGGAGAAGGGGATGACAGAGGATGAGATGGTTGGATGGCATCACCGACTCAACGGACATGAGTTCGAGTCAACCTCAGGAGTTGGTGATGGACAGGGAAGCCTGGCGTGCTGCAGTCCATGGGGTCTCAAAGAGTCGGACACAACTGAGCAACTGAACTGAACTGCACTGATTTGATCTGGAAATAAGTTAGAATATTAGATTGAGAAACTCCAGGAAGGAAGAGGGATGGGAGAAAGACATCAGAATTCTCTTGCAGGAGGAAATTAAGAAATGTATTACATCATAGGTTAGGAGGTCTCCCGCTGTGAGTAACAATTAGCCAGACCCCCTAGAAATCTGAGACAGACCACACTATGTATTCTTATCACCTCTCCACTGAGCCACAAAAGCAATTAGATAGCCAGTGCCCTATCTGAAGTCTCCTGGACAATCATTTACACGTGGGCCATTTCAAGTACAATGCAATGCACAACATGATTAATATAATCCATACTGTCTCGTGTTATATATGAAGAGTAAATCCTAAGAGTTCTCATCACAAGCGGGAAAAAATGTTTTTTTTTTTTCTTTTATTTTGTATCTGTATGAGATGATGGATGGTCACTAAACATTCTGGTGATCATGTCATGATGTATTAAGTCAAATCATGATGCTGTACAGCTGAAACTTAAGACAGTGCTGTGTGCCAATTACATCTCAACAAAATAGAGAGGGAACTCAAACCAGGGCTCTGGAACAACCTAGAGGGGTGGGATGGTGAGGGAGGTGGGAGGGAGGGGACATAGGTATATACCTGTGGCTGATTGATGTTGATGTTTGGCAGACACCAACACAATATTGTAAAGCAATTATCCTTCAGTTTAAAATAAATGCATTTAATTATTTTTAAAAAGTGTGGGAAAGACAACCTAATAATGTATATTGATGATTTTTAATAATCTCACCATCATAGACAGCTAGGTCTTAATTATTTATGGAAATGGGCTTTGGTAGAATTAAATACCATGAGAAAATAAAAATGTAGATCTATCTATTTTAAAAAATTGGAAGAAAAAAAGTTTTTAATAAAATAAAATGGGCCATATAATGGAAACCACCAACAAGTGATACTCATGGTCTACGACAGGTGAACGGACTGTGTAACAGGAGGGTTCCCAGGCAGGCTGCTATCACAGGGCAGCAGGTGAACTGGGCAGACCAGCTCTGTTTCCAGGCGAAGCCCCGGCACCTGCTCTGGTCTTGGTGGGTCCCGTCTGAGCCGTAGGGAGGTGGGCTTGCCAGGAGACAGAGAAGGCTTTCTGGACAGCCCCACAAGCAACGCTCCTAGAGGGATGGGGAGGAATCTCCTGAACCCACTGAGTCCTCTGAGAGGCCTGTCCTGGCCAGAGTGACTCTGCAGGAGCCTGGGCACATGTCACCAGAAGAGGTCCGGGTGGCTCTGCAGACAGTGCCCTGGCCACCTGCCCTGGGCAAGCCATGCTGTCGGGCCATGTTTATGCTCATGCCCTGGGGATGACACAAGAGGGTTTCCAGTCCCAACTCTGACACTTGCCTAGTCGTGTGACCCCAAGCAAGGTTGCTTAGCTTTTGGGCCCTGGATTCCTTACCTGAAGGACAGCAAAAACAGATGAGCAGAAAAATAAACAGGCAAATGCGAAAAAGAAAGATTTGTACTCAGTGATTCTCAAAGGTGGGTTCTTTAGTGACTTTCAGGCTGGCTGTTTAGGAAGCACTTGGGGAGTTTGTTAGAAACGCAGTGCTGGGACTTCGCTGGGGGTCCAGGAGGGCTCAGGGTGGATCCCTGGTTGAGGAATTAAGATCCTGTATGCCTCAAGGTGCAGCAAAAAAGTAAAAAAAAAAAAAGAAAAGAAAAAAATAGACAAGCAAAAGAAATTCAGTGCTAAAGACAGAGGGCAAGTTACTGACCCAGGCCCTGAGTAGTTCTGGGGCATCTCTATGTTTGATAAGCCCTCTAGATGATTCTAGCAAGCAGCCTGATTTGGAAGCCAGTGGATTAGATGATTACCAAGTCCCTCCCAGCTCTTAAAACATATGACTCAATGCATATATTTAACAAATGCTCATGACCAATTCAACAACCGTGACCCCAGGCCTAACAGTGGTCTTGCATTACTCAGATGTCGCTTAATGCTTGCCGATGAATAACTCTTTGCTTTTCAGAAAATGGAATGAAATGAAATTTAATCAGGGGTCCTAAAATAGACCCATCTCTCATTTCCCTTGAAGAAATTTTCTAAAACTGAAATAGAATGTCCGCAATGAATGTCCCTGGGCTCGGAGCAGGAAGGTGAGGGTTTGGCAAGTCCAGGGCTGTAAACTCTAATTCCACTCGGGCCTACTGGTTTGCAGTGATGACCCCGAGCAAGCAGGAGAATGTTTTTTCCCTTTTTTTTTTCCTTTTAAACTGCCTTTCTACTCTGTAAGATAGAAATAACAGTCATCCATCTATCTCCCAGGGCTCTTGGGAAGAATCCATATGGAATTTGCTATCAAGCTCATTCTTTACAACTAACACCACAGGACACGGGGTGAAATGTCACATTGCATTATTGTCAGACCCAAAGTGTCGATGGCTCAAAATGAAAGCTCCTGACTGAGAATTCCCAAGGAGCAAGGAGAAGGCCTTGATCATTTCCCAGGTAAGGCAGAGTCCAGCTTTAGAACAACCAGAGATAGCTTATCTCTCTTTAAGTGTGCTGGACACGGTGGGGGCCGGTCAGCCCGACCCGGGTCAGCAGATGCAACTTCCTCTGGCCGAACGTGCTGGCATTCGCCTCGACAGCAGGCCGGGTCAGCGGGGATGGAAAGAATGACAGCGTGTCCTTCCGTCTTCTTGAGGCTCCAGCTGATATGGAAACCGGCTGGCGCAGGCGGCAGTGGAAAGTATGAATCCATTCTTGCCTGGGGTTGAATGACTGAGGAATAATCAGATCGGGGCTCATGTTCAAATATCACTGCAGCTCACTTGACGGGCTCCCATCCAGACACGTCCTCCTGGGCTGCAGGAATTATGGGCTGCGGCTCGAGGCAGCTGGAGGGACAGTGCTTGCAAAGGCAGGCAGCGGGGGAGGGGCGAGCTCCCAACAACTGAGGTCGGGGAGGTGAGGGGTGCAGGGTGGGGATGAGGGTGACCGCCTGTGCTCCTCATGGTCCCAAGCACCCAGCTAGGCTCTGGAGTCTTCTCTAAGGCTGCTCACCATTGTGAGAGCCTCACTGTGATCCTAAGAGATGTAATGTATTTGCCCCACTCCCTGAATATTTACTGGAGAAGGGAAAGGCTACCCACTCCAGTATTGTGGCCTGGAGAATTCCATAGACTATATAGTCCATGGGGTCGCAAAGAGTTGGACACCACTGAATGACTTTCACTTTCACTGAATATTCATTGGAAGAACTGGTGCTGAAACTGAAGCTCCAACACTCTGGCCACCTGATAGGAAGAGCCGACTCATTGGAAAAGACCCTGATGCTGGGAAAGATTGAAGGTGGGAGGAGAAGCAGATGACAGGATGAGATGGTTGGATGGCATCACCAACTCGATGGATATGAGTTTGAGCAAACTCTGGGAGATGGTGAAGGACAGGGAAACCTGGCATGCTGCAAGTCCATGGTGCTGCAAAGAGTCGGACACGACTGAGCAACTGAACAACAGATGAGAGAATCCAACTGCACAGAGACTAAATGTCTTGACTGAGGTTGTACAGAGCAGAGACCCCCAAGCCTTGGCCTTTTGGGTCTGAAGCCTGAGACCTGGGAGCTTCCCACCACCCTGCTAGCATCACCTTTACACGGGTCTAAAACATCACTGTGAGCCATGGAAGAGCAGAGAAAGGCCAGCGACACAGGGGACATTTGTGAACAGGACAGGGAAGGAGGACGGAGGGGAGTGTTAGGCTAGAACTTCAAATACAGCTTTTAAGCCAGTACTAGAAGGACAGAGAAAAAAAAAAAACTGAGCAGTGAGTCTGGAGTTCTCGACCCTTCTGGAGACATCTTGTCCTAGAGCTCTCCCAGAGTTGTCTCGGTCTCTGTGGGAAACAGCAACTAGACATGCACCCGGGCTGGAGAGTCTAAGGAACCAGTGTGTTTGTGCCTCCCATGTCATTTTGTCGGGCTGCCCTGGTGGCTCAGATGGTAAAGAATCTGCCTGCAGTGCAGGAGAACCCAAGTTCGATCCCTGGGCCTGGAAGGTCCCCTGGAGGAGGAAATGGCAATCCACTCCAGTATTCTTGCCTGGAGAATTCCATGGACAGAGAAGCCTGGTGGGCTACAGTCCACGGGGTCGCAAAGAGTCGGACACGACTGAGCGACTAATACTTTCACCATTTCGTCACAGCATCTTAGAACTGAAAGGTGCCGGTGGTTTTAATGTCCCACTCAAATCAGGGTGCTGTTTCTAGGATCCCAACTGCCTCTGCTCGGAGAGCTCGGGACTGGGGTGGAGCAAGGGAGGCAGGGAATAAAGACTTCTTAAAAACAGAACGAAATAAAAATGAATATCTCGGAAAGTCAAAAGATGCATTGGTATCACCCTTAAAAGATCTTGTCAATCTGAGAAAGGATACCCCCTTCTTCTCTCTTACTTGAAAAGTTTCCTCAAAAGGAAAAAGAAAAATAAGAGGAACAAGCAGGAAGAGGAGGAAAGAGGAAATTCCCTCCCCTGCCAGTCCCTGCTTCTCCCCCGATTCTCGCCAGTTGCTAAATTCTGAACCTAGAAGCCAAGAGCCCCAAAGAAAATGAGCAGTCGTTCCCAGATGGCAATCCCGTTACACGTGACAAAGATCACTGAAAATGAAGTCTGTTAACACATCCATCACGTCACAGAGTTACCCTCTCCCCTTTCATGTGTTTGATGAGAACACTTAAGGTCTACTTTCTTAGCACATTTCAAAAAATACAGGAGTATCAACCACAGTCACCATCCTGTGCGTTAGGTCCCCAGAACTCACTCATCTCATAACTGAAACTGTGTACATTTG
Source organism: Bos mutus (assembly GCF_027580195.1). Lineage (NCBI taxonomy): Eukaryota > Metazoa > Chordata > Mammalia > Artiodactyla > Bovidae > Bos > Bos mutus. Next base: position 164,487 of record NC_091617.1, on the reverse strand, counting down.
ACCAACATCTCCCCATTTCTTCCACAGCCTCCAACCACCATCCTACTCTCTGTTTCAGCTGGAGACTAAAGATTACAATAACAGTGTGTGTGGGTGCTTAGTTGCTCAGTCGTGTCCAAGTCTTTGCGACCCCATGGACAGTAGCCCACCAAGCTCCTCTGCCCATGGAATTTCCCAGGCAAGAATACTGGAGCAGGTTGCCATTTCCTTCTCCAGAGGATCTTCCTGACCCAGGGAGCGAACCCTCATCTCTTGTGTCTCCTGCGTTGCCGGCTGATTCTTTACCACTTAGTCATCGGGGAAATATACACACACACACACACACACACACACACTAATAGCGTTATTGGCTCAACTGTGACTTACCTCCCAGATTCATATGTTGAAATCTTAGCTCCCAGTACCTCTGAATGTAACTATCTTTGGAGATAGGGCCTTTAAAGAGGTAATTATGGTAAAATGAGACCTTTGGGATGGGCCCTAACCCAATCTGACTGGTGTCCTTATCAGAAGAGGAAATTAGGACATAGACCATGCACAAGGCCAAGCCATGTGAAGGTACAGCCATCTACAAGCCACGGAGAGCGTCCTCGGGAGAAACCAAAGCTGCTGGCACCTTGAGCTTGGACTTCCGGCCTCCAGAGCTGTGAGACAGTAAGCGCCTATTGTTTAAGCTGCCTAGTCTGTGGCACTTGGATACAGCAGCCCTGGCAAATACCCAGAGCCTCTGTGTCGTTTGAATCTCTGTAGGTTGATAAACTTAACCACACTTTATAGACAGTGACCGGGTCAGCCACTGTGGAGACCTGAAGGCTGACTATTAAAAAACCAAACTACAGGGACTTCCCAGGGACTTAACTAGGAGTTAAGACTCTGAACTTCTACTGCGGGGGTCACAGGTTCGATCCCTGGTCGGGGAACTAAGATCTTGCATGGGGCTTGGTGCAAACAAACAAACAAAACAAGTACACATACACACACAAAGCTAAACAGATTAAGAAGTCTAACCAAGAGCTACCTGTTTATTCCCAATTACCTCAGGACAACTTTTCTTTGAACTTCCTGCTGAGGGGGGCAGTGGCCCCAGCTCCTGTATGGATTCCCAAGGACAGGGCTGCTCTGAGACAGCTTGCAAGAATCCTCTGGAATGCCCAGCCTGCTGCCCACCCCCAGGCAACAGTTTATTGAGTTTCACCTTTGCCAAGTGAAAAAGCTGGCTTAAAACTCAACATTCAAAAAACGAAGATCATGGTATCCAGTCCCATCACTTCATGGCAAATAGATGGGGAAAACATGGAAACAGTTACAGACTATATTTGGGCTCCAAAATCACTGCAGATGGTGACTGCAGCCATGAAAAAAGACACATGCTCCTTGGAAGAAAAGCTATGACAAACCTAGACAGTATATTAGAAAGCAGGCACATCACTTTGCCGACAAAGGTCCGTCTAGTCAAAGTTATGGTTTTTCCAGTAGTCATTTATGGATGTGAGAGTTGGACTGTAAAGAAGGCTGAGCACCGAAGAATTGATGTTATTCAATTGTGGTGTTGGAGAAGACCCTTGAGAGTCCCTTGGACTGCAAGGAGATCAAACCAGTGAATCCTAAAGGAAATCAGTCCTGAATATTCATTGGAAGGACTGATGCTGAAGCTGAAGCTCCAACACTTGGGCCACCTGATGTGAAGAGCCGACTCATTGGAAAAGACTCTGATGCTGGGAAAGATTGAGAGCAGGAGGAGAAGGTGACGACAGGATGAGATGGTTGGATGGCGTCACCGACTGAATGGACATGAGTTTGAGTAAACTCTGGGAGTGGGTAAAGGACAGGGAAGGCTGGCATGCTACAGTCCATGGGGTCGAAAAGAGTCAGACATGACTTAGCAACTGAGCAACATCACCTTTGCACAAATTCTAGATGTAGAAAAGTCATACCTTATTTCAAGAAATCTCAATTTATATTCCTGCTGGGCTCTCAGAGGACATTAAGAACCTAAAGAGAAATCAGAAACTCACTTAGCCTGAAATATCCCAAATGTCTCTCTTGTTCAGGATGAATGCACCAAAAAAACCTCACAGCAAAATAATGATGAAAAACAAGCCTTTCAATACCAAAAGTATTTCTCTTTCCTGATGCTTCTACCAAATCTAAGAAAACAGACATTGTTTTTTTAAAAAAATTATACTCAGTAAAAATAAAACTTCATAATTATAGTGTGTTCTTCTGAAAAACTCCTCAAATACATCCTTCTTGTAAAAGGTTTTCTTTTACTGACCTCCTCTTCTTTCATCGCTGACTGCAGTGGAAAATTACATTCCCCTACGAAATATAATCCCGTTGATATGAACACCCGTTAAGATGTTCATCAAATTGCTAGGTGAGCTGGCGTAATTAGGGACAGGCAGGGGGAAAATTACAAAGGATGCAGAGGACATCAGCCCAGAGGAGGTAAATACTGAAAAGATCATAAGTTGTTTTTAGCTTTGGATCATGTGCTTAGAAATTTTTAAAAATGCTCACAGGCCAAGCTTCCTCAAACCACTGCAGAAGCAAGTACCTGCCTGCCTGGGGATACAGTCTGTTTTGAAAAGAAACCTCTATGATTTCTAAGCCCAACTTTCACCAGAGACTTCATAAGAGCATCCGGAATGCCAATGACAAAAATCAAACACACACCAAGCATGAGTCCCCAGAGCCTCGTGTAGATATGTGACATTAGGTCTTATCTGAGGGTCATGCTTTGATATGCCTTTAGTGAATACCAGTGGTGTGACCTGAAAGGGCAATGGTTTAGACTCTTATACAGTTGTTTGAAGACAACTGTGAGGACAGATGGGAAGGGGCAGGGGGACTGTGTGCTGCTTTACCTAGAGATTCAAGGAAGCTCTCTGTGGAGTTGACATCTGGGCATGGCTAGCTATAACTATGGAGAAGGCAATGGCAACGCACTACAGTACTCTTGCCTTGAAAATCCCATGGACAGAGGAGCCTAGTAGGCTGCAGTCCATGGGGTTGCTAAGAGTTGGACATGACTGAGTGGCTTCACTTTCACTTTTCAGTTTCATGCATTGGAGAAGGAAATGGCAACCTACTCCAGTGTTCTTGCCTGGAGAATCCCAGGGATGGGGGAGCCTGGTGGGCTGCAGTCTATGGGGTCGCACAGAGTCGGACACGACTGAAGCGACTTTGCAGCAGCAGTAGCTATAACTATGAATATGCAAATTAGTTTGCTTCTATTCACATACAGACATAAGCTACATACAGGAGCAGGGAGACCTCATTTTACTTCACGTTGAAGCGACTGCACTTTTTTTTTTTGTGGGGAGGGGCTTCTCTGGTGGCTAAGATGGTAAAGAATCCGCCTGCAATGCAGGAGACCTGGGTTTGATCCCTGGGTCACGAAGGTCCCCTGGAGGAGGGCATGGCAATTCACTCCAGTATGCTTGCCTGGAGAATCCGGTGGACAGAGGAGCCTGGCGGGCTACAGTCCACAGGGTCACAAAGAACGGGACAAGACTGAGCTCCTCAGCACAGCACAGCACTTTTTCAGAAATGGCAGGTTTGTGGCAGCCCTGCCTTCAGCAAGCTACTGGTGCCATTTTTCCAACAGCATTTGCCCACTTTGTGTCTCTGTGTCACATTTTGGGAATTCTTGAAATATTGCCAACTTTTCATTATTATTATGTTTGTTATAGTATCTGTGATGGGTGACCTGCATTGTTACAACTATGATTCACCAAAGGCTCAGATGATGGTTAGCATTTTTTAGCAAAAAAGTATTTTTTCATTAGGGTATGATTTTTTTTTAGATATAATGGTATTGCACGGTTATTACCATTATTACCACTACAAAGAAATGTGAACATTACTTTTACATGCTCCAGGAAACCAAAACATTCATGTGACTTGCTTTACTGCAATAATTCACTTTACATCTAAGGGTCTGGAATGGGACCCACACTGTCTGAGGTCTTCCTATAGATACTGATCTCTCCTCTGAGTTCTGCTTCTCTGCAGAGCCCTAAATAATACAGAAGTCCAGCAAACACTTTTCAATACTCTGTTGTTCAATGGCTCAGTTGTGTCCGACTATTTGCGACCCCATGGATTGCAGCAAGCCAGGCTTCCCTGTCCATCACCAACTCCCAGAGCTTGCTTAAACTCATGTAAATTGAGTCGGTGATCCACCCAACCATCTCATCCTCTGTCGTCCCCTTCTCCTCCCACCTTCAATCCTCCAGCATCAGGGCCTTTTTTAATGAGTTGGCTCTTTTCATCAAGTGGCCAAAGTATTGGAGATTCAGCTTCAGCATCGGTCCTTCCAATGAGTATTCAGGATTTCAATACTTAACCATTTTCCTTTGCTTACCACTTTCTGTTCACACCCGCTTCCTGTGTGAAGGTCCCCCGTTCTTTCTGCTGAGGCCTCCACACCGGCCACCCCCCTGCCTGGAACTATTTGCACCCTCAGACCTCAGTTTAGACGTCATCTCCTCAGAGAACTTTCTGGGCCCCCATTAAATCCTTCCTGTCCCTGCTCCTCACAGCTCCCCATTTGCTTTACTTGTAGCAGAAATCATAATCTATAACCAAGACATTTTAAAATGATCTGAGGACTTCCCCTGGTAGTCCAATGGTTAAGAATCCGCCTTGAGATGCAGAGGACGCAGGTTCGACCCCTGGTCAGGGAACTAAGATCCTACATGCAGTGGAGCAACTAAGCCCATGTGCCACAACTACTGTGCCTGCGTGCTCTGAAGCCTCCAGCCACAGTGAGAGAACCCGTGCGCTACAATGAACGATCCTGCATGATGCAACTGAGAACTGATACAGCCAAATAAATGACTTTTAGAATACTTAATAAATAAAAAAGAAGAGCTGTCTCTGCCATGCAAAGGTCCATCCCCTGATGGCCAAAGCATGGCTCAGTTTTCCCTTGGGTCTGAGGATATGGCCAGAAGAGTTGAGAAAATATTGGCTGGGCGAATGAATAAATGAATGTCTGATGAGCATGCCACACAGGAGAGCAACCTGAGGACTCTGATCTAAAAGAGGCTGAGAACTCAAACCCAGGAAAAATGTTCTCAATTCCCTTTCTAAACTGTACCCTTCGACGGAGTCTTTTCTCCACATTTTCCTGACACATGCTTTATCAGGTTAACAAACCTCCCCCTACCCAGCATCTGACCAGTACCTAGTACCCGAAAGCATTCTGGTGTGCCAGGACCACAGGATTTTAGCCAACGCTTCCTCCAATGGCAGAGCCAGGGCCTAAGGCTGGTCTGTCCCTGTGGGCAAGTCCTCGAGGAGGGTTACAAAAGGACCAGAGGCCTCATCTCCTACACTTGAGAAGCTAGGAACCTCATGGATAAGAAAAACTGAGTCCTCATGAGGACATAAAGCCTATCTAGCCAATTACAGCTGTGTAATACAGTGATCAGGACCATTGGATTTGGATGGTCTAGAAATTTCTGGGCACAATAATATTCTTTGTTATGATCTGGGTGGGAGGTGATGATAAAGATTTGCTTATTTAGTAAAAAACTCATCAAGCTACATGCTTACAATGTGTGTCCAGGTGACACCTGTGCAGGCTCAGAAGAAGAAACCAGGACACACAGAAGCTATCTCCTTATGAACAAGTGAAAGTGAAGTTGCTCAGTCGTGTCCGACTCTTTGCGACCCCATGGACTGTAGCCCATCAGGCTCCTCTGTTCATGGGATTTTCCAGGCAAGAATACTGGAGTGGGCTGCCATTCCCTCCTCCAGGGGATCTTACCAACCAAGGGATTGAACCCAGGTCTCCTGCACTTCAGGAAGACTTTTCACCATCTGAGCCACCAGGGAAGCTCCTTACGATGCGCAGGGTATCAATAGTGAGTCGAGCCCAGGGCTTACCTCCTGGACGCTGCCCAGCCGACACCAGGCAGAGGAAATCTGTCTGGAGGATTCCTTTCCTCATTTGATATGTACTGATGTAGGCACCTACAGTGTACCTTGCACAGCTCTCTAGGAGCAAGGGACACAGACATAGTGGTGAACCACCTGAAACAAACCTCCATCCACGCGCAGTTCACAGGCAGGTAGGAAGAAGTAGACGATAAATAATAAGTAAGACACATGGCGTGTGAGAAGCAGGACAAAAGAAAACCAAGTGAGGGGAACAGAAGATGTGCAGAGGAGGGGGGGTTGTGCAGTTGAAATAGGATGGACAGGGACCTGCTCTCTGAGATGATGACAGGTAAGCCAAGACCCAGAGGACGTGAGAAGCCAGCTGTGCTTTCTGAAAGAAAACTCCTCCAAGAGGAGGGAAGAGCGAGAGCAAAGACCTGGTGACCCATGGAGCAGCAGAGATGGACCGGTCAACGCAGGGACGCCCCTGGACGCTGGGGACAAGGGGAACCCTGGAGGGTGTGAAGAAAGGGATGGAAATCAAAGTTGAGCTTCAAACACAAACTACTTGGAGACCAAACAGAGTTTTAAGTCATTTAAATGCTGCTGAATTCCAATTCAGTTAATTAATCTACTTAAAGGGTTCAAGATCCCACAACTTGGATCTTAACGATGGTCAGGTCAGGTCAGTTCAGTTCACTCGCTCAGTCGTGTCCGACTCTTCACAACCCCATGGAGCACAGCATGCCAGGCCTCCCTGTCCATCACAAACTCCCAGTTACTCAAACTCATGTCCGTTGACTCGGTGATGCCGTCCAACCATCTTATCCTCTGTTGTCCCCTTCTCCTCCTGCCCTCAATCTTTCCCAGCATCAGGGTCTTTAATGAAAACCCAAATGGCCCTCAGTGGACACAAGTTGGTAGAAAAAGCCACCATCTCATCTAACCCACCTGCTCCCCTTCATCCCCACTACAACACAGGTGGTTTACACAGCAAGCTGCAGCAGACCAGGATTCTAGATGTAAAAATACCATCAAGAGTGGGGAACACTCTCTCTGACCCCCTTGCTCCCTCTGCCAGGCTTTCAGAGCTCATCATCTTGACCTAATCTTCCTGTGTCAACAGATGAAAGAAAAATGATGGGGAGTCGGGAAACCCAAGAAAAACAACCCAGTTCACCCAAATGTCTCAACTTTCATCCAGAAGAGAAGTGCTGCTTATCGGGGCCAGGGAGCGGGGTGGGCACGGAGGGAGGTGGGACGAAATGCCAGGCTGGCATGGCACCTGGGTGTCAGGAGGAGCCAGGACCCCACCCCTGCCAGCCCCATCTGCAGGTAGCTCTCTCCCGCTCAGCCACTCAGCACGGGCTTCCCTCCCCAAGAAGCCCCACCTTCATTAGTGCAGGGTGATGGCTTAAAGCTCAACATTCAGAAAACTAAGATCATGGCATCCGGTCCCATCACTTCATGGCAAATAGATGGGGAAACAGTGGCTGACTTTATTTTTTTGGGCTCCCAAATCACTGCAGATGCTGATTGCAGCCATGAAATTAAAAGACACTTACTCCTTGGCAGGAAATTTATGACCAGCCTAGACAGCATATTAAAAACCAGAGACATTGCTTTGCCAACAAAGGTCCATCTAGTCGGGCTATGATTTTTCCAGTAGTCATGTATGGATACGAGAGTTGGACTATAGAGAAAGCTGAGCGCTGAAGAATTGATGCTTTTGAACTGTGGTGTTGGAAAAGACTCTTGAGAGTCCCTTGGACAGCAAGGAGATCCAACCAGTCCATCCTAAAGGAGATCAGTTCTAAATATTCATTGGAAGGACTGATGCTGAAGCTGAAATTCCAGTACTTTGGCCACCTGATGGGAAGAGCTGACTCATTTGAAAAGACCCTGATGCAGGGAAAGATTAAAGGTGGGAGGAGAAGGGGATGACAGAGGATGAGATGGTTAGATGACATCACTGACTCAATGGACATGAGTTTAAGTAAGCTCCAGGAGTTGGTGATGGACAGGGAGGCCTGGTGTGCTGCAGTCCATGGGGTTGCAACTGAGTGACTGAACTGAACTGAACTGATAATACCCAAGCACATGGCCACACCCAGCTGGCACTGTCCCCCGATTGAGGGGCTAAAAAAAGATTTGATAAAACCCAAGGATCAGTCTTTAGGCTGCTGTTCTTCTGCATGCAACACCGCATTAGAAGGTGATGAACATTTGGGGTCGGGAGGAGGGGAGGGGTAAGTCCCATTTTCCCAGCTCCAGGATTAGTTGGCAGGTCAACACAATGCTGGGGGGGTGCGGGTGCACAGATGGTAAAGAATCTGCCTGCAGTGCAGGAGACCGGGGTCAGGAAGATCCCCTGGAGAAGGAAATTGCAACCTACTCCAGTACTCTTGTCTGGAGAATCCCATGGGATGCAGTCTGTGGGGTCGCAAAGAGTCAGACACGACTGAGAGACTTCACTTTCAACACAGTGGGACAGTTTGTTCCCACACCCATCCACCAGATCCCCAACCAGCTTTTTCTATCTGAGCTGTCTTTCTGGGGCCATCCAGAGCCTTAAAAATGAACAGAACCCAACCCAATCGTCTCTTCCTTGTGTTTCCTGATCCCAAGTAGGAACGTTCTCTGGGCTGAGGCCGTCTTGTCCCTGACCAGTTTTTCCTATGTGACTTCTATGCACTTAGCGATCACTAGGCAACGTCAGTCTTCAATCGCAGGAAAACCTCACTGGCCTGACTTGACTGGGAGCCAGGAAGACCTGGGAAGGGGCCGTGGTGCTGCTCCTTTTAAGGGCATCTGGGAGCATGAAGAGCGGCTTCCCTGGTGGCCCTAGTGGTTAAAGAACCCGCCTGCCAACGCAGGAGATGCAGGTTCGATCCCTGGGCCAGGAAGATCCCCTGGAGGAGGAAATGACAACCCACTCCAGTATTCTTGCCTGGAGAATCCCGTGGACAGAGGAGCCTGGTGGGCTACCGTCCATGGGGCTGGAAAGAGTCAGACAGACTGAGGGACTGAGCACACACTTTACAGGAGCATGAAGACAGGATCGAGCCCTGGGTTCTAAGCAGAGGGGCCTTCGGCACACAGGGGGCCCACAAGCACAGTCATGTGACAGGGCTGGATGCGCTGGCCTTCTCTCCAAAATGAGCTAAATTTTCCCTCACCTAGATTTCAATAAAACGTAACTCGAGTTTATATGGACCGGGTCTTCATATGAGGACCTCGATCCTGCTCCAGTTTCAGAGAAGGTCACTGAGACGGTTTCATACGAGAAACCTGATCCTAGAGGGAGGTGTGACATCAACAATTTTAGATTAAAAAAAAATGCTCAGATACTGGCGATTTCGTGTGTTTCGACACAAAGCGAATGAACCCTCCACCCGTCAACTGTGTGCTTGCAGAGTGCCTATGGCTATTGGACAAGGCACAACCTGTGTTTACCACATGCAAAGCTCACCCTCGCTGGACAGATCCCTGGATGCATCATCACAGATTATAAAACACTTATTATGAATAATATTCAGCTGGTGACATGGGCTGAGGAGCGACCTCAAATCACGAGCTTCCTTTCAGGGAAGTTCTGAAGGGATGCTAAGCAAGCTGGTGTTACTGCTCTCTTGTATAGATGGGAAGGTCCCCGTGCGTGAACCCACTTGGCTTTTCTCTTAGACAAGGGATGCGGGGAGAGGCGGCCTGAACTGGAATAACTGTGTGGGTTTTGTAGGCATGGACACAGAGCCTCCCAGAGACTGGAGGAACTGGGCCTCAGTGAGATGTACCCAGAGAACAGGTGTGCATGGTTTTCAGAACAGGAGATAGGGTTCAGTGAATACAGAAATGGGGAAATGTCTGGGAAACCGTGAAGAAAACTGCTGTGGGTGTTCTCTCTTGTGGAAGTTCTGGGAAGTTTCTGTTTTCCTGGGTCTTCCCATCTAATACATGGGAGCTGCCCAGTTGTCCCCTTGATGGATGCCTGTGGAAGGTTCCTGCATGCCAGGCCCCAGACAGGAGGAACCAGGTGCAGCCTCGCCCTCCATGCAAGGAAAACACTGCCACTCTACTCTTGTTTTTTTGTTTGTTGTTGCCTTTTTTTTGGCTGCACCACGTGGAATACAGAATCTTAGCTCCCCAACCAGCGATTGAACCTGCACTCCCTGCAGTAGAAGCATGGAGTCTTAACCACTGCACCACCAGGGAAGTTCCTACCCTTGGTTTTTGATTGAGGCTGGATGGCTGGGGGATGGACATGGTCCATCTCATCCCCTTACTCAGCGCCAAGGATACGTGATTGTTTTCAGAGTCACTGCAGGCCAGAAGAGGGGCAGAGATGTTATGTATCAACTGATGGACTCAGGTGAATTTCGGTCCTGACCCTTGAGTCGGACAGTGGGCCTGCCTAAAACAAACAGTCCAGCAGCTGAACAGGCAAACGATAAGAGCTGTCCAGAGGCAATAAGCTAGAGGAAACATGACCAGCCAACACACGTGTGGGAGACAGAACAATTTTGTAGTCAGAGATGCGGCTAAAGAAAAAAAGAAAGAATATGAGAATGTTCTGTGGGATAGAGGAGCGGAGAGGCACTCCCTTTAGGAGAGCCTGGAGCCCCTTGAAGTCACTCGGCTTGATGGGTGATGTGAAGGGGCAGGAGGGCAGAGTCCAGGGGCTGGGACTGGCAAAGCCTCTAGGCACCAGGGAGGAGTGGGCTTTGCAGTCAGGGCCTTGGGTGTGGTGTCCGAACCCCAGGCAGGCTACTGGCCCGTACACTGACTCTCCAGGCCTCAGCATCTTCACACAAAAAAAGTACTCACAGCAAGTGAGTACTACCCAGGGATGCTGGCTTCAGCCAAAGTGAGGAACCAGAGCGGACAGGCAGTCAGGGTAAGGGGGGAGTGGTTAAGAACCCAGACTCTGGGTTCAAGTCCTGCCCCCACCCCAACTTAGCTGTGCAGTGATGAGCAGGCTCCTTGGCCTCAGCAACTGCATCCATCAAATGGGAACAAGAACAGCATCTCCTGCCTGGGTCTGTGTGAGGATGAAATCCATCCATTTTGCTAAGCATGTACGACAGCGCCTGGCATGGAATACACACCACACAAGCATTTGCTTCAGCGCCCCCAGGTGTGCCCCTTGCCCTGGGCATTGGCATAGAGTAGGTGCTGCATAGACAGTGGAGCTCAAGTCACTGGAGCTCCATTTCCCTTCTCTGGATGGTGCTGAGAGGCAGGGGAAAAGATCATCCCAGAGGGAGGAAAAGTTACCCAGATTTTAAGAGAGTTCTCCAAGATTTTTCCTTGATCATGGGGGAAAAAAAATGTAGCAACATCCACAGAAGGACTAGAATCCTAGATATGCTGTGTTCTGATCAAGCTGAGTTTGACCTTTTAGCAAATTACTGACTCTGCGATGAGTGTACACAAGCCATGTATTCATCACAAATTCCAGCATGTGGGGGCCAGGCTCTGCGGGTGGGTGCCGTCATCGGAGCCACCATGGAAGCCTGGGCCAAGAAAGAGAAACATGGTGGGGGGGTGTGATCAGGCTTCCGGGAGGCAGGCCCTCCTCCCGCCTGAGGAGCTGACACCCCAACAACTCCAACGGGGGTCATGGGGGCAGGACAAACCACCCCAAGGGGCCTGGGACCCACGGTCAAATACACCAGCCAACCCCTCTGCCAAGCCAGGTTGTATGTGTGATGCAACCAGGAAAGGAGCCACGGGGTTCAGCCATCCATGTACATCCAGGCAGCGCTCCCCAAATCTGTCGGCATCTAGAGCTTCCCTGAGGGGCAGAGGAGGACCAGGCCTGGGGGGATGTCACCTGCCCTCAGGATGGGGACAGCTGTCATGTCTTTCTGTGGAGGGTGTCCTGGCAAGGCAGGCTCTCTGAGTTCGCTCCATCTAGGGACTCACACGCTCCTCACTGGGATCCCTGGGAGGGGCCCTGAGGGTGACCACCCCCATTTTCCAGGCAGGCAAGTCGAGGCACAGACCGGGTGGAGCGTGGCCCGGCCTCGTGGAAGGAGGGGCGGAGCTGGGCTGGACCCCAGGCAGTCCTGCACTCTTAACGGCTAAGCTGACCATGACCAGAGAAAGGGGAGAATTCCTTCCAGTGACCCCAAGACTATACAGTCCATGGAACTCTCCAGGCCAGAATATAAAGGAGTGGGTGGCCTTTCCCTTCTCCGGGGGATCTTCCCAACCCAGGGATCGAACCCAGGTCTCCCACATTTGCAGGAGGATTCTTTACCAGCTGAGCCACCAGGGAAGCCTTTCTAAGATGATAATATATATACATGTGAAGGGAAAGTCGCTCAGTTGTGTCTGACTCTTTGCAACCCCATGGACTATACACAGTTCATGAAATTCTCCAGGTCAGAATACTGGAGTGGGTAGCCTTTCCCTTCTCCAGGGGATCTTCCCAACCCAGAGATCGAACCCAGGTCTCCCACATTGCAGGCGACTCTTTACTGTCTGAGCCACCAGGGGGAAGCCCAGTAAAGGGGCAGGGAGAAATAAACTGGAACATTTGGGATCAACACGTACACGCTACTACAAGTAAAGGAGGTACCTAATAAGGACCTGCTGTAGAGCACAGGGAACGCTACTCAATACTCTGTAATGGCCTATATGAGAAAAGAATCTAAGAAAAAAAAAAAAGAGTAGATATATGTGTATGTATGGGCTTCCCCGGGGGCTCAGCGGTAAAGAATCCACCTGTAGCCCCTCGGGTGTGATTGGAGCTTGAAGCTCTCAGGGCCGGAGACACCGCAGACCCGGGACCTGGAGCAGCTCAGAGGCAGTGAATAATAGCTCTTCAAGTCTGCAATTTAAAAAATGGCCTCCAACAAAACTACATTGCAAAAAATGGGAAAGAAGCAAAATGGAAAGAGTAAAACAGTTGAAGAGGCAGAACCTGAAGAATTTGTAGTAGAAAAGCACTGGACCACCGTGTCGTGAACGGGAAGGAGGAGTATTTCCTTAAGTGGAAGGGGTTTACAGATGCAGACAGTATTCGGGAACCTGAAGAAAATTTAGATTGTCCAGAGTTAACTGAAGCATTTAATCCTCAAAAAGCTGGTAAAGAAAAAGATGGAACAAAAAGAAAATCTTTGTCTGACAGTGAATCTCATGATAGCAAATCAAAGAAAAGAGATGCTGCTGATAAACCGAGAGGTTTTGTCAGAGGTCTTGATCCAGAACGAATAATTGGTGCCACAGACGGCAGTGGAGAATTAATGTTCCTCATGAAATGGAAAGATTCTGATGAGGCAGACTTGGTACTGGCAAAAGAGGCAAATATGAAGTGTCCTCAAATTGTAATTGCTTTTTATGAAGAGAGACTAACTTGGCATTCTTGTCCAGAAGATGAGGCTCAATAATTGTTTGCATTGCCATATATATATATATATATATATATATATAAAAATGTGGGTCTTGGTTTTTTTATTTATTAGTGTGAAGAAATAACTACATTCTAATGCGATTCATGGGGTCGCAAAGAGTCGGACACTGCTGAGCGACTGAACTGAACTGAACTGAACTGAATGAAAATCAGGTTTGATATGTTTGCTTTGAAGTAATATTGGGGAAGTTACATTGGGTTTTTTTTTTTTTTTTTCCATCTGTAGCACTGGTTACTTTGAACAAATAAAAGCTTTCTGTAGTTGCCTCCTTCAGTAGGAAAGAATTTGATACCATGGTATATTATTTCCTCAGCATTACAGAACAGTTTTTCTAAATGTTGGAGGAAATCTCCATAGTCATTACTCAATCAGAATTTAGAATTTGCATTTAACTCACATATGCCTGAGGACCATTCTAAGTTTTTTATATGTGTATACATAAAAGACATATGTAAATGGTTTGGGAGTTAATTTTTTGTTGTGGTTTTTGTTTTGGTAAATATATTTAAACAACAGCCTTTCATAACCATGGATAAGCCCATGTTCTGGAATTACATCATTTTGAGCAATATAAGAAATAACTTCAACTTAGATTGAAAATTTAAGTCTTAACCTTTCAAGTTAAATAATTTTGTAATTAATTAGACAAATTAAGGAGTTTAAATTCGGTAATTTTTTAAAGCATCCCTATCAGAATCTGCATCCATATCTGCATATAAATGCAGTTTTATATGCAGAAACCCTGGAAGGGAAATTTTTATCACTATCAACAACCTTCCCAACCAAATGAAAAAAGTAGAAAAATTCTGGTATGTTTTAATATAGCAAAGCAAAATTTAGTTAAATGGACACTTGATGTCTCCTTTTGGTGAACCATTGTTTTACAAGAAATTGAAGTCTCTGTGCTATATTTAGGAAAGGTTGTGATACATGGGATGTCTCAGATTTGTTCTTGGAAACCTAATCAGATAGTTTTAAAATATTGGCAGTTTACGATCTACAGGAATAAATGAGTGAACCAACTTTTCTAAAAAAAAGAAAAGAATCTGCCTGTAATATAGGACACATGGGGTTTGATCTCTGGGTCGGGAAGATCCCCTGGAGGAGGAAATGGCAACCCACTCCAAGATTCTTGCCTGGGAAATTCCATGGACAGAGGAATGTGGTGGGCTACAGTCGAAGGGGTTGCAAGAGTCAGACATGACTTAGTGACTAAACTGCCACTTCCATGTATGTATATAATATATATAGCTTTGTATATAATATAATATGATTCGCTTTGCTATATACCTGAAACTAACACATCACTGTAAATCAACTATGTCAACAATTTTTTTTTTTTTAAAGAGTTCCTTCCTGGGTGGGTCCCTCCTGCCTCTGTTGAAGAGTGGCTAGAGGGGCCATCTAAGGAGGACCCCAGCAGTGAGCCTGAGTGACTGACCAGGAACCCCCAGGGAAAAGAAAAGGCTGGCAGAGGCGGGAAGAATTCCAAGGGCCTCAAGAGCAAGGCCGTGGGGTCCTTCAAGACTCAGGGTCCTCCCTCTACCCTGGTGTCCCCAGTTGAGGGCCTTCTCTAAGGCTCTGCTTTCTTTATCCCCTTCCCTGACTTGCAGGACCTGAGTTCTCTTAAGGTTTAGATTAGCCAAGGGGCAAGAAGCAATGCCCTGCTGTCATGCTGGAAGCACCAATGTTTACAGTCGTTTAAGGATGGGACCAGAAGACAACGTGAACTGAAAGGGCACAGAACGAGTGTTCCTGAGGATGCTGGAGCATCTTAGACATCCTCAGGTGTTTAAGGATATTCTGATCCCACTGGCAGAGAGGCCAGACACAACGCCTGGACCCACTGCACCTGCCCTTCTCACAAGAGAGCCTTGGCCCTGCAGGGCAAGACCACACAGCTGAAAATTCTACATCTGCACCAGCCCCAAAGCCAGACTTCTCCAGACTTAGTGGAGAAGTCAGTGGGTTAAGACGTGTTTATCAAAGGTGCGTAAGTTGGTACACACCTGGACTTCGGCTGTCATTTGAAGAAGGGACGTGGGAAGTGAGGAGTTAAGAGGAGGGTCAAGCACAGTGAGAAAAGCCAGAGACAAGAAGAGGGAGCCTGGCTTCTTCTGTTTAATCATGAACTTGCCGTGCGAGGATGTGAGGCCAGCCTCCACCTCTCTGGGCACAGCGGGAGCCGCCAGGTCCTTTCTGTGTTCACGTCCTAGGCTTTCATGTTATTTAGGGCTGAAGAGCCAGTGCTGCCCAGTGCTGGAGCTAATAGCTACATGTGGCTACTTCAACTAAACTAAGGGACTTCCCTGGTGGTCCCGTCATTAAGACCCTGTGCTTCCACTGCAAGGAGCACAGGTTCAATCTCCGGTCGAGGAACTAGGAACCCATGTGCCATGCAGCATAGTCTTAACATAAAAAAAATAAAAAAATAAACTTATGCAAAATTAAGAACTCAGTTCCTTAGCAGCACTAGCTGCATTTTAAGTGCTCAATAGTTGATCATGATTTAAATTAATTTTAATTAAATTAATTAATTTAAATGAAATAAAATTTAGCTTCACAGGCACACCCACGTCTCAAATGCTCAGCGGCTATCACGTGGGACAGAGCAGACACGGAAGATTTCCATCAACACAGGGCGCTCCATCAGCAGCATCCAGACTGTGCAGACAGAGACACAGGGTTCAGAGAGTGTTCTTGAAAGATGTGGTGCGTGTGTATACAACAGAATACTACTCAGTCATAAGAAGGAAGGAAATTTTTGCCATCTGCAACAACACAGATGAACTCGCAGGGTAAGTCACTTAGCACTAAGTGAATTAAGTCAGACAGAAATACTTGTGTATCACTTACATGTGGAATCTGAAAGTTAAACTAGTGAATATAACAGAACGGAAACCGATCCCAGATAGAGAACAAACTAGTGGTTACAGCAGGGAGAGGGACAGAGGCAGAAGAAGTAAAGGTATAGGGGATTAAGAGGCACAAACTATTGTGTGTAAAAGTAATAAGCTATGAGGATATACTGGACAACATGAGGAATATAGAAATATAGGAATACAACATGAAAAATTACAATGTTTTATAGTAAGTACAACTGGAGTATAATCATCAAAAATTGTGAATCACTACATTGTACACTTACATAATATTGTACATCAACAATACTACAATAAAAATGCTTTTAATGTTCTTGAAGTCACTTCTTTTTCTTTGTTTTTTATAGTCCAGAGACCTTTATTTTTTCACACCTATTAAGCCATGAATTCATAGCAAATAGGTTCCTGCAGCTCAAGCTCCTTTTTTGCAGGTTTCTACAAAGTGTGTTTCTCCGGGTGGAACCAGCTGGAGCTTCAGTTGAACCCAAGTACGTTCCCCTTTGGCTTTCTTCTTTTTCCAGTCATTTCCCTTCCCATGTTTCAGGAAGCTATCTAGACTCTTAGGAAGCCTAATATGCTCAGTGTGGGCATAAATTGTCCTGGTAGGAACCATACCCATAGCTTGCTTGTTTGCCACGATCCCAACAGTGCGCCAGGTCACACTGTGGGCTCGTCCAGTCTTGCCGTGGGAACAGTTGGGGGCACTCCATTGTCAACAGTGCCCACAAGTATCAAGTTCCCTGATGTCTACAATATTACCTTTTTTGTAAACTGGCACATGTGTGGCCAAAGGAACGGATCCATGTTTTCTAAGAGACCTAGAGAACACAAAGCTGGTGCCTTTCCTCTTCTCCTTTGCATTGTTGGTCAGTCTGGTGAACTACTTGAAGATGTTGACTTTGGCCAAAAGGCTGAAGTCACTTCTTTAGAAGGAGAACTGAGTGCTAGGTAAGAGAAAAGCAATGAGACAGCTGGGTGTGTCTGTTGCGTGTAACCAGGTCTAGGACAGGCAAGTATTTGTCAGAGATACCAGAGGTGAGTTAAAATACCACACTGCCTGGCCAAGGTTAAGGTCAATGGTGGAACACCAGCACATTTCCCACAAGGGCTGGCCACAAGACAAAGATGACACCTGCTGCTCCTGTAATCTAGTGTCTAAGTGCCGTGTGGATAAGAGAATAAAACACAAGTATTATGAAGAGGATGGCAAGACTGTCACTATTTACAGATGATGTGATTTAACACCTGCAAAATGCAGAAGAAACCGTAAGAGGCTTTAGTATGGCAGATGGTTACAAAATCAATATGCAGGAAACAACAATCCCTTTACATGAAAGGAAAAGGAAGTATAATGGAAAAGGAGATCTCATATTTTAATATATTTCTTAAGCTTACATGAAAATATTTACACTGAAAAACCTAAAACATAAAAACAAACTAAAGAAATATATAGGCGCTCTATGTGAAGAACATATACATGCATATGGAAAATGCCAAACCTGCACGTATGGCATAAAAGATGGCTTCGGGAAGTAGAACCACACTGTGTGTCAGTCACTCTGTCAACCCCATGGACTGTAGCCTGCCAGGCTTCCTGTCCATGGAATTCTTAGGCAAGAATAGTGGAGTGGGGTGCCATTTCGTCCTCCAGGGGATCTTCCCAACCCAGGGATCAAACCTGGGTCTCCCACATTGCAGACAGATTCTTTACCATCTGAGCCATCCGTGAAGCCCAGTACAACATTATAACAACATAATATATAAAGATGTCAATTATCCCAAAGTAACTATCAACCCAAAGGAATCACTCAAAATACCAACAAGGTTTGGTCGTTGCGTTTTGGTTTCATTCTTTATAGGGGCTTTCCTGGTGGCTCAGAGGGTAAAGAATCCTCCTGCCAGTGCAGGAGACCCAGGTTCGACCCCTGGGTTGGAAGATCCCCTGAAGAAGAAAAGAGCAACCCACCCCAGTACTCTCCTTATTCTCATCAGAATCTCATGGAATGAGGAGCCTGGCGAGCTACAGTCCAAAGGGTTGCAAAGAGTTGGACACGACTGAGTGACTAAGTATGCACGCATGCACAGAGCATGTAAACTGCGAAGGTTACATGCAAATATGATGTCATTTACCATAAGAGACTCGAGCTTCTGTAGATTTTGGTAACCATACGTCCTGGAATGGGTCCCCCTTGGACACTCAGGGAGGTCTGTGTAAGGATGCTCCTCATAATAAGAAAAAACAAAAACAAAACATCCAACCTAGAAACAAACTAAATGTCTGTCAGTAGGAACTGCTGGGACTTCCTGAGGGCTCTAGCGGCTAAGACTCTGAACCCTCACTGCAGGGGGCATGGGTTTGATCCTTGGTCAGGCCACATGGCATGGCCAAAAGTCTAACAAAAAAAGAAAAAAGAATTGCTGGTTAAATTACATTGCATTCTTACTAAGAAATGGCAGTTATCAAAAGAAATGCATTGAGTCTATTGAAAGATGTCCAATATTTTAAGAAAGCAAGTAGCAAAAGAGTGTATATAATATGATATTTATAAATACAGACACATGGTGTATATAGACTATATATGAAAGAGTACAATAAAACCTAGAGGTTATTTCTAAGAAACAGAATGAGAGAAAAGGATGAGATATTTTCAATTAATGCTTTTAATGACCAAATGTAAATTTTATAAAGAATTAATCTGGCACCCCACTCCAGTACTATTGCCTGGAAAATCCCATGGAAGGAGGAGCCTGGAAGGCTGCAGTCCATGGGGTCGCTGAGGGTCAGACATGACTGAGCGACTTCACTTTCACTTTTCACTTTCATGCATTGGAGAAGGAAATGGCAACCCACTCCAGTGTTCTTGCCTGGAGAATCCTAGGGACGGGGGAGCCTGGTGGGCTGCCGTCTATGGGGTCACACAGAGTCGGACACGACTGAAGTGACTTAGCAGCAGCAGTCTTCAAAGCACAAAGAAGAACTGATGCAAAGAACTGACTCATTGGAAAAGACCCTGATGCTGGGAAAGATTGAAGGTGGGAAGAGAAGGGGATGACAGAGGATGAGATGGTTGGATGGCATCACTGACTCGATGGACATGAGTCTAAGCAAACTCCAGGAGATGGTAAAGGACAGGGAAGCCTGACATTCTGCAGTCCATGGGGGCAGGGGGCAGGGGCAAAGAGTGAGACACGCCTTAGCAACTGAACAACAACACCCAGGCACAGGTGTAGACGTAAATACAATGGTGAGTAACTTCTTGCTAAAGTCTGACTGGAAGGCTGGATGAAGGCTGAGTTATCCTGGACTGAAAGCACAAAGAAAGCGCTCCAAGAACTATGAGCCCAGATCACACCATGCTACAGCCCTTCGATCCAATCTTCAGTCCCCACGGGTGCCGCTCTCTGATGTAACCATCTGGAACGGCTGACCTGGGGACAGACTGTGGGTGCCATGCTGCTCCGGGGATAAGACTCAAGTTTTTAAAGACTGGTTCATTTAATTAAAAGCACAGCAGGCTACTGAGTACTAAGCAGACAGCATGCATTTCATTAAGGAAGGTCATCTTTCCTGGCACAATCTGATGGAAACCAGGGCAGCAGCGTTCAGAGATAAGAAGCTCACAAGTTGACTTTGCCCCCTTCGGACAAGATTTGGCAAAGAATGACCTGCTCCCTTCTATCAAGGAGGCCAGAGGCTGGCTAGCACATGGGATTCAGCAGATGACAATGAATTTCTGAAAAGATCTATGTGTCCTCAAAAAGGCATTCTATGAACAAGGAGAGAGAAGGGAGGGGAGGGAAGCAGAGAGAAAGAGAGAAAGAAGAAGGGAGGGATGGTGGGAGGGGGGAAAACCTCACCAGCAAAGATGACAATATATTTTTCAATTACAGGATTGTATGTGTGTGTGTGGAGAAGCCTAGGATTTCTTTTCATCATCAATGATTTTGTTTCAGATAAAATTGATGGTTTTTATGTCCAGTATCTTACTGACTTATTTTTTTAAGTGTTTATAGTTTTCTTTGTTTTCAACATTGTGGCGACACTCATTCACGTTAAAACATAGTTTCCTAAGCATTACAAGTGATAACAAGCCAGGGTAGTCTTCTAGTGTAATACATTTCAGAACAGTAGCCTAAATGTTGAGGAAAATCTAAGCTTGTCAATTTCATACAGGCGTGGGTGTGTATGCACACACACAAGCACATGCACACGTGCGCGTGCAACAATTTTAAAGCTGCAGAGCCTCTGTGCTCAGTCTGCTCAGTCATGTCTGACTCTCTGAGACCCCGTGGACTGTAGCCTGCCAGGCTCCTCGATCCATGGAATTTTCCGGGCAAGAATACTGGAGTGGGTTGCTATTTCCTACTCCAGGGGATCTTCCTGACCCAGGGATCGAACTTGAGTCTCCTGCATGGAAGGCAGATTCTTTACCACTGAGCTACCTGGGAAGCCCAGCAGAGTCTACTGGGCTAAAATAATGTAGGCAGCATCTGGAGGTGCCTAAAATTACTCCTGGGAAAATAAGGCTTAACATTTAATGAACTTAAAAGAGCAATACTTTCCTTATAATGTTAATGTCTTATTTTCACTGCTGCACAAATATTTATTGGGGCTTCCCTGGTGGCTCAGAGGGTAAAGCGTCTGCCTGCAATGCAGGAGACCTGGTGGCAGACACTGTCCTGGGCACAGGGTTACAGCAGTGAGCAATCTCAGATACAATAGTCTTTGCATTTTAGTAATCATTGAAATAAAACTGCTAACAGTTAGAAGGTATTATTCTTAGCCCTTTATTTATATGCTCTTTTCATCTTATATTTTTATTACCCCATTTCACAAAGGGACTGAAGCACGGGGAAGATAACTTCCTTGACCAAGTTCTCACAATTCAGACCTACTTACTCTGGAGTCCACCCTTGTAACTACTGAATCTTACTGCTTCTGTAACATGTCTGTGCTGTGCTCAGTTGCTCAATTGTGTCTGACTCTTCGTGGTTTTTTTTAACACACACAACACCAAAGTAAAGTAGGTTGTTGTCATGCCCGACTCTTTTGCGACCCCGTGGACTGCAGCCCAGCAGGCTCTTCTGTCCATGGGATTTCCCGGGCAAGAATATTGGAGTGGGGTGCCATTTCTTTCTCCAGGGGATCTTCCCAACCCAGGGATTGAACCTGTGTCTCCTGCATTGGCAGGAGGATTCTTTACCACTGAGCTACCAGAGAAGCCCTAAAGGAACATAGGCATTTGTCCATAAAGAAGGTGGGCATTCTCGGGGTAATGCGTGCATTCTCTTTTACACACTTTCACTCTGGGCTAAGCCATTAAAATAAAGTGAACAACAGGCAAGAAGAAAGCCTGCAAGTAGGTGATCCTGCCAGTGTGGTCCCTGTGCTGTCTAGGAGAGAAAACAGAGGAGGAAAAGAAAGGAAAATGAAATAAAAATGAAATGGCTATTCAATACATTGGCATCACCGACTCAATGGACATGAGTTTGAGTAAGCTCCGGGAATTGGTGATGGACAGGGAGGCCTGGCGTGCTGCAGTCCATGGGGTCGCAAAGAGTTGCACACGACTGACCAACTGAACTGAACTGAACTGATTCAATACAAAACCTCTATCATAAAGTAAGTAATAAAGTCCTTGATAAAGACTAAATAGATCATTTCAGGGTATGTTCTGCCTTCAAGTATTATCACAAACATGGCCTTGCTGTATTTCATTCTCACCGTATCCTAGTAGGGTAAAGGATCACCCAGACCTTGTTTTACGATATAAGATAAAGAATGTGCTCACAATCTCAGCCACAGGCTGGCTGTTACTGCTTCATTCCAAGCCACGGATATACGCACATTGGACTCTGTTTGGTCCTCTGCATAGCTAGCTACCCTCCAAAAAATGTAGGAAGTCACCCCCCAAACATATAACCTCTCTACGCCCAGCCAACTCATCTATGCCACTGTCTCAGGCATGTTCACAGTAGTGAGAACTAGGTCATTATCTTAAATGTGTTCCAAATAATGGGACTACTCTGAACGTGGAGGTTACAGACTTCCTGACCATTCAATGATGGTATTTCCCAAGTTATATCAAGGAAATTACAAGTAACAGAGCACACTGGGGTCCAAGCGTGCCCTGAAAACCTATAAATCATTGGGAAGAAATACACAAATTCAGAGTTGATGTGAAACATGAGAACAGCTCCGGAAATGCTGTGTCAGGGTCAAACAGGTGGTTAAGTTTGAAGGATACATCTACACTGGGGCTGTTCCAGAGAGGGAGAGATGTTGCCAGACGTCTGCAAGGGTTTCCTGGCCAGTTCATGAACTGTAACCCAGTGAGTTTTGCTGGTGAGTGGTCTGTTTTTAGGAGTTTACAGTCAGTTGGACCATAAAGAAGGCTGAGTGCTGAAGAATTGATGCTTTCGAACTGTGATGCTGGAGATGATTCTTGAGAGTCCTTTGAACAGCAAGGAGATCAAACCAGTCAACCCAAAGGGAAATCAACCCTGAATACTCACTGGAAGGATTGATGCTGAAACTGAACTCCAGTACTCTGGCCACCTGATGGGAAGAGCCGACGCACTGGAAAAGACCCTGATGCTGGGAAAGATTGAGGGCAGGAGAACCGGGTGATAGAGGATGAGATGGTTGGATGGCATCACAGACGCAATGGACGTGAGTCTGAGCAAACTCTTGGAGACAGTGAAAGACAGGGAAACATGGCATGCTGCAGTCCATGGGGTCACAAAGAGTTGGACACGACTCAGCGACTGAACAACAACAGCTGACTCCGACCTGAGGGTTCTCCATCACCATCTGAGATCTGCACCTTAGGATGGAAAGGTGGTTGAGTGAGCAGAGCTGAGATCTACCCAAACTGTCCCAAATCCTGACTTCAGCCCAGAACAATACTGTCACCCTGTCGCCTGGGCAGCAGATAATTCCTCGGAGGACAGGGGTCACCACAGGGGTCTGGCAACCTATGCAGCAGCTCGAGCTTTGCTTTGAAAATGAATCTCTGTAGCAACCTAATGGCAGAAGCCAGCTCAGAAAATTGCCCTTATCTTTGCAGTGAAGTGCCTGCTTCATCTGAGTGAGCTCTCTTTGTATTTCTTTACGCTGATAGTTTGAGTCACCGTCTGAACAAGTAACCACAGATCAGAGGAGGGGGCGGAGGACGTCACAGCGTGTACTCGGGGCAGCTGGAAGAGGAGGGTCACTCCTTGAGGCACAGCATCCTTGTTCCCTGTTGGAACCAAAGGGGGTCCCATTACCCAGCAGCAGGGAGGGTCTCCTCCCCTGGCCAGCTTTCAATTACACACCGATGATTACGATAGCTTCTTCTGCAGCACAAGGAGGGAGTTCCCCCTCTGAAAATGCACTTTCAATCTTTGATGCCAGAAATAAAGTCTAAGGCAACCACCAGTCTCTATGGCAGAACTTATGTGAGGTGACCTCCCCCTGGTGGTGGGCGCTGGTGTTCGAACAGCCCAGGGACTAGTTCTC
Source organism: Bos mutus (assembly GCF_027580195.1). Taxonomy (NCBI): domain Eukaryota; kingdom Metazoa; phylum Chordata; class Mammalia; order Artiodactyla; family Bovidae; genus Bos; species Bos mutus. Next base: position 140,791 of record NC_091617.1, on the reverse strand, counting down.
AGGACACCATCTCCTCTGTCCCTCCACCAGGACCGGCCACAGATACCTTGCTCTTTGGGGGCCCCTAACGGTGGCGCGGTGACAGTTCTTCTTGTTCCTGCTGATGAGACTCTGGATGTCCACCTCATTATCCACATACCCTGGGTGCCCCCTGAAGCAGGAGATGGCAACCCACTCCCATATTTGTGCCTGGAAAATCCCATGGAACAGAGGAGCCTGGCGGGCTACAGTCCAGGGGGTCACAAAAGATTCTGACACGACTCAGCCGACTAAACAACAGCTCTGCGTGCTCAGTGAGAGCTGGGGGATGGAGCAGGGGAGGACATCACTGCACAGGAAATCAGACAAGCGTTGTAACTGGCAGGCTGGGAGAAAATTCTAGTTCTGCCAGTATGTAGTGAGTTCCCCCTTAGGAAACCTCAGCACCTCTCTGAGCCTTGATTCCTCCCTGCAGAAATGAAGAAAGCTTGAGCCCAAGGTTCTTTCTGCCATGGTTCTGTAGCTGTGCCCAGAATCTGATACCCAGTTGCCACAGGATTCTATGTGCTGATTAGCTTCACAAAGGCAGCAGAAAGATGTTGTCATCTATAAAATGGGCAAATACAGTATCTATCACAGAAGGTTGTAAGAAGGATGAGTAGGCTTCCCTGGTGGCTCAGACAGTAAAGAATCCACCTGCAATGTTGGGTTGGGAAGATTCCCCTGGAGAAAGGGATGGCTATCCACTCCAGTATTCTTGCCTGGAGAATCCCACAAACAGAGAAGCCTGGAAGGCTACAGGACATAGGGCTGCAAAGAGTCAGACACAACTGAGCAACTAGGCTCAAGAAGGATGAAATTTAACGATGTACATAAAATATTTGGCCAACAGTAAGCACTAACAGGGTGTTTATCACAAACTGTATAATTACTAAGTACGTATATAATAGATCACTCAAACTTCAGATGAAAGAAGGGACTACTAGTAACCTTCCTGGGATGAGATGGGCAAACTGGAGCATACGGTCACCCTGTCAATAATAAATGACTATCAGGGGATCTGGAAAAGCCCCTAGTAATGGATAAACTTTTAAAAAAAGAAAAGTTCCACTCAAGTGTTCTGGCTTTGTAAGGATAAACCTTTGGCAAACTCTCAAATGGCAACTGGACAGAATTGGCTGTGGGGTCAAGTAGAGTGTCTCTGACACAGGTTCCTCTTGGAGCAATGAAATTTCCAAGACCAATTACAGACACAAGCCTTAAGTGACTGAAATTGACCTTCTCTCTTCCACAAACCGGCAGACAGGCTTCCCAGGGACCACTGCAGGGTAAGGCAGGAGTGTGGGGATGGGGAAGCCAGAATGTCACCCCCTAAGTATGCCTCTTCAACATAAAAGTTATTTGGGGCTGAAGGCAGTTACGAAACACATATGCCGGAAACCTCCATCTTCCCTCTCTTTCCTGCCTGAAGGTAGGACATAAATGACCCTCTTAATGGAGATGTTCCAGACTTTCATGGAGGAGTGTGCCAACGTGCCCATCAGCTTCCTCCCATGAACTGACTTCCCTGCAGTGAGCTGGAAGCCTGAAACGGCTTCCCTCCCTCCTACCGTTTCTCTTATCAATTTATTCTTTGTTGAAGAGGCTGTACAAGCCGAGTTCTAAGTCTCTACGTTGTCGTGCTGAGGGTTCTCCCCCCTGATGCATGCTGCACTCATTAATAACTGTTTTTCTCTTGAAATCCATCTTTTTCTTAAAGAGTCACAGCTGAAAACCTAGGACAGGCAGAGGCAGGGTTCTGTCTCCCCTACAGGCGCGAGGCTGGAAAGCCAGATGGAAGAGAAGTAGAGTCACGGTCACACGAGGGAACATTCTGTTGCTGAGCCAGTTCCTGCTGGGGAAATCCTACGGGGCAGCAAGGGGCAAAGGGGCCGCACTCCACCGACGGAAGAGCTGGAAGCAACCTCACTGAGCTGGTCCAGCTCAACCTGCTCACTTCATAGATGAAGCGGCGGAGGTCTGGGTGCACATCTTGCCCAAGGGCAGGTGGTTTGTTATGGATCTGTTAAGCCCTTGCATGTGTGTGTGTGTATGTGTGCTCAGTTGTGCCCAGCTCTTTGCGAGCACATGGGCTGTAGCCCGCCACGCTCGTCTCTCCATGGGATTCTCCAGGCAAGGATAATGGAGTGGGTTGCCATTTCCTTCTCCAATGCATGAAAGTGAAAAAATGAAAGTGAAGTCGCTCAGTCGTGTCTGACTCTTAGCGACCCCATGGACTGCAGCCTACCAGGCCCCTCCGTCCATGGGGTTTTCCAGGCAAGAGCACTGGAGTGGGGTGCCATCACCTTCTCCGACTTACAGAGCATATACAATTAAAAAAAACAATCACGTGTCCTCCCTTGCTGGCCTGTGAGCACCAGGAGGAAGGCTGCTATCTGTCATTCACCGAGGGCTGTGACCTCTCACACTGACCTCACCGAGACTATGGGGGTGGGGTTACTGTCCTCCTTCTGCAACTGGGCAGACTGGGGGCCTGGGGATGTTGACTGACTCATCTAGGGTCCTATACAGGGCCCTGCCACCAGCACAGTGCTCAGAACACAGCAGGCCCTGAGAAACACGTGTTAAAATGAATATGCCCTTTGACTAGACGAATTCTCTGCCACCCATCTGAAGTGACTCATGGAAAAGTCATGCGTAACAGGAAAAATAAGGAAACAAACCAAATATCTACCAATAGGGGCTGGTTAAACAAAGTATAGTATGTGTGCAATGGAATACTATGCAGCAGGAAAAAATGAGACCTTTCTGTGTACCATTATAGAAACATCTCCGAGCTATACCGTTATGTGGGGAAAACATAAAGATACAGAACAGTAAGCAAATATGCAACTTTAGTGTGTCAAGGAGAAAGAGATGAAAGTCTAGTGAAATACCTATGTTATATTCAAATATGCATATAGAAACTCTGGAAGCAGAAAATTTACCAAAAATCATAGTTAATTTTTAGAGGACTGGCTATCAAGATTGGAGAAAGACTTTTCACTATATACCTTTTAATACTTTCTGGGTTTTGAACAATGTGAATGTATTACTACATTCAAAAAATTTTTTTAAATGTATTAAAATGTATAAACTCAATGACAATAATAAAAATAAAATTCAAACAATATATTACCTAAAAAAATACTTGTTGAACGAGTGAATGAATGAATGACTGAAGGAAGGAGTGAATGAGTTGAATGAATGAATAAATGAGTGAAGTGATGGAGCCAGGATTTAAATCCAGGTCTGTCTGGCTCCAGCACCCAGGTACTGCCTTCTGCTTGAACTCATGAATGTCATCAGGACTGCAACTGATGTACCAAAAGCACTCAAATATATCTGTTAAACATAAATGGCTGAGAGAATAATAGAGTTGTAATTCATCGGAACCTCAGTTTCCTGTGGATAAAAGAACTTTACTCATAGAGCTATCCTAGGGATGAAATAAGATGTGAAAGATATGAAAAATTCACGTGCATTACTGCATACTGTAAGATGATTCCAGAACAGGCTTTGGAGTTGGCTAAAACCAGTTTTGTGCAATGTAGGAGACTGGGATTTGATCCCTGGGCCAGGAAGATCCCCTGAAAAAGGGGATCTATTCCAGTATTCTTGCCTGGAGAATTCCATGGACAGGAGTTTGGTGAGCTACAGTCCATGGGGTCGCAAAGAGTCTGAAATGATTGAGCAATTAACACGAAAGCAGGTTTGCATCACAGGGCCAGCACTTACTATGTGACCTGGGACAGGTTACTTGGCCTCTCCTGGCCTCAGTTTTCACATCTGTAGAATGGGAATAATAGTACCAATTTCATAGAGTTCTTGTAAAATGATGAAATGGTATATATTACACAGAAAGCAATTCACGTAAATGAACAGAAACTATTTTATTATCAGTAAGGTAAAGCAGAAAATTTAACAAAAATGATAAAGGTGACAAAGTAAAACAAGCTATTGTTGAATTAAAAAAAAAAAAAAACTCCAATATTAGCTTTCTGAATCCAATAACATTTTTGTCTTTTAATTCTGAATTCAGGCCAACCTCAAACACCTTGTTCTCTGGTGTTAATTATGATTACACATGGGAACTACATATTGCACCTGCTGAAATCAGTAATGAAAGGAAAAGTACTGAGCCTTCCCAATGTTTAAAAAAAAAAGCTTTAGTTTCCTGAACATTCAGTTCAGAAGTATATGGACTGACAGCTGTTGCTGTAAACCTATCAATCAGGTATTTTATTTACATTAAGTAGTGCAGTCTAAAATCGCATTCTTTTATAGTATTATAGGTTCGATCCCTGGATCAGGAAGATTCCCCTGAAGAAGGGAATGGCATCCCACTCCGGTATGGCCATGGTAGAGCCCATCACTGCTCAGAGCGACTTCCCTTTCACTTTTCACTTTCATGCACTGGAGAAGGAAATGGCAACCCACTCCAGTGTTCTTGCCTGGAGAATCCCAGGGACAGGGGAGCCTGGTGGGCTACTGTCTATGGGGTCACACAGAGTTGGACACGACTGAAGTAACTTAGCAGCAGCAGCAGCAGCTCAGAGGACAGAGCAGAGTCACTTACAGTTTCATTAAGTGCCAGCGTCTCCATGTGCTGATTAGTATTTACAAAGGACAAAATTCTCTGTCGCAACTGAATTGTATTTTGAATGACTAGCACTCCTCAGCCCTTGAAACGGGTCCTAACAATTGTGTGCAGAAAACATACACTGAGGAGGCGACTCCCCAGCCCACCCCCAACACACACTGACGTGCACAAGCACCATCACCGTGACAGGAGAGGGGCCGGCACAGAACAGGGGGTGGCCTGTAGGCAAAAAGAATGGACCGTGTCATCTGCTGGCCTTTTTAAAAGGAGTAGAGCCTGAAATATAAACACTGGAATCAAACAGCCTCTGCTTCAGCTGTTCTATCACAAAGCCTTTTTTTTTTCCGGTTCTCTTACGTAATTGTCTTGGGGCTTGAAATGTCTGTAGTTGCTGACAAGAGTCCTGAAAACGACTGCACTGAAGAAGACGTGCTTTGAGCACTGAATGAAGGGTGCTGACGGGTTGAGCTGAAAAGGGGATCGAATGCTTGTGAGGGAGGGGAACAGGGAGGAGAGATCAAAAGAACCTTGTGGATGTTAATATACTCTCTGTTTGTTTATACATGAGCCAGAAATTCTGAAATTAGGGAAACGGTGGATAACTGTAAACTTTGCACGTATGTAATAGGTGGGCTTTTCTTAAACTTAGAACATTCTGAACTTTCCCAAATAAACTAAAGCATACAATATTGGCTTAAGATCTCTCCACACTTGAGGAGGTTTACGGGGAAAGGTGAGGTCGGTTCAAGTCTGAGAAAGCCGATGACACTAGGCTGAGAAGTGCCAATGGTCTGTGCAGGTGGGGGTGCCACACTGCAACGGAGCCCAACTGTCAACTCTGCTTCCGGAGTGTCACATTTGACAGCACGCTGCCACAAACTGACTCGGGACAGGCACAGACAGCTACATGGCCAAGCACATAACAGCCGCACAAGTGGAAACCACGCACTTCAGCTGTGCCACTTGGGATCTCCCCAACGTTTCAATCATCAGATCACTGCTGAGTGACAACTTGTTTACTACCAAACTACAGGCTTCGGGAGGACAAGTCTGGGATCTGATGTCTGGTGGAGAGAATCCTGTGGACAGAGGAGCCTGGTGGGCTGCCCTCTATGGGGTCGCACGGAGTCGGACACGACTGAAGTGACTTAGCAGCAGCAGGAGAGCGAGCAGCAGCACAAGTGGATGAGGACGGCGGCCAGGCAAGGCAAGCCCATGTTCAAGGAGGTGTTCTTGTTCTTGTCCCAAAGGCTGGGCTCCTTGTCCCAAAGGCTGGGCTCTCGGGCTGATGACCAGTCACCCTGCTTTACAGCCACGAGGTCAAATGGCGCTTAGGAGAAGGGAGGCCCCAGAGCATGGCCCTGACTCTCATTTTGGACTGGAGGAGACCAAGCACAGATCTGGCTGAGAGTGGAACCAGTGATCAATGACTCAAGGATATGTTCATGATATGACAACGATTCTGGTCAGGCTAGACCCCTTTTGGCTAGACAATGATCCTCAATCTTGTCTCCCAATTAGAATCACCTTGGGGAGTCTCCCAGGCCAAGACTCCCAGGATGAGACTGGAGTTGGTCTGGAGGGGCTTGGGCACAGGCGTTTCGCGAGCTGCTCAGGGGCTTTCACTAATAAAAAGAATTTAAGGACACCACTCCAACTCCTTTCATGACCATCAGGATATTTCATGTTTTTAAAGGAAAGTTATGGCAGTATCCGGAGAAGGCAATGGCAACCCACTCCAGTACTCTTTCCTGGAAGATCCCATGGACAGAGGAGCCTGGTGGGCTACAGTCCATGGGGTCGCTGGGAGTCGGACACGACTGAGCGACTTCACTTTGACTTTTCACTTTCATGCATTGGAGAAGGAAATGGCAACCCACTCCAGTGTTCTTGCCTTGAGAATCCCAGGGACAGAGCAGCCTGGTGGGCTTCCATCTATGGGGTCGCACAGAGTCAGACATGACTGGGGTGACTTAGCAGCAGCAGCAGCAGCATGGCAGTATCACAAATCTTACATGGGCATTTGTTTTAAGAAAGGTGAGTTTATTCACTAGGAGAGTGAATTTTTCTATGATTAGCATTATCCAAATTAGCCTTTCGATCAAATATACATTCATGGCTCAGACAACATGGTGTTCGTTTCCATTACTCTATGGAACCATCTCTACTGCCTGGAAACTAACAATATTATGTGAGAACTCTAAACCTCTGGTTAGCTTGGTGACAACTAACTGAACTCTTATTCCAGGGAACCAGCCAACCGCTGCCAACAATCCAAAGCACAGGTAATTACTGGTGCAAAGCACAGCTCTGCTTTCTCAGTAAAAAGCAAAAAGGTTCACAAAAAGAATACGGCAGTGGAATATGCTAAGCAAACATTTGTACAACAGAAAAATAATCTTATTTTAATAAAAGTTTTCATTTATTTGTAATGGTGTGAATCTCTCTAATATATTACTTGAAGTGACTAATATTATTTGAAATTAATGATGATATGGCTTCATTTTTTAGATAAACAATTAATGAACATGTTGATTATAAATAATTTACAATACTGGATGATGATCCAGCTAACAAAAATACATTTTACACATCAGATCCAACTGTGATAGCTAGAAAATGGGCTTCCAATATTAACTCGCTAATGAAATGATGTTAGTTGCTCAGTCCTGTCTGACAATTTGCAACCCCATGGACTGTCGCCTGCCAGTCTCCTCAGTCCAGGGAATTCTCCAGGCAAGAATACTGGAGTGGGTTGCCATTCCCTTCTTCAGGGGACCTTCCCAACCCAGGGATTGAACCCTGGATCTCCTGCATCGCAGGTGGTTTCTTTACTGTCTGTGCCACCAGGAAATGAACTGATAGTTCAGGTCAATTTCTTTCTTTCCTTTAAGATGAAGGTCAGAGAATGACATGAACACATGGGAAAAACACTGACACAGCCTTTTTCCTTCACATCACCTGCCACCCTCTGGATGCCTGTTTCCCCCAAATTCATAGATTGATGTCCTCCTCCTCGAAGATGATGGTATCAGCTATTGAGAGGTCATTAAGGATCATGAGGGTGGGGCCCTCATAATGGGATTAGTGCCCTTGTAAGAGACCCCACAGAGCTCTCTCCTCCCTTCCACCGCATGAAGGCACCAAGGTGCCTACAACCCACAAGAGGGCCCTCAGCCAGCCATGCTGGCCTCCACAACTGTGTGAAATAAGTTCCTGTTGTTTAGAAGCCACCAGTCTGTGGTATTTTGTTACAGTAGCTTTAACGGGTTAAGACACTGTCACTCACCCAGGTGACCCTCCAACAGACTAGGTAAAGATACCCATGTGGCCAGACTACCAGCACAAAGGGGACCTCTGTGGGCAACACAGTTAACAGTCTGCCTACTCAAGGGTCAGACACCGCCGACCTCAAGTAGAATCACATTTTCACTACAGCACCCCAAGGTGACATTCCAAAATGATAAAGTTGTCCAACTGAAATCTCAGAAGCCGCATCTTCCCACCTGGAGGGGTGGTGTTGGCTAAATGAGAGACTAGCTTTCTACTGGAAGGCTCTCCAGTGGTCTGAAGGACCCTGTAGATGGGCAACCAAGGCACAGAGCTCCCCCAGCCCACATTCGGAGGCTCCTGAGCCCCGAATGGAGAAGAGAGCAAGGTTTCCAACCCCACCAACCTAGTGCAAACACCTGGCCAGCTCTCCTGACAACCCAAGCTAAGATCCTCACAAGGGGCCTCCTTGCTGCCTCTCCTGCCCACCCAACCTTCTTCCCCAAAGCCATTCTCCAGCTAGCTTTTAATTAGAACAGGACCCGAAACCCTCCCAGGGCTTCCCAGGCTCCCAAAGAACAGTTCCCTGGCTGCATCCAACCTCGGCCACCACCACCACCCTCACTGGGCCCTGGAAAGGCCTTCGTTCATCCCTGCACTGGAACTTTCACATCTGCTATGCCCGCTGCCTGGATGCCCACCACACAACATCTACATGAGGAGCTTCTTCCTGCCAGCCACATCCAAGCAGTGCAGAGTGGCCTTCTGGGGCCACTCGGTGAAAAATGGGCTGCAGGCTGACTCTCTGCAGGTCCTCTTTACCGGCACTGATCCCAGAGCTGTGTTCTGCCCCCTCCACCTTCTCTGAGCCTGACCCCACCTACCAGCTGCATTGCTTGGAGTCCCCAGCCTCCTGGCTGCCAGCTTGGTTCTGCCAATGATATCAGAAAGCTGGGGCAAGCTGAGGTACTTCTTAACCTGCAGCTCGCTGCTTCACCACCTCAGTTCCATCCCTCTATGTCTGTAGCTCCTGCCAGAAGGTTCCTCCCCTAAGGTCCCAGCAACAGGACTTCCCTCCATCCAACACTCTCTGCTGATTGCCTCAGTCCTGCCCCCACCAACCGGTTCTTCATTACACCTCCGGAACCACCGCAGTGTCCCTGCTAGGCTCTGGTTGGCACGGCCTCCCTGTCCTCTCCTCGGCCACTCCCTATCACATCAGCCTGATTCCCACCTGTGCACCCCCTTTTTAAAACTGTCTCCCCCTTCCTCAGCCTCTGCTAGAACATAAGCAGAAAGCTCATCGTGTTCGCCACTCTGTACACTAGGCCTAAAACAGCACCTGAAGCACAGGAAGCATTCGCTAAACAGTAAAAGAATAAATGAATGGTGTCTCTGCTCAAAACAGTACCTTGTGAGTGAGCCTTTCTCCAATTGTTTTCTGGTAAACGATCTCCCCTCCCCATCTCCTAAGGCCAATTTTTTTCCTATAGTACCATCACCTCCTGACCTATTTCATATATATTTGTTTATTGTCTTGTTTTCCCAACAAAAATGCCAGTCCTGAAGGCAGGAAGGCTCTTTTCTTCACTGCTGTGCCCTCAGAGCCTAGAACAGTGAGTGCCTGGCTCAAAGCAGAATCTCTACCCATTTGTTAAAGTGAAGAGCTTGCAAGGTGGGCAACATTTCAGATGCAGCAATTTGAGGATGGTCTCTGACACAGGGAAGACTGCAAAACTATGAGACTGCTAGGCACACAAGCGGCATCTTGTATGATCTAATCTTGCTCCTTTGGCATGACAGCCTAGAACCGGTAAGAAAGAGACTCCATATGCTGACAGACCTCAGCCTCAAGAGAAAAGGTTTTAGAGTAAAAGGAGTTAGACCCTGTATTTGTGCCAACTGTAGCTTTAGAAACCATGCATGGACCCTTATCTAAGCACATAACACTGGACATCCTTTCTGAGAGTAGATGGGCCTGTACCTGATAAACACATGGGTCTTAAGGGCACCATTCTCTGTTCCAATGGTGTCCCTCTTGGCAGCCGCCTTCAACTCCAGCTCACTGACAGTTAACTGCGGACTCAGAGCCAAGCATCCGAAAGCAGCACTTTCTTTGATAGCTGCTCCCCTAATGGGGCATCTCTCTCAAAGGCAGACTTTATCCTGCAACGCTGGCCGAGGTACACATTTTATTCTGCACATTGATTGCAGATCAGAAATAAATCCCTCCTCCCTACCACCATCTGTTACTCATACCTGCCCCCTCACTCTCCAACGTGTCTAAAATGTGGGGATCTGGAGGGGAAAATAAAAACAGAGAACAAAATCCAATTCCCCCTTTACTGACTGTCCCCTGCCCGCCCCCCACCCCCTTTCAGGGAGCGGGATTCCAGACTAACTATCCTCAAGGCCTAGCAAATGGCCCCTTCCCCCCAACACCATTCGGCCAAAACTGGCCAAGCGCTGGATAAAGAGCCACCGCGGCTCCTCACCCAAACATTGGCTTTCCTTCCTAGGCGTACAGATTGAGAATGCGGAGACACCTTCCTATTTATGTATAGTGAGTCAACGACGCGCGGATAAATGTCTCTGTTTCCTCCTCCCTATGAATGAAGCGACCCCTCCTCAAAGGAGTTAAGTAAAGTGCCCGGAACGACCCCAGCCTCAGGGTGAGGGTACGCGCATCCCCGGCCATCTGGGCAGCTAATTCATGCTCCGATCGTCTCCTGCTATGTCGCCCCTCTAACTCACCCCAGTTCACACCCGGGGGCGAAGGGCAGGGGCGTCGCTGGGAGGTGGTTACCAGCCAGCCTAGGTGAAAGGCAAACCCCTATGAAGATCCCCACCTTGGGCGGGCAGCGCGCGGCCCGGCAGGTGCTAGGGGACCCGGGATCTCGGGGAGGGCGCTCCCACCCCAGCCGGGACAGAGAGGGACCGAGGCAGGGTGGCCGGGGACATCGCTGCGTTCTTCCGCCGGCGATCCGGCTTGGAAGAGGCTGCCCCGGGCCGGCCCCGGACCTCGGCGCCGCCTCGTCCCGGCAACAAGTGTCCGCCCTCCGCCCGACGGGCCGCCGCGCCCGGCCCTCACCCGGCACAGGCCGTCCACGAACACGCGCGGGTCCAGGTGGCAGGCGATGGTGGCGCTGGGCAGGTCTTGCAGGTCCACCTCCTCCATCATCTCGCAGTCAATGAAGCTCCAGTCGCTGCCGCCCTCGTCGGGCCCGGCCGCCCCCGAGAACGCCGCGAAGGGCCGCAGCGCGTACCCTGGTTGCGCTCGCGCCTCGGCCGCCGCCCCGAGCCGGGGCCCGGTGGAGCTGTCCTCCATGACCCCGCGCCCGCGCGGCCCCACGCGGGATCCTCGCGCGCCTCTCTGGTCCGCCGCCTCGGGGCTCGCGTCGCAGCCGGCGGTGCTCACCGCGGCTCCAGGAGAGCGCCCGGCCCCGCCCGCCGCCTTTCCTTTCGGGGGCCCCGGCCACCGAGGGCAGAGCTACGGCGGAGACAGCCGCGGGCCCTTTAAGGCCGGCCCACGTGGGTTATTGTCCCGGTGGCCGTCCAGCAGAGGAAGCCAATAGAAGAGCGCGATTTCCCTCACGTGATCTGCAGGCTGCCGCCCTCAGTCTGAAGCCTCAGAGAGGCCATGTTGGTTAGGGGCCAAGAGCTCCTTCCCCAGTTCCGCTTTTCTGACAGCGGACGCCAGCCCAAGGCGCCGGGCAGTGTCTTGCGCACAGGGATGACAGCTAGAGCGGCAGCGCTTCTGTGGGTCCCATCTGGTGACGTTTTTGAGGCTCAGAGGCCAACTTTGGGGGATTTAAGCGAGATATAGCCCTGGCTGCTGCCGTTGGCAAGTGGTTAAATGCTTACCGTATATTGTCAGATATAGGCGCAATAAGGTATTGAACCAGACCCCGATTAACAATACCCTCCTTTTAGATTTTTAGCTTATTAGTCATTATATCATTGTTCACAGAAGTAGTCTTTGAATTACTGCTATGAACCGAGTTCCTGCGTGCGTGCTAAGTCGCTTCAGTGGTGTCTGACTGCATCCCTATGGACTGCCAGCCTCCTCTGTCCAAGGGATTGGCCAGGCAAGAATACCGGGAATACCGGAGTGAGTTGCCCTGCCCTCCTCCAGGGGACCTTCCCCAACCAGGGATGGAACCCAAATCTCTTTGCGTCTCCAGAATTGGCAGGCAGGTTCTTTACTGCTAGCGCCACCTGAGAAGCCAGGTGTACAGTAGGAGATAACAAAAGCAACAAAATCTTGGTCCTTGCCTTTGGGGAGTTTATGGACGCGGGAAAAAAAGGTCTTTAAATAAGTCTCTTTCTCCCTCTCCCCCCGCCCCCTCCCCCTTTATTACAAAATAGGTAGAATTTCTTCACCGTAAAGGGCAATGTGGTTCAGTGAAAATTTGGGTCTAAAGAAAATCCCATGGACGGAGGAGCCTGGGAGGCTGCAGTCCATGAGGTCGCTAAAAGTCGGACACGACTGAGCGACTTCACTTTGACTTTTCACTTTCGTGCATTGGAGAAGGAAATGGCAACCCACTCCAGTATTCTTGCCTGGAGAATCCCAGGGACGGCGGAGCCTGGTGGGCTGCCCTCTGTGGGGTTGCACAGAGTTGGACACGACTGAAGCGACTTAGTAGCAGCAGCAGCAGCAGCAAAGTCTAGCTTTGCCCTTAATTACTTGGAAGAGTAGCCTGGATTTCAGTTTCCTCATCTGAAAAATAAGATCATATATGGCAAGTATCCTGTAAGGGCGCAATAAGTGGGATTTCTGTCTAGAGGTCTTTGGAAGATGTGAAATTAGACCTGTACTTTCTCCTAAAGCAAGCCTACCCTCTAGTTTGAAACTGTAAGTGATTATAATAAAAAAAGTTCATCCAACTGACAAGTGAGATTTGTTCAGAACCTGGCCTGTGCTGTGATTGCTATTTTTACAGCCTCAGTGCAGTTCATGCCCTCTAGGAGTTTAAATCCAAGAGGAACAGTGATACACATGGCAGAGACAGCTTATAAAATAGAATGTCATTTGAAGGTCTCGAGAAATTGGACCGATCACATATTGCTGGTGAGAATGTAAAATGATGTAGCCATTTTAGAAAAAAAATTGGCAGTTACTCAAAAACTTAAACACACAGTTGTCACCTGACTGAGTAGTTGCTCTCTTGTGTATAGACCCATGAAAAATGGGAGTATGTGTCCACACAGAAGTTTACACAGGAAGGTTCATAGCCCTATTATTCACAATAGCAAAAAAAGTAGAAATAACCCGAATGTTCATCAAATGATGAATGGGTAAACCAGATGTAGATCCATGCAATGGAATATTATTCAACCATAAAAAGAGATGTACTGATTCATGTACATTCATGTACAACATGAATGAACATTGAAAACATGATAATGAAAGAAGCCAGTCACAAAAGTCCAGCTACTCTATGTTTCCCTTAATATGAAGTGTCCATGCATGCGTACTAAGTCACTTCAGTGGTGTCCAACTCTTTGTGACCCCGTGGACTGTGGCTCGCCAGGCTGCTCTGTCCATGGGATTCTCCAGGCAAGAATACTGGAATGGGTTGCCATTTCCTTCTCCAGGGGATTTTCCCAACCCAGGGATTGAACTCATGTTTCCTGCATTGGCAGGCAGATTCTTTACCACTAGCACCACCAGGGAAGCCCATAAAATGTCCAAAATAGCCTAACTGACAGAGACAGAAAGTACGTAGCAGTTGCCAGGGAATGGGAGAATAAAGAAGGGGAAGTGATAAATAGAATATTACCTGCCAGATTAGTAAACAAAGAATGTCACAGTCATCAGGAATGCAACCACCACCTGCAAGTGAATTGGTGAGTCCTGAGCAAAATAGAGGAAAACAACAGAATGGGAAAAACTAAAGATTTCTTCAAGAAAATTAGAGAGATCAAGGGAACTTTTCATGCAAAGATGGGCACAATAAAGGACAGAAATGGTATGAGCCTAACAAGCAGAAGATATTAACAACAGTAGCAAGAATACACAGAAGATCTTCATGAACCAGAATACAAAAAAGATCTTCATGACCCAGATAATCACAATGGTGTGATCACTCACCTAGAGCTAGACATCCTGGAATGCAAAGTCAAGTGGACCTTAGGGAGCATCACTATGAACAAAGCTAGTGGAGGTGATGGAATTCCAGTGGAGCTATTTCAAATCCTAAAAGATGATGCTGTGAAAGTGCTGCACTCAATATGCCAGCAAATTTGGAAAACTCAGCAGTGGCCAAAGGACTGGAAAAGGTCAGTTTTCATTCCAATCCCAAAGAAAGGCAATGCCAAAGAATGCTCAAACTACCACACAATTGCACTCATCTCACACACTAACAAAGGAATGCTCAAAATTCTCCAAACCAGGCTTCAGGAATACATGAACTGTGAACTTCCAGATGTTCAAGCTGGTTTTAGAACAGGCAGAGCAACCAGAAATCAAATTGCCAACATCCATTGGATCATCAAAAAAGCAAGAGATTTCCAGAAAACCATCTGATTCTGATTTATTCACTATGCCAAAGCCTTTGACTGTGTGGATCACAACAAACTGTGGAAAATTCTGAAAGAGATGGGAATACCAGACCACCTGACCTGCCTTTTGAGAAACCTATATGCAGGTCAGGAAGCAACAGTTAGAACTGGACATGGAACAACAGACTGGTTCCAAATTGAGAAAGAAGTACATCAAGGCTGTATATTGTCACCCTGCTTATTTAACTTCTATGCAGGGTACATCATGAGAAATGCTGGACTGGATGAAGCACAAGCTGGAATCAAGATTGCTGGGAGAGATATCAATAACCTCAGATATGCAGATGACACCACCCTTATGGCAGAAAGAGAAGAACTAACAGCCTCTTGATGAAAGTGAAAGAGGAGAGTGAAAAAGTTGGCTTAAAACTCAACATTCAGAAAACTAAGATCATGTCATCTGGTCCCATCACTTCATGGCAAATAGATGGAGAAACAATGGAAACAGTGACAGACTTTATTTTCTTGGGCTCCAAAATCACTGCAGATAGTGACTGCAGCCATGAAATTAAAAGACACTTCTCCTTGGAAGAAAAGTTATGACCAACCTAGAAAGCATATTAAAAAGCAGAGACATTACTTTGCCAATGAAGGTCCATCCAGTCAAAGCTATGGTTTTTTCCAGTAGTCATATATGGATGTGAGAGTTTGACTATAAAGAAAGCTGAGCACCAAAGAATTGATGCTTTTGAACTGTAGTGTTGGAGAAGACTCTTGAGAGTCCCTTGGACTGCAAGGAGATCCAACCAGTCCATCCTAAAGGAAATCAGTCCTGAATATTCATTGGAAGGACTGATGCTGAAGCTGAAACTCCAGTACTTTGGCCACCTGATGGGAAGAAGTGACTCATTGGAAAAGACCCTGATGCTGGGAAAGATTGAAGGTGGGAGAAGGGGATGACAAGGATGAGATGGTTGGATGGCATCACTGACTCAAAGGACATGAGTTTGAGTAAGCTCCAGGAGTTGGTGATGGAGGTAGGCCTGGCGTGCTGCAGGCCATGGGATCGCCAAGAGTGGAACACAACTGAGTGACTGAACTGAACTGAGGGAACTCAGAAAAGAAAGAATACCTGCCGTCTAACAGCCACCAGACTGCAGCCACTCCCTACACGGAGCCCTGAGGAAACTCAGGGTGTGAAAACACAAGGGGCTGGCCTCGGAGAATTGAAGTGCATGTCAGAGGAATGATTTCAGTGAGCCCAGACTCTTGGTCTTCTCATATATTAAAAAATGCTAAATTCCTTAACTTGATATATCTGGTTTTCTTTAATTAGCAGTAATGTTTTGATGTTTAGACTACCTACCCTTTGTTGCAAAACTCTGGCTTCCTGACTTCACCTCCTTGGATGAGTTCTCCAAGAAATACATGAGGTGCTGCCTCCCAGGCTTGAAGTTGTAAAAATTCCTGCTGTATAAAGATTCTCAACTTTTAGGCTGTGGATAACTTTCAGTTGTGAATATTTTTTAAGTCGACAGAAGTCTGCTAAAGGGCACAAGTTTTCTTTGTGGGGTGAAGAAAATGCTCTAGAGTTGGATTGTGATGATGTGTGTACAACTTCATGAATATACCACCCATCACTGAATTATACTTGAAAGGGAGAATTTTATGGTACATAAATTATATTTCAATAAAGCTGATATTTACAAAATGAGACTGTGATAAAGGCCATGAGGGAAGAGATGGAGTGTCACAGAGTGGGTGACATCACAGTGAAAAACCCACTGAAAACTCAGCCAGATATGAGGGAAAAGGTAACAAAGTGGCTGAGACACCAGTTTTGAAAAATTACACCCAGCTGAGTTGTGGTTAGGTCTGTGTGGTCATTACCCTTAGGACAGCAAGCTCCTTCAATCCTGCCTTACCTGGACCACTGACGGCAAGCAAACTGGACCTTCTGGACAACAAGTGCAAAGGAAAGAAACTAAAAGAGGAAACATTACTGAATTCAAGCTCTGACAGCTTACCACACAATAATCGAGAGATGAGATATTGAGGCAAGGAATAGCCACTTTATTTAGAAAGCCAGGTGTCTGAGAAGATGGCACTCTAGAGTACCATCTTATTGGGGTCTGGATACCAGTTTCTTTTATAGAACAGAGAGCAGGAGGAGGTGAGGAAGTAAAGTAAAAAGACCATTAGTCTTGCAAAATATCTCCTGGCTTGGCCAGCATTGGGATGAGGATCTGTTAATTCCTTCTTTTCTGTAGCCATTCACAGGTGGGCAGGTTCCCTCCCACCCACACAGGCCATTGTGAGTGTTTGCAGCTATAGACAGCATCCTTCCATTGATTATAATAAAAGCAAGGAAAAGCAAGGTTTAAAGTAAGAGAAATAGAACCAACCTGGAGTCAGATTTCACTCTTCCCTGTTACAAAAAGAGCAAGTTCCACCTCAGGCAAGTGGTGAAGACAAAGTTACCTGTAGTTGACTATGGAATGTGGTGAATCATCACTAAGATACGATGTCACCCAATCCTTCAGTGATTTTAGATTCCTGTCTTTCTCTCTCTCCTCTCCCTTGTAAAGAGGGTATCACTGTGGAGTTGTTTATATGACTCCAGTAATGACATCAATTTTATTTGGGTGGATCTTAAATAGTTAATGAGATGAACCTAAGCCAGTTCACCAGGTTCTCACAAACAGTTTTTATTACTCCAGGTTCGTAGAACTGGGGCTCAAAGAAATGGAATGACCTTCCCACAAGCAAACACACAGCAAATGGCAAATCAGGACATGAGCTTCTTTTCTCACATCCCAGCACTGCCTCTGCCTTTTGGGACTATCACTTCAGTTCAGTTGCTCAGTTGTGTCTGACTCTTTGCGACCCCATGGACTGCAGCACACCAGGCCTCCCTGTCCATCACCAACTCCCGGAGCTTGCTCAAACTCATGCCCTTTGAGTCAGTGATGCCGTCCAACCATCTGATCCTCTGTCGTCCCCTTCTCCTCCCACCTTCAATCTTTCCCAGCATCAGGGTCTTTTCCAATGAGTCACTTCTTCCCATCAGGTGGCCAAAGTACTGGAGTTTCAGCTTCAGCATCAGTCCTTCCAATGAATATTCAGGACTGATTTCCTTTAGGATGGATCTCCTTGCAGTCCAAGGGACTCTCAAGAGTCTTCTCCAACACCACAGTTCAAAAGCATCAATTCTTCAGCACTCAGCTTTCTTTATAGTTGAACTCTCACATCTATACATGACTACTGGAAAAACCAAAGCTTTGTCTAAATGGACCTTTGTTGGCAAAGTAGTGTCTCTGCTTTTTAATATGCTTTCTAGGTTGGTCATAACTGTTCTTCCAAGAAGAAATGTCTTTTAATTTCATGGCTGCGGTCACTATCTACAGTGATTTTGGAGCCCCCCAAAATAAAGTCTGTCACTGTTTCTATTGTTTCCCCGTGTATTTGCCATGAAGTGATGGGATCAGATGCCATGATCTTAATTATCTAAATGTTGAGTTTTAAGCCAACTTTTTCACTCTCCTCTTTCACTTTCATCAAAAGGCTCTTTAGTTCTTCTTCTCTTTCTGCCATAAGGGTGGCGTCATCTGCATGTCTGAAGTTATTGATATTTCTCCCGGCAATCTTGATTTCAGCTTGTGCTGTAGGGACTACAGAAAAAGGAAAGGAACCAAAGAAACATGGCAGAGAAAAGTAGAGGACATGGAAAATAAAGAGAAGGACAGAGAAAAAGAAGGGGAAAGAGAGAGGAAAGGAGGTTGAGAATAGAAAGTAAGAGGTGGTGTCAGTTCAAAGTAATGATGCCAGAGAGAGCTGGCCAGGCAGGGCCCATTCTCACAGATGCAGGGCCAGCACTGGGAGAGCTGGTTGAGGCAAGAAGTTGTTCTTATTGTTTTTCAGTCGCTAAGTCATGTCTGACCTCTTTGTGATCCCATGGACTGCAGCACACCAGGCTTCCCTGACCTTCACTATCTCCTGGAGTTTGCTCAAACTCATGTCCATTGAGAGAGCTGTCGATATATCAGTGAAATAATGGAAGGTCTGTGTTACTGGGCGGGGCAGGCGGGGGGAGGGGGCTGGCGGGAGGGAAGCACAGCCTAAAACTTGAGAATTACGTTTTATTCAGTGAACACACTAAGGATTTCAGCCAGGGAGACAGCCTCTCAGATTGCTCTGAGAGACTGTTTTGATGAGAGATAAGGGAGGAGCCAGAATATAAAGGAGTCTTTGAAAAAAAAGATCAGAGAGATATGATCTCAAGTGGCCTCCACTTGCAATGACTTGGAGCAGGGCTTGGGTTCCCAACCAGAGATTGAGCTGGGTCACAGTGGGGAAAGCACAGATTCAGGTTCTGGCCTTCAACTTCCACACTCTTATGTAAGCAGTGCTGTTGGCAGCTCACGTTTTCTGTTTTTTTCCCTCCTTGGGAGAGACCATTGATCACTGTTAATTTTTAGAGTTGGTGGTGAAGGGACAGGCACAGTGTCTACCTTTCTTAAAGATGTAAGATACTTTAAATTTTTATTTTCTAGTTTCCACAGAGAAGAGTTTCCACAAAGACAGAAAGTAGTGAAGCAGGTAAAGTATTCATTAAGAGGAAAAGAGTACAGTACATGTGGATAGACACATGGGCAGACTCAGAGGGCGAGTTCCTGAGTTGCTGAGTCTTGCCTTTGTGGCAGTTTGGGTTACTCTCATGGGGCATTTCCTCCGAGTTTTCCTTTGGTCAATCATTATAATTAACCTGGTTCACAGTCCATATTTGGTATGTCTCAGGGTCCTTCCATGTGTGCACACACGTCTCTTAGCCAAGATGGATTTTACCGAAAAGGCATCTGAATAGAACACCCCTTGACATAACTTCCCTTTGACCTGCAAGGAGGCTTTTCTGCCCATGTGTGGTCAGGGAGGTCTCCTGACTTCGAGAACAAGAAATAAGTGGTCCGAGTAGGGCCCAGCCTTCTCTCCTTAACTGTCCTACTATTCTCATCTTGGAGTTTTGATCCACAGGGAATGACTCTCCAATTGCTTTACCCTGGGTTGGGGGTGGGGGGCATCTACCTCCTTCCTCAGTTGAAACATCAAAAGATTACTGCTGTTGAAGAAAGAAAACCAGACCTCTTAAGTTAATGAGCTGAGCATTTTTCTGTGTATGAGAAGATGCAAGTGACTCTGGGCTCCCTAAGATCATACCTTTGATATGCACTTTAGCTATCTGGGGCCAGTGTACTGTGCTTTCTCATCCTGAGTCTCCTCAGGGCTCACCTTTGGGGTGGCTTGGTGGTTGCAGCATCCTTTGTTTACTGATATGACAGGCAACTTTTTTTCATTGACACTCTCCACAAATAGGATTACTGTCATGCCTTCCACATCTGGGTACCCAAGGTTCTTGCAGGTGACATCTTTAGTAATAAAAGGTCAAATACTTCTTTCTGTCTAGAAAATAAAAATTTATAGTATCTTACATCTTTAAGAAAGGTAGACACTGCCTGTCCCTTCACCACCAACTCTAAAAATTAACAGTGATCAATGGTCTCTCCCAAGGAGGGAAAAAACAGAAAACGTGAGCTGCCAACAGCACAGGGAGAAACTAAGCAAAACAGGCTGCTTACATATGAGTGTGGATGTTTATAAGGATGAAATCAATTAAATTTGAGAGTGATCTTTTAAAAGCTATTTCACCATAAAGCCAGTATGAAATTCCTAATGTATCCTTTGGGAATTCATTGCTGTGTCTCTTTTTTGAGCAGTGGCAGTGGAATCTAGGATCTATCCTTGCCTCCTGCTTTGGACTGTAACTAGGGAGACTTCCCTCCTCATTGGTTCAAAGTGTTAGGGCAAACACTGACTGAAACCACCCACCTTGACCATGTACCATGGTAACCATTCCCATGAGTTATTATACATCAGGAGGTCCTGATAATGAAAACAGAATGAATAAGCCACCATCAACTGGAGTAGTTCAGAAAATGTCAAATGGAGACACCAAGTGTCCTACCACCTCTCAGAATCCTCCTCACTGACATCCATTTTGGCTGAGCAATACACACACCACCAGGAGGGACCCTGAGTCAGAATGATTGGCCAGAGGCAGCCTAGAAACTAATCCTGTCACCATAAAAGCCAAGACTGTGAGCCACGTGGCACAGCAGTCCTCCTGGATGCCCTGACCCTCCTGCTCTCCCTCCTGCCCCTTCCCAATAATGTCTCTTGCTTTGTCAGCATGTGTGTCTCCTCAGGCAGTTCATTTCCGAGTGTTAATCAGGAGGCCCCCTTTGGGCCCTGGAAGAGGTTCCCCTTTCCTGCAACAGAAGGAGCAGATTTGATCTAAATCTTCAGATACCCAGAGAGGAAGGTGTCGACTAAAAAGTATTTTCACAACCGAAAAGTTGAGTTCTGTTTCATTTGGCAGGAATTTTTAGGACTTCAAGCCTGGGAGGCAGCATCTCAAGTAACCCTGAGAGAACTGCTCCGAGGATGTGAGGGAAGGAGCCAGGTTATATAGAATTTTTGCAACAAATGGCAGGTAGTCTGAGCATCAAAAGATGATTGTGAGTTAAAGAAAACCAGATATCCCAAGTTAAGGAATTGAGCAGTTTTCTATGTGTGGGCTCACTGAAATCCCCTTTGATAAGCACTTCAGCTCTCTAGGGCCAACATCCTGTGTTTTTACATCCTGAGTTTCATCAGAGCTCACCGTTGGGAGTGGCTGCAGTCTGATGGCTGCTAGATGGCAGGTATTCCTTCCTTCCTGAGTTCCCTCAGGGCTCACCAGCTCGTCCAGGGGTGGCTGCAATCACTGCTAACTGTGACGTCCTTTGTTTACTGATCTGGCAGGCAATATTCCATTTCTCAAGGAGAACCAACATGAGTAAAGAGTTGTTTTTAGTGATTTTTGTCTTTTTGAAATGGGTGCACGTTTCAATGAGTGTATCCCACCACCTCTCACTCATGTTTCTCCCCTCACACTTCCTTCATGTCAGCCTTCACAATTACAAAACACAGAGAAGATGAAGAGGTGCTGAGAAATCCACCTTTGGTTCTTTGTGTTCTTAGTACCTGTCTCTTATCTCTGATTGCAGACTGGTTACACAAAGATGCCTGTGTTTATAGGCAGATAGAGCAGCCTATTCATTTGCCATGTGGGAAAGTTTAGCTGTAGGACACTTGCTTGAGATGGCTTCTATACTGTTCTGGAAATTGAAGGGGGCTCTGTGCAGGAGGCACCTGCTGAATGCTTATTAAATGAACCAAAGGCATTTCTGCACATTCTGGGAAATTACATACAGGTACTTAAAAGAGTAAAGGTGAAAGTTGCTCCATAATGTCTGACTCTTGGCGACCCCATGGGCTATAGCCTGCCAGGCTCCTCTGTCCATGGAATTCTCTAGGCCAGAATACTGGAGTGGGTAGCTGTTCCCTTCTCCAGGGATCTTCTCAACTCAGGGATTGAATTCAGGTCTCCCACATTGCAGGCAGATTCTTTACCATGTGAGCCACCAGGAAAGCCCTTCAAAACTTAAGATAGAAGGCAAATAGCTGACTTTCTGAGTGTTTGCTTTTACAAAAAATACAATTTTCCAAAGACTGCTCAAACGAGTAAGCACTTTAAATAACCCAACTGAAAGTGTCTGTTTTATTATTATGTCTTGTCAAATGAATGAAAATACATATGTTGTTGTTGTTTATTTTAGAGAAATGAATGTTTTTCCTACTCAAGGTTCATTCTTAAAATCCCCTCTTAAAAATATGTTATTTTTTAAATTATTGGTTATGTGCACCTGGTTTGTACAATATATCCTTGTAGCTTATTTTGTACAAGATAGTTTGTACTTCTTAATCCCTTAAAAATCCTTATTTTTTAAATGGTCTTCTAAGTGCCTTTTAAATCAGAAAGCCAGAGTTATAAATCATGTTTTGGAGAAAGGAATTTGGTTACTTTGCCTTTCCAAGCTTAGAAAGAAATTTCAGTGGACTTTCAGTTCAATTCAGTTCAGTCGCTCAGTCATGTCTGACTCTTTGTGACCCCATGAATCGCAGCACGCCAGGCCTCCCTGTCCATCACCAACTCCTAGAGTTCACCCAGACTCTCGTTCATCGAGTCAGTGATGCCATCCAGCCATCTCATCCTCTGTTGTCCCCTTCTCCCCCTGCCCCCAATCCCTCCCAGCATCAGAGTCTTTTCCAATGAGTCAACTTTTCGCATGAGGTGGCCAAAGTACTGGAGTTTCAGCTTCAGCATCATTCCTTCCAAAGAAATCCCAGGGCTGATCTCCTTCAGAATGGACTGGTTGGATCTCCTTGCAGTCCAAGGGACTCTCAAGAGTCTAAGTTCTCTTTTAGAAGTACTGACACTCGTATGCCTTTTATGTGAATTAGGATTCTTGTGGTTGCAACTAACCAAAACCCATGGAGCTGGTTTAAATTCAGGATGTTGGGCATCTCAGGGTAGCCAAAGGCAAGAATGCAGCCAGGCCCTGGGAAGGTCCTGGAAACCAGACCTCAGTGGTTATCCAGTAACCAGGCTGCCATTGGGGGCCATCTTGAGGCCATCAGAGATGGGGGATGGACACTTAAGCAAATGTGTGTCCACTTTTGAAAGTTCACATGTTGTGTATTTTCAGTGAGCACTCATGGTTCAAAATGTCTCCCTTTGTGTTGATGTAAAATGACCACTCCTGTAATAATATCACACAGTCTCCTCTATAGCTCCAGACACCAGGTAGATCTGGTCTAAATTCCAGTTCTGTCCTTTATTTATTATCTCCATGGTGCTGGGGAAGTCACCTGACTTGTTGGAGTCTCTGAATTCTCTGGTATAGAAAAGCAATGGAAATTGCTTCCTTTCAGAAGTGTTGCATGGGTTAGATATCTTGTGCAGCCTCTTCCTGACACATGGAAAGATCATCGTTTTACCCTTGATCTCCCACTTGGAGACCCCTTTCTCTTCTGGGTTAAAATCTTTTAACAAAGGGCTAACAGGTAAATCACTCTTCCCCTCTGGCCAGCTTCTAGGGTATGAAATCAGGGCAGGGGCTGGGTCTAGGGACAAGTTACCTGTTATGATTGATATGAGTCCTTCTTTAGACCATGAACTGGATGGAACCGGATGGTACATTAACGATTTGTTCCACTTCATGCCCAGTCTATCGAGAGCCTGTCCTGGTGATCTTGGAGAGGCAGCTATGAGCCGTGGCTTGAAGTGAGATCTTAATTCCCTGCTTAGAAATTGAACCTGGGTAGCCTGGATGAAAACCAGGAATCCTAGCCACTAGACCACCAGGGGTTAGAGGCTAGAAGCAAACTCCCCCTGACCCTTGTCCTCATTGAAAAATGCATTTCTTAAGGAGGCAAAAACTGTAAAAGCAGGTACAAAGTTTATTATTAGAGACACAGCACAAGTGGGAGAGCACACAGAGAAACAGTTAAGACAGAAACAAGACAGAGATGCACACCCAGAGAGAAAGGGTATGGGCCTCCCCGCTAATGAGGAGAGCAGTAAAGAGGCGATTAAGTCGTTTATATAGGGCAGTTTTTCTGGCTCTTTGTTTACCTTTGGCCAATTCTGTGGTTTCTTTTTCCATACCTGCTGGCCCTAGGACCCTCCCCAACATGTGTGTACAACTTTTTCCTGAGATGAATGCCAGCCCAGAGGCCTATGGGATGGCCCTAGCATCACATATTATGGGATGGTGCCCCCTCCTTTTTGACCCCCAAGGAGCCTTTCCTGTACCTGTGCAGTGTCTCCCTTGCCCCAAGGAGGGGAAATATGTGACCACTTTATCTTCTACTCAGACAGGGTTTAGCCTCTCTGTCTCCGCTAAGACTGTTATCGTCAAGTGTCCTCAGGAGACAAAGCCTGGCTATTCACCCTGTTCCTGTTGTTATTTCTATTTTGAAATTCAAAACAGTTAGCTGATTGTAAACACCCAGCCTCGAGCCCACCTGCCTCCTTCCTCAGGAAATGTAAACAGGAGGCTGATTATAAATGCCTCGCCTGGAGCCCATCTGCCCCCTGCCTTACTGGGAAGCCACCTGTGTGCGCAAGCCTGTCCTGAGATCTAGCTGGCATCATCATTTTTTGTTTTAGCAGTGGGGGTAGGACATCACTGTTGTCTCTCCCAGTGCCCTTTCTCTGGGCTGGTCTGTTAGGTAGTTAGAATAAGAAAAAGAAGTTCAGAATGGCTTGGCTAAAAGACAAAGAAGGGAAAAGCCTGGGAGAATAGAACAAAGGAAGGTCCGAGGACTGGAGTGAGGACCTCAGGTAAAACATACAGCCTCCTGGCTAGCCCAATTTACATAGGGCAGGCCGAGGGAGAGAAGAAAAGAACATATAAGAAGAGGAGCCAAAATTGGGCTGGGGGGCTTCTCTTCTCTTCCCAGCTCTTGGGTCAGCCCCTCTCCCCTCACCACGAAAATGTATTTTCCTTTACTTTCTTTTTTTTTTTTTTAATTTTATTTTATTTTTAAACTTTACATAATTGTATTAGTTTTGCCAAATATCAAAATGAATCCACCACAGGTATACATGTGTTCCCCATCCTGAACCCTCCTCCCTCCTCCCTCCCCATACCATCCCTCTGGGTCGTCCCAGTGCACTAGCCCCAAGCGTCCAGTATCGTGCATCGAACCTGGACTGGCATCTCGTTTCATACATGATATTTTACATGTTTCAATGCCATTCTCCCAAATCTTCCCACCCTCTCCCTCTCCCACAGAGTCCATAAGACTGTTCTATACATCAGTGTCTCTTTTGCTGTCTCGTTCACAGGGTTATTGTTACCATCTTTCTAAATTCCATATATATGCGTTAGTATACTGTATTGGTGTTTTTCCTTCTGGCTTACTTCACTCTGTATAATAGGCTCCAGTTTCATCCACCTCATTAGAACTGATTCAAATGTATTCTTTTTAATGGCTGAGTAATACTCCATTGTGTATATGTACTACAGCTTTCTTATCCATTCATCTGCTGATGGGCATCTAGGTTGCTTCCATGTCCTGGCTATTATAAACAGTGCTGCGATGAACATTGGGGTACACGTATCTCTTTCCCTTCTGGTTTCCTCAGTGTGTATGCCTAGCAGTGGGATTGCTGGATCATAAGGCAGTTCTATTTCCAGTTTTTTAAGGAATCTCCACACTGTTCTCCATAGTGGCTGTACTAGTTTGCATTCCCACCAACAGTGTAAGAGGGTTCCCTTTTCTCCACACCCTCTCCAGCATTTATTATTTGTAGACTTTTGGATCGCAGCCATTCCGACTGGTGTGAAATGGTACCTCATAGTGGTTTTGATTTGCATTTCTCTGATAATGAGTGATGTTGAGCATCTTTTCATGTGTTTGTTAGCCATCTGTATGTCTTCTTTGGAGAAATGTCTATTTAGTTCTTTGGCCCATTTTTTGATTGGGTCATTTATTTTTCTGGAGTTGAGCTGTAGGAGTTGCTTGTATATTTTTGAGATTAGTTGTTTGTCAGTTGCTTCATTTGCTATTATTTTCTCCCATTCTGAAGGCTGTCTTTTCACCTTGCTAATAGTTTCCTTTGATGTGCAGAAGCTTTTAAGGTTAATTAGGTCCCATTTGTTTATTTTTGCTTTTATTTCCAATATTTTGGGAGGTGGGTCATAGAGGATCCTGCTGTGATGTATGTCAGAGTGTTTTGCCTATGTTCTCCTCTAGGAGTTTTATAGTTTCTGGTCTTACGTTTAGATCTTTAATCCATTTTGAGTTTATTTTTGTGTATGGTGTTAGAAAGTGTTCTAGTTTCATTCTTTTACAAGTGGTTGACCAGATTTCCCAGCACCACTTGTTAAAGAGGTTGTCTTTAATCCATTGTATATTCTTGCCTCCTTTGTCAAAGATAAGGTGTCCATATGTGCATGGATTTATCTCTGGGCTTTCAATTTTGTTCCATTGATTTATATTTCTGTCTTTGTGCCAGTACCATACTGTCTTGATAACTGTGGCTTTGTAGTAGAGCCTGAAGTCAGGTAGGTTGATTCCTCCAGTTCCATTCTTCTTTCTCAGGATCGCTTTGGCTATTCGAACTGATGAACATAGATGCAAAAATCCTTAACAAAATTCTAGCAATCAGAATCCAACAACATATTAAAAAGATCATACACCATGACCAAGTGGGCTTTATCCCAGGGGTGCAAGGATTCTTCAATATCCGCAAATCAATCAATGTAATACACCACATTAACAAATTGAAAAATAAAAACCATATGATTATCTCAATAGATGCAGAGAAAGCCTTTGACAAAATTCAACACCCATTTATGATAAAAACTCTCCAGAAAGCAGGAATAGAAGGAACATACCTCAACATAATAAAAGCTATATATGACAAACCCACAGCAAACATTATCCTCAATGGTGAAAAATTGAAAGCATTTCCTCTAAAGTCAGGAACAAGACAAGGGTGCCCACTTTCATCATTACTATTCAACATAGTTTTGGAAGTTTTGGCCACAGCAATCAGAGCAGAAAAAGAAATAAAAGGAATCCAAATTGGAAAAGAAGAAGTACAACTCTCACTATTTGCAGATGACATGATCCTCTACATAGAAAACCCTAAAGATTCCCCCAGAAAATTACTAGAACTAATCAATGACTATAGTAAAGTTGCAGGATATAAAATCAACACACAGAAATCCCTTGCATTCCTGTACACTAATAATGAGAAAACAGAAAGAGAAATTAAGGAAACAATTCCATTCACCATTGCAACGGAAAGAATTAAATACTTAGGAATATATCTACCTAAAGAAACTAAAGACCTATATATAGAAAACTATAAAACACTGGTGAAAGAAATCAAAGAGGACACTAATAGATGGAGAAATATACCATGTTCATGGATTGGAAGAATCAATATAGTGAAAATGAGTATACTACCCAAAGCAATTTATAGATTCAGTGCAATCCCTATCAAGCTACCAACAGTATTTTTCCTTAACTTTCTAAATAAAACTGAGCTGTAACACGGGGCTGTAACACTGCTCCGTCCATCACTTCAAATTTTTGTTGCGATGGGACAAAACCAAGGAAATTACAAACTTCCCCAACAGTTTTAACCACTGTGATGGGTTCCCTGTACTGTAGGAGCCATATGATATTTGCCTGTGACATCTAACAGTGCCTGGAGTGTAGCATAAAGCAACTGAGTGTTCAGGATTCAGGAGCTCACCAGGAGGAGGGCTAGAGGGACAGCACCAAGCCATCTTTGTTCAGGCCCAGTCCCACCCTTACTTTGACTCTGGGGGCTCCCATTCTCATTGGGGTGCACACAGCACAGACAAAAAACCCCTCTGCCCTCATGAAATGTACTTTCTAGTGGTGATCTTTTTTTTTTTAGGGGGAGGGGTGGGCAGTAAAGAAGATATGTAGAGAAAACATGTAGTTGTTGGTTATAAATATAACATGTAAGCCATCCAATGATAAGTACTAAGAAGCAAACAATGCAGCAGGAAGAGGGGTCAGAAACTGTGTGTAGAGATGGGGGACGGAGGAAAGGACCTCAGCTAGGTCAGCCAGGGAAAACCATGAGTAAAGAAAGGGAGAGGGTGTGTTGATGGCCGAAATCTTGGCTTTCTCTGCCTACTGAAGAGGAATAAAAAATTCAGAGAGAGTTTGGAGGAAATAGAAAGGTGACTTTAATTCTCAGCCAGCAGAGAGGGGAATACAGTAGGCTCATGCCTCAAGAACTGTGCCCCCCCCCCCCACACACACACACCGCCCATTAGGAGTCTACAGGCTTATTTAAGAAGAGGGCTCACAGTCAGGAGTCGGTGATAAGGAACAAAGGTGATAGGATCTTGATTTCTTCCTCTTGCATAGTTTCAAAGACAGTCATAGACTGGCATCAGCAACCCGGTCATGGAGTCTGGCAGTTCAGTGGCTCTGCAGCCTTCTTTCTGATCTGTAACTACAAGGAGAAGGGTAATGTAAGGGTAAACACCAGATAGGGGATGTATTTAGCATAGAGTCAAAGGAAAATAGGTGTGAAGTGTAGCTCCTGCAGAGTTAGGCGGCAGAAAAGTAAACTTCATTACAGACATGCTGAGTTAGGAGCAGTTAAAGTAAAAAAAAGTACAAAAAAGATCTTCATGACCAAGATAATCACAATGGTGTGATCACTCACCTAGAGCCAGACATCATGGAATGTGAAGTCAAGTGGGCCTTAAAAGCATCACTACAAACAAAGCTAGTGGAGGTGATGGAATTCCAGTTGAGCTATTTCAAATCCTGGAAGATGATGCTGTGAAAGTGACACACTCAATATGCCAGCAAATTTGGAAAACTCAGCAGTGGCCACAGGACTGGAAAAGGTCAGTTTTCATTCCAATCCCAAAGAAAGGCAATGCCAAAGAATGCTCAAACTATCACACAATTGCACTCATCTCACACACTAGTAAAGTAAATTTACTAGTTCAAAATTCTCCAAGCCAGGCTTCAGCAATATGTGAACCGTGAACTTCCAGATGTTCAAGCTGGTTTTAGAAAAGGCAGAGGAACCAGAGATCAAATTGCCAACATCCACTGGATCATTGAAAAAGCAAGAGAGTTCCAGAAAAACATCTATTTCTGCTTTATTGACTATGCCAAAGCCTTTGACTGTGTGAATCACAATAAACTGTGGAAACTTCTGAAAGAGATGGGAATACCAGACCACCTGACCTGCCTCTTGAGAAACCTATATGCAGGTCAGGAAGCAACAGTTAGAACTGGACATGGAACAACAGACTGGTTCCAAATTGAGAAAGGAGTACGTCAAGGCTGTATATTGTCACCCTGCTTATTTAACTTCTATGTCTACATACATCATGAGAAATGCTGGGCTGGAAGAAACATAAGCTGGAATCTCAGATATGCAGATGACACCACCCTTATGGCAGAAAGTGAAGAGGAACTCAAAAGCCTCTTGATGAAAGTGGAAGTGGAGAGTGAAAAAGTTGGCTTAAAGCTCAACATTCAGAAAACAAAGATCATGGCATCTGGTCCCATCACTTCATGGCAAATAGATGGGGAAACAGTGTCAGACTTTATTTTTCTGGGCTCCAAAATCACTGCAGGTGATGATTGCAGCCATGAAATTAAAAGATGTTTACTCCTTGGAAGGAAAGTTATGACCAACCTAGATAGCATATTCAAAAGCAGAGACATTACTTTGCCAACAAAGGTCCGTCTAGTCAAGGCTATGGTTTTTCCAGTGGTCGTGTATGGATGTGAGAGTTGGACTGTGAAGAAATCTGAGCACCAAAGAATTGATGCTTTTGAACTGTGGTGTTGGAGAAGACTCTTGAGAGTCCCTTGGACTGCAAGGAGATCCAACCAGTCTATTCTAAAGGAGACCAGTCCTGGGTGTTCTTTGGAAGGACTGATGCTGAAGCTGAAACTCCAATACTTTGGCCACCTCATGCAAAGAGTTGACTCATTGGAAAAGACTCTGATGCTGGGAGGGATTGGGGGCAGGAGGAGAAGGGGATGACAGAGGATGAGATGGCTGAATGGCATCACCGACTCGATGCACATGAGTTTGGGTGAACTCCGGAAGTTGGTGATGGACAGGGAGGCCTGGCATGCTGCAATTCATGGAGTCGCAAAGAGTCAGACATGACTGAGTGACTGAACTGAACTGAAAGTAAAAAAAAAAACTAGTAATATTCAGGCCAATTCACTGTTCACTTTGTCTTCTTTGTTCTTAGGAAAGGGAGAGAGAAAAACTCATTCTTTTTTTTTACTTTTCACTGCGACAGATGCCATGCCCACTTCTAGGAGAAAGCATGCCAGGCAGAGGGGCAAGTGCAAAGGCCCTGGGGCAGTGGCTGCTTAGGCTGTTGAAGGGATCATTCAAAGGCCAGTGTGGCTGGAGTGAGTGGTTGGGGCATGAGTAACGCTGAGGTCAGAGAGGTGGAAGGGTCTGATTCTAAAGGGCTTTGTTGCGCACAGTGAAGATTCTGGCTTTCACTCCCATTGAGAGAGAGAGCTGGTGAAGAGTTTGAACAGAAAACAACTAATGTGATCTGACTTTCTTTTGACTGTCAGAATGGCTCGCTCAGGAGTTACGTGCCCAGTTCCCTGTGTGGGGAGAATGGTGGAAGCTGGGGACTAGTCAGGAGGCTACTGCAATAATCCAGGTGAGAAGTGATAGGGATTTGGATAAGGGTAGGAGACCTGAAGTGGTGAAAAAGTAGTAAGATTCTTGCTTTATTTTAAAACTTCAGTTCAGTTCAGTCACTCAGTCATGTCCGATTCTTTGAGACCCCATGGATTGCAGCACGCCAGGCTTCCCTACACATCAGCATCTCCCAGAGTTTACTCTAACTCATGTCCATTGAGTCAGTGATGCCATCCAACCATCTCATCCTCTGTTGTCCCCTTCTCCTCCTGCCCTCAATCTTTCCCAGCGTCATGGTCTTTTCAAATAAGTCAGCTCTTTGCATCAGGTGTCCAAAGTATTGGAGTTTCAGCTTCAGCATCAGTCCTTCCAATGAACATTCAGGACTGATTTCCTTTA
Organism: Bos mutus; assembly: GCF_027580195.1. NCBI lineage: Eukaryota > Metazoa > Chordata > Mammalia > Artiodactyla > Bovidae > Bos > Bos mutus. The sequence continues at coordinate 109,847 of NC_091617.1, read as the reverse complement.
GGATGGACTGGTTGGATCTCCTTGCAGTCCAAGGGACTCTCAAGAGTCTTCTCCAACACCACAACAGAATTTCCTTAGTTTATTCCTTCCCTATTGATGCTGTAACAAAACACCACAAACTTGGTGGCTAAACAACACCCCCAAATTATTTTACCATTCTGGAGGTCAGACCTCTAAAATGAGTGCTTCTTCTGTAGGTTCTAGAAGGAAATCCATTTTCTTATCTTTTCCCAGTTCTAAAGGCGACCACACTTTTTGGCTTCTGACCCTGTGTCACTCCAAGTTCTGTATCTACCACCACATCTCCCACTCTGACCTTCACCCTTTGGTCTCTCTCTTACAAGGACCCTTGTGATAACATTGTGGTGTCCACCTGAATTATCTATACAGATCCTCTCCCAATTTTAATCGCATTTGCAAAGTCCTTGTTGTCTGAAAGGTAACATAGTCACAGGTTCTGGGTTTGTGCATCTGGAAATCTTTTTGGGGGACCGTTATTATATCTACCACACTAGGAGAAAGGAAGGAGTCAAGGTCAACCATAAGACTTGTGGATTGCCCAACCATCAGGAAGGAACTAGCTCTAGCCCTCGAGTGTGTTAGTTTCTCAGTCCTGTCCAACTCTTTGCAACCCTATGGACTGTAGCCCATCAAGCTGCTCTGTCCATGGGATTTCCCAGTCAAGAATATTGGAGTGGGTTGCCATGCCTTCCTCCAGGGGATCTTCCCAACCCAGGGATCGAACCCAGATCTCCCACATTGCAGGTGGATTCTTTACCAGCTGAGCCACAAGGGAAGCTCAAGAATACTGGAGTGGGTTGCCATTTCCTTCTTCAGGGGATCTTCCCAACACAGGGATTGAACCCAGATCTCCTGCATTGCAGGCAGATTCTTTACCATCTGAGCCACCAGTGAACCAGCCAACCTTAGGGAGGGAAACATTTATCAGGAGCTCACAATGGGGCAACTTAGCCTTGAGAGACCACTTAGACCTGAAAGGGAAGGTTGTCAAGGAGGCAGTTGGGTAATGAGTCTGGAGTTCAGCAGGAAAGGCTGAGGTCTTGCACTGGGGAATGCAACTCTAGGTGGAAGGTAAAAGGATGAGGCTGTCCAGAGAGACTGCCTCAGAGTGAGGCTAGAAGTGAGAGCTCAGTCATCAGTCAGCAGGTGCCCAGGGAGGCTGGTCAGAGATACAGGAACCACCCACAGGTGGGGTGTCCTGGCAACCAAGCCAGAGAGGGCTTCAAGCAGAGAAAGGTCCTCCGTGTCCAAAGCTGGCTTGCTGGCTGACCTTGAGAACCCCTGGGAAGTGAGTGAGCTTTGGATTTCACAGTTTGGAAGTCATTACTGACCTCAGCAAGAGAAATTTTGGCAAAATAGTGGGAAGTAAATGCCCTAAAGAGTGGAAAGTAAATGGGCTTCCCTGGTTGCTCAGTCAGTAAAGAATCCGCCTGCAAGGTAGGAGATGCAGGAGAAGAGGGTTCGATCCCTGGGTCTAGAAGATCCTCTGGAGAAGGAAATGGCAACTCACTCCAGTATTCATGCCTGGAGAGTTCCATGGACAGAGGAGCCTGGCAGGCTACAGTCCATGGGGTCACAAACAGTTGGACATGACTGAAGCGACCGAGCATGCATGCACAAATGCCCTAGAGAAGAAGAGTTGGAGGCAATGACTTTAAGTGACTCAAGAGGTTGTGCTGTTGAGGGGCACAGAGAAATGGGACAGAAGCTGGAAGAAGTGGGAGGAGGGGAAGAGGCTTTGGTTGTACGTTTACACATGGGAGAAGAAACCCCAGGTTTGTACACTGACTGGGTGGCATGGGATGGGAGGGTTTCTGAAGCTTTCTCTGTGCAGATAGGAGGGGAGGGCACCTGGAACAGGAGTGTAGAGGCAGGCCCTGGATGGAAGACTTGCTTCTGTTCACTGTTGTGGAAAGAAGGCAGCAAGCTCAGCACAGATGCCTGGTGGCTGGTGGCTGGTGATGTGATATGGTGAGGATGATGGGGATGGTGAGGGTTCTCTGTGGATGCTTTGATCTCTGTGAAATAGGAAGCAATGCCATCAGCTGAGAGTGAGGATGAGGATGAGGCATGGAGAGTTTAAGGCATGTTAAGAAAAGGTGGAGAATTCTTCTAGGTGGGAGAATGAATGGACTGGGAAAATGTAGGAGGATTGCACATACACACAGATGTAGTATAATGTAAATTACAGTATGTAAATACATATGGACAATTATAATATGTGTTAATATAAAGAAATGTAGTATTTATATCTAATATATAATGTAGCATGTAATATAAAATTATCACAATCAATATCTAGTATATATTATATGAAATACTGTATGTGAATATATGTTCCTTCTTCATCTATGCATATAGAAACACATGCAGATAATGTGCATAATAATGTGTTACTGAGCTGTGTATGGACTTCCCAGGTGGCGCTGGTGGTAAAGAACCCACCTGCCAACAGAGGAGATGCAGGAGATGCAGATTCGATCCCCTGAGTCAGGAAGATCCCCTGGAGGAGGGCATGGCAAACCCACTCCAGGATTGTTGCCTGGAGAATCCTCATGGACAGAGGAGCCTGACGGGCTGCAGTCCATGGGGTCGCAAGAGTCAGACATGATATAGTAACTAAACAACAACAAAGCTGTATGTTATATACATTTAAAAACATTTATTTGTGAATTATCTGTCTCCCCAACTCTATCCATGATACATGTTATGCATATCATAAAATATACACAGAAATAGAAATTTTAAAAGTATGAAAAAAGGAGTAATAAACACAGGTTTAAATGTCTATTATATTTTTTTCATCTTCATCTCCTCTAGTTTGGAAGATAAACGAAGGCAAAGCCTTTACCAACAATCAAAATGATTTTGTTTTTTCAAAAATCTTCTATTACTTTCAGTTACTTTTAATAATGTCTAAGAGATGGGCACCAAAATCTGTTACCAAAAGGATTGTGTGGGTCAGGCTGCTTGCTGCTCAAAAGCCCATAAAGAGGCCAGGTTGGTGGAAAGGAAGGTTTGCTTTATTTCAGACGCTGGCAACTGAGGCAGGGGGATGTCTGTCCAAAGGCCCACTCCCCCATCCTGACAAGCAGGAGGCGAGAGCTCCTATAGACAGAGGGGGCAGGGGGCTACGTGCAGAAACACACAGTCGTCTCTAGCAGTCATCTTTAAATCGGTCATCAGTGGTCTCACCAGCATCAGCTCGTTTCAGGTACAGCTAATCTTCAGTTCCAGGGTGCACTTCCCCCCATTTCTTTACGATGCGATCAGTTCTCGGAATTGCGGCAGCTCGTCTCCTGGGTACCGTCTGGTCGTCATGTAGTTAGCTTCCCCACCCGGTGTTTTGGTGTCTATAAGACAGCTCCCAGGATGTGGCGCAGAATATTATCTACAGCCCTTGAGAGGGAACTAAAGGTCCTTGACTGCGCTTAATGACTACATTGTTATCATTTAGTCTCTTTTGACTGTTTCGTTTCTGCATTTCTCACTCCTCTGATCAAACTTGCTCTGTGACTAAAGCTTTGCACAGACAAAAGGCAGGCAGGAGACATGGTTGGGGTCAAGGACCACAGGGCCCTGCTTCATTTCAGTGTGATTGAACATGCTTCATCCTTTTGGAAAACCATAGTGGGTATTGTGTGCTCTGCTTGTTAACTCAGAATATTCAGTTTTCAACCCCATCTCCCAAGTATGCAAAAGTTTATTATTATTATTGTTGTTGAGGTGCAGTTAGTATATTTCCATGCTCTTTGCTATCAGAGAATGGTTCTTGCAAATTAATAGGAAACTCTGTTTTTATATGTTTCACAAATGGGTTTTAAAACCCAGAGAATCCCTCAGAAGCTTTTTAACATATTAGAAAGTCGTGTTTCCAAGTTTTAAAATGTGAGATATGAGAGTTTTTATAGATTCACACTTCGTTTGTCTGCAATAAAATCACTTAATGATAGAAACCTTTCCCAATTTCTTTTTCAGAGTATTCTCATCCTAGCACATGTTTCTGGCAGTGGTTACTTTCTCACTCACAGTGAAGTGTCACCTTGACCTTGAATGTATGGGTTAAACCTGTTCATTTATTTAAAACTCCTGTCAAGGTTCAGACTTTCTAAGTTGGCTGGCGGTGGCTCATCCCTGGAGTAGAAAAGTGCCAGCCCTCCCCCTTCTTGTCCACCTCTGCGTGCTGCCTTAGCAATGCCTTCACGCCCTTGTTCAGTGGACATCTTTGTCCATTTTCATGAGGATTCATTTAGTTAAAAGCTAGATAATACAATCTGCACATTCTCTTCATGGGAATTTGGAATCTTCAATAACAGCAAAATTCTGGAACAAGGAAGGTTTGAGAAGTGGCATCAATGCACACCACCTGGAGCTCCCATCCAGGTGCCTGGCGCACCCCATGACACCTGCCAGTCTGGCTCCTGCAGTGAGAATGTGCGCCTCGGTCAACCCACATGGCAGATGGACAGAGCACACTTTTCTTTTTCTCTCCTTTCTTCCTTGCTCTTTCCTCCCTCTCTCTCCTTCCTTCCTTCTTCTCTTTCTTTCAAGATAGAAACCAACAGAACAAAAGTTCTAACACTTTTCATTCAGCCCTGGGAGTTGTCTTGAACCAGCAGGGCAAGTCAGCACAATGGACAAGACCCCTTCCACCTGGACCGTCTCCCTGTCTCTGTGACCCAGGACCTGTGACTTTTGATCATGGGGCTTACTGGGCTTTACTGCTGAGTTCTGCTCCCTTCACCCTCACCCCTCTTCCCAGCTCATCACCGAGGGTCAGAAACAGGCTAGTCTTCAAAACACTTCAAATTCAAAAGGCCAAAACTTAAGTCCTCCCCTTTCTCATCGAACATGATCATCCTACTCTGCTCTAATTTGCATCCTGCATGCAATCTTCCTGGTGACCAGGGAGGAAGTCAGGAATCCCACAGGCTGCCTGCTCTGTGTTACACACACACACACACACACACACACACACATCCCTAACCCATCCCTCACTCCAGATGACCAATCACCAAGTCCTGTCTGCTTTTCCTGTTGAAATCATCATGTTAAATTAATCATCATATTAATGTTGATTAATTTATAATGTTGATTAATTAACATATAATGTTAATCATCATATTAAATTTAGTTAATAATAATGTGTCAATATTGACTTGTCAATAGCAACAAATGTACCTCACCAGCGCAAGATGTTAGCAATAGGGGGACTGGGCTGTGTGGAGGTGATTTTAAGTGATAAGAGAGAACTCTCTGTCCTTTCTGATCAGCTTTTCTATAAAGGTAAAACTGATCTTAAAATAACATTTTTTTTTAATTGCCTAATAATATGGACACAAAGCACCTGATTTAAAGCAAGAATGTCAAGTAAACTTGCCAAAACACAAGTTGCAAATTGTACTTCTCTGGGATAATATTGGAAAACATAGGTCAAAGGAATCATCTGGTTTTAGAGTAGCTAATTGTGAGGGGGGGGTCTCTCCCTCCTTAAATACCTGAAAACAACCTCCTGTGTCTGTGGGAGCGTTTCTAGCAAGTTTCAAGGTGAAGGGGGCTTCCCTGGTGTCTCAAAAGGTAAAGAATCTGCCTGCAGTGCGGGAGGCCTAGGTTCAGTCCCTGGGTCAAGAAGATCCCTTGGAGAAGGGAATGTCAACCCACTCCAGTCTTCTTGCCTAGGGAATCCCAGGGACAGAGGACCCTGGCTGGGTAAGGGACAGCAAGCCGTGGAAACACTGCCACCTAGTGTTATGTTATGGACTTGCAAAAACGTGGCCAAGGGCTTTGCACAGGTCAGATTCTGCCATGATATTACTAACATTGACTGGGCAAGGGCCCACACCCCTTTATAAAAACTGGGAGAGAGAAGAAATGGGGGAAGGGAGAGTGCAAATGTGAGGGAGAAAGCAAATGTAAAGGACAAAGAGGCCCTCCGGGACTGCCCACCTGGTCAGGTACCTAGCGTTTTCCATCAGACTGATCAAGCCTGGCAGAAGGATCAGTTCTGGGGAACCCAGAGGCTCCTGCACAGATATCAAAAGTGTTAGTCAGCCATGTCCAACTCTTTATGACCCCATGGACCGTAGCCCGCCACGCTCCTCAGTCCATGGGATTCTCCAGGTAAGAATACTGGAGTAGGTTGCCATGCCCTCCTCCAGGGGATCTTCCCGACTCAGGGATCGAACCCAGGTCTCCTGCATTGTGGGCGGATTCTTTACCATCTGAACCACCAGGGAAGCCCTACACAGATAAGAGTGATTTAAAAGGCACTGCAGGATCTGCTTGCTTAAAAACATCTCTGCCACTTAGTCCTGGCTGTCTGCACCTCTTGATGTTGATGCCCACAGGGTGCAGAAGTCCAAGAGGCAGGGCTACCCTTCATTCAGTAGGTCTCTGTGTGCGTGCTAAGTCGCTTCAGTTGTGTCTGACTCTTTGCAACCCCATGGACTGTAGCCCACCAGGCTCCTCTGTCCATGGAGTTCTCCAGGCAAGAATACTGGAGTGGGTTGCCATGCCCTCCTCCAGCAGATCTTCCCAACCCAGGGATCAAACCTGCATCTCTAGAGCACCTATTCTGGGCCAGGTACTCTTGTGGGCTTGTTGGGGGTGGCGATGTTAAACTCAGATGTCCCGTGTCATCTGAGAGCAGGTACCTTTCTGGTGCCAAGAGATGTGTCCCTTTGACTACCAAAGGGGGTGTAGGAATGGAGACTTTGGTGGGATGTTCTGGAGCTGGGCTTCCCGATGGCTCAGTGGTAAAGAATCTGGCTGCAATGCAGAAGACTCAGGAGACCCAGGTTCCATCCCTGGGTCGGGACGATTCCCATGGAGGAAAAAATGGCCACCCAACTCCAGTATTCTTGCCTAGAGAATCCCATGGACAGAGGAGCCTGGTGGGCTACAGTCCAGGGGGTTGCCAAGAGTCAGACACGACTGAGCACCCCCTGGACCAGACTCTGAAGCTAGATGAAGGGGAACCAGGACTTCTGGCCAAGAGGAAGTGTAGAGGGACCCCAGTTACCAGGGGCAGGGGAGACCCACACAGTAAGAAGCAGGAAGACAGTGCGAATACGAGTCAGCCACTCCCTGGCTTTGCTTCCAGGCAGCAGAGTTCAGCAGCCCCAGTGAAACGTTTTAGCTGGTGAATGGGAGGCTGATTCTAGGCAACCTGGCTTTTAGTGGAGGAAAACTCCTGTTATGAAGGGACTGCAGGAAGAGTGTCATCTTTTGTTGCTCTTTTCCAGGTTGCCCTGTGTATCCATTTCCAAGGGCTGCTGACACGAAGGCTTATGACACCAGCAATGTGCTTTCTCACCATTCTGGAGGCCAGAAATCAGGCTGTCGTAGGACCGTGTTTGTTTTGAAAGCTCTAAGGGCACGGTCTTCCCTGCCTCTTCCAGCTACCGGTGACTCCAGACGCTCCTTGGTGACTGCCCGTGTCTCTCCAGCCTCTGCCTCCGTCTTCACCTGGCCTTCTCTTCTGAGTGTCTGTCTCTGCATCTCCCTTTTGGAGCAGCATGGAAACATACAGTCCCATGTGTAGAGTAGCCAGTGGGCGTTTGCTGTATGATGCAGGGAGCTCACCGCGGGGCTCTGGGATAACCTAGGGGTGGGGGATGGACTGGGAGGTGGGAGGGTGGTTCAAGAGAGAGGGGATGTATGTACACCTGTGGCTGATTCATGTTCTGTATGGCGGAAACCAACACAATACTGTAAAAAAATGTCATTGCATTGTTGTTGCTGTTCAACAGTTGCTAAGTCATGTCCGACCCCATGTGTGCCAGGCTCCCCTGTCCTTGACTCTCTCTCAGAGTTTGTTCAGATTCACGTCCACTGAGTTGGTGATGCTATCTAACAGTCTCATCCTCTGCTGCCCCTTCTCCTTTTGCCTTCCGTCTTTCCTGGCATCAGGGTCTTTCCCAGTAAGTCAGCTCTTCACATCAGGTGGCCCAAGTATTGGAGCTTCAGTTCAGCATCAGTCATTGCATTCAGTTCAGTTCAGTCACTCAGTCGTGTCTGACTCTTTGTGACTCCATGGACTGCACCATGCCAGGCCTCCCTGTCCATAACCAACTCCTGGAGTTTGCTCAAACTCATGTCCATTGAGTCGGTGATGCCATCCAACCATCTCATCCTTTGTCGTCCCCTTATCCCACCTTCAATCTTTCCCAGCATTTTCAAATGAGTCAGTTCTTCATCAGGTGGCCAAAGTATTGGAGTTTCAGCTTCAATATCAGTCTTTCCAATGAACATTCAGGATTTATTTCCTTTAGGATGGACTGGGTGGATCTCCTTGCAGTCCAAGGGACTCTCAAGAGTCTTCTCCAACATCACAGTTCAAAAGCATCAATTCTTCAGTGCTCAGCTTTCTTTATAGTCCAACTCTCACATCCATACATGACTAATGGAAAAACCATAGCCTTGACTAGTCATTGCGTTCGGAGCCCCTAATCCCATATGACCTTGCCTTAACTCGATTACACCTGCAAAATGTGACCCTACTTCCGAATATAAGATCACATTCACAGGGAAGGAGACTTAGAACTTCAACCTGCGCTTTTTGGGAACAGGTCATCTTTCAGTCCACAGCACTCTGCCTGAGTTGCTTTATAGAACAGTCCATCAGGAATGATATCCTTGCCCTGTGCACTAGAGCTGCATTTGGTCCGGTGTGTCTGTGACTTTGGGCTCCATTAAGTTAGGGAGGGTCTCTGCTCAGTTGTTTCTGCCCCAATCAAGGGCCAGCTGCTGAAAGTCTGCTTGTCTGCAGCCTGTTGTACAGTTTTCCCGTTACATCATTGATAACCAGAATGGTTGTCCCCCTCAGTCTGGGGAAAAAGAGGTGGCTGGATCATGCTATCTGACTCTGGAAAGTTAGGGCTCTATTCTCATGACCTCATTTTACTTTGTGCTCAGTCGCTCAGTCATGTCTGACTCTTTGAGGCCCCAGGGACTGTAGCCCACCAGGCTCCTCTGTCCATGGGATTTTCCAGGCAAGGATACTGGAGCAGATTGCCATTTCCTTTGACCCAGGGATCGAACTTACGTTTCTTATGTCTTCTGCATCAGCAGGTGGATTCTTTACCACTGAGCCACCTGGGAAGCTCATATTCTACAATCAGATCAGATCAGATCAGATCAGTCACTCAGTCGTGTCTGATTCTTTGTGACCCCATGAATCGCAGCATGCCAGGCCTCCCTGTCCATCACCAACTCCCGGAGTTCACTCAGACTCACGTCCATCGAGTCAGTGATGCCATCCAGCCATCTCATCCTCTGTCGTCCCCTTCTCCTCCTGCCCCCAATCCCTCCCAGCATCAGAGTCTTTTCCAATGAGTCAACTCTTCACATGAGGTGGCCAAGTATTGGAGTTTCAGCCTCAGCATCAGTCCTTCCAATGAACACCCAGGACTGATTTCCTTTAGGATGGACTGATTGGGACTCCTTGCAGTCCAAGGGACTCTCAAGAGTCTTCTCCAGCACCACAGTTCAAAAGCATCAATTCTTTGGCACTCAGTCCAACTCTCATATCCATACATGACCACTGGAAAAACCATAGCCTTGACTAGATGGACCTTTTTTGGCAAAGTAATGTCTCTGCTTTTGAATATGCTATCTAGGTTGGTCATAACTTGCCTTCCAAGGAGTAAGTGTCTTTTAATTTCATGGCTGCAATCACCATCTGCAGTGATTTTGGAGCCCCCCAAAATAAAGTCTGTCACTGTTTCCACTGTTTCCCCATCTATTTCCCATGAAGTGATGGGACCAGATGCCATGATCTTTGTTTTTTGAATGTATAGCTTTAAGTCAACTTTTTCACTCTCCTCTTTCACTTTCATCAAGAGGCTTTTGAGTTCCTCTTCACTTTCTGCCATAAGGGTGGTGTCATCTGCATATCTGAGGTTATTGATATTTCTCCCGGCAATCTTGATTCCAGCTTGCGCTTCTTCCAGCCCAGCATTTCTCATAATGTACTCTGCATATAAGTTAAATAAGCAGGGTGACAGTATACAGCCTTGACATACTCCTTTTCCTATTTGGAACCAATCTGTTGTTCCATGTCCAGTCCTAACTGTTGCTTCCTGACCTGCATATAGGTTTCTCAAGAGGCAGGTCAGGTGGTCTGGCATTCCCATCTCTTCCAGAATTTTCCACAGTTTATTGTGATCCACACAGTCAAAGGCTTTGGCATAGTCAATAAAGCAGAAATAGATGTTTTTCTGGAACTCTCTTGCTTTTTCAATGATCCAGTGGATGTTGGCAATTTGATCTCTGGTTCCTCTGCCTTTTCTAAAACCGGCTTGAACATCTGGAAGTTCACGGTTCACATATTGCTGAAGCCTGGCTTGGAGAATTTTGAGCATTACTTTACTAGTGTGTGAAGTGAGTGCAATTGTGTGGTAGTTTGAACACTCTTTGGCATTGCCTTTCTTTAGGATTGGAGTGAAAGTTGCTTCAGTTGTGTCCAACTCTGCAATCTATGGACTGTAGCCCACCAGGCTCCTCTGTCCATGGGATTCTCTAGGCAAGAATACTGGAGTGGGTTGCCATGCCCTCCTCCAGGGGATCTTCCCAACTGAGGGATCAAAACCATGGCTCCTGCATTGGCAGGCAAGTTCTTTACCACTAGCACCACCTAGGAAGCCCTCCCTTGGTACAATAAATGGCAATAAATAATGAATGAAATGATGAGGATGTCAGGATATGCTGGCTAGACTGCCCCCAACACCTCCATGAAGTGGTGTGGCAGGTGTGATCTTATTCTTTCATCCCACCCTGCTTCCACTGGGCTTTTCTTTTCTGCAGAGGCTGCAGAGGCTAAAGCTGCCTTTGCCAGCCTGCCTTGCCAACAGGCCTATGAACATGATTCATGAGGTGCAGATTAGATGGGGCTGGGAGAGAGTTGAATTTTGAAGAGGACTAAAGGCACAGAGAGGCAGCAGTCGGGTGCACCTGTTTATTTATCTATTGGGTGCTCTGTCCCTGGAGGCGGAGGTTCCCATACTGAGAAGCCTCCTGATTCTGGGACTTCTGCTGGATGCCAAAGAGGCCGCTCCCTTGGTGGGTTAGTTCTCTGAGTCATTCCTGGGAACCTCACCTGCTGCCTCTTCTGTAGCCGTTCTGAAAGTTCTACAAGCACATGAATCGGCTAATAGATCTATCTCTGCATAAAATAGCTAGCCTGGTTCCTACCACTGCAAGGGGACGCTGCCTGAAACAGATGGGGATTCTCACACCACTTGCCCAAAAGACATCTGGGAAGATGAACAGCTACCCAAGACCTAGAGGTCTCAAAGGCCTTCCCCGGGTGTCTTAACCTGGGCATGGCCCAGTGAAGGAGGGGGAGGATGGAGCAGAGGGGCATGTTTACACAGTGCTGTGGTCCCTGAAGACTCAGTGGCAGAGAGGATGAGTCAGTGAAGGGAAGACAGCGGCATGTGGAAGAGAACGTCTTATCTATCCCATATCTTAGAGGAAGTGATATGCATGTATTTACACCCCACTTTCTTCCAATGGGATTTAAGATGTTGGCTCTATCACAGTAGATTGTATACAAAAAAAAGGGAAAGTGTAAGTCACTCTGTCGTGTCTGACTCTTTGCGACCCCAGGAACAGTAGCCCACCAGGCTCCTCTATCCATAGAGTTCTCCAGGCAAGAATACTGGAGTAGGTAGCCATTCCCTTCTCCAGGGAATCTTCTTGATCCAGGGATCGAACCTGGGCCTCTCTCATTGCAGGCAGATTCTTTACTGTCTGAGCCATCAGGGAAGTAGATTATATAAACTTCACTAAAAAAGTAAAATTTCTCACCTACTTTTTTCCCTTATTTTTCCCCCTCAATACCTTCATTTTGGATTTCTAGCCTCCAGAATTCTGAAAGAATCTATTTCTGTGTGTTTATAACTGCAGTCAAATATCCGTAGCATTTATCACTTTAACAATGGATAGGTAAGCAATGGAAAAGACCCTGATGCTGGGAAAGACTGAAGGCGAAAGGAGAAGACGACAACAGAGGTCGAGTTGGTTGGATGGCATCACCAACTCAATGGACATGAATCTGAGCAAACTCCAGGAGATAGTGGAGGACAGAGGAGCCTGGTGAGCTACAGTCCATGGGGAAAGAGTTGGACATGACTTAGTGACTGAACAGCAACAACTATACAACCCATTGGCAGTACGTGATTGCACAGTGTTGTATCACCAGCAGCATCGTCTACACCTAAACGTTTTCATCACCCCAACATAAACTCTGTATTCATTAAACAGCAAATCACTCTCTCTCTCTCCCCCCAGACCCCGGTAACCCTTCTTGTCCTTTCTGTCTCTGTGAATTTGACTATTCTACGTATTTCACATGGGCTTCCAGGTAGTGCTAGTGGTTAAGAACCTGCCTGCCAAAGCAGGAGAAAAGAAGAGATGCAATTTCATCCCGGTGGGGAAGATCCCCTGGAGAAGGGCATGGCAACCCACGCCAGTATTCTTGTCTGGAGAATCCCATGGACAGAGGAGCCTGGCAGGCTACAGTCCATGGGGTCGTGAAGAGTCAGACACAATTGAACAATTTAGCACTCACACATGCACGGTACCTCACATAGGTGGAATCCCACAATACTCCCAGCTGAGGCAACCAGGCATGTTGGCTCCTTCCTCCACCTTCTGTTCTATTCAGGCACTCAGTGGACCCGGTGATGTCCACCCACACTGGGGAGGACTGTTTGCTGGGACTGGGTGAGGTCCACCCACTGAAATGCTAATCTCATCCAGGAACCCCCTCACAGACACACCCTGAAATAATGTTTGAGCTGGTCACCCCATGGGGAGTCAACCCACACATAAGATTAACCATCAGAAGGACTCAAATTTCTCCATCACTTAAGAAGAAACTTTCCTATTGATGTATAGTTGACTTAAAATGTTTCAGATGCAGAGCCAAGTGACTCAGTTCTATCTGCACATGTATATTCTTTTCCACGTACCATGATTATAAGACACAGAATATTGTTTCCGATGCCAAGGGTCCCCAACGAGGTGAGCGTCCCACCATTGAACTCAGTCCTGACACCATCTACTAAAGACAGTTTAAAATCCCACAGGTTAAGGACTCAGTGTTGCAAGACTCCCCTCCCCCTGCCCTAGCTCAGATGCTAATAACAAGTCTAGGTTGTTACCAGCGCCTCTGAACTATCAGTTAATTTGTTAGAGTTGCTCACAGAACTCAGGAAAAGTCTACTTACATTTGTTGTTGTTTAGTCAATAAGTTGTGTCAGACTCTTTGGTGACCCCATGGACTGTAGCCCGCCAGGCTCCTCTGTCCATGGGATTTCCCAGGCAAGAATCCTGGAGTGGGTTGCCATGTCCTCCTCCAGGGGATCTTCCCCACCCAGGGATCAAACCTGAGTCTCCTGCTTGGCAGGCAGATTCTTTACCACTGAGCCACCCGGGAAGCCCTTACTTACATGCACTGGTTCATTATAAAAAGGATATGATAAGGGATATAGATGAGCATTTGGATGGAAGAGGTTCATAGAGAAAGCTGTGTGAGGGGAGGGGGTCTCGGGGTCCCTGCCCTCTCCCAGTACCTCCACGTGCTCACCAGCTCAGGTGCTCTCTAAACCTCCTACCATTGGGATTTCATGAAGCTGCATCATATGGGGATGATTAATCATTAATTTCACTTTCAGCCCTTCTCCCTTCCAAAGAGAATGGAAAGTGGTGCTGAAAATTCCAAGCTTCTCATCATGGCTTGTTTTTTTTTTTTTTTTTTTGTGATGACCATCAGTCACCCAGGAGCCTCCAGGAGCCCACTTAGAGTTGCTTCATTAGAACAAAAGACACTTTTAGCACCCAGGAAATTACAAGGGTTTCAGGAGCTCCGAGGCAGGAACCAGGGTGAACGACCAGTATTTTTGTATTATTTCACACCCTTTAATGAAAAAAAAAAATTACGCGATGGAAGTAAGCTTTCAGTTTCCATTACAGGTTTTTTTCAGCATGTCTGTGAAATTGTTGTGGTTGTTATCGTTGAGTTGCTCAGTTGTGTCTGATTCTTTGCGACCTCATGGACTGCAGCACACCAGACTCCTGGGTCTTCCACTATCTCCTGGAGTTTGCTCAAACTCATGTCCATTGAATCGTCTTTGTTGTTGTTTAGTCGTGTCCGACTCTTGGCGATCCCATGGACTATAGCCCACCTGACTCTTCTGTCCATGGGACTCTCCAGGCAATAGGACTGGAGTGAGTTACCATTTCCTTCTCCAGGGGATCTTTCTGACCCAGGGATTGAACCTGCATCTTCTGCATTGGCAGGCAGACTGTCTACCACTGAGCCACCAGGGAAGCCCTTTGAATTGTCTTTACTAGGCATGAAAACAAGCCAATTTGGCTACTCCCTGGTTAGGTACTTACAAAGGTGCCCTAATGCCATATCTCCAGTATTAGTGGCTGATAGTCTCAGCATCATAAAAACTATCACACTCTGAAATTATTTCAACAAAAAAAGTTCATGCTGTCTTCAGGGGGAAGGATACTGGTGCTAGAGTGTCCCCTAGTCACCTTATGTGTCCCTCAGGTCCTACACAAAAAGGAGATGCTCTCCTGCTCTGGACACTGAACTCCCTTCTGCATCAGGTCCCCTCTGTGCTTATTTCCATGGGTCCAGCCAGCACGCTGAATCCTCCTCGATCACATCACCTCCAAAGACAGCCAGCTGAGGTCCAGCCAGCTGAAACTGTGGGAAGGGTTTTGATTCCTTTTATCTGGGTGTGGTGGAGGCATGCCTGCCTGTCTGATACAGACTGGTGCGTCATAAGTTCCATGGGCTGCCCCTCCACATCAGGGAGTTGGGCCCCTTGATCTGGGACTTCGGATAGCAAGTAGAGGCTTCAAATTCCTTTGGGGAGTTGATCACCTGCCAAAATCCCCTTTACAGGTAAACGTGTCCTGAAAGGAGGGCTTACACAGCTCAGATACGTGATCCACCTTCCTAATGAGCCAGCGGCCTCTAAAAAGGCGTAGGAAGGGACAGAGGCAAGTGGAGGAAAACAGGGAGCCTTGAGCTCTCAGCTGCCTGTGGGTACCAGGAGGGATCAGGTGATTGATTCATTCAGAAGCTTCCCAGGAGGGATCCGGTGATTGATTCATTTAAAAGCTTCCCTGTAGAATAAATGTGTTTCACAGGTTAGTCCTGAAACAAAAGAAGATTCACTGAAACCAGACTATTTGGCTTAAGGAAAGATTGAGCCAAAGGTTGAGTCTTTTACAGGAAATTTGGAGCACATGCACTGTGTAAATTTCACAGGGAGGGAATATCAGCCCGCGTGATATTTTGAGAAAGATGCCACCGATTTATTAAAAGAAAAACGGTCTTCAGAGAAACCTGGCTTTTACAAATAAAGTCCAGAGGGATAGAAATTTGGCAATCTGAATTGCTTATCTCTATTTAAAAAACTAATTTAAAATCTCTGAATTGGCAACAATAATTTTTAATATTTTCAATTTTAAACATAATAAATTGAACATAGAGGAGTCAATAGTCAAAACCACGCGTGCATGCTCAGTCACGTCCGACTCTTTGCTGACCCTGTGGACTGTAGCCTGCCAGGCTCCTCTGTCCATGCGGATTCTCCAGGAAAGAATACTGGAGTAGGTTGCCATGCCCTCCTCCAGGGAATCTTCCCAACCCAGGAATCGAACTCATATTTCCGGGGTCTCCTGCATTGCAGGCAAGTTCTTTAACTACTGAGCCACTGGGAAGTCCAGGCAAAGCCATACCAAGCAAGTATTCAGAGAAACAACTCACTTCCACCCTGACGCTCTCATCTAGTAACTGTCTATTGCTATTTTTCCTGCACTGAGACACCAGCCAGCCCTGGGAATGTGGGAAAGCAAAGAAGAGAAGAACTTGATGAACTAACGATCCTTTCCATCTCTGGCCAGGAGACAGCATCTTTAACCCAGGCTCCCTTCCACTGGTGGGGGCACAGGGTTCCCCTCACTGTCTGCCGAGCAGACTCCAGCCGAAGTAGAGTGAGTCCCTAAGGCCGTGATGGAGGCGGACCCAGGCTGATTGTTGGAAACCTACCTTCTATGCACAGCCGCTTCGAACCCTCTTTACCGAAAAAGTTCCCAAGAGAAGAACTTCAATCTGGGGAGAGTAGAAACCTTTGGTCTAAAAAAAATGTTAAAGATTTCCCAGGCAGACCAGTAGTTCAGAATCTGCCTCCCTATACTATTTTTGTTTAGGTTTATGAAGGAAATCATGCCTCACCACAGTTATATAGTTAGAGAAGGGAGGAATAATTTCATACACTTTTTACTGTGGATATTCTTCTTTGACACTAAACCCAAATTTGACAGAAAGTAGTTTTTCTAAAGGTCATTACAAAGTGGAGTCTGAAACCATGTGAATGAAATTTTGTGTTCTGTTTAGGTTAAGAAAAAAAAAATTGCCTTCCAGTGCAGGGAGCATGGTTTCAATCCCTGTTTGGGGAACTAAGATCCCATGTGCTACAAGGCATGGCTAAAAATTAAAAAGAAATTAATTAATTTAAAAACTTTTAAAACATTGAAAGAAAAAGAGCAACTTCCCAAGTCACCCCATTTCAGAGTCCATGCTAACAAATAGACCATAGCCAAAGCAAAAGTGTTCGATGATGCACCTCAAACATTTTATGAGCTTTTGTACTCCCAATATCCTAATTCATGTAAGCATATTAACTTAAAAATAGCCATGCATTTGCATATTTATTTTATTAAAAAATTCCTTTTTATTGAAGTATAGTTAATATGCCACGTTGAGTTAGTTTCTGCTGTACAGAAAAGTGGATCAGTTATACATACACATTTTGTTGTTAATCAGTCACTCAGTCGTGTCTGACTCTGCGACCCCATGAACTGCAGCAGGCCAGACTTCCCTGTCCTTCACCACATATCTACTCTTTTTTTAAGATTATTTTCCATATAGGTGATTTCAGAGTATTGAGTAAAATTACCTGTGCTGTACTGTAGGTCCTTATCATTTATCTGTTTTGTATATAGTAGGGTCTCTATGTCAATCCCAATCTCCAAATTTATCCCTTCTCCCCCTTACCCTCTGGTAACTATAGTTTGTTTTCCAAGTCTGTGAGTCTGTTTTGTAAATAAGTTCATTTGAACCCATTTTTTTAGATTCCACCTATAAACAATATCATACGATATTTGTCCTTCTGCCATTTCTGATTCTTTGTGACCCCATGGACAGTAACCCATCAGACTCTTCTGTCCACTGGGATTCTCCAGACCAGAATACTGGAGTGGGTTGCCAAGCCCTCCTCCAGGGGATCTTCCCAACCCAGGGATCAAACCCAGGTCTCCAGCACTGCAGACAGATTCTTTACCAGCTGAGGCACCAGGGGAGCCCAAGAACAATGGGATACAATTATGTTTTTGATTATGGTTTTTCTCTGGATATAAGCCACGTATTTGCATATTTGCTTTACTAATAAATTTTATATATTAGTTATAAAATATTACACTCTAAAACATACACAAAAAGCAGGTATTAAGAGTGTTAATACCAAAAAACTCTGAATATGTGCTTTTATTTATTCCTTTGTCTCTGGGGTGTAGACACCCTACCCTCTTGCGGACCACTGGTCCTGGAGGGAGAAAGGGAGTTAGATGAGAGATCCCCATCTCAGATGCCTTCATCTCCCATCCCAGACTCATGGAGCAAGGGAAGTGGGGAAGGGCTGAAGCTGACCAGCCATCATTGGTCAGCACACAATCAGCTCATTTCATCCTGGATCCAGGGATCAGCCTCTCATATATCAGACTAGGCTCCCTGGTGGGTGCAGGATCACCCAGTCTGCACGGGCTGGACCAGGGTGTGACCCCACCCCTATGCAGACCTACTCCAGGGAGTTAGGAAACTGAACCCAGGACTTAGAGCCTGGCACAGGGGCTTCCTAACATTTTATTTTCTTTATTTTTTTAAAGCACTGTTGGAATTTCTTAAAACCCTTGTTTCATTTCCTATTGAAGTTAGCCACTTCAGAGAGCCCTGTTTCTCCATCTTTGTCCCATGGGACACTTGTGAACTGCTCACGGGTTGCTTTGTGTGGGTCATCTCTTTGGCCTGTGGTTTCTCATTGTGGGCACATTTGCAGTCTCTGGCCTGGGATGCTGTCCTGTGTCTTGTAGGATGTCTAGCAGCACCCCTTGGGGTTCATCCACTAGATGCCAGTGGTACTCCCCTAAGCTTTCACAACCAAAATACCTCCAGATTTGGCCAAATGTCCCCCTCAGTGGAGAACTACTGCTTGGAAAGTCACAACCCTACAGTTGGGTGGTTCCTTTTCAGGAACCACACCCCTGCCCGGTGACTCTTTGCTGTGGAGCCTGGGGCTGCCATCAGAGTCCTGCATTTCATGAGGTCGGACCCTCCACTTTCCAGGAAGCAGTTGCATGAGATATAGAGAGTGAGAGCCAGGGCCTTCCCCTGGGCCTCAGCCATGTCCTTCACACTCACTCACCTCCTGCAAGTGACACCTCCCTCCTTTCTTTTTTCCCTTTGCTTTTCTCTTCTCTTCATTTTTTTTTCTTTGCTTTTGCCAGTTAAACTTCTGTTCTTTTTTCTGGTGAATCTTACACCTGGCCAAGCCTCCAGTTCAGTTCAGTTCAGTCGCTCAGTTGTGTCTGACTCTTTGTGACCCCATGGACTGCAGTATGCCAGGCCTCCCTGTCCCTCACCAACTCCCGGGGCGTACTCAAACTCATGTCCATTGAGTTGGTGATGCCATCCAACCATTTCATCCTCTGTCATCTCCTCTTCCTGCCCTCAATCTTTCCCAGCATCAGGGTCTTTTCCAATGAGTCAGTTCTTCACATCAGGTGCCAAAGTATTGGAATTTTAGCTTCAGCATCAGTCTTTCCAATGAATATTCAGGACTGATTTCCTTTAGGATGAACTGGATGGATCTCTTTGCAGTCCAAGGGACTCTCAAGAGTCTTCTCCAACACCACAACTCAAAAGCATCAATTCTTCGGTGCTCAACTTTCTTTATAGTCCAACTCTCCATACGTGACTACTGGAAAAACCATACCTTTGACTAGATGGACCTGTGTTGGCTAAGTAATGTCTCTGTTTTTTAATATGCTGTCTAGGTTGGTCATAACTTTTCTTCCAAGGAGCAAGCGTCTTTTAATTTCGTGGCTGCATTCACCATCTGCAGTGGTTTTGGAACCCCCCAAACATAAAATCTGTCACTGTTTCCATTGTTTCCCCAACTATTTGCCAAGCCTTACTCCACATCTATTCAGCCCCAAGTAAGGGTCGGGTACTGCTCATACATGCTCCTAGATGGGCTGCCCTCTCCTAATACAACATTCACTGCCTCCCTCCCCGACTCTGCTCTTGCCATTACTGGGCTAACAGTCTGAGACCTCCCAGGAGTGTGGCTCCTTCAGGGCTAAAGCTGTGTGGCTTTGTCAGCCCTGTGTTCCAGCTCCAGCACAGTGACTGGCACGCCGGCAAGTCTTAGGGCATATCTCCTCAATACATACAGGTGACTGGCACCAGGTCCATGCCTCCCAAGTATTAGGAAGGGTCAGGTTCATAGGATTAAGTTCACTGACTGGAGCCAGGCTGTCTAGGTGCGTCGCTGAGTTGTGCTGCTTTCCAACTGGGTGCCTTTGGGCAAAATACTTACCCTCTCTATTCCTTCCTCTTGACTAGATGGACCTTTGTTGGCTAAATAATGTCTCTGTTTTTTTTTTTTTTTTTCTATATGATTCATTCTTTTTTTTTTTTTTTTTTAATTTTTTTATTTTTAAAATTAAAAAATTTCAGGTACACACGTGCTCCCCATCCTGAACCCTCCTCCCTCCCCCTCCCCATACCATCCCCTGGGCCGTCCCAGCGCACCAGCCCCAAGCATCCAGCATCGTGCACTGAACCTGGACTGGCATCTCATTTCATACATGACATTTCACATGTTTCAATGCCATTCTCCCAAATCTTCCCACCCTCTCCCTCTCCCACAGAGTCCATAAGACTGTTCTATACATCAGTGTCTCTTTTGCTGTCTCGTATACAGGGTTATCGTTACCATCTTTCTAAATTGCATATATATGTGTTAGTATACTGTATTTATGTTTTTCCTTCTGGCTTACTTCACTCTGTATAATAGGCTCCAGTTTCATCCACCTCATTAGAACTGATTCAAATGTATTCTTTTTAATGGCTGAGTAATACTCCATTGTGTATATGTACCACAGCTTTCTTATCCATTCATCTGCTGATGGACATCTAGGTTGCTTCCATGTCCTGGCTATTATAAACAGTGCTGCGATGAACATTGGGGTACACGTGTCTCTTTCCCTTCTGGTTTCCTCAGTGTGTAATATGCTGTCTAGGTTGGTCAAAACTTTTCTTCCAAGGAGCAAGCGTCTTTTAATTTCATGGCTGCAGGAGTGTGGCTAGTGTGGCTGACAAAGCCACACAGCTTTAGCCCTGAAGGAGCCACACTCCTAGTCTCTTCCTCTTTTGTGCAAGGTAGTAATAACAGTATTTATCTTAAGAATTATTATAAGCACCATATACCTGGTAGGTCAGACAGTAAAGAATCTGCCTGCAGTGTGGGAAACCCAGGTTGGATTCCTGGATAGGAAGATTCCTGGAGAAGGGAATGGCAACCCACTTCAGTATACTTGCCTGGAGAATCCCATGGACAAAGGAGTCTGGCAGGCTTCAGTCCATGGGGTTGCAAGAGTCAGACATGACTGAGCAACTAACACTGTTACTACTACTACTGCTGCTGCTGCTAAGTCGATTCAGTCGTGTCTGACTCTGTGCGACCCCATAGACAGCAGCCCACCAGGTTCCCCCATCCCTGGGATTCTCAAGGCAAGAACACTGTAGTGGGTTGCCATTTCCTTCTCCAATGCATACGACTACTACTACTGCTATGAGTTAATATGGAGCTTCCCTGGTGGCTCAGGGGGTAAAGAATCGGCCCACAATGCAGGAGAACCATGGGGTCGATCCCTGGGTTGGGAAGACCCTCTGGAGAAGGGAATGGCAACCCAGTCCAGTATTCTTGCCTGGATAATTCTGTGCACAGAGGAGCCTGGAGGGATACAGTCCATGGGGGTGTTGCAAGAGTCAGACACGACTTAGCAAGTAAATCACCACCACCAGCAGCAGCAGCAGACGGTTAGCACTAAATAAGAGCTTGCTGTTAGTGTTTCTGAACACTTATTAGAAATCACTCACACTAAGGGGGATAAGATTTTGCTTTGAAGGAGATGTAGCTGATTGGAATGAAGATAGAGGCAGAGACATAGAGGCTCTGGAGTCCCTCATGTCAATAAAGGAGGAAACCAAGAATCTGGAATTGTCAGGAATGACACTAGGACCTCAGAGAGGAAGCAGAAGAGGTGGTGAGGATTCCAGAAACTCACTCATTTTGTGAGAATGGATGGCCTATTGGTTTTTGGTCCAGGAAAGAAGAATGTAACTTTCTTAACTTGTTCCTCTGGTGTTCAGCTCTCCCACCCCCGGACTCACAGGAGGAACTGTCTCTGGATACCTAATTGCCATTTATCACAACGTGTCCATGAGAAAAATGCTTCTAAAACTCCTCCCTTTGGCTTGTCAACACATCCATTAGAAAAGATGGGGCTACCGATTATGTAAAACCATGGCAGTTTCTTGTTATCAAACATTTGGTTGAAATGGAAATTTCCTGTCTGTGTTGGGGGATATTTCTAATGTTTTGTATTTATGCCATGGGTTAGTTAACCAAAATCTGAATCTTTATTTTTTAAAAATTGAACTGTAGTTGATGTACAATAGGTGGCTTGGTGGGTAAAGAATCTGCTTGCAATGCAGGAGATGTAGGAGACAAGGGTTCGATCCCTGGTTTGGGAAGATCCCCTGGAGCAGGAAATGACAACCCACTCCAATATTCTTGCCTGGAGAATCCCATGGACAGAGGAGTATGGTGAGCTACAGTCCATGGGGTTGCAAAGACTTAGACATGACCAATGGGACTCAGCACAGCTGTATGTAGTTGACTTACAATATTACAAAGCATGAATTCTTCATCCATATTTTCAGTTTTACGTTCACAGGTGTAAAGTCATAGAGAAGTCACCTGGTGTGGTGTTAAGTCTGGGTCTTGGTGTCTAAAGGGGAAATGACTTTGAACTTCTGAACAAGGTTATCTCCACTTGAGGAGAAGTCAAGAACAGGAGCATTTTCTTGACCCTCGATTGTGCAGCCCATCAGCTCACGCTGACCTTTACTGACTATTTGAGCTCAAGCAGCTTGAGAATGCGGTGGGAGCTGTTGAGTTAATTTGGTTGTTTAAACAATTACATCAGACAGGCAGGCAGCCAGGCAGACAGCAAATATTTGCCTGACCACTGTGCTAGGCACCTGGGACAAGGCAAGGCTGACGGTGACCCGCTGTAGCGGTCCCCAGGGTTGCCCACGTGTCTGAGGGATCCGGCTTGGATCATTGGCTCCATTGCTTTCCAGATTTATTTGATACCCTGAATCTCAATCTGCCTATCTTTAAAGTGGGCATCATAATTTCAGTTACCTCATAAGGCTCTGACAGGATGGAGCGAGATAAGCCACCCGCAGAGTTTAGCTCATTCACGTGTCATTATTCATGTTACTGCCCCTGTTTCATTCTCCAGCAGATGGGATGATCCTATCAGGGGAGAGAACTGATTAGCAAAAGCACCCCCGATGAGCCATTTGGGTTGGAACAATAGCTCTCAGGACATAGGCAGATTGGGTGAGGAATGAAACAGGAGGATGGCTAAATCACTGTGTGAGCAGTTAAGGTGGAGACGGAGAGTGGGACCCCTGTTACAGGAGTAATTCTTGGGACCAGGAATTGCTAAGGGCCTTAAGAATCTATATGTCTAATCTTCAGTTTTTGTCATTTATTTCCTTCTTGTGGTTCTGATGTAACCAACTGCATATGATGAGCCGTACAACTTAAGTAGACATCTCCCACACCATGGAGCCAGATTGCCAGGACAATCTCATGGTTTATACCTGTTCAGTTCAGTTCAGTTTAGTTGCTTAGTTGTGTCTGACTCTTTGTGACCCCATGGACTGCAGCGAGCTTACTCAAACTTATGTCCATTGAGTCTGTGATGCCATCCAACCATCTCATCCTCTGTTTTCCCTTTCTCCTCCTGCCCTCAATCTTTCCCAGCATCAGGGTCTTTCCCAATGAGTCAGTTCTTTGCATCAGGTGGCCAAATAGTGGAGTTTCAGATTCAGCATCAGTCCTTCCAAAGAACATCCAGGACTGATTTCCTTTAGGATGGATCAGTTGGATCTCCTTGCAGTCCAAGGGACTCAAGAGTCTTTTCCAACACCACAGCTCAAAAGCATCAATTCTTTGGTGCTCAGCTTTCTTTATAGTCCAACTCTCACATCCATACATGACTATTGGAAAAACCATAGCTTTGACTAGATGGACCTTTGTTGGCAAAGTAATGTCTCTGCTTTTTAATATGCTGTCTAGGGTGGTCGTAACTTTTCTTCCAAGGAGCCATATACCTGTAGCCATAGCATAAAAACTTCGTTTTCAAAAGTATCCAAGTTTGGGCTATAAATTATGTCCCAGTTATGCCAACTACTTTCTGTGAGTTGCTATGTTTGAAAAAACCAAGGGAAAGAGGCTGGGCTGAGATGAGGAAATGATGGGAAAGCAGCAGGTAGAAATGGGATGGACGTGGGACAGACACAGGCACTCAGAGCCAGAAGGGACCATGTGCAACTGGGGCAGAGACAGAGGAAGAGATGCTGGCTTGCACTCTGTGATTATGGGGTATCCAGCCACCCACCTCTTTGGGGGGAGTTGGAAGATAGAGATATTCATGAAACTAGCTTTAGGTTATATTTGCAGCACTATTAATTGCAGGTAAATTAACATGCATTGAATTACAAAAATTCCATCAGCCCTTGAAAATCTCCTGTGCCCTTTGTCAGCAATTCTAGACTCTGTTCCCTACCCTTAGCCAACCACTAATCTGTTTTGTGTTTGTCTGTTTTTGACTTGGACATAGTGTCATGTAAATGGAATCACGGAGTCTGTGGCCTTTTTAAGTTTGGCTTCTTCCAAATTTCACCATGCATTCGAGATTCATCCATGTTGCTGCATGTTTCAGTAGCTTATTTCAGTAGCTTCGGAAGTATTCCATTGTATGGATGTACTAGTTTCTTTGGGGTTTCCCAGGTGGCTCAGATGGTAAAGAATCTGCCTGCAGTGCAGGAGACCCAGGTTTGTTCCCCGGGTCGGGAAGATCCCCTGGAGGAGGGCATGGCAACCCACTCCAGTATTCTTGCCTGGAGAATTCCATGGACAGAGGAGCCTGGAGGGGCTACAATCCACGGGGTTGCAAAAGAGTCAGACACGACTAAGCATGTACACACCAGTTTCTTTATCCATTCCCTAGTTAAAGCACATTTAAGTTGTTTTCATTCACTATAATTTTGACAAATTAAATACACCTGTGTAACTCATATCCCTGTTGAAGAGAATTCAAGAATAAGAACATTTTAGGATGTATAGGTTTCATGTGAAATAAATTCTAATTCAAGGGTTCTTAACCATTACTGAGCTATGGATCCCTTCGCTGGTCAGGCGAACTCTTCTCTGAATACTGTTGTTAATGTATTGATATAGAATAAAATGCATAGGATTATCAAAGAAAGCCAGTTATCAAACTGAAATACAGTTATCAATTATTACAAAGAAATATGTGATTAAGAAGAAATATTAAGAAGCAATGAAGTAATATCTGTATTCCTTTATGGACACATCAAATAAAGCCCAGAAACAGATCTAAGAACTACTGAAAGTTTGAAGTTGTGAGGAGCACATGTGACACTTTGAGCTCAGTTACACCTGGTGGCTCTAGTGGTAAAGAACCCGCCTGCCACTGCAGGAGACGTGAGACGCAAGTTTGATCCCTGAGTCGGGAAGATCCCGTGGAGGGGGGCACAGTACTCCACTCCAGTACTCTTGCCTGGAGAATCCTATGGACAGAGGAACCTGGTGGTTACAGTCCATGGGGTCACAAAGAGTCAGACACGACTGAAGCAACTTAGCTCGCACATGCACAACTGGAATGAGATGTAAAAATATTTGTGATTTTAACTGGGGACACAGTCACAGATACAATCATTACCATTTCCCCTTCATTCACAATTGAAGGAAATGCAAATTTCAATCTGAGTTTCATGAATATAAAAATAGGAATTTTCCCCAGGAATCTCTTGAACTCCATCTTTGAGGACTTGGATTGCATGTGTGTGTGTGTGTGCGTGTGCGCGCGCGCGTGCACATGCATGTGGTCAGTTGTGTCTGACTCTTTGTGAACCCACGACTGTGCTAAGCTCCTTTGTCCATAGGATTTTCCCACTGGAGTGGGTAGCCATTTCTTTCTCCAGGAGATCTTCCCAACCCAAATATTGAACCCTCGTCTCCTGCATTGGCAGGTGGATTCTTTACCACTGAGCCACTTAGTAAGGTCCCATGCTGTAATTAGACCATTCATCCAACTCAATTTTGTTGCTGACACCTAGTCCCACCTAGGTTAAAAGGGTAGGTGGGAACTCATTTTTGCCAACTTTCACATCCACCAAGATAGATCCAGGTCTTTTTCTCTGCTGACTCACAGCTGTTAATTAGTGCATAACCTGCCTATTTCCAGCAGGTATGTGATCCTTGGTCTTTTCCTGTGACTTCAGAAACTTCTCAGCTTACTTCCAGCCATCTAACAATTATGCCTTCAAATCCCGTGGCAGAAACTTGAACAAAGCCCCCAAAGTCCTCAGTCAGGTGAAATGTCTGGCTTTATCCCAACCTAGGAGAACTACCACCTGAATTTATAGCAACGTGACACACTTAGAGTGAAAGGAGGGGGGGAAAGGGCAAGACAAGTCTTAGCCAGGAATAGAAAAATACAGCCAGTATTTTGCAAGCTCTGAGTTTCTGTTGAAACATGAGCCAGTTTGATTCTGGGAAAATTCAACTTCCTGGTTTGAAGACAGGCTTACAAAAGAGCTTTCAAGTTTTTACATATATCAAATGTAATATGATTTCTACACTCACCCAACAGGATTTATTTTCAAATGGAGTGGATATAAGTGCACCAGAGACATACAGACCAGTAATGCCTTAAAAATCAATTAGATTTATAAGGAGAAAAAATCTATATATTTAAAAAATCTCCAAATAAGTTTGCTTTGGAGTCTTTTCGTCACACTTCCATTAATAAAAATAGGACTTTCCCCCTTGCTACTGTGTGCCCAAATTGTTTTTAGACCTACCAATTTCCTTATTGCTCCTTCACTATGAAAACACATATGATTCTTTATTTTTCTTTCACTGTCTGACTTACTTCCTTTAAATGTGGAATATAAAAAGAAATGATACAAATGAATGTATTTGTAAAACAGAGAGTGTTGTTAGTTCTCAGTCCTGTCAGTCTCTTTGCTATCCCATGGACTGTAGCCCTCCAGGCTCCTCTGTCTATTGGATTTCCCAGGCAAGAATACTGGAGTGGGTAGCCATTCCCTTCTCCAGGGGATCTTCCCCATCCAGGGATTGAACCCAGATCTCTTACAGTGCTGGCAGATTCTTTACCACTGAGCCACCAGGTATAAAAAGAAATGATACAGCTGAACTTACTTATAAAACAGAGATTCACAGACTTTGAGAATGAATTTATAGTTGCCAGGGGGAAGGATGAGGGGAAGGGATAGTTAGGGAGTTTGGGAGGGACATGTGCACACTGCTGTATTTAAAATGGATTAACAACAAGGACCTATTGTATAGCAAAATAAATAAAATAAAATAGTAATGAAACCAATGAAAAGATATCTGGTTCAAATATAACATTATATTCTTTTGACAAAAGTCCCACCTAGGTTAATTTCAGGGAACTACCTGAAAAAATAGCTTTCTCACTGAGTTGTGGGTATAGACAAAATGACAGTGAGCATAAAGCTTTTATTTCTCAAATAGAGATAGGACTTCATGTACAAATATTCTTTGGAGTGGTATCTCATTGATCCAAGTTCCCATGAAAGTATGATGCTTCATCTTTGAGCCTGGATCTTTCAAAACCTGGAAGAGCATGAGATATCCCTTCAGCATCTATGGAACAGACACCAGGACTTCAAGTCTGATGGACATAAAAAATCCTTTCTGGAGATAGAACTTGTTGTTGTTCAGTCCCTGTGTCATGTCCGACTCTTTGCAGCCCCGTGGACTATAGCACACCAGGCCCCTCTGTCCTCCACTGTCTCCTGGAGTTCTCCCCTGTCATTCTGATGCACGCTGGGGTCCGACTCCACTGCCTTCATGGACCGAAGGTCTAATGAAGATGCATTACCTTTGTGTGTCCACGGTTTATGGGTTCCATTCACACAGACGCCTTGTTCAGTCCTTAGATACCCTTGTAAGAACAGGACAGGGATCACTTCCCAAAAGTACAGCTTGGGAAACCAAGGACTGAAAGTGTTAGGGGACATATCCAAAGACACCCAGACACCAAGGGCAAGGAAAAGAGACAGATGGAAGGGCTGGACCTCCCCTTGGCTTGTTTTAAAATTTTATTGAAGTCAGTCCTCTATATTCATAAACGTCATGAGTGGCATCTGTGAAATCAGGGATGTAAGTATGAAACGGAGTTTTTTTTTTTTTTTTTAATTTGACTGTATTTAGTGTTAGTTGCAGCTACATGTGGAATCTTCTGGGACCAGGGATTGAACCCGGGTCCCCTGCACTGTAAGGTGGATACTTTACCACTGAGCCACCAGGCTACTCTGAAATGGAGGGTTTTTTTTTTTTTTTAAGTTTTCATTTACAAATGTGGTTGGGAGCCTTCCAGAGGGGTGTCACAATGGAAATTAAAGTGTGCTTCTTTTATTTTTCTTGGTGAGAGAAGCCACCATCTACCTGTCAGAAGACATAGGGCTGGTCAGTCTGGTCAATTGTTTTTGACTCATCAAAAGCCAGGTGCAGGCGGGGTTGCCCTGGGTTACCAGGGAAGGAGTAGAGTTGGCATGTTTCTGTTTTGAGGCTAAAGAAGAAGTTACCCCACACTAGCGAGGCAGGGTGGAACTGAACAGTGTCCCAACCTCAGGCTCTTGGGGGCAACTTGGGAAGCTCCCCAGATGGGAGCTGGGAGTGAAACCCGCTGGGGGTGAACCTGTTGGGGACTACCTGTGAGCTGGGATGTACGAACTCATCCGGGAGAACTCGGGGTCTTGGAGTTGTCTCCTCTCCAAGCTTTAGCCCCTGGGGCTGTGTGGGAACTGGGATGAGGCCTCCCTGAAGAGAGAAGAAGGGCCTCTGGCTTGACCATCAGCACCGGGTGAAGGTGGGAAACCGGAGATGCTTTTGCCCCCAGTTGGCAAGAAGAAATGTCTGGGGTTCTGGGCAAATCAAAAGAAGCAGATAGTCTCAAGAGGAAGACACTTGGCTTCCTTTTAATGAGGCAAATGAGTCTGTGGGAAGAAAAATGAGGTGGTTACATTTCAATCTTGACTTTGTAGACAGTTCACCAAGTTACTAGTTCACCTCTACCTGAAACTCCAGCACTTTGGCCACCTCATGCGAAGAGTTGACTCATTGGAAAAGACTCTGATGCTGGGAGGGATTGGGGGCAGGAGGAGAAGGGGATGACAGAGGATGAGATGGCTGGATGGCATCACTGACTCGATGGACATGGATCTGAGTGAACTCCGGGAGTTGGTGATGGACAGGGAGGCCTGGCGTGCTGCAGTTCATGGGGTCACAAAGAGTCGGACACGACTGAGCGACTGAACTGAACTGAACTGAACTGAACCTGAGCAGGAACTACAGAGTAACTCTGCCAAGTAAACCATGTTTGAGGGACCTCCCTGGAGGTCCAGCGACTAAGACTCCACACTTGAGGTCCCACTTCAGGAGGCTTGAGTTCCATCCCTGGTTGGGAAACTAAAACCTACTTGACGCGACTAAGAGTGCCCTCAGCGCAACAAAGGTTGAAGATCCCGTGTGCCAAGATCTGAGATCCTGCGTGCTACAACTAAGATCCTGTGCAACAAAATAAATTTTTCTAAAAATCTATTAAAAAACATATCTGATGGCTGGCTGACTGAGTAGGACATTTATTCCCCTAGAAAAAGCCCTGGCTGTGCAAACAGTCCAAAACCATCCAGTCAACTTGGATAGCAAGTCAAGTCAATTCAGTCAAAGTAGCATTCGTTCACCTAACACAGGATGATCAAGATCGTCCTGGACTCCAGGCGCCATTCCGGGTGCTGATGAAACACTAAGGAACAAGAGGCAGGCTCCTTGCCCTCCTGGAGCTTCTGTCTTGGGGGGGTCAGAAATCAGACAAATAGAACAGAGCTGAGGAAGAGGATGGAGAAGAAGGGAGTGAAGCTGTTTTGCACAGGACAATCAGGGGAGATGGGCTTGAGGAGGTGACTTCAGCAGGGACCTTACCGAAGTCAGAGTGTGAGCTATGTGAGTTGAAGGCAGAGTGTTTCATGTGGGGGTCCTGGTTTAGATTCGTGTGGTGAGGCAGGAGACGGAGGTTGGAGAAGGAGTGGAGATGACTGTACATACACCGTCAGAGTTTCCAGAAGAGCTTCAGATCTGTTCTAGGTGTAAAGTGAAGCCAGTGGAAGGATTTGAAGGGAGTGGTATTATTCAGCTAACATTTTTAAAAAAGATGACTTAAATTGCCAAATTGAGAATCTATCCAAGGGGATGAGGGGGAAGAGTCAGGATGCTACTGCAGTGCTCCAGGATAGAGATGGAGGTGGCGCCATTCACTACATGATGAAAGTGAATCAAGGCAATCTTTAGATGATGTGTAGACAGTACATTTCTATGGGGTTTTTACAGCTGACAATCTCTGTTAACCCAGTAACGCTGACTACAAGAATTTACAAATAACAATCAATTTTTAGGTCTTCCCCACTGGCTTGGCAGTAAAGAATCCTCCTGCAATGCAGGAGATGCAGGTTTGATCCCTGGGTCAAGAATATCCCGTGGAGAAGGAACTGGCAACTTACTGTAGTATTCTTGCCTGGGAGATCCCATAGACAGAGGACTCTGGTGGGCTACCATCCATGGGGTCTTGGGAGTTGGACATGACTTAGTGACTAAACAACAACAACAATAATTTTGAATTATTTACAATTAATTTACAAGTATTAGTTTACAAATAATAATGATTAAATGGTGATACTCCCAGGGCATTATGCTATGTCAGGTATCCTTCTAAGTATAGCTGATTCTTACTTTTCATGATAGTTCTATAAAGTTTCCATGAATACTGAATTAGAAAATACAGAACAACTAACACTGGAGAAATACAGGGTTGAGTTCGGTTCAGATCAGTTCAGTCGCTCAGTCGTGTTCAACTCTTTGTGACCCCATGGACTGCAGCACTCCAGGCCTCCTTGTCCATCACCAACTCCCAGAGCTTACTCAAACTCACGTCCGTTGGGTCAGTGATGCCATCCAACCATCTTATCTTCTGCCGTCCCCTTCTCCTCCCACCTTCAATCTTTCCCAGCATCAGGGTCTTTTCCAGTGAGTCAGTTCTTCGAATCAGGTGGCCAAAGTATTTGAGTTTCAGCTTCAGCATCAGTCCTTCCAATGAATATTCAGGACTGATCTCCTTTAGGATGGACTGGTTGGATCTTCTTGCTGTCCAAGGGACTCTCAAGAGTCTTCTCCAGCACCACAGTTCAAAAGCATCAATTACTCAGTGCTCAGCTTTCTTTATAGTCCAACTCTCACATCCATACCTGACTACTGGAAAAACTATAGCTTTGACTAGATGGACCTTTGTTGGCAAAGTAATGTCTCTGCGTTTAAATATGCTTTCTAGGTTGGTCATAACTATTCTTCCAAGGAGCAAGCATCTTTTAATTTCATGGCTGCAGTCACCATCTGCAGTGATTTTGGGGCCCCCCAAAATAAAGCCTCTCACTGTTTCCACTGTTTTCCCATCTATTTGCCATGAAGTGATAGGACCAGATGCCATAGTTCCTACAAGTCTTTGGTCACAACTTTTTCATAGGCTAATCAAATAAATAACCTTGTTTTAAGTGTGTTTCTTTCTCTGTGTGTGCTTAGTCACTCAGTCATATCCAACTCGTTGCAACCCCAGAGCCTGCCAGGCTCCTTTGTCTATGGGGATTCTCCAGGCAAGAGTACTGGAGTGGGTTGCCATGCCCTCCTCCAGGGGATCTTCCCGACCCAGGGATTGAACCCAAGCCTCCCACATTGCAGGCAGATTCTTTACTGTCTGAGCTACCAAAGACATTATTTCACATATATTGTGCCTCAACAAATCTTAACACATGTATTTTCTCTAGCACATCTGAACCTTCTTGTGCAAAGGAACACTAGACGGTAGGTCAGCACTGTACTTGGGTGCATTTTGAACAGTAAAATCAACAAAAAGCACAAAAACCTTGGCGTTGAATAGACTATCAAAAGGACACTTGTTTATAGCATGAGACTTGGAATAAGAAGGCAGAGTCATAGCCTTATACAACCTCAGTTGGAAACATGTACATTGGGCGACTAATTTTTTGCTGCCCTATGTATATATCTGAGGATGACCACAAAAGTCCTGTGGAATGAAATCCCCTGGTGGTCCAGTGGTTAAGGATTGTCTTGCCAATGCAGGGGACACGGGTTCGAACCCTGGTCCAGGAAGATCCCATATGCCATGGGGCAACTAAGCCCACGTGCCACAACTCCTGAGCCCACATTCCTGGAGCCTCTGCCCCACAACAAAGAGTAGCACCCGCCCATAGCTGTTCTGTATTTCCTAATTCAGTATTCATGGCAACTTTATAGAACTATCGTGAAAGCTCGCAGGTAGCAACAAAGACCCAGTGCAGCCAAAAATTAAATAAATAAAAATGTTTTAAAACCCCACTAGTGTGTGTTGATTTGGGGTTACAAATAATTACAATGTAAGTGGGACTGTAAGTGTACAGAAATAAAAAGATTTTTTATCAAGTCTTCAAAAATTCGAAGAACGAAGTTGACTATATTTTATACCCATTGACTCATAACATCCCTCTTGTGGGGTGGGAAGATGAGTCCAAGGCACAGAGGGGTGAATTGAGTTGCCCCAAGTTATACAGCTGGTAAGAAGGCAGCCAGATCACACACCAGAGCCAGTGTTCCTCAGAACCCCACCTGCTGCTCTTCTGACAGGTAAAGAGTGCAGACACCACGGAGACCTTCACATCCCTTGGTTTTCAAATTCTCCTGCCAGGAACACCTCTGGCATGGGCATCTTTCCACAGCATTTTTTTGTTGTTTTTAGTGCTGCAGTATGGGGAGTGGGGAAAACCCTGGAGCCTCTCATCACTGCTCTGTGTGGGGCAACTGTTACCAAGCTTGAAGAACAGGGCCTCAGATTCTGGGGCTACCAGTAGACCCTGTTTTCAAGAAGAAAAAAATAACAACAAAAGAAAAGCCAATTTAAAGGAGAACAAAATTTAGCAGCAGTATTGGGAAGATGGCAGGGGTGGGGGTGGGACTGGGGCTGTAGCCATCAAGGTGAACCTGGGTGATGGAGGCTGTGACCCAAAGCCAGCCTCCTGCACAGAGGGAGCCAGGCTTCCAGGATAGAGTTCTACGTAAAAGTGGACCCCAGTAACTTCTATATGTAATCCAAAAAAGTAAGCTCATAGAAACAGTAGGATGGTGGCTGTCATGGGCTGGGGTGAAGGAAACAGGAGATGTTGGTCAACGGGTACTGGTTTTCAGTTACAAGATGAAAGTGTTCCTCAGGGCTAATGTACAACGTGGTGACTATAATGAACAAAACCGGATTGTTATACTTGAAAGTTCCCAAGGGAGTAGATCCTAAATATTCCCAACATACCCAAAATGGAAATTATATGAGAGGATAGCAGGATTAAGTAACTTCCTTGTGGTAATCATTTTGCAATGTGCATGTGTTCCAGATCATCGTAACTGAACACCTGAAAGTTACATGTTGTTATACGTCAATCATACTCAATAAAATAGGGAAGGAAGTGGAGCATGAAAACTTATTTCATGATTGTCAGAGATTATTACTATAAGCATTTTATCATAAGGTCCAAAAGTGATCAAGCTGTCTTCATGGGAAATATTTCAGGAAAAAATCATGTTAAAAGAGTCAGTTTTTCACAACTCAATTTATTGTTGTTGTTCAGTCGCCTAGTCCTGTCTGAATCTTTGCAACTCCATGGACTGCAGCATGCCAGGCTTTCCTGTCCTTCACTGTCTCCCAGATTTTGCTCAGATTTATGTCCATTGAGTCAGTGGTGGCATCCAACCATCTCATCCTCTGTCGTCCCCTTCTTCTCTTGCCTTCAATCTTTCCCAGCATCAGGGTCTTTTCCAATGAGTCACTCCTTTGCATCAGGTAGCCAAAGTATTAGAACTTCAGCTTCAGCATTAGTCCCTCCAATATATATTCAGGGTTGGTTTCCTTTAGGATTAACTGGTTTGATCTCCTTGCAGTCCAAGGGATTCTCAAGAGTCTTCTCTAGCACCACAGTTCAAAAGCATCAATCCTTTTGTTGCAGGAAGGGGGACCCCTTCCAGGGCCCGAAACTGGGCTCTTGTCTAACACTCGGAAATGAATTGTCTGAGGAGACACGTGTGCTGACAAAGCAAGAGATTTTACTGGGAAAGGGCACCCTGGTGGAGAGCAGTAGGGTAAGGGAACCCAGGAGAACAGCTCTGCCACGTGGCTTGCAGTCTCAGGTTT
This sequence comes from Bos mutus, assembly GCF_027580195.1. Lineage (NCBI taxonomy): Eukaryota > Metazoa > Chordata > Mammalia > Artiodactyla > Bovidae > Bos > Bos mutus. Next base: position 76,016 of record NC_091617.1, on the reverse strand, counting down.
TACGGTGATGGGATTCGTTTCCGGGTGGTCTCTGGCCAATCATTCTAATTCAGAGTCTTTCCTGGTGGCGCACGCATCGCTCAGCCAAGATGGATGCTAGCGAGAGGCATTCTGGGAAGTGGATGGACACGGTGTCTCCTTTCGACCTTTTCCGAACTCTTCTGGTTGGTGGTGGCTTATTAGTTCCATATTCCTTATCAGGATCTCCTGTCATAAAACAACTCATGCAAATGGTTATTATGGTGCCTGGCCAGGGTGGGCAGATTCAATCAGTGTGCTTCCCTTAACACTTTGGCGCACAGTCTTCTTTATTGTCCAGTTCTCACATGACTACTGGAAAAAGCACAGCTTTGACTAGATGGACCTTTGTCGGGAAAGTGATGCCTCTGCTTTTTAATACGCTGAATCCAGTTCAACTCCATGCTGTTTCACTCTATGGCATCCCCCACTTTTGCTGCAGGGCAGTGACCACCTCCCAGGATTAAAGAGAACATTAAATGATTTAAAAATAATACCTGTGTGTAAGAACTTTATAGTGGCAAAATGCAAAACATTCTATTTACAAGAGGGAGCTAGATGGAGTACTCTTTAAGGTCTTTTCAAGATTTGTGTTCTAAGCGGGTGTGAGATCTTTACTGTGCGCTTGTTATACATATAGCATGTGCTTGGCCATTAGAACACACCTGCCTGGAAAGCGGCAGGCAAAAGTTTAAGTGCTATCCCTGGGGACAGGGGGCCTCTTCCCCTCCAGCACCTTCAGCGCTGGGATCTATTCATTGCGTTTTTTCTGTTTAACTCCACTGACAAGGAGTCAGCTCCCTGCCATTCCTGCAAAACTAACTTTAAATGAACAAGAACTTTATTATTATTTCTGGAAACCACACCAGGAAAAAAAAATTATGAAAGAATTGAAACCTACTTTAGACTTCAATAAAGAAGAGAAATTATAGGACCACATAAATTTCTAGTTGATGCAGTTATGCCTTATATGGGCTTCTCTGGTGGATGAGACAGTAAAGAATCTACTTGCAATGCTGGAAACCTGGGTTCAATCCCTGGCTCAGGAAGCTCCCCTTGAGAAGGGAATGGCTAACCACTCCAGTATTCTTGCCTGGAGAATTCCATGGACAGAGGAGGCTGGCAGGCTACAGTCCATGGGGTCACAAACAGTCAGACATGGCACACACATGTGCCTTATTTGCAATATGGGTAGTTGTAATATATAATAAATAGTTATATATAATTCATTTGTATTAAATTATTCCACCTGAAATATTCACATATGGGGCTTTGCCTCAATATTATTGTGCTAATTCATAAGTAAATGTAATAAAATAAAGCAAAATATTTTTGTTGTTTTCCTCCCAATATTCACAGTCACCAGTTTGCTTTTAAGATTTTTGCTTGTTGTGTGCCACACATATAGAGGCTCTTTCTTTTCTTCCTTCCTTCCTATTTCCCTTTCTTTTTCTCTGTCCTTCTTTCCTCTCTCTTCTTCTTTCAACGAATAAGTCATTTTCTTGGCTCATTTGAAATAAAGGAGTAAACCTTATCAATACCTGATGCTCTACCCACTAGAAGCCAGTAGCACCCTCCTATCTACGACAACCAAAAAAATGTGTTCCAGACATTATCAAATGTCCCACGACAAAACTGCCCCCAGTTAAAACTCAGTGATCAAGATCAAGCTCTGTTTCTTCAGATCACATCCGTCACCATTGATTACAGGGTTCTGAAGTTCTGGAGACAGGAGATCACAAACGCAGGGTTCGAAAGAGTTAAAAGAAACTCAAGTTTCTAAAAGAGTGAAAAGTGAAAGTGGCTCTATTATAACCCCGAAATAGAATGTGATTGCGGGTGTGTATGTTACTTGCTCAGTCCTGTCCAACTCTTTAGTCCATGGAATTCTCCAGGCCAGCATGCAGGATTGGTAGATCTTCCCAAACCCAGGGATCGAATCCAGGTCTCCCACATTGCAGGTGGATTCTTTACCAGCTGAGCCACCAGGGAAGCCCAAGAATACTGGAGTGGGTAGCCTAATCCTTCTCCAGCGGATCTTCCTGACCCACTGAGAGGGTAACAGGCAGGAAGGCCAGGGGTCTCCAAATGGAGGAAATAGCCTGCAAGTGTCAGACATTTTTATCTCTCTTAAGCGGCAGGAGGAAACAAACTAGCTATATTTTTTCCTTCTCTATACAAATTTAAAAGAAGGTTTCTCTTAAAATACTGTGTTGCCATAATGACACCTGGTTTCACCTTAAGTTAACTATTCTCAAACCTTGAGTTAACCAATGCATTTTTCTTATGGAAATGTTTGTTTTAAGCTATGTTAATATACTATGCATTTACCCCAGACTCTGTCTTCAAGTCGGTTCTGCCTAATGGCTCAGAACCTACTTGACAAATCAGTATGTTACACTCAGACATTGTTCCCCTAACCTATGTAAACAAAACTATTTGTATAGTAATCTGCCCTTCTACAAGATTCAAGCCAATCGTTTTATGGCCCGGGATGAATCATCTGGTGCCAAGATTACCCCAAAATGCATCTTATGGGTGAGGGGCCTGGTGCCATTCTGAGTTTTAAGACATTCCTTTCTTTCTCTGACAGACTGCTAGTGACTATATAATATCCAGCTGAAGACTAGCAGGGGGGTACTCTTTCTGCCTCCTTCTGATGCCTATGTCGGAAGCTTTCTCTATCTCCTTTATACTTTAATAAAACTTTATTACACAAAAGCTCTGAGCGATCGACCAAAATTCTAAGAGAAACTGTACAGATAGAGGTGGGAGATTTTGAACCGACTTTTGTTCTTAAATTCTAGTACTATTTCCATCTCCACCAAGATTGTTACTGCTCCTTCTGGTGTTAGAAGTAAAGGTGACGAGAATGAGAGGTTCAAACTACAGTCACCAGGACCCAGAAGCTAGCTCAGCAGAAGGTTTCTGTACCTTTTCTCCCCTGCCCTCCCCTTGGGCTGAACGTGTTTCTACCAATCATCCTTCCAGGTTATGAACTAACTTTGCAGCAAGACTTTCAGCAGGTGGTTTGTAATAAAAATTGGAGTGCTTCCCCCTCCTCTCCCTCCCCTTCTTCCTTTGCTTCTCCTACCTCCTCTTCTCCCTTTTTAAAATCTTTTATATCATCCAATAAGTATTTGCTCAGAATCTAGTTTGTTTTAAAAATAGTGCAAAATCACATGGAAAGAAAACAGAGGAAACTCCCAGCAGTTAGAAAAGTTCAGGGTGAAAGTCAAAAGTGTTAGTTGCTCAGTCTTGTCTGACTCTTTGTGACCCAAGGACTGTAGCCTGCCAGGCTCCCTGTCCATGAAATTCTCCAGGCAAGAATACTGGAGTGGGTTGCCATTCCCTTCTCCAGGGGATCTTCCTGACCCAGAGATCAAACCCCAGTCTCCCGCACTGCAGGTGGATTCTTTGCTGTCTGAGCCACCAGGGAAGCCCTCAAACCAAGACACTTCCTGTGTGGGGGGTGGGGGGAATCCTCTCATCGTCTTGGTGGAAAGAGCAGACATAACCTGGACCATCACAGGCTAAGTGGGATGAAGTGTCATCCTAGTTTTCCATGGCTCTTCTTGCCCTGTAATACACCGTTCTGTCCAGATGTGACAGCTCTATCTCCTGAGACAAGTACAACAAGGAAATTGTAGTGTTTACAAGAATCAGTGCTGTGCTGAGTATCACACATACTTCCTCTGATTCGAAGCTCACAATGACAATAATCCTCTTATGCCCACTGTTCTAGATGAAAAACATCCTCAAGATCACACAGTTAACAGGTGATAAGGTGGGATTTAAGTCAGGCAAAGTGATCAGAGAAACTACCTGTTTCACGTGACACAATTCGTGTTGGTTTGTGTGATGTTTTCACTGGCTTACAGGATGCTCTACCTGTGCTTAAATTCCTGCCTCCTAGGTGAGGATGATTTGGTGGCAATATCCTTCCTTTTTTTGTTTTTTTGGCTGGGCCACATGACTTGATCAGGCTTGAATCCAGCCTGTCACAGTGGAAGTGTGGAGTCTTAACCACTAGATTACCAGGGATATCCTGAGATACCCTTCTCTAAACTGAAGTAGGAGAAGGAAATGGCAACCCACTCCAGGCTTCTTGCCTGGAGAATCCCACGGACAGATGAGCCTGGCGGACTACAGTCCATGGGATCTCGCAGAGTCGGACACGACTGAGTGACTAACGACAGCAACAAACTGAAATATACCTATCTAAGTGATGGAGCACAGCCAGGCTTGGGGCCATTCTTAGGTGAGGAGGAGGAGGTCTTTGAGGAGAAATCAACCCAAGGGGGACGTCTTGTTTGGCCACAGTGTAGCCTGTGGCCTGAATGTTCTAGATACACCATCTTCCCAAGGGCTCTTCTGAAAGGAGCAGAGACCTGCTGGAGAAAGAGAGGGTCTCTGTGGAAATGAGTCTGCTCGTTCTGAGAAAACAGTAAAAACAACAAACCTTTATATTATTTATTTATAAGCCCTTGAGATTGTTTTTGTAATCCCTGAGTTACCCTGCTTCGTGTTTCCTCATAAAAGATGGTAGGAAAACTCTAAAATTACTAAAAATCGACTTAATTATCAGCACTTTTGCCTTTTCCCTCCCATCCCTGAATTCCTCACCTCTGTTTAACCCTCCTTGGTATTTAAATAGCTAATCTGGTGCTGGCCAACGGAGTCAACACTGCACAAATCTCTAAGTGACTTCACAGTGACCTTCACAGCTCGATTTATTTGGCATTTCCTTTGTGTTCCTTTATACCAACTGATTGACCTTTGCTAGTAATTAAAAGTATTTACTGAAGTACTCACCAAAGTCAGTAGATAAGATTTTCTGTGTATAGCCTGTCTCATGACATTAGCTTATCCCCCAAAGTATAAAACCAACTGAAAAAAGTGTATTTGAAAACTGGCTCAGATTGGGGACTTCCTTGGCACTCCAGGGGTTAAGACTCTGCGCTTCGAATGCAAGGGGCAGAGGTTTCATCCTGGTCAGGGAACTAAGATCCCAAATGCCATGTGGCATGACCAAAAAAAATTATATATATATGTGTGTATGTGTTTGTATACAGGTTGATATATATGAAAGCATGCATGCATTCACTAATTCAGCATTTATTTACTGAGTGCCTATTATGTGCCCAGCTTCACAGAACCACCATCCCGGTGGGGTGGGATGAAGGAGACAGATAATGAGTAAGTAGAATACCTTATGTCACAAGGAGATAACTGCTATGGAGAAAAACAAGGCAGAAAAGGGCGACTGAGAGTAGAGGCTGTGTTTGAAAATAGACTTATCCTTGTTCACTGCAGCTGTACTTACAATGGTCAAGATATGGAAACAATCTGAATGTTCTTCCATGGGTGAATGGATAAAGCAAATATGGTAGATACAGACAATGGGATGTTATTCAGTCTTATTAAAAAAAAAAAAAGAGGAAAATCCTGCCGTTTGTAACAATTTGGATAAACCTGGAGGGCCTTATGCTAAGTAAGATAAGCTGGAAAAACAAAAACAAGTACTGCATCAGCTCACTGATAGGTAGAATCTAAAATAGTCATAGAAAGAGAATAGAATGGTGGTTGTCAGGGACTGGGGCGAGGGGGAATTGGAAAGGTGTTGGTCACGGGTACCACGTTTCACTTATGCAAAAGATGAGTAAGTTCTGAAGATTTAACGTACAACAATGTGATGATGGTGAACAATATTGTATATTGCTAAGAGGGTAGGTCTTAAGGATTATTCCCATAAAAATAAAATTAAAACATAAAGTAAAATAAGTGCTTTGAGAAAAGAGCTTGTGAAAGATCTCAAAAGGTAAAGAGTGATCACTGAGGATACGGGGAGCATTCCTGGCAGAGGGTTGCCCGGCAAGTTCCAGGAAATAGCAGAGAGGTTGGTGTGTTAGAAGCCGGTGAGGCCAGAAGAGATTAAGGTGCCTGGTTTTATGGAATCTCATACTTGATGTGTAAGGACTTGGCTTTTTCTTGACATGAGACAGGAAGTCTTTGAAAGGTTTCAAGCATAAAAGTGGCATGGTGGACTGGTGATTTCAAATGAGGATCAACTGACTGTGGAGAACAGCCGATATAAGGGTGAGGGAAAAGCAGGAGAACCAGTTAGGAGGTGATGGCTGCTTGGACCAGTCTGGTAGCAATGAGGGTAGAGAGAAGAGGTTGCATTCTGGATATACTTAAAAAAAAAAACAAACAAAAAAACAGATAATAGGATTTCCTGGCAGGTTGGATATGGGGGTGTGAGATACAGGAGCTAAGGTTTTCTATATGTTCATGTGTTTGTGTGTGCTTAGTCGCTCAGTCGTGTCCAACTCTATGTGACCCCATGGACTGTGGCCCGCCAGGCTCCTCTGTCCATGAGATTCTCCAGGCAAGAACACTGGAGTGGGTTGCCATTCCCTTCTCCAGGGGATCTTCCCAACCCAGGGACTGAACCCAAGTCTCCAGCACTGCAGGCGGATTCTTGACCGTCTGAGCCACCAGGAAAGCCCTATTCCAGTATATATGTCTATATAAAACTCCAAAGGTATCTGGTTTGATTATTTTTTGTTGCTGTTGTTCCACCTCAAAGCTCTGATAATGGGAGGAAACTTCTCAGTCTTGTTCACTGCTGTATACTCAAAGTCTTGCTCTGGCCTCCTAGCACCCAGCCCCCAGGCCACCCCACCTCCTTATTTCTCTCTAAAATAAAGTGTTTATTGTGGGTGTCGACTAAAAAATATGTATAACTTGAGACTTGTGAGTTCAGTTTTATTTGGGGCAAAGGGAAGACTGCAGCCCTGGAGACAGCACCTTACTTAAATCTGAGAGACTGCTCCAAGGAGGCCGGAGGGGAAGTCAGGCTATGAACAAGTTTAACAAAGGGACTAGGCAGTCTGAGCATCAAAGATCAGGTATCAAATTCAGGAATTTAGCATTCTAAGTCTGGGAAGATGCAAGCCTCTGGGCTTACAGAATTCATTCCTTTCATATGCACCTCAACTATCTGGGGCCAAATCCAGTTTCCTCGTTCTGCTTAAACAGAGGTAGATGGCTGCTTTTTGTAATTCCCCCAGCTCCTCAGCAGTCATCATGGAGTGTGGTGGCATCCCCTGGATTGCAGTTTTGGGAACCCTCAATCACATTTGGAGGCCAGAAGTCACTGATGGCTGTGACATTTCTTGTTTACTGACATGGCAGGAGATATCTTCATTTAACATGGGTAATGAGATTACAGAAAATTTTTCAAGAGCTGTTATTTTCTAGCTACCCTATTTTCAGCATTGAGCCTGTATTCATTGTAAAATGTGTGTTTTAGTCGCGCTCAGACTCTTTGCAACCCCATGGACTGTAGCCCGCCAGGTTCTTGGTCCATGGTATTCTCTAGGCAAGAACACTAGAGTGGATTGCCATTTCCTTCTCCTGGGGAATCTTCCCAACCCAGGGATCAAACCCTGGTGTCTCACATTCCACGCAGATTCTTTACCATCTGAACCACCGGAGCTAGAAATAATGCATTTTAAATTACAGAAAATCAAAGAAAGATGCAGAATTATACGATAGATTACATGATACAGCTCCTCTCCTTCTATATCGGGGCCTCTGGAACTTCTCAATAGGCCCCTGCAGAAATCAGAAGGAAAGGGTGCTGCCCTGCCTTCCTTCTTCCAGGATGTATCCACCTGACTCGTAGGCACTGAGGCATTTCAGGGGCACCTGCAGTTGCGCAGCTGCTGAAGTTTAACACTTGACTCCTGGGAAAGTGGGGATTAGGTGTTTGGGCGTCTGGGGGTGATTTTAATGGCTCTGGAACTTGAAGCTGTTCCAGAAAGCTCCCAAGCTGCCGGCAGGATCAGGATCTTTTCACTGAAATCCACAAGGGCCGCAAGAAAGGCTGTCGTCATTGGCCAGGCTCTCAGGCCACCCACGTAGGGGGAACCGAGGGGGATGCAAACCCCGCCCAAGCCCCAGCGGGGATGGAGGTGGCACCGGGCACTCCTGGTCAACCTCCGAACGCCGAGCCAGGCACCTCCACGGGTGCAGGCGCTAAGCGGCCCTCCCCAGCCGCGCACTGCACCCCCGCGGGCGCCATTCCAGGGAACCAAGGTCGGAATTAGGGGTACAGGTGGGAAGCAGACGCGGAACCAGGGAGAAACAGGAGCGGTGAAAGAACCCAGAGAGCTTAAGCCCGGGGGAAGGGGCGCGGCGTCTTCTGACTAGAGGATTTCGCCCCGCGCGCCCAGCGCACCGCTCAGGCGCCGCTAGAGCCCGGAGCAGGGGTGTGTTCTCCGAGGGGGTGCAACGGTCCCCCGCGCCGTGCCCTTCGCCTATCGCCAACCGGCTCCTCAGCAGAGTCCAGGAAGGGTCTCCGGTTCAAGACAGGGATCTACGGCCATGGCCGGGGTCGCGGAGCTGGAGGGGGGCGCCCCGCGTCCTCGGAGCCCGTCCGGGGGCCCGGCGCTTCAGGCGGAGAGGCGGGACGAGCCGGAGGCCGCCTGCCCGAAGGCTCAGCGAGAGGAGGCTAGAGAGGGCCCCGCGGAGGCGCCGGGGGGCGAAGGGGCGGGCGCAGCCGCGACGGCCGCGGGGCCCGAGGGAGAAGGCCCGGGACCGGCCGGAGGGCGAGCGGGCGGGCTGGAACCTGGCTCCGGCGGGGGCCCAGGAGCCGAGACGCGGGGCGGGAGCGGGGCGCAGGGCCAGGCCGAGGCAGGGGAGGACGCCCGCGAGGGAGAGGGGCCGACAAGCGGCGCGGAGCCGGAGAAGGAGGCGAGCCCCGGGCCAGGCGCGCAGGGCGAGGAGCCGGGGGAGGTTCAGGCGGGGGCCAGGGATCCCGCTGCCTTGAACGCGAAGGAAGAGGCGGGGAACGGGCCGGGGGAGCCGGCCGGCAGCGCGCCTGGGGCGTCCGGGGCGCTCGTGGACGCCCCGGAGTCGGTGGGGGAAAGCGTGGTAGCCGAGGGGTCGATGGGGGCCCTCGTGGACGCCCCGGAGTCGGTGGGGGAAAGCGTGGTAGCCGAGGGGTCGATGGAGGCCCTCGTGGACGCCCCGGAGTCGGTGGGGAACAGCGTGGACTCCGAGGGGTCGGTGGGGGCCCGCGTGGACGCAGAGGGGCCGGCGGGGGAGAGTGTGGGAGCCGAGGAATCGATGGCGGATAGCACAGATGTCGGGGGGCCAACGGGGGCCAGTACGGATGTCGGGGTGCCGACGGCAGGAGCGCAGGGCTCCGAGGGTGAGTCCCGGGACGGAGGGGACCGCAAATCCCAGTCCCAGGCAGAGGCGATTGAGGCCCCAGCGCCGGAGAGCGCGGAGTGCACCCCCGGGGAGCTTGCGCGGGGGCCTCGGGGCTCAGCGGAGGAGACGGGCGACCCCGAGGGAGAAGAGGCGGGGGAAGCGGCCCCAGGGGACGCAAGGGCAGAGGCCAGTGAGGACGCGGACCAGGGTGGGTCCTTGGGGCAGGAGGAGGAGGCCGAAGAGGAGAGGCCGGAGCAGTGTCTCCAGGGGCCAGGCGAGGAGGCCACGGCCGGGGGCGAGGAGGAGTCCCCCGACGGCACCGCGGCTGGAGAGGCGATCCAGCCGGCGGAGGTCGGGGAGCCCCAGGCCGACCTGAGCAACCACCTGGCGGACGAGCGCAGCGCTAAACGCGGCGGCGGGATAGTGCCAGAGAACGGCGGCCAGGAGGGCGGCGAGGCGTCCGAGGAGGGGGCCCCGGGGCAGGACCACGACATCACCCTCTTCGTTAAGGTAAACCTGGCTTCCCGCAACTCCCGGGAAGCCCCCTCCCAGCACCCTCAGTCGTGTCTTTTCAGATCTGATCCCAGAGGGACGCTCAGGGATCATGCTCTCGGCGCCCAATGGTCACCGAGCCCTCTGTCCGCGGGAGCCAGGCAGGACAGCCTGCGTTTCAACGAGAAGAGTTAAAGGAGCGTGGTTGTTAAGTCGCTCAGTTGTGTCCGAGTCTTTGCGACCCCATAGACTCTAGCCCTCCAGGGTCCTCTGTCCATGGGATGTCCCAGGGAAGACTCCTGGAGTGGGTTGCTATTGCCTTCTCCAGGTGATCTTCCCCACCCAGGGATCCAACCCGCGTCTCCTGCTTTGGCAGGCGGAATTTTTTTTTTCCCACCGAGTCGGGGAAATCCAAAGGAATGTGACGGGGAAGAATTGAGGGTTTGGAAACAAAGAGGTTGGGATGGGGATGGTGGGAGGTAGGTTCAGCATTCCACCGGCCTTTGTCCTGAAAATCCTAACTGGCCCTTCTAGTCTGGAGGTTCTCAAAGAACCTACAGAACAAAAGCAAAACCCCGACAAGCCCTATTGATGTTCCGAACAATTTCTGCCAAAGGAAACGCTAATACTTAAAGTGAAAAAATGCTAACAGATAGGTTGTAAAGTGAAACTGTATACTAGGACTCAAATCTCAGAGGCCCAGACCTGGCCCAAATTTTCAACTCCCAAAACCTCTTTCGTTTTGGGAGAATCAATAACGTATGTTTGGGAGGAAAATGGAAGTTTATTTAAATATGGTAATATTTATGGAACATTTTAGCATTTTTTTTAAGAGGCATGCAATATGCTGATAACCATTGTTTGCTTCTTTGTCTTATTTTCAGCCTTACTTCAAAGAGTCAAAGAGGACAAAGATTCTGTAGAGATACAAGTGAGGTAGTTTTGAGTTTAAATAGGGATTCCTATAAGGCATCACAAATAAGGACCAAGGTCCAGGAGCAGGTTTTTTGTTGAAAAAGTTCTTCCCAAAGACCTTTGGCCAGACCGGGAAAGCAGCAGATAATAAGGTCAAGAATGTGCATTGTATGTTAAATCATAATCCTTGCAAAATATTTCCAGGCTTATAGAGGCCAGTTATGACCCAACCTCCTTGAGAGAAATGTAAGCAAATTTTAATAACTGGAAAAAAAAAAGGAAATAAGGAAAAAAAAAGTTCCCAACATGATTAAGATCAGAATTTCAAGAATTCTTTGAGTGGCAAGAGAGTTTGGGAAGGATGGGCTTGCTTTTATTCATTGTGTTGTTCGGGGCAATTTTTAAGATGCTGAGACTTTTCAGATCGTGTATTGGGACATAATCTGAGGGTACAAACCCCAAGGAGGGTTCCTGGAGCACGAAGACTTCAGGGGAGTTAAGGGAGGGGGAACCTGAACACGGCACTGCTGTGCGTGTTCCAGCTCTGCTCCTTGGTTTAAGAAATTTCCCCCTGGCTCTGGTTTCTGGGCTATAGGATACCAGTCTCTCATTACAGCTTGGAAACAGTTTCCTAACTGGACTCTGCTTCCATCCTTGGTTTTCTCCAGTCTAGTCCTTCGTCATAGCCAGTGAGCTAAGGAAGAAAAGATCTGATCATTTTGTTTCCTAGTATAAAATTCCTCAGTTGTTTATGGCAGATAAATCCCCACTCCTTAGCCAGATCACGAGGCTCTCTGGGATGTGATTCCTGTCTCCTTGGCATTGCCTGGGTGCCCCCTCACCCCCACCTCTTGATACCACTGTGCCGCCAAATTAAACTACTTACTGGTCCTTGGGAGAACCACATTCTTTTCTGCCTTGAAATTTTCCATGTGCTCTACCCGAATCAAGTTTCTTCCCCTTCATCCCTCTCGCCCTCCCTTGCCTGGTTATCTGCTTGTGTCCAAGGTTCAGCGTGGCCATCGTCTCCTCCGGGGAGGCTTTCCCAACCCTGATTTGGCTTGGGTACCCCCTCTCAAAGCTCCACTCACACCACCCTCTGTATGCTGTCTCCAGTGTGGAGCACAGGTCTGGAAATGCATGGTGTGTGTGAACCGGTGGCTGCCTGTAGGAGGTGGTATATTGTAATGATCAGTAGCACAGATTTTAGAGCCAGTGAGCTGGGGCCAAATCCTGGCTTTGTTTCTTTCTTGCTGTGTGACCTTGGGCAAGTTACTTAGCCTTTTTGTGCCTTCGTTGCTTATGGATAAAACAGGAACAACAATAGTACTTACTCTATGAGGTTGCTGGGATTCAAGATAAGATTCTACTTAGAACAGTACCTGACTTGAAAGAAGCCTGGTATAAGTGTGAATTCTTGTTACATCTGCTAGTTCTGATCAACTTTCATTGATTTTTGCATGGGGATAGTCCCTTTTCCATCCCATCCCTGCCATTTTATTTTATTTTAGGGAAAATACCTCTAGATACCCAATTACTTCCATTCTCTGGGGGAGAAGAATATTATGAAAAGTAAAAACAAGTTGTTTTCTCAGATTCTGCTTAGAGTAGTGTGGGTAGGCAGAGGCAAGGGGGCATGTCCTGAGTGGCTTAGCCAGAATGTTTGACTCTGATGATTGGCAGGGTGCTCAGTCCTTTTCCTTTTGTTAAAGTAACAAATGGACCTCCAAACAGTGAAACTGGTTTTGAAGCAACTACTGCCTGATGCAGCTTCTAAGGGTCTCTTGGGATGTGTCCCATAGGATTGTTAAGGCATCTCACTTTCTTCTCTTGCTTCTAATAATCATTGTCCTGAAAAACAAAAGAATCCCAAAGCAAAACTCAAGCAAAAGCCCTTTAGCCTGTTTTATCTCTTGACTTTGTGATACTTGATTTAGAATCCTTAAATTAGTTCAGAATAGGATTTCTTTGCCAAATTTAACTGCAATGGCACCCCACTCCAGTACTCTTGCCTGGAAAATCCCATGGATGGAGGAGCCTGGTAGGCTGCAGTCCATGGGGTCGCTGAGAGTCGGACACGACTGAGCGACTTCACTTTCACTTTTCACTTTCATACATTGGAGAAGGAAATGGCAACCCACCCCAGCGTTCTTGCCTGGAGAATCCCAGGGACGGGGGAGCCTGGTGGGCTGCCGTCTATGGGGTCGCACAGAGTCGGACACGACTGAAGTGACTTAGCAGCTTAGCAAGCTCCTTATTTGGGCTGTACTTTATCTGGACGCTGTATTCCATAGTGGACATCTGACCATCTAGGTTTTGTAAACATGTCAGGGGCCAGTGTGTCTTGGTGGGTTTTTGATGCCATGACTGGAGTGTAAATTTCACAGAGCTGTTCTTTAAGGATAATACTACAATGTTCCTCTAACCATTCACCTAGCCTTCATGACAGCCTAGTAAACACAGTTTTTTTTTTTTCTTTTAAACAAAGTTTTAAGTTAATTAGGTCTCATTCTATTTGGGAAATTTTTTATATTTATTCCTATTTTTAAAATGTATAGGTGACAAATGTATTGGTTATCAGAAAGTAATGACATACGACACAGTGAAATGTAATAATAAGATGTGCTTCTAAATTTAGTCACCTGGTAGTTTATATTACCTATCTTGGTAAGAATTGTCATTCTATTACTTTGTCATTTTATTTTATTCTGTACCTATGCAAGAATGTATTCTTGGTTGTAAAAGAGCCATGAATGTATAAAGCAGGCCACTGGAAAGCCTCCTTGAATTATTGTGTGGTAAATGAATTGCTGATCATGTAATTTTTAGTTTTGTTTTCTCAAAGAAGTGATAATTATTTATCAAATTATAGGGTAACCCTGGCAATGTCTTTAGAAACAAAAATTCATCTCTTCGTTACAAAGGAAAGGATGACAACATAATAACACACCAAGAACAAATGACAAACAAGATACTAACACCATGGAGTAAAGTAAGGACTTTAGACACAAGGATTTAGTAGCTAAGGAAGTCTTGCTCACAGGTTTGGTTCTTCTAATACTTTCAGGCAGGGTCCAGGGGTGGGATAGGTCTTCCCAGGTGGCACATTGATGAAAGATCTGCCTGCCAATGCAGGAGATACGGGTTTGATCCCTGGGTTGGGAAGATCCCCTGGAGAAGGAAACAGCAACCCACTCCGGTATTCTTGCCTGGAGAATCCCATGGACAGAGGAGCCTGACAGGCTACAGTCTATGGGATCTCAAAGAGTCGGACATGACTGAGCACACATGCAGCAGGGGTGGGATAGTCTAAAAAATGGATTTCCTAGCAGATTTCACCTGACTTAATTAAAAAAACCTTAATGTACATGACAAGTGACTAATCCTGGACCAGAATCTAAGAATTTCTTAAACTATGTTTTGGACACCATACATTTAACCACTAATACACAGCTACTGCTGAGCTCGGAAACTTGTATTTGCCATTATATTTAGATTCTCCCGGGAGGTGAAACTGAGTGCAACAGAGTAGAACTCAAGTCATGGCCTTTGAATAAGCATTGTCTACAAGAGATGCTGCCCCCCTAAATAGATAAGTAAATTAACTGAGTTGTCCTAACATTGTCACATTGAATGGGGGTTGGGAGTGGCAAAGGGGTCTGTTGGGACCAACATCTGGTGGACTCTGTGCATCTTTCTCCAGGAGCAAGCAGGCTGAGACCTCTTTGGTTTGGTGTCCGAAAAGCTTAAAATGGAGATGCTATTTCCATAACCAAATATGAATTTTGTGTTCAAAAGGGAAATGAGCAAAAATGCAGTTCTGTAACTTTAATTTTTCCCCCCAAATGACATTTCTTTTGTCATTATTTTCTGAGTGTCTATGCCACTTGCTTACAAATTTTGTGATTGTTCAGTCGCTCAGTTGTGTCCGACTCTTTGGGACCTCATGTACTGCAGCACGCCAGGCTTGCCTGTCCTTCACTGTCTCCCAGGATTTGCTCAAACTCATGTCCATTGAGTCATCAATGGATGCTATCAACCATCTTATCCTTTGTCGTCCCCTTACACATTACGTTTGTGAAATCATACAGGGTTAGTTGGGGTGGGAACAGAGGTGCTTTGCTAACCTCTTACACACACGTGCACACACAGCACAGCACATGCCCTTGAGTGAGATTCATGGGATGTCCTCACCACCTGGCACGGCAGAGGGATTGTGGGAGGCCCTCCATCTGTTCTTGGTTCAGTTCAGTTGCTCAGTCGTGTCCAACTCTTTGTGACCCCATAGACCACAGTACACCAGGCTTCCCTGTCCATCACCAACTCCCAGAGTTTACTCAAACTTATGTCCATTGAGTCAGTGATGCCACCCAACCATCTCATCCTCTGTCATCCCCTTCTCTTCCCACATTCAATCTTTCCCAGCATCAGGGTCTTTTCAAATGAGTCAGTTCTTCGCATCAGGTGGCCAAGTATTGGAGTTTCAGCTTTAGCATCAGTCCTTCCAATGAATATTCAGGACTGATTTCCTTTAGGATGGATCAGTTGGATCTCCTTGCAGTCCAAGGGACTCTCAAGAGTCTTCTTCAACACCACAGTTCAAAAGCATCAATTCTTTGGTGCTCAGATTTCTTCTTGGTAATGGAAGGTAAATAAGTCAGATGGATGGATGATTGGTTCAAGGTGCCTTGCTGGATTCAAATTCTGTTCCCCACTGCTCAGTCTAGGGTCCCTTGCTCAAGGGCCAGAGTTAGTCTTCTCCATGAAGGCACTATAGTCTGGCACATAATGGTCACCTGGGGAGGAAGGGACAGTGGGATCCTGTTGAGTGGGGGCTATACAAGCATGTACAGAGGACCTGCATGTAGAGTGGTCCCTAAAGAGTTATGGACTTAATTGTATTTGAGGAGACACAGAGAGTGGGACCCTTGGATAATCCCTAGCACAAATTCTTCAAGATTTTCTAAAATAGGCTGGTTTTGCCCTAACCATTCTCTGAGCTCCTGTGATATTCAGCCAAGAAAAGTTTTCTCTGAGAATCAGGGAGGTGGATATTTAAATCTCTTAAGCTTCTCTTTTTTCATCATTAATTTTCTCTGCTCTTTTTCTGACAGAGTACTGATTTATAAAGTAGGCTCTGTATCTGGGCAGAGTTGGGGGGAGATATTTTCTAAAATATTTCAACTTGTATTTTACTATTTACTTCAGTTTTATTTCACAAGTGGAACAAATTAAATTTTTTAAGAGTTAAAATAGGGAGATTAAAGATATTTATGCACAATTCAGTCATTCATGGAATCTATGAGGTTCTTTTGTTAAATGTATCTTTTTAAAGAAAAGATAATACATTAGGAAAATAAAAACATAAATATAAAAAGATACAGTACGATAAAAAATGTTTTCTTCCACCCCTGAGGCCCAGTCTCTTAGTTTTCTCCTTAGAGATATTCTGCAAATATTCAAGCATATATGTGAATATCTTCACTGCATTGGTTACTGAGTGCTGTGTAACATATTACTCTAAGACTTAGCACCTTAAAACAACAAACATTTACTATTTAAGGTTTCTGTGTGTCAAAAGCTTGAGAGTGGCTTAAGCTGGGTAGTTCTCGTTCATGAGGTTGTAGCCAGGATGTTGGCCAAGACCGTGGTCTCATCTGAAGGACCGACTGGGGCTGGAGGATCCACTTCCGTGGGGGTGGTTGACTCATGTCTGTTGTCAAGAGGTTCACTTGTCCGTCACCTGGACTCTCCACAGTGCTGCTTTAGTGTCCTGGTCACATGGCATTTGGCTCTCCCCAGAGCACAGATCCAAGAGAGGAAGCCTTTTATGACATTGTCTCAGAAGCCAGTGCAGGAGATGAAACAGATGCGAGTTCAGTCCTTGGGTCAGGAAGATCCCCTGGAGATGGGAATGGCAGCCCACTCTGGTATTCTTGCCTGGGAAAATCGCATGGACAGAGGATCCTGGCAGGCTGCAGTCCAGGGGGTCACAAAGAGCTGACCATGACTGACTGACTGAGCACAGCAACTGAGAAATCACACGCTGTAATTTCTGTCTTATACTGTAGTCTAGCCTTCAAGGAGAGTGGAATTCAACTTTACTTTTTATTATTTATTTATTTATTTTTTAGAAGCTATTTTTTTGCCCACACCACATGTGGGATCTTAGTTCCCCAACCAGGGGTCAAACCCACATCCCCTTCATTGGAAGCACAGTCTTAACTGCTGGACCACCAGGGAAGTACCTCAACTCCACTTGTTAAAGAGAAGGCCAAAAACGTTTTTAAAATACCACACCTTTGTTGTTGTTGTTGTTTTTTTTTCCACAAAAAGTTCAGTTCAGTTGCTCAGTCATGTCCGACTCTGCGACGCCATGGACTGCAGCATGCCAGCCCTCCCTGTCCATCACCAACTCCCGGAGTTTACTCAGACTCATGCCCATTGTGTCGATGATGCCATCCAACCATCTCATCCTCTGTCGTCCCCTTCTCCTCCTGCCCTCAATCTTTCGCAGCATCAGGGTCTTTTCAAATGAGTCAGCTCTTCGCATCAGGTGGCCAAAGGATTGGAGTTTCAGCTTCAGCATCAGTCCTTCCAATGAATATTCAGGACTGATTTCCTTTAGGATGGACTGATTGGATCTCTTTGCAGTCCAAGGGACTCTCAAGAATCTTCTCCAACACCACAGTTTGAAAGCATCAATTCTTCGGCACTCAGCTTTCTTTATAGTCCAACTCTCACATCCATGCATGACTACTGGAAATACCATAGCTTTGACTAGATGGACTTTGTTGGCAAAGTAATGTCTCTGCTTTTTAATATGCTGTCTAGGTTGCTCATAACTTTTCTTCCAAGGAGCAAGTATCTTTTAATTTCATGGCTGCAGTCACCATCTGCAGTGATTTTGGAGCCCAAAAATATAGTCAGTTACTGTTTCCCCATCTATTTGCCATGAAGTGATGGGACCAGATGCCATGAAAGGTAGTACACTGGAAATACATTTGGTTGCATCTTGCTGTCTTTACTTAACATTGTGTCTTGGAAATCATTCCCCATTGGTGCCTGTAGCTCCCTCACATTCTTGTTAACATTTTGCATTTTTCTCGTAGTGGGTGTATTCTACTATCAGTTGGCACTGTTGGATATTTAGGTAGTTTCCCCTTTCTCATGTGATAAGCAGTGCTGTAGTGAAAATGCATCCAAAGATGTATACTCGTATATGGAACCTAAACTCTTGGAAATGATATTGCTAAGAGGAAGGATGTGCATATTTAAGATTCTGATAACGTGTATTAAATTTGCTCTCCAAAGAGGTTATGCCAAACAGTGCTCCCCTGACCCTCCATGAGTGTTGTGTCTGCTTCCTCATCCTTGCCTGCTCAGTGTGTTCCCTACCTTTTGAATCTGAGAAGTGAAAAATGAGATCCATTGTCATTTAACGCACATTTCTTTTAGTATACATGAGACTGAGTTTAATTTTACATATTTAAATATTTAGCATCTATTCTGTGATCTATCCTTTGTTGTTTATGTCCTTTGCTCATTTTTCAAATTGCCTTTGAAATTTGTTCTTGTTCTTCCTGATTTTTATATTAAGGAAGTTAGACCCCTGTCTGTTTTGACTATTTGTGCTGGAGTAATGTATCCTCTTTGCTTTAGTAATTTCTTGTAATGGATACTTGGGAAAACAAAGCATCGGCTGTGACAGCACTCTTAGAAAATGCATTTCCTGAAAAGTTTAAATGCTCTGTTTTGCTTTTTATTTTCTAACTTCTTAAGTCCTGAAGGATTAGGTATTTCAAATTTTGCCTTTCTCCCTTTCTTTTTAATTAGTAGGTTACATTTTATCAAGCACACATCCTTTCAGGATCAAACTCTTGCCTACATTATTAGAATTCCTGTTCAAACAAAGTTTAAAATGTATAGATAGCAGCATCATTTCACACCCACACTGCTCCACCTGAAAATGTAAAGGTATATCCCTTTGATCTTGCCATCTCCTGAAATGAATTCATGACAAATAATTATCTGTGGTGAAGTACTGTTTCTAACATTGTGCCTCCTAGCCAGGTGTTCTTTTTTGGATTCCATCTGTTGAAAGAATTGACCACAATGTATAGAGATGGATGACGAGTCCTATTTGCAGAGGACCAGGGAATTGCGGAAGCCTACCCGTGGCTTATGTCAGATGAGAGAGAGGATGGAAATACACAAATACCAAAGATTGTTTGAAAAGATAATTTTGAAGCTTCTGAAAGTGTAGCTCTGTGAAGAAATGCAGACCATGTGGGCACATACTTACTCAGTCTGCAAGGGAAGTCTGATCTTAAATATCCCTGCATGGTCATGAGATTAAAAATATTCTCCATTTTTTGAAGGGGTTTTGGGGGATACACATACATGTATGGCTGAGTCCCTTTGCTGTTCACCTGAAACTACCACAACTTGTTAATTGACTATTCCCTAATATGAAATAAAAAGTTGAAAGCCAGGAAAAAAAAAAACAAAAATTCTCCATTTTTACTAGTTTTATGGGCTCTATTTCAACTCTTTTCTTCTGTAGTTGGTCATCTGTGTGAAAGCTGAGTCTTGATGTAGGGCAACGTAAAAGCTGCTTTTCAGTCTAACTACCAAGTGGTATTTTAGACCCAAGTAAAGAGCCAACTCACTAGAAAAGACCCTGATGCGGGGAAGGATTGAAAGCAAAAGGAGAGCAGGGCTGCAGAGTATGAGATGGTTGGATGGCATCACGGACTCAATGGACATGAGTTTGAGCAAACTCCGGGAGATGGTGAAGGACAGGGAAGCCTGGCGTGCTGCAGTCCATGGGGTCGTAAAGAGTTGGACATGACTTAGTGACTGATCAACAAGAAGTCTATTTAAAGTTGAATCAGGAGTACACACCATGTAACACTGCTTGAGGCCAGTGTTGATGAACACAGAACCTTCTTTTTTGGAGCTTTCAGCCTTAGAGGGTGATCTGGGAGGAAATAACTTCGATGTTTTATGAGGCAGGAGAGCACTGGGGCCGGAGTTAGCTGGGACAGGTGGGACGAGCAGAATGGGAGGCTGGGCGGCGACCAACAGAAAGGAGATGTGTGGTCTCTAGATCTCAAACAGTGAGGGCTCCGCCTTTGTGTTGAAAAGTAAAAGTGAAAGTCGCTCATTTGTGTCCGATTCGTTTTGACCCCAAGGAGTGTAGCCCGCCAGGCTCCACTGTCCGTGGGATTGTCCAGGCAAGAATTGCTGGAGTGGGTAGCCATGCCCTTCTCCAGGGGATCTTCCCGACCCAGGGATCGAACCTGGGCCTCCTGCATTGCAGGAGGTTTCTTGACCGTCTCAGCCACCAGCTGTGCTCAGTGGATGGATGAATGACAAACATGGCTGTTACATCATGTGGAAAAAATTGGGTGGGCCACTCCATATGCCCTTTACAAAATACTTATTTTATTTATCTACTTATTTTGGTAGCACTGGGCCTTAGCCATGGCCCAAGAGACCCCCCCTGTGGCATGTGAACTTCTTAGGTGTGGCGGGCACGTGGGATCGTGTTCCCCAGTCAGGGGCTGAACCTCCGTACCCCCTGCATTGGGAGCATGGAGCCCCACCCACTGGGCCACCAGGGAAGTCCCCATAGGCCCTTTTTACAGTCACTTCTTTGTCATGTCTAAGTGGCAGCCATTTATTCTTATCCAGGAGAAGCAGTATGTGCTGGTTAAGGAGCTACTAGCCTCAGTGCACCCTTTTCACTTAGAGTGTGCAAGTTTAGGGCTATTCTGGGAAGCCAGAGATTGGGTTCCCTTTTTTGAACCTGCGGGACTCTGCCTCTGGCCTGTGAGGCTCTTGGTGATCCAGTAGGAAGACCCTCGCTGTGCACCCCTAGCCACCCACAGTTCCTCAGTCCACCTCCAACCACCCTGCGCTGTGGGGATGAGAAATCAGGACAGGGAAGCACCCTGGGTGGGCGCACCAGGGAGTCGGATGGGGCCCTTAGGACAATGGCCACGGGTGTGGCCAAGACACCCAGCACAGCTCAGCTGCCAAGTGCTGTGAAGGTCATCCAGCATGAAGGTGAGAATGGAGAGCCAGAGACTTCAGGCTTTCTCCCTAAATGAGGACAATTAACACTTTGTGTTTTCGGTGGGTGTCAGGTCCTCGGATGCGGTGGATTCAAAGAATCTCTGAAAGCCTTTATCTCTCCTCTACTTTGTCCCTTTCATTTGAACTTCATCCAGGCTGGATGCCTTCAACTCTCTTCCCATAAATTACCCGACAAGATGAAGTTTGGGTTGCACTCAGTGGCTTTTTGCTATCATTTAACTCTCTGAGCAGAGAATTCCATGCTTAACAAAACTTAGAGGTCTGGAGTAGGAAATGGCAACCCGCTCCAGTATTCTTGCCTGGAAAATTCCATGGACTGAGGAACCCGATGGGCTATAGTAGTCCATGGGGTCCCAAAGGGTTGGACACAGCTAAGTGACTTGAGTGCATGCCCGTGCACACACACATACACGTTTGTCTCTGTGTTAGACATCTACTCTGTTAATCAAAACTTGTCTGTAAGAACCCTTTGTATGCAGCAAGTAGAGTGCTTTTATTGGTCTTTCATCACATTATTCAAAAAGAATTGGATGTTTTGTTTTCTTTCCCCCAATTGCTTGCCTTTGTGTGTGTATAGACATATTTGTGAGAATGTTTGACAATATAAAAAGTTTGTTTGGTCAGTCATACGATGTTCTGTCCACCGCTTTTTAAATTTTTTTAATTGAAAGAATTGAGCTTTTACTTAATATTCTCCACTTGAAATTACTTGGTTTAAAAAAATGACAGTGAATGTATTCCTGCATACTTTTTAGTGCTTAATTAATCACCTGTGATACATATTTCTAACCCTTAATCTTAATCTTTCTCCTTTATTGTGTGTGTGTGTGTGTTTGTCTTTCATGGAAAAAATGTATTTCTAAAATTCATATCACCTTTGGACGTCATGCAGAAAGCATTCTTTTTTACCATTTGAATAAAGGTCACCTTTGCTTTCCATGGGAAAAAAAGAGAAAACTTAGAGGTATTGACACATCAGAAATGGAGGAGGATGATTTTTGGTTAATGTCATTTTAACCAGTATGTTATGGTTATTTGCATCGTGAGCAGCAACAAGAAAGGAAGGTTGGTCTGTCACTCTCCAGCTAGTGAGACTTGCTGTAAAAAGTAGTACAGGTACAGTGCCCTGCTCATCACTGGATAATATGAAACAACAACATTGCTTTTATGCCCGGCTAAAAAAATTTTTTTAAATTGGTTCAAGTTAGTAAAGCCCTGGACTTCCCTGGTGGCTCAGATGGTAAAAGTGTCTGCCTACAATGCTGGAGACCCGGGTTCAATCACTGGGTCGGGAAGATCCCCTGGAGAAGGAAATGGCAACCTACTCCAGTACTCTTGCCTGGAAAATCCCATGGACAGGGGAGCCTGGTGGGCTACAGTCCATGGGGTCACAGGGGTCTGACATGATTGAGCAACTTCAGTAAAGACCTGAATCTATAAGTAAATGGTTTGAGCATTTCAGCACACTCTGAAATCAGATAGTGTGGTGAATTCAAGATGGCTGCAAATTCTTTGACCCTCCTCCCGGACCTCCCATCAGACCCTTGGGAAGTGGGCTCTGATTCCCCTCCCTCTGAATATGGCCTGACCTTGGTGACTACTTGGTAACCAAGAAAATGTGGCAGGAGTGATGCTGTGTGGCTCTCACTTCAAAGGGCCATGCAGCTTCCGCCTTGTCCACTGACCCCCCCTGAGGCCAGCACGCTGGGGGCTGCCTGTAGGTACCCACTTGACAGTCCCAGCTGAGGACGGCCTTCTGGCCATTCTGCCAAAACACCTGACAGGTGTGTGACGCTGTCATGCACCTGGTTCACCAGCTGAACACCACTGAGTGACCTTGTCAATGTCACATGAAACAGAAGCATCATTCAGGCAAGCCTTCCCCAAATTCCTGACTCACCAAATCATGATATATAATAAAACAGACAATTGAGGCTGTTAAATGTGGAGTGATGTTTTCCTGGACAGTTGGTAACTGGGACATGCAACTTCAGTTCAGTTCAGTCGTTCAGTTGTGTCCAGCTCTTTGCGACCCCATGGACTGCAGCACGTCAGGCTTCCCTGTCCATCACCAACTCCCATAGTTAACTCAAACTCATGTCCATTGAGTCGGTGATGCCATCCAACCAACTCATCCTCTGTCGTCCCCTTCTCCTGCCTTCAATCCCTCCCAGCATCAGGGTCTTTTCCAGTGAGTCAGCTCTTCACATCAGGTGGCCAAAGTATTTGAGTTTCAGCTTCAGCATCAGTCCTTCCAATGAATATTCAGGACTGATCTCCTTTAAGATGGACTGGTTGGATCTCCTTGCAGTCCAAGAGACTCTCAACAGTCTTCTCCAACACCACAGTTGAAAAGCATCAATTTTTCGGCGCTCAGCTTTCTTCATAGTCCAACTCTCTTTTCAACTGTAGTAACAATCAATGTCTTATTAGGTGGAGTAGGTGGGTGACCACCTTGATCCACATAACTTAATCACTGAACCCAGTTGCTCTTAGCTTTAAATTCTGACCAAAGGCTAGGTTGTGTGTCAGTCTTTATGGTCACAGCGGGTGGAATCAACTCATAAGAAGTATGTGGACCAACACAATGAAACTCGCTATTTATCCTCCTATAGGAATTATGCTTTAAAAACTCCAGGGCTATTTTTAATCCTTATTTAATAATATGGCCTGATACCAACTGAAGCTTTCACATAGAGATGAAAAGCCTATTTCCTTGTAAAATTCTCACAAGGAATTATTACAACAAAGGAACCTCTTGTTCTGGAAAGCCAGCTTCATAATGCAGCCCATTTTGCTATCCCCTGGGGGTTTACTTTCTTGAATGACTGAGCGTATTCCGTTGCTTAGAGTGACTCAAAGGGGAAACGCAGGCACCAAACAGAAGACCTGGCCACATACAGCCCTCCTGTCATCTCTTCTGCCCCCCCGCCCCTCGGAACTGCTCTTACCCGCTCTGGACCTCTCCCCTTGGCCATCTTTTCACCCGCTCAGATTTTACCAGCTTAGGAGAGTGCTAAGTCGCATGTCCTAAGTTGGCATCCGGTCCCATCACTTCATTGGAAGGACTGATGTTGAAGCTGAAACTCCAATCCTTTGGCCACCTCATGTGAAAAGCTGACTCATTTGAAAAGACCCTGATGCTGGGAAAGATTGAGGGCAGGAGGAGAAGGGGACGACAGAGGATGAGATGGTGGGATGGCATCACTGACTCGATGGACATGAGTTTGAGTAAACTCCAGGAGTTGGTGATGGACAGGGAGACCTGGCTTGCTGTGGGCCATGGGGTTGCAAAGAGTTGAACACGACTGAGCAAGAACTGAACTGATACTTGGGGATGCATTTAGGGTTCAGATCTGTTTTCAGATCTTAGAATCTAAAATAGATTTCTTAAAATCTAAGTGTGAAGAGGAATGAAGCCATCCCTATGTTCTAAGATTATGGAGGAGTGAGGACCATGCTTTAAAATAGGGCATAGTCCCCTTGGTGACGTGGATCGAGGACTCTAATGAACAATTTTACTGATAAAGTACAGACAGACCATGAGCAAAGCCTTCCCCTCCACTGGGCACAGATGACTCCAGCCACTGGTGGGTGTACAAAGTCATCTAGAAAGTGCTAGCAACTGTGCAGATGTTTATTTCTTTAAAGAAAAAACTTGTTTCTGGCAGTAGGTGTTTTCTTAGTTGTTGCTGTCCTCACGGTCCTGTTTTGTTGCTCCACTAGAGGGCAGAAAAGGGACGAGACGGGACCAAGGTCCAGAGGGCCAACTGGGTGGTTTCCTGTCTTATTAGCACTCTCTCTGCCCTACAGAAAAGTTAAAGAAGAGAAGAAGGGCACAACTGGAACCACTGGTCTTTGACCTGTGAGCAGCAGGTAGTTTTTTCATTTTCTTTGGATAAATACCCAGGAATGAAATTGCTGGATCTAATGGTAGTTCTATTTTTAATTTTTTGAGAAAATTGCGTACTGTTTTCTATAGGGCTGCTCCATCTTACGTTCTCACCTACAGAGCACTAGGGTTCCCTTTTCTCCACATCCTCTACAACACTTGTTATATTTTTGTCTATAATGTGACGTATGGGCTCAGTCACTCAGTGGTGTCCGACTCTTGGCAACCCCTTGGACTGCAGCCTGCCAGGGTCCTCTGTTCCTGGACTTTTCCAGGCAAGAATACTGGAGTGGGTTGCTATTTCCTACTCTAGGGGATCTTCCCCACCCAGGGATCGAAGCTGTGTCTCTTGTGTCTCCTGCATTGGCAGGTGGATCCTTTACCTCTGTGCCACCTGGGAAGCCCTTTTTGATAATAGCTATTCTAAAACAGGTGTGAGGTGATAGCTCATGGTGGTTTTGATCTCATGTGTCTCTGATGAGGGATGTTGAGCATCTTTTCATGTGCCTGTTGGCCATCTATATGCCTTCTTTGGAAAATGTCTGTTCAGAACCTCTGCTCGTTTAAAAATCAGATTGTTGGTTTTTTGCTGTTAGTTGGTACATGTTTTTTTAATGCATTTTGGATATTAGTCCCTTATCAGTATATGATTAGAAAATATTTTCTGCCATTTAGTAAATTGTTTCTTTATTTTGGTGATGGTTTCCTTTGCTGGTCAGAAGCTATTCAGTTTGATGTAATCCTACTTGTTTATTTTTGCCTTTGTTGCCTTTTGGTGTCAAGTAGGAAAAAAGTTGTCACCAAGACTGATGTCAAGGAGCTTACTGCATATATTTTCTTCTAGGAGTTTCGTGGTTTCAGGTCTTGCATTCAAGTCTTTAATCCATTTTGAATACTTTTTTTGTGTAATGTAATAGTGATCTGGTTTCATCCTTTCGTATGTTGCTGTCCAGTTTAAGAAACATCATTTATTGAAGAGACTGTCCTTTCCCTCATTGTATATTCTTGGCTCCTCTGTTGTGAATTAATTGACTATAAATACATGCATGGGTTTATTTCTGGATTCTCTATTTGGTTCCATTGATCTATGTGCCCATTTTTATGCCAATACCATACTATTTGATTACTATATCTTTGTAATGTAGTTTGAAATCAGGAAGTGTGAGCTTCCAATGTTAATGTTCTTTCTCAAGATTTCTTTGGCTATTCAAAGTCTTTGGGATTTAGTTTTACATTTTGAATATATTTCATCACTATAGTGACCAGCGATAGTAATTAATGTGGCTTCTCAAAAGTGCCTTGAATCTTTTAGAATAAGATCTGACAAGCATACCTTTACAAAAAGAATTTAATGGCTTTGCCACTTCATCAAACACCTGTAAGAAGATGTAGAAAATGTCACCAAAATGGACCCTTTCATGTAAATAGACAAACAGTGTCAGCTTGTGGAAAGGTTAGAGGTTTCTGGGACTGGTGTCTTTTCCTGTGTTAGTCCTGGGGAAGATAACCACTGCCACTTCTTAACAGACAGTGGCTTTTTCTAGACAGTTCTTTGAGATTCAGGCTTTCACGGAGGGCTGGTGTGGGCATTTTTAGACATGTGGATTCTTCCAGAACTCACATATCATACCACACAGGTGATTCCTCCTTTCTACCTGAAAAAATTAAGCGTAAAGCCTCTGATTTCTGCCATCTTTAAGCATTAAAGGGAACACATTCTAAAATCTTAAAAGCGTTGGTCACAAGAATTCTCTCAGTAACCTTTAAGTTGTTTCTGATTAACTGACTAGTTTCAGTTAGAACAAAATATATGAAATTTCCATTCCCCTCCCTTCCTGACTCTAATCCAAACAATTTTCATAAGTTGGTCATCAAACTACTGTGTCTTTAAGGCAATAGACTTTCATCTTTGTAAATAGATAGTTTCAGACCTTTGGTCTCTTTAAAACTTACAGACATTACAAAGAAAAATAGAGAGGGATTTTTTTTTTTTAAGTGTTCAGGAGGCTGACTGTTTCTAAGTTGTTGTTGTGTGGTGGCCAAGTTCTGTCTGACTCTTTGCGACCCCATACAACTGTGTGTAGCCTACCAGGCTCCTCTGTCCATGGGATTTCCCAGGCAAGAATACTGGATTGGGTTGCCATTTCCTCCTCCAGGGATCTTTGACCCAGGGATTGAACTCATGTCTCCTACATTGGCAGGTGGATTCTTTACCACTGAGCCACTGGGGAAGCCCTTGTTTCTAAATAATTATGCAAACGAGCTAGAGACTTCTGAACACATTTAATCTGAATACTTTTGGAGAAAATCAGAGTTTCTTTTTCGTGATCGGTTCTGCCTAGCACATGGGGTGACCCTACTCTACCACTCTTCACACTTCCTCTCTCCTAAGTAGTTTACAAATCTTCAGTTGCTATTTTCCTATCACGAACAAAGTGTGCACACATCAGCTGCTGATCTCAACTTGAAATGCATCAGTAAAGCCACTACTGTTGGGGTCACAACTGTGTTTCAGTCAGTTCAGTTCAGATCAGTCGTCCCCTTCAACTCCTGCCTTCACTCTTTCCCAGCATCAGGGTCTTTTCCAATGAGTCGGTTCTTTGCATCAGGTGGCCAAAGGATTGGAGTTTCAGCTTCAGCATCAGTCCTTCCAACGAATCTTCAGGACTGATTTCCTATAGGATGGACTGTATGGATATGTCTAAAGGGAAGGTGATAAGCCAGAAAGTGCATCTCAGGACCACTAGGGAGCGCCAGGTCTATTGAACACGTTCCATGGCTTGAAGCCATAAAGCTCTTTTTTGAGAAGGCAGATTCTAGAAAAACCACTGGGAGGAAACAAGAATAAAAAGAGCAGAATATCACAGTGGACCTCCTCATCCTCTTGAGAGGATGATCTGGGACTATGCCTTCTTAGGTTTTGGCCAGATGGATCCTCGGATCGCTTTTACCAGGTTAAGAAATTAGAGCAAAGTATATAGCCTGCAGAGTCAAGTAGAAAGCTCTTTGAGGAGCTGGTCTGCTAGACCATGTGGCCCTAAAGGGTGGTGTGAAGGAATGAGCAAGCCTCCCGATATTTCAAAGGGGTCATTGTATCCTCAAGCCCACACAGAGGGGCTGTGGTCTTAGCTTGGCTGTTTGTCAACCTTGCAAATCCTTGGCCTTGAGGAGAGGCTCGTGCAGGAAGTTTCCAGAAATAGGCCACATACTGCCTGCTTCAGGGTCCTTCTGCGTGACTGGGGTGCAGTTGATCCACTGAATCGTCTTAGAAAAAGGTTCAGGATTCCCGTATGGAATCATCATCAGTTGTGTTAGTTTCCTATTTCTGCTGTAACAAATGACCATACACTCAGTGGCTTTAACCAACTCAGATGTATTATTTGACAGTTCCATTGGTCAAAAGTTTGACACACATCTCCCTGGGCTACAACTAAGGCACCACTAAGAAGGTGGTGCCTTCTAGACCTCCTTTCTGGAGGCTCAGGGGAGAATCCACATCTGTGCTTTTTCCAGTTTCTGCAGGTCTCCTGCCTTCCTCAACTCAGGGCCCCCTTCCTCCGTCTTCAAAGCCAGCAGGTTTATCTCTCTGACCACTGTTCCCTAGTCAAATCTTCGCTGACTGCAGCTGGAAAAGGTTCTCACTTTTAAGGATGGATGTGGTCAGAGTGGGCCCACTTACCTGACAGCTCAGGGAAACCTCCCCATCTCAAATTCATAACCTTGTTGCCATTCACTGGTTCTGAGTGTTACGATGTGGACATCTTTGAGGGGTCATTGTCCAGCTTACTGAAGCAGCAGATAGTCTTTAAATTTGTTCTTTCATATTCCACTATTGTCACCACAGGCCATGGCTGGGATGACTTGTGGTCAGGCATAGACCTACTTGGGTTTCCCTTGTGTCTCAGTGGTAAAGAATCCGCCTGCCAATGCAGGAGACACACGCTCAATCCTTGAACTGGGAAGATCACCTGGAGAAGGAAATGACAACCCACTCCAGTATTCTTGCCTGGGAAATCCTGTGGATGGAGGAGCCTAGCAGACTGCAGTCCATGGGGCTGCAAAAGAGCTGGACATGACTTTGTGACTAAACAACAAACAACAATAACAGCAACAACAGCAAAAGACCTACTTGGAAAGTGAACTGGTGGTTATTTTCCTGCCTTTTTCTGCGATTGCCCACTGGTTCTCCTTAACCAGTGCCTTCTTGGACTCTGACATGAGAAAGACAAGTCTAAAAAATCATTTTTCTACAGTAGGCAGTGTCAAGCTTTGTGTTCAACACTTTCTTTTGTGTTTTAGTTCAGTTCAGTCACTCAGTCATGTCCAACTCTTTGCCCATGGACTGCAGCACGCCAGGCCTCCCTGTCCATCACTAACTCCCAGAGTTTACTCAAACTCATGTCCATTGAATCGGTGATGCCATCCAACCATCTCATCCTCTGTTGTCTCCTCCTCCTGCCCTCAATCTTTCCCAGCATCAGGCTCTTTTCCAGTGAGTCAGTTCTGTGCATCAGGTGGTTACAGTATTGGAGTTTCAGCTTCAGCATCAGTCCTTCCAATGAACACTCAGGACTGATCTCCTTTAGGATGGACTGGTGGGTTTACAGAAAGCTATTTATGGCCAAGAATAGACATTTGGTTTTACTTGCCTTAAAAATCCCAGACCCAAACTCTTTTGGCCACCTGACATGAAACGTGCTGCAGGGACTGTGATGAGCTGGGTTAGAGTCGATTCAACAAGGGTTTTTCAAGGAACACCTTGGCTCTGCCTGCCCTGCTGGAAGAAGGGCTTCGCAGCACAGCTTTGCAGGACTTGACTCCTCAGTTTTCGCAGGTCGATGCCAGCCCTGCATGGCTGTGCATGTCCAAGGAGGGAGACCTGTCGTTCATCGGGCAGAAGGACGGTTTGCGCTCCACGTGTGGGCCGGAGCACGCAGTGTGAACCCACTGTCACGGTGACTTCTTGCAGAAGTTTCCTGGAGAGGGTTGTAGCACACAGCCAGAGGTTTCTCCAGCACCCAGCCCACTTGGCCACCAAAGTTGTCCCCCCAGGACTGTCCAGTGTCCCAACACTATTTGCCCTCTGCACTTTCCACTTGCTTTTGCTGTGTGTTTTTAAGACTTTATGTATTTATTTAATCTTTGGCTGTGCTGGGTCTTTGTTACGCAGGCTTTTTCTCTGGTTGTGGTCCCTGGGTTTTTCATTGCGGTGACTTCTCTTGTGGAGCACGGGCTCTAGGGCGTGAGGGCTTCAGTACTTGTGGCCCCTGAGCTCAATTGTTGGGGTCCCCTCCTGGGTTCTAGAGCTCAGGCTCAGCTGTTGTGCATGGGCTTAGTTGCCCTGAGGCATGTGGGATCTTCCCGGACCAGGGATCGAATTCCTGCACTGGCAGGCAGGTACCAGGAGCCACCAGGGAAGCCCTCTGCTGTGTGTTTTATAATGGGTTCATGGGGTCGCAGAGTCGGACACGACTGAGCAACTGATCTGATCTGATCTGATCCTGCAAATTACCTTACTGAAAGGAAGTGGGTTAAGATAAACAAGCAGATAACCCAGCCAGAGCCCTAGAGGCATTAATTCTGAGGAGGGATCTTGCTGGAGCTGGAAAGAAAAAAAGCTGGAAAGAAAGTGAAAGTGTTAGTTGCTCAGTTGTGTCTCTTTATGACCCCATGGACTGTAGCCCACCAGTCTCCTCTGTCCATGGGATTCTCCAGGCAGGAATACTGGAGTCGGTTGTCATTTCCT
Source organism: Bos mutus (assembly GCF_027580195.1). Lineage (NCBI taxonomy): Eukaryota > Metazoa > Chordata > Mammalia > Artiodactyla > Bovidae > Bos > Bos mutus. The sequence continues at coordinate 45,624 of NC_091617.1, read as the reverse complement.
TCTCCAGGGGGATCTTGCCCACCCAGGGAGCTAGAGCCTCTCCATTTGGACATGAGCCAGTGTCTAGAATGGGATGAAAAGGATGGACTCTAGATGACTCTTGGGTTCAAGGCCTGCTATGTGACCTTAGACAGGTTACGCTAACCTTTCTGTATCTCAATTTTCACACCAGCAAATGGAGATAGTAATAGTGTATGCATCTATAGAGTTGCTGTCAGGATGTATTGAGTTAATATCAGTAGAGTGTTTAGAACTAGGACTTGCAAAGAGTAAAGGCTCTGTGTTAGTTGCTATCGTCATCACCATTACCATCAACATCATCATTTCATAACACAGCTATTTTGTTTGTAATGACATTGGCAAAAGACAGATTGGGAATCTGCAAATCTCTTAGGGCCTTGGATGAACTATTTTGAGAAGATGCCTCTACTTATATGTCTTCTTTTTTACAATGAAAGATGGGAGCTGAGTTCCAAGCTGCCACTTACTAATTATACTGATCTTTTCAGCCCTAGAGGCTTCCCTGGTAACTCAGATGGTAAAGAATCTGCCTGCAATGCAGGAGACCCGGGTTTGATCCCTAGGTCGGAAAGATTCCCTGGAGAAGGGAATGCCAACCCACTCCAGTATCTTGCCTGGAGAATTCCCCAGACCAGGGGGTCACAAAGAGTTGGACATGACAGAGTGATGAACACTTCAGCCCCAAGTTCCCCAGGGGAGGTGGACATTCAGGTTTGCCAGGGTTTCTTCCAGCTGCTGACCTGAGGCGGGTGGGGTACCTAGACTTTCCTGTTAGGGACAGAAGTTTTTGCTGTTCTTTTTGACCCAAAGGGTCATATGGAGGGTCAAAGAGAAATCATGGCCTTTGCTGAGCTTAATTTAAGGATTTAAGAATGAGCAGGTGATGGTTTCTGGCTCCTCTGTGTGGTGCCCTTTAGTCTGGAGTGTCTGTCACACCCAGAGATGGGCTATTCTGGGGTAGGTTTGTCACCTGAATTGCACTACCTGTTTAAAGTGGTTTTCATTATTATATTTCTTAGATCTCAGTGATACTCCACCCACTTCCCTCTCTTTGTGCACCTGGTGGTTATGATTGTTAATCTTAAGAAACCACTATGCCAATATAAATATATCTGCTCTACAGTTTTTTGTTTTTTAAATCTCAACTCTTTACTGATGATTCTCAAATAAGGTAGGTCATCTTATAAGAAAAAAGAAGAAAAGAAATAAGCCCTCAATTAAGCAAGAATATTGAAAATAATTCAAGGTTTTCATCCTCTAATTTAAGAGGAAGGAACAGCACCTTTTGCTAGTGTCCAGTCTCTCAGAGGCCCCTCAGTTTTCTTCTTCTTCTTCTTTTTTTTAAGTACTTCACTAGGCCCAAGACCTGCTGGCACATTTTTTTTTTTAAATAATTTTTTATGATTTTTTGGCTCCATCGAGTGGCATGCAGGGTCTTCCTCTCTCAACCAGGGGTCAAACCTGTGCCCCCTGAAGCTGAAGCACTGAGTCTTAACCAATGGACTGCCAGCGAAGTTCCCTTTGGTTCAGTCTACTGAACCAAGCGCCGTTAGAAGGAAATAGGAGATTGACGCATAGTAATATGTCATGCTGTGGAAAGGTGAGTCTTAGCATCCCCATGTTGGGAGTGTTCTGATTTCATTTCAATTTGCTATTTCCTCAGTTACCTGGAACTTCAGAGGCTAAACCTGAGAGTCTGGAAGATCTTGACTGAAATGCTGAATGAACGACTCTTCCAGGGGCTGTGGTTTAATGCAGGCTTAACTCAGTATCCAGGGTGTCCCTGATGGAGGGCAGTTTTTTCAATTATCCATTGATTTAATAACTTTTTAGTTTAATTTCTTAAATTTTAAAAAATTGAGATATAATTGACATACATGATATAGCTTCAGGTGTACAACATCATGATATGATATTTGTGTATGTTTTAAAGTGATCACCCCAATAAGTGTAGTTAACATAAATCACACAGAGTTACAACAATTTTTTTTCTTTCTTGTGGTGAGAACTTTTAAGATCTGCTCTCTTAACAACTTTCAAATATTCAATACAGTATCATTAACCATAATTGCCATGCTGTTCATTACATTCCCATGACTTATTTAATACATGAAGTTTGTGCTGTTCGACCTCATTCACCCATTTCACCTCCCTCCCTCCTCATCTCTGGCAGCCACCAATCTATGAAGTTTTTCTTTTTTAGATCCCATGTAGAAATGAGATCTTATGGTGTTTGTCTTCTTGTGTCCTCAAAAACCCTCAAGGTCTCTCCTTTGTCTGTAATGGCAAGTATCTCCATTGTCACTAATGGCAAGATTTCAAACTTTTTTATAGATTAATAATATTCAATTTTGTGTGTGTGTATATATATATATATATAGAGAGAGAGAGAGAGAGAGAGAGGGTAGTGGTGGTATAGTCGTTCAATTGTGTCCGACTCTTGTGACCCCATGGATTGTATGTAGCCGCCCAGGCTCCTTTGTCCATGGGATTTTCCAGGCAAGAATACTGGAGTGGGCTGCCATTTCCTTCTCTAGATATACATACCTAAAGATATATACACACATACCTGATGATATATGTAGCTGGAGAAGGGAATGTATCTGGAGTCCATGGGGTTGCAAAGAGTTGGACACAACTGAGCACGATATATACATATCATATTACTTTATCCATTCATCCGTCAATGGACACTTGGTTGTCTCCATATTTTGGTTAACATGGGGGTGCATATATCTTTTTCTAGTTAGTGTTTCTGCACTGATCACATTCAGAGATGGGCAGTTCTGGGGAACATTTGTTAACTGCACTGCACTACTGATTTTTAACTGCTTCTCTTTCCCAAAGGTGGTCTGACAGCTGGGAGGAAGAAGGCCCTTTCTTTAATAGCTGACCCTGAGCTACTGAGGAGTTTGCCAAGATTGTCTTAAATTCCCACTTCTTTCCCCACCCCTCATGGACTTCAACCTCTGTTCATCTGTTCTCTCTTCCAGGGACCTATAGTCCTGGATCCTCAGCTTTCAAGGATCAGCTACCTAATCTGATCAATGGGTTACGTTCATCTGTGCTGAAGTTTTTCTGGTTCGGGGGGAGCAAAGCCCCACTTCTAGGTTACTCAGTTCAGTTGTGTCCAGCTCTTTGTGATGCCATGGACTGCAGCACACTAGGCTTCCCTGTCCATCACCAACTCCCAGAACTTGCTCAAACTCATGTCCACCCAGTCAGTGATACCACCCAACCATCTCATCCTCTGTCATCCCCTTCTCCTCCTTTCCTCCTTCTAGGTTACTCGGAAGTTGTTACTAATGCTTTTTTATGACCCTCTCAAAAAACAAAGCTGTCATCTGAGTGGACAGTGGGGTGACCAGCCATCCTAGCACGCCTGAGACTTAGTGAGGGGGCTGATGAGGGATTTCCAACTTTAAATCATCACAGTCCCAAACAAACCAGATCACCCAGGCCTTGTCCTTTTGGGTGGGAGGAGAAAGGAGCGCCAGGACAGACGGCCTGGGGAGAGAACTGGGGGCGATGAGGCTGGGCTTGCTGATAACCCTTTCCGGGGGTGAGACTGGTTCCCCTGTATTTCAATGAACTCCTCGTGATAAGGAGCTTCCTAGAAGTTCTGAGTACAGTGATCATTGGCTCCTCAACGTGAGTTTTCCTGGAATGGTTCCATAGCCTGGCCGTGTGCAGTGGATGCTGTCAGTGGTGGGTGGGAAGAACCTGTCCCAGGCACTGCCGTTAATCATTGGTTCCATGGAGTCTGGCATGGTTTTCCCTGAAAGGAATGGAACCAATAGGAAATAATCAAGGAACAGTTTGGTGCAACACCAGGCAGAGCCGAGGATAGTATGGTCAGCGGACTTCAGAAAAGGCAAAAAGAGATACTGACCAGAGAGTCACAGAAAAGGGTCCAGAGCTTGGGAGAACTTACTGACCTGACTTGAGGGGGAGTGAGGTGGTAGCGGGGTGGACAGGAAGGTGACATGGGATATTGAAGGACAGCATTTAAGGGGAGTGATTGGCTCCACTGGCCGGCATCTATTAGACCATGGAGAGGAGGAGGGAGAAGGGGAGGAAGGCGAAGGAGGAAAGGAGGGGAGGCATAACAGATTATTGAGTGTTTCCTCATGTCCAGCACCGTCCTGTGTATTCTGTATAACATCTGTTTCATTCTCACCCTACATGGAGGGGCAGGCGCAATTAACCTTCTGTTGTAAATGAGCAAAGAGCTGCCCTGGGAGGTCAGGTACCTTGCCCATGTCACACACAACTGAGAGCAACATAACTGGAATCTGCACTTGGGGAACATTCCGGCAGAATGAGCTCAGACAGTGGCATTTTATCTGGGTTCGTCTTGTCCAGGATACAGGAAAGATCAGAGGGGCTAGAAATCCCAGGAAGGAGAGACCCATCTGGAGACTGCTGCAGGAATCTGGGTGGGAAGCTAGGAGACCTGGGCAAAAAGAATTTTGAAGGAGAAAGCTGTGTTGGGGTCTGAGTGATGTTCAGGAAAAGGGTGGTGGTGAGGAGTCTGGTTTCCATCTTGAAGGCTTGGAGAGGAGTTGCGATCATTAACTGGATCCAGTTTACAAGAACATGAGTGATCTTTATTCACCTAATCATGTTTGGGTCTTTGGGCAGGTTGTTTATTAGTCCCCCTGAGCCTTGGTTTCTTCATCTGTGAAATGGGAGTAGAAATAGGACATCTTACAAGAGTTTGAGAGGATCTGTTGTTGTTCAGTTGCTAATTTGTGTCCAACTCTTTGTGACCCCATGGACTGCAGCACGCCAGGCTTCCCTGTCCTTCACCATCTCTTGGAGTTTGCTCAAACTCATGTCCATTGAGTTGGTGATGCCATCCAAGCATCTCATCTTCTGTCATTCTTTTCTCTTGCCCTCAATCTTTCCCAGCATCAAGGTCTTTTCTAATGAGTTGGCCCTTAGTATCAGGTGGCCAAAGTATTGAAGCTTCAGCTTCACCATCAGTCCTTCCAATGAATAGATTTCCTTTAGCATTGACTGATTTGATCTTACAGTCCAAGGGACTCTCAGGAGTCTTCTCCAGCACCACGGTTTGGAAGCATCAGTTTTTTGGTGCTCAGCCTTCTTTATATTCTAACACGTACATCTGTACATGACTTCTGGAAAAACCATAGCTTTGACTAGACGTACCTTTGTCTGCAGAGTGACATCTCTGCTTTTTAATACGCTTATCTAGGTTTGTCATAGCCTTTCTTCCAAGGAGCAAGCATCTTCTAATTTCATGGCTGCAGTCACTATCCACAGTGATTTTAGAGCCCAAGAAAATAATATTTGTCACTGTTTCCATTGAGAGGAGAGGCCCATGTCTATAAATAGTTTGGAAAGACTTGAAGACAGAACAGGGCTTTAAGAAGTTACTTTTTAGAGATCACCTTCAAAATTGCTGATTTGGGGGGGGCATTTGCTTCCAAAGGGCTTCCCTGGTGGCTCAGATGGTAGAGTGTCTGCCGGCAATGCTGGAGACCTGGGTTCGATCCCTGGGTTGTGAAGATCCCCTGGAGAAGAAAATGGCAACCCACTCTAGTATTCTTGCCTGGAAAATCCCATGGACAGAGGAACCTGGTGGGCTACAGTCCCTGGGGTTGCAAAGAGTCGGACACGTTTGAGTGACTTTACTTACTTACCTACTTACTTTTTGCTTCCAAAACATTCTAGTTTGACAAGGAAGAGATGGGCTTCCTTGTTTATCCTCTGCTTGGTTAAAATAGCCTTTCTCCACGTGGATCTGCAGTTCCAGCATGTTGAACACCAAGTCCTGATGGGGAAGGGATTGCCTTCTTCCCTCATTATATGAAACTCACCCTCCCTCAGATGAAAGTGTTAGTTGCTCAGTGGTGTCTCACTCTTTGCGACCCCATGGGCTGTAGCCCGCCAGGCTCCTCTGTCCATGAGATTCTCCAGGCAAGAATACTGGAGTGGGTTGCCATTTCCTTTTCCAGGGGATCTTCTGGACCCAGGGATCGAACCCAGGTCTTGTGCATGGCAGGCAGATTCCTTACCCTCTGAGCCACCAGGGAAGCCCAGATGATGGTGGACAAATGACGGAGGCCTGTGGCATCATTTCTTGAAAAGAAAGCAGTTTCCCTGGGCTCCTCAGCCCTGCTGTCGGTCAGGTGTCCCCAGCTTTCCAGATGCCCTTTCCTCTGGACTTTTCCCCAAGAGGCTGGGGTAACTCCCAGATACAAATGCCAGGCTGGGGCTCTGCTGTTTTGCCTCCTGGCTGAGGATCTGTTTGCTTTTGCAATTAAGAAAGCTACTTATGTTGTTAATTTTCACTTGGAATAGATACAGGAGGCGTTAGGTTTTGGGGCGCAAAAAAAAAAATCAGTATTTCTTTAAGGCCTACATAATTTGGCATGAAAATCACACTAATTGAGCCTTGTTAAAAAGTATCCTAAATTCCCTAATTGTTCTGGGCCCTGCAGATTTAGAAGAGGAATGATGATGCTAATGACAATTTTAATAGCCGCCTTTATTGGGTGCCCAGGAGACTCCAGTGTGTATTACCTAGAGATCCTCTGAGGTGTAGGGATTCTCATCCCTGGCTTTTAAATGGAGAAAATGAGGCTTGGGGAGAACAAATGGTTTGCCCGAGGCCACTTGATTAGTAAGGAGTGGGACCCAAGTTCACACTGGCCCTCCCTGGCCCCGCACCCATCCTCCTGGACTGCGTTGCCTCCGAGAGATCTCATGTTGCTCAAAACAGAAACTTCAAGGTGTCTGGCAAACAGGAAGAATTGTATAGATGTTTTGTCAAACGTACAGATTATTCAAAACCAGGAAGTTTCAGATTGATTTAAATTTTGCATTTTAAGTCAAACCTCAAATCCAAGAGGCTTTGGGAAGACTTTGCTGCCCATGACCTGAGTGCCTCGTGTTCTGATCCCCTCCCACTTCCCTCCCCTGTCCTTTTCCTTCTTTCTCCCCCACCCCTCCCTCCCCTCCGTCTCCCCTCCCCCTCCCGCCTCGCTGCCATTTCTTCTGTTCCACTCCCATTGAATGCTGCTCTCCTTGGGTGATCTCTTAGTTGTGAGACACTGTGAGCTTTTTTTCTTTTTTTAATTTTTATTTCCAGTACATTAAATTTACTCATACAAACATTCTAAAAATGTACAACTTTTCCTTTTTTAACAAATTATAATAAAACATAACCCCCCCAAAACAGAATATTTGACATCTGTAATTCAAAATCAAACAAGTGGAATATTTGTAATATATGTACATACAAATATTTACAAAACTGTATCTTTTAAAATATAAAGTTACATGCAATTTTGTAGAATTGTCATAAAAGTATGGCTCAAAAATGGGAGAGATTTCCTCCATTCTTAAGAAGAAAATATGTCCCTTAGGAAGCTCTGAAGATTCGTGAGTACACGAGGTCTTCCATTTCAGCACCTTATCTTTGTGAGCTTTTAAAAAAATCAAGAGTTTATGGACATTGGCCTTGAGAAGAGAGAGGAAGGCGGGCCTGGGAGGCACTTTGTGAAGTGGACCAGGCTTCAGGTGCCTGGAGCCATGGGATTCAGGCCCTTAGTGTTTCACACATGGAGTGCTTACCGTGGGCCTGGAACTCCACCATGTCCTGTGGGACCCTTGGCTGAAGGAAGACGGGTCCCTGGCTCTAGACACTGGCTGTGTGGATGGTTAGGGAGATCCTGGAGCTCCCACCTGCTTCCCTGGGAGCAGGGAAAGACCTAGGAGGAGCATCTCCCACCTGTCGCTCCTAGGGGCAGGTGGACATGGTGGGTTCAGGCTGTGCTCTAGGGGTGCACATGCAGAACTGCACCCACATTTCTCTTTACCAGCACCCCGAGCTCACCCTCCCACCCTCCTGGAGTTGAGTTTATAGCTCCCACCTTCCAGGACGGGTGCTCAGCCACCCCTGGAGTCAGTCATAAGATGGTGTGTGTGCAGGAACCGTGGACACGGGAGGGCTGCCTGTCTAGCTCTGAGGCAGGATCTCTGCCATTGGCCTTGCAAGGTGGGTTTGATCGCCAGGCCCCAAAGTACATGAGGGCATCAGGCTTCCTGCAGAGGACCTTGGAGGAGTTCATGGGAGTGTGCAGGCAGGTCTTGGAGTGGAGAGTCGGCTCCCATCCGGCTGGCTGCAGCTGTTCCTCTCTGGCTGTGCTGTCTCCAGCCTTCCACGGGGGCAGCTGCCAACAGAGGAGAGTCCTGACCAGCCCTTTGACCACATCGTTCTTCTTGGGGGAGTGCTGTTCTTCGTGGCTGCCTGTGGCCTCCCACATCAAACTGTCTTCTGACCTTCACCTCCTCAGATCAGCAACTCTTTTATTCAGCCTGGTGGGTTATAGTCCATGGGTCGCAAAGAGTTGAGCATGACTGAGCAACTAAACAGCAGCAAGTCCTCCCCAGAATGTTGGGAACACCGTCCATCATTACTCACTGATTTTCTCTGGATCCCTGGGATGGAGTTGACTACATTAGCTGTTTGACCCCCGAATCCCTCCTGTGTTTCTACAGGACACTTTCCTGCACACGAGATGAAAATTCTATTCTTGCCTGGAGAACTCCATGGACAGAGGAACCAGGTGGGCTAACTCTCTCCACAGAGAGTTAGACATGATGAAGCAACTAACACTTTTCACTCTCATCTTCTTGGTTGAAAACCAGTTGTCAGAAAGGGGACAGAGTACTTCCAGTTTATTGCCTCTTCCTTTATCTTCCCTCCACCCTTGAACGATTTTTTTTTTTAATAGTTAATTTATTTTGGCTGCACTCTTTGTTGTAGAGCACAGTGCTAGGTGCACGGGCTTCAGTAGTTGCTGCATACGAGCTGAGTTGCTCTGAAGCAGGTGGGATCTTCCCGAACCAGGGGTCAAACCCATGTCCCCCTTCACTGGCAGGTGGATTCTCATCCATTGTCCCACCAGGGAAGTCCCCTCCAATTGTTTTTTCATGACCTTTACGTGGAGTAAGGAAAAATGCTTCCTTTGCAGAATGTGTTTACCTTTTAGGCCCTCATGGAATTTTCTAGAAAGAGACCCTGAAGGTGGGATTCAGCTGGAGGGTCAGGTAGTGTGATCTGGAGCCACCAGAGGGTCATCATCCATTTGTCAGGTGGGGTGGGGGACAGTCCCTCACAGGCCGTGGGGAGTAGGAGTGACTTTAGTGGCAGGTGGGGGTGACTGGTGCTCCTTATGTGTCCCTCCAGCCCAGCCTTGGAAAGGCCGTTGGCTGGAAGCAAAAAGCACTGAAAGGAAATTTACCAAAATGCTCCTCCGCAAACTCTAAATGGAGTTAAGTGTGTAAAGAGTAGGTGAGAGTAGGTTCTGGTCTGAAGACCTGCTGACCTTTGTAGCGACATTTGAACCTTTACAGCTCGGGCTGGGAGGTGGGATGTGGGCCCAGGCCAGGACTCAGTAGAATTACCAACATCCTCCAATGCTGCAAACGGGCTCTGGGGCAGACGAGATTTCTCAGAACATGTCAGAGGCACCAATGCTTTTCTTTTGAGAATGACCATCGTCGTAGGCACTCAGAAATGTTCCATTTCGAAAGGCGGACCTACGAATCTGGGTTATCCAAGTGCTTGGGTCTTAACTGGAAACAAAAAGACACTCTGATCTCTCAAACTGCCTAATTTGATTTTATCAGAAATTTATACATACAAAAATTTCCCTGTAGACTGAGAACTCTGCTGAGAAACCTTAGCCCAGAGTGTAAAAATATCAGCATCGGAAAATAAAACTGCATATGATGTCTTAATTATGGCAGCCGTGTCAGTTATTCACCCCTAATGCCTGTGTGTTTATCCCATCATCTCGTCTGATAATGAGCATGACCAGGGCGATACTCCCTTGGTGTTGCCCAATAATGGGCAGTGGAGATGGTGTATCTTTGCCTTTATTTTTGCTGGCACATCCTGGCATTGAAGCACATTAAAGTAATAAAATCAGGCAGCAAGGCATCCTAATCAGTCCTGCCATGTTCCCATAACCCCCTCATTTACAACAGACTGAGACAGAAAACTTTTTTTTTGTTTTTTAGAACAATTTAAGGTGAGGCAACACTGGATATGCAAAAATCTTTTATGGGCAGTCGTGGCAGCTGGCTGATTCTTCTAAAATGCCTGACAGCCTTCAGACCAGCGCCCGAGCTGGGTCAGAACAATTCTGTTTGATGATCACATGGGTGGGCAATGTACAAAGGCAGCTTTCATCACCACCTTCTGGGCTGTGGGCATTGTGCCTTGCAGACCATCATTCCACCTTCCAGGTCCTGTGTTAATTCCCAGTTCCAGTTCTGGGAAGGAACCTGTTAAGAAGGTGAAGTGTTTACCTGGCTGGATGACACAGGCCATTTTTAGGTTTTAAAAGATGAGTTGCTCCTCCCTCCCTTTTTGTTTCTCCTTAAGAAGGAGCTTCCAGGGTTCAGGAAAAGCTGAGAACAATTTCAAGGGAAAACACTGGCTTGAGTTTGAGACCATGAAAGAGACAGAGCAGCCAGGCAGAGAGACCTATTCAGGGTAGCTGTTCTCCAGATGCCGTAGAAAGCGGCTGGTCCCAGGCACAGAGCTCCTGGTCAAAGTGCATTTCCTCGAGGATCTTGCCCCGTTCAGCATAGAGTTATAAGAGGATTCCAGAGGGCAGAGACACAAGAGAGAAGGAGAAACAAAATGGCCTGACTATGCAGAACTTACCTTAGGCTTGACTGAGCTTAGTGTAACCACCATAAAAATAAGAGGTTTAGAAGCTGTGGAACAAGTCAGCACTGGCCCAAATATGTGCCTTTGTGTCCCTGAACTTTCATCTCCTCCTTCGCCCCCTTTTCTGGTGTGACTCTGCCCAAACCTGCAGTGGTTAAGAAAGCACCATGATTCAGGAGGGATCTCCAGCAACAAGCTGCTCAGAGTTTTATGTAGCTGAGCTCTGTGCTGATGCCTGCTCCAGGACACAGCCTATAGGAGACTGGGCAGCCTTCAAAATGGCCATGAGGCTATGGGGCCCCCCCGGCGGGGTATAGCCTCAGGCAGCCACAGGGCCATCTGCAGGGGTCCTAACTGTCACACCCCTAATCTGTCACAGACACCAGGCTGTTCAGTCGTTCAGTCATGTCCGACTCTTTGCTACTCCAAGGATTGCAGCACACCAGGCTTCCCTGTCCTTCACTATCTCCCAGAGTTTGCTCAAACTCATGTCCAGTGAGTTGGTGATGCCATCCAACCATCTCATCCTCTGTCACCTCCTTTTCCTCCTGCCTTCAATCTTTCCCAGCATCAGGGTCTTTTCCAGTGAGTTGGCTCTTTGCATTGGGTGGCCAAAATATTGGAGCTTCAGCTTCAGCATCAGTCCTTCCAGTGACTATTCAGGGTTGATTACCTTTAGGATGGACTGGTGTGATCTTGCGGTCCAAGGGACTCTCAAGCATCTTCTCTAGCACTACAGCTCGAAAGCATCAATTCTTCGGTGCTCAGCCTTCTTTATGGTCCAACTTCCGTACATGACTACTGGAAACACCAGGTGGACCTGCCCATAAATGCTAGAAGCGGGAAGGGAGAGCTGGAGGAGTTGGAGCCTGTGAATCCAGTGCTTAGGGAACTCTGAGGCCACTTACCTGAGTCTATTGGTGCCTCTTCATGTATATTAAGTTCACCCATTATCTTTACACTTACGCAGCTGGATTTATCAGCTAGAAGTTCTTGTAAGAACCTTCTCATCAACAGATCATCCATTGGGGTGTCGTTCAAACCATTCTGTCTTATGCCTTAACCATAGCACTGGACCAGCCTTATCTCTTGTCCAAGGTGGGGTTGAGGCCCTGGACTGCCAGCATTATGTTACCTTGGCAAACTTTGTTAAAAATTCAGATCTCTGGACCCCATACAATACCTCTTGAATCAGACTCTCTATTTTTAAAATTAATACTTTTGCTTCTTCTTTTTTTTTTATTGGAGTAAAACCTGCAGTAAAGGAAACAAACCTTAGTTAAGACTTTGTCAAGGTGAGTATACCCACCATGTTGCCACCACCCCACTCAAGCTATAGAATATTTCCACCACCCTAAGGGCTCCTTCCACCCTTTCCAGACAATACCCAGCTTCCAAAGGCAGCTCTTCTTCTGACTCCTGTCACACAGTTTTCCTGTATTTGAACCTCACCTACATTGGACTCTCCTAAAGGACTCTGTTTCTTTCCCTCCACATTATGTGTGTGAGATTTATCCACATTGCAGTTTGTAGTAATAGCTGCTTTTTCCCACTGTGGTGTGAGTGTATGGTGTAGTGTATGTGGTGTAGTGTGGGATAGTATATGAGTTTGCATGCTAAGTTGCTTCAGTCGTGTCTGACCCTTTGTGACGCTATGGACTGTAGCCCGCAAGGCTCCTCTGTCCACGGGATTCTCCAGGCAAGAAGACTGGAGTGGGTTGCCATGCCCTCCTCCAGGGGGTCTTCCCAACCTAGGGATTGAAGCCACATCTCTTACATCTCCTGCATTGGCAGGCAGGTTCTTTACCACTAGTGCCATCTGGGAAGCCCGTATATGAGTATACTACTGAAAAGTTGTTGCTGAATCACGGAAAGACGCCAGGATCCTTGGCCTCTGGAGGAGGATTCAATCCAGGGTCAGAGATGAGGCTTCATCACTCAGAGCTTTTGTGTCAGTCAGTCAGTCAGTTCGGTCACTCAGTCGTGTCCGACTCTTTGTGACCCCATGAATCGCAGCACACCAGGCCTCCCTGTCCATCACCAACTCCCGGAGTTCACCCAGACTCCTGTCCATCGAGTTGGTGATGCTAGCCAGCCATCTCATTCTCTGTTGTCCCCTTTTCCTCCTGCCCCCAATCCCTCCCAGCATCAGAATCTTTTCCAGTGATCAACTCTTCACATGAGGTGGCCAAAGTACTGGAGTTTCAGCTTTAGCGTCATTCCTTCCAAAGAAATCCCAGGGCTGATCTCCTTTAGAATGGACTGGTTGTTTCTCCTTGCAGTCCAAGGGACTCTCAACAGTCTTCTTCAACACCACAGTTCAAAAGCATCAATTCTTCAGCTCTAAGCTTTCTTCACAGCCCAACTCTCACATCCATACATGACCACTGGAAAAACCATAGCCTTGACTAGACGGATGTTTGTCAGCAAAGTAATGTCTCTGCTTTTGAATATGCTATCTAGGATGGTCATAACTTTTCTTCCAAGGAGTAAGCGTCTTTCAATTTCATGGCTGCAGTCACCATCTGCAGTGATTTTGGAGTCTCCCCCCAAAAAGTCTGACACTGTTTCCACTGTTTCCCCATCTATTTGCCATGAAGTGATGGGACCAGATGCCATGATCTTCGTTTTCTGAATGTTGAGCTTTAACCCAACTTTTTCACTGTCCTCTTTCACTTTCATCAAGAGGCTTTTTAGTTCCTCTTCACTTTCTGACTTCCCTTGTGGCTCAGCTGGTAAAGCGTCTGCCTACAATGAGGGAGACCCAGGTTCAGTCCCTGGGTTGGGAAGATCCTCTGGAGAAGGAAATGGCAACCCACTCCAGTACTCTTGCCTGGAAAATCCTATGGACAAAGGAGCGTGGTAGGCTACAGTCCATGGGATCACAAAGAGTCAGACACGACTAAGTGACTTCACTTCACTTCACTTTCTGCCATAAGGGTGGTGTCATCTGCATATCTGAGGTTATTGCTATTTCTCCCGGCAATCTTGATTCCAGCCTGTGCTTCTTCCAGCCCAGGGTTTCTCATGATGTACTCTGCATAGAAGTTAAACAAACAGGGTGGCAATATACAACCTTGACGTACTCCTTTTCCTATTTGGAACCAGTCTGTTGTTCCATGTCCAGTTCTAACTGTTGCTTCCTGACCTGCATACAGGTTTCTCAAGAGGCAAGTCAGGTGGTCTGGTATTCCCATCTCTTTCAGAATTTTCCACAGTTTATTGTGATACACACAGTCAATATATCCATACATGACCACTGGCAAAACCAGTGATCATGTATGGATGACCATATGGATGAAAAAAACTAGAGAAGGAAACGGCAACCCACTCCAGTGTTCTTTCCTAGAGAATCCCAGGGACGGGGAAGCCTGGTGGGCTGCCGTCTATGGGATCACACACAGTCAGACATGACTGAAGCAACTTAGCACACAGTCTAAGGCTTTGGCATAGTCAATAAAGCAGAAATAGATGTTTTTCTGGCACTTTCTTGCTTTCTTGATAATCCAGCGGACCTTGGCAACTTGATCTCTGGTTCCTCTGCCTTTTCTAAAACCAGCTTGAACATCTGGAAGTTCACGGTTCACATATTGCTGAAGCCTGGCTTGGAGAATTTTGAGCATTACTTTACTAGCGTGTGAGATGAGTGCAATTGTGCAGTAGTTTGAGCATTCTTTAGCATTGCCTATCTTTGGGATTGGAATGAAAACTGCCCTTTTCCAGTCCTGTGGCCACTGCTGAGTTCCCCAAATTTGCTGGCATATTGAGTGCAGCACTTTCACAGCATCATCTTTCAGGATTTGAAATAGCTCAACTGGAATTCCATCACCTCCACTAGCTTTGTTCGTAGTGATGCTTTCAAAGGCCCACTTGACTTCACATTCCAGGATGTCTGGCTCTAGGTCAGTGATCACACCATCATGATTATCTGGGTCGTGAAGATCTTTTTTGTACAGTTCTTCTGTGTATTCTTGCCACCTCTTCTAAATATCTACTGCTTCTGTTAGGTCCATACCATTTCTGTCCTTTATCGAGCCCATCTTTGCATGAAATGTTCCCTTGGTATCTCTAATTTTCTTGAAGAGATCTCTAGTCTTTCCCATTTTGTTGTTTTCCTCTATTCCTTTGCATTGATCGCTGAGGAAGGCTTTCTTATCTCTTCTTGCTATTCTTTGGAACTCTGCATTCAGATGCTTATATCTTTCCTTTTCTCCTTTGCTTTTTGCTTCTCTTCTTTTCACAGCTATTTGTAAGGCTTCCCCAGACAGCCATTTTGCTTTTTTGCATTTCTTTTCCATGGGGATGGTCTTGATTCCTGTCTCCTGTACAGTGTCATGAACCTCCGTCCATAGTTCATCAGACAGTCTATCCATCAGATCTAGTCCCTTAAATCTATTTCTCACTTCCACTGTATAATCATAAGGGATTTGATTTAGGTCATACCTGAATGGTCTAGTGGTTTTCCCTACTTTCTTTAAGTCTGAATTTGGCAATAAGGAGTTCATGATCTGAGCCACAGTCAGCTCCTGGTCTTGTTTTTGCTGACTGTATAGAGCTTCTCCATCTTTGGCTGCAAAGAATATCATCAATCTGATTTTGGTGTTGACCATCTGGTGATGTCCATGTGTAGAGTCTTCTCTTGTGTTGTTGTAAGAGGGTGTTTGTTATGACCAGTGCATTCTCTTGGCAAAACTCTATTAGTCTTTGCCCTGCTTCATTCCGTATTCCAAGGCCAAAGTTGCCTGTTACTCCAGGTGTTTCTTGACTTCCTACTTTTGCATTCCAGTCCCCTATAATGAAAAAGACATCTTTTTTGGGTGTTAGTTCTAAAAGGTCTTGTAGGTCTTCATAGAACCGTTTGACTTCAGCTTCTTCAGCGTTACTCGTTGGGGCATAAACATGGATTACTGTGATACTGAATGGTTTGCCTTGGAAATGAACAGAGATCATTCTGTTGTTTTTGAGATTGCATCCAAGTACTGCATTTCGGACTCTTTTGTTGACCATGATGGCTACTCCATTTCTTCTAAGGGATTCCTGCCCACAGTAGTAGATATAATGTTCATCTGAGTTAAATTCACCCATTCCAGTCCATTTTAGTTCGCTGATTCCTAGAATGTCGATGTTCACTCTTGCCATCTCCTGTTTGACCACTTCCAATTTGCCTTGATCCATGGACCTGACATTCCAGGTTCCTATGCAATATTGCTCTTTACAGCATCGGACCTTGCTTCTATCACCAGTCACATCCACAACTGGGTATTGTTTTTTCTTTGGCTCCATCCCTTCATTCTTTCTGGAGTTATTTCTCCACTAATGTCCAGTAGCATATTGGGCACCTACTGACCTGGGGAGTTCCTCTTTCAGTATCCTATCATTTTGCCTTTTCATACTGTTCATGGGGTTCTCAAGGCAAGAATACTGAAGTGGTTTGCCATTCCCTCTCCAGTGGACCACATTCTGTCAGACCTCTCCACCATGACCTGCCTGTCTTGGGTGGCCCCACAGGGCATGGCTTAGTTTCACTGAGTTAGACAAGGTTGTGGTCCTAGTGTGACTAGATTGACTAGTTTTCTGTGATTATGGTTTCAGTGTGTCTTCCCTCTGATGCCCTCTTGCAGCACCTACCGTCTTATTTGGGTTTCTCTTACCTTGGGCGTGGGGTATCTCTTCAAGGCTGCTGCAGCAAAGCACAGCTGCTGCTCCTTACCTTGGACGAGGTGTATCTCCTCGCTGGCCTCCCCACCTGACCTTGAACGTGGAGTACCTCCTCTAGGCCCTCATGCGCCCGCACAGCCACTGCTCCTTGGACGTGGGATTGCCCCTCTCAGCTGCTGCCCCTGACCTCTCGCGTGGGGTAGCTCCTCTCGGCCGTTCCTGTGCCGTTGCAGCTTGGCACTCTCGGCCACTGCCCCGACCTCGGACATGGGGTAGCTCCTCTTGGCTGCCGCCCCTGGGCTATGGGGTCCTTTTGTGTAATAAAATTTTATTAAAGTATAAAGTAGTTAGAGAAACCTTCTGACATAGACATCAGAAAAGGGTAGAAAGAGTACCCACTTGCTAATGTTAGCAATGGAGTTATATACTCTCCAGTGAATCCAAAGAATGTCTGGAGGTTGTAAAGATCTCACCAGACCTACTCCCATAATTTACATTTTAAGATAACAGAGTTAGCCAGAAGGTTTAATCCAGTGACTGCCTTCAGGCAGGATACATTATTGTTATATAATCCTTGTAAAGACCAGACCTACTCCCATAATTTACATTTTAAGATAACAGGATTAGCCAGAACGATTAATCCAGAGACTGTCCTCAGGCAGGATACATAATCGTAAGGAATGTGGAGGAAAAAAGAAAGTTTGTCCTTTCTTACTCCTTGAGAATTCCAGACCCTTGGGGACCCCTAGACTTCTTATCAACCTGCCTAGGAAATGACTCTCTCACTACCATTTATTTATTCATTCTACTCTTGGCGGTGTCTCAGTTGTTTCCAGGTTTTGGCTATGACACTAAAGCTGTTAGGAATATTCATTTAAGTGCTTTTTGTGCCCCTAACACTCATTTCTGTTGGGAGTGTAATTGCTATGTCATAGCATAAATGCATGTTTATTTTGGGTAAATAATTGCCATAGCATAAATGCATGTTTATTTTGGGTAAATAACTGCCAAACAGTTTTCCAGAGTGGTTGCACCAATTTGCACTCTCACCAACAGTGGATGGGGAGTCCGCTGCTCTACCTTCCTGTCCACACTTCATATTGTCTGAGCTTTTCATTTTAGCCATTCTGGTAGGTGTGTCGTCGAATCTATTTACGGTTATAACTTGCGTTGCCCTGTTAGCTAATGATGTTAAGAACCTTATCATGTGCTTGTTGGCCATCTGGGCTTTGTCTTTGTGAAGAGGCGGATCGAGTGTTTTTTAATACTGAGTTTGGGGTCTCTTATCAACTCATCATTTGTAGGAACAGCTTGTTATGAACAGCCTCTCCAGGTGACTTAAGAACTTCATGCCAGAGAACCACCTCTGAAGAATTTAAGATGCCCGATTTTCTTGAAGCATCTTTTTTCCTTTCTGCAATTCTCAAACCAGCAGTTGACTTTCTCCCTTTCTGTTATTCAGGTTATAGATTCAGTGCTTTCCTCTCAATTCCGTTTGGACTGCAGGTGGAATAAATGGACTTCCTGGCCTAAATATGGCCGTTTCTGTCATCAGAGCCTGGCTGAGTCTTCTGGTCTTTCCGGCAGCATTTTGTTAGTGCTATAACTTTGTTGGGAAGAGAAAGAAGAGATTGGGAACTGCCCCAGGAGGATGAAGTCTATGGCTCCCCTCTCTTCTCTAACATCTGCCTTTCTTTTCTCCCGTAAGCCCCAGAAGGGAGGATGTCTGCTCAGTGTTCTGTGCCTGCGTCCGGGTACCTGTGTGTGGATGTGACCCGCTAAGGTTATCAGGAAGACATTGTTTCTACCTGCTTTCCTACCCTCCATATCAACTGTGAACAATCTGCCATCTAAGTACAAATGCTCCCCAGTGGAGGAGGGGACCTAAACATTTTAGTGTCCTGGGGTTCTAGAACTCATAGGAACTAGTCCTCATTCCAGAGATGGAAACAGTAGAGAATGCTGGGCATTGTGTCCTGGTGAGAGAGCCTGCTGGTCTTTTTCACAAATGATCATCCTGGCAAGAGAGGTGTGTCTCTAAAGAGGATCAAGAGATGGAGGGAGGGGAAGAGTATGTCTTTCTTTTTTGCCTTTAGTAATAAAGGGGGTTCCCTCTGGCTGCTCTTTTCCCTCTGAGAACCGCTTTTCAGAGGCCCCGAATGGCAGGAAGTAAGTGGTGAGGAGATGGAAGGAAGGCAGAAGGCTCAGCGAGTGCGTGTGTCCTCCCCGCCCACATCTCCCACTTGTAGGCTGGGGGAAGGGACCTCAGAAGGCTACTTACAGTATCATCACTGTTAACAAACATTCACCATGATTTTGTGTGCGTGCAGAGTGGAGTCTGGCACTTGTAATTGTGAGACTAGTTCTGATGAAGGTCTCGTCTTCCATTTGCAGGCTGGCTGTGATGGTGAGAGTATTGGAAATTGCCCATTTTCTCAGCGTCTCTTTATGATTCTCTGGCTAAAGGGTGTTATATTTAATGTGACAACAGTGGACTTGAAAAGGTAAGACCAGATTTCTACAGTATTGAAATAACTATCCCCAATTCCCTATACACACAGGCACACAGAGAGACACCCAGGCAGACACATACAGACACACAGGCACAGGCACACACACAGAGATGGAGACACACATACACACAGACTACAGACACAGGCACATACACAGACCCAAATACAGACACAAACACACAGACACACACACACAAACACTGAGACAAAGACACGCACAGAGGCACACAGAAACACATACACACAGGCGTGCACACACACACACAGATGGAGACATACAGACATAGGCACATACACAGACACAACACACAGACACACATACACACACAGAGACAGACAGGCACAGAGGCACACAGACACACAGGTGCACATGCATAGATGGAGACATACAGACACAGGCGCATACACAGACACACACACACACATACACACACAGACGGAGACACACAGAGACAGAAACACACGGGTACACGCATGCACACTCCTAGGACCCGTGGGCCCTGTCCCGGGCATATCCACCCTGGGTCAGGACCCTGGATTGGAGCGGGAGTACGTGGGCCACAGAGTCATTACAGGATGGGGTCAGATGTAACCTGGAAGGAGTAGGAGGAGGGGAACCGGGAGGAGCCTGCCCACCCCGTGACTGGTCAGCCGTGACTCTCTCTGGAGCCTGCCTGAGCCCCGCTCCTGGCTGATAACACTGGGAGGGTTAACTTTTCAGCCTCGTCTCCAGATGAAGGGCCACACTTTCCTTGCCAGTAGGACAGTTTGTAAACTCCCAGTTGCCTTTGAAATTCTCAAGGGTGGTTTCTCTTGCACTGTTGTGTGTGTGTGTGTGTCGGGGGGCCTGGTTAAGCCTTGGCAATGATCCCAACCCTGGCACTGCCCTTCCCCCCTGCCCAGGAAACCTGCGGACCTGCAGAACTTGGCTCCCGGCACCAACCCACCTTTCATGACTTTTGACGGCGAAGTCAAGACAGATGTGAATAAGATCGAGGAGTTCTTAGAGGAGAAATTGGCTCCCCCAAGGTGGGCCTCATCAAAACCTTCCCTGTCCACAGACACTTCTAAAGCTCTTGGTGCTGTGTGTTGGTTTTCTATGGCCATGGCGCTTACCTCCTGAGCTGTACCTGTGATGTGCCACAGGAAACACAGCGAGATTAGAAGCCCTGAGTCTAGGTGGCTGGGAATTCTCTACTCTGCCATTTGGCAATTAGGGTTTGATGGCAGGAAGTGGGCTGATGTCACGTGGGTGGCCCGTTTTGATGGCCCGTTGGGAATGTGTGTTACATGCAACATCGCAGCAGGCTGGGCCTGCAAGGGAGCCTTCTAGTTCATCATCTTTATTTTAGGAGGGAGAGAACCGAGACCAGCAAGGCCAGGGGGCCCTCCGTCCCAGGATGAGAACAGTCCATCCAGTGCTTTACTCCTGGCTGGTGTTGCTCCCAACTTTGAAGATGGATAGATTAGGAAAACACTTAAGGAGCAGTTTTCATTTTTATATCTGCTCAAAGAAAGGCATTTCTTCCCCTCCTGCTTTCTATTCTCCTAACTCAAACATTGCTGATCTGTGATACTCTCACTTTGAACTTTTCAAGGTACCCTAAGCTGGGAACCCAACACCCTGAATCTAACTCTGCTGGAAATGACGTGTTTGCCAAGTTCTCAGCATTTATAAAAAACACCAAGAAGGATGCAAATGAGAGTGAGTCCCTCCCATCTTCCTGTTTTCTGTTTTCTGCATGGACCTCTATTCCGCCTCTGGCGTGGCTTCTTATAAGATTCGGGGAATTCTGACTCACTGCACAGGGGGAGGGACCTGTGTATAGAAATAAGGGAAAAGTACCTCCGACTCTGAGCCTGCACGTGGGTTTCAGGGACTGAGTGCTTTTCTAGAGATTGTCCAGAAAAGGACATTTTTAGGAGAAGATCATCACCACCAGTAATTCCTTGCTCTCCCATGGAATTCAGGGTGAATGAAACTTCTTTTGATGCTTCCTTCATTATATGATTTCCATAAAGATTTTTTTTTTAATTTTTAATTTTTAAAAAATGTTTTGGTCACATGGTGTGGTGTGTGGGATCTTAGTTCCTTGTCCCTGCATTGGAAATGCAGAGTCTTTTTTAGTTTATTTATTTTTAGTTGGAATATAATTCCTTTAGCATATTATGTTGGTTTTTGCCATACATCAACATGAATCAGCCATGGGTATACACCCATCTCCTCCCTCTTGAGCCTCCCTCCCACCTCCCATCCCACCTGGAAAGCAGAGTCTTAACCATTCAGTTCAGTTCAGTCGCTCAGTCATGTCTGACTCTTTGCAATCCCATGGACCACAGCACGCCAGTCCTCCCTGTCCATCACCAACTCCCGGAGTTTACCCAAACTTATGTACATTGAGTCGGTGATGCCCACCATGAAAGTTTTTCCATATAGATTTTTGAATAAATGAATGAGTTCTAGAAGCAGCAGTGTTGTTTAAAGAGCAGAATTATTTTCCGAGGAGAAGTGAGTCTTTTATTTAGATCTCATAAACCCACCTGTCTCCTTCCTGAGTCTCTAACATTCACTGGCCGTGTCTCAGGAGGGAAGGGACAGACTCTTTTTTTTTTGATATCTGGAGAGAGGAGGGCAGGAGGAGAAGGGGATAACAGAGGATGAGATGATTGGATGGCATCATCAACCCAATGGACATGAGTTTGAGCAAGCTCTGAGAGTTGGTGAAGGACAGGGAAGCCTGGTGTGCTGCAGTCCACGGGGTCGCAAAGAGCTGGACATGACTGAGCAGCTGAACAATGACAAAGACAGAGGAGACATGGATTTCCATGGCTCCTCTTAGTTGTTTTCTGCCTTCCTATTTCAGTTTATGAAAGGAACCTGTTAAAGGCCCTGAAGAAGCTAGACAGTTATCTGAACAGTCCCCTGCCTGATGAGATAGATGCCTACAGCACTGAGGAAGCTGCTATTTCTGGGCGGAAGTTCCTGGATGGCAATGAGCTCACGCTGGCTGACTGCAACCTCTTACCCAAGCTCCACATTATTAAGGTTTGTCCTTCCTCCTATGTCGGGTGCTGAATACATGAATGGGGCTTTGTTCCATTTTGTTTTGACTTGTGGGTTTTTTCCCAAGACAATCTAAAACACCAGCTCTTGAATTTAAAAGTCTAGCTCGTTTCTGTTTGCGGCAGCCAAGCCCCAAGTCTGAGATCTGTGGATGCTATTATCAGGTGTTCCTTGGTGGCTCTCATGAAGCATCTGAGAGCTTGGTTCTCATCCCTCCATCCTCACAGCTTCTTTTTTCCAGTCTTAACCCCCACAGCCTAAAGACAAGCTCTGTGAAAGCAATTTGAGGGAATACATTGATTATAGCTGGTATTTCACACTCCAGTCTTGGAGATGGTGTGTGGAATCTACAAGGATTAAAATGTGAACTCTAGAAATTCCCTGGTGGTGGTCCAGTGGTTGGGACTCAGCGCTTTCACCCGGGTGGCCTGGGTTCAATCCTTGGGTGGGGAACTAAGATCCTGCAAGCTGAGCAGTGCAGTCCAAAAGCAAAAACAACAACCAAAAAACTGAGCCAACCTTGAAAAAAAAAATGTGAACTCAGTCAATTGTTGGTGATGGGAAGAGTAAGCCTAACCCTGGGATAAAGGAGGAGGTTGGCTCTTAACACAGACCCCTTAACAGCTGGTGAGCAGCTGACAGCTCCTCGGCTGGACCACATGCAGCCTGTTTTCCCAGGTGACTGAGCATGAAATAAGGGTCACTGGTCATGTATAATTAGGGTTTAAAGATTCCCTAGACCAGTGGTTCTCCAACATTTGTTGGCATAAGAATTATGCCTTCTAATTTAGAAATGTGCCTGCTCAGGCCTCCAGTTGTGTCTGACTCTTTCTGACCTCATGGACTGCAGCCCACCAGACTCTTCTGTCCATGGGATTTTCCCAGCAAGTTTACTGGAGTGGGTTACCATGCCCTCCTCCAGGGAGTCTTCTTGACCTGGGGATTGAACCCACATCTCCTGCAATGCAGGCAGATTCTTTACCACTGAGGCACCAGGGAAGCCCTTTTAGAAATGTAAACCCATCAGTTCAGCCCCTGACTTACTAAAAGCAGAACTTCTGGGGGTGACTCTGAAATTCAGAAGCAGATGACCCCACCCTTGGTCTCCGTATTTATGGCTGCTCTCCAAAGTGCCCGAGTCTGGCTGTTACTCACCGCTGTTAGCTGTTGTATCATTATCACTGTTGCTATGCCCTTGGTCCTCAGTAGCCCTAGATGCCCCAGGAAGAAGCCCAACCCTTGTTCTGGGGCATCCTTATTATTTAGATCATACCAGGTCCAGAACTAGGTCCTTGGTATAAGGATAGGGAGATTGGAGAGAAGACATGGGGAAATACAAGTCAACGACCTTGTGTTCTAATAATGCGTTTATTTGACATTTTAGTTCAGTTTAGTCGCTCAGTGGTGTCCGACTCTTTGCGACCCCATGGACTGCAGGTTCATGGGGTCGCAAAGAGTTGGACGTGACGGAGTGACTGAACTGAACTGAACTGGACTGCATGATGCTAGGCTTCCCTGTCCATCACCAACTCCCAGAGCTTACTCAAACTCATGTTTATCAAATCAGTGATGCCATCCAACCATCTCATCCTCTGTTGTCCCCTTCTCCTCCCGCCTTCAATCTTTCCCAGCATCAGGGTCTTTTCCAAGGAATTGGCTCTTCGAATCAGGTGGCCAAAGTATTGGAGTTTCAGCTTCAGCATCAATCCTTTCAATGAATATTCAGGACTGATTTCCTTTAGGACGGACTGGTTGAATCTTCTTGCAGTCCATGGGACTCTCAAGAGTCTTCTTCAACACCACAGTTCAAAAGCATCAATTCTTCAGTGCTCAGCTTTATAGTCCAACTCTCACATCTATACATGACTAATTTGGCATTTAGAAATTTACAAATTAGGTTCCCACAGTCTGTGGCATGGCTGTCCTGTGGGTGACTGGCCACCCCGTTACTCCAGTCATTCTTTGCCTTTCTTTTCCTTCCCTACTCCATTCCCAGCCTTGCTCCATTCATCTTCTTTCTTCTCTCTTCCCTGATGTGTTCAAGGGGCACCAACCTGAAAGCTAAGCCTTGAGGATGCTGCTGATCCTCCAAGTGAATTTTCTTTTTAATAAATGCCAGTGTTCTGACATAAAATTTCATGACGGCAAATCAGTCCTTCAAACCTGCCACATTGGTGATTATCCAAACCGGACATTTGGGAGCCATTTTCCAATAGATTATTTATGTCATTGTGTCTGGTTTAGTCCCTTTATTAAACATATTCTCATCATTGCTCTGACTAGTATAACATCACAGAAGCACATGGAGTTTAGGGAAGGCAAGAAAAAGACACGTATGTACACATATGCATACATACACAGATCAGTTGCCACTTGTTTAGCTCCTATAAAAAAAGAATGTTTAAAATGGCAGTAGAGGGTATAAACTTCAGAGTAAAATAAAGCAGTCCACGGTTCCAATGGAAGACCTAACTGCAAAATCTTCAAAGCCACTTAGCACTCAAAATACCCAGCAGCTTAATAATCTTCCAGGATGGAGCACTTCTGAAAGGCAATGAGAATCAATCTACAGGAATTTATGGTAAGACAATGAGAAAATAGAGGACTTTATAATCTATTCCTATCCTGAAACCAGCACAAGCATTCTGAAAATCTAAAGCATTATCTCCACCTTTAATTTCTTTTTGGCTGCGTTGGGTAGCACCTGGGACCTTGGTTCCCCATCCAAGGATTGAATATGCACCTCCTGCATTGGAAGCTCAGAGTGTTAGCCACTGGACCACCAGGGAAATCCCCCTCCACCTTTTGTAAAATTAGAGAAGGATGGACCACCAACTCAAAGACTTAGACACTAGCTTCTCTAGATCTTCAGTAAAGTTCGGATGTCTGTAAAAGTAGATAATACAGCCTTGAAGTGCCCAACCTAAGCTTCTTTGTTTGAGGACAGAGCACCGAGTGGGCCAAGAGGGGCAGGGACCAGCCCTACGGAGATGAGATCTCTGTGGAGGCAGAGCTGAAGGTGAAACTGTTCAGAGGTGTCATCTGTGTGTTCTGCCACTGTCCCCTGAGCCAAAGGAACAGGGAGGGGAGATGGAGGGGAGGAGAGAAGGAAAGAGGCATTCTGCTTTGTGACTGCTGAGCAGAGAAAAGAAATAAGCTTGGAATCACTCAGAAGAGAGACTGTAGATGACCTCAGCATGACTTTTAGCCAGGGCGACCTCCTCCTAATCCATGAGCTTCAGAGTGGAGGAGGCACTAGACCCTCATGTGTCCCTGGGGCAGAGTATAGAGCAGTGTTTGAAGAGCAGGTGAAAAAAGTTAGAGTGTTAGTCGCTCAGTTGTGTCTGATTCTGCCACCCATGGAATCTAGCCCACCAGGCTCCTCCGTCCACGGAATTCTCCAGGCAAGACTGTTGGAGTGGGCTGTCATTTTCTTCTCCAGGAGATCTTCCTGACCAGGAGTTGAACCTGGGTCTTCTGCAATGCAGGCAGTTTCTTTACCATTTGAGCCACCAGGGAAGCCCCTTGATGAACAGGTGTTTGAGGATAAATATCCAAATTGGTCTGCCTGTTGCCTGGCCTTCCTCCCATTGCTCTCCACCTTGTTTTTAAGCAAATAGTAGGTCCAATGGGTCTGCCCATTAAAGGATGGTTAGTAACCAAGAGGAATCTAAGTGGGACCTCTATGTGGATAGAGATGATCACAAAGAAGAGGGGGAAGGGTTAAATAGAACAAAAGAGAAAAAGGCAGATGAGAAACACCTCTCTGGTTAAGATTGGTTTCAGTAACTGAAAAGTATTTGAACTTTTCAGACAGATACTTCTCTACAGCCTCAAAGAAATGAAAGAGAATATGAATCCTTCCCTATGGCTTAGTGGGTAAAAAACCCAAGTGCAATGCAGAAGACACAGGAGATGTGGGTTTGATCCCTGAGTTGGGAAGATGCCCTGGAATAGGAAATAACAACTCATTCCAGTATTCTTAGGTGAAAAATCCCATAGACAGAGAAGCCTGGTGGGCTACAGTCCATGGGGTCTCAAAAGAGTTGGACATGACTGAGCTACTCAGCATAACACATGAACCTTTGGAGAAAGTGCTCGAAGACAAGTAACAAAGTGTCAAAAAATATAATCTCATAAAGAGTATGAAAATGAAACTGGTGGAACTGAAAAAAACCTTAAAGACAAAACAATTTCAGAAATTGTTTAGAAGTTGTATTAGGAGTAGCAAGAGGTGGAAAATGACATTGCAGAAATTCATCAAGGATTTGGAAGACAGCCTGAGGAAATGATCTCAAATCGAATGGAGAAGAAGCAAAGGTAAAGGTGAACCTCCAGGAAAAAGAACAGGAAAGAAAAAAAGAGGCAAAAGAAGAGTCAGAGGTAAAGTGTTTTGAATTAAAGGATGACCTGAACATTGACTTTAAATAGCCATCCATGATTAGAAAAATATTGTCCTGGACAGTCAACACACTGTGATATAGCTGGTAAATTATATTTGAACTTTGATGATAAAAAAAACCCCTTTGGGTGCCCAGATGATGATGATAATAGTAATAATAAAAGGTAAGTGCACCTACCCAACAAAGAAATTCAGACTAGCCTCATAGGTCTCTAAACTGAGGTGACAGTGTTAGCAGCTCAGTTGTGTTTGACTCTGTGCAACCCCTGTCAGGCTCCTCTGGAATTCTCCAGGCAAGAATACTGGAGTGGCACTGACATAAATCAAAGGAAGATCCTCTATGACCCACCTCCTAGAGTAACAGAAATAAAAACAAAAGTAAACAAGTGAGATCTTATTAAACTTAAAAGCTTTTCACAGCAAAGAAAGCTATAAGCAAGGTGAAAAGACAACCCTCAGAATGGGAGAAACTAATAGCAAATGAAACAATTGAAAAAGGATTAATTTCCAAAATATATAAGCAGCTCATACGACTCAATACCAGAGAAACAAACAAGCCAGTCAAAAAGTGGGAAAAAGACCTAAACTGACATTTCTCCAAAGAAGGCATATAGATGGCTAACAAACACATGAAAAGATGCTCAATATTGCTCATTATCAGAGAAATGCAAATCAAAACTACAATGAAGTATCACACCACACAGGTCAGAATGGCCATCATCAAAAAGTCTATAAACAATAAATGCTGAAGAGGGTGTGGAGAGAAGGGAACACTCTTGTACTGTTGGTGGGAATATGAACTGGTATAGCCACTGTGGAAGATGGTATGGAGATTCCTTAAAAAAACTAGGAATAAAAGCACCATGAGTTCAGTTCAGTTCAGTCACTCAGTCGTGTCTCACTCTTTGTGACCCCATGAATTGCAGGACGCCAGGCCTCCCTGTCCATCACCAACTCCCGGAGTTCACTCAAACTGACGTCCATCGAGTCGGGGATGCCATCCAGCCATCTCAACCTCTGTCGTCCCCTTATCCCCCTGCCCCCAATCCCTCCTAGCACCAGAGTCTTTTCCAATGAGTCAACTCTTCGCATGAGGTGGCCAAAGTAGTGGAGTTTCAGCTTTAGCATCATTCCTTCCAAAGAAATCCCAGGGCTGATCTCCTTCAGAATGGACTGGTTGGATCTCCTTGCAGTCCAAGGGACTCTCAAGAGTCTTCTCCAGCACCACAGTTCAAAAGCATCAGTTCTTCAGCACTCAGCTTTCTTCACAGTCCAACTCTCACATCCATACATGATCACAGGAAAAACCATAGCCTTGACTAGACGAACCTTTGTTGGCAAAGTAATGTCTCTGCTTTTGAATATGCTATCTAGGTTGGTCATAACTTGCCTTCCAAGGAGTAAGCATCTTTTAATTTCATGGCTGCAGTCACCATCTGCAGTGATTTTGGAGCCCAAAAATAAAGTCTGACACTGTTTCCACTGTTTCCCCGTCTATTTCCCATGAAGTGATGGGACCAGATGCCATGATCTTCGTTTTCTGAATGTTGAGCTTTAAGCCAACTTTTTCACTCTCCACTTTCACCTTCATCAAGAGGCTTTTTAGTTCCTCTTCACTTTCTGCTATAAGGGTGGTGTCATCTGCATATCTGAGGTTATTGATATTTCTCCTGGGAATCTTGATTCCAGCTTGTGCTTCTTCCAATCCCACTCCTATACATATACCCTCAGGAAACCAAAATCAAAAAAGACACATGTATCCCATTGTTCAGTGCAGCACTATTTGTAATACCTAGAGTATGAAAACAACCTAGATGTCCATCGACAGATGAATGGATAAAGAAGTTGTGGTACATATACACAATGGAATATTACTCAGCCATAAATGAATACATTTGAGTCAGTTCTCATGAGGTGGATGAACCTAGAACCTATTTTACAGAGTGAAGTAAGTCAGAAATAGAAAGATAAATATTGTATTCTAATGCATATATATGGAATCCTGGTACTGAAGAATTTATTTACAGGGCAGCAATGGAGAAACAGACATAGAGAATAGACTTACAGACATGGGAGAGGGGAGGAGAAGGTGAGATGTATGGAAAGGGTAACATGGAAACTTATATTACCCTATGTAAAATAGATAGCCAATGGGAATTTGCTGTATGTCTCAGAAAACTCATACAGGGGCTCTGTATCAACCTAGAGGAGTGGGATGGGGCAGGAGATGGGAGGGAGGTTCAAAAGGGAGGGGATATATGCATACCTATGGCAATAAATTAAAAGACGCTTACTCCTTGTAAGCAAAGTTATGACCAACCTAGACAGCATATTAAAAAGCAGAGACATTACTTTGTCAACAAAGGTCCATCTAGTCAAGGCTATGGTTTTCTCGGTGGTCATTTATGGATGTGAGAGTTGGACTATAAAGAAAGCTGAGCTCAGAAGAATTGATGCTTTTGAACTGTGGTGTTGGAGAAGACTCTTGAGAGTCCCTTGGACTGCAAGGAGATCCAACCAATCCATCCTAAAGGAGATCAGTCCTGAGTGTTCATTGGAAGGACTGATGTTGAAGCTGAAACTCCAATATTTTGGCCACCTGATGCAAAGAGCTGACTCATTTGAAAAGACCCTGATGTTGGGAAAGATTGAAGGCAGGAGGAGAAGGGGACAACAGAGGATGCGATGCTTAGATGGCATCACTGACTCAATGGACATGAGTTTGGGTAAACTCTGGGAGTTGGTGATGGACAGGGAGGCCTGGTGTGCTGCAGTTCATGGAGTCGCAAAAAGTCGGACAGGACTGAGCGACTGAACTGAACTGATGGCTGATTCATATTGAGGTTTGACAGAAAACAACAAAATTCTGTAAACATTTATCCTTTGATTAAAAAAATAAATTAATTAAAAAAGGAAAAGAATACTGGAGTGGGTTGCCATTCCCTTCTCCGTGGGATTCTAGGATCACATTAAAAGCCAGAAAACAGTGGTTTAATAGTTAAGGGATTGGGGACTTCCCTGGTGGCCTAGTGGTTAAGAATCTGCCTTCCAGTGCAGGGGATGCAAGTTCTATGCCTGGTCGGAAAATTAAGAGCCCATATGCTTTGGGGCAACTAAGCCCATGCACCACAACTAGAGAAAATGCGTGCCGCAGCGAAGACCCAGCACAGCCAATAGTTAAAGGATTAAAGGAAAGGATGTGTGATGTAAGAATTTTATATCCAAGTAAATTGTTGCTTTCACCTAGACTTCTGGTCTTGATGGAATAAGCATCCCTGAGCCATTTTGTAAAAATAAAATTTCTATATGATGACATAATAAAAAAGGATAAAACAAGAATCCAGGAACAGAGAAGGTGTGTGGTATAAAAGGATTAGTGACAGACATAGAACCTCTTTAGATCTGAAACCAGAACTAAAACTCAAGAGCAATGGGAATTACAGATACAGGACTGAATCAAATATAGTAAACTTCTATTTTCACACCATTGGAAGGAGTATAATAGATCAGAAATGAAAAGAAATGTAAGTATACTAATTTCCTTGCTTATTGTCAGGAGTAAGTAGAGATCAGTCAAAGAATAGTTGATAGTCAGGAAATAAAGAATTCCTATTTTTTTTAAGTTATATAGGAAACCACCGGACCCACTCCAGTATTCTTGCCTAGGAAATCCCATGAACAGAGGAGCCTGGCAGGTTATAGTCCATGCAGCCACAAAGAGTCAGACATGACTTAGCAACTAAACAACCACCACCACTGGAGGAGTTAAAACAGACCATAAACCTTCCAAACCACCAGAGAGGGAAATGCACACATACACAAATGCAAAAATATTTACAGGAAGTGGGAAAACAAAGTATAACATTAGTAAGATAGGATATAAAACAAGTTTACATTTATGAGAGGCACATATGTAATAAATTTACCCAGAATGTTTGGGTAAAGCAAAAGCAGGCAAATGCAAATAAAAGAAAAGCAGGAGTCTTGACAGTAATCTCTTGCTGCTGCTGCTGCTAAGTCGCTTCAGTCATGTCCGACTCTGTGCGACCCCATAGACAGCAGCCCACCAGGCTCCTCCGTCCCTGGGATTCTCCAGGCAAGAACATTGGAGTGGGTTGCCATTTCCTTCTCCAATGCATCTAGTAAGATTGAATTCAAGTAAAAGATATTAATTTAGGAGGTTCTTTGGAAAGTTATGTGGTCTTGTCTTGCTGCATCATTAGCTCGCAGCTTCCAAAATCTGAGAAATAAGTCATTAAGATCTTCTAACTGGTGACAAATTCCACGCTCTTGTCATCCAAACATCCCAGGAGGCAATACAATGGGAAATATTAGTCCTTCCAAGTATTGTTGTTCAGTTGCTCAGTAGTGTCTGACTCTTTGGGACCCCATGGACTACAGAATGCCAGGCTTCCCTGTCCAGCACCAACTCCCAGAGCTTGCTCAAACTTATGTCCATTGAGTCTGTGATGCCATCCAACCATCTCATCCTCTGTCGTCCCCTTTCCTCCCGCCTTCAATCTTTCCCAGCATCAGGGTCTTTTCCATTGAGTCGGCTCTTTGCATCACGTGGTCAAAGTATTGGAACTTTAGTATCAGTTCTCCTAATGAATATTCGGGGTTCATTTCCTTTAGGATTGACTGGTTTGATCTTGCAGTCCAAGGGACTCTCAAGAGTCTTCTCCAGTACCATAGTTCAAAAGCATCAATTCTTTGGTGCTCAGCCTTCTTTACGGTCCAACTCTCACATCCATATATGACTACTGGAAAAACCACAGCTTTGACTATATGCACATTTGTTGGCAAAGGGATGTCTGGTTTTTATTAAACTGTCTAGGTTTGTCATAGCTTTCCAAATATTTGTCCCCCCAAATTCGTATCTAAGTTAGACCCAACTCCTAACTCCAATATCTCAAAACTGACCTTATTTAGAAATAGAGTTTTTGCAGATATAATTAGTTAAGATGAGGTCATGTTAATTGATTAGGAGCAGTGGAGTGGGCCCCTAATCCAACATGACAGATGTTCCTATAAAAGGGAGTTTGGATCCAGAGATGCCAACACGGGGAAAATGCCAGGTGAAGACTGCTGTACTCCCATGAGCCAGAGACAGGGAGACACCTGGAACGGATCCTTCGCCGGAGGCTTCAGAGGGAACCTGGCCCTGCTAACACCATGATCTTGGACTCTGGGCCTCCCAGACTGTGGGAGAAGACATTTCTGTTGTTTAAGCCACCCATGACTGTAGTGCTTTATTAAGGCAACCGCAGGGAACCCATACCATCTGCAAAGAGGATACACTGTCCTTTGTGATGAATTCCCAGTGACACCCTCCAGCCAGAGGAGACATCTCACACCACTGTGTTTTCATGATATTCATTCTCAGCTACCCCATCCTTATATCCACTGTTTCCTTGAGGATAAGGATTTTTCAGTTCATGAATCTGCCCTCTGCACACGGTAGACCCACAGTGAAATGATACTCTTGGGCAGAATGATGGAAATCCACAGGTGTAACATACATGGTTGCTTGGGGTTTCAGGAGGTGAGGCTCAGCAAATTGGAAAAAGAGAGGGCACTACAAAGTGATCCTAGCACAATCTAAACTGAAAATCCATCCCGAACCCTTGAAAGTGAAATTGTTAGTTGCTTAGTCATGTCCGAATCTATGCGATCCCATGAGTTGTCTACTCTGTTTATGGGATTCTCTAGGCAAGAATAATGGAAAGAGTTGCCATTTCCTTCTCCAGGGGATCTTCCTGACCCAGGGATTGAGCCTGGGTCTCCTGTATTGCAGGCAGACTCTTTATCATCTGAGCCATCTGAATCTTTAGGCACCAAATAACTCAGCAGCAGAACACAGGGAGAGAAAACTACTAGAAGCACAAAGAGAAATCCACCAGATTACAGAGCAAGCTCAGGGCTTCCCTGGTGGCTCAGATGGTAAAGAATCTGCCTGCTAGTGCAGGAGATTTGGGTTCAATCTCTGGGTCAGGAAGATCCCCTGAAGAAGGAAATGGTGGCCCACTCCAGTATTCTGCCAGGGAAATCTCATGGACAGAGGAGCCTGGTGGGCCACAGTCCATGGGGTCACAAAAGAGCTGGACACGACTGAGCGACTAGACAATAGAGCAAATTCATGCCAGCGGGTCACGAAGACCATCTGTGATGAATGGGTGGGCACAGTTGTGTAGCACCTGTGTTTTGAGTCCCACACTCAGTGTGCCCCCTGCAAACTCATATCGCAATTTGGGCAGCTTGAAAGGCTGTAGAATGCCATGGGAACTTGAGAAAGAATATAGTACACGCCTCAGAAGAATGGATTGTCTGAAGAAACTGCCTATGTTTGTGGGTTTTCCCTTCTTGACTGTTTCCTTTTCATTTTCAGATCGTGGCCAAGAGATACAGAGATTTTGAATTTCCTTCTGAAATGACTGGCATCTGGAGGTACTTGAACAATGCATATGCTCGGGATGAATTCACAAACACATGTCCTGCCGACCAGGAGATTGAACACGCATATTCAGATGTTGCCAAAAGAATGAAGTGAACCTGGGCTGTTTTCTGTCTCATTTCTCAGCTATGTGAGCTAGACTATGAAAAAGAGTGTCTCCTTTGTGTTTTCCTCCCAGTAACCATTCTTTGCAAAATAATGCCCATACTTTAGCAATGGGGATACCATAGCATGATCCACTCAACAGGAAATGATTCCTAGCCTTGTAATTTGTCAGCTCACTTGTGTATCTGAATAATACCAGTATCTGTTGTTATACACTCCAATTGTCTGGTTTATGTTCGTTTATATCTTTGGCATTCTGGGACCTTGTAATCCATGATATTTAGGGCATGTGTTGTGCAGTTTACGTTTCAAAGCAAATAAGGTTTGGATTCAAACCTTATTTATTATTAACCTCCTTTATTTTTAAAAAAATGTGTTTTTCTCTGATAGTTTTCATAATCATGCATAACCTATTTTTCTGCTCTAAAATGGTAGTTCAACTTTTTTAGAACAAAATAATTTTTATAATTACAAAGTGATACTCGCTTATCTTAATACTTGAAACAAAGTCAGAAGGTATAAAAAGAAAGACAAAAGTCACCTAGAATTTCCCTACACTTAGATAACTACTGATAGTGTATCGGTGAGTATCTTCCGAGTCTTCAGACTCTTTGACACACACGCATTCACACCACATATAATTTCCTGCCTCTGTGGTATTGTGTTAGTTTATTTTCAAGGACTGGTGAAGGGACTGCCCCCCTTGGTAACACCTTGATGGTCAGCCCTAGAGGACCTAAAACAGAGATTCGGCACCACAGACCTCGAGTGAACGCTTGTGGCCAAGTTTCAGAGGGATGGAGAACCTCAGGGTCCACAGAGATGTGAGGACGTACGAAGACCAGCGGGGACCGGCAGCAGTGGGAGGGTGGCGGGGACCGGAAACTGTGGGAGGGCCCCACCGCCGCCTACCTTGTTCCTGTCTCCATGATGCCTCTGTCCCTGATTCCAGGGAAGGCACGGAGGAGGGTGCCTCTCTTTGTCTCTCCTTCTGGCTCCCTTTCAGAGGCCTTCTCTTGCTCCCTCCCTCTCAGACACCAGGCCTGCGGGAGGACTCTTAACGTCATCTGTGTTGCAGAATCTCCTTGCCCCCTGTTTCAACTTTGACCAAGCACATCTCGGTTCTTCAGATGGCGTAACACTGCACCTCTTCGGCCATGATGTCGTGTTGGGCTGGCCTGTATCCTGCTGGATCTTTGCGCTCTCTAGCATCATTTCAAGGTCGGGCAGGGAAAATCCAGGGAGATTAAATTCTTGGTGACTCATCTTGGGCAGTTGTGGTAAATAGGCAAGATGGGGAGGAAGTGGAAAGTACTGAGTCAAAAGAGTGTTCTGGTTCATCTATGCCTTCCCCTCCCCCACCCCTGAGCCGGCCTCACGGCGGCAGCCGTGTGTGGGGGCTGGGTTCCTACTCAAGGCTTGGAGGACAGAATGGGAGACTCCTTCCATGCTCATCTAGACTCCCAGGGTTCCAGCGTTATCCGCCAGGCTGTGTCCTTTTGACATTGGCCCACACCTTCCAGAAAACTCGCTTGTGGAGTTGGAGACAGCATTCTGAGGTTTCTGGGATTTAGAAAAAGATGTCTAGTAAGAGGAACAAAGCCCTTCATACGATGGCCACTTTCTCTTCCCTCGTACTGGATGCTGTGGTTTAACCAGGGGCAGCCAAACTCCCAGCCGTCCACTTGCTTTGTTAGCCATTTATTTTAGGAAGTTGTCTCTGGCATGAGTCCTGGTGATTCCTGTTTCACATCTGTTTAGGAATCAGATTCTGAAGATGAGTTTTACCATGTTACATTTAAATTTAGTAAATGAAAAAAAAAATAAATTTAGTAAATGAATTGACTACCTGATGTCACTAGTGCCAAGTTTGTATTTTTAGAGGTTAAAGCAATCTACGAAAACCCTTTGTGCCTTAGAAATTAAACAAATTATGAAAATATTTATTTGGAACCAATATCTTTAATTTTTCTTTATTTTACTTTGCATCCTCCACTGAGACAGTGTGTGTGTGTGTGTGTGTGTGTGTGCATGTGTATGTATGTATTGCTTCACCCGATCCTTGCCTGATGGAGAAAGACGGGAAGTCAGTCACAAGATGTGATTTGCCCCAGGACACCACTAAAATGACCGGGACCCACATTATCCTAGGGATAACCCTACATTACACTATTTTTTAAAATAAAAAGGTAGGATCGGATTTCCCTGGTGGTCCAGTGGTTAAGAGGCTGCCTTCCAATACAGGGGACACGGGTTTGATCCCTGGTTGGGGAGCTAAGATCCCACAAGCTGCCAGGCAACTAGACCCATGCAACACAACTACTGAGCCAGAGTGCCACAACTGGAGAAGCCCAAGAACCTCAAAATGACACAGGGCAGCCAAAGTAATAATAATAATGTTAGATAAGATGGGGTAGGAGTTAATGCTTACAGAAACTTGAGAAGGGGACCCTCCCCTGAGAAAGTGAACTGAAGTGGGCTTCCTTTAAAATGATGAGAGTGTGACTTCCCTGGTGGTCCAGTAGTTAACACTGTGCTTTTACTGCAGGGCATGCAGATTCCATCCCTGGTTGGGGAACTGGCATCCCACATGCAGTGTGGTCAAAGAAATAATAATAGTAAAATTGCAAGAGCATCTTTGAACTAGAAAGTATTGCTGTTGTTGTTCAGTCACTAAGTCGTGTCTGAATCTGTGACCCCATGGACTGCAGCACACCAGGCTCCCCTGTCCTTCACCAGCTCCCAGAGCTTGCTCAAGCTCATGTCTGTTGAGTCAGTGACACCATCCAACTGACTCATCCTTTGCCTCCCTCTTCTCCTGCCCTCAATCTTTCCCAGCATCAGGGTCTTTTCCAATGAGTTGGCTCTTTGTATCAGGTGGCCAAAATACTGGAGCTTCAGCTTCAGCATTAGTCCTTCGAATGAATGTTCAGGGTTGACTTCCTTTAGGATTGACTGGTTATCATTAGTTAAATTAGAAATTATCTGTATTAGAATTGTGACATGCAAAGACATTTTAACAGAGCCTTAAAGAGGTCTGAAAAAATGCACATCGCCTGTCCTTGCCCAGGTGGCTGACATACAGGTCTTGCAGGTAGCTCCATTTTTAAGTGTAGTTGGAAATCTCTTGGTTCCTGGCAGCCTTCCCCTCCCAGGGACCCCACACCCACTTCGCAGGCCCCTCAAAAGCTGTTCTTGTGCTGGCAGGTGAGAAGTATCCCAGGGCTGTTCACCTGCCTTAAAGTCTTCTCCAGGCGTGCATTTTTGAAACTAAATGCATTTGTTCTTCCAAACATACCATATGTGTGTGTTAGTTGCTCAGTCATGTTCAACTCTGTGACCCCATGGACTATAGGCCACCAGGCTCCTCTGTCCATGGAATTCTCCAGGCAAGAATACTAGAGTGGGTTGCAATTCCTTCTCCAGGGGACCTTCCCCACCGAGGGTCAAACACAGGTCTCCTGCATTGTAGGCAGACTCTACCCTGTCACCAGGGATGCAAATAAAAGTCGTGAGAGCAGCTCTCCTTTGAGGCTGATCCTGGGGAGGTTCTTGGGCTAAGGAGATTCTGTTCTTGCTTTCAGTTGCCCAAGAGGCTGGACGATTCAGAAAAAATTAGCTTTACTTCTGAACACAGAATCTCCAAGTGTAGGCTGAAAAAGAATATGAGTGCCACAAAGGTGTACTTTCTGGGCATGGTCCAGCAAACAGGGGTGCAACCTGTTTAGCCCAGGAACCAACCTTCTGAGACCAGAGGTCTCAACAGGTTACCTGTGAACTACAGGACTATCCCCAGGAATTGAGTATATGCCCAAGCCCCCACAGACAGACACAAATGCACATACACACACACACACATGTACATACACACTCACATACGTTCATGCACACAGCATGGTCACAGAACTCTTTCACACCTGTTCAAATGTTAGGAGAAACACACTGACTGAAACCATCCCCCTTGACCAGGTATCACAGTAACCATCTGATTGAGATATTTTATGAGAGGACGTCCTGGTGAGGAATACAGAACTAATAAGCCACCACCCATCGGAAGAATTCAGGCAGGGTCAAAAGGAAATGCCACATGTCTGACCACCTACTAGAATCCTTTTCACTGGTGTCCATGTTGGCTGAGCAATGTGTGCACCTCCAGGAAGGACTCTGAGTCAGAATGATTGGCCAAAGACAACCCAGAAACTAATCCCATCACCATAAAACCCGAGACTGCAAGCCATGTGGCAGCGCAGTTCTGGGTTCCTTTACCCTTCTGCTCTCCACTGGAGCACCCCTTCCCAATAAAATCTCTTGCTTAGTCAGCACATGTGTTCTCCTTGGACAATTCATTTCTGAGTGTCAGACTCAGAAATGCAAATGAGAGCCCACTCTCATGCCCTGAAAGGGATCCCCCTTCCTGCAACACAAACACACAAACATTCACACACGTCCCCATAGACACACACAAGCATACTTACTCATGCAATACAGTCACACACACTCATTCACTCATGTACCCACATATGTGCACACACACACACACAACCTGTACAGTGAGGTCCAGGTTCCTTCCTTCCCTGACCAGATAATT
Organism: Bos mutus; assembly: GCF_027580195.1. NCBI lineage: Eukaryota > Metazoa > Chordata > Mammalia > Artiodactyla > Bovidae > Bos > Bos mutus. Next base: position 8,102 of record NC_091617.1, on the reverse strand, counting down.
GACCAGAAACACACTCTTGGCAACATTCCACCCAGGTCTCCTTCCCCACCTCCAGGGGCTCACTATTAGGCTTTGGGAAAAAAAAACCAATCTTTCTTTTACAGTTAAGAGAACCAAGGTGTGCATCGTCCTAAGAACATGTAATTCACAAAACCCTGGCTACTTAAGGTGGATCAGTTAGAGGATGTTTGTTCACGTTATAGTTCTGAATTCTTTCTGGAAGCCCACAGAACTGACACAAAAACTGAGTTTAGCTGCAACTAGGGCTTCCCTGGTAACTCAAACAGTAAAGAATCTGCCTGCAATGTGGGAGACTTGAGTTTGATCCCTGGGTTGGAAAGATCCCCTGAAGAAGGGAATGATGACTACCCACTTTAATATTCTGGCCCGGAGAATTCAATGGACAGAGGAGCCAGGCAGGCTACAATCCATGGGGTCACAAAGAGTCAGACATGACTGAGTGACTTTCACAAACACAAAATGCCCAGGATTGAGGTTTGTGACCTGGGGGGAGGCCCAGAGCCTAGACCTGCTGCTGAGCCCTGGGCAGTGTTGTCCCATCTGGCTGTTTCTGGTCATGTGCGTGTGTGCTAAGTTGCTTCAGTTGCGTCCAGCTCTGCGACCCTAAGACTGCAACTCGCCAGGCTCCTCTGTCTGTGGAATTCTCCAGGCAAGAATACTGAAGTGGTTGCCATGCTTTCCTCCAGGGGATCTTCCCAACCCTGGGATCAAACCTGCATCTCTTATGACTCCTGCCTTGGCAGGCAGGTTCTTTACAACTAGTGCCACCTGGAAAGCCCTGTTTCTGGTCATACCATATGCCAAAGTATTTGAAAGGTACATTGGAGTCTCTGAAACACTTGCACATAATTTCCCAACAGTGTGGACTACACTTAAAAGCAAAAAGGAGCACACAGGTTATTCTACTAAGGTTATTTGCTTCCTGATTTTTAAATCTTTGACAAGGCAAAGGTGTTAGAGGCCTGTTTGTGGGGTTCCTTTTCCTGCTGATCTTGGGCTCCCTCAAGATTGGAGACAAGAGGAAGGAGAAATGGATTAGGGAGGTGCCTAGAATTCTAGGAGAGACAGAGCAGTAGAACCTGTTTTGCCTCCATCATAATTGTTCAACTTTTGTTTGCAGCTCTGGTCCCAAAAGAGAGTGCTGTTTGAAAGAAAATCTTAGGGTTATTTGGTGGTGGTTCAGGTGTTGAGCTGGCCATTTTGGTGTGTATTTTGGCTTTTTTTTTCTGGCTAAAGCAAGGGAAAAAGAATTTGTTGTATTGGGTGTGATACCAGAATATACAAAAATTAAAAAGAAGTAAGAAAAATGTGTCTTGCTTTTATAAACTGTGCAGTGATAATGACAAAATAGAACAGCACCAGAAAGATGCCTAAGAACATGTGTAATAGGAAGCAAATGGGTGAGTGGGCAAAGTGCACACTTTTACCAGGTTCCTGAGGTGATGCTACCACGAATGATGTAATAGAGTGACCAAGTGCATTTGGGTAGCACTTTACAAAGCCTGGGCCAGTTTGTGGTTCCATAGGTCATGGGTGTGCATTGGAAATTGAGGTGGATATGATGACCACAGCGAGGTGGCTGCCATCTTGCCTCATGGTCCTTGAGGGGCTTTACTGGATTCTCTTCCAGGTGGCACTAGTGGTAAAGAACCCGGCTGCCAGTGCAGGAGACATAAGAGACTTGAGTTTGATTCCTGGTTTGGGAAGATCCCTTGGGGGAGGGCATGGCAACCCACTCCAGTATTCTTATCTAGGGAATCCCATGGACAGAGGAGCCTGGTGGACTATAGTCCATGGGGTCTCAGAGTCCGACATGACTGAAGAGACTTAGCATGCACACACACACTCTCATGAGTGGGCATGCTGGCCACCATGGTGATATTGTTCTGTCAACTCTGGGGGCCTTGTACAATCTGGATAGAGTGAGACGTTCCAGTCAGAGAATCAGAAGCTGGACAGTAGCAATGAATGGATGGGATTGGGAAGCAGAGGGGAGTGGCTAAGGTTTGTCTGCCTCAAGTCTCTCATCTGAAAACTAAGTGGTGGGCTTGATTGGTGGGTTTCAACCTTGACAGCATATTAGAATCAACTGAGTAGCCTTGATTATTATAAATGCCCAAAGCATGCCTCAGATCAACTGAATCAGAATCTCTGGGTTTGAGCTTGGACATTGGTGTTTTCAAAACTCTCCTGGGAAGATTCTCTTATGCAACAGAGATTAACAGCCACGGGTCAGATGGTCTCAGAAGTTATTTCCAACATTAACTGCTCAATGTTTGGGTCCTGGGTTACACAGTCCTGGTGTAGGGGAGGGGTGAGGGGGAGGAGGATGGAGGGGATTGCCCATACTCAATACAGTAGCGTATGCTCTACACTCAGGGCAGTTGGCTGAGCCAGCCACAGGAAAATTGAAACTGAAAGTCTCAGTCATGTCTGACTCTTTGCGACCCCATGGACTATACAATCCATGGAATTCTCCAGGCCAGAATACTGGAGTAGGTAGCCTTTCCCTTCTCCAGGGGATCTTCCCAACCCAGGGATTGAACCCAGGTCTCCTGCATTGCAGGTGGATTCTTTACCAGCTGAGCCACAAGGGAAGCCCAGTGTACTATTCACCCAGTGGTTGAATGGTGACCTCTCCAAACTGGTCCACTCAGGGTCTCGGAACTCAAACTCACTTGGAAATAGATTCTTTGTAGATGTAATTACTTACATTACGATCAGGTCATATTGGATTAGGAAGAGCTCTAAATCCAAAGTGGCTAATGTTATTTTAAGAGGAGAAGAAGATGCAGAAGGGAGGCCATGTGAAGATGAAGGAAGATGCTGTAGAGGGTTTGCAACAAGCCAGGGGAAATCAAAGATGGCTGGAGACACCTAGAAGCCAGAAGAGGCAAGGAGGGGTCTCTCCATAAAACCTTCAGAGGGAGCATGGCTCTGCCCACACCTTGATTTCAGATTTTCAACCTTCAGAGAATACATTTCCATCTGCTCTTCTAAGCCACCCACTTGGCAGTATTCTGACTTCTGCCACAGGAAACCTATCCACCTGGTGAGTTTTGGATCTCAGAATGGCTGAGCCATGTCGTCATGGCTTAGGTACTCTAAAGCTGATGGCACAGCTAAGCAGAGAGGCAGTTGGGCTTCTCGGGAGAGCTGATGTCACTCTCCCAGCTGAGAAAGAGAGCCAGATACAGACAGTGCAGTGCGGTGCAGTCACTCAGTCGTGACCAACTCTTTGAGACCCCACGGACTGCAGCACGCCAGGCTTCTCTGTCCATCACCAACTCCCAGAACTTGCTCAAACTCATGTCCATAGAGTCGGTGATGCCACCCAACCATCTCATCTTCTGTCATCCCCTTCTCCTCCTGCCTTCAATCCTTTCCCAGCGTCTTTTCCAATGAGTCAGCTCTTTGCATCAGGTGGCCAAAGTATTGGAGCTTCAGCTTCAGCATCATTCCTTCCAATGAATATTCAGGACTGATCTCCTTTAGGATGGACTGGTTTGATCTCCTTGCAGTCCAAGGGACTCTCAAGAGTCCAACACCACAGTTTGAAAGCATCAGTTCTTCAGTACTCAGCTTTCTTTACGGTCCAACTCTCACATCCGTACACGACTACTGGAGAAGCCATAGCTTTGACTAGATGGACCTTTGTGCAGACAGAGACAGGTCTATTTTGAGAGAGATGGCAATTTAACCAACAGGCAACACCATGGTCGTTTTGCTCTAAAGCAGAGGTGACAAGGTGGGAAATTGTTGAAAGTCTTGAGTTTTGGTCCTGCCCCTGCTAATTCTGGATGCGGGACTTGGGGAAAGGCATTTAACCTCCCTGCACCTCCATTTCCTTATCTGTCAAAGGCAGGGATTGGATGACATAATCTTCCAGGTCCTTTCCAACTATTGACTTGTAAACCCTGAGCCAGGAAGGTGGTTAAGTACCAGTCATAATGCTTGGGAACTGCCCCCCAGCTCAGACCAGTGTCATGCTCCCTACAGCCCTTGCCCCAGATCTGGGTTTCAAGTTCAGATCCATGTAGCTTCTTGCCTTATAGGGATTTTTGGTGAACATTTGCTTTCTGGTGGAGCCTTTCCCCCGAATATAAGATATCTGTGTGGTCTGACTGAATTAGCAATATCTAGCAGTTGCATTGAGAAGCGCACCGGCTGTGACGGACCGTGAAGTAAAATGCCGGCTGCAACTGACCCAGCAGAAGCGTGGCGGACAGGAGCTACCCCACGTCCAAGGTCCGGGTGGCAGCCGAGAGTGCCAGGCTGCGATGGCGCAGGAGCAGCCGAGAGGAGCTAATCCATGTTCAAGGTCAGGAGGGGAGGCCAGCGAGGAGATACACCTCGTCCAAGGTAAGGAGCAGTGGCTGCACTTTGCTGTAGCAGCCGTGAAGAGATACCCCACGTTCAAGGTAAGAGAAACCCAAGTAAGATGGTAGGTGTTGTGAGAGGGCATCAGAGGGCAGACACACTGAAACCATACTCACAGAAAACTAGTCAATCTAATCACACGGACCACAGCCTTGTCTAACTCAGTGAAACTAAGCCATGCCCTGTGGAGCCACCCAAGACAGGCGGGTCATGGTGGAGAGGTTTGACAGAATGTGGTCCACTGGAGAAGGGAATGGAAAACCACTTCAGTATTCTTGCCTTGAGAACCCCATGAACAGTATGAAAAGGCAAAATGATAGGATACTGAAAGAGGAACTCCCCAGGTCAGTAGGTGCCCAATATGCTACTGGACATCAGTGGAGAAATAACTCCATAAAGAATGAAGGGATGGAGCCAAAGCAAAAACAATACCCAGTTGTAGATTTTGCATAGGAACCTGCAATGTCAGGTCCGTGAATCAAGGCAAATTGGAAGTGGTCAAACAAGAGATGGCAAGAGTGAACGTCAACATTCTAGGAATCAGCGAACTAAGATGGACTGGAATGGGTGAATTTAACTCAGATGAACATTATATCTACTACTGTGGGCAGGAATCCCTCAGAAGAAATGGAGTGGCCATCGTGGTCAACAAAAGAGTTTGAAATGCAGTACTTGGATGGAATCTCAAAAACGACAGAATGATCTGTTCGTTTCCAAGGCAAACCATTCAATATCACAGTAATCCAAGTCTATGCCCCAACCAGTAATGCTGAAGAAGCTGAAGTTGAACGGTTCTATGAAGACCTACAGGACCTTTTAGAACTAACACCCAAAAAAGATGTCCTTTTCATTATAGGGGACTGGAATGCAAAAGTAGGAAGTCAAGAAACACCTGGAGTCAAAGGCAAATTTGGCCTTGGAATACGGAATGAAGCAGGGCAAAGACTAATAGAGTTTTGCCAAGAAAATGCACTGGTTATAGCAAAACACCCTCTTCCAACAACACAAGAGAAGACTCTTCTTCAGCACCACATTTCTAAAGCATCAATTTGGTACTCAACCTTCTTTATAGTCCAACTGTCACATCCATACGTGGCTTCTGGAAAAACTACAGCCTTGACTGTACAGACCTTTGTCGACAAAGTGAAGTCTCTGCTTTTTAACATACTGTCTAGACCGTCTGTCTAGTATGAGGGAGACCTGGGTTTGATTCCTGGGTTTGATCCCTGAAGAAGGAAATGGCAACCCACTCTAGTACTCTTGCCTGGGAAATCCATGGACAGAGGATCCTGGTTGGCTACAGTCCATGGGGTCACACAGAGTCAGACACGACTGAGTGACTTCACTTTACTTTCACTTTGTAGGTTTGTCATAGCTTTTCTTCCAAGAAGCAAGCATATTTTAGTTTCATACTTTATTCATTGTCCACACTGATTTTGGAGCCCAAGAAAATAAACTCTACCACTGTTTCCATTTTTGCCCCATTTTCGTGTGCTCATAGCATTATTCTTCTTAAAATTAGGGGAAAGAAAAAAAAAGAAAACCTGGTTAATACAGTTGCAGTTGTAAAGGAATGGTTATTAAAAAATTTGTGTTCAGTGGGGGAAAAAGTAGTATTTGCATTAGTATTCCATTTGTGAGTACTTATATTCACTCTCTGTATATTTGTGAAATAAACAGGAACTGTATTCTTAACAGTTTAAGTAGTGGTGATTGCCAAGTAGATGGATATTAAGTAATCCTCACTTTGTAACACTAAATTAAGTACTAAGGTTGTTCTCACAGTAATAAATTAGCAGTAATCCATTTATGAAAAAAATAACATTATATCAGGTTGTCATGACCACTCATTTTATTTTACATCATCAAAAATGAACATGGAGTCACTCTTTTCTGATTCCAGGAGGATGGGATAATGAGTTATACAAGGTTTTCAATTTAATTTCTTTTCTAATTCTGTATATCTCCAGTCCAGGTTCGATGCATGATTGGATGCTTGGGGCTGGTGCAGGCATAAAGGGAGGAGGAGGAGGAGGGTGCTGAATATTATTTTGATATTTTAAAATATCATAAGAATAAAGCAAAAAAAAAAAAAAATAAAAATAAAATGCACAGTAAAAAAAAAAAAAAAAAAAAAAAGAACATTAAAACATAATTATCAGCAGGTTATTTGCTTTCAATTACTGATTGAATTGAGTTTTAACACAAAAAAGTATATATTACTCTAAAATATTTTATTTTATATTCCAGATAATATATTTTCTGTTCATAGAATATTTCACATATCAGGAAATTAATTACAGTCCAACTCCTTCCACACTCAATTTACTTTAATAAAAACATACTTAACATATTTATGTTTATAAAATTAAACCTTTTGTGTTGCATAAAATTAGATTCAATGACTATCTTTCACATATATGTTTAAGATAAAGAGACATCCCTTAACCTCTTTACCCTTGTTTTTTTTAAACTCTTTTCTTTAAAGACTGCTTTAATAGGATTTGTTGGTTCTGTTTGTGTTTAATTTTAAGAAAATTATCAAGCAGTAAACACTCAATGTTCTGTCTGATCAAGTATAATGTAATTTTCTAAAGACTATTTGGATGACGTTTTTAAAGTATGAAAATATAGTGTGTATATCTGTGCCTGTGTATGTGTGATAATTCTGCTGTGTGTATTAGTACTCACTACATCAATGTGTGTGGCTTGATCTTAAGAGGCAGCAGACTTAGCCTAGTTTGAAGTCATCTTCTTCAGCATTCTGTGAACTGAAGAAACAATAATGGAATTGGGTCTGAATTTGTGTTTCAGCTCACTAGCAATGTGACCTCCAACAAGTCACTTTTTCTCTTTGGGACATAGTGTCTACTCTGCTAAAAGATGGGGTTAGACAGAATAATCTTTCTTGTCTATTCCTGCTACCACATTCTGTAGCTACATTAGTATGAACCTATCAAGGCAATAGCCAATTATATTGGTGTGCCTGTTTTTTTTTCTCTTTAAGCATATTCATAACAATAGAATATGTGATATCTCTAGGTCAGTTAGACCTTGGATGAAAGTGGCAATCATAAGATAGTTAGCATGTGTTTCAGGAGTCCTAATGCCATCAAGCTGGACCCATTAAACTACTATTTCATTCTGCATTTTTTTTAAATGGGTAACTGGACATGGAACAACAGACTGGTTCCAAATAGGAAAAGGAGTACGTCAAGGTTGTATATTGTACCCTGCTTATTTAACTTATATGCAGAGTACATCATGAGAAATGCTGGGCTGGAAGAAACACAAGCTGGAATCAAGATTGCCGGGAGAAATATTGATAACCTCAGATATGCAGATGACACCACCCTTATGGCAGAAAGTGAAGAGGAACTAAAAAGCTTCTTGATGAAAGTAAAAGTGGAGAGTGAAAAAGTTGGCTTAAAGCTCAACATTCAGAAAATGAAGATCATGGCATCTGGTCCCATCACTTCATGGGAAATAGATGGGGAAACAGTGGAAACAGTGTCAGACTATTTTTTTGGGGCTCCAAAATCACTGCAGATGGTGATTGCAGCCATGAAATTAAAAGATGCTTACTCTTTGGAAGGCAAGTTATGACCAACCTAGATAGCATATTCAAAAGCAGAGACATTACTTTGCCAACAAAGGTTCGTCTAGTCAAGGCTATGGTTTTTCCAGTGGCCATGTATGGA